>NC_139547.1:1304631-2621879 GCF_965153285.1 Podarcis tiliguerta
GGGAATCACACCATCACTTAAAAGTGTACAATTTAAGGCAGCACCCTCAAATTTCAGGTGGGTTTCCTAAAGTTCACTGATATTAGTGGACATAGTTTAAAAATGCAGTAACAGAGCAAAAGTATTACCTTGTTTTGAATAGCTGTTTGCTCATTTTCAATTTTCTGTTGAGCAAATCAGCATTTAGAAACCAATAAGCAACACATCCCAGTTTGGAAAGGGAGAGGGGGACACCCAAAGCAAGATAAATGGGAAACAGAAATGTTTTATTTGATAGTTAATAACATAATTCAGAAGTTTGCATCACACTTTATCATGCTTCTGTTCCACACACACCGATAGAAAATTTGAAACAGCCTGCATTTCATTTTTAAAAGAAAAAGAAATATATTGCTGTAGTAAGTTTGCAAAACAATTGATCAGCAAATTTTAAATATGAGATTCTACCTCATTTTCCTCAGAATGATTACAACTATACAAAACTTTTAAAAGTTTTTATTGATAAACCAGCCATCTCCAAATTGTTACCCTCTAGACGTTGCTGTCCTAAAACTCCCAGCCTGCCTGGCCAGTAGTCAGGAATGATGGGGACTGTAGTCCAGTGCCAGACTGTGGAAGGCTGAGATAAATTAACAGCAGTGAAAAAAGCTCATCCCAACAAATCTATATTACACACCCTCCCTGTGCTTCACAGCTGAAAATAAACATCATCGCAAACCAAATACAAAAGCAAACACAAAACATCCCCTTTCATGGGTTTCTTGGCAGTACTTCCTGCCCACCACATGGGGGTGCCCTGGGGCATGGCTTGCAGGTGGGACACCCCATCAAGGGTGGAGCTCTTCTGATGGCGGAGTCTGGTGCAGCCAGTCAGGCCTGGCATCAAAACCCACTTCAGCACAATGGCGCAGGGCTTTGATTCCTCTGCCACCTCACTTCCTGCCTGCACCATTTTCTCCTCCTTTCTGCTACTTTCTCCACTTGGAGCCTATATTTTTTGAGAGGATGCTCAGTTAAATGAAGTGGTGTCTCCTTGTCCTTTGAGACTCCCGGGCCTATTCCTGTACAACGGCTTGAGCAATTTTTCCTTACAGTCATGTAGTAGAGATAGACGGCTATATCAGGGTTGTTTTTGCAAATGGTTATTGTTGCTGCGCTATGGCAAGATGTGCAATCTTTTCACACTTCAACTCCCTGCATTCAGTTTCCACAGCTAACTTTCCTGACATCTCTGTCCTTCATCCAGAAGACTGGGGCTGATTCAAGATAAATTGTTGCTCAATTTATTAATTGTTGTTAATTAACAATACTTGGAGGTGCATGGTTAAGACAGAATGGATGACAAATATCAAACCATTTGTCAATGAGGAGCAAAATATTGGAAGGGCCCAGCCAGGCTGTGCATTGCAGGTTGGCCTTTGGTCTAATCCATCAGAGCTCTTCTTATGTTCTTTCTGAAATAGCTTCATAGGAGCCAGGCTGGGTCAGACCGAGTCCAACTAGTTCAGCACCCTCTTTCCAAAGTGACCATTCAGATGCCCCTGGGGAGCCCACAGGCAGCTTCTAAGCTCAACAACACTCTTCCCATTTGTGATTCCCGGAAACTGATGTTCACAACCACCTCTGGCCCTGGCTAATAGCCACTGGTCATCAAATCTTCTTTTACAGCTGTCTCAGTTGATGGCCATCACCATGTCTGGTGGCAGCAAACGCTATGGTTTTGCCACATGCCGTGCAAGTAAGTCCTTCCTTTTGTCTGTTCTGACCCTTCCAATGTTCAGCTTCATCGGATGGTCCCAGGTTCTAGCATTATGTAAACTTCTTTTACAATATATTTTTATTGGTTTTTAAATAGTAAACATCAAGAAGACAGAGTTTACCTCTCCCTAGGGCTGCCACCACAGAGGAATTATACCAGAAAGATATGGATGTCTCGTACACCCCAGGTAGTGTGGTTGCTGACCTTGAGCCAGACATCCTGGAGAGTGAAGTCAAATGGGCCTTAGAAAGCACTGCAAATAACAAGGCTAGTGGAAGTGATGGTATTCCAGCTGAACTATTTAAAATTTTAAAAGATGATGCTGTTAAGGTGCTACACTCAATATGCCAGCAAGTTTGGAAATCTCAGCAGTGGCTAGAGGACTGGAGAAGGTCAGTCTACATCCCAATCCCAAAGAAGGGCAGTGCTAAAGAATGCTCCAACTACCGCACAATTGCACTCATTTCACACGCTAGCAAGGTTATGCTTAAAATTCTTCAAGGAAGGCTCAAGCAGTATGTGGACCGAGAACTCCCAGAAGTGCAAGCTGGATTTAGAAGAGGCAGAGGAACCAGAGACCAAATTGCAAACATGCACTGGATTATGGAGAAAGCTAGAGAGTTCCAGAAAGACATCTACTTCTGCTTCATTGACTATGCAAAAGCCTTTGACTGTGTCAACCACAGCAAACTATGGCAAGTTCTTAAAGAAATGGGAGTGCCTGATCACCTCATCTGTCTCCTGAGAAATCTCTATGTGGGACAAGAAGCTACAGTTAGAACTGGATATGGAACAACTGATTGGTTCAAAATTGGGAAAGGAGTATGACAAGGCTGTATTTTGTCTCCCTGCATATTTAACTTATATGCAGAATTCATCATGCGAAAGGCTGGGCTGGATGAATCCCTAGCCGGAATTAAGATTGCTGGAAGAAATATCAACAACCTCAGATATGCAGATGACACAACCTTGATGGCAGAAAGTGAGGAGGAATTAAAAAACCTTTTATTGAGGGTGAAAGAGGAGAGCGCCAAATATGGTCTGAAGCTCATCAAAAAAACGAAGATCATGGCCACTGGTCCCATCACCTCCTGGCAAATAGAAGGGGAGGAAATGGAGGCAGTGAGAGATTTTATTTTCTTGGGCTCCATGATCACTGCAGATGGTGACAGCAGCCACGAAATTAAGAGACGCCTGCTTCTAGGGAGGAAAGCAATGACAAACCTAGACAACATTTTAAAAAGTAGAGACATCACCTTGCCAACAAAGGTCCGTATAGTAAAAGCTATGGTTTTCCCAGTAGTGATGTATGGAAGTGAGAGCTGGACCATAAAGAAGGCTGATCGCCGAAGAATTTATGCTTTTGAATTATGGTGCTGGAGAAGACTCTTGAGAGTCCCATGGCCTGCAAGAAGATCAAACGCATCCATTCTTAAGGAAATCAGCCAAGTGCTCACTGGAAGGACAGATCGTGAAGCTGAGGCTCCAATACTTTGGCCATGTCATGAGAAGAGAAGACTCACGGGAATGACCCTGATGTTGGGAAAGATGGAGGGCACAAGGAGAAGGGGACGACAGAGGATGAGATGGTTAGACAGTGTTCTCGAAGCTACGAACATGAACCTGACCAAACTGCGGGTGGCAGTGGAAGACAGGAGTGCCTGGCGTGCTCTGGTCCATGGGGTCACGAAGAGTCGGACACGACTGAACGACTAAACAACAACAACAACAGGGCTGCCACCTTTGTTCTGGCAAAATACAGGACAGGACAGCGGGTGCCAGGTGGCAGGAGGGTACACGACCCCCCACCCCCAGTGCTGAAATGACTTCAGAGCAATCCATTACAATCCATTGAAGCCTAACCGGATGTCCCTTCTGGAATTGGTTACACACACACGCCTGCACATGAATTGGATCATTTGTCTGTGCTTTGCTACTCAGAGCTGAAATGCACGACCTTTCACACACATTTGGTACTGTACAATGATACAGGCAAGCTGGGGCAAAAAATAAATATATGGGGGGCATATTCTGATGAGAGGATGAGCTTTGTTCCACGTTACATTTCTGAAAGAGAGAGGTAATATTAGGGAGCTACTTCTCCCCCACCCTCCTCTCTCAAATATCATGCAGATATACCGGGCCACGTTGACACAAAGCGGCTTGTTTCTAGAGCATCCTGTATACCTGAAGGAGCCTCTCCACCCCCATCGTTCAGCCCGGACACTGAGATCCAGCGCTGAGGGCCTTCTGGCGGTTCCCTCATTGCGAGAACTGAGGTTACAGGGAACCAGGCAGAAAGCCTTCTCGGTAGTAGCACCCGCCCTGTAGAATGCCCCCCTGTCAGATGTCAAGGAAATAAACAACTATCTGACTTTTAGAAGACATCTGAAGGCAGACCTGTTTAGGGAAGCTTTTAATGTTTAATAGGTTATTGTATTTTACTGTTTTGTTGGAAGTCACCCAGAGTGGCTGGGGAAACCCAGCCAGATCGGCACGGTATAAATAAATTATTATTATTATTATTATTATTATTATTATTATTAACCTGTTGGTCTCTGAGGGAGGGGCCTGGGGCTCCCAGGCTGCAGCTCTGAGGATGGGGCAGCGGAAGCTGCAGGGAGCTGGAAGGGACAGCACAAAAGCCTTGCCCTGGTTTGCTCCTCCTTAGGGACAGGATGAGGAGAGGGACTGAGGAGAAAAACGGAAAGGAAAGAAGCAGGAGGTGGGCAGGGGAGAGAGAGAGAATCCAGCAGCAGAGCAGAAATAAGGGAAATACTGGACAAACTGTGACAAATTGAATCAATACAGGAAATAGCATTTTACATTGAAATAAGGGACAACCCTGTATTATACAGAAGGGGTGGCACGCCCCTGCCCCCCCCATCTTTACAGAACTTGAAAATAACTAATTGATGCAGATGCACTCAAAAGAGATCAAGGTCACTTTTAAGATACCTGGAGGGGGGAACCTTTATTCCATAAATTCCTATTAATTTTTGGCAGTTTATAAGCGTGTCAATTTTGTGAAGCATAAGCAATAAAATTAAACCAGGTATTGTGGAACTTACTGAGTTTCTTGTGTTGCCTTTTTTCACAGGCTTCATTGGTCAATTTCTCCATCAAAGTCAGGTCCCAAACATAAGCAAACCAAACTTTGAAAAGATTCAAAACCGAAGAACTCCGGTATCTAGCCACAGCATTATATACGATACGATACGATACGATACGATACGATACAATACAATACAATACAATACAATACAATACAATATGATAATCTTTATTGTCATTGTCCCATACAGAACAGCAAAATTGAAAAATCTACATAAGACATTAAAAAACCAACAAGCCTGCTGTCCCAGCTATCCCGACCTGGTTAGCCCCCTAAAAACTCTGATACCCCATTTTTAAATACAATATACTCCCATAGAGACTCCTTATACTGCATTTAAAACCAAAATCGCATTTGGGTAGAAACTGTTTCTCAGGCAGCTAGTCCTGGTCTTTATAACCCTGGACCTTCTTCCTGAAGGCAGAAGCTGAAAGAGATCATTTCCGGGGTGCGCACTGTCCTGCGCTATCTCTGCAGCTTTCTTATGACACCTGGAAACGTAGATTTGATCCAAGGTGGGAAAAGTGCACCCAGTTATTCTCTCCGCAGTCTTTATAACCCTGGACAGCATTGTTTTTTCCCTGGCCGTGCAGCTCCCAAACCACACACACAGACCATAAGTTAATACACTGTCCACAGTACAGTGGTAAAATGCCACCAACAGGTCCTTTGAGAGATTGTTTTTCCAGAGGATTCTCAGAAAATATAACCTCTGCTGTGATCTTATCATCAGGTCTTTGCTGTTTTCTCCCCAGGTTAGGTCATCTCGGAACTCCATTCCCAGAAATCGAAACACTGAGACCTGTTCCACACACTTCCCCTCAATAATAAGTGGCTGAATATTCAATTTACATTTCCTGAAGTCCACAATAATATTTTTTGTTTTCTTTAAGTTAAGGAGTAAGTTGTTTTTCCTGCACCACTCCCCCAACTGCTCAACTCCCTTCCTATAGGCCACCTCCTCCTCTCCAGCCGTGATTAAACTAACCACCGTTGTATCATCAGGAATAGTTTGCCTCAGTCTGAGCTCTTTTGGACCTTTTGGACTCTTTTGCTTCATGCTGTGGGTTCACTTTCCCTACAGCCTATTGGTCTCAACTTGAATGTCACAATTATTTTCTATGCCTCCCCGCACCCCATTCCTGAGTTAGCATGTGGTACTCAAGAGACCATTTATTTGAATTCCGATCCTGAGGTGAAACTGGCTCAAAATTCAGCTACTTCAATTTGACTTGGTTATGGATTAAGCTACAAAATTGCTGGTGGCTAGATTAGGACAACTTGGCTATTATTGGCTCCATGGATTTTATAAACCATGAAGTAAAAAATCTGTCACAGTTGACAGTTTCATTCCTGGTGTCTCCACATGATAAGTGCTTGGCCTATGAGGTGACATTTCCGCCACTACCACTTCTACTTAGAAGTCTTGAGCCAGAAGAGAGCCTGCAGTGAGGTCATGGGGAATTTTTGAATCCATACACCAGCCTTCTTCAGCCTGATGCCCTCCAGGTTTTGTTGGCCTCCAGCTCCCATCAACCCCGCCCAGAATGGCCAGTGATCAAGGATGTTGTGAGTTGTAGTCCAAAACAAGTGAACAACTACAAGCTCCCCATCACTGCGTTTGATTCTCTACTGAGAGCTTATTATATAATCAACCATTTTAATTGGTTACAAGTTCCTTAGAATTTACTACTTCAGGCTGCTGGGGAGGCATGTTTGAATGGTCCTCAGATCTTTGAAATCTCCTGACTGTTAGGTCTTCAAATGGTTTCTTCTTCTTCCTTTTGTCCAGTGCGGCACCAGATCTGCTGAAGATGCTGTTCAGCTTCATGCATATTCATTGAACCGTGTGTGTGTGTGTGTGTGTGTGTGTGTGAGAGAGAGAGAGAGAGAGAGAGAGAGTGTTTGTGGGGTCTGTCTGCATGATCCCCTGAATCCCTTCCCATTTGTGGGGTCCTGTACCTAGTAAGGGTTAAAAGTGGGTGGAAGATTCCCTTGCTAACTTTGTAACTTTGCTAACCTTGTAAGTTAATGGCCATAGCTCAAAGGCATGAACTTGCACTCCACATTTTTTTGGGGGGAGGGGCGCATCATGTGACACATCACGTCCACCCCAGTGGGAGGTGCAGCAGAGAGAAGGAGGCGGAGCGCAGAGCCAGTGGCGCATTCCGCCTCCTCCTCCCTGCCAGATGTTGCACGGGCAGGAGGAGACTAAGTGGCAGAGCATGGCACCGGGCTCTGCCACTCCGCCTCCTTCTCCCCATGGCATGTACCAGGGACGGCAGGATGCATGGAGGGCAATCTTGCCCTTGCTCTTCCCAGCCCCCTCCCGGCTCCTGGGTGGAGCCTCTCGGCCCTATACCTGACCTCGGTGCCAACCTAAGCTCCATTATGGTCTAGGCAATGACTATTGGCCCAGGCTGATCAGCATCCAAAAAGAATGAGCCGGATTGCAAGGGCTACAACTAAATGATGATGGTAAAATATAGCTATTTAGAGTGCAATTTAATTTCTTAAAAAGAAAACGTTCCCAACAAGAAAAGTGTGAGTATTCACACTAGAAAGGGACACCAAGAAATATTGATGGAATTGCTGGAATTGCTGTTTGCAGCCCAGTATCAAAACAATTGATATTCAGAACAATGCAAATTAAGAATGAATAACACAACTCACAACATTCTCTGATGAGATCCATGGCATAATCTATGCAGTACACAGGGGAATATATATATTTTATTTACATTTGCAGCCACATGAGCTGATATCCGAAAACCAATTCCCCAATAAGCAGATTGCCACAAATCTGTTATTACACCATCCGTCATCAAAGAATTTCATATTTAAAATTTGTCAGAGACCTAAATCTGTTCTGCTCCGTTTCAGTTACACAAATGAGCTTTCAAATGAGCATGCCATCAACAATGGGAAAGAATAAAAGAAAATGAAGCAAAACACTTTTATTTTAAAGTCAGCTTTTTAAACTCTAACATATAACTCTATATAAATTATATGAAGGATACCTATTAGAGGGAATTGGATTCATTTGTGTGGCTCTCAGCAAATAGCAACTACCAAATGGGAGTCAGGGGGCACAAATCAAAATAAAATATTTAGCAGCAAATCTCCTGACCATTTCCCTTCTGAGCTGGGGTTGCTAATGTCTAATTCCAATGCTTACAATGAGGAGAAGCCTTGTTTTTTATTTTTTTAAATTGCATTTATATTCCACCCTTTTCTCCAAGGATCTCAAGGTGACTGTACATGGTTCTCCCCCTCCCTCACTTAATCCCCACAACAACCCTGTCAGGTAGGTTAGGCCGTGAGACAGCCAATGTCTGGCTGAATGGAGACCCTGGTCTCCCAGGTCCTAGTCCAGTACAGTGGTACCTCGGGTTAAGTACTTAATTTGTTCTGGAGGTCTGTTCTTAACCTGAAACTGTTCTTAACCTGAAGCACCACTTTAGCTAATGGGGCCTCCCGCTGCTGCCACGCCGCCGGAGCACGATTTCTGTTCTCATCCTGAAGCAAAGTTCTTAACCCGAGGTACTATTTCTGGGTTAGCAGAGTCTGTAACCTGAAACGTATGTAACCCGAGGTACCACTGTACTCTAACCACTACGTCAAACTAATCCAACCTAGTGCCTTTCAGATTTTTTGGACTACAAAATGTGTTGACTGGGGCTGGTGGAAGCTAAAGTGTCTTATGCTGACGAGATCCACCCAGGTCCTCATCGGTCCCATGCAGAGATTGGGCAGGCCCCCTGGCTTCTGGCGTTCAGGAAGACCTTTTTACCCCGACAGGCCCAGGGCCAGACTAAGATGAAGAGAGGCCCACGGCTCCTCCACTTGTGAGCCCCCTCCCAATCCCTCACCCTCACGACTAAAAGAAAATGAAAGAGTGTTCTAAACAAAATTGAGTGAAGCCAAGGATGATGACAGGTATTTAAAATTCTGCAATTCTCAATTTCTCCTCTAAAGGACATAAGATGTTATTGTTAAACACCATGGTGATTTTTAAAATTAACACTGAAAAACTTTTGCAATAACTGAACTTTGTAACCCTTTTGTGGAATAAGCATTATTGTTTAGGAAAATGAAGTTGTAGTGTTATTCTTAAAAAAACAACACCTTGAGTTTACAAATTATATTGGGAAGTGTAAATAATATGATCAAGATTACCTGACAGTGTGGCACTTATAGAATTTACTTTATGTTGTCATTAAAAAGTCAGTATTAAAATTCATATTAAGAAGTAAACTACAACCATCAAATACAGTAAGGCTAAAATGGCCCCTCCCCCAGCCTTCCTCATAGCAAAATCACCCAAAACTTCATCAAAACTTGTTTGTCTAAGTTTGCCACCTTCAATGTACAGAATGCTCAGTGTGGACATTGTGGCCCTTAATTCATTTTTAATTCTTTTGAGTCTTGAAAAACTCTTCTCTCCTGAGCAGTTAGTGACCATAAGGCTAAGATATCGCTGCAAGATTGCTTCCACATTAGGAAAGGCCATCTGATTTTTTCCCTTGTACAGTCATACCTTGGGTTAAATACGCTTCAGGTTGAGCGTTTTCAGGTTGCGTTCCACAGTGGCGAACTCTTTGTCATCTTTTCCAAAGACAAAAGTGAGATCCCATGGACAGTAATACTAAAAGGAAAGGGAGTTCATGATGGCTGGGAGTTTGTTAAGAGGGAGATAGTAAAAGCACAACTTCAGGCAATACCAATGAGACGGAAACATGGAAGGTGCCTAAAGAAGCCAGGGTGGCTATCTAAAGAACTTTTAACTGAGTTAAGATTAAAAAAGGATGTGTACAAAAAATGGAAAAGGGGGGAAACCACCAAAGAGGAATTCAAACAAATAGCCAGCACGTGTAGACACAAAGTCAGAAAAGCTAAAGCACAGAATGAACTCAGGCTTGCTAGAGAGGTTAAAAGCAACAAAAAAGGCTTTTATGGGTATGTTCGTAGCAAAAGGAAGAACAAAGAAACAGTGGGGTCACTCAGAGGAGAAGATGGTGAAATGCAAACAGGGGACACAGAAAGGGCTGAACTCCTCAATGCCTTCTTTGCCTCAGTCTTCTCCGATAAAGAAAACAATGCCCGACCTGAAGAATTTGGAGCAAATGATTCAGCAGAGAAAACACAGCCCAGAATAACTAAGGAGATAGTACAAGAATACTTGGCTAGTTTAGATGTATTCAAGTCTCCAGGGCCAGATGAACTGCATCCAAGAGTATTAAAAGAACTGGCAGATGTGATCTCAGAACCACTGGCAATCATCTTTGAGAATTCCTGGAGAACAGGCGAAGTCCCAGCAGACTGGAGGAGGGCAAATGTTGTCCCTATTCTCAAAAAGGGGAAAAGAGAGGACCCAAATAATTACCGCCCAGTCAGTCTGACATCAATACCAGGGAAGATTCTGGAGCAGATCATCAAGCAAACAATCTGTGAGCACCTAGAAAGGAATGCTGTGATCACCAATAGTCAGCATGGATTTCTGAAAAATAAGTCATGTCAGACTAACCTGATCTCGTTTTTTGACAGAATTACAAGCCTGGTAGATGAAGGGAACGCAGTGGATGTAGCCTACCTGGATTTCAGCAAGGCATTTGACAAGGTGCCCCATGATATTCTTGTAAAGAAGCTGGTAAAATGCGGTCTTGACTATGCTACCACTCAGTGGATTTGTAACTGGCTGACTGACCGGACCCAAAGGGTGCTCATCAATGGTTCCTCTTCATCCTGGAGAAGAGTGACTAGTGGGGTGCCACAGGGTTCTGTCTTGGGCCCGGTCTTATTCAACATCTTTATCAACGACTTGGATGATGGACTCAAGGGCATCCTGATCAAATTTGCAGATGACACCAAACTGGGAGGGGTGGCTAACACCCCAGAGGACAGGATCACACTTCAAAACGACCTTGACAGATTAGAGAACTGGGCCAAAACAAACCAGATGAATTTTAACAGGGAGAAATGTAAAGTATTGCACTTGGGCAAAAAAAATGAGAGGCACAAATACAAGATGGGTGACACCTGGCTTGAGAGCAGTACATGTGAAAAGGATCTAGGAGTCTTGGTTGACCACAAACTTGACATGAGCCAACAGTGTGACGCGGCAGCTAAAAAAGCCAATGCAATTCTGGGCTGCATCAATAGGAGTATAGCATCTAGATCAAGGGAAGTTATAGTGCCACTGTATTCTGCTCTGGTCAGACCTCACCTGGAGTACTGTGTCCAGTTCTGGGCACCACAGTTCAAGAAGGACACTGACAAACTGGAACGTGTCCAGAGGAGGGCAACCAAAATGGTCAAAGGCCTGGAAACGATGCCTTATGAGGAACGGCTAAGGGAGCTGGGCATGTTTAGCCTGGAGAAGAGGAGGTTAAGGGGGGATATGATAGCCATGTTCAAATATATAAAAGGATGTCACATAGAGGAGGGAGAAAGGTTGTTTTCTGCTGCTCCAGAGAAGCGGACACGGAGCAATGGATGCAAACTACAAGAAAGAAGATTCCACCTAAACATTAGGAAGAACTTCCTGACAGTAAGAGCTGTTCGACAGTGGAATTTGCTGCCAAGGAGTGTGGTGGAGTCTCCTTCTTTGGAGGTCTTTAAGCAGAGGCTTGACAACCATATGTCAGGAGTGCTCTGATGGTGTTTCCTGCTTGGCAGGGGGTTGGACTCGATGGCCCTTGTGGTCTCTTCCAACTCTATGATTCTATGATTCTATGAACTCCTTGCTTGATTTTCTTAAAAGGCATATGTGATCTCCAGTTTTGATAAATATATAATATTGTTACAATAAACCTACTTAATATAAGCCAGTGGAACTAAAACATTCAGCCACTCCAAAACTCTAGCTGAGATTTCTGCATTGCAGGGTGTTGGATTAGATGACCCTTGGCATCCCTTCTAACTCTGCAATTCTATGATTCTATGAATCACACTAAATGATGTTTTCAGATAGTTTTCAAATGAAGTTCCACTACAGACAACATCTTCAACCTTCGGGTCCCAGAGGTTGTTGGAATAACCATTGGCTAAGCTGACTGGGGCTGATGGAAGAGGACTGATTAGTCACCTGATCTTGAGGACATCAGGGCACATGTGACCAAAGCAAGATGTTGCAAGACTTGCCCAATTGTGAAGCAGCAATATATTCGGATTGCCTCTTTGGATTGATCCAATGCTTGAAATAAACTTGTTTAGTTTGATGAAGTTCACTGAAATAGTTCCAAAATCCCATAAATTCCTATAATTTCTGGATGAACCAAACATGAATTAAGTTGGTTTTGGAAGAATGTTGAACTGATTCATCTTCAATTTCATTCTCTCTCTCTCTTTTAAAAAAACATTTTATACTTTTTGGGGCCTTGAAGCATGAATATAATAACTGCTGAAGAGAATAAATTAAATAATGCACATTCCACAGTGTGTGTTTTGAAGGTTCCTTAGCCTTCTTAAGTGTATTTATACTTCAGCACAGCAGCTTCTAACATTATAAAGGCTGACATTTCTTTTGTCAAGGATCATTTGAAGGAACTTGAACCATGAACTGAACTAGATCATTTTGCAATGGGACAAAAGTGAACTGGAATTTGTTCATTTGCTGACATGTTGAATTTGAATCAGTTCCTTTTCAAAAGGAACATTCCAAGTTCTGGGTTAGTCCAAAGTAGCCCCATTCTGATACTACTTTTGTCTTTCTCCCTTTTTAGGAAGGTGTGCATGGGGTTAAAATACGCAGGGAATTGCGAAGCAGCAGTGAGGAAAATGTCCTGACAAGGTGGATGTATTGGGCTGTGCAATGCTCTCCCAAGAGAAATAGACCAAAATAATGTTGCTTGTAGCATTTTTAAAAGGCCAATGGAATAAGGCAATCCTGTAGAGCCAGGAAAAGCAGAGCAAATGTATATTAATGCTTTCATGGTGTTTAGCATTCTTTTAAAAATCTGAGTAACATGCACATCATTTACAACATTGTGTCAAGCAGAGTAACATCTAAATAAGCTTAGCTCAATGTAATGCCCATGAGCAGGCTTTCAAATTGTACGTTTCTGTTTCTGCTTAAAAGTGTACTAAAGGTTCTTATATGGTAGGCAGGGAAATCAGGTATTGTAATGCACAAATCACTGTCTTCGATGATAGCTTCCGCCTGAACCCTACGGAGCCTTTTATTCTCTACCCACAATGTTCAGGGCTGTATATTTTTAGCAGAGCTCTCTTTAGCAGACAGGGAAGTTGGAAAGGCATTAGTCATATATTTGGAGAGGAAAATGTTTTATCTGGTAAGCTGCTTTGGGAAGCCTTCGTCCTTAAAGGCAGTGTAAAAACATTTTAAACAAATACACAGCATTCACTCTGAGATCCAGCAAACTTGGATTTTCGTATCCAGGTTACATTCAGTTTCAAGATGCCAGAAGCTGCAGAAATTCCCTCCTCATCCCAATGTTCAGTGTTTCCACCAAAGAGACCTACTTTCTCCCACAGGAGAGAACCTGAAGAAAAGATCAGCAGGAAAATTCACTTGCAAGTTGTGAATACGGTACTTGCAGTCAGCAAACTTGCAAGCTGGAAAATCACAGACCGTGAACATTTAAATTTAGGAGCTCACATACTTTCTCAGCCCCCAGGAAGATAAATTACTTGAGCTGGTAATCCAATCTGAAAACATTTTTCTCTGGATATAAATTGAACCATGGAGAGGTTTTTGTTTACAAGATCCATTCTGAAAATGACAGGTCATTCCATTTAGCATGCAAGGCCTCGGCTATGGTTCACAGCAAATTATAACTAATATTTGAGAGATTGAGAAAGAGCAAAGTATCAAACGGACACCTCCAGGCAGTAAGGAATTCAAACCCCAGAAAAGAATAGAGGAGATCTCATCCTTTTGTGCATCTGTTTGACTTCTCATAGATCAAGCAGCTTTGTCTGAATTCTACACTTCCAGCATATCATCATTTTTACCAGGGGCAGAACTAAGCCTTATTTCACCAGGTTACAGGCTGGGAGCCTCAATGGCACTCCGATGGAGGTTTCCCCCTGTATAGCAACCTGTATAGCGCTCCCGCCTCCAGCACCTATGGCTCTGTTTTTGTTTTTTACAGTTTGGCTGTCAAACAGCAAAAACTTGATGGTGCTGGAGAATATGATACCGTCATCCTGAATCCACTCCCATCTCTCATTAGGCTTGAAAAGTGTTATTGGAAATATTCCCTTACTCTCTCCACTTTTCTGACTTCGAAAGTTACCCTGAGCAGGAACCAATGGGAAAATAACAGCTTTGTATGTCTTCTGAAATAATAACAGGAAGGTGCCTTGCCTAACCTCCACCAGGAGCTCATCTCTCTACTGATGGCTCAAGCTGGAGCAAAAAATGTATTTGCATAGGGATTTCATGCGGTCTGATTATGGACTTAGATATGATTGCCCCATGATGTGGGTCATCTCCTCTCTGTGAAAGCATTTTGTGCATGCCCTGTGGTGTTTAATTAATGAACACATGAACATAAGAGGAGCCTGCTGGATCAGGCCAATGGCCCATCTAGCCCAGCATCTCATTCTCACAGTGGCCAAGCAGATCCTTCTAGAAAACACATAAGCAGGACCCAAGCGCAAGAGCACTCCCCCAACGTATGCTTTCCAGCAACTTCTATTCAGAAGCATTTCTGCCTTTGACTAAATGGACAGAACTGACGTGCCTGCTATGAGCAGGCCAAGGGGGTGAACAGCCAGGGTGTGAATGCTGAATGCAAATGACCAAGGGGTGTCCACATGGCAAATCCATGCCATGCCTGTGCTTGTGGGCAACAACCAAGGCTTAATTGACTCCGGACTACACTCATAACTTCTATCCCATCCAGATTTTGAGCTGCAATCTGGCAGATGCATTATCTCGCCATCCACTGGCACATCTGTGTAGTAGATCAATATTTGACATTTTTTGGCAGCAGACAGAAACGAATTAGAAAAGTTCATTGCCAAAGCAATGCTGTGATTCTTCAAAGCCTCTACAACGTGCCATGCTATGCACAGGAAATAATTAATAACAAGCATTGTGGTTTCAATGTACCTTAGACAAGCCCACAAGCAGGACCTGGAGGTAACAGTCTTCTTCTGTTCATGATCCCCAGCAACTTGCAGTTCAGAAGCATACTGCCTCTGGAGCAGAGATGCTAACTAGCTTCCCAGCAGTTAAGTCACTGTTGCTTACTGGGAACAAGAAAGGGAGGGGTGAGGTGAGGCAGTGAGGTCAGCACAGTGCAAACAGACAGGCAGAGCCAATCTGGTGATTCCCCCCACTCCTTGTAACTTTGCACTGAGCTGACCACCATGTCAGTTGTCTGAGATGGAAATGAGGAAGAGTAAAAAAAAGTATTGAGGAGCTCAGCTGATGTAAAGGTAAAGGTAAAGGTACCCCTGCCCGTACGGGCCAGCCGTGTCCGACTCTGGGGTTGCGCGCCCATCTCGCTTAAGAGGCCGGGGGCCAGCGCTGTCCAAAGACAATTCCGGGTCACGTGGCCAGCGTGACAAGCTGCATCTGGCGAGCCAGCGCAGCACATGGAAACGCCGTTTACCTTCCCGCTAGTAAGCGGTCCCTATTTATCTACTTGCACCCGGGGGTGCTTTCGAACTGCTAGGTTGGCAGGCGCTGGGACCGAGCAATGGGAGTGCACCCCGCCGCGGGGATTCGAACCACTGACCTGACGATCGGCAAGTCCTAGGCACTGAGGTTTTACCCACAGCGCCACCCGCGTTCCTCTCAGCTGATGTACTTTCCTGCAATTGCTCCCTCCCTGCCTAGATCGCCTTTGGGGCCTGGATCCTTTAATTAGTTAATTATGTTTCTTTCACTTATTATTTTCTAGAGGTTAGCTATTTGTTGAGCAGACACAGTCTGGCAACCCATTTCCCATTGCTTATACTTAGGAGGACTTTCAAGGCCAGTGGCCACCTGCCTTATCTAATGCCTCAGATTAGCCTCAGTCATGGAAGTGCTCGTGGCTGCCTGGGAAAGCTCTCAGAGCTGCTTCTATTGCCCAGTGACCAGGCAGCTCTTGGCAGAACTCTTGGGTCAGCCACCTCTTGGAGGAGCAGCCTGTCCAGGCACATCATCTCTGGGGGAACATATGTTTACTCAGAATCACATGCAGCATCAATGTGTTATCTTTTCTCCTTTTTGGTCTGGTTGTTGCTCACAGACACAGTAAAAGACTGACCCACCTGCCAGTAAGCTCCATTGCACCTAGTGAGTTTCTTCAGCCTCCTTGCTCACTGTAAAGGTGCAGTCCAGGTAAAGAGGCTATGACTGCCAAAATACAACATAATGTTGACAATGCAGTTGCAATGTAAGAAGAAGAAAGGCAGTGAGAAGAGCTGATTTTAACACTTCATCATTTCTTCTTCCCTGCCCCCGTGCCCCCCAGCACACTAACTGGAGAGAGACCCTTGGGTGAGATTCTAGCGCTGGACTGAAAGCTAGAGCTGTCAGTGAGTAAGGTCCCCTGCCTCTCCCCATCGTGGCTTTCTCCTTATACGGCGATGTTTCACATTTTTGCAGTACTTTGGCGAAAGGCTGTCTGGGTTTCTTAGAGAGCTTTCAGTTCTGGGTCAGTGCTAATCAGTGCAGATTGATTCAAGCTGTTTCAGACTGATTTGGAGCTACCTCAGCCTGCTTTGGACCAGGTCCAAACCAGCCCAATTTGGTTTAGAATTCAGGATTCATCTAAAGGGGTTGTACAACTGTATTAACTCCCATCTTGGCTACAGAGTTCTTTGATTTACACCAGGGCAGCTGAAAAAGGTGAAAGCTGAATCATTTTGACTTCAGACCTTGGTGAAAGGTATGGGGTAGGAGAACTAAAGGCAGATGAACTGCTCTTACTTATGTCTTGATGGGCTTGCTCCAAAAGGATACAAGAAGAAAGGGACACAGATACTTTCTGCCCTGCATCTCACGGTCCCTTCCAATAGAAAAGAAATTTCATCTGCTCAAAGCCAGCATAGTCCCCTTGGCTTTCAGAGGGTGTGTCTGAGGGAAATGGGAAACTTTGAATCCTGTGGCTGCACAGAATCTCCCAGTATGCCCCAACATGCCCACCTCAGAATACCTCTTTTTTGCCTTCTCTGATGTCAGAAGGGCACGGGCTGTGGACCTTTCTGCAGCCCCACAAAGGAGCCCGACAAAGTCAGCTTTCCAAGGCTGGAGCTCTCACATTAACACCATACATTTAAAGCACATGCAATACACATTTAAAGCACAAAAACATATGCAAAGAATCATGGGAACTGCAGTTCCCCACTCAAAGAGCTACGATTTCCAGCACCTACATTTCCCTGGATTTTGGGGAACATGTGCATTGAACGAACTTCCTGGCACTGCTCTACCTCTCCATCTTTGGTGAGGGATATCCAAAGCATCCTATGGCCTCTGGAACATAGGCTGCCAGTGATCAAAGGACTGCCGTCAAAATATCCGTGTTACGTCAGTCACTGTAAAAAAAAGGGGGGGGGGTTGGCACAATATCTTTCTGCCTCCCTATCTCAGATTTATCTATTGCTCTATCACCATACTCCCAAAGCAGTTAACCATAAAACCATAAAATAACACTATAAAGCTATCATAACATGGCACTTATAACTAAGGGAAGATTTAAAATGACAATTTTCCAGTTAAAGAAAAACAAAATGCGGCAGCAATTTCTTAAGACCAATTAGGTTTCAGCAAGGCAAGAGCTGTGTCTTTCAGGCCCCTGGAGGCAGAGAGGGAGCTGGAAAGGCAGGCCTTTCTGTGAATGGAATCCAGCAAGTGAGCCTTTCCAGGGACTCTGTTCCCATCCATACTACCCATATAAAGCACTCTGAGGCTTCTTTTAACAGCCATGGCTTCTCACCAAAGAATCCTGGGAACTGTAATTTGCCAAGGATGCCGAGTACTGTCAGAAGCGTCTTAACAAGCGCTACAGTTCCCAATATTCCTTGGAGGAAGCCACGACTGTCAAAGGGATAGATGAGTGCTTTGAATGCATAATGTGGATGTGACTTGCAGGGAAAGTGATGGGAACACTGATCAGCCATGCCCCCTTCCGAAATACTCTATTCCAGGCATGTCCAACTCCCAAGAGACTGCGATCTACTCTCACTACAGTGGTACCTCCAGTTGCGAATCCTGGCCGGATCCTGAGGTTTTTGCAACCTGAGGAACACTGTTATACGCATGCGCGCACGGCGGTGAAACACTTCCAGGTTTGCCACTTTCACAACCTGAAGTTTACGTTACCCAAGGGTAACATAACCCAAGGTCCTACTGTACAAAAAAAAATTGGCAGTGGTGTATGATGTATTTTTGATAAAGTGTTACGTTGAAATGCCTTATAAAAAAACTTTTTAAAAAAACTGGCAGTGATCTACCCATTGGATAGACCAAAGTTGCTCAGCTTTTTTGGGGGGAGGCTTCAGCAAAGTTGTGTTGCTTTTTTTAAAAAAAATGTTTTATTTTTTTATTTGGGGAGGTGATCAATCAGGATCACACAATCAACCAGGATCAACCAGGGATGACCTGCGATCGACCGGTCAGTCGTGGTCAACTGGTCCGACATGCCTGCTCAATTCCTTTCCTTCTCCCCCCCCCCCCCCCCCGCACACCCCAGTCAGTCACATTCTGTGGTCACAGAGTATGCACAGAGCATGAACATCATAAATAGGAAGAGTGGGCACCGCGCAGACCATTATTTGGCTGGTCTCCACAGAATCTTCTAAAGGTGTCTTCTAAAGGTGCAAAAATAAGAGCTGATGGATTTTATTTCCCCCAAGGAATACATTTGTTAGTTTTTAAGGGCCACAAAACCTTTAGAATCATAGAATTGTAGAATTGGAAGTGACGCCAAGGATCATCTAGCCCAACCCCCTGCAATGCTATGAGCCCTGAAAAATCTACCCAATTAGAGCACAGCTTCTTCCCCTGCACACATAGCACACTTGCACCATCACTTTCATTCCCTTCATTGGATTTTAGCTAACACGGAAAATTAAGCTTGCAATCAGTGTTTTTCAGCTAGGAAAGAGCTGAAAAATGTCCTAGCATTCATTACTCTCATATCACTGCACTCATCATCAGGATGCAAAGTACAAAAACAGGCAAACACACCTCTATTGTTATCTGTAAAAATCATGTTTTTGTTGTTGCTGTGCTAGAAAAGTCATTTTTGAATTAAACGGAAAAGTCATTTCCAGACCATCTGTTGATCCATTTTCCTCTTTTGTGCCCAAACAATGCTACCTAACTATATCAGTGATTATTTCGTGCAGATTATCCCTCTTTCTTTTTTTATTCTCCCAGGAAACTTTTCAGAGGAGGAAGAAAATTCCAAACAGCCATGAGTCAATGTCAAAACATGTTTGGCGCCCACTGTGTTAGGGGTGATAGGGGATTCCCTACTGAGGGGAACAGAAGCAGTGATCTGTGGGCCTGACAAGATGTCTCGGGAAGTGTGCTGTCTCCCCGGGGCTAAGATCCAAGATGTAACTGAACGAGTGCAAGGAATCATAAAACCCACTGACAAATACCCCTTCCTCTTGGTTCATGTGGGAACCAATGACACTGCTTGCAATAGCCTCCAGAAGATCAAAAGAGACTACGAGGCTCTGGGCAGGAAATTGAAGCAATTAAATGCACAAATTGTCATCTCATCTGTCCTCCCAGTTGAACGACGTGGCCCAGGGAGAGAGGGAAAAATAGTGGAAGTGAACAGCTGGCTTCGCAAATGGTGTAAACAGGAACGGTTTGGATTCTTCGATCACGGACTGCAGTTTCTAGAAGATGGACTTCTAGCAAGCGATGGGCTGCACCTCACAACGGTTCGGAGGAATGTTTTTGCCAAAAATCTCAGAAACCTCATCAGGAGGGCTTTAAACTGACTAATGTGGGGGAGGGAGACAGTGCTCCTGAAGGTAGGAGTCTATCAACTGATGAAGATGATCATCCAAATGTCATAGACCAAATGGAGCAAACAGCACGCAGACCTAGTGGTGGGAGGAAAAAATCCTTAAATAAGAGACACGGGGGAATGATTAATGGACTTCAATGTCTGTACACTAATGCACAAAGCATGGGAAATAAACAAGATGAGCTTGAGCTCTTGGTACAGCAAACTAAATATGACATAATAGGCACCACTGAAACCTGGTGGGATAAGTCCCACGATTGGAATGTAATAATGGAGGGATAGAATCTATTTCAGAGAAACAGACCAGACAAGAAAGGAGGAGGAGTGGCATTATATGTCAGGGATGTGTATACCTGTGAAGAGATCCAAGATTTAGAACCTCAAAGCCAAAGTGAGAGCATTTGGGTCAAAATTAAGGGAGAGAAGAATAACAGAGACCTCATTGTGGGAGTTTACTATAGATCCCCAAGCCAAACGGAGGACATAGATGATTCCTTCCTTGAACAGATGGCCAAACATGCAAAAGGAAGGGAGATAGTAGTAATGGGGGACTTCAATTACCCGGATATTTGTTGGATGTCAAACTCAGCCAAGAGCATAAGGTCAAACAGATTCCTCACTGGCCTTGCAGACAACTTCATTGTCCAGAAAGTGGGAGAAGCAACAAGAGGAACAGCCATTTTAGATCTGGTCCTAACCAATGCTGATGACCTGGTTAGTGGGGTAGAAGTGGAAGGATCATTAGGCGCGAGTGATCATGCTCTTCTGAAGTTTACTATACAGCGGAAAGGAGCAGCCAAGCATACTAGGACTCAATTTCTTGACTTTAAGAAAGCCGACTTCATAAAACTTAGGGAAGTGCTGGGTGAGATCCCATGGACAGTAATACTAAAAGGAAAGGGAGTTCATGATGGCTGGGAGTTTGTTAAGAGGGAGATAGTAAAAGCACAACTTCAGGCAATACCAATGAGACGGAAACATGGAAGGTGCCTAAAGAAGCCAGGGTGGCTATCTAAAGAACTTCTAACTGAGTTAAGATTAAAAAAGGATGTGTACAAAAAATGGAAAGGGGGGGAAACCACCAAAGAGGAATTCAAACAAATAGCCAGCACATGTAGACACAAAGTCAGAAAAGCTAAGGCACAGAATGAACTCAGGCTTGCTAGAGAGGTTAAAAGCAACAAAAAAGGCTTTTATGGGTATGTTCGTAGCAAAAGGAGGAACAAAGAAACAGTGGGGTCACTCAGAGGAGAAGATGGAGAAATGCAAACAGGGGACACAGAAAGGGCTGAACTCCTCAATGCCTTCTTTGCCTCAGTCTTCTCCGATAAAGAAAACAATGCCCGACCTGAAGAATTTGGAGGAAATGATTCAGCAGAGGAAACACAGCCCAGAATAACTAAGGAGATAGTACAAGAATACTTGGCTAGTTTAGATGTATTCAAGTCTCCAGGGCCAGATGAACTGCATCCAAGAGTATTAAAAGAACTGGCAGATGTGATCTCAGAACCACTGGCAGTCATCTTTGAGAATTCCTGGAGAACAGGCGAAGTCCCGGCAGACTGGAGGAGGGCAAATGTTGTCCCTATTTTCAAAAAGGGGAAAAGAGAGGACCCAAATAATTATCGCCCAGTCAGTCTGACATCAATACCAGGGAAGATTCTGGAGCAGATCATTAAGCAAACAGTCTGTGAGCACCTAGAAAGGAATGCTGTGATCACCAATAGTCAGCATGGATTTCTGAAAAATAAGTCATGTCAGACTAACCTGATCTCGTTTTATGACAGAATTACAAGCCTGGTAGATGAAGGAAACGCAGTGGATGTAGCCTACCTTGATTTCAGCAAGGCATTTGACAAGGTGCCCCATGATATTCTTGTAAAGAAGCTGGTAAAATGCGGTCTTGACTATGCTACCACTCAGTGGATTTGTAACTGGCTGACTGACCGGACCCAAAGGGTGCTCATCAATGGTTCCTCTTCATCCTGGAGAAGAGTGACTAGTGGGGTGCCACAGGGTTCTGTCTTGGGCCCGGTCTTATTCAACATCTTTATCAACGACTTGGAGGATGGACTCAAGGGCATCCTGAACAAATTTGCAGATGACACCAAACTGGGAGGGGTGGCTAACACCCCAGAGGACAGGATCACACTTCAAAACGACCTTGACAGATTAGAGAACTGGGCCAAAACAAACAAGATGAATTTTAACAGGGAGAAATGTAAAGTATTGCACTTGGGCAAAAAAAATGAGAGGCACAAATACAAGATGGGTGACACCTGGCTTGAGAGCAGTACATGTGAAAAGGATCTAGGAGTCTTGGTTGACCACAAACTTGACATGAGCCAACAGTGTGACGCGGCAGCTAAAAAAGCCAATGCAATTCTGGGCTGCATCAATAGGAGTATAGCATCTAGATCAAGGGAAGTAATAGTGCCACTGTATTCTGCTGTGGTCAGACCTCACCTGGAGTACTGTGTCCAGTTCTGGGCACCACAGTTCAAGAAGGACACTGACAAACTGGAACGTGTCCAGAGGAGGGCAACCAAAATGGTCAAAGGCCTGGAAACGATGCCTTATGAGGAACGGCTAAGGGAGCTGGGCATGTTTAGCCTGGAGAAGAGGAGGTTAAGGGGGGATATGATAGCCATGTTCAAATATATAAAAGGATGTCACATAGAGGAGGGAGAAAGGTTGTTTTCTGCTGCTCCAGAGAAGCGGACACGGGGCAATGGATCCAAACTACAAGAAAGAAGATTCCACCTAAACATTAGGAAGAACTTCCTGACAGTAAGAGCTGTTCGACAGTGGAATTTGCTGCCAAGGAGTGTGGTGGAGTCTCCTTCTTTGGAGGTCTTTAAGCAGAGGCTTGACAACCATATGTCAGGAGTGCTCTGATGGCGTTTCCTGCTTGGCAGGGGGTTGGACTCGATGGCCCTTGTGGTCTCTTCCAACTCTATGATTCTATGATTCTATGTGTTGTAAACACGGGTTTTTAGTATATCCTGCAATGAACCAAGACATAAAGGTTAACCGTATTATCAAAAGTAAACACACAAAGGTGAGGAAACCCATCATTCAGTGGTCTCATCCTCCCCCCACCCAAAATCCAAACAATGTGTGCTGATGGGGGTCAAGACTGTGAGTCATTCAGTTTCTGAGATGGGGCTAAATTCCTGAGAAGCACTGGAGCTAAGCACTTCTATCTGTGTGTATCACCACTTTGTAAAAAAGCTGAATTTTTTTGCTGTGCAGCTTTCTGAAGCATATGAATCTGACCTTTGGGGGGGTTGTAAGTAAACAATTTTAACTTGCCAAACATGTGGTCTTTTCCTATACGGGGGAAAGAGGAAAACTTTGGAAAGAAACTTTTTAAGGAGACATTTTAGAACTCGCTTGGAAGGGTACATTTTAAAGGTTTTACCATCTATATTGCCATGCTTTGCTTTGCTTTGCTTTGCTTTGCTTTGCTTTGCTTTGCTTTGCTTTGCTTTGCTTTGCTTTGCTTTGCTTTGCTTTGGTGCTAGGGTTGCCATATTTCAAAAAGTGAAAATCTGGACACAAAAGTTTTCAGCTAAATCTTTTGTCAACTACAAAAACTGCATGACCTTTTTAACCTATGAAAACCAAGATTCTTTTGTTGTTTTAAAAGGCTACTCTTTTTAAAGCTAAACTAGCTGTCGCACTAGCTGCCCATGATAGCAAAGGTGAATCCAGCCATGACCATCCAGATTAAGGCAGGCTAATGTTAATTAATGAGGAAAGAAACAAGTGGAGAAGATTAAGGAAACTGACTGACAGGTATCAGTGTGATAAGAAGGGAAAGTTGTCCTGAGTTGTTCTGACAATGATGAAAAGATGAAGGAAGATACTGCACTGATTCCTTATATGTTCCATGCCTTCAGGACTCCCTGGTCCTGAATGGGGTAAGTGTGCCCCTGAAGGACCAGGTGCACAGCCTGGGAGTCATTTTGGACTCACAACTGTCCATGGAGGTGCAGGTCAATTCTGTGTCCAGGGCAGCTCCATCTGGTACGTAGGCTGAGACCCTACTTGCCCACAGAGTGTCTTGCCAGAGTGGTGCATGCTCTAGTTATCTCTCGCTTGGACTACTGCAATGCGCTCTACGTGGGGCTACCTTTGAAGGTGACCCGGAAACTACAACTAATCCAGAATGTGGCAGCTAGGCTGTTGACTGGGAGCAGTCGCCGAGACCACATAACACCAGTCTTGAAAGACCTACCTTGGCTCCCAGTACGTTTCCGAGCACAAGTCAAAGTGTTGGTGTTGACTTTGAAAGCCCCAAACGGCCTCGGTCCAGTATACCTGAAGGAGCATCTCCACCCCCATCGTTCTGCCCGGACACTGAGGTCCAGCGTCAAGGGCTTTCTGGCAGTTCCCTCCCTGCGAGAAGCCTAGTTACAGGGAACTTCTTGGCATCGGCACCCGCCCTGTGGAACGCCCTCCCACCAGATGTCAAAGAGAAAAACAACTAACAGACTTTTAGAAGACATCTGAAGGCAGCCCTCTTTAGGGAACCTTTTAATGTTTAATAGACTATTGTATTTTATTTAATATTCTGTTGGAAGCTGCCCAGAGTGGCTGGGGAAACCCAGCCAGATGGGCGGGGTATAAATAATAAATTATTATTATTATTCATGTCAATCCCTTGAGTCAGTTTGCCACTCAAGATATGTGCCATTTAGTTAGTCAACTTCAATCTCTAATTTGGAATACCAAGTGGCAAAATGTGTGTATTTTCGATCTCTAACGCGCCTTAGATCAGGAGTTTTGCCTTTGGCTTCCATATATATATATATATATATATATATATATATATATATATGCCTGTACAGACAATCTTGGATATATTAGTGTCATCAGTACATAGTCCAGATTCCCATGCATTTGACTGCACTCTTCCAAATGTAAAGTTACAAGAGAACTCTCACATGATGCACTGCTATCCCCCTGTTATCAAAATGAACATGAGGATGCCTGAGACTAAATGAGAACTCTTTGGGAAGCAATGCAAATTAATCCAGTAATGCAAAACCAGTTTGGTGTATATGCAAATAAATTGGCTATTCTGTTGGAAATTGGTTTCTCAGGATTGAGCTGCAGCAAACTCTCCATATCAAATCAGGTTTTAATTAGCAGCTTTCAAGGTTAAGAGATTACTGACAGCTGGTTTCTTGTGCCCGTCCTGGAAAGATTCCATCCCCCCCCCCCACCACCGAAAGGACTTTCATAGCTGCTTCCCATAACACTTTCTAAGTTTGTTCTGGATTTTAATTTAAATATGAGGAGGGAAACTATTAAAGATCTTCCCTGTTGCTTTGCCAGTTCCAAAGTCTTTCAGTAATGAGGCATTAGGCGTGTGATCCTTCATTAGTGGGCCTCTAATTAACGAGGAGGCCAAGTGTGTCAGAAAGATAGCATTTAGTCCTATCTCTGCTCACGAGAAAGTGTGATTTGATTAAAGCAGAGGCAGAGAAGCGGTGGCCATCTGGACATTGGTGGACTCCAACTCCCATCATCCCTGACCATTAACCATACTGGCTGGGGCTGATGGGAGCTGGAGGGCAGGCTCCACAATCCTGGGTTAAGGGATAAGTCGATTACAATTTTTCTAAATTGCACTTCTTTAAGCTCTCACTGCTGCAAACTTAATACAAGGAGGTCACAGGAGAATCTTTGTGTCTCAGACTTTAATACTATGCACTATGCAGTTCTCACTACAAGCTCAGCACTGCCACATGGCAAAGTTGGGTAAATTCCAGTGTCAGGGCTGGATTCAGATGCCGGTCAGCACAAAGAAGTAGAGACAATTAACTTTTATTCAAGGCAACAACATACATGCAGCAACACTTCCCTGTGGGTCTTGCCCTATGGAGCAGTTGCCAGGACTGACAGTCCCCACCTTCTGCCCCCTCCACAGTGTGGGATGTAATCCACTGGTGAAGTCAAATGCAACATTCCTTATTTCCCTAGAGTGGGCACAGGCAGGGGGACATCCAGTCAGGGTAACTTCCTGTTCCTCTGGTCTGGAGCATCCTCCCCCTGCATGTGACCTGGGAGAAGGGCATGGCTCTGGCTGACTCCACAGAAGAGCTGAGTCACGCAGCCATTTTCTCAGTCTAGTTTTGTCTTTCTGTTGTCTTGCTTCTCTCTTTTGCTGCCATGCTGGTCTCCTGCAGCCATTTCGTTCTCTTAACGTAATTTTGCTGTCTGCTTGCTCTCAGCCAGCAGCACATGAGTTCAGTCTCCATATGAGATGAACTCACACTTTCTTTGTGTAATTATTAAGAAAAGTCTGCCTTTCAGGGATCAAATCGTGAACTGAAATGGGACTAAACTTTTTGTTACTTTACTGAGAAAGACCCCTGTGTCAGGGGGGCCGCTAGGGGTGCATTGGAAGATGGCCGACAATACCATCCCTCCGTCTCACACGAGGTAATTAAGAGGCTGATATGGGAGTATGCAGCCTCCCTTGTTACCACAAGGGAATGGGGAACACTGCCTCGCCTGCGGTTGCCATAAATCACCCCCTGATTCAAAAGAAGGGGGTGAGGGCACTAGGCGCACAGCCCTTGTGTGGGATGGCTCTCCCTGACGCTGTCTCTGATCGCGCGGCCTGGTTGCATGAAATATACTCAGAGTCGCAAAGTGATTTCATGCTCTTTATTCAGCTCATAGTGGTGAGGAGGAATGAATGAAAGTGGGCTGCACATGATTGGCTAATTCCGGAATTCTACTGTAAGCCAATCAGATTGTGGATTCACTTCTATCTGGAGCATGATTGGGTGGTTCCTGCCAACCAATCATACTGCTGCATTGTTCTAGGACCAATCAGACTGCTGCAGTTTGGATCCTATTCAACTCAGTACATAAAACCCCTCCCGTCTAAGTTCCAGTCCTGCCCGGGAGGTCACATTCATAGTCCTCAAGGTACACCGGCGGCCAAGTGTGCGTTGCGGCCTGGGGTGTTCCCTGGTCTGGGGTTCAGGTTCTGGCTCGTGTTCCAAGGATGCTGGCTGTGATGGGGCTGTTTGGTCTGGCGCATCCGGCTCGCTCAGTCGTGGTTCTGGTACTGGTGTCCTTTCGGCCTCACGGGTCCTCTCTGTATTTACTGATACTGCCTCTCCTGCTGGCCCCTGCTGCTCTATGGGCCTCACTGCCCCACTGTTCCCTTGGAACTCCTCTGACCTGTCCGCCTCCTCCTGGTTTTCTCCCGGGAATCATCACCGTATCTGGTCGCAGTGGCGGCGCCAGCATTGCCCCCCATCTGTTAGCACCTCGTACGACACGGGGCCAGTGACCCTGGTGACTGTGGCAGGTACCCATGCAGGGCCTGCGCCAAAATTCTTTGCGTACACTGGGTCCTGGGCCTCGAAGGTCCGGGGGTTCCTGCCTTCCCCCACCACTACCTCATCCTGAGCTCTATCGGGGTGAAGGCGGTCCAATCTGATTGCAAGGTGCCGACCCATTAGTAGTTCAGCGGGGCTCCGGCCAGTTGTTGAGCTGGGGGTGCTGTGCTGTGCTAGAAGGAAGGTGGCAAGGCGGTACTCCCAATCCCCTTGCGTCATGCGGCGAAGGGTGTCCTTGGTGGTCCGCACCATGCGTTCTGCTTGGCCATTGGTGGCAGGGTGGAATGGCGCCGAACGGATGTGGCGGATGGCGTTCTGCGCTGTGAAGGTTTGGAATTCTCCTGACGTAAATGCAGTCCCGTTGTCTGAGACAAGAGTGTCAGGGAGCCCGTGGGTTGCAAACAGCCTGCGTAGTATCCGGATGGCTGCGGACGTAGAAGTGGACAGTACCAGTGCGACTTCCAGCCATTTGGTGTAGGAGTCCACCACTATGAAGAATGTTTTCCCCTGAAAGGGGCCAGCGAAGTCCACATGCAGGCGTGACCATGGTGCTCAGGCGGACTCCCAGGACCAGACTGGGGCCCTTGGGGGATCTGGGCAGGATTCTTGGCAGACCTGGCAGTGTTTGACCCAGGCCTCTATCTTTCCGTCGATCCCCGGCCACCACACATAACTCCTGGCAAGGGCCTTCATTCTTACTACCCCTGGATGTGTCTCATGTAGGGCTATGAGGACCCTTTTGCGGAGGGGCTGGGGAACAACGACCCTGCTTCCCCATAACAGGCACCCCTTGTGGGCTGACAGTTCATGTTTGCGGGTTGTGTAGCCAGCGAATTCTGGCCCGGGGCTGCTGCTGGGCCATCCCCTCCACACCCAGTCCAGGACCCGGGAGATGACCCTATCTTTCTTGGAATGGTGTGCAACTTCTTGTGCCTGAATGGGGCGGTTGGGAAGCAGCTCCAGGCTCATAACCTCTTGTGCAGGTGCTGGGTCGGGGCCTGTTTCTGGTAGTGGTAGCCTGCTGAGGGCGTCCGCATGGCCCATCGCCTTCCCCGGGCGGTGAATCAGTGCATACTGGTAGCTGGGAAGGAAAATTGACCACCTGAGGACGCGAGGAGACAGCACTTGGGGGTCTGCTTTTGGGGGGCAAACAAGGCAAGCAACGGCTTGTGGTCAGTCACCACGGTGAAGGGCCGCCCGTACAAGAAATCATGGAATTTTTTTACTCCCTTCACGATTGCCAGACCCTCCTTGTCGATTTGTGAGTAGTTCCGCTCGGTTGCGCTGAGTGTCTGGGGAAAGTATGCCACCGGTTCCTCTCTTCCATCCGGGAGTTGGTGTCCCAGGACAGCGCCAATGCCATAGGGCGAGGCGTTGCATGCTAGCACCACCGGCAGCCTCTCGTCGAAGGGCGAACGGGACCCGGCGGGCCTTGAGCCTGACTGGTCGTACTGCAGGGTCAAGCTGTAGAGCAATGGGGGGGGGGCGTATACTGTCCCAATTTCCCATCAAAAAACCCCGGAAATTCCTTGCATATGGTGTCCACGTCCACTTGTAAGCTAGTGTGGTTCACCCCGGTGACGGCTAGCCCCAGTGGTCCAAACCATGCCAATCCCAGTAAGCTAATGTAGGGGCCCTTGACCACAAGTAAGTCCAGTTGCCGCGTCCGCCCTTGGTATTGCACCCTGAAGGTCCCCACCCCCATTGTGGGGACCTTACGTTTCTGGAAGTCCCAGAGGGTGAATGGGGCCGGCCTGAGTTTGGGACCCCGAGTAGGACACAGTTTCCTTAAAGTCCTTGCCGAGATTATGGATAGAGTTGAACCCGTGTCAAGCTCCATGCGGCATGGGGCCCCCTCTATCTGTACCTCTACATAAATTTTCTCTACGTTGGGGTGGGGCAACTGGTATACCTGGAAGTCCGTGAGCTCCATTGAGTCGCCTTGGTGCGTTGGGCCCCGGGATCTGGGGCTCTTGGATTGGTCATCTGATGCCTGGCATCGGGTGGGCCGAGCCCGACACACCCGGGCGATGTGTCCTGATTTTCTGCACTGCCTGCACTCTGCGTTGTGGAAACGGCAGGTCCTCCTCTCGTCACTTTCTCCACAGCTTGCGCAGTTCCCTCCTTCTCGTCGAGGCAGCTGTGGTATGTGGGCTGCTTGAGTGCGCTGCTGTACTCGGTGCACCTCCTCCCTCTTAGATCCTGAGTCGTCGGTGAGGTCTTCGTGGTGGACCCTCGGTTGGGACGGCTGGCTCGGCCGTGCCTCTTGCGTCGACCTCTCGGCAGCTTCCATTGCCAGGGCCTCCTCCAGAGCGACCTGGAACGTTAGGTTCTTCTTAGCGTAGAGGCATCGTTGCAGCTTCTCATTCCTCAGGCCACCGACGAGGCGGTCACGAAGCATGTTCTCCAGCTCTGAGAAGTTGCAGAACCGGGCGGCTTGGCGGAGAGAGGTCACAAACCCAGTTATGGTTTCCCCAGGGGCTTGCCGCTTTGCGTAGAAGGCATTTCGACGAGCCACCACTGAGGGCTGTGGAGAAAAGTGCCCCTTCAGCTGTTCCATTATTGTTTAGTATGGAACAGTAGCAACGTCTTCAGGCGCAAGGAGAGCCCAGGCGATTTCAAACGTCTCCTCTCTGCAGACGCTGAAGAATATTGCTCTCTTCTTGGCGTCTTCTTCATCGGTGACCCCTTTGGCTTTTAGGAGGAAGGTGAAACGGGAGGCGTACGCTTCCCAGTCTCCAGATCCTGGGTTGAACGGTGAGAAGCTGCTGTTGGTTGCCATTCTGAGTTCCTTGTGTCCCGGAGCTGAAGCCTGGATACACGGTGCGAGGCAGCGGTGCGGCAGGTGGTGGTGCTGTGTGTGGCAGTCAGCTCAGCGGGATCCCACTCTTGTCGCCAGTGAAATATACTCAGAGTCGCAAAGTGATTTCATGCTCTTTATTCAGCTCATAGTGGTGAGGAGGAATGAATGAAATTCCCCTCAAAGTATCTGCCTTATATACATTATTTACACAATGGGCTGCACATGATCGGCTAATTCCGGAATTCTACTGTAAGCCAATCAGGTTGTGGATTCACTTCTATCTGGAGCATGATTGGGTGGTTCCTGCCAACTAATCATACTGCTGCATTGTTCTAGGACCAATCAGACTGCTGCATTCTGAATCCTATTGTTCTAGGACCAATCAGACTGCTGCCTTTTGGATCCTATTGTTCTAGGACCAATCAGACTGCTGCAGTTTGGATCCTATTCAACTCAGTACATAACACCGCAGGAGCTCAAAATAAACAATTAGAGAGAAGCAAATGCACATATTTCGAGTGAAGATCGGGAGATAAGAATGCTAATTGAAGTGATCTCTGTGAAGTGGAGTGATGGGCTGGATTCAACAATAAATCAAGAAGAAGATATATCAAAGGACCAGTATGTCGGAACGGGACTGAAAAGGTGGGGGGGGGCTTTTCTTTTTTTATCTTATGTGAGTACCTAACAATCCTTCCCCCAAGAAGAATCGTTGCAATTACTGATTACAAGCAGGATGATTAAGAACTGTGTGGAAATAAATTGCTAATCAAAGAGATGGCTTGTGGGAATATCTGGAAAGGAACAAAAAGTCTCTGTAACGCAGTTATAAAAAGAGACTTGTTACGGCAGGCCTGGCTGCAGGATGATCGAGGGGGAGGGAACCATGGCTTGTTATTATATCGGACTGTGTGTTTGACCTGGCAGGGCCCCCTGAGATGATTGAGGAGAGACTGGCAGGCCTGTGGGAATTAATGGACAGACTTTGGGAATGTTTTGTATGGAGGTGCAGAAATGGCGTCTGTCTGTCTTGATATGGCTCTTGGAGGAGTGCAAAATCCACACAGGATAAAATAACGTTTGTTTTCAACCCGCTTGTGGAGACTACCAGAGGTCCCAAAGAAAGGAATATATGACAACAATAAGAAGATGAGGAAAATAACAAAGAAGATTGAACAGAACTGTGAATACTATTTGGACAGAACTATGAACATCAAAGCAGCAGCAAGAGAGATGTTTGGATGCATTTCTGAGCTCGAAGCATGGGTACCCCCAACAAAAATTTAAAAAATTGGCTGTGTAAATTGGAATTAATGTGATGTGATTTGATTGGCTTCTTAATAAAAATTACATTTTAAAAAAGAGAAAGACTTATGTTTCTTTATTTATTTATGAGGGATAAAATCATCTATCTGGGCAAGCCAGATTGGATTACTTAACTAAAGAGATTCAAATGAATCTGCAAACTAGCTTCCTGCTATACTGAGGGGAATCTGCTCTGCTACATCACTCACTAGTGAAGAAAGGATAATACTTTTTCAATATATCCTTTCCTACTATCCTTAACATTCCCACATACAGCTCCTCCTCTGCTGGATGTTTCCCAAGTAGTCTCAAACTGCACTTGCACACCACTGTTCTGCTATTTCATTGCTCTACGTGCCCTTGGAGACAAGCGGGGAAGGGAGCGTGTTGCAGTAGAAGAGGCAGGCTCTTCTTCTGCAGCCTCTGCCCCCTCTCCTCTGCTTCAACCTCAGAGTCTGAACTGCTCCCTATCACAGGCTCTCCCTGCTCACTAAAGCCTGTTGCCCCTTCAGCCTCCAACCACTCCTCTCCCCCTGACCTCTCCTCAGTGGGCAACCACCAATCCCCAGGCTCTGAGCCTTCCTCCTCTGGGGTTTCCCTGGCTGGTGCCTCCCAGCACTCCTTGTCATCCAGCCAGTCCCTGATACCTGGAAACCCCTAAGCACCCACAGGTGCAGGCAGCACTTTTATTTTACCGAAATGCAAAGCACCAACCCATGGCTGGGGATGTGATGGGTGCCACACAGCTTCAGCCCCACAGTGACACATCACAGTGGCCCAGGGAAGAATGGGTTCAGGATGGCACCTTTGCAAGTCCCCAAATCCTCTGAATCTGTCACTGCTTACCATAACTGATGTTTCAATGACTGTTGTCCTCGGTGTTAGATCTCTGCCTGTGTTTGACAGGACTTCTTCCCTCTTTGCACACATATGTTGCCTCCTACAAAACCTAATCATTACAAAACTTAGCCTCTGAGAGTGCCACCTGCCACTCCTCAAGACGCAGGCCTACCTAGGTGGCCCCCCGAGGCTGCTGCCGGAAGTTCTATGGCTCACCTGCCCTCATGCTTGGCTTCTCACTAGACCCCTCTAACAGGGTAGTCTACAACCTGTTTGGGTTAGGGGTGATGCACCACTTCTCCCTGGTGAAGGAGCTAGCGGGCTCTCCCACCCTCCTATGTGGCCTGCTGGGGGGATTCCCTAAATGCCAGTGACACTTTAGGAAGAACCTTTGCTCTGTGGAGCGGAGGGCTGGCCATGACGGGCCACAACTGCCACCCACCCAGAGACTGGGTAAGTGGCCATTCTTCTCTGGATAGGACAATTGACACCCATCTTTGTGTGGGCTCCCAGTATTTATGCATTGTGGGCTCAAGGCCCCAGTGCACACACCGCCAAAATTTTTGCTGTTTGCCTATGGGTCTAAACCAGACCAAATCTTGGTACTCCACAATATTTTCAAACCGGATATCTCTACTCAGATGTAGGGACATCACCCAGTACACCAGCAGCTTCCAGAACATATTTCCATAGACTCAGTGGCGGCAGACACACCAATAGTACACATGTATTCTGCAGGCATTGTCTGGAGAGTATGTGTTGGTCTTTGCTCTACATCCATATTTTCTCCAAAACAGATTGATATAGACTCATGGTTCAATTTTACAAGTGCAAAGAAGCAAAAATGATGCCAGATAATGTGTCCATGCATTTTACAGGTAACGTGAGAGCTTTCTTGACTTCTGCTGCCTTGGTTGAAATCATATCGAGGTCACTTTCCTCATCCAGCATTTGTAGAAAAGTTGATTTCTGAGTGACATGCAGGCAGTGCAATATAAAACTGCATCGATTCAGACAAAGCATGAAATAATAATGCTTCCCATCTGTGATCGCTGAACTTAAGTAGGTAAGTGCACCCACCAGAGACTAAGAAGCTGTTCATTAATTTGGTTTAATGTGTTCTTTCATTCTTTGCAAGAGAGAGTCTAGATTGTGCTGGGACTTGGCTGGCTTGTCATTTATCACTGCTTTTCCCCACAGTTTGGGCAACGTTGTTTTCTGCTGCTCCAGAGAAGCGGACACGGCGCAATGGCGCCAAACTACAGGAAAGAAGATTCCACCTAAACATTAGGAAGAACTTCCTGACAGTAAGAGCTGTTCAACAGTGGAATTTGCTGCCAAGGAGTGTGGTGGAGTCTCCTTCTTTGGAGGTCTTTAAGCAGAGGCTTGACAACCATATGTCAGGAGTGCTCTGATGGTGTTTCCTGCTTGGCAGGGGGTTGGACTCGATGGCCCTTGTGGTCTCTTCCAACTCTATGATTCTATGAACGTTCCAGGGAAGACAGGAGTCCTTTGTTGTTGTTAAGACAATTTCATAAGACCTACGCAGGAGTGATAAAATCTCACAATCCTCTGAATTTTACATCCAATTGGGTATTCCTTTTATCCAAAAATAACTTCTATTAATTTGTCTCCTTGGTGTTCTGAGGAATGCACCTGTGTTTTGATCAGGTCTGGGGATATCATCACCGAGTTATGGTAAACTAGACATCAACCATGTGCCAATGGGGTCTGACCAGGGCCTGGGAGATTTGTATCTTCACTTAGCCATGAAGCTCACTGGGTGGCCTTGGGCCAGTCACTGCCTCTCAGGGTTGTTGTGGGGATGAGAAGAATTATGTATGCCCCTGGAGTGCCGAGGAGGAAAAGGTGGTATATAAATGTAATAAATGAATGAAAAACCCCGGCCTAGTATTAAGGATGGGTGAATCTGTTGGTTTTGGTTTCTCTCCACTTCTCATCATTCCAACTTTAAGGAATAGTTGGAATACACAGGGAGAAGCAGCTCCTGGGTGGGAGATGCAAAGTAGGCTTGCATGAAAAGTTATCAAGACACCTTAAAGGTAAAGGGACCCCTGACCATTAGGTCCAGTCGTGACCGACTCTGGGGTTGCGGCATTCATCTCACTTTACTGGCCAAGGGAGCCAGCGTACAGCTTCCGGGTCATGTGGCCAGCATGACTAAGCCAATTCTGGCAAACCAGAGCAGCGCACGGAAACGCCTTAAAGGGGTGTTAAAGGTAAAGGGACCCCTGACCATTAGGTCCAGTCGTGACCGACTCTGGGATTGTGGCACTCATCTCGCTTTATTGGCTGAGGGAGCCAGTGTACAGCTTCCGGGTCATGTGGCCAGCATGACTAAACCACTTCTGGCAAACCAGAGCAGCACATGGAACCACCGTTTACCTTCCCACTGGAGCGGTACCTATTTATCTACTTGCACTTTGACGTGCTTTCGAACTGCTAGGTTGGCAGGAGCAGGGACCAAGCAATGGGAGCTCACCCCGTTGCGGGGATTCGAACCGCTGACCTTCTGATTGGCAAGTCCTAGGCTCTGTGGTTTAACCCACAGTGCCACCCGTGTCCCAAAGTGGTGTTAAGATACATCTTAATTTGATATTTGAAACATATTAGTGTTGTTGCTTGTAACATGTATAATAAGGCTTTGTTGTTGGTTTTAATAGTTTTATTATGTTCTTTTTATCGTTTCTGATATGTTGTTTGCTACCATGCTGTTTTGCAGAAGAGCAGCGGAAATAAATCTGGTGACTGAATTAATTTCTTCCATATCAGTTACAGCACAAGGCGAAAAATATTTGTTACCAGGAATCTATGCACCTAATGGTGGTAAAGCGGATTTTTTTAAGAACTTGGAAACAAGTCTTTTGGAAGACTTTTGGACTTTGATTTGTCAGATATATGGAGAATTAGAAATCCAATGGAAAAAGACTTCACTTTTCTTTCAGATACAAACCAAGTATTTTCAAGAATAGACTACTTATGGATATCCAGAGACTTGGTTCCTAAAGTATAAAAAATGGAAATTTGCCCTAAAACTTGCTCTGATCATAATGCAGTTTTTATGGACCTGAAAATGTTTGTACAGGGTTCCTTCAGGTGGAGAATGAATGATGATTTGCTGAGAAGTACATCAATTGTCAATAAAGCCCCAAAAACCCGTAAAGGATTATTTTGAACTTAACATGAACCAGGGAACGGAAACAAGGGTTATTTGGGATGCCAGCAAGGCAGTAATGAGTTTCTTATTCAGCAAAATTCAATTAGGAGAAAGTCCCAGAATGAGAGAAAAGATAAAATTATGGATCAATTAAAAGATAAACAGAAGAAACTCAGACAAAACCCAAAGAATTTGCAGATACAAAAAGAAATTAAGGCCTTACAGGTTCAATATTGACAGTTAGTAAATCAAGAAATAGAATGGAATTAGGAAGGATGAGACAAAGAAATTTTGAATCTGCAAATAAATGAGGGAAACTACTGGCCTGGCAACTAAAGAAGAGACAAAAGCAAAGCACTATCACAAATATTCTAACAGAAGGAAACTCTTTAGAGAACCCTGCAGACATAAGAAAATGTTTTTATAAATATTATAAACAACTGTATAAAAAGGGTAGGGAGGACACTTGGCAAAAATTGAGCAATTTATTAAGATTAATGGCTTGCAGAATATTTCAGAAGATAAAAAGATCCTACTAATCCCAAAACAGGAAGTGGAACAGGCAATAAACTCAATGCAACTTGGCAAGGCCAATGCAACTTGGCAAGGCTGGGACCAGATGATCTATCAGTGAAATATTATAAGATATTGAAAGACTGGCTTATCCAACCTGTAGCATTCGTGCGCACTCCCCCACCTGCTTTCCAAGTCCGGCAAGACCCGGCTGAGAGAGAGAGGGGTGCACAGAAGCTTTTTTCAGAACAGAAAACAAGCAAACAGCAGTTGCTGCCACCACTTCCTTATCTTAGAACAGCCCAGAAAAGTAACCTAAGGAAGGAGATTACTCTTCAGCATTACTGGGCTGCCCCACCCTGTGACACTTTACTGTGACACAGACAGAAATCCAACCAGACTGGTAGGCGACTAAGTGGTCAGGTGCTGGACTAGCATCCCCGGCAGAAGGCACAAAAGACAGAAACATTAAAAAGTCCTTTTTCCAGAATTTATTAAAAAAACAAGATTATTTAAACATAAAAGTTGGCACATCTCTTACAAGTTTCAAACAGAAAATAAAAACATTGTATAGTATCTCTTGCAACAAAACATACTCACAACGAGAATGAAAGGAAGAATTAGAACAGTTCAAAACTCTCTCGGATGATTCCGCACCTCCGGGCATCAGGGCAGGCCCTCTCTACATAACAAAGGTTTTGCATAGTAAGAATAGGGGAAGCAGGCGGATGCGAATTGCAAATCGGTTCTTTAAGGTTTTATCCCCTGGGAACCCACATGTATCCCAACTAAAAAACCAATCAGTTCTTTAGGTTAATTAAGAAATTGCCAATGAATACACAGAAGGGTGATAACTCAGCTTGTTAGAGAAAATGGCAGCTGAATCCTGTTTATCCCAACACCTTGAAGATGAAAGGGCATCCTCCCTTATTCTCAGACACACACCAGATCCCCCTTCTTGTTGTAATAAGGCTTGATGACTCTGTTCACACAGAAACGGTATCTTACATAGCCAGGTGTCAAAACTACAAATCATCTAAGGTCCTCCTTCCTACAGATGGAGGAGATAACTTATTCACACTTTCAGAGACAAGAAGTCTACATTTAAAGAAACAGATACACATTCCCCATAATTCTCTAGTGTTTGGTTCTCCCACAATGCCCTTCTTTAACTTGAACCAAAGTTTTCCTTGCTAAGATTTCCCAACATCACTACACAACGTTTGGTAGAAGTATGTAATCTGATTCTACGAGGGGGCAAAGCACCTGAAACCTGGAAGGAAGCTTATATTACTCTGATTCTCAAACAGGGTCAAGATAGATCCAACGTCAAGAACTACAGACCAATCTCCCTACTCAATGTGGATTACAAAATTTTTGCAAATATATTGGCCAGCAGGCTAAAGAAATTTTTATCTAAGCATATCCACAAGGACCAGCCAGGATTCTTACCTGGAAGGCATATGAAAGATAGTATTAGAAATGTTGTGGATATTTTGGAAAAGTTGGAAGCAAGAAAGAGCTGCAAAGCAATGTGAATGTTTATAGATGCAGAGAAGGCCTTTGACAATGTATCCTGGAGTTTTATGCTACATAACTTTGAAAGCATGGGGGCTGGTCAAGATTTTCTAAATGGTATTAAAGCAATCTATCAAGAACAAAAAGCTAAAATTATTGTAAATAATGTGGTATCGGAAGAAATTAGAATAGAAAAGGGAATCAGGCAAGGGTGCCCACTTTCCCCTCTGCTGTTTATTTCAGTCCTAGAGGTCTTGCTAAGTATGATCAGAAAAGATAAACAAATTAAAGGTATTACAGTAGGATCCAAACAATATAAATTAAAATCCTTTGCTGATGACTTAGTATTGACATTACAAGACCCAGACTGATAAAGGAATTTGGACAGGTAGCGGGATTTAAGTTAAACAAGAGGAAAACCAAAGTATTAGAGAAAAATCTGGACAATGTTGAAATAAAACTTCTACAAGAAAAGACGGGCCTAGATTTTGTGAAAAAAGTTAAATATTTGGGGGTGAACCTGTCTGGGGAAAATCTGAACTTGTACAAAGATAATTATGAGAAATTATGGAATGAAATTAAGAGAGATTTGGAGACATGGTCAAACTTAAAATTGTCATTAATGGATTTCAGTGGTTAAGTTGAATGTGTTGCCAAAGATGCTTTTTTTGTTTCAAGCCCTCCCAATTATAGACAATGTGAAATGTTTTAAAGAATGGCAGAAAGCTTTATCTAGATTTATCTGGCAGGGGGAAAAACCTAGAATTAAATATAAATTACTTGCAGATTCCAAAGAAAGAGGGGGTTTTCCCTGCCAGATTTGAAAATCTATTTTGAAGCAGCAGCACTTTGCTGCATTAAAGAGTGGATACAACTAGAAGATACTGATGCTGTAGACCTGGAGGGATTCGACAATGTATTTGGATGGCATGCATATTTATAGTATGATAAGGTAAAGGCCCATAATGCATTTAAAAATCATGTAATTAGGAAATTGTTGTACAATGTTTGGATAAAATACAAAGATCTTTTAGAAAGGAAGATGCCCAGATGGCTTTCACTAATGGAGGCGAAGGCCCAGAAAAAGTTAAACATGGAAATCAAATGGTTGAGATATTCAGATTTATTATTGGAGGATAATGAAGGATACAAACTAAAATCATTTGACCAAGTTAAAGATAAGTTAAATTGGCTACACTACCACCAGATTAATGAATTGTATAAACTAGATAAGAAAAATGGTTTTGCTTCTGAAAAATCCAAGTTGGAGACGGAGTTGTTGGATTCTAAAGTTAAAAATCTGCCTAAAATGTTTAAGTTACTGTTGGAGTGGCATACAAAGGATGAACAAGTTAAATCAGTAATGATAGATTGGGCAAGAGATGTAGGACATAACATAATGTTCAAGAATTGGGAAAGACTGTGGAAGAAAGGGGTTAAGTTCACTGCATGTACAATGTTAAAGGAGAATATAATGAAAATGATGTATAGATGGTACTTAATCCCTGTAAAATTAGCAAAGATTTATCATAACTGTGATAACCTATGTTGGAAATGTAAAGAAAAAGAAGGAACTTTTTATCACATGTGGTGGACCTGCCCCAAGGTGAAAGACTTCTGGGAAAAGATTTATAACGAATTGAAAAAAATGTAGAAATATACATTAATAAAGAAACCAGAGGCCTTTCTTCTTGGAATAACAGGTTTGGAATTGCCCAAGAAAGATGTTAAATTATTTTTGTATGCCACAGCTGCTCCTCGAATATTACTAGCTAAGAAGTGGAAAATGCAGGAACTACCAACTGTGGAAGAATGGCAGATGAAGATGATGGACTTTTCGGAGCTAGCCGACTTGACCGGAAGAGTCCGCGATCAGAATGAGGAGGAGTATCAGGAATAATGGGAGAAATTTAATGACTATTTAGCTAAATAAATCAAGTTAAATTGATTGGAAAAAGATTGCAATTACCAGCTAGGCCTAGGATTTAAATAAGTAATGTGAGGAATTATTATGTTTAATACTTAATTGGGAAGAATGACTGGTGTTAAGTGATTAAATTAAGATTTTAAGTACTTTGATTTGGAAAACCGTTAAAATGATATTCATTGAAATTCAACTAGGGGGATACTAGGAAGTCACTTAACAATGTTAAGAAGATTAGTTTTAATAAGGATATGATTTATGTTTGTTTGTTTGTTTGTTTGTTTTTTAATTTTGTGAAAACCAATAAAAAATTTTGGAAAAAAAATTCTTCCATATCAAGTTGCTGCTCTTAGTTACACGCATGCTTCCTTTGGGGTGGGGGACAACTGTCATTTAAGAGCCCAGATTAGCTCATGGTCTTCACTGCAGCACCTTCTAGAAAAATCTATTATGTTCTCTGTGGCCCATTCAAACATGTACCGGCTAGTCAGTTTGCAGGGCAGGTGAGATGGTTTGCAAAGACTCCATGGGAGAATGAAAGAGAAACCCATAGATTTCAAATATATGTTGTGACAAGCCAAGCAAGGAGTCCATTTTTGGAAGCTTCTTGGGGGCTGAACACACATTTTTCATTAAACGCCCAAGCTTTTATACCTTTGGGGACTACTTGTGTTTACTTCTGCAACTATGTATTGAAATCTGGGGAATTTTAATCTGGTCCATTAGTAACATTAGAAACCTGATCAAACTCAATAAGAAGGCTTTGCTAGACATTATTAAAACTTATCCAAACAAATGGGTGTCGCTCCCCTTAAATCCATGGGGAGAAATAATTTCCGTCAAAATGAATCTAATTCTGTGCCTTATTTAAGTCCCCGCATACAAATAACAAAGGTACTTCAGTACATTCTGGAAATTTCTTTGAGGATCAGAAGGGTGACCCCATTGCAAGGGGGAAACTGGTAATACAGTGGTACCTCGGGTTACATACTTAATTCGTTCCGGAGGTCCGTTCTTAACCTGAAACTGTTCTTAACCTCAAGCACCACTTTAGCTAATGGGGCCTCCCGCTGCCACTGCACGATTTCTGTTCTCATCCTGAAGTTCTTAACCCGAGGTACTAATTCTGGGTTAGTGAAGTCTGTAACCTGAAGCGTATGTAACCCGAGGTACCACTGTAGACTGTTTCTCTTTACCTTGATGGTTGTTGTCATCTGTATGTTGTCATATGTATGTCATCTGTATGGAGTGCACCTCCAGGGGTGAAGTCAAACCACTGTTTTAGAGTGGATCTAGGCAGATATATCTAGGGGATTTATTGCAAGGTACATTTAAAGACTTTTTTTTGTTTTGCTTTGTTTAAAAAAACCAGCAACAAAGGAAAAGTCTATTTCATCTGCTGCCAGGATTGGATTCAATTTGCAGGCATGGTCACCCCTTCTGAGGGAATGAAACTGTGAGGTTTGGTGTTTACAGGGTTAACACTCTGTGTGTCCTGCATCTGGGGAGGAGGTTCCTACATCTGGGAAGCTGAGTTCTTTGTCCGTGAGTTACTTTCACTTCTCAGTGGAGAGAAGCAGAGCCACACTGATGGCTTATTGACTTGCCGAGGGGTCTGGACCATTTTGCAGAGGGTCCACCAAAGAACCACGGCTGATACCAAGATTCATGTGATATGCTCTCTTTTTGAGAAGAGGCTGTCTCCAGGAGAATTGGTACGTGATCACATCACACAGATACTGTCTATTTTCACTAAACTGAGGCAGCTGAATGTACCTTTCCCTGATGAGCTCAAGGCTTATAACCTGTTGAGCTCAAGAGGGTATAAGCCTTGAGCTATTTGGACAGGAGTTATGAGAACTTAGTTCTGACGATGGAAACCATGCTGACGGACTAGCTTACTCTTGAGTATATTACCAGGAGACTGATTGATGAATAGGAGAAGAGACAGAGAGCTGGGGAGGGCGAGGAGTGGGGGTGCAGGGAAAAGCAATGAGGAATCTGTGAAAGCTTATGTTTTGAGACGCTGCTACAGATGTGGGCCCCCCTCCCATCTCATGAGAGACTGCCCATAGAGCCTCAGGAATGAAGGTCAAACAGATAAGCTCGCAGCAAAGACATGGGAAAATGCACAAGAGTTCCAAAGGAACTGAAAGCAAGGACAAGTCTTCACAGTATCATCTGGCAGCTTCCATGGCAAGCGTCAAGAGCTGTAAACAGGACACTGTGCTGACCTTCATAGTGGACTCCGGAGCAACACATAATCTGGTGCCATCTGATGGACATCTGCGGGATTGCAAGGCTGTTAAAAGTGGAAGAACTGTCAAGTTGGCAGATGGAAGTCATCATGCTCTATGTCTGGCTCCCTCTACTGTCCTTTCTTGCAGCACAAGATTCAAGCCTTTGTGGTTCCAGAAATGTCCAGCTGTCTTTTATCCGTCACTGCCCTCGTCGCCGATGGTTTCAGCATTTGTTTTGAGAATAACATGTGTTCTTTTTCCAGGGGTGGATGTCTACTGTTCATTGTTGAATGCAAAAACAGTCTGTTTGTGGTAGAAATGCCTATTGCAGGTAACAGTTCCACTGAGTCAACACAGGTGCAGTGTGCCAATGTTCCAACACATGATGGCTGCCAGCATCTGTGGCACAGACGTATGGCACTTGTGAATTGGGGTTACGTTAAGAAGGCCACGAGGTGCACTGAGGGGTGCAAAATGAAGGCATGTGATAAGTTTTTAGATTACAGATCTTGTAAGCAATCCAAGGTAAAAACGTGCCCATATCCCAGATCTAGCAGGATAACAATCAGGCCTTTTGAGCTGGAGCATGCAGACTTGTGTGGCCCTATGCCAGTAGCCAGTCTGGATGGGGCAAAACACATGCTATTGCTTTTGGATGATTTTTCGAGGAATTCTTGGGTCTTCCCACTTAAACACAAAGGGGAAGCTGCAGCTGGTGAAAGACTGGATCTCTGCTGTAGAATTGCAATTCTCTGCAAAGGTCCAAAACTTTCAATCTGATCGGGGTGCAGAGTTCACCGGGTCTGCGCTGCAGAATTTCTTTCACCAGAAGAGAATACGTCACAGGTTGACAGTCCCACAGTCCCCAAGAAAATGGTGTTGCCGAATGCAAGAACAGAACACTACAAGAGGCCATTGCAGCTATGCTCTTTGATTCTGGGCTCCCACAACGCTTTTGGACGGAAGCCAGGCGGTGTACTTCATTTTCTCAGAATCACTCTTTTTGTTCTGTTGTAGGGGACTCACCCTATTTGCTGCTGCACGGCAAGAATCCCAAGGTGCATTTCTTCCGTGTTTTTGGTTGTGAGGCTTGGGTTCTTATACCAAAGGCCAAACGCAGAAAGGGTGGACTAAGGTCCAGAAAGATGATCTTCTGTGGGTATGAACCAGGGACCAAGGGGTGGAGATTTGCCTGTCCAGAAGACAATCAGTCCAGACTGCTAGACAGCAGATGTGCTGAGTTCTGTGAGCAAAGTGGGTGGACACGCATACATGGTAACCCAGATGTGCTTTCAGAGAGTTTTCTTGACTCAGCTGATGAGGAAGAGGTGGAGACTGATCCTGCTGCTGAGGAACAGAGTCCAGAGCAGGAGCAGCTGAGAACCTCTCCTAAAGCTGTCAAGTCAGAGCCAAAAAGTGAACTGTCCTCGCCCACAGGTCCAGTTAAAAGGTTCAAAGGGTGCAGCAAGTCAGAGGGGGAGCTCTCTGACACTGGGCACGGTCTAGCTGGCCCTAGTAGGTCAGAGGGGGTACCTGAGCTAAGACAGTCAACCCGGGCCATGAAGGGTAAACCACCTGACAGGTTTGAGGCACAAGTGTATGGGTTGGGGTGGCTCAGTGTGAACCTGAAAGTTTTGAGGATGTTCAGAAACTGCCTCAGGAAGAAGCCAGCAAATGGCAAGAGGTGATGCAGAAGGAGATGAGCTCATTGGAGTCTCTAGGTGTGTTCTCTCTCACAACATTGCTGGCTGGCAAACAGGCTGTGAGCAGCAGGTGGGTTTATCGCCTTAAACTCACAGAAACTGGAGAAGCGCAGTACAAGGCTAGGCTAGTAGCCAGAGGGTTCACGCAGCAGAAGGGGCTGCATTACACTGAGGTATATGCTCCTACTTCCAGAAGTGAAACTCTGCACATGCTCTTAGCCATTGGTGCACAAAGAGGTTTGCAGGTGCATCATTTTGATGTGGATGTAGCCTACCTGAACTCAGACCTCCAGGAGGAGCTGTACATGCTTCCTCCTCCAGGGTTTGACGTGAAGGGGCAAGGCATTTTGTGAAGATTGCACAAATCGATTTATGGTTTAAAACAATCAGCCAGGATTTGGAATTTGTGTCTGAATGAAGCCTTAGAGAGGCTAGGTTTCAAGAGAAGTCTTGCTGATAGCTGCCTGTACCTTAAAGGGTCAGGAGAGTCGCAGGAAATTATTTTAGTCTTCAATGATGATATAGCCCATGTCTCAAAGACACATAGACAGGTGGAGAAGTTTGCTGAAGATCTTGGTAAATGGTTCAAGCTCAAGAACCTGGGTGCAGTAAAGATCTACCTGGGCGTGGAGATTTTTAGAACTGAAGATGGAAATTTTGTGCTAAGTCAGAGAGGAAAGATTGAGCAGTTGCTTGAGAAGTTCAGGATGTCTGAATGTGCAGGGGTCAGGACACCCATGGAGACAAGCTATGTGAAAGACAGTCAGCAAGTTGAACGCACTGAGTTTGAGAATGCCGAGCTCTTTCAGTCAGCCCTGTGTAGTCTGTTGTATCTGTCCCAGTGGAGCAGACCTGACATAGCTTTCACTATCAATCTGCTCAACCGGGAAGCTACAAACCCAAGTGTACAAGCCTGGAATGGTGTCAAGCGGGTGCTGCGTTACCTGCAAGATACCAAAGACTTCTGTCTCAAGCTGTCAGCCCAGGGCAACATCAAGTTGACATGCTGGGCAGACAGCGATTGGGCGAATCTGGAAGACAGGAAGTCTGTTTCTGGTATGGTGGTGAAGTTTGGGGACTCTTTGGTTGGGTGGATGTCCTGAAAGCAAAGTCTCATAGCGCTCTCATCTACTGAGGCTGAGTTCAGTGTGCTGTCTGAGATTTGCAGGGAATTGGAGTTCTATGTGTGCTTGGTTCAAGAGATCCGCGGAGAGTGTTGTTTGCCCGTCACGGTTTGGGAGGACAGTCAACCCTGTCTGAAGCTGGCAGAGTCTGGGCAGTTTAAGGCCAGAACCAAACACCTAGACATCTGTTTCCAGAATGTGCGTCAGAGTGTTCAGTTGGGATTATTGGAACTGAAATATTGTCCCAGTTCGAAGAACCTGGCAGATGGGTTTACAAAACCACTGACCTTCCAGGGTCATGGGGAGTTCTGTGAAGGTCTGTGTTTGGGGTAAGTGGTCACACTTACATTCCCCCAGTGCAGGACAAGAGGGGATGTGAGGTTTGGTGTTTACAGGGTTAACACTCTATGTGTCCTGCATCTGGGGAGGAGCTTCCTACATCCGGGAAGCTGAGTTCTTTGTCTGTGAGTTACTTTCACTTCTCAGCGGAGAGAAGCAGAGACGCACCATGTCTGCTGTTTCTGACGGAGTGTTTGTTGTTTTATCTGTCTGATGTAAATAAAGCTGTCTAGTTTAGGAGGAACTACAGCGTGTGCACTCTCTCTTCACTCACATGTCGAGCACTTGCTGCACTGCTCTGCTACAAGTCCAGGAATTCTGTTGCTGTGGAAACATACCGGACTGCTCAAGTTATGGCGATTTGGCAGCCACGTATGTGCTGAGTGTGAGGAGGAGAAGAAACAAAGACCAGCTCTGAGATCCTGTATGCTGCTGTGAAGGGGCGGAGGCAGTTGTGAGCTCGCTGGTGAAAGCAGGAGCCTGCTGGAGGAGGCAGCTTTGGGGAAAATAATTAACTGTGATGAAAGGTTAGACCTGCCTGTCAAAGTGTCCTTTCCTCTCTTCTCCATCTCTGGGTGTTTCACCTGTCCGTTTTGTTTTGTTCCAGGGTGTGTGTGCATTTTACAGAAATCTGAAGCTACAGAGCCACTCGGGTGCTTAGGAAACCCTTGAAGGACCTTGAAGGACCTTGTTAACACCACGATCTGATTCAGAAACCTGAGAACCTCACCCCAGAACACCTGGATTGACCTCATACTTTGGGTTACATCAGAGCTGATGCACCACACATATATATGTTGCTTTGTGGGTTAAAAGGGACGCGGGTGGCGCTGTGGGTTAAACCACAGAGCCAAGGACTTGCCGATCAGAAGGTCAGTGATTCGAATCCCTGCGATGGAGTGAGCTCCCGTTGCTTGGTCCCTCCTCCTGCCAACCTAGCAGTTCAAAAGCACGTCAAAGTGCAAGTAGATAAATAGGTACCGCTCCAGTGGGAAGGTAAACAGCATTTCCGTGCGCTTCTCTGGTTTGCCAGAAGCGGCTTAGTCATGCTGGCCACATGACCCGGAAGCTGTACGCCAGCTCCCTTGACCAATAAAACGAGATGAGCACTGCAATCCCAGAGTCGGCCACGACTGGACCTAATGGTCAGGGGTCCCTTTAAGCATTCAAAAAATATAACTCTCCCTTCACAAATCCTTTTCAGGCATCCAAAATAGAAAGTTTTTAATGTGCCAGTGTGAATTATTGAAATGGATAGCCTATTAAAAGTTAATACTTAGCCAAAGATGAGTTGCAAATTGAGGTGCCTAGACTACAGCAGCATCCCTGTCCTCAGCAATTAGGAGGAGGGGCATATAATGGAACCTTGTATTATGACCCAATATTATTATTATTTTTTAAAAAGATATTTGTATTTCTCCAAAACTTTACACAGTGCTAATTACACAGTGCTAATTCAGTAATGAGTTCATTAGTGCAGACTAATTTGTATGAGAGATGGGTTCTTCCCCCTCACCCGTTCCTTGCAAATAGCCTTCATATTCCTGACAGTAATTACACTGAGTATTGCAATAGTTAAAAGAATTTCAGGACACTTGTTACAGGCAAATGAAGGATAATGCGTTTTCATTAACTGCCTTCTCTGTTTCACACCGCCAACTAATTAAAACCTAATTGGAGTAACAATAAGAGAAACACTTCATTCTAGGTTTAAATACTGTACTTTTCTCTTTTTGATTACAATAGCGCCTCCCCCCCCCCTTGGGCTTCAAATGAGTAAACTGTGGATCATAAAGCAGCTACATTTTATTAAACAGGAACAGTCTTCTCTGAAATAAAAAATGTGTTCACCCCATGCACTAATTTTAAGCATCTCCAGGTTGATTTCCTTTTGTTTTCCCCCTCACTATGACAATGGGAATGAGATACACCGAAAAATGAAGAAGGATCAAATGTAAACTCAAAAGAAGAAACAAGATGCCTTTCAGGGAGAGGTCATACCCTGCTTTTCAGTTTTGTTATCCATTGGTAAACACTTCCCCTAGTAAGCAGGTGCTGCAGAACTCCTCCACACAGACCCAGAGCACTGCAAAGCATTGGAAGCTGTGCTCTCCAGGACAAGAGTGGGGACCTGTGGACATCCATAACCCCTAACATCCCTGACGCCTGGGGAAAAGCTGTGGCTCTGTGGCACAGCATATGTTTTGTATGCAGAAGAACCCAGGTTCCACGTCCGGTCTCTCCAGGTAAGGTTGGGGGAGAGCCCTGTCTGATAGCATGGAGAGCAGCTGCCAGTCAGAGTAGAATATGTAAAGTTAGATGGACCAATGAACCAACTTGTATAAGACAGCTTCCTATGTTTCTATATTCCTAGATGATCCATCTTAATTGGATGGATCTGTCAAGACCACTGTGGTGCAATGGGTCCATTTTAGCGGTTCAAGCCCACCCTGCATTGCAAGGGATTGGACTAGATGACCCCCCCACCCGAGTCCCTTCCAACTCTATAATTCTATGATTCTATGAATTTCAGTTTCTCTCCATTTCTTATTTTTCCAATCTTAAATTCAGTTCTTCAAATTTCCGTATCAGTTTGCTTTTTAAAAATAAAAAAAACCCTCGATAAATTTGAGTCTCAATATCTGCTAATATGCACCTTTTTATACGCAGTTTCTCCTAATATACACATTTTTTCAAGCAATTTTGCTTTATAGAATGCATTTTTCTACAAATTGGTTTGGGAAATGGCATCACAAATTTAGAAAAGTGCAAATTTTAAGGGACAATTGTGTTTCAGTTCGCTTATTGTTTCAAGAAGTCTAAATCTGGCAGTTTTTTCATTCTGATGCAACCAGAATTGAATTTAGCCCCCATTGCTCCTCTTGCCCCACCTACATTTTGCCCCTCCCCCCATCTCTAGTCTATGGCCCTCAAAAGGTTTCCAAGAAGGGATTGTGGATTAAAAAACATTTCCCACTTCTGTGATAAGGAAGACAGAATTATCCCTCCCCACACAGGATCTGTGCCTACTCCAAATTATCATCCTCATTATTGTTGCTAAAATAAGAAAAACAGTTTTATGTGTTGGGCCAACTTCTGTTTGCAACCAAATTAGAGTTAATACAACATTATCTCCCTCCTGAAACATCTGGTCTAACTCCTTGAGCATACATGCTCCCATGTCATCTATGAGCTGGGAATTAAGAATGTCAGAACATCAGAAAAGCTTGCTGGATCAGGCCATGCCTTTAAGGTACATGGCATACACTTCCAAAGATCTCTCTGGAAGTGCCTTGAGGAGGAAGAGCCAAGATGGTGCCCTCCAAATTTTGCTGAACTCCAGCTCCCATCACAGCTGCTCATGGGACATTCTGTCTGGAGCTGATGGTCGTTGTAATAATAAATAATAATATTTTTTTATCATTTATACCCCACCCTTCCTGATTCAGTAAAATGGGCCCAGGGCAGCTAACAACTATTTTAAAACTCTTAATTGTAATACAACATAGAAGCAGCATAAAATGCAGTATAAATGCATGAATAACAATAAAATTCAAAGTTCAAAAATCAATTTGGGGGAAATCCATCCAATTAGATAGTCACCAGGGCTAGCTGGCTGAATTAGTCCTACTTGGGCCAGCGAGGAGGCCAACAACCTGTGGAGAGCCGCATACCAGCTGGGGCTGGGACATGCTCCACAATTAGGCAACGTATCATTTGAGACCTTCTGCATGCAAATCGTGCATCCTCCCACTGAACTATTTTATCGTGTTTTGAATATTTTTATCGTGTTTTGAATATTCTGTTGGGAGCCACCCAGAGTGGCTGGGGAAACCCAGACAGATGGGCGGGGTATAAATAATAAATAAATTAGTAGTAGTCGTATGAGAGGAAACATAGCTTAAGGGAAGAATACGTGTGTCACAGGCAAAAGGTCTCTGGTTTAATCCATGGCATCTCCAATTAGAAAAGGGCTAACAAAGTATTCTGCCTGAGAGGTGAGGCCAGCAGGCGTAGATGGTATTGGGCTAGAGAGAGGCCACCAGTCAGACTATAAGGTGGCGTCACATGCAGTTTTATTGTTATTGAGAAGCAAGTGGTTGTACATGAGACTTGTCCCTGAGGTCTATCAGTCCCTCACTTCAGTCATTGTCGCTGCAAAAATGAGGTCTGAAATTTATAGACAGGTCTTTTTCTTGGGCTGAATCACTTACCACCAGTGCATAACCCTGGATAGCATTGGTCCTATGTGCTAATAAATATGCATACTGTCAGGGGTTCAGGAGCAGAGGCACAGGAGAGGGAGGAAATGGAGAGCGAAGGGGAGGAGTCCGAAGGAAATGTCAGCGATGACAGCGATCCGAGGTCTCTGAGTCTGTCCAGTGAATCAGAGGATTCACAAAAAGGGGCTCCCATGGTCAGGGCAAGGGGAGTACCCAGGGGGGCACTTCAGGGAGAAGGGGCCAAAGGGGACTCAGAGAGCAGCAGCTGGAAATCTGGACCAGCGTCCACACCAGAGGGAAGTAGGGGGGAGGAGTCCCAGGCATCGGGATCAGGCAGCGCGCTACCAGCGGGAGAACATGAGGCAGGATTGACCACGCCTCCGTCAGGGAGCGAGGAAACGGTAAAGAGGAAGGTTAAACGCACGCGCGCGCCAAGTTCAAATGTACAGGAAGGCGGCACAGTTGGCAAGTCCTAAAGCCCGCCGAAGGGAGCGGGAGGAGTCAGGAGGGTCAACGTCTGCGTCAGAGGAGTCCAGGAGGGAGGAGACCCCGGGGGGCAGCAGGACCCAGAGGAGAAAGGAGAGAAGGGAGAGGTGGAGTAAGATTAGAGTCTTAAACTGGTGTACAGGGGGCGGAGACTCAGACGGAGCTACGCCGGTCTAGACTCCAGACGTAGAGCTGGGGCGCTGAGGCTTGGAATGGAAACTATTCTTCAATAAAGACTTTGATACTTTACTACCGGCTAGCGTTGGTCCTTCGTGAGCTGGGACCAGGAGCCAGCTCTGACAGTAAGCTCCGTCTCTCAGTTTTGGCACCAAGAACCTCGCCACGTGAGTCGACGCGGCGAGGGCAGAGGAGGGGTGCTTCGAGAGCTCACACAAATCAGGCAAAATGACTCCAGAACAGCAACTGACAGAACTGCGAAATGCAGTAACTCAACTCAACGCGGAGGTACGGGCCTCCAAGAAAAGGGAAGAGGAAATGGATGCCGCCTGCAGAGATCTCCGAACCAGGTTGGAAGCGCTCACTACACTGGGGCAAATGGGACCCAGGTCCGAGGGCATTGGACTGGGGAGGAGGGGAGGCAGTCTGGTATCTCATTTCGACGGGAGTTTACAGCAGTACCCCAACTTCAGAGCCGACCTGCTGTTTGCGCTGGATCTGCTAGCAAAAGACTTTAGAGATGAGAGAGAGAAAGTGGGGTTTATCTTGTCCCATTTGCATGGGGAGGCCAAAACGTGGCTGAGGAATTTATGGAGAGATAATGATCCGGCGCTCCAAGATGCGAAGGCTTTCATTAAAGCAATGGATTCGTGTTTTTTATCTAAGATAGACATCGACATTGCCAGAAGAGACATACACGGGCTTAAACAAGGCAGAGCCAGTGTGAGGCAGTACCATGCACGCTTTTTTGGCTTAGTTCATGCGCTGGGATGGGAGAAAGATTCTGCTCCAGTGAGAGACCTCTTTTGGGAAGGCTTGAATGCAGATGTAAAAGCTGAGATTGCAAGGGGAGAGAGGCCAAAGAACACTCAGCAAGTGGTCCAGAGGGCGCTGGAAATTGGGGTGCGTCTGGAGGAACGTCCTTGGAACAGAGAAGAAGGACGTTGGGGAAGGGCGCCAGCCAGAGCACCTCCCTTCTCTCCCAAAGATGCAACGCGTGCGCACTCCACACCCTCGCAGGGAGGGGGAGAAGAACCGATGGAGATCGGAGGTGCCAGGGCTCAGTCAGCTACCAGAGCCCTAACACCGGGAGCAGTCAAAACGAAGCCTCCTAGAGGGAACAGGAAGTGCTACATCTGCGAGAGTGCTCAGCACATGGCGAAAGAGTGTCCCCAGAGGCTCCACAAGCACACTGCAGCCTCGGCAACAGTCACAGACGCAACTCCACAGGGAACACCGCAACAGGGAAACGACGGAGTCTGGCTGGAGGAAGAGGCACTGGGGTCCAGCCAGACAAGTCAATGAAGCAATCCCCAGCAATTTTGCAGCCCACAGACCCCCTCCCACCCAAACCAGTGGTGCAGCTTACAGCGTCTCTCCAACTGCCCAATGGACGCACACTGGAAGTGCCGATCACCATTGACTCCGGCAGCAACGCCGACTTTATAGGACTGGATTTCATTCAGCAGCACAATATACCACTACTACCAGCCACGCTGCCCCTGAAAGTTGTCACGGTGGATGGCAGAGAATTGTTGGGGGGGCAGGTGGTGCAACAAACGCAGCCAATGGTGATGCGGATTGGAAATCACAGAGAAGTCATCAGCTTCAATGTCACCCACCTGTCGGACACGCCTGTAGTCTTGGGCATGAGTTGGCTGCACAGGCACAGCCCAGCATTGGCGTGGTACCAGCGCCAACTGACCTTCGGCTCATCCTATTGCGCGGAACATTGCATCCTACCTAGCCCGGAAGAGGGAGGGGAAGACACGCAGCTACAATTAGGCACGCTGCAAGCAGTGCCGCGCAAGTACGCAGCGTTTTTGGAGGTTTTCTGCGAGAAAGAAGCAGACAAGCTGCCTCCCCACAGGCCCTATGACTGCAAGATTGACCTCCTGCCAGGGGCGACGCTGCCAAACGGGAAGCTGTATTCAATGTCTGAAGACGAGCTGCAGGAGCTCAAGGAGTTTATAGACCTCAACTTGAAGCGCGGTTTCATCCGGGAGTCGAAGGCAGTGGGGGGCAGTCCTGTATTCTTTGTGAAGAAAAAGGACACGCCCCAAAAGAGGCTTGTAGTTGATTTCAGACTCTTAAATTCCAAGACCAAGCCCACGGCCTTTCCCATGCCCAAAATAGATGACCTGCTCGCAACGGTGAGGAAAGGACGCGTTTTCACAAAGTTGGATCTGCGAGGGGCGTACAACCTGATTCGCATACGGGAGGGAGACGAGTGGAAGACTGCCATGTTCACACCCCTGGGCACCTATGAATACAGAGTTATGCCCTTCGGTTTACAAAATGGCGCTCACTGTTTTCAAGCCTTCATGCATCACGTCCTGGCGGGTCTCCTCTACAAGAAATGCGTCTGCTTCTTGGACGACATCCTGATATTCTCAGAATCAGAGGAGACCCACGAGGGAGACGTCAAGGAGGTTCTGCAGAGACTGCAGGAGCATCGGCTGTACGCCAAGCTGGAGAAGTGCCAGTTCGACAGGAAGGAGGTGGATTTCCTGGGCTACAAGTTGTCGGACAAGGGGCTCGCCATGGACAGCGCCAAGGTTCGCGCAGTGTTGGACTGGAAGAGCCCGCGCAATCGGAAGGAGGTCCAGCGGTTTGTGGGTTTCGCCAACTTTTACCGCAAGTTCATCAAGGGGTTCACAATGCAGACAGCGGCCATTACCGACACGCTCAGCTCCAAGAAGAAGAAGTTCATCTGGACGGAGCAAGCGGAGCAGTCCTTCCAGAACCTTAAGCGTCTCTTCTCGTCCGAAGGGCAGCTACTGCATGTGAATCCCAGCAGACCGATGAGAGTTGAAACGGACGCCTCAGACAGAGCCGTGGGCGCAGTACTGTTGCAGCAGGACCCGCATGGGGACTGGAGACCGTGTGCCTTCTACTCCAGGAAGCTCAGCAAGTCAGAGCAGAACTACACCATCTGGGACAGGGAGTTACTGGCCATTCATGCAGCATTCAAGGCGTGGCGGCACTTCCTCATCGGAGCCAAACACACAGTGCAGGTTCGCACGGATCATAAGAACCTGGAGTACTGGCGTACGGCAAGGTTCCTGAACCAGCGGCACATCAGATGGGCGGAGTTCTTTGCGGATTTCGACTTCAGGATAGAGTACATCCCAGGCGACAACAACATCATGGCAGATGCACTGTCCAGGAAGCCGCAATACCTCGAAGAGGCGGCACCAGCAGCGGCCAAGCACATTTTCGCACCGAAAGCGTGGGCGTGCGCTTCAGCAACCGTGGACCTGGATGCGGTCCGTCGAGCGCTGCAGGAGGACCCCTTCGCACAAGCCAAAATGGAGGAGGTGCACAAGGGCACGGTGAAGGACGACGAATTCCAAATACGTGATGGATTGCTCATCCGCAGAGGGGCACTCTATGTACCGGGAGACGACCTCCGCGCGAAAGTACTGCAGCAGTTGCACGACGCACCCACCGCTGGGCACTTTGGCAAAGAGAAGACGGCAGAATTAGTTGCCAGAGATTTTTGGTGGCCCAAGATGCGGGGGGAAGTCGCGGAGTACGTCTCGAGGTGCGACACCTGCCAAAGGGCCAAGTCAGTGCACAAACCTCCGGCGGGACTGCTCGAACCGCTGCAGACACCAAGCGAACCGTGGGAGAGGGTGGCCTTGGACTTTGTCACGGATTTACCCAGCTCGAGGGGTAAAACGGCAGTGCTAGTGGTGGTGGACATGTTCACCAAAATGGCCCACTTCATTCCGTGCGCGAAGGTGGCCACGGCGGAACAGACCGCCAAACTGTTCATAGACCACGTCTTCAGGGTGCACGGTCTGCCACGGTCTATCTTGTCCGACAGGGGGCGACAGTTCATCTCGAACTTCTGGCAGAAGCTGATGGGTTTCCTGAACGTCAAGATCAACCTAGCGTCGGCAAGACACCCGCAGACCAACGGACAAGCGGAGCGCGTCAACGCCATCATGCAGCAGTACCTGAGATGCTATGCAAATCAGCAGCCGGCAACATGGGTGGACTACCTGCCGCTCGCTGAGTTCGCCTACAACAACACGAAGCACGTGTCCACGGGGGTGACACCGTTCTTCGCCAACAACGGGAGGCATCCCAGAACCTTCCCGGGATTAGAGAGACTGGGGGAGGGGGAGCCACAGGCAGCGGAAGTCTTAGCGTCAGAATTGCAGGAAGTTCACGAACAGCTTAGGAGGCAGTTAGAACTTGCAAAGCACGCATACAAACTGCAGGCTGACAAGCACAGAAGGGTCGGGGAGGACATACAGGTGGGAGACTGGGTGTGGTTAGCGGCCCAAGCAGTGCCGACCAGATCATTAGCGAAGAAGAAACTCGGACATAAGCAGCTAGGACCTTACCAAGTTGAGGCACAGATCAATCCAGTGGCCTTCCGGTTGACACTTCCGGAGGGATCCAGAATGCACCCAGTGTTCCATAGGTCGGTGCTCACGCCCTACAAAGCACCTCACCGATTTCAGGCGCAGGGCACGGCACCAGACCCGTATAGGGAGACGCCCCCAAGGAGGGAGTCGCCAAGAGGGGAGCCCATCAACCAGGTCACAGAGATTTTAGACTCGAGATGGGGGGAAGAGGGAGTAGAATATTTTCTCGCCAGTGAAGGTACCCCGGCCAGCGCCAACCGTTGGGTGCCGGACTATGCCCTGAACGAGCCTCTTCTCAAGGAGGAGTTTCATGCCTTGTTCCCACACAGGCCCATGCCAGCCGAGTATTTCGACGACTGGCTTTTCACACCCACGCTTTCAACCAGCACATTCCAGGGGTTCACCTCGGACGAAGAACCGGCAATAGAAACACGTTCCCCGGAGGAGTCGCCCTCGGGGTTTGCCTCAGACCGCTCGTTTTGGTGGGACGATCGAGGAGAGGAGCGGTGGAGCAGGAGGTGGCTGGGGGGTCCTTGGCAGGCAACGGACCCAGAGGTGACAGAGGGAGAGATGCACATGGACGTGCTGGGGGAGGACGTTGGATTCGAGCACGGCGGCACAGAGATGGAAGCAGAGGAAATCGAGGTCGGCGAGAGCACGGAGGACGAGCCGGACTTATCCGGCTGGATGCACGCCACGGGGGACGAACTGTATCCGCCATTCACCCCCACAACGACGGAGCACCCAGCACCCCCACCTGAGGAAGGGGAGGGGGAAGGGGGGGCTTCGAGGGGGGGATGGATGTCAGGGGTTCAGGAGCAGAGGCACAGGAGAGGGAGGAAATGGAGAGCGAAGGGGAGGAGTCCGAAGGAAATGTCAGCGATGACAGCGATCCGAGGTCTCTGAGTCTGTCCAGTGAATCAGAGGATTCACAAAAAGGGGCTCCCATGGTCAGGGCAAGGGGAGTACCCAGGGGGGCACTTCAGGGAGAAGGGGCCAAAGGGGACTCAGAGAGCAGCAGCTGGAAATCTGGACCAGCGTCCATACCAGAGGGAAGTAGGGGGGAGGAGTCCCAGGCATCGGGATCAGGCGGCGCGCTACCAGCGGGAGAACATGAGGCAGGATTGACCACGCCTCTGTCAGGGAGCGAGGAAACGGTAAAGAGGAAGGTTAAACGCGCGCGCGCGCCAAGTTCAAATGTACAGGAAGGCGGCACAGTTGGCAGCCCGGGTAGGGAGCCAAGTCCTAAAGCCCGCCGAAGGGAGCGGGAGGAGTCAGGAGGGTCAACGTCTGCGTCAGAGGAGTCCAGGAGGGAGGAGACCCCGGGGGGCAGCAGGACCCAGAGGAGAAAGGAGAGAAGGGAGAGGTGGAGTAAGATTAGAGTCTTAAACTGGTGTACAGGGGGCGGAGACTCAGACGGAGCTACGCCGGTCTAGACTCCAGACGTAGAGCTGGGGCGCTGAGGCTTGGAATGGAAACTATTCTTCAATAAAGACTTTGATACTTTACTACCGGCTAGCGTTGGGCCTTCGTGAGCTGGGACCAGGAGCCAGCTCTGACACATACTTTTCCAGGTTCCTTCACAAGGGGTTAGAGACTCAGGCTTCAGGCTTTTCTGGACACATGGTTAAGGAAAGAGGGATTATTTAAGAACAGTAACAGCTCCCTTGCATGTTACACTGACTGATTCCAAACCAGATCATTAAAAAAAAAAAAAATCCCTGGCCTTCCAACCCCCTCCCTGCCTCTTCTGACTTCTTTCCCTTTGACAGAAATAGAACATTACCCACTTTCATCTTACAAAACTAAATAAGACGGGGCTGACAATTGCAGTGGACGACATGATGCGTAAAAGCCTCAGATTGCTTAGTCTATATAGCCTGTGGTAAAGGGGAGCTGGCAAGATTGAAGAGAGAAAGAAATGCACGTTGTAATGACCCCTTGAGGAAGGCTGAGCCAGAACTGCATTTGTATCTTGAATCAGTGGCTTGTTACACCATCTCCTTATGGAGGTTGGGTGATGAAGACGTGGATGGCTTGGGCCCATTCTGAACTAAGAGCTCTGCCAACTATCAGTTTGAGTTTTCACCAGGAACAATCCTACCATGGGGTAAAGAAAGCCTACTCTACTTTCAGAAATAATAATACAGTACAGAGCAAATTCTATCTGTCTCCAAAGTCAGTTTGGGGTCGTGTGTGTGTGTGTGTGTGTGTGTGTGTGTGTGTGAAAGAGAGAGAGAGAGAGAGAGAGGAAAGAACACATGAGTTCCTTCCTGTGGTAAACTTTGCCACTTCTGCCTTTCTCTGGCAAAGCTTGCAAACAAATGCTTTCAGGGCTTTTTCTTTACCCTAGAGAGAGCAACATACATCTGGCTCCTGAGAAAGAAGGAAAGAAAAAATCCCCTCTAGGTTTATCTCTCTTCAATGCTTCCATAAGTAATGGGCTCATTAAGACTTCATGAAACGGTGATTTTAGCATTCAAGACATTTGCCTTCAATTTAAACACCTATTGAATTTTGCCGAGCACCACAGGAAGAAAAAGAAAATTCAAGTAGTTATCCTAAAAGTAATCATGCAGTTTGGCATTTAAGAGGCATGGAGTGTGGACCAGGATTAATATCCATATTGCTTTATTAAATATCAAGGATAGCAGAAGCGAGAAGGATTGGTATAAGACTCCGATTCAATGATTCAGCAAAATTAGCTGTTACAGAAAGACAGCTCTTTTAACAAGATTAAATTTCAGGGGCAGCCCCCCATAAGTTGTTGAATGCCAAATTCCCATCAGCTCCAGTTGGCATGGTCAAGAGAGTCAGGGATGACAGGTGCTGTAGTCCAATGGCATCTGAGAGCCACAGGTCTTGCACTCCTGCATTACAGCAGCCCATGGGGAAACTGTCTCCCATGGCATTCCCTCAAAGTGTCCCAATTTTCCAGGGACAGTCCTGGAATTATGAAAGACACGCCAGCTTCTGATTTAATCCCAGAAGGTCCCTATTTTCCTTGCCAGTGCTACTGCCACCCAGCTCAGGGAGGAGGATGAGCCAGCGCTTGTCCCGAGTGATGGAGGTGGTGGCAGTGGGGGCTGCTGTGAGGGAATGGCTTCTCCGTGGCCACTGCTCCCACCCTCCTCCCTTGGGCAGCTCATAGTGGCTTCTGGAGAAGAGGCAAGGAGGAAGAGAGGCTGCCACCACTGTGGCCCAGTCCTGTGTGATGTGCCAGCTCTGAGTTTGCATCCAAGCCTAGCTTGGAAGAGCTTCACCAGCATTGTGAGGTAAAAATGGTGATCTTTGATTGAATATTAGATATTAGATGTGTGTGTTTTTATAATTGTTCCAATATTAATTGCACTTAACCTTTGGATAGAATGTAGCCAGTGTAGCCCCTTCCAGATGTTTGCGTCTGTTGTCCAGATAATATGAACTATACAACTCCAAAGAATCCCTGCCATGGTGTCCAATGGTCAGGGAAGAAGAGGGCTGTAAGACCAGCCACATCAGGAGGGTGTCATGTTGATTATATTAAATGGATGCAGAGTTGCTTTCATCCATCCTTGGCACAGTTTAACGTCAGCCATTTTTCTAGAAAGGAACCTTGAACTGCATCGCAGCAGCCTTGCAAAACTCCGTTCCGAGGATTTCAACTTTTTCCTTTTGGTTTCCTTTTTTCTTTTTAAGTAACAATGACAGTCAGAGTTCAGTTTGGTTATTGGCTGCTGCCTCCCCTCATAAATCCAAAATGAGCACATATTTTACCTGCGATCTGCTAACTAGCCTTCATGTTGACAGGACAAGGCAGAAGCATAAAACACAGGCAATCGTGTTTTTAGCCAAAGTGAGACAACAGATCAATAAAACAATTTTCTGTGATTAGAATGGGGAGCTGGAAAATAGCTCTTAGTGGGCATTTTCTGCAGTTTAGAGAAAATCCAGCCCTTTCACTGAAAGACTGTCATCTGTTAAAGTGGTAACCTGTCCTTTCAGAATCTACCAATTAGGAAAATGTAGCACTTCTTTTCTTGGCCTGAGTGCTGTTGAATCACAATGACCAGGAATGTCTTGTGGACAGTAAAAGACTCTTGACCACATATCCATACCCATGCTGTTCCAAATGCTGATAAAGAAACCTTTGACATGTAGTACATAGAAGCAACTCTGGTAAGAATTTACTTACCAGACTTACTTACAACACTTGTTCTTACCCAGGTGAGTGAACACCTTTAATTAAGACATGAAACCAAGAGAATAACTGCAATCCCAGCACTGGTGCCAACTCCAGGGGCCCCGGGAGCCCTGGGCACCCACAAAATTTTCACTGTGGGTGCCCGGCCTCCACACCCCCCCCCCCGCTGCATTACCTCCAACTCTGCTGGGGCCCACTGTGGCTGCGGACATGCTTCTGGGGTGCGTCTGTGGCTGTGGTGGGCCTCGCAGCAGAGGTGGAGGCCCCAGCCCAGTCACCACTGCATCACTGGTGGGCGGAGGCTGAGCAGTGCATGTGCACATGTGCGACATGACGTGACATCATGACATCATGTTGTGTGCACTGCTGGGCACCCACAGTCTGGGGCTCAAGTCGGTGCCTCTGAAGCCCAGCATATCCTGTTGGGAACCAGTTTATTAAAGTTATTACCATAGGACAGCCTTGATAATCAGATGTTTAGCAGAACTGCTAGTTAGAAAAGACTGCCATGAGGCACATCAGGAAAAGAAGCCTATATAGCAGCTTCAAACACTGCACACAAAGAGTCATAAAACATCTTTCTACATACATCAAGAAAGGTTACATGTTATGGGGTGTAAACATGCATGGCTCCATTCTGATATCATTTCCTGTATTTATCTGGTGTGCTCCTGGTCCATTTGGTCTCAACTTACAACTTATTGAACAGTTGTCTTGGCAACCAGATCTTCAGTGGGAAGGGAAGAGGGTAATAAATTCGTCTCCCAACTCCTTTTTCTGTGCCTCAGACGGCTTCAAGGAGAGATGCTAGTTCTCACCCAAATGCTAACTCAACATTTACCTCTTTAGCAAAACATCCTTTGTCCTTTAGATAGAATGCATCCGTGAATTATGCCTGTGTGCCTACACTGCTTTCTTCCTATGCTGCATAAACATTGCCGAGCTGCCTGGCCTTATCTGACCCTAGGAGGACAGCATTTAGAACAGTGGTTTGGGGAATCAGATCCCTCCCACAGTGGCAGCCCAGAATCAGAGAAAAGATAAAGGTTCTTACCAAGGAATGCAGCCTTCCCTAATCATGGTTTTGCTCCAAGTAAAGTCCCACCTCCTATGTCTCCCATGTTCGACGTCACTCCTGCATTGGTTAATCTGAGCTTTCTGCCTCTGTTCTAATACCCTCCATGCCCGCCTGGTTTGGGGGGGGGGTCAGGAATGCTTTCCAGGGACACTGAGTCTGTCAGCTGTCTCTCCTCTGGAGCTGCTAATTCTTCCTGCTGTCCCTCTTCCAATATTTCTTAGCTTCTGCCCTCTGTAGCCTCTGAAGTATGCCCTTCTGCAAACCCCCAATGAAATCTTGAGTGAATCCAAGACTACATATTTATTGTATAGATTTTTGGACTGCATTTTTATGCCAAAAAAAATCCCAAAGCAGTTTACAATGATACATATTCCCCAAAACTCAAATTGAAACCATGAAGCATTGAAAACATACATACCATTCCAGAATTATGTGAATAAGTGCAATGTATAAGAAAGCGAATTATCTCAACCAGCTCAGAAAGAAACCAAACCAAAAAAACTCCAGCACATCCAGTTTTCAGATCCAAATTAGTCTCCAGTGACCATGGTTTTAAAAAGCAAGTCTTTAAGCTCCATTTGAAATTAACAAGGGATGACTCTTGCCTCATATTACTTGCAATTGAGTTCCATAATTGTGGGGCCTCTCACCAACAGGCAAAAAGTTTTTTCACCACACATATAGGCAAAGATAAAATTGTCTCCTTTGTCAATAGCAGGTAAGACTCACTGTTACAAATGGGGAGAATTTCAATTTGGTTCACATTTAAAGGTGAACTTTCCTATCCATAACAACATGTGAACTGAAACACAACCTTCAAAATTCACACATCTTCACATTTTGCAATGCAGTGCAATTCTCCGGCCAAGTAACATGCACCAAAATGCATCCCCTGAGGTAAAGTGCACTTTAAAATGCATGTATTACTGAAAACAAGATGCAAACATGCATTACATCAGAGAGAACAGTGTTGCAAATAATGTGCATATTATCCAAAATTGCATGCAAAAATTTGAATATTGGGAGGAATTCTCACAAAAATGCTAGTGCATTTTCATTAGGAGTTTTGTTTTTAATGCTCAATCTGATGTGGACGATTGGAACAAATGAGAAACTGAGAGAAACTTGACAGTGAGGGGAAACGAGGGGCAAGGGTTTCTGGGAACCAGGATGGTTGCCCTTAGCTCCAGTCCTTGGGCCTCCTGGTAATTTTGTTTCACAAATGCTTCTCTAAATTAAAACAACAACATTTATTCCATGAGTCATCTAATGCTTTCTCTGCATGCATAATATAAGGGAGATGTAATGTTTCAGCTAATTACATTCAGTAAGCAAAAGACTCCTAGCAGGCTACATAAATCAATGTATCTCTCTGTTCATCATAGTGGAAGAAGCTTTCTAAGTAGGTAAGTTAGAGACAGAAAAAATCCTATATACACACAAACTACATTAAATCTTCGAGAACACAAGAAATTGGATTTGATTGATCAAGCCCAGGAAAGACACACTTGCCTGTGGCTCTCAGAATAAAGTCAGCATTAGATTTAGCCTTCAGAAATCTAATTTCAAACTTCCAGAGGTGTGTGTGTGTGTGTGTGTGTGTGTGTATTTAGTTGTCAGTGCATAGACTGTCTTTCTTTCTTTCTTTCTTTTTCTTGGAAGTGCATGAGGCATTCAAAAAGTCTGAACATACACATGTGAAGCGCCCCCCCCCCCACCAAAATTATTCAATTTCCCTCATTCCAGAAACTTCCCAATGGAAATTTTACAACTGCTATGAAAAACAGAATGGAATTAAATCACACAGGGTCTGATTACTTTCCATATTAGCTTTATTCGCTACAGTGCTGCCTCAGTATACATTTCTGCCTGGTGCAAAGGACAAGATGGAGCCCTCCCCTGAGGCACAGAGAGAAGCCAGCAGGACTGGGGGTGGAATATTATTCCAGTCCTGGGAAAGGGCAGTGTCTTCCACTGAAGTGGAGGGCAGCAAGTGATCACAGGGGAGACTTTGGCCACCCGAGGCAGCTGCCTCACCCCGCCTTATCGTAGGGATGTCCCTGAGTCCCTGATGCTTTGTAAATGCCTGGCTGGATGAAAACACAAATGTGGTACAGTAAATAACACTCTATGCATCTATGCATTTCAAAAAGGAGGTTTTGATATCTTAGGACTGCATAGTAAACGTTGCAATTGCATTGGCAGAGCTAGGATGCTTGGAGTGTTGGATTCCGCCACCTTAGGCTTCTGAATAACAGTTGCTGGAAACCACAGGAAGGGAGGGGGCTTGGGGGCTCAGATCCTGCCTGTGGGCTTCCCATAGGGGTATCTGGTTGACCACTGTAACAGGAGACTGGTCTTGCAGTGGGTTCGAAGCAACATAAATTAAAAGCCTTTGCTGATGATTAGGTTCTAACTTTACAAGATCCAGAGACCAGTGCAGTAAAAGCACTGGAGATGATACAGGAGTACGGGCATCTGGCTGGTTTTAAATTAAATAAGAGCAAAACCAAAGTAATTGATAAAAATTTAGATAAAGACGAAAGAAAAACCCTTATATAAAAAACAGGGCTAGCATTTACGAAGAAGGTTAAATATTTGGGTGTGAATCTAACAGCTAAGAACTTGAATTTGTATAAAGATAATTATGAGAAAGTATGGAATGAAATAAAAAGAGATTTAGAGATTTGGTCAAATTTAAAATTTTCACTTATGGGTCGAATATTGGTGGTTAAGATGAATGTATTGCCGAAAATGTTGTTTTTATTTCAAACTTTACCTATTATTAGAATCATAGAATCATAGAGTTGGAAGAGACCACAAGGGCCATCGAGTCCAACCCCCTGCCAAGCAGGAAACACAATCAGAGCACTCCTGACATTATGGTTGTCAAGCCTCTGCTTAAAGACCTCCAAAGAAGGAGACTCCACCACACTCCTTGGCAGCAAATTCCACTGTCAAACAGCTCTTACTGTCAGGAAGTTCTTTCTAATGTTTAGATGGAATCTTCTTTCTTGTAGTTTGGATCCATTGCTCCGTGTCCGCTTCTCTGGAGCAGCAGAAAACAACCTTTCTCCCTCCTCTATGTGACATCCTTTTATATATTTGAACATGGCTATCATATCACCCCTTAACCTCCTCTTCTCCAGGCTAAACATGCCCAGCTCCCTTAGCCGTTCCTCATAAGGCATCGTTTCCAGGCCTTTGACCATTTTGATTGCCCTCCTCTGGACACATTCCAGTTTGTCAGTGTCCTTCTTGAACTGTGGTGCCCAGAACTGGACACAGTACTCCAGGTGAGGTCTGACCAGAGCAGAATACAGTGGCACTATTACTTCCCTTGATCTAGATGCTATAGTCCTATTGATGCACCCCAGAATTGCATTGGCTTTTTTAGCTGCCGCGTCACACTGTTGGCTCATGTCAAGTTTGTGGTCAACCAAGACTCCTAGATCCTTTTCACATGTACTGCTCTCAAGCCAGGTGTCACCCATCTTGTATTTGTGCCTCTCATTTTTTTTGCCCAAGTGCAATACTTTACATTTCTCCCTGTTAAAATTCATCTTGTTTGTTTTGGCCCAGTTCTCTAATCTGTCAAGGTCGTTTTGAAGTGTGATCCTGTCCTCTGGGGTGTTAGCCACCCCTCCCAGTTTGGTGTCATCTGCAAATTTGTTCAGGATGCCCTTGAGTCCATCCTCCAAGTCGTTGATAAAGATGTTGAATAAGACCGGGCCCAAGACAGAACCCTGTGGCACCCCACTAGTCACTCTTCTCCAGGATGAAGAGGAACCATTGATGAGCACCCTTTGGCTTCGGTCAGTCAGCCAGTTACAAATCCACTGAGTGGTAGCATAGTCAAGACCGCATTTTACCAGCTTCTTTACAAGAATATCATGGGGCACTTTGTCAAATGCCTTGCTGAAATCACGGTAGGCTACATCCACTGCGTTCCCTTCATCTACCAGGCTTGTAATTCTGTCAAAAAATGAGATCAGGTTAGTCTGACATGACTTACTTTTCAGAAATCCATGCTGACTATTGGTGATCACAGCATTCCTTTCTAGGTGCTCACAGACTGTTTGCTTAATGATCTGCTCCAGAATCTTCCTTGGTATTGATGTCAGACTGACTGGGCGGTAATTATTTGGGTCCTCTCTTTCCCCCTTTTTGAAAATAGGGACAACATTTGCCCTCCTCCAGTCTGCCGGGACTCCGCCTGTTCTCCAGGAATTCTCAAAGATGACTGCCAGTGGTTCTGAGATCACATCTGCCAGTTCCTTTAATACTCTTGGATGCAGTTCATCTGGCCCTGGAGACTTGAATACATCTAAACTAGCCAAGTATTCTTGTACTATCTCCTTAGTTATTCTGGGCTGTGTTTCCTCTGCTGAATCATTTGCTCCAAATTCTTCAGGTCAGCCATTGTTTTCTTTATCGGAGAAGACTGAGGCAAAGAAGACATTGAGGAGTTCAGCCTTTCTGTGTCCCCTGTTTGCATTTCACCATCTTCTCCTCTGAGTGACCCCACTGTTTCTTTGTTCTTCCTTTTGCTACGAACATACCCATAAAAGCCTTTTTTTTTTTTTTTTTTTTGCTTTTAACCTCTCTAGCAAGCCTGAGTTCATTCTGTGCTTTAGCTTTTCTGACTTTGTGTCTACACGTGCTGGCTATTTGTTTGAATTCCTCTTTAGTGGTTTCCCCCCTTTTCCATTTTTTGTACACATCCTTTTTTAATCTTAACTCAGTTAAAAGTTCTTTAGATAGCCACCCTGGCTTCTTTAGGCACCTTCCATGTTTCCGTCTCATTGGTCCTTATTGATAATGTCAAATGTTTTAAAGAATGGCAGAAGGCCCTGTCCAAATTTATCTGGGAAGGAAAAAAACCGAGAATCAAGTATAAACTACTTACAGATTCAAAAGAAAGAGGAGGCTTTTCCCTGCCCGATTTAAAGATATATTTTGAGGCTGCGGCCTTCTGCTGGATTAAAGACTGGATCAATTTAGAAAATGAAGATATTTTGGACCTAGAAGGATTGGACAATAGGTTTGGCTGGCATGCATATCTTTGGTATGATAAAATAAAGGCCCATAGCGGTTTTAAAAATCATATAATTAGGAAGGCACTTTTTAATGTGTGGATTAGATATCAGGATCTTTTGGTAAGAAAAACACCCAAATGGATCTCACCAATGGAAGCGCAGGCACAAAAAAAGCTCAATATGGAAAATAAGTGGTTGAGATACTCAGACTTACTGGTTGAGGACGGGGAGGGATTCAAGTTAAAATCATTTGAATTAATCAAAGATAAAGTAAATTGGCTCCAATATTACCAAATTAATGAACTATTTAAGATTGACAAGAAAAAAGGTTTTGCAACCGAAAAACAAACTGGAAACGGAGTTGTTAGATACTAATGTTTAAAATATGTCTAAGATGTATACTTTGTTATTGGAATGGCATACAAAAGATGAGCAAGTAAAATCAGTTATGCTCAATTGGGCACAAGATGTGGGACATAACATAATGCTAGAGGATTGGGGAAGACTTTGGAAGAAAGGGGTTAAGTTTACTACATGTACAATGTTAAAAGAGAATGTTATGAAAATGATGTATAGATGGTACTTAACCCCTGTTAAACTGGCAAAGATCTACCACAATTGTGCTAACTTATGTTGGAAATGTAAAGAAAAGGAAGGTACTTTTTATCATATGTGGTGGACTTGTTTCAAAGTAAAAGACTTCTGGGAAAGAATATATAATGAACTAAAAAAATTGATGAAATATACCTTTATGAAGAAACCAGAGGCCTTTCTCCTTGGAATAACAGGTGTCGAATTGCCCCAAAAAGATGTAAAAGTATTTTTGTATGCCACAACTGCTGTACGGATTTTACTAGCCAAAAAATGGAAAACACAAGAACTACCAACAATGGAAGAATGGCAGATGAAGATGATAGAATTTATGGAGCTGGCTGATCTCACCGGGAGGGATTTCAAATGTTCCATAACTGCGTAGTAAGGGAGCGCCATCTTAATCTTTGTTCTCCTCTTTAACAAGCATTTCAAGTCTGAAAAGAAAAGAGGCTGCCCATAAGTCCCAATTGTATATAGAACTCCATCTGTACTCATTTTTTAAAAAAACAATTTAAGTTTTTAATGAGGCTTGCCATGAAGAACCAATTATTGATGTTAAGGAAGAAGAAAAAAGACATACCAAACACCTCCACAGTCCACACATCATGATAAGGGTCTCTTTGAAGTCTGAGCTCATACACCAGAGTCTGTACTTACTGCAGGTTTTTCCCCAGCTTCTTCAATTCAGATAATGTCTGTTTGTTTTTCGAATCTTTATATTTTCCCAAACAGATGTGTCCGGCTATGTTGAAGAAAAATATTACAAAGATGATGTGTAGATGGTACTTGACCCCTTTAAAACTAGCAAAGATTTATCACAATAGTGATAACCTTTGTTGGAAATGTAAAGAAAAAGAAGGTACTTTTTCCCATATGTGGTGGACTTGTCCCAAGGTGAAAGACTTCTGGGAGAAGATTTATAATGAACTGAAAAAAATGTTGAAATACACATTTATTAAGAAACCGGAGGCCTTTCTTCTTGGAATAAAAGGTTTGGAATTGCCCAAGAAAGATGTTAAATTATTTTTGTATGCCACAATGGCCACCCAAATATTACTTGCTAAAAATTGGAAAACACAAGAACTACCAACAGTGGAAGAATGGCAGATGAAGATGATGGACTTTTCAAAGCTAGCTGACCTGACTGGAAGAGTCTGCGACCAGAAAGAAGAAGAGTTTCAAGAGGACTGGAGGAAATTTAAGGACTCTTTGAATAAATATTGTAATATAAAAAATTAGAAATTACTTGAAAGAAACAAATAAGCCTGGGATTAAACTAAGTTATAATTAAATAAATGGGATTTAGAATGTTAAGAAAAGTGAATAAGATGGACTATAATTGGAAATTGTTTTAGTTTAATAATGATATTGGAAAGCTGTTACTTTTAATTACAAGAAACTCAGAAGGAAGGGATTTGAGGAAGTCAACCAAGATATTTAAAAGGTTGGATTTGTGAAGAATTAAGTTTGTTGTTATTGTTTATCTGTTTATTGTTTCTTTTTTTCTGTTTTTGTGTATCATTTTGCTTTGTGGTTTGTGTTATCATTGTGGAAAATCTAATGAAAATTTTATTTTAAAAAGGAAAAACAATAAAAATTGAAATTCATGTTCTTAAATAAGATTTAGGAATGGCTGCAAACGGGACATTTTAAGACAAGGATCACAGTTGGGGGAGGGAAGATGATGACTCTTTGGTTCCCCTTACAATGACCCTTTTCCAACCATTCTAAAAGCTTTTATGGGACTGGGGATAAGAAATGTAATGCAAAGAGATGGAGTCACATCTTACTCCCCCCCCCCCCAAATGAGGCTCTCAGTGCTTTGCCTATTGAAGATAGGCATTTGTAAACAAACAGAGGGGCTGTTTCTTGATTTAACATGTAACTAAATACAATAATTAGAGAATCCCAACAAAGGGGCACCTCTGGCTCCAAATGGACTAATTACTGCTGTCGTCTTCCTGGAAGGGGGACTTAAGAATAATTAGTATGTCATATTTTCCCCAGGCTGGTTTATTATCCTTCCATTCAAATTACAATTCAAGATGCATCATGGACAACAGTAACTCTCATTAGGAAATGAAAACAGAGGGTGGGTGTGCAATACAATTAATCAAAGAAGCTCAAAAATCCCCAGAAATCTAGAGAGGCAGAGGTAAACACAGAGGCACCTTTTTAAGACTGCATAATTGCTCTGCTATTGGAACAGCTGTGTTTCAGATCGAGATGGGTGCTCTTGTCGTATTTCAGAGCTGAACTGAAATGCCCTTCCCCAACATTATCATTTCATTCTCATGGTCCCAGGACATGAGGGGCACAGGACATGTGCTAAGCTGTTCTGGGTCTGGTCAGTGCCTGGATGTTTGACAGTCAGGGAATCACATGTACACAGTCTAAGATTCCATGACAGAAGAAATGCATGAGGTAAGTGTTGTTTGTCCCAGGCATGGGCTTCTGTCTCATGGGGACTGGGGACCGTCCCGCTTGGGCTTGCCCACTAAAAGCATGCCTAGAGTGAAAGAATAAGTTTCCAGGATCCTCCTCCTTTGTGGGATTTTTGTGGGAAAGTGTGAGTTTGATCTGGGCACTGGATGGATGGGGGCAGCTCTTGGAGAGAGCCACAAGGCGAGAGGTGAGCTGTGTCAGAAGTAGTAGCAGTGGATATTGATTCATACCCTCCTACATTTCTCCCACGAAGAAAGGAGATGCAGCTTCCTCTGCATTTGATCTCACCACACACATGGACACCATATGCACATCTACATCTGTTGCATTGAGCCAATTACAACCCCTTCACCAAACATACCTCACAGGATTGTTGTAAAGAAAAAATGTACGAGGGATTTATCCAGAGATAAACGGAACAAAATAAAAATTTAACTCTAAGCTGCCATGAGTCCTTGCCAGGGAAGAAGGCAGGAAATAATAATAATAATAATAATAATAATAATAATAATAATAATATAGAAACTGTGAGAATGATCAGTAACATGCCAGAGAGTAAATCCTATTGAATTCAGCGGGACCTAGTTTTGAGTAAGAATGCTTAGGACTGCAGTCTTTACCCAGTTACCTGAGAGTTAGCTCCATTGAATACAGTGGGGCTTCCTTCTGAGTAGACGGTGTAAGGCTCCAATTACAATAAAGGAATAAACACTTCCCATGTTTCCTAAGAAATGTCTGGCTGCTGAAGCATTGCAATGAAAGAATTTAAAGTGGATTGGTGACCTTTTCCTTCAAAATTATAAGAAGGGCTTCATGTGCCAATATCACCATTTGCTTCCTTTGGCGCAGAAATGTTATTTTCAGTATAAACAGAACTCTCTTTTTGCACCTAGACACATAAAAACACTCAAACCACTTTTAATTGTTCTCTGAGGAGTGAAGGGGAGAAAAAAGGGAAACTGGGACATTCCAGGATCCAAGCAGAAATTGGGATGCTTCTTCAATTCTGAGGCTGTCTCTGGAAAACGGAAGAGTATGTTGATTTATGGGTATTAGTAATTCTGTAAAAATGTAAACATTTGTAAATGATTTTTTTGAGTAAGATTTGTTGCTGCTGAAGTTGTGTTTTTCTGCACACTGCTTAGAGATTTATATATATATATTGTGGTATAAAAATGGTCTAAAATAAATAAATAAATATTATTTTAAACCTGCCCTTCACTGCAATGTGATACCAGGGCAGTGTACTAGATGCAGAGGAACTGGAGTCAATTCTATAACATTAACCAATAATATTAATAACAATCCCTCTAACATATCAACTAATCCTCAAACTAGTCCTTTAAGTTGCCAGTCTAGGCCTTAACACATTACTGAAGAGATTGTCCAATTTAGATTATTCTCAAGTGGAGTTAGATAATTCAGTGCATATGCAGCAATAAAACTTCTAGCACATTTGCAAAGCTAAGCTGGTTCCGCCATGGTTTCAAATTGGATGTGGGACAACATGTTGAGGTTCCTGCATTGCAGGGGTTGGACTAGATGATCCTCAGGATGCCAACTCTACAAGTCTATGAATCGTTATTTCAAGAAGATTTCTTCTTTGAATTCTATTTTCCTATAGAAAATAAGCCACCTTCCTACTGTCCCCTGGAAAGGAAGCCAGAAAGAACTTGAGGGGGGTTTTTTCTGATTAAAACAAAACACACTCTTCCTCCTTGCCCTCACCTCTTTGCAACGTAAACATCACTTTGTTGCTTCTCAAAGAAAGCTCACAAGACCAACAGGGCTCAAGTGATGTGTCAACAGCCAGCAAAACTGAGACTAAGCCTCTAACAAGACTGCCGCTTCTTCTGAGCAGCCCCTGCTTTTAAAGAGTTGTGGGCTCTGGCAGCAGCAGGCTGCAGCTGATGGGAAATGCAGTTCAAGGCACCTGAGGAGCACCAAGTTAATGAAGACTGCAGATAAGAACTGGAATGCCTTAGGAGAACTGTGTGTTTGCTTGTGTAAAATTATAACTGAGATGTTTTAAAAACACCTAACTTGAATCTCTGCCCAACCCTGCTAGCAACAGTGAAGAGTTAGATTCTTCAGATTGGAGCTCTGCAAAAGGCCTGTCAATCTACTCAGGTGCAGTCCGTTGTGCTGGCCGAGAAATTGACCTTCTGGGGCAGGGCACCCAGAGGCAGGATGAGTCCTTTTTACCCTTCTTCAGCTCCTCACATCCATTCCAGACCCTCCAAGGGTCCCTATTTTCCAGGGATGTCCCTGATTTAGAGAAGCAGTCCCGGTTTCTGATTTGATCCTGGAATGTCCACTTTTCCTTAGGATGTCCCTATTTTCAGTGGAGAAATGTTGGAGGGTATGGAGTTATCTGACCACCAAGCCGTCTGAAGGCAATCCTGTATAGGGAAGTTTTTTTTAATGTTTAATGTTTTGTTATGTTTTAAAATATGTTGGAAGCTGCCCAGAGTGGCTGGAGCAACCCAGTAAGATGTGTGAGGTATAAATAGTAAAATTATGGAATGGGACGTCCCTATTTTCATCAGAGAAATGTTGGAGAGTATGCCATTCATCTCCCGTATGAGACACAATCAATTGAGACAACCCCCCCAGAGCCACAGAAACATCTGGAGAGATCTATTGAATTTGAATCTCAAATGTGTATTTGAACTGGTTTAAACACAGTAGCTCCACTTCAAGCTGCCTTTTCCCAATAAATGACAGTCAATATGCTCTTGTTGTTTACTGTATTTTAAATTATGTTTAGTACATGTGAAAAAGCAATAAACTACTTTTAAAAATGAAGAAGGGGAAGAAGAAAATTCTTTGTTTCAAAAGTGTAAGAAGTTATTTCTAGGTCTAAGTCATAAAATGAAAACAGCTGCCTTTGATGCCTTGCGGGCAGGGAGCAAGCATCTTAAAATGGCTGAGTCAGGTTCTACTAGTGTTTTCAAAAGTTACACCTAACCATAGAATTAAAATTGTATGGAAGGCCTACATAATCCAACAGAGACAGGACATTTTCTCATGAACGTGACATGATGCTTCGGAAGTCAGAACTGATGCCAACACATGCCACACAGTTAACACAAGGAAGAGCAAACCCTTTGTGCCTGTTCTGTGATAGTTATCTGCTGAAATAAGAATGATAGGAGAAGGGCCTATCTGAGGCCTGCTGGGTTGTAGGCAACCTAAAATGGTGGCAGGTGACCAGGAGAAGCAGCTGTGGGTTTCACACATACTGCCCTAACAACAGCTGGAAATGCCTACTCCAACTTTTGCATGATTATGGGTTGTAATTAATGCTAGTCCAAGTCACAGTGGACCCACTGAAATCAACAAACCTTAGTTCATCACGTTCATTAGCATTAATGGGTCTAGTCAGAATCAATTTAACATTGGATCCAACTCCATGTCTTGAATGCACTGGGCATAATACCTCGGTCTTTCGTTGCCAATAGGAAAGACCAAGAGTCATGGGAAACAGGTTGTTAGAGCTGATAATTTTGGGGTGATCTGATCTACTCATGAAGCTGGCATCTGAAACTACCAGCGCATGGACTACAGCGGTCAGACTATTTAGAATAAGGAGGAGGAACTGATAGGTAGTGCTACTTCCTGGGCTAGTTGTTAGTGTGAAGGCAGATGGGTGGGTGCTGACTGGGGGCAGAATGAGGTTGGTAGGGCAGATCCCCATTCACCTGAGTGGACCACCCTGTTCTAGATGGAGGGACATTCACAATTTTGGCACCAAATCTCCTGAAAGCTCCCTTGTTTCATGTTCTACGTGTGCATAAATTTTCAGGCAAGGAAAGGCAAAGCTGAGCTGTAAAAATTGTGTCTCTGCAATGCCCCTGCGATACTCACCTCTCCCAACAAGCTGTTATTTTGTTGATCTCCTGGGTTATTTGCTTTTTAAATAAGTTATGAGGAAGTGGGATCATTTTGCCATACCAGCCACCAAGGAATTGCTGTGCTAATTCTCGAACAACAGCTGCCTGCTCCCTGACAAGTCACTCTCTTTGATCCTCTTGTCTATGGCAGGCTGTGCAGACTGCCTGTGCTGTGAATTTGATGGCTGGCTGGCAGACTCAGCTGTAGGAAACTGGCAGCAGCTACTTCAGCTTTGCTTGGATAGTAGTCACAATGAGGGGCTCTGATAAATATTTTGATTTGTTGGGGCAGTGTAGCATGGGAACCAGCAATTTTGAGTGTGACAGAAATCATGTCTGATGCTTTCTTTTCCCATCTCTTAATCACCATTTCACCACCACTCTCCCCACCAGAGAGACTGAGCAACAAGAGCTACAAGTGAGCCACAGGACCAAGTATCACCTGGCAGTGAGGTACACAAGTGAAGGGCCTTTCTCTGCATAAAACCATAATCCGAACTTGAGATGTACTTTACCTCCTCTGAACAAACCATAACCTGTAAAAACAAGAAGAAGCTACAGCTTCTGTTTTTTCTTGTTGTTTAGTTGCAAAGCCGTGTCCAACTCCTTGTGACCCCAACCAGAGCACACTAGGCACTCCTGTCTTCCACTGCCTCCTGCAGTTTGGTCAAACTCATGTTAGTAGCATCGAGAACACTGTCCAACCATCTCGTCCTCTGTCCTCCTCTACTCCTTGTGCCCTCAGTGTTTCCCAGCATCAGGGTCTTTTCCAGGGAGTCTTCTCTTTTCATGAGGTGGCCAAAGTATTGGAGCCTCAGCTTCAGGATCTGTCCTTCCAGTGAGCACTCAGGGCTGATTTCCTTAAAAATGGATAGGTTTGATCTTCCTGCAGTCCATGGGACTCTCAAGAGTCTCCTCCAGCACCATAATTCAAAAGCATCAATTCTTCGGTGACCAGCCTTCGGTGACCAGTCCAGTTCTCTCTTCCATACATCAGTACTGGGAAAACCATACCTTTAATTATACGGACCTTTGTTGGCAAGGTGATGTCTCTGCTTTTTAAGATGCTGTCTGGGTTTGTCATCGCTTTTCTCCCAAGAAGCAGGCGTCTTTTAATTTCGTGGCTGCTGTCACCATCTACAGTGATCATGGAACCCAAGAAAGTAAAACCTTTCACTGCCTCTATTTCTTCCCCTTCTATTTGCCAGGAGGTGATGGGACCAGTGGCCATTATCTTCGTTTTTTTGATGTTGAGCTTCAGACCATATTCAAACAAACCAAACCATAGCTCAGCTCACAGCATCAGGGCTAGGGGGAGTGTGCAGTGACTGTACTCTTCCCTCCAAGGACCTGCAATTTCACACTAAACCATACTTTGGTTTGGTGAGATGTGCAAACCAGGCTTTAGAACTGATTTTGTATCTGTGCAGGACACTTACTAGCTGAGCCTGAAAAAAGGTAAAAGGATTTCAACCATTACTAACTCTACAGTGTGTTGTAGTGGCTAAAGTGTTGGACCTGGGCCTGGGAGATGCGAGTTCAAATCCCCATTTGGCTGTGAAGTTCACTGGGTGACCTGAGCCAGTCACTGTCTCTCAGCCCATTATTTATTTATTTATTTAATTTGACTACCACTCTCCATCCATAGATCTCATGCGGGTCACAACAGAAAAATACAAGATTAAAAAAATAAATACAGCCTAACCTAGGTTTGTTTCAAGGATAAAATTGGGTGGAGAAGGACTTCTGGATCGGTCACAATCTTGTTCAGGTCATGAGTTCATCCAGTGAGCTTGTTGGGATGACTCAATCATAGAAAAGGCTGAAAGGGGGAGTGAAGGCAACGCAATACCCCTGAAAAGGCTCAGAAAAGGATTCTGAGCTTTGACTGAGCCAAGCGGCGCAAAAAGGGGTTTCTCGATGGCTCCTGCACTTAGTAAAGTGACAGAGAGAGAGGGAGAACCCCAGCCTTCCCTTTCTATGAGATGCCTCGAAAGCCTGAGCGATTCAGCTACAGATTTCTCCATAATTCGAGACTAAAATAAGAAGACTGCTGACTGGCAAACAAAGAAGAAAGACCTAAGAAGGTATGTACAACGATTGGCAGACAATTCATTACGGAAAAGGAGTCTAAAGTTAAAAGGGGGAGGAAGGAGGCCACCCTAAAATGCGGTTTTAAAAGACACTGCACTCTAAATATTGCAAAAAGAATTCAAGGATGGGTGGGAAGAAGTGATGGACATGCTGATTCTTTGTTGTGGCCGCAGAGTATCGGTGGGGAGAGAGAGAGAGGAGGAGGAGGAGGGAAAGGAAATGCTACATTGTCGCAGAGAGGACTGGTGAAGAGCTCTGATAGCCAGCCCCACATGACAGAGCGGCACCGCCTGAGAACGGGAAAACTGGTGGTGGACATTTGGAGGAGGGGGAACTGACAGCAGTGGAGGCAAAGTCTAAAGCAAGAGGTTGCAACATGGTGGAGAGGAAATGCTGACTCATGCCGCTTCTGCAAATCTGCCCATGTAGAAGGAAAGGGAGGAGCAAACCAAACAAGCAAGTAAGGAGTGGGAAAGGAACTTTGAACAGAAGAGAACTGTGTTAAAAGAAGAATTGCCTAGACAGAGCCATCTGGTGGGGAAGAAAGAAATTACAGCTAAAAGTGAACTGTGATTGCTCCCTTTCTCCTTTCTCCCCTTTCTTGGTGTGGTATAATATTGTACAGCTTGAATGTTATTGGTTTGTGAAAAGAAAGGGGTACAATTTTACATGGGGATACTCAGTTAAAGAGAGGCTAGAGGAGGGGGAAATGGGGAAGGAGTGGGGAAGAGGGAAGGGGGCTTAGATAAAGAGAAGGTGAAATATAAGAAAAGTTAAAAAATAGAGGGAAGAAAGCAAGAGGAGGAGAAAAATAGGGAGAAACCATAAAGAACATAGAAAACTAGATTAGACATAGGATGAGAACTCAAAGAAATCTTTTCACTTTCTTACTCTTAATTATAAAACTACTGCGAAAAGAATAAGGTATTAAAGAACCAATTCACAAGGGGAACATATAGATAATACATAAATAGCAACATGACAACAAATCAAAACCAGGGAACAGGTGTAACCTTGGCAACAGGTGTAACCTCGGCAACACCTGGAACACAAGCAAGAAGACCTTCCACAATAGAGATCAAGCCCAATTTAGATATTAAAGAACTGATACTGGGTATGAAAAAAAGAGATGAATGAAAATATGAAAGCGTTAGATGTAAAATTAGATTTAATGGGAAATAAGATGGAGCAGAACTCAAAAATAATTCTGGACCTCTCTGTACATATTGAAAAATTATCTGACAAAAGTAAGGAATTAGACACAGATATGCAAGGATTAAAAATTAAATCCAATAAGCAGGACAAAGCATTGAAAAAGAAAGAGAATGAGTGCAAAGAGATGAAGAAAAGCCAAGAGAAAATGAAGGAAGATCTTGTGGAATTAAAAAATATGCAAGAAACAATGCAGTTGTGGCACAGGAGATGCAACAGAGAGAATTGACGCTGAGATTTTGAGGAATAAGAGAGCAACAAGAAGAGAATATTGAGGAACTGATAATAAAGTACCTGGCAAAATGGCTAGAAATCCAGGTAGAATATTTCTCTATTTGTATTGACAAAGCATTCAGGGTCAAATCATGGTTTGTGAGGTCCAATAAATGGCCAGGAGATTGTCTTGTGTTCTTGAATTCAAGAATTCTAAAAGATAAAATCCTACAAACTAACAGGAAAAGGGGGCTGAGAATTGATGAAAAGTACACTATAATAGTAAGAGAAATTCCTGCAAGATTGCTGAAGAAGAGGGTAAAATATAAATACTTAGCTGACGCTTGAAAGCGAATGACATCCTCTTCAGATGGGAATTCCCAGAAGAAGAGGGGGAGGAAGAGGAGTTTGGATTTGATATCCTGCTTTATCACTACCCTAAGGAGTCTCAAAGTGGCTAACATTCTCCTTTCCCTTCCTCCCCCACAACAAACACTCTGTGAGGTGAGTGGGGCTGAGAGACTTCAAAGAAGTGTGACTAGCCCAAGGTCACCCAGCAGCTGCATGTGGAGAAGCGGGGAAGCGAACTGGGTTCACCAGATTACAAGACTACTGCTCTTAACCACTACACCACACTGGGTTTCCTTTACCTTTAAGTAAAGTAAAAAAGATTTACAACAGAAAGCGAGGTAGAGAAATTTTGGAGGAAGTATTGTAAGACATTAGGAGAGGGGAAGGTGTGGGGAAAAGGGGAGCCTAGAGAGGACTCGGAAAGTGACAAGGGGGAAGAAGAGGGAGAAACTAGATGTTAGAAGAAGGTGGCAAGGAAGGAAGTAACTCATAAATTGAACAGTGTACATTAATTGAAGGAAATAAAGGAATTAACAACTGATAACTTATGAACTTTAAAATCATTTCATGGAATGTTAATGGACTAATTAATAAGACCAAAAGAAATAAGGTAGAACATCTACTTTAAAAAATAAATGTGATATAATATGCTTACAGGAGACCCACATAATTAGAAAACATAAAAGAGTGTTGTTTAATAAAAAAAACTAGGTGATGAATTTATTTCTTTGGATGTTGTTAAAGACAGAGGGGTAGTTATATACGCAAATTCAAGATTAAACCCGGAGCCTTTGTTTAAGAATGAAGAAGGGAGAATGATGGCAATAAAAGTGGCATATCAAAAAGAAAAAATAATTACTGTTGGAATCTACGCACCAAATGATAAGAAGGTGGAATTTTACCAAAAACTGGAGGATAAACTGCTGGACTATTGTGACGAAAAGATCATATTATTAGGAGATTTAAACTGTGTTACCTCACTCGATATGGATAGCACAATGCGAGAGAGAGAAAGTATAGAAGAGAGATTACCGTTAACCTTCTTCCAACTGGTAGAAAACTTCAATCTTCAAGATGCATGGAGAGTTAAACACCCAAATGAGAAACAATTCACACACTGTTTAGAATATTAAAAAAAAACCTCTGTGGGGAGAACTGATCTCAAATTTGGATCTCAAAAAACATATTACTAAAGATAAAAAAGTAGAAATTCAATCAAAAACACTATCAGATCACAATCCAACTACGCTGGAAATAAGAGAAGGAAGAAAAACAAGAAGATGGAAAATTAATGAAAACATCCTAAGCAATGAGAATATATTAGGAAAAGCAAGGGCGATTTCAATAGAATACTTTGATAACAACTTAAACCGGGGAACTGATATAAATACAGTATGGGATGCAAGCAAAGTGGTGATTCAAGGCTTCTACATCCAACAAAATATAATCCAGAGAGAAAGAAAGGAATGTGGAAAAAAATTCTGAAGGAGATAAGAAAACATGAAAAAGAATTGGCTAAATATTCAAAGAATGAAACACCCAAACAAAACATTAAGATGTTACAGATGCAGCTCTCTATGATCCTGAATTATGAAATAGAGCAAACGATAAAAACATTAAAACATTAAAAGTTTTGAATTTTCCACCAAACCAGGCAGAATGCTTGCCTGGCAATTAAAGAAAAAGCAAAAAGAGAGAACAATAGAGAAATTGAGAGAGGAAGGGAAGATAATAGAAGAACCTAAAGAAATACCGGTATGCAACAGGTGCATAAGAAGGATAGGACATTTTTCATGTATGCTACAGCAGCAGCAAGGATACTTATCGCACAGTATTGGAAGACACAACAGCTACCCACACTGGAAGAATGGCAGATGAAAGTTATCGACTATATGGAATTGGCAGAAATGACCGGCAGAATCAGAGACCAGGGAGAAGAGACGGTGAAGGAAGACTGGAGAAAATTTAAAGACTATTTACAGAAATATTATAAGACAATGAACGTTTGATGACATCGGATTGAGGGTGAATGGTTATTAGTGAAAAAGTGAATAGAGAAAGATTTAATATCTTGATAGATTTAAGGAAATGTAACTATCTAATAGACTTTAAGAGTATCAGAAAATTAAAATATGATAGAGGGAAAGAATTTGCAGACAGAATATTTGATTTGGAATACAGAGAAGGAAGGTCTGGGGAAGTCGGAGAAATAAGTTAATGTAAAGAATATAAGGAGACAAAAATTCTTTTTAACATGTCTATTTTCTTTGTTGTATATTGTTGCTTTGTGTGTTTGTGTGTTGTAGTGTATATTTTTCTGTTTTTTTTATTTTTGTTGCGAGGTTGTTTGTTTATTGTTGATTTATGTCTTTTGTAAAACTCAATAAAATATTATTTAAAAAAAAGAAAGAAATACCAGTATGTGAAAAATTTACAAATTACTATAGGAAGTTAGGGACGCAGGTGGCGCAGTGGGTAAAACCTCAGTGCCTAGGACTTGCCAATCATACCCAAACTCTTAACGGAAGGCAATGGCACTAACTGGGCCCCCGCAAGAGAAGGGAGTTGGTCCCTCATCCCCATGCCATCCTGACCTAGCCATAGGACCTCTGTCTTCGAAGGATTTAGTTTCAATCGGCTCCCACGAAACCATCCAGCCACAGCTTCCAAACATCTGGTCAGTGTGTTCGGGGCCGAGTCGGTGTGGCCATCCATCAACAGATAGAGCTGAGTGTCATCAGCATATTGGTGACAGCCCAGCCCAAAGCTCCGGATAATCTGGGCAAGGGGGCGCATAAAGATGTTAAAAAGCATCGGGGAGAGAATTGCGCCCTGCGGCGCTCCACACACCAAGGAGTGGTGCGACGACATTTCCCTCCCTAGTGCCACCCTCTGTCCCCGACCAGAGATAAAAGAGCACAAACAGTTACGGGCTATGCCCTGTATCCCCACATCTGCGAGGCGGTGGTCCAGAAGATCATGATCGACCATGTCAAAGGCTGCTGACAAATCTAAAAGGATCAGCAGTCCTGACCCGCCTCGATCTAGTTGTCTACGGAGATCATCTGTTAGGGCAACCAGAGCCGTCTCCGTCCCAAAACCAGGACGAAAACCGGACTGAAATGGATCTAATGCCGATGTTTCCTCCAGAAACCTACCAAGCTGTTCAGCAACCGCTCTCTCAATTACCTTACCCAGGTATGGAAGATTTGAAACTGGGCGGTAATTGGATAGGTCTAAGGGATCTAATGAAGTATTCTTTAAGAGTGGACACACCACTGCTTCCTGAACATGCTTCCCAAAATGATGTTCCTATTCCAAATGATACCAGTGATTGGAGGGACGGGATGCTTCAAATTATGGCAAAAAGACATTTCAAGATTCATTTGGCAGTACAAAAACCTAGAATTAAATATAAATTATTACTAGATAGTAAAAATAGAGGTGGAATGGCACTTCCAGACCTGAATTTATACTATGATTCGGCCTGTCTAAACTGGGTAAAGGAGTGGATGACATTACAGACTGTAGATTTACTGGACTTAGAAGGGTTTCACAATCGCTACAGGTAGCATGAATGCTTAGGATATGAAAAGGTGAAAGTCCACAGAGGATTCCTCAATCATATCATAAGAAAGCCTTTATATAGAGTATGGGAGAAATATAAAGAATTACTAGAACCCAAAACCCCTTGGTGGTTTTCCCCTCTGGAGGCTACAGCAGTCAAAAGGAAGAGCGTGGAAATGCTATGGGCCACATATAAGGATCTCTTAAGAGGAAGAATGTAATAAACTGAAACTGAAAAAATATGAGGAAATAAAATGTCACCTGACAGGATGGATTCAATACCATCAGTTGAATGAGGTGTTTAGAATAGATAATAAAAAAGGTTTTGCAAGAGAAGGGTCAACACCAGACAAAGAATTAATACAAAACAAGAAAAAAGTAATTTCTAGAATGTATGGAATTCTTTTAGAATGGGAGGTTAAAGATGCCCATGATTACGTGGGCAGTGGACCTAGGCAAAAATATTCAATTGTCGGCATGGGAAAAATTATGAAATGAGATTCATGGCTTGTGAGTCAATAAAGGAAAATTTTCTCAAGATGTTTATAGGTGGTATATAACACCTACCAAAATATCCAAAATGTATAAAACAAAATCTAAAATGTGCTGGAGGTGTAATCAATCAGAGGGGACGCTACTTCATATGTGGTGGACCTGCAACAAAATTAAGAGCTTCTGGGACACAGTATATGAGGAGTTTAAAAAATATTTAAACAAACTTTTGTAAAAAAACACAAACAAAACAAAACAGAAGCATTGGGCATAGTAGATTCAGACATCGCAAATGAAAATAAAAGAATGTTCCTTTACACAACATCTGCAGCAAGAATACTAACTGCAAAAAAACTGGAAAAGTGAAACAGTACCAACAAAAAAAGAGTGGCAAGAGAGATTATTTGATTACCTTGAGTTGGCAAAATTGATGGACAGTCTAAACAAAATTAGGGGACAGTCTAAACAAAAATTTCAAAAAGAGTGGGGAAAGTACAGAGATTTTTTTTAAAAAAAACAAACAAACAAACAGTGCCCTCAAATTAAAACCTGGACTTGCTTCGAATAATTTTTGCAAAACAAAATATGGTTTACAAATACAACATATGGAGAAGGGTAGAAAAGACAAAATGAGAAAGAAGCAAGTTTCAAGTTTAAAATCAGACCTGCATTGAGGAGGAATGAAGTCTACCAGAATAGAATAAGAATTAATGATTGGTTAACATAAGTCCGCATGCAGATACAGTACTTGCAAATATATGGGTATATGTTTTTCATTTATTTTGTGTTTTCTTTTGTAGTTTGTTTCCAAGTTTGTTTCCAAGTTGTTTTCCTGCTTGGCAGGGGGTTGGACTCGATGGCCCTTGTGGTCTCTTCCAACTCTATGATTCTATGATTCTATGATTCTAAGTGTCATGCGTGTATGTGCTGTAATAATGTTAATAAAAAGCATTTACCAAAAAAGGGGGTGGGGGTGGAGAAGACCATGTATGCCATCTTGAATTCCTTAGAAGAAAGGTGGGATACAAATGTAATGATAAATGAAGTAATACTAAGACATGGAGACCCAGCCAGGTGTCTGCCTTACGATGCAGCCATGGGAGAAGGGGGCATTTGCAGGAGAGAATCAGCAGGCAGGATGGAGTATGCATCATTCTTCCTTGCGCACCATTTCTGGAACACACTGTTTGTAAATTCTTTCCCCCAAGCAGACATAGAAGACCAAACCCAGCAAGGGTATATCTTCAGGAGAGACTGAGTAAGGGAGAAATGGATGAAGCACCCCGCCCCACCCATAGCTCCCAATTCTCGCAACAAATTTCCACAGCTCCCATTAACTTGGCAGATGTCAGCCTGGGAATTGACTTGGAATTCCGCCTTAATTTGAACATTTTGATTGTATTTAGTTAAATGTATATGCCCCATCTTTTGCGCTGATAAATCTCCAAAGGATCCAGCTTCAACCCGATAATAAAAACTGAGGCAAATGAGAACTTTCACTGTTACTCTTCAAACTTGTCTCTGCTGGAACAAAAACCCTGGAGTTGAGTTTTGCAGCCTTAATGAGGATTTCACCCTCCCTTTCGGAACTGGCTTTTGACAGCAAGTATATTCCTGGGAGCAGAAAATAGCTGGGCCTTGTGTTGATATGCAACAGTGACACCATATGGCAGAAAAGTAAATATAGGATGGAATTAGTTTACTGAGCATCAGTACTGTGTAGACCTTGGCTATAAAAGAAGGTGAACAAAAATGCAGTGAACTTTCCTTTCTGGAGAGGGGGGGGGGGTAAAATACTTGAGCAAACTGGAATTTTATATAGAAAGGGAATTGTTTCTCACAGGCTTATCTGAAAGGGGAAGGAGGAAGGTTGCAAAAGAGAATATCAGAAAAATATTTCCCATTATTATCAGTCTTCCTTCATGCTATATGACAGCAACAAAGCTCAAATGATTCTTTATCTCTTCCCATTATGTATAAACCAAATATCTTCAAACAAACAAAGATCCATCCTACAGTCCCTTAAACACAAATTTGTAGTGAAGTGAGCATTGCATACTAGCCTCCAGGACTTTTTATATAGGTTTTGCTGCAGCAATCTAACCATTTTAACCCAATGGAACTGAGTTTCTGAGTAGAAGTGTATAGGAAGAGAAGGCCTTACTGAGTTAAAGGGACCAGCTCAGCCTAAGCAGCTTCCTTTGTGCCTAACATTGCTGAAACTCAGCAGTGAGCATAGAAGCAAACTCCTAAGGGCCAAGGTCCCTTCGCTCCCCCCTAAAATATTTCAGGGGGCTGCCCCCCCCCCCCCCGTTGATGGAAATTGTCATTCAAATGGTGTGCATACACTGCACCTTGTGATTGATTATGCGGGGCAGGACTTACCTGGACTTACTCCTCCAGGTATTCAAGTTGGCACACCTGGCAGTAAGGCGAAACAATAACCAGTCAAGGTAAAGCAAGTGAAAAGAAACAGGTTGGTTTTTAACCCTTTCCTAAAGACCCATAAAATTGGGATCAGTCAGGGCATCGTTCCAAAGTCATGGCGTTCCAAAGTTGTGGAGCTACTGTGGCAAATGGGTTTGATGATGATATGGGAAGAAAAAACAGCAAGTTATGATCAGATTCATTATCTACACCCCAAAGGAAAGAAATTGTTTAGAGAAGTCTAGAGCTTTTGGCATAAAATACTTTGGAGAAGAGTGGAACTTCTAGTGGTTTTTGGAAAAGGAAAGCCAATTGTTTGCTTGCAATTCAACATACAGGTGTGTCAAACTGCAGTCTCATTAACTGTGTTAGGAGTGTGTGTAAGTTTTTGCAGGGAGGACCCTGCAATATACCTGGTTTATTATTTTTTCAAACTACTGCTAGTTGGAAGGTAAAGATTACTACTTTAAACTATGCCTCTTCCAATTGAACAGATAATTAAAAGTAAATAAGTCGCAATGCCACAATCTGATGATACTTTGATTTGCAGTAGTCAGGGAACTAAAGCTGCGCTTCCTGTTCAATGACATGTTGTGCCTTAACAGTCAGAACAAAGCCATCTACATTCTGATAGGAGATGGGGGAGCAACCACCATGTCTCCCAAAAGAAAGTCATGCACTATGCTTTTTTAAAAGGGGGGGGGCTTTCCCTCTTATATTTGCAATCATGTGCACATTGACTTGAAAGTAAACCTTACTGAGCTCCATGGGACTTAGTTTTGAAATAAATTCAAAGGGTGACTTTATTTTAGTCCTGCCAAAGAACTGATGAAGGAAGGGGTGGTGCAGGGTTGGACTAGACAGAGGAAGAGCCAGGTGCAGCTCCCCACTCAGCCACCCTCTGTTTCTCTCCCAGGCTTGCCAGAGGGTGTTTTCCTTTTTGGAGGGTGGCCCTGAAAACAAAAGCCCTATGAGGAATTGTTGAAGGAGTTTGGTATGTCCAGCCTGAAGAAGAGGAGACTGAGAGGAGATATGATGGCCATCTTCAAACTATTTCACATGGAAGATGGAGCAAGCTTGTTTTCTGCTGCTCCAGAGGGGACAACCTAAACCAATGGATTCAAATGACAAGAAGGAAATTCCGACTAACAGTAGGATAACTCCCTGCTGGTAGCATCTGTTCAACCCTTGGAGGGTGGTAGGCTCTCCTTCATTGGAGGTTTTCAAGCAGAGGTTTGGCAGCCGTCTTTCAGGGATGCTTTGGTTGAGATTCTTGCATTACAGGGGTTTGGACTAGGTGACCCTCAGTCCCTCCCAGCTCTACAAGTTCTCATAGTGTTTCAGAAAGTGCAAATCTGATCGATTTGACTTTCATAGAATCATAGAATCATAGAGTTGGAAGAGACCACAAGGGCCATCGAGTCCAACCCCCTGCCAAGCAGGAAACACCATCAGAGCACTCCTGACATATGGGTGTCAAGCCTCTGCTTAAAGACCTCCAAAGAAGGAGACTCCACCACACTCCTTGGCAGCAAATTCCACTGTCGAACAGCTCTTACTGTCAGGAAGTTCTTCCTAATGTTTAGGTGGAATCTTCTTTCTTGTAGTTTGGATCCATTGCTCCGTGTCCGCTTCTCTGGAGCAGCAGAAAACAACCTTTCTCCCTCCTCTATGTGACATCCTTTTATATATTTGAACATGGCTACCATATCCCCCCTTAACCTCCTCTTCTCCAGGCTAAACATGCCCAGCTCCCTTAGCCGTTCCTTATAAGGCATCGTTTCCAGGTCTTTGACCATTTTGGTTGCCCTCCTCTGGACATGTTCCAGTTTGTCAATGTCCTTCTTGAACTGTGGTGCCCAGAACTGGACACAGTACTCCAGGTGAGGTCTGACCAGAGCAGAATACACTCATTCTATGAATCTCCAGGTAAGGCTAAGAGAATCTCCCTGTCTGAAACCACTGAGGGTAGACAATGCAGTGCTAGATGGAGCCAAGGTCTGCTCTGCATAAGTCAGCTTCCCGCTTTCCCACTTTCACCAGGCTTATGCTGTTAGGGAGTTCATGGCAGAGAAGAGACTGAAACCAGGGACTTTGTCACTCACAGCTTGTTCTCAAAACTCCCTGCTACAGGAAACGCCAAGAGAATACATCTCCCCAAACAACAAATATTTGGATCACAGCATTTTAATACAGAAGAGACTAGATTGTTTCTTATAGGGAGAAAAGGACTGGCGCTTTATTTCATGGACAAAGACACACTCAGAAAACTGCATCTGGCCCAAAGCATTAATGAACAGCAATTAGTTTGTGGTTGAGAGCATGGAAGCCAAAGAAAGACTCTTACCTTAATTTTCTTGGGAGCACAATCACAAATCATGGTTGGAGACAATCTTGCTTCTCAGACCTAATTGGCTGATGGTTTAATTCATCAGGCCAGACAGTTGACAATTCCGCACATGATAATTTAGGAAAGCAAACCAAGTGGGGTTGAGGGGGCAGGAAGCCTGCAATGCAACTTGAAGATATCTTGGAAGTTTAACCTCTGGGAAACCAAGAAGTATTCAGTGAAGCAAGAGGAAGGACGCCTGCTGCTCTCCAGATATTGCTGCACTGCAGCTCCCATAATCCCTAACCACTGACCATGCTGGCCAGAGGAGGAGACTGGAAATGGGAGACCAGCTACATCTGGAGGGCCAAATGTTATTCTCCACACTTGCATTACAAAGTATTCTGTTACTAAATTCTACACAAAATAGATAATTTCCCCTTCTACAAGACCATCTAGTTCCCCAGGAATATTGATATTGTATTTCTGAGCATTGTGCTTTCATTGCTCAGACTTTCTTTCCCTCAGTTATAACAAACTCGATGATGATGTGTCAGCTGCTTTATACAAAAGGGGGGGGGGGGAGATCCAAAGCAACTTGATAAGATAAAATACAAGAAATAAAAGCAAATTAAAACCAGAAAAACTTAGAACAATGAATAACACAAAATACATAAAATACCCACCCTGTGAGAAGATGAGCACCACCAAAGACCTGAGTAAACAAAAATGTCTTAGCCTGGCACCTAAAGACTGCCAAATACCTATGGAACTATGTATTAACAGACACATTTAAATAGTGATGTGTCTACTCAGAAGTAGACCCCACTGCACAGTTAGAAATTTATATTTAAATACTATTTAAATGTATGTTTTGTGCAGATGTTTTCAAAACTGCAGGTTCACACAGAAATGGGACAGAACTGATTTAGGGGTGGAAGCCAGCAAATGTGGTGTGGAGGGTCACAGATAGATTCATTTGCCCACCCTTAATTCCAGGGCCTTGTTCAGTTGCAGCCTTCAAGGGCAATCCCATATAATGCACAGTGGTACCTCAGGTTACAAACACTTTGGGTTACAGACTCTGCTAATCCAGAAGTATACCTCGGGTTAAGAACTTTACCTCAGGATGAGAACAGAAATCGCACATAGGCGGCACGGCGGCAGCGGGAGGCCCCATTAGCTAAAGTGGTACCTCAGGTTAAGAACGATTTCAGGTTAAGAACGGAGCTCCAGATCAAATTAAGTTCTTAACCAGAGGTACCACTGTACTTTGCAGTAGTCCAATCCAGAAGCCACAGATGGCCGTTGCTTAGTCTGCACCCTCACATCGTGATCTGTGTATCTGAATACAAATGGGCAGGTATGGTATGGAGCCATGGAGTGTGACAACCCACTTTCGACAAGGCAAATGAAAGGGCTTATGAGTAAATAACATGTCAGCCCCTAAAGAGAGTGAGAATTCACTCTTGGTTATGTTTTATGAGACAATGACAGATCACCAGTCACATTTCACAACTGACTCTTTCCATTTTTCATGCCTGCTGGTTTCAGATTCAATTTGGTTGTCATGCTGGGATATGAATCAAAAGTACCCTGATCGCTACATCGTAAGCACATTTGGTGATGTGAAGGGAGGAGCTGGCCTTCATAGTATCTGGAAGGAAGGAAGGAAGGAAGGAAGGAAGGAAGGAAGGAAGGACCCAAAACCCACACTTCCAACTCTACAATTCTATGATTTGTGATTCCTCCAGGAAAATGCAAAGATCAGCTCCAGGAGGTGATGCTTGTGGCCTTCTTTAGTGGCTTGTGGGACTTGTTGAATCCTGTCACAGTCCTCGATGGCTACAGCTCTGCTTGGTCCTTGCTGAACAGCCTTGCACTGCTGTGCTTTACAGCAGTCCTGGCACCTGGCGCTGGTTGGAACAGTTAAGGTCACGCCTTGTTAAACATGCAAATTGCAAACAAAATTAAAAAGGATCTCTCGCACTCTCTCCTTCAGCCTTTCACAAAACTGCTCATGTCCTCTGGCTCAGGGCCATTGTCAGCCTAAGGAGTTGTTTAATAATAGATGGTTTTTGAAGCCTGCCGTCGTTCCTGCAACTGGACATGAGAAAGAGAGGTGGAGGGGAGAGAAAGAGTGACTATCACAGCTTCATCTGTCATACAGAAGCCCATAGGGAATCCATTCTGAATTTCTATATGCCTTGTCTGAATTAGGCTACACAAGTGACATGTAGACCTGTGATTCTTCTTAAGGATATCCTCCCCTCCCTTTAAATCAAAAAGCATTATGAGGCTGCAAAACGTAGAAGCCCAGCCAACCCCAAGCCCACCCCTACCCAGCTGATTGAAGGCTGGGCTGGGGCGGACGGGGGCTCTGGGCTGGGGATTAGCCACCCCTGGTTTAAGACATGCCTTACCTTGAAGTGTCCATTATTACCACAAAAGTAGATGTGAGAAGCTGCTGCTGGCAGAATTTTTCTTTTGATGGGCCAGTCCTACCATGAGGCAAAATGAGGCAGTCACCTCCACGAAGGAGGATATCCCATCCCCAGAGTCCAAGTGGGATTCAACTGTCAGTCTGGTTGGCTTTTATAGTTGGAATGGAGGGAGGTGCCATCTTCTTGTCTTCCCCAAGCAGCAACATCTCTTAGGCTGCCTCCACTCTCTGCTCACGGATCCTCTTATTATAACCTTTGTCTGCTGGCCCTCCAAAGTGCACCAGCTCACAGCCTTCCCACTCCAGCTATTCCTATTGCACCAGCATTGGACTCATTCTTTATTATTATCCTGTAAAGGAACTCAGAGTGGTGTTCATGGGGGGTTTGCCTCATAAGGACCCTGTGAGGCGGGTTCAGCTAAGAAATGCTGGCCCAAGGCCTTTAGGGGGAGAGATGTTTGAACCGGAGATATTCCATTTAGTATTCTTCACTGCCTCTCCATGTATGATTTCTGAGGACAAGAAAGGAATCGGAGGTTTCCAGTCCTAAGGAACAGGATCCACTGAAAAGCTAGACTACTTTCTGAGTAAAATGTATTAAACGGTGCTGTAAAGCACAAGTCATTGTGTCAGGCATTTTAGTCCAGCAAATATATCCAGACAGAAAACTTCTTTCATTCCAAGGGCCACATTTCCTCATGGACAACTTTCTGGAGGCCACATGCCAGTGTAGGGTTGGGCCAAAGGTATAATAATAATGATTTTAAAAATATTATTTATGCCCCACCCATCTGGCTGGGTTTTCCCAGCCACTCTGGGTGGCTTACAGCGTATGTAAAAACATAATGAAAACACCAAGTGTTAAGAACCTCCCACTACAGGACTGCCTTCAGATGTCTTCTCAAAGTTGTATAATTCTTTATTTCCTTGACATCTGAGAGTTCCACAGGGAGGGAGCCACTACTGAGAAGGCCCTCTACATGGTTCCCTGTAACTTTGCTTCTCACATTGAGGGAAACATCATTGGAGGAGGACCTCAGTGTCCAGGCAGGACGATGGAGGTGGAAAAGCTCCATCGGGCATACAAGGCTGGGGCCACTGGCTTTCAAGGTCAGCACCAACACTTTGAATTGTGCTCAGGAATGTCCTGGGACTCAGTGTAAATTCTTTAGGACCAGTGTTATATGGTCCCAGTCACCAGTCTAGCTGCCACATTCTGGATTAGTTGTAGTTTCTTTGGGTCAGTTTCAAAGGTAGCCCCACATAGAGCACATTGCAGTAGACCAAGCGGGAGATAACCAGAGCATGCACCACTCTGGTGAGACACTCCGTGGGCAGGTAGGGTCTCAGTCTGTGTACCAGGTGGAGCTGGTAGACAGCTGCCCTGGACACAGAATTGACCTCCATGGACAGCTGTGAGTCCAAAATGACTCCCAGGCTGTGCACCTGGTCCTTCAGGGGCACACTTACCCCATTCAGGACCAGGGAGTCCCCCACACACCCCTGCCTCCCTGTGCCCCAGAAACAATACTTCTGTCTTGTCGGAAGGAGGGCAATAGATGTGACTTCTACACACACACACCACCCTCTGTCCAAATAACCAAAAGGCATTTTCACAATTCAAGAGCAGACACTAGGAGTGTCTTAATCAGGGTCAGGGAGGGGGTGATCCAGGGAGAGTCATGAGAGCCAGAGAGTCTTGAGGCTGCACGTCTGACCTATGCAGTTGAAAAATAAAAACAGTGAAACCCAAGGCACATATCCGTAACTCAAAAATATTGTTTTTGGATTATATTTGTGTGAGAACCACACGACAGAAACGGTTTCACTCAGATTCTAAAATGTCCATAAATGTTTCCATATAAAGATTTTCTAAAGGAATGAGAATTTTTACCCAGTCATCTGGAAGGGTATGTTTAAAGTCTACGAGCCAAGTATAGTTCCCTTTTTATCCTTTATTTTTTTATTCTTGATGTAAATCTTCAACTCTCTCAGTTGGTTACTGTGAAAAAAGCAAGAAATTGAATCCAAAAACTGACAGCTAAGTCCAACACAATTCTGCTGGTGGAGGCAGGAGAACACTGCAACCATTTTAAAAGATGCATCTTGTACCAAATTTAAGAACATCTAGGGCAGATCTGAAACCAAACTAATAACTTTGCAACATGATTCACAGGCTGCAAAATCTCTCTCTCTCTCTCTCTCTTTTACACACACACACACACACACACACACACACACACACACAGTGGCCGAGTTTGTAATTGCTTTAGGTGGCGGGTGACAAAGAAGGAGTCCTTCTAGGATCAGTATTGGGAGCTGGGCTTTTTAACTTGTTTGTGAGCAATCTGGAGTCTGGGTGAGGTGGTCAGGTTTGCTGATGATACTAAATGGTTCAGGGTTGTTAAAACAAAAAGGATTCTGCTCGGCTCCAAAAGGACTTCTCTAAACTAAGTGAATGGGAGGCAAAATGGCAGATGCAATTCAGCATAAGTGATGGATGTGGGGGCAAAAAACCCAATACTTTCACATATATGCTCAGGGTGTGTAAACTTTCTGTTATGACTTTGGGGTCATAGCAGAAAGCTCGATGAAGGTGTTGACCCACTTTGCGGCAGTTCTGAAAACAGCAAATTCCATGCTAGGAATCATTAGAAAAGGAATTGAACATAAAACTGCCACTGTCAGAATGGGATTATACAACTCTATAGTGAGACCACACTTGGAACATGATGTACAGAATATGATAGAGTTGGAAAAGGTTCAGAAAAGGGCAACCAAAATGTTTAAAGAGAGAAGATGGCAGCGCCCTGGAGGAAAGCGGGACACGACCCCATTAGGAAACTACTAAATTTGATAGAACACAGCAAAACAACCAAATCTCCACTGACAGTCATGTCTCTAGATATCCTTAAAGCCTTTGATTGTATGGAATGGAAATACTTAATAGAAGTATTAACCAGCATGAAATTCGGCCCTAACTTCCTGGATATCCTTAAACAAATTTACTGTATGGCTTCAGCAAAAATCAGAATCAATAATCAACTATGCAATAGAATGAAAGATCATTCTCCCCACTTTCTCCTCTCTTTCCCCCAACCACATAATGCATATGATAACAGTATCTTATACTGAATGTAAACAAACTTTTTCAGACTCTGAATTGAAAGTGGAGACTCTATATGTAGTTTTCTTTGTTTCTTTGTTTGCTTGTTACATGAGAAAATCTTTAAGAAAAACTAATTTTTAAATGCCAAAATGTTTAAAGAGTTAGTGCAACCTCCCTTTGAGGTTGCAACATTTTGGGCTTCTTGAGTTAGGGAAAAAGTTGCTTAAGGGAAGACATGATAGAGGTGAGTTTATGCATGGCGTGGAGGAAGGAAATAGGGACCCCCCTCCCTCTCTCATAACACTGGAATCCGTTGCCATCCAGGGAAGCTGAATGTTGAAAGACTTCGGAGAGACTAACTGGAGTTGTTATTCACACAGTGCACTGTTGGAACTATGTGAAGAAGCACCTTCTCTCATCTGTACTGAATCTTCCAATGGGGGTGCAAAAATCCTGCTGCTCCCCAGCATCTGCCACCCGGGGCTGCTCCTTCACCCTGCCCAACCGCAGGACTGGCCCTTCTCATGACTTCATGGTAGAGGCAGGATTCGAACTGTGCTGACATTATTAACCACAAAAGACAACTCACAGGATGGGATGTTTGTTCAATTTATTCCCCCCCCCCATAATAAAAAATAAATTAGTCATACGAAAAAATATCAAACTTTTTCCCCATTGGAGAAAATGTATACAAATATGAAAAAGATGCTGTACAGAACTGGTTCAGGTGCATTGCTGGTGATATATTCCTGAACTAGTACTTAAGTATTTTTAAACTTATACATCTCCCACTTTTTCTTTAAAAAAATCCATTTGTAGAAGTGGATTATTAACCATGAATTAAAGAAAACATTAACTATTGATTTACAGTACAATACTTTTATATATGTCAGTGTGGTATAAAACTCTAGGCCAGAGACTGGTTAGTATTGCCAAAAGAGCTGGACAGAAATGTCAATGGCATATATAAATAAATCCACTTTTAGTCCCTTTTTGTAAAACAATTGAACAAACAAATTCATATTCTAAATAATAGAACTATTTTGATGCAGTGGCTTATTCCATATAGACACAGCTTAGAATACATTTTTTCCTATAAACATCTTGTATTTACAAATATAAAAAATAAGTTATAACAAAGTATATCCTTCCTTGTTTCAGACAGGCTGGGTTAATTTCAGGTGTGTGGAGATCTGGGCAATTCTCCACTGCGTGGGCAGACCTGGCCGTGTTATGTATGTGCCTGTTGACTGAAGATGAGCCAACACTCCGTCCTGTCTGGGCTCAGAGTGGCCCAGAAAAAGCAGATCTTTTTTCTCCCCAAAGTCGGAAATGGCTCTGCTGGTCCCTGAGGCAATCTGAACTGATTTAGGATCTGGGTAGGCAGAATGGAGATGGGAGAGGGTGGGATTCTTCTTCCCCTCGGATTGAATCATAGCTGAACAAGAACTTGGGTTCATAACATTCTCCTTCTTTTTGAGGTGAACATTGCAAGCCCCACAAGGCTAATATTTCCAGGCTAAGAAATGCAAGTCTTGGTGCCATCTCTACCACCGACAACTTCTTTTGGTGTCTACACCAAAAGAGCAAAGCAGCTGTTAGGTTGCATCAGGGGTAATCAACACGGTGCCTCCAGATGTTGCTGGAGAACAATTCCCTTTGTCCCTGGCACTGTTGGCCAGGGTGGCTGAGGCTGATGGATGTTGAATTTCAACAGTCATCTGGTGGACACCACATTGACCTACAGCACACTGGTTCTGTCATGGGCATGTCTGAACATTGAATACAGACCTCTAAACACTCTTTCCCATCACTGCTAATAGGAAGAAATGAGTATTACTGAACAGCAGCAAAAGGAAGAGGGGTACGTCATGCACTTGAGCCAGGGTAGTCCACAAGGGGTGCCCTCCAGATGTTTTAGACTACAACTCCTATCAGCCACAGCCAATGCATGGCCAATGGACAGGGATAATGGGAGTTGGAGGCCACCATGTTGTTTACCCTTTTTCTAGTATTACACATGAAATATGTAGGTTGCTCTAGCTGTGATGGCTTACAGTGGCCACATCACCAAAGAAAGGAATATAGATCAGAAAAAAGAATGTTTAAAACACATGCTTATTTACTACAGATCAGCTGGGGTACTCATGTGGGGAACATTCTTCAGGACTGTTGGGGTCTGGGTCCTTACGATACAACCTTCCCCTGCTCTTCAGTCCTAATGGTGTTTGTCTTTTAAGACGGCTAAGATAAAATGAATGATGAGTCAAATGTTGGGTGGGTGGTCAACTAAATGAAGCTCGAATCACTAGGAAGGATGGATGATACAACTTCCAGTCAAGTCAGGTTTTGCGCACAGAGTGGAGAATGCACTATCTTGTCCTTTGCCTCAGGCAACAAAATGGATTAGAACACTCTTGAGAAGCAATGACAAAATGGCTGCCATGTGGGGATAGGGGTGGAATAACACAGAATTCCTGGCACTTCCAAAAGAGCGGAAAATGAGTTGGGGCCACAACATGGCCCCTGATCAGTGAGAAAAAGGCACCTGCTTCACTGTTCTCACATGCAAAGAGAAGTTCTTAGTGATTCTCCTGGGTGGAGAATGGATTGGAAGAGGATGGGTGTCCATCCATCCAATGAAATGTGGGTATGGTTGGGGGGGTTGGGGGGGCAGGCTCAATGCAAGGCAGGCTGAGTCAATGCAAACAGGTACTGACTATGAAGAATGAACATTTTCTCATGCAATGTGGATTTTTGAGAGGATATATACTGAGACCTTTTGCAGGCACCATAGGAGGTATTGGCCAGCACACTGCTGCCTGTGGGCACTGTGTTGGTGACCCCTGACTCAGAAGGAGGCCACCTGAGGTGCAGAGCATTAAAAGTAAATGCACAGTTTGAATGTCATCAAATGCATCATCCCAAAAGACGAGACAAATTTGTATAATAACTTTATATGCTGATTTATCTGTATGTATAGATGCAGATTTAGAAACAATTACTATAATTTAAATAGAAACACAATACATCCCATCATACTAGGAACAGTGACCAGGGGGCCTGTGTGTTTGCTTAGTCACCTGACTGGGTGTCGATGGGCAACTTGGATGCCCCATGTGCTCTCCCTTCTGATGGCCATTGTTAAACCAGATTTCAAACAGAGGCTGGTCCTCTGAAAAGCAGAGAATGTGGCCACCTTAGCTGCCGGCCAGAGAAGGCAATGGATGTGCTGGGTGGAGAAAGAGTCTGACCAGGTATAAGGCGGCTTTCTGAGTTTATTTTTAAGTGATCACAGGACAGATTAATTGTAGTGGAGGGAGACCGTCTAGTAATCGCTGCCATTATGAAATTGGTCGGGTGCATCCGTTTTGACTTTGCCACACATCAAGATAGCCAGTATTCAACAACTATTGGCATTTGCCAACACCAACAAAGAAAGCGACACAAAGGTAGGCTGCTGTGTTCATCCATGGGGCAGGGGACCCTGAACAAGGACAGCAACATAATCACCATTATTGGGACCAACAGTGTGTATGTGTCACAAACAATAAGCTAGCCTTCAAATTTCAGAGCTTTCCTCAGGAATGATGTAAACTACTAAAAAGAAAGGGGAAGTGGTTGAAGAGAGAGAGATATGTATGTTGCGCTTATAGCATTGTGAGCTGATCCTTTGAGGGAATTGGGGCAGCACTGCCCGTCTGCCCTTTATGCAATGCTGTGGTTTTGGGGATGTTTTTATTTATTTATTTATTACAAAAAAAGGCCTGACTGATTATATGTAATTTTATATGCAAAATTATGTGCAAAATTTTAAAATACATGTATTATACATATAAAAGTGTCAAACCCCAATGTGGCACTTTATTACTGCAGCATAATTTTATAAGCACTAATACAAAAGTATTTCTGTATAGTTATATGCATTCTTGTATGTATCTGTTTGAGAGCTGGTTGCTTTGGGAAACCTGGAGCGTATATGTATAGAAAATCATACATATAATAATGCATATAATCATTTATTAGAATAATGAACATGATGTGTGAGCATAGCTCATTTTTTAAGCAGAACTGGGTTTTTTTTAAGAAAATGCCATCCCTGGTTTCATCCTGGTGGGAATCATTTATTATGTCCAAGCAGGAACAAGAAGCTCTGCCTCGATACTAGCAAAGTTCCCAACATTTTTATTAGGTGTCATAGAAGTATTATGTAAAGGAAAATGGTCCTGAGGAAGAGTTTGATGCCAGTCAAGCTCAATGTTCTGGGATTTTCTCAGTACAGTCCTATGCATTAGAAGTAAGTTCTGCTGAGTTCAACGGGGCTTCCTTCCAGGCACAGGACTGCTGCCTCCATTGACCCCTACTGTCCCTGCATGGATTATTAGTTGACTCTGCCTGAGACGGTTCCTTACATCTCCCAAGATGGGCTTTTGCTTGGCTGTGCTTAATGATGTTTGGAAAAACCCAGTTTTACAGTGTACATTTCCAAAAGGGTTCCTATACAGTGTGCTAGTGATATCACAGAAGCATGCACACCCTCAAGGGGTGCGCCAGTATGGGAAACCTCTCTTTTTAAAAGGTAGACTCTGTTTCAGTCCAAGCAGCCACAAATGACTGGGCAGAAGTCCAGCGATGCCAGCGATGGAGCCGTGGTTATCTATGCCCCAGAAACCCAGACTGCCTGTTGGCCACTCTCAAGCACGAAGCGCAACACGCTGTTTTGTAATATGTGTAGACACACAGCCGGGCTTGCACGACAACGTTGCAGTTGTAATATTTGTCTTTGCAGTTCTCATCTGGAAAGGACAAAATAATTCCTTAAACAGGCAATGGCTAAGGGGTTCGCTTGTGCACTGACTGAGACCAGCAGGGAAGTCTCTGCTCCAGGTCCTGCATCGTCCCCATGATGGCATGAGCTCCTGTCAATAATAGCACCCCAATCAGTCTTCACCAACCCAGTGCCTTTCAGATGCTTTGGACTTCACAGTGGCCATGAAGTTTAGTATGAAATTCTCACAGTAAACACATTTTCTATATGCAGTTTTGATTAATTTTAGAAAGCAATTGTCCTTGACGTAATGCATTTTTGTATGGTTTTTGCATCAATCGACCACTTCAATTGGCAGAACTGGCACTACTGCAGGGCCCACATAATGCCCATTCTGTATTGGTAAGAACTCGGTTGTTTAGTGTGGCAGCACCTGCCCTTTGGGACTCCCTGTCTAGGAAGAGCAAGCAGGAGCCTCCACTATCTTCTTTGGTGCACCTGGAGAAAACAAGCATTCTTTTTTAGGCAACCCTTCCCAGGTACTTAGATATGCCAGTGTGAATTCTAATCTGTTTTAGCATTTTAAGTTTTCCTATAGGCCTGGGTAGCTCAGTTGACTAGAGTCTGGTGCTGACAATGAGAAGGTTGCAGGTTCAGTCCCCATGATGGACAGCTGCCTATTTGCTGCACTGCAGGAGGTTGGACCAGACGATCCTGGGGTCCCGTCTACCTTGACAATTCTATGATTCTGTATGTTTGGCTCCAATTTTTTCTTGTTTTCTTATTTTTACCTTTTTGTTAGCTGCTTTGAGGGTCTTTTAAAAAAATATTGAAGCAGTGTATAAATTTTATGAAATAAATAAATGATGAATCTGTTTATTTTATATTATTTTATAAAATTTATATACTGCCTGCTTGTAAGAAGAAAACCTCAAAGCAGTCATTGTTTATTTCATGGGGATGTAAGGTATTGGGCAATGTTGCAGTGAAGGCAAAACCCTTGGATCTCCTCAGATGAAATTCCAGCCCATCAGGGTCTCCTGCTTATGAGAGAGCAAAATTAGTGTCTAAGTGTCTATCTGCGCCTTGTTAAGTTGACCCTAGAAAAGTTGTTTCATTTTATTCTTGAAAGCAGAGCAGATCTGCTTCCAAGTTTTGGATTATGTTTGACATTCAATGGGGTGCAAGTTTCTTCCTGCAAAGCTGCAGTTTAAGCTGATCTGTAGGATTAAGGCTTTTTTTTTTAACCATAGATGTTAAAATCGAATTTTGTTTCTAAAACTCTTCAGGGAAAGTAGAAGTCTAGATGAGCACTTAACATTCACGGTGCTGCTTGGTGGTTTGTGTATGTTGGAGTTTTTTCTTCTTCCTGCACCTAGCTTTGCTTAAATAATACATTTCCCCAAACCACATGGCTTAAATAATACATACACCCAATCACTTTTGTTCAAAGTCAAGTACAAATCAATTTCATTTTCATGATACCTAAACACAAGGTAGCAGGCCGTTGTGTTTGACTGGCAGGCACTGTAGCGAAGCATTAATTGCTCAGCAAAACCCAGCTGTTTGAAGTGGAAGAGAAATTGCAAAAACAATGGCAATTATTATTCATACAAATCCTACACTGTTGCAGATGCAAATCTTGAATTTGAGCCATAGTCCTGGAATGTTGTACATGGGGAACCTCTTTAGTGACCTCAGCTTTGAAAAGTTGACAGAAGAATGGGGGAATTCAAATTCCTATTTGACAATTATTTTTCTCCCATTTTCTGAGGAGTTGGATCAGAAGTGGGGAGAACGAGAGGGAGGACTCTGGGAGGGAGGAGGTTCCAAGAACGAAATCAAAGGAGAAAGAGAAGGTTCATCATCTGTGCTCTTCCAGATATTTTAGGACTCCAGTTCCCATCATTCTCTTTTTCTACATCAAGGGTAGCCAATGTGGTATCATCCAGATGCTGCAGAACACACATCCCACCGTCTCTGATCATGGTGCTCAATGGGAGTTGAATACCACAACATCTGAAAAGCACATTACCTCCCCCCCCCCCCCCCGATGTAACAGCATACAGGTTGCTGGTGGAATCTTTTAGAGACTTCCTGGGCACTCAAATGTTGTGTGTGCCAATAAAAAGACTAAATCCCAAATGAAAAACCAATATACCTTTCAAAAGAAACTTGCTTATTTTGGTCTTGTTAAAAAGAAAAACATACACACACCTAAACTATTACATTTTGTTAAAATCTGACCTTATTGGCTTGCCTCAGTAGGCACAGTGGGTCAGTTTCATTTTTCCTCCACTAGATGGAGTTCCACAATTAGAATAATGGCAACATCACCCTACCTATTTCGGGTATGCAGTCTTGAGTGTTGCACTGCTCCTTCTCTTCAGGTTTAAGCTGGGAGTCACATCTGCTGCTGGGCGTCATTTCATCAGAGAGACATCGCACCTCTCGGACACGGAAGCCGCCTTCGCAGGACTTTGAGCACTGCAACGCATTTAAAATAAATAAATAAATGCTCTGGCAAAGTATGAAATTAAGAAAGCAAGCCACACTCACAGTGCAGCCCTGTGTATGTTTACTCAGAAGTAACCCTCACTGCAATCCACCACACTGTGACCAGTACCAACATTACTCAGTCATTTTGGGAATTTCCACAGATCAGGAGTGGCATGCCAGGTGCTGGCCCAGGATCAGCCCCAAATCAAAAGATCAACAGAACATCAACTGTGTCATTTTGCAGCTTCTAGTTTATTGCTTTCTCAGAATGCTGTTCTCTTGCCTTAAAACAAGAGTGGTAAGAGTAATTTGCCCTTCTGTGTTGTCATGAAAATCTATCCAGGAAGCAAAGCCCTCAAAGTAGGAGAGTGGGCAGAGCTGGGACAGCCAAAGCAATTTCCTCACTTAGCAGTCTGAAGCAATTTGGGATCATATGGTTTTCAAGGACTCTGGGAGGGAGGAGGTTCCAAGAACGAAATCAAAGGAGAACGAGAAGGTTCATCACACACACACAGCCCTCTGAAGACACCCAAGTAAGAAGGAGCTCTTCACAAACCACTTGATGTCCACTAGACCTATTTTTATCTCAGTTGAAGGAGATACAGGAATGTTTTGAGTTGTGCAGAAGAGACAGGTTTTCCTGTCAGCAGGGTGACTGTCGAGAACCTTTGTATGCTTCTTTCCTTGTAACATTTACAGCCCACCTTTCTTCCAAAGAACCAAAGGTGGCAGGTGTGGCTCCTGTTCCTCCCTTTTGTATCCCCACAGCCACCTAACCTAAAGATACCCAGTGACTGAGCAGGGTTTGCAGTCCTGGTGCCCCAGGTGTCCAACACTCTAACTTGGGGGGGGGGGGCGACCTCCAGTCATGCAGTCAATTGTGGTCCTCCAAGCTTCTCCATCTGACTCTCCTCAGGTCACGCACACTACCAAGTCACACCATCTCTCCCCGAGGCCACACCTCTCAGCAGCTTTACTCCGTACCCTCCTTAAGTGTTTCTGCTAAGTTGGGATGGAGGATAGAGCTCTCTCTCTCTCTCTCTCTCTCTCTGTGTGTGTGTGTGTGTTTTCTTTCTAGAAACTAGCCTACATGTCAAAGGTAAAATTCATATTAATTGTTCTTCTCACTTTTGCCTCTGGCCCCACCCACCACCACCAAATGGCCCCTGGGATGCTCTCCAGAAGAGAATGCGGCCCTCAGTTTGAAAAGGGTTCCCTCCTTCTGCTCTAAACCAAGGGTATTCAAGCTCCCCAGCTAAGATAGCTGATGTTCTGGGAGTGCTGGCAAGGGCATGAGGTCTAGAAACTTATTAGTGGGAAATGGCGGCTGCATGCAGCTGCCTAGGCGAACCGGATGCTGATGACCGGCCAGTTGGGTTCCTTGCTGAAGATGCTTTCATCAGCGCCTTGGAAGCAGACTAAACAGACAATTCCTTACTTGCATTCCTGCAGTGTTAAATGTCACTGCACAGATTACTTCTTTAAGTCAAGTCCTCAAAAGGAAAAACTTGGAAGGTGTCAGGTCTGGTAGCCTGGAGGCAGGCAGATGGTGCAGCAGAGAGGAGAGGGAAGCAGTTCAACAAGGAATCAAGCGGGAAGCCAGACAATGAGCAACTCTGCATGACACAGCTGAGTGACAGAGCACCTGCCTTGCATGCAGAAGGTCCCAGGTTCAATCTCCAGCACCTCCAGGTAGGGCTGCAAAAAGCCCCTTGTTTGAAACACTAGTCACTGCCAGTCAGTGCTGACATTAGTGAGCTAGATAGAGATTCCTCTGTTCAGTTTGACCAGCCACTTTCAAGGTCTGTGTGGGAGCTCCTTGGAGGACTAGAAGCTGCACCTCCACCAGCTCTGCATCCTTTCCTCACGGGGGAGCCCCTCCACCCCCCGCTGCTAGTTGTGGGCTTCCCACACACCTCTGGTTGGCCACTAGGAGAAGAGGAGGCTGGACTAGGAGGGCCTTTGGCTCTGCTTAACCTCTCCAGGGCTGGCCATAGGAACAGACGTCAGCTGAGCATTTGTGTTTTGGGCAGAGGAATCAACCAAACGCAGCCAAGTACTTACCGTGCTCCATTCGGTGCTAAACCATTTAGCGCCGCAAGGCTTGAGGTAGCAGGTCTGCTGGCTGGGAGGTGTCTCCAGAAATGAGCACTCCTCAGGGCTCAGCATGTCAAAGCTGCTTTCCGTTTTTCGGATACAAATCACTTCTCTCTGCTGAGTTCCACGGCCACATTCAATGGAGCACTATACATAAGCAAACAGAAAACAGAGGTGGAGATACATACTCATATGTTTACTTCATAAACTTTAGACTGTCTTTTTTGTTGATTGTTTAATTTTATATTTTTTTATAAATAGTCACATTTTTCTATTCTGTTTGGAAACCACTCTGAGGTTTCCTGCAACCAAGTGGTTTATAAGTTTTATGAAGCAAAGAGGAGGTTTACAGACAGAATAAAATAATAAGGTTATCAGTAAAAGCAGATAAAAACAAATCTTTAACGAGTTCAAAAGGTAAATTCAGCAATAAACTAAAAACAGATTAGACGATACATCAACACTCTACATGTCTGGAGGGGCTCGTCTACACAAAACTGTCTTCAGCAGGCGCTGGAAAGAGTGCCGTGAAGGCCCTGCCTGGCGTGAAGAGGCTCCGCGTCCCAGAGTGCAGGTGCTGCCAAACGTCAAAGATCCATTTCTTACAGATGTTGAACAGGCATTATGGGGCACCTGGAACAGGGCCAGTGCCATTGATCAAAGTGGTTGAGTGGGCATATATGGCATAAGAGGTATTCTTGCAGGAAAACGGGTCCCAAGTTGTTAATGACTTTATATATATATAATGGGCAACCAGTGAAGATCTCTGAGCACAGGTGTTATATATGCCAGCAATCGTGTTGCAGTATTCTGCACTAACCACAGATTCAGGATAGGTGCAAGGGAAGCCCCACAAAGAGTGTATTGCAGTAAATGTAATGGAGGTAGCTTATATAAAAAGTCCCACCCCCACCCCACCCCGTCTCAGTTGGTTGCTTACCGTTTTAAATACGCAAATTTTATGAATTAAGATATTTCACCGTATCTCCATAAGTGAACTAGCTTTTCTCTCCCCCCCTCAATAAAGAGAGCACAAAATATAACCTTTTTTTCACCATATTTTTTTCACCATATTTTCACCATATTTTTGCAGCCGTTAGCAAATTCTAAACAGAACTCAGAACTTTTAGAAGACATCTGAAGGCAGCCCTGTATCAAGAAGTGTTTTATGTTGGACATTGCATTATGTTTTTATATGTGTTGGAAGCTGCCCAGAGTGGCAGATGGGTGGGGTATTATTATTATTATTATTTATTATAGTGGTTGCTGATGGATATTGCCAGAACTTGTCTGTATTTTTTTGTTTGTTCCTGTGTGTTCCTGTGTGTGTGTGAGAGAGAGAGAGAGCGCAACAGCTGGCCTTTGGTATTTACACTTGATATTTGTCACATCTTTGTTCCCAGAGACAGATAATGCTGCAATTATTTGACTTGAATCAGAAAGATTAATTGGTTTTGCCCAGCAAGCAAAACAGACAGGAGACTCCATCTTTCAGGTTTAATAACTGTTCCATTTAGCAAAGCAGCTATATCAGTTCATGAGATTAAGGCAAATAGGGCAGGACTCTTCTTGCACCACAGAAATGTCTCGTTCCACTTTAAGATGATGGGGATACATGAAGGGTCAAACTACACATTTGCAGTCAATTGCATGAGACTTTGTTTGTTTGTTTGTTTGTTTGTTTGTTTGTTTACTTAAGCAATGAATCCCCAAGCAGTTGTCTAAAGCTGCAGTCAGTGAGGACTGATTATGTTTCTTTTCCCCATGGGCACATTCCTTATCAAAATATTACCTCCCAACAACTTTTTTTGCCCTGTAATAGACTTTGCTGTCTCAACCTGTCTCCAGATTTAATGGGATTATATTAATTGCATTTTTAATAGTATGGTTGGTTATATTTCAATGCTTGTATAATTTGTGAATTCACTATAGTATTACTGAGAAGTCAATTTGGGCTTTAAGCAGTTTACATTATTATTATTATTATTATTATTATTATTATTATTATTATTATTATTAGTTCTTTGCTGGCAGAGCTCTGAGGAAAGCCCTGAAATGGGGCATTCTGAGTGTGGGTGGGGGCTGAGGCAGCCAGGGATCAACTGGATTCCAAGCTGGGCTCACTGCCATCAGGCAATGGCATTGGGCCTTCTCCAGGCGTGACTGCTGTGCCAGCCTTGAATTTCCCTGCCACCCTCACCTTTCGCTGTGGCCACTGTGAGCTCTGCCCCTTGGCAAAGTCCCACGGCAGCGGTTGGGGCAGCTGGATTGCAGTCTAACTAAATTAGGCCTGGGGGGGAGGGGGTGTCCGGGAGTCTCCTCAATGGTGCACTGTTCTCCTGAGAAAGTGGTGCATTTATTGGAGGTGAGGAATGGTGAAACCGACCCTGTTGGGCTTAACTTTTTTGTTCTGCCTCCAGCATTTGAGGTGAGAATTCGGCTTGGCTTGCTCCCCGCCCCCCTTTCCCATTCTGTTTGATATGGGGGAAGTTAGATGCCACCAGGGTTTCCTTTTCATCTCCATAGCCTGCTCCTGAGGGAGGGGGCTTGGGCCCAGTTCAGAAACAACTTTTGGCCCAGGTAGCCCTCGACTGAATCTTTAAAGGTTAAATACACAATACAGTACCTGGCACTTTTTGGAAAAGGTCTTCAGGAAAGAAATCCAGTGCTATATTGGTTTCCATGTCACTTGAAAAAGGCTTTAAAAATACCAAAACACGCTTAGCACAATTTACTTAAAAAGAAGAAGAAGAAGAAGAAGGGGGAGCCTTGTTTTTACTTCTGGTAGATATGAAAAGCACAGGATACTTAACCAGCCCCAAGTAACCACTTTTAAATTGGCCCAGGGAGACTTCAAATGCCTGGAAAGCCCCTCAAACAGAAGAGAGCAAAAACTTGACCGCTGCTTCCCAAGAGGGGAGGACTATATGGCAAAGAGGCATGTCCTCACCCAGGCCTTTGATACCTGAGGTGTGTGTTTGCAGGAACCACCATGTTCCTGTGAATGTCAAGACTTCTGAACTGTTTTTTACTTCAATTCTTTCCTGCCAGGCCTTTGGCTTTGAATTATCTATGGCCTCCTTTGGTGGGTGGGATGTTCTAATCCTCCTCCCCCCTCCCCCTCCCCCCTCCCATTACTACTACTACTATATACTACCTCCCCTTCACCCTAACATGCCAGGGCAAGTTATAACATGTGAAACAACATTAAAGTATTAAATTAACATGAAAACTTAAGATCTTTCTTGGATCAGATGAATGATCCATGTAGTCCCACATCTTGTCCTCACAGTGGTGACTAGGTAAAGCCCACAAGCGCAACTGCTCTTTCCTACTTGAGATCCCCAACAGGCATTCAAATACATGCTGCCCTTGATCCCTTTACCCCCCTCCATTCATTTGTCTAATCCCCCTTTAAAGCCTCCCAGACTGGTGGTCTCCACCCCCCCCCCCATCCTTTAACTATGGTGCAAAACAGGGTTTCCTTTTGTCTGGAATCTCCCAGAATTCAGAGGTTGCCCAAATTTCCTTGAAACATCATTTTCAATAGAAATTTGGGTGGCCGCTCTAGATGGCAGATATGAAGCATAGAAATGATGGAATAACGTTTTAGCAAGCATGTTTGGAAACTGCCAGAGGTTCATAATGAAACCGATTTGGAAGAGACACTGATAATCTGCTCTAAACATGACTACAAATCAGACGGTCTGAATGGTGCAAGCACCATTTTCACCACAAATCAATCTTCAACACATATTTATTTTTTTACACTATATTATATATTGTAGCTGACCAGTGGAGAATTAAAATATTATGGGTTTTAAAATGTCCGTGGCTGCATATTCCTGAAGAATTTATTACTTTAGAGAAATAAATTAGAAGCCTGAAGCAATATGGTAGATTTATGGATAAACTCTCTGTGGGTGCTCCGGAGTTCAAGACATAATTCCTGTTAACAGCATTGTAAATTGCTGGTCCCAGAGGCAATTAACTCTTGGGATGCCAGTTAACATAACAGAAACTTGGAGCTGGTCCACCATTCAAAGGTCTATGCTGGGATGGGGGAAGATGTCTATGCAAGAAGAACAAGGATTGGGTGCTTTTCCAGGACTATTAAGCAGATGCACTCTAACAGTGCCCCAATATGAAACAAAGCTGTAAGATGCTGATTGTAAATGTTTGAGAGGGGCTTTCAAGTTGCATCAGCTTTTGTCCTGAGAGAGAGAGAGTCTGAGTGTGTTGAGCGAATGCTGCATTTCATTATGATTCCATAGCTTGGAATTCTGTGAAATTCTCGGCTGGCATTTTTATTACTTTAAGTTGCTTTTGTTTACATAGCTCACCACTAATCTAATTTAGATCTTTTTCCGACAGTATGTGTTAAGAGAGGAGGCAGAGGGCATGGAGGATTAAAAAGGGGGCCAGTTCTATTGCAGAAAGCCTTGAAGTCCTAAAAGCTTTATTGTGCATTTTGTGAGACTAAGCAGTTTATTGGCATGATCAGCCATATCAGGGAGTCAATTATGAAAAAAACGATAGAATTCTGATCATCAAAGTCAGAGATATAGGCCAGCGATCAGCAAACTTTTTCAGCAGGGGGCTGGTCCACTGTCCCTCAGACATTGGGGGGGGGGCAGGACTATATTTTTTGGGAGGGGGGAATGAACAAATTCCTATGCCCCACAAATAACCCAGAGTTGCATTTTAAATAAAAGGACACATTCTACTCATGTAAAAAACATGCTGATTCCTGGACCGTCCACAGGCCATATTTAGAAGACGATTGGGCCAGATCTGACCCCCGGGCCTTAGGCCTTTCCAGTGCTGAGGCTAAACCAAACTCCACTGAGAGTAATGGCTTGTCCACACCAGAGTTTGCATTCCCATTTAATTTGTGTAGTTGTAAAGGTGGTGTCTCCCCTTCGCATTAACACCCCGGCACAGTCGGCTTGATATTTACAGTCTTTATTACATATGTACAAGAAACAGCTACAGTTCAGGATTATGCATCCGAACCCATTGAGTCAGATTCGGGGAGTGGCTTCCTTCAATTCCCGCACCAACAAGGTGTGGGAATTGCGTGAGACATCTTTGATCCTTAGTTTATTTCCCTCCTTGTCTGTGCTGATTTGAAAGCCCCCTCCCTTCCAGAGTCTGAGCTCCCTTCTGGAGCCTCTGGGTGGTTGAAGGGCTCTGCAGCATCCCCGAGCCCCTGCTCCGCCTCTTCTGTCACTTGCTCCTCCAAATTCTCCCTGACAGTAGTCCACATGATGTGACCCTCAAACCACATCAATTTCAATCCTTTCCCCTTGTAAATTTGGTTTTACCTGATAAAGGGATAATCCAATAAATTGGAGAAAATTAGGCTCGAAACTGTTTTCCTTGGGGGTTGCAGACTATTTGTTTTAGCGTTTTGGGGTGGGTGGATCCACTGTCACTTTCTGCTGCTTCTCTTCCCTTGCCCACTAACTCATTACCTGAATTATCACTTTTGCTTGTAACTATTTCTGGTGTGCTTCAGGAATTCCCTTTCTTTCATCCTTCAGATTTACACAAAACCAGAAAACTGCCCAAGCAATCACCGTTAGACATTTCTACAGTAGATATATTGAGCAGCAATCTGAAAAAATGTGTGCTGAGAATTTAGTTGCTTTCATTTTCTTTTCCAGTGTGCTAGTAAGGGTGAGTCAGGAGCTTAGCCACACACATATATTCTTTTGACCTCTCAGATTTGCACAAATCCAGAAAATTGCACAAACAGATTTACGATTACTTGACTTGTTTTGCACAGTTCTTTGGCGGGTTTTTAAACCACCAACTAGGCATGCCCTATCAGTACTTAACTGCCATAATAGAATCAACAAATTAGAATGCAGGGACATACACAAAAGCCTAGTCCTTTGCACAGGAAACACCAACCTTGCTCCTCATATACTAATTCAAAAGCATGTTGTGACCCACCCTGGGACATTAGCATGAAGGGTGGATAATAAATCAAGGGCTGGATTCAACTAAACAGTGACTGCATTGGGAGCCATCTGGAGCCAGCACAAGTCCTGCTAGCACAATGGGCTTCCCCTACTCCTCCCTGGAGAACTCCCAGAACAGCACACACTCTGGGAGTGGGAGACACATAGGGCACAGTTTTTCAACATTTTTGAACCCATTGCTCCCTTGACCAACTACAATCTTTCTGCGGCACCCCTGTAGAGCTCAGGAGCCCAGTTATGTCACCCCTTGCCTGCAGCTCCTCACCACCTTTTCAAGCACCATCCCTTGTAGAGTGTTCCCTCAACCTCCCTCCTCTCCCCTCTCCTTGGGAATCCTCTGGGCAGCCACTGCTGCCCCCTGGTCTCTGAGTTGAAAGAGAGGTGTCTCCTCACACTGCCCCACAGGGGCCTGGGAAGAGGATTCCCCCCAGCCTTAACAGGTGAATGTGAGGCCAGCACCTTACCTTGGGAGGCAACAGTGGGTGCTGCCAGGCCTGCATGGCACAGTGGCTCCCCTTCAGCACTGAACACTCAGCTCCCAGGCACTGGCATAGGAGGAGGGGTGCAGGGACCCACCGCAGGTCCTAACACATTCCCAGTGATATCAGAATCCAGTTTGGTCTGAGTGATCTCTTCTGGTTTTCGTTTGGGGTTTGGTGTCTTGGGGGATTAGCTTAGTTTGTCAAGTCAGGTATGGATCAGCCAAGGAGTGTTGGGCTCAGCTCTTCCATCGCTAGCTAACCGTTATGAAGAAATGGCCAAATAATTAGGGAGAAGGACAGATCCCTAATTGATCCATCAGCACCTGTTTCTCTCCAGTTTAACTGGTTGAGGGAAAGTGGCCAGAAGGAATACAACCATAGTAGCAGAGAGAGAAAGAAACACCATTCAGATCTCTTAATGGAATTGTGTAGGGTAAAAAGACATTGAGAACATATGGAGCCAACAAAGGATAATTCTTCAGGAATAATAATGATAATGATAATAATAATAAACCCAAACATTCTGAAATGTGATGATTGCTAAAAGTATTTTCCCAAAAAGACCAATAAATATAATAAAGTAAATTAATGAAAAAGAGCCACATAATTAACTCGCCTGAACTCCGTTTTTCTTAATTTTTGCTGGATCTTCCCCCAAACATTTTGAAGATGAACAGTACCTGGCTCCAGCTTCCAGCAAACCATTCCACTTTCCCCAAACATGGCCCATTGTCACAGGGTGTGGTCTCTGCTGGTCTGTTGTGTCCGCAGCCCTCCAGTGGTAAACTGCTGATGTGGTTGGTCATGCATATGACGGAGCGTGTCCGGACACCAGAGCCACATTCGGCTGAGCACTGTCATCGTGGGAGACAACAAAGACATCCGTTAGCCCAACTGCTGCTTTAGTGAAAGCAGTTGTGAAATGCTTGGAAGGTGACTCAAGGGCTCTCTGGCACAAGAAGGTACACAAATCCAGATCAGGTTCTGACAGCAGGAAATCCACATTCTGCAATCAGAATATATATTCAAAGAGGAATCTTGCTTTGGAAGAGGGGAAAGGGCAAAATGGAAAGAGAGAGAGAAGACAGGGAGATGTTTCCAAGGTGTCATCTGTCTCCTGCCACTTATTCATGAAGCTTAGAAATCTGCTCTAGATAATGATGATGAAGATAAGTAAAAATTGACAGGGTGCTAAATTCTATGCAAGATAGCATAATATGGTGAATTGAGGTTTCCATCAAAAATACTTGAGAGTAATACCCTAGACAGTGTTATAGTACTCATGCAGCCTATTCTGTTGGAAAGAGATATGCAAACTTTTGGGACTGAGGACCACAATCCCTTTGGTGAATTGGTGGTGCTGTGAACAGCCAAAGCAGAAAGTCTCTGTCTGTCTGTCTGTCTCTCTCTTTCTTTCACACCCACACACCCACACACAGAGGCCTGATCCAGCAGGCTCTTCTTATATTCAATGAGCCTTCCATCCAGTATAAATCCTAATTTGCTGGCAGAGTGTCTATACATCTTTCTGCTAATCATTCACTTATTGTGCACACAAAGTGTGTTCCTTTAAAAAAAAACACCATTGATTTGTTATGCTAGGGGGTGACAGAGCATTTTAATCCACTTTAATTTAAATTTCTTGGTATTTGTTTGAATTCCTCCCACAAAACACTCACAGCCTGGTGGTACCATTTTGGGTCATTAACATTCCATGTCCACAAAGTATTTCAATTTCCTTCTGGTGCTTTCAGCACACTCAGCTAGCCATATTACTTGTTGAGGTTCTCCAGAAACTGAGTTCTGTTCTAAGTAAGCTGAACAAACGGATCACATTTCAAATTAGATGCCAACTAAGAAGATACCGACTTGCCCCACTCTGTGCTGTGAGATTTCAGCGCAGATTAACTGCTTGCAAAGGATATTAAAGGGCTTCAGCAGCAGACTTGGAGCCAGGATATTGTTGGGCTCTTGAGCTTTATTTCCATCTTTTAAAATTAAAACAAAGACATTTCTCTGCAAAAACCAGACACCCAACAGCATGCTTAAGCTTCTTGAAAACATCTGGGTGACATCATAAAAGCAGCAGAGGAGCCTTGCTGGCTCAGACCAAAGAGGCTTGTGTAGGCCAGCCATGGGTTCAGCCATGGGTTCAGACTCAAGAGCCTCTGGCTGCAGACTTTCCTGCTGTGGACGGCCAGGGCAGGTGTCACACTCTGAGCTTGTTGCTGGAGATCATGAAACAATGGAGCCTGAGAAACATGAGCCCCCTAAGAAGAACCTCCTGGATGCTCATGGGTGTCTTCACAGAGGGTCCACTGCATAGGGTCACCATACATCTGGTATTCAGTATTTGGCTCAACAACTTTGCCCAAAAACCTCAAGAACTTTTGTGTCCGGATTTTCACTTTTAGAAATATGGCAACCCTACCACTGCAGGAGCCAGCCAGCTCAGGGAGTACACCATGGAAGAGGCTGGAGAGCAGAGTGGGAGTTTTCAGGCCAGAGGGCTGGCTCTTTAAGAACACCCTAAGTCACAAGGGGCGGAGCCAGAGGGAAGTCAGTTGCATACACACCACACACTTAAAACACGCTTCTGCCTCCAAAGAACCCTAGGAGCTATAATTTGTTAAGGGTGCTGGGAATCGTAGCTCTGTGAGGGGTAAACTACAGTTCTCAGGATTCTTTGAATGGGGGGGGTGTCTCAAATTTGTTTAAATGCATGGTGTATATGCATATTTTTTCTGACACTTTTGCCCCCTCTTTTCTTTCAAAGAGTTCAGGGCAGCATGGATGGTTCCCCTGCTCCTGTCCTTGAGGGAATCCAGAGCACAGAGCATCCAGTGGGTGTGCTCATCATTACTCCATGTGGGCAGCAAGTGTGCAGTCTGGGTTTTAGCAACTGCTGTGCTAAAAGTTCCTAGGCTTGAAATGGTGGGAGCAACACCACTTGTAGTTGTACAGCAACAGGGAACTCTCTTACAGTGGGGGTAGGGCGGGATTTCATTCAGTTCACATCTCATAGAATCATAGAGTTGGAAGGGACCCTGAGGATCATCCAGTCCAACCCCCGGCAATGCAGGAATAGGGATCGAACCTGCAACCTTGGTGCTGCCACTCTAACCACTGGGCCATCTGAGCTAATGTGCACCTACCTACTTTGCACTTCCCAAAGCAAGGCACAAATCAGAGCCATCCCTAAAACACATAGACAACTGAATTTTCTTGTAAAGTTGTGCAACAAAAAATTTGTACAAGAAAGAAGGTGTATATATTAGGGGAGAGCGTGCGTAAGAAGAAAATACAATGACTATTTGGAAAAGGGGCTTGCAAAAGTATGTATAGTAGGAGAAATTGTGCCATCTAATAAAGACTTAAAAATAATCACAAAGTGATGTGCAAATGGGAAGAACTGCCAGGGCGGGGGGGGGGGGTGAGAAACTGAGAAGAACCAAAATTGACAATTGTGTCCATACTGAGTTTTTACCAGTGGCTACTGGCTGCCATTACTTTCCCACAACCACCAGCAGCCTGAAAGCCACACTGAAATGGTGCTGTGAAGATGCCAGTGGTATGTTTGCGCACAATCCATAATGTCACCTACCTTTCTACCTTCTGAGACTCACAGCAGGTTTATTGGGTGATTTCAAATAAAGAAACAGCACAAAGGGGTGAACGTCTTTCTTCTCAAGTACTGAGGCCCTGATCCAAATCTCTCTCTCTCTCTCTCTCTCTCTCTCTCACACACACACACACACACAGAGAGAGAGAGAGAGAGAGAGCAAACACACAGCTGCTTTTAAAGGAGTTTTGATCATGGATCTCCCATGGGACCTTGACTGTAAGGCAATCATATTTCTGTGGGTACGTGTGTTTGAAAGAAGTCACCTTAAAATCCAAACTCCAAAGGTAATAATGAGAGAACAGCTGGTGAATTGTGCACAACAGAGTAGCAAACATTTGGAAATGGTTAATATGAAGAATGCACCCAGTGTTTCTCTTGCTGTACATAAAAGCTTGCATTGCATAAAAACAGATCTCACCCCACTGCCATACACACATAAAGGCACCTAGTTCTTCCATTTCTTTGCTGCAACATAAATTAATGCAATAATTCTTTCTTTAAAAAACTATACAATATTCACAACCTATCCTTTGGGCATTCAGCAAAAAATGTTCTAAAAGCATTCTCCAGCATAAAAATAAATAAATAAAGACATATTTTTAAACTTGTGTGGGAACAAATAGTACATTCAGTGGGAGGGGAGAAAGGAAAATGAACTCGTAGCTGATCTGTATGTTCAACCGGGTGGATTTGCACCAATCCTGGATCTAATCCAGAACGCTTTAGTCAGTTTATTTATATTTCGCTGTCTTGGAGAATAATTCTTTTTCTTTTATGCACATGAGATATCGCTCCAATAAATTTCTAAAGAGACGTTCATCTCTGTGTAAAAGAAAATAAGCAAACACACTCAAAAATACTTTGTGATTATAAATTAAAAACGGGTCTCTATTACAAGAAGATCCTTTGAGCCTTTGCCCTGACAAACAAGCTTTGAGGAGCAGGGAGATTCTGGCAGGCTCCACAGCTGCCGGGAAAGAGGTAAGAATCGTCATAAAAGGATTGGAGTGGAAGACTTTAAAAAAAGAGAAAAGACCCAGTTCCTTCCCTTCTCCCCCACAGACAGGAGACCTACTCATCAGATCCCCGTGTGCAACCTGGTGCAATCACAGTGTAATCCCCACCCCCAGAGCTGGTGCACTGCAGAGGCCTCTTGGTGCCTAGGAGGAAGCCATCTTATTCCAGGTCCAGCTAGCCTGTGCCAGGACAGACTCACCTGTGGCTATACAGCAGAACAGATGCCAACTCCTGCCAGCCGCAGACAGAATGGCCAATGGACAAGGGTGACGCCAGAAACATCCAGAGGCCATTCCTGGCCTACACCGGCTGGAGGCAGTTCTCTAGGGCCTGTGGCTGAGGTGTTCCCCTCACCTGCTGCCTGCTTTTCTTTCTAAACTGGGGGTGTCAAGGTTCGAACCTGGGTGTCATGAGTCCCAAAGAGATGTGTCTTGAAAAGACATAGTGGAGGGGCGGGTCAGACCCAGACACAGGGTGGGGCAGCTGCCCGCTGCCGACTGTGGAGAGGGGACCCACAGTCTGGAATGCAGATACAGAAGGGAATGGTCTGTAAACTGCGGAAATCCTTATATGGTCTCAAGCAGAGTGCCAGGTGTTGGAACACAAAACTCACTGAGACGTTGCTTTCTCTAGGTTTTCACCAGGGCAAGGCTGATCCATGTGTGTTTGTCAAGGAGGAGGGGCAAAACAAACTGTATTGTTTGTTTTGTTGATGATCTTCTGATGTTTTGGAAGGATCAGGCTTTGTACCAAAGCACCCTAGCTCAGCTGAAGGAGCACTTTGACATGAAGGATCTTGGTGAGGTATCTAACTATCTTTCTTCAGGTGGAGAGGGACCGAGCAGGTAATTTTCTGGTACACCAAACACAGAAAATTGCTGGTTGAATTTGGTTGATGCAAACCCAGCAGACACACCGATGGTGACAGGTTACCAGGTAGATAGTACTGCTGAAGCGTTTTCTGACACTACGCTGTACAGATGCATTCTAGGCAAGTTGAATTTCATTGCTAGATGCTCAAGACCTGACATAGCTGTAAGCACTAACCTGCTTAGCAGACATGCTAATAATCCTACTGTTCAGGACTGGAAAGCTCTGAAGCGCATAGCCCGCTATTTGAAAGGGACTTTGCACTACAGGCTGAGGTTCACCAGTCAGAAGACTGGAGGTCTTGAAATCTTTGCAGATGCAAGTTTTGGAAGGTTTTTTTTGACACCATGGATGGTACAAGCACTTCTGGAGTATGCTACATGTACAACCACTGTCTGTTTGACTGGCTGTGCAAGAAGCAGATGACAGTAAGCCTAAGTTCCTGTGAAGCAGAACTCAATGCTTTGTCATTTTCACGCATGGATTGTGAATGGTTGATGCAACTGTTTGAGGACATCAGAGTTTCTGTGAAATGTCCTATACAAGTGTATCAAGACAATAGATCCTGTTTGGCTTTGCTGAACTCAGAGAGTTGCAAGCAAAGAACCAAGTATTTGCAGATTAAGCTACATCGTGCAAGAGAGTGTATTCAGAAAGGACTCATTCGGGTGTCCTACATGGCAGGAAATGAAATTCCTGCTGATCTATTGTCTAAGATTGTTAACAGAGAACAACTTAAGGTTTATGTACAGAGGTTGCAATTGGGTTGAACCACAGGTACTACAGGTTACACGGAAAGGGGGAGGATGTTAGGATATTTCTGTTCCACCTTAAAAGGGAGCAGGATGTTTGTGTCACAGCCTGCGCATTTCCTGTTTCACAGGATGCTTCTGTTGTGTCTTTGCTTTCGTTTCTCTCTCTGCCGGAACACTGAAGCAGGCAGTCATGTTTTTCTTTGTTCTGATCAACGCAGAAATAAACTTGTAAATAATGCTCTCCTGAGTGCATCTTTCGCTGTGTGCATTATCTGCTGATAGAGCGTGCACGGCTCTGGAATGTGGCAAGCTATTTCTGGAGCTCGTGTCGCTAATTGCTGATACTGCGTGTCTACGGGAGATCAATGGACGTCCAGAGACGACGTGGAGTCATGATGGACTTTGTCTCCCTGGCAGTATCCCAACACCCAGAAGGTTGGGAGAGGGTGTGCTGGGGCCCTGAGGGAGAGAGCAGTCCCCCCAGAAGGGAGTGACAGATAAGGAGCCAGATTCCAGGGAGGGTCCCAGTGGGGGACCCTCTTACACCTCACATCTGGCTCCATGCCAGCCTTGCCTCGGATCCCAGTGCTCCCTCTAGCACTGCCAGAGACCACTCCTGGCCCATCGTCTCAGAACAAGTTCAGTGCTCACTTTTGCCTCCCCCCCCCCTTTTCCATGCTCAAATTCTGCCTCTCCTGTTACCACACAATGGGACCCAAGGGGGAGGTGCACAGTCTGTTGGAACAACATCCTCACTTGCTTAGCATCTGTTCGGTCTCTGAACCCCATTTTGCTGAGGTGATGTACTGATTTGAGCATTAAAGCATTAGGACAGAAAACATACTCCAGAGTTTCAGATCTTTATCCAGTGAAATGATGCATGCAAAATATTTGCCTCGCCACTAAGCTTGAGCTGGAAGATGACCATTACAAGCCTTACCCGGTCGCTCCATTCTGTGAGAAACCAGCTCTTTGCGCAAGGCCCCATGTCACAGTTCTCGATATCGTTTGGGCGCAGTTTCATGTTACATTCTTCATCATCAACGACATCTCCAAGATTGCTGACACACTTCACATCTCGTGTCTTCTGACCCACTCCACATGGCACTGAGCACTAAAACAAGAAAGATCTCTGGGTCGGGCAGGCACACAGGGATTGCATGCATTTATTCATTTGGATTGCATTTCACTTCCTTTGCACCCTGCCCTTCCTCCAAAAGAAAGAAGTACAATTCAATTAAAAATGACCAAAAATAAAACAGAGTTTTGCTGAGGTTTTGATAAAAATCAGTTTGTTATTCATATGTTCCTCTTATGCTGGTCTGTGATCGTAATAAAGTTGTGTGTGTGTGTGTGTGTGTGTGCGTGCACACGCTTGCAGGGCTCTTTTACTGCATTGCAATGAAATAAGGAATTGATGGCTGTGGCAGTGATTGTATAAACCTGCCCTGCCAGGCAAATAAATATCCAGGACTAAAATACTATTTTCTATTATGTCATTGTTGCAAATTGGATGGAATACAGATTATGTTTTACAGTTGAAGCATATTTTAAATTGTGAACACTAATCTAACATTTGGAGCTATCCAACAAATGGCCCGAGATTTTGTTGTTGAAAGTCTCTACTCCATCCCACTTGGAAGATGAGGAAGTTTAGAGGGCCACAGTACATGGTCCCGAACCTCACCATCAGCATTTCCAATGGTCTCAGCAAGAAGGAGCAGGTGCTGACGAGAACATAAGAAAAGCCCTGATGGATCAGGCTGAAGGCAGGGATGGGGAACCTTAGGCCAGAGGGCCAAAGGCAGCCCCCCCCAACCTTTCTATTTAACCCTCAGGACTCTTCCCTGGCCCTGCTTTGCCGCTTCCAGGAGGGTTTCTGCCAGGCTCCAATATGTCCTTGAACTCTCTTAATGCTTCTTGTTTTCCTGCATGGAGGGCAGAGAAGGGTGTGCAATGTGGCCCTCAGGTTGAGAAAAGGCTATCCACTGCTTTCAGTTATATACTTTTCCCCTTAAAGGGCATCCACGTTCCCCAAGCTCACAGGAGCGGCTTTCCTGCTAGCCTCTTCTACCTGCCCTTTCGTAAAACATTCGGACAACTTCCACGTTATGGGTGACATCCAGTGTTTTGGTTCCATGAATGGAAGGACGTTCTGGTTGAGGAAGGAGAGTTGTGAAAGGAGCCCTTCCACAAATGGAGTGAGAACACTGGAAGTTCCCCAGTGTTGCAGGATCAGGGCTGGTGCAATGTCAGCTGCAGCCACTGCTCCTGAAAGGTAAGCCTGTTGGGGGGCATGTTCTGTGCTCTGAATCATTCCTGTTTACCGATGTCCATTCTGTCCGAATTTGCCATTCGCTGCAGATCTTCAGCTGGCACGTACTTGTGGTCTCTGGTTTCTCCAGATGGTGGCAGCGGTGTGGCTGGACCGTCAGGGTGCGGTTGGCATAGATCTGCCGGCACAGGACTTGGCGGTGCTGCATCCCAAGGCCGCAGGTCTTGCTGCATTCCGACCACTCGCCGATATCCCAGCTAAGAAATGCAGGAAGGAAGAAGAGATGGGAGTCATTCTGTATCTGTTTCGGGGTGGGGAGCCTCAAGCCTGGTGGTGTTGGTAGGGAAATGTGGCCCTCAATACCTCTCTGTCTGGTCCTTGCGACTCTCCCCAGGCCATGCCTTCCCCAGCTCCACCCTCCACTGGCCTTGCTTCACACCCTCCCTGGGATATGAGGGGTGCTCGAGTGTGGGTAGAAAGTAGCCCACGGTACGAAGACAATATTTGCCTTCATTGCCCCACCCACTTTTGCCTCTGGCCCCACCCACCATTAGGATGTGGCCCCCAGAAGGGAATGTGGCCCTCATGCTGGGAAAAAAGTTTAGCACCCCATCTATCTATGTGCTGGACAGAAAACGTTTTTGAGTCAGCCACTGTCCTAGCCCAGGGGTTTGCCAACATTTTTCTCTGGGCCACACTTTCCGAATAAAAATTTGCTTGTGCCACACTGTGTTTGAAATGTATGTGCGGATGTGGCACAAATCAATGTGCAGGGAGTGAAGCAGCATATATTATATTTGATCGGTGAAATGGGCACTGTTACAAGTGTTACATTTGTAAGAAATGCATCTTTAAGTGGGGCAACGCCACGCTTTGGAATGCTCTGCCTCTTGATCTCAAGCAGGTGCCCTCACAATACTCTCTTCAGAGCCTGCTAAAAACAATTTTGATTAGACAAACCTGCTCAGATGTTAAGAAAGTCTTAACATGGACTTAAATTATTCTTGTTGATTTTCTAAGTGATAATGTTATTGTCCTATCTTTTTTGTAAAATGATTTAAAATCAAGTGCTGCATAAATTTTATGAAATAAATAAATAATATTATTGATTGTTTCATTTTCTTGAGAGTTAACGGAGCACACCACAGGGGGTGAAGTCAAATGACCTCCCGGGCCGAGAGCCTGGGCAGTGGGTGCGGAGGTCCTGGACTGCCCAGACAAGACTAGTCTCTCAGCCTCGCTGATGTGGTCCAAAGGAAAGCAGAGTAATACGAACCCTGATTTAACCATACAAGTAACAAGCATCATTCTCTTACAAGGCTGGGCATGGGAAGGTGTTGCAGGCTTCCTCTTCCGGGGTGGGCTTGGTGCTGGTGTCACAGTAGCTCTCAGACACCTCCTCGTGGCTATTTCGGTTGACGCAGAGGAATATGGGATACTGGGAGCCTGCGGTGAAAAGCAAGGAAGGAAAAGTAAGAAGCAGTGGGGGGAAATCTCAGGGTCATATGTTGGGTGAAAGATTCCTGTATTGCCCTGGACTAGATGAGATGACACTTCTGTTCCCATTCAACTCTACAATTTTACAATTTATTTACTAATAGACTGACATAGTTGAGCCTTTGGCCTAATTCACCGGCTTCTTCTTATGTTCTTAAAGGTGGCAAAAAAACAAGAGTAGCAGTCAGTTCTTCCCTATGCATCTAACAGCAGCTTTTTTTGTTTTTAAATCAGGTTTCATTGGCCAATTAAAATAAACAAAAAGGAAAGGTAAATGGCCTTCACACTGGGCAAAGCATACTTGATCTTTGCTCTTGACTATCAGCTCAATCACTATGCCAATCTTTATTTTGCTTACGAAGTTTGTTGTCCTGAACTGCGCTGCAGCTTTGTTATGGCCCGTGGCTAAAACAAAATGCATATGGAATTGAATCACAGAACAAAGGGGGATTAGCTTCTTCCGCCTTGGAAATGTTTCCTAAACCCTTAGGATTGGGCTGCCCATTATATCATGTCGAAGAGCTGATCATGGTCGTCATCGTCGTCGCCCCCCGCCCCCCGCCTAAGCTCAGGAGGGGATTTTTGCAATTTCGCTTTGTGAGCCCTGGAATAAATCCCTTTCTGAATTCAAACCAGAGAGGCACCTCTGTCTTGCCAATTTCTCCAGGGCTAAAACTTGGACCAAGTTGGATAATCTTCCTAGTCAAAATATGACACACGGGTGGACTTGCGCCAACTCTGAAGTGTATTTTGATAACCAGACCGCAGCTCTCTTGAGGCAAGAAGGAATCTGCAGCAGAGCGGTCCCATTAACAGGCCAGCCTGCTCGGCAAAGAGCTAAGTCAGTCAGGCTTCTGTGGGGCACAGGCTGCTGGGCTGCAGCACTTCCCACAGGTTTGGGGGAACAAAATGGAAAAGGTGCAGCAGCGCCCCATAGCATCCCAAGGGAGGTCCTGGGACATCAGCAGGTGCCTGTTTCCCAAGGTCATGAAGGCTCCAGCTTGGAAGTGGACTGCTCTTCACCATGGACTGGAAAACTGTTTAGACGCTGGAGCCTCCACCCATTCCTGACTCCAAGTCTGGCCCTGAACATTAAGAACTTAAGAAGAGCCTTTAGCTGGATCAGGCCAATGGCCCATTTAGTCCAGCCTCCTGTTCTCACAGTGGCTGCCCAGATGCTTGGGGAAACTGGCAAGCGAGAGCTGAGCACTACAGCCCTCTCCTCTCTGTGGTTTCCAGCCACTGTAGCTCAGGGGTAGAGCATCTGCCTCACAAAAAGAAGGTCCCAGGTTCAATCCCCAGCATCTCCAGGTGGGATTGGCAGAGACTCCTGCCTTAAATCCAGGAATGCCACTGCCAGTCAGTGTAGACCATATGGAGCTAGATGGACCAATGTTCTGACTCAGTATAAGGCACCTGCCAATGTTCCTAACCATGGCCAGTAGCCATTGAAACCATGGATTTGTTCTCTGTGTCCTTCGGCTGTTCTCACACATTACAATTTTTCACTTGGTTGTGTTATTTATTTTTTCAGCTCTATCTTAATTTCCATATGTTAAGGTATCATGTTGCACATCTTGTTTTAAACATGCTTTAAATATTCCTAACAACCCATTTTATATGTTATAATATTTTACTTCTATCTTGTTTGGGTCCATGACCACATAATGAAGAGATGTGATTTGACAAAGCAGCACACCCTGAAGGCACTTTGTTTTAATTCATCTTGGACTTAAATGCTGCAGAGTTCATCATGGCCGGGGGGTGGGCAGGGGGGAATAAAACACCTTGGCTGTCCCGATTACCACTAATGGCTGCTTGGCAGCTGAAAAGAGGGGAAAGAGGCAGGTTTTCTCATAAAAGACATGAGAATGAAAGTTTCTGCCAAAATGGAATGTATTCAGTGGTGTGTTCAACGGGGAAAGCTTTCAGCATCACATATGCTAATTTACAGTAATTTCACTTCCAGAGGCATTTTTCTTCTTGCAGGATTTGCAGGATAGGTGTAACTTTTGGAACAGGGTGGAGTTTGCTCCTCCCCCCACAAATGGGCCCATGAACATGGAAAATTTTCAGACAGGATTGATGGAAGTCAAAAATTTGAATAAGATGTAAAAGTATGTTTAATTTCTGTTGAAAATGATATGTTAAACAAAAACCAATAAAAATTACATTTTTTTAAAAAAAATTGCTTCTCTCCATTGCTCCTGCAAGTGACATTTCCTCCTTCTATGAATGCATCCTGTCTTTGCCTTGGAGTTGATGTGTGCACCATGCTTTATAGCTCTTTACAAGCAGACACTGGCTATGTTTGCTTTTCCCTTGGTTAGAGACAAAGACAACACAGTTACTAAGTTCTTCCCGTACTCCGTATTTTGCCTTTGGCAGACCAGGATCCCCCAGGGTAGAATATATGTGTCAACTGTCCACACACTCCAGACCGCCTACCTTTCCCACACGTGGCGGAGCATTCGGTCGTTCCAACTTGCTTCCAGTTGTGCTCTCGGCTGCGTCTTGCTGGCTGACCAGCAGGCACCTGGTTGTCTGGCTGATGAGAGGGAAACCTTCCTGGCTGGATCACCGGAAAGGTCCCCACAGGCTGCCCCATGTGAGTGCCTGTCTCCCCATGCAAATCCTCCTCCTCATAATTCACTGTCTCTGTCACATCCAACTGGCCATTGAATGGCTCCCCTGGGGGAATGGAGACAATAACTGCTTAAAATAATAGTCGTTCCTCTCGACCACGAGCCATTCCAAATGCAGTAAGGCAAAATCCCCATGACAAGCTGGGATGTTTATGCAAGTCCAGAAGCGAGTTTTAACAGGAAAACACAACATTTGTTCATATATACAAAGGCTGTATGGTTCTTTTGGAACAAGGCACCTCATTTGTCACAAATCAGAAAAATGATGAGCTCTCTTACTGGTATCATGATTCCTGCACAGAGCATTAATTAGAGGATCATTGCATTGGGGGAAAATAAATATAAAGGCTATTTACCAATGGGGATCTCTCTGCTCATGCATTTGGAGATTTGAGGGGTGTTCCAATGAAGTCCTGAATAATGGGTTGTACCCAATGGAGTCATATGCAGAATGAACCCATTGAAATCAATGGACTTCAGCAACTATTTTTGCAACAAAACAGCATGATCTTAACTAGATATATCTAAACTAACGAAGTTCCATAGAATCATAGAGAGTCAGAAGAGACCCCAAGGCCCATCTAGTCCAACTCCCTATTATATAGTTTGGTTCAGAGCTGCTGACTTGTGCCCCAAAACAGTCATCTTACCTGGCCGTCGATGAAGAGGCACCTGAGGGCTGATGACATTGGGCCCTGGAATGATGTACTCATAATGTATACCTGGATTGGGCTGCTGATGAATCATCTAAGGCAAAAACGTATCAAATGAGTGCCTGGGCAGATAGGGGGCTTAAGCTTCTCCATAGCAAACATATCAATCTAGAGACATTGCTCAGACCCCAGATTCAGAGATAGGAGACTTGGGGGCTTGTAGTTCTTGGCCTCAAATAAAAAGTGAGCATTGGGACCCCTGAATTCTTCTGCAGCTGAGATGGAAATGAAAGCCAACCTTCTCAATTTTTAAACCACCCTTCATCACAATAGATACTTAAGCCATTTACAAACCATCATATGAAAGAGAACACAATATGCAATAATAAAAATATTGTTCAATTATTAATACAACAATAACAGAGAAACATTTTGATGAACATAGCAGCAGTCTGTCGTAACGACAGTACTAAAACCTTGACTAAGACAATTGATTTCTACCCCACACCAGGCTGAAGGAAACCCAGGCATCTACAGTTCCAAGGGGATGGAGTTCCACAGCTGGGGAGCTGCTACAAAGAAGGTCCAGCCTTGTGTCACTGCATGGCAAGCGCCATTCACTGGTGGAATGGCCAGAAGGTTCCCCCTGGCAATCTCAGGGGGGAGGCGAGGAGAAACATCTCAGCAAAATAGCTAGGTAGGCTAAATGGAAGTGATAAGCCCCACCATTCTCTTCTGGGTACAGCTATGAGGCTTAGCAGGTGGTCTCCTTTCAGTCACCATTTCTAAGCCTCACAGGATTGTGGCGAGGATCAAATGGGATAACTGCCACCCTGAGCTCCTTCGTGGGCAGGAATTTGATCAACAGTAACCCTACTCAAATTCAGTGGTACTTCTGAGTGCGCATGCAAGTCGAATAAGACTGCAAAGCAGTGTGTCCCCCCACAAATTCAGTGGTTTACATACTACTAACTATCAAGGGTGGTTCTTCTAGGTTATAGAGAAAGAGAACAAAATGGTCTTGTAGTTAACTGAAGTGGTATTATTATGCCTAATATTTGCAGCTTACATAGACATCCAAGATTTCATTTGTTGGGCCATCTGCTAGAAAGGATTCCCCTGCAGTACTTGAGATTTCATTGGGGCGTTTGTAGGTGAACATTGTTCCTCCTCCCTCATATCGCCCAGGTCGATCAATTGCCCAGTTCCCATTGATAATAGACCGCCCTGATCGACTCCGCAGTGCTGTGAGAAACAAGGGGGGAGATGGCATGCGTTAAGTTATACAAATATGTATTTATGATATATAAATGTTCATATTGACACAGCAATGTCCACATCAATAAAACCTGAGCACAAATTCCGTAACTGTTTGGTGGCAGAACATGTGCTGTATCTGCAAAGTGTCACGGGTTCCATCCTTGGTATCTCCAGACTGAGAATGATTCCTGCATGAAATCCTGAAGAGCTGTTGCCAGTCAATGTCAACAATACTGAGCTAGACAGACCAAGGGTTGTGCAGTACTTGGTATATGGCAGCTTCCTGTGTTCCTGAGTGTCTAGAACACATCTCTAGGCGAGTCCAGGATGCAGTAACAGGAGAAAATAAGTCATTCTGAAAATCTCACCAAAAAAGAAGAGGAAGAATTGCTTCCAGTGACACTGTATCACTCACCATGAGCTCTTGGAACTGTTTCCTTTATGGCAGGAATGGGGAACATGTGGTCTCCCAGATGTTTTGAACTACAACTTCCATCACCCCCAACCACTGATCATATTGGCAGGGGCTGATAGGAATTAAAGTTCAACAACATCTGGAGGGCCACAGGCTACCCATCCCTACTTTAGGAAATCCTCAGGTACCAACCGCTCCTTTCCAGAATGCCCTGCATCACTCAGCATCCTGCCTTCATTGCCAACACCACACCCAGAAGTGGCAACAGAATACCCACTGCCAGAGGGATAACACTGAGGCCTTTCTGGGGCCACTAGGTGGCGCGTTGGAAGATGGCCGACAATAACATCTCTCTGACCCATACGAGGTATTAAGGGGCTGCTATGGGAAGTAGGCAGCCTTCCTAAACCCCCCCAAGGGCATGGGGGGGCCTGCCCTTGCCAGCGGTGTTCAATGCACCCCCTGATCCGAGAGACGGGGGTGCGGAACACTTGGCACAAGCCCTCGATGGATTCAGATCTTCCCGACGCCGATTCCAATCAGCGCGCGCTGGTTGCTTCAGTCTGGAATTATATTTGGACTAATTGGCGATAACGGATTGGAAGAAAGACTGAAGCACATATATCAAGTAAGGCTCGAGATAAGGACTGCTGACTAATGCATCTCTGTGACCGGGAGCGACGGATGGATAAGTAAATCTCTTGATGAATTACCACCATGAGAACGTAAGGCTGGAACGAAGGGGGGGTGGAGGGAAAAATCCTCTTAAATCCCTTCATATGATATGATTACAATAATCCTCCACCCCAGAAAGAAATAAGATCGTCGCGTTTTAAATAACATAAACAGAACTTTAAAACTGTGTGGGGAAAGGAATACAATACGAGAAGATTGAAAGGCGAGAAGGAGGAAAATTTTATGACGCAGTTAAAAAAACATGGCGTCTCGCAAAGACAGGCCAGCAGGAGAACAGATGAGGGGGAGGAGATTCAGGAATTTGAAAAAGAAAGAAGGCTGGAATGCAAGTTGGACCTGACAGAGCCCCCGATATCGTTTGATTTACGGCTAGCCTGGGAAAAATAATGGACCGACCGAAGGCTGACAGAGGTCGCTCCTGAATAATATGAGTTTGGCAGCATACCCACACAGGGACGCTAAATCTTCAATCTGTTTGTGGAAACCATCAGAGACCGCAAAGAAAGGAATAAATGATAACAACAAGAAGAGAAAGAAGGAATAAAGATCTATCCGAATCGAACTGGATGGAACTGTCTAATAAAAGCAGCAAATAAGTGATGTCTGGAGTCATCTGGAATTTTGGACTCGTGCTGAGCTTGATATATGGGTACCCCCCAAAAATTTTAAAAATTTGGCTGTATAATTTGGAATTAATGTGATTTGAATAATGTGATGTGATTCGCCTATTAATAAAAAATTATTGGAAAAAAAAAAAACACTGAGGCCTTTCTAATGTAGGAAAAAAGTGAATGGGAACATGATATGGGTCTATGAGGTTGTATAAGGTGTGGAGGAAGTGGGTTGAGAGAGGCTTTATCCCTCTCTCATACTACTAGAACCCAATGAGATCGCCCAATGAAGGTGAACTTCAATAGATGGGGGGGGTCAATGATTCCTTCACACTGTGCATAGTTAAACTTATTGGCTTATGGACAATAAGGCTATCAATGGCTATTGGTAAAGATTTGTTTATTTTACTTATTTATGTGCTGCTTAATACAATAGTCCCTAATGTGTACAACAGAAATGCATCCTAAAACCAGTTAAATTAACCAGAATACTGGGGGGGGGGGGGACTCACCTAAATAATGAAAACTGAAAAAAATGCAAGTTGGTCACATATTCTCACCAAGATGAGAGGCAGCATGCTTGGGAGTGCTGCTTCACTTAGGTGCTTCTGGTGGACTTCCCCAAGGCATCGTTGGCCATTGTGAGACCAGGATGCTGGACGAGATAGACCTTTGGTCTGATCCAGCAAGGCTCTTCTTCTGTTCACTCCAATTGTAAACTGGAGTTTAAGCCGCAACCTTTTCAGACTTAGCAAGTGCTTGTCCACAGCAGGATCATTCCTCCTTAGATAGATCTGCTTAGTGACTTTAGCAATGCATCCATTTCCCCTGTGATCTGTCCATGGTCCTGACACCTTGCCAGTCACTTTCCATTGGCACTGGGTGTTCTTTGGATGTACTTCCTTCTTGCTGACACTTAATTCGACCTACCTCCTGGGCTGGAGGTTCTTTCCAAAGTTATGTTCCATTACTGAGAAGCGGCTCCTCCACAGGGGTGAGCCTTGAATAGGCACCTGGCACATCTACCCGTTGATTTAGCAGTGGAGTGCCTGGGTGCGCGTGCGCACGCACACAGTGATATTGTTGGACTCAAACTCCCACCAGCCCCTCTACTTGGGGATTATTCCTTTGAAATTTGATGAAATTTTATTTGATGGTGTTCACAAATGGTCAAGCCCTTTTCCTCTTCTTTCCTTTGCCACCATGTGGAATGGAAATGTTTCCTTGCCATCTGTGGGTCCCGCTGGCATGAGAAAGTGCTCTATGCATATGCTGATGTATGCACATAAAGTCCATCTGTATGAAGAGGGACCCTTCATATTGAGCCAGAATCCCTCCTTGTATAGAGCTCTTCCCTGCACTAGCTAAATGTGCAGATAGCAGGGAAGGGATTCTGTTGCATAGAGCTAGCACAGGGATATGTTCCCAGTGCAAAGTGCTATGGTCAATCTGCATGGCTCCACATCCCCCTTCACATGTTCTGTCAACATGTAGGAGATATGTGAACCTCCCTCCTGACATGGGGAGAAGTGTGCATGATTAACATGGAAGGATTCCACCACTTGCATTCCTTGCTTTTCTGGATTCAAGGTCTACCTCTTGTTAAAAGGACAGGGTGGAAACTTTCAACTGTCTGCGACAATAACTGACAGTCAGCAAGATGCAGCCAGTGCAATTTAATTAGAACACCTGTGCTACAGAGACCTTTGGCAAGCTTTTTCTTGGCTAGACTTAAACTATTTTTTAATATGGAATACTTCTATTAAAAGTATAAAAGTAGTTTTATTTGATAATTTGATAATTCCTAATGTAGTTCTCTGGTTCTTTTCTTAAATCAAAAGCATAGAAATAAATAGGAAAAATGCTGGCAAAGACAGAGTGGTTTATAATGACATTGCACAAAGATTGGATTGGTGCTTGGAAGCACCAATTCCTCACTGGCCTTGCAGACAACTTCATTGTCCAGAAAGTGGGAGAAGCAACAAGAGGAACAGCCATTTTAGATCTGGTCCTAACCAATGTCGATGACCTGGTTAATGGGGTAGAAGTGGAAGGATCATTAGGTGCAAGTGATCATGCTCTTCTGAAGTTTACTATACAACGGAAAGGAGCAGCCAAGCATACTAGGACTCAATTTCTTGACTTTAAGAAAGCCGACTTCATAAAACTTAGGGAAGTGCTGGGTGAGATCCCATGGACAGTAATACTAAAAGGAAAGGGAGTTCATGATGGCTGGGAGTTTGTTAAGAGGGAGATAGTAAAAGCACAACTTCAGGCAATACCAATGAGACGGAAACATGGAAGGTGCCTAAGGAAGCCAGGGTGGCTATCTAAAGAACTTTTAACTGAGTTAAGATTAAAAAAGGATGTGTACAAAAAATGGAAAAGGGGGGAAACCACCAAAGAGGAATTCAAACAAATAGCCAGCACGTGTAGACACAAAGTCAGAAAAGCTAAAGCACAAAATGAACTCAGGCTTGCTAGAGAGGTTAAAAGCAACAAAAAAGGCTTTTATGGGTATGTTCGTAGCAAAAGGAAGAACAAAGAAACAGTGGGGTCACTCAGAGGAGAAGATGGTGAAATGCAAACAGGGGACACAGAAAGGGCTGAACTCCTCAATGCCTTCTTTGCCTCAGTCTTCTCCGATAAAGAAAACAATGCCCGACCTGAAGAATTTGGAGCAAATGATTCAGCAGAGAAAACACAGCCCAGAATAACTAAGGAGATAGTACAAGAATACTTGGCTAGTTTAGATGTATTCAAGTCTCCAGGGCCAGATGAACTGCATCCAAGAGTATTAAAAGAACTGGCAGATGTGATCTCAGAACCACTGGCAATCATCTTTGAGAATTCCTGGAGAACAGGCGAAGTCCCGGCAGACTGGAGGAGGGCAAATGTTGTCCCTATTTTCAAAAAGGGGAAAAGAGAGGACCCAAATAATTACCGCCCAGTCAGTCTGACATCAATACCAGGGAAGATTCTGGAGCAGATCATTAAGCAAACAATCTGTGAGCACCTAGAAAGGAATGCTGTGATCACCAATAGTCAGCATGGATTTCTGAAAAATAAGTCATGTCAGACGAACCTGATCTCATTTTTTGACAGAATTACAAGCCTGGTAGATGAAGGGAACGCAGTGGATGTAGTCTACCTTGATTTCAGCAAGGCATTTGACAAGGTGCCCCATGATATTCTTGTAAAGAAGCTGGTAAAATGCGGTCTTGACTCTGCTACCACTCAGTGGATTTGTAACTGGCTGACTGACCGGACCCAAAGGGTGCTCATCAATGGTTCCTCTTCATCCTGGAGAAGAGTGACTAGTGGGGTGCCACAGGGTTCTGTCTTGGGCCCGGTCTTATTCAACATCTTTATCAACGACTTGGATGATGGACTCAAGGGCATCCTGATCAAATTTGCAGATGACACCAAACTGGGAGGGGTGGCTAACACCCCAGAGGACAGGATCACACTTCAAAATGACCTTGACAGATTAGAGAACTGGGCCAAAACAAACAAGATGAATTTTAACAGGGAGAAATGTAAAGTATTGCACTTGGGCAAAAAAAAATGAGTGGCACAAATACAAGATGGGTGACAGCTGGCTTGAGAGCAGTACATGTGAAAAGGATCTAGGAGTCTTGGTTGACCACAAACTTGACATGAGCCAACAGTGTGACGCGGCAGCTAAAAAAGCCAATGCAATTCTGGGCTGCATCAATAGGAGTATAGCATCTAGATCAAGGGAAGTTATAGTGCCACTGTATTCTGCTCTGGTCAGACCTCACCTGGAGTACTGTGTCCAGTTCTGGGCACCACAGTTCAAGAAGGACATTGACAAACTGGAACGTGTCCAGAGGAGGGCAACCAAAATGGTCAAAGGCCTGGAAACGATGCCTTATGAGGAACGGCTAAGGGAGCTGGGCATGTTTAGCCTGGAGAAGAGGAGGTTAAGGGGTGATATGATAGCCATGTTCAAATATATAAAAGGATGTCACATAGAGGAGGGAGAAAGGTTGTTTTCTGCTGCTCCAGAGAAGCGGACACGGAGCAATGGATCCAAACTACAAGAAAGAAGATTCCACCTAAACATTAGGAAGAACTTCCTGACAGTAAGAGCTGTTCGACAGTGGAATTTGCTGCCAAGGAGTGTGGTGGAGTCTCCTTCTTTGGAGGTCTTTAAGCAGAGGCTTGACAACCATATGTCAGGAGTGCTCTGATGGTGTTTCCTGCTTGGCAGGGGGTTGGACTCGATGGCCCTTGTGGTCTCTTCCAACTCTATGATTCTATGATTCTATGATTCTATGAAGCTAGCTGGTCTTTTCAAACTCCAGCTTGATATTCATCATAGATGATCAACTTAAATTAGGGTCGCCAATGCTATACTGTGATTAAAGCACCACCAAATGTCCTGTCAAAATGTTGAGAGACAATATGGAAATGAAGTTCTCCTGAGCAAAACTCGGGAATGAACTTTTAGGGGCTATTTTGCAGAAGCAAATTTCTTCACTGATCCGGCCCATGGAGGGATCTCCGCTGGAGTGAACTGGCCCAGGCGAGGTAAACCTTGCTGACCCCTGCTCTACACTCTTCCAACTAGGCCTCGGGTGAATGTGGTGCCTGGAAGGCACACCTTAATAAGCCTCTCTGTCTGAGGGACTGCAACACAACAGCACTATCTCCCTGGTTACTAAAGAAGAATAGAAAAAGAGACCTTCTGAACCAAACCAAAAGCCCCTCCAGTCCATCATCCAATCTATTACACCTTCAAAAGAGCTAATAACCTGGACAGCATCTGGTAAGTCACCCTAAATTGTCAATAGTAAGCATGTCAAATTGATGTCTTAGGAAATGTTATTCCCTATGTTGAAAGCACTTTTAGAATGCAATATTTGTATAGTTTGGAGTCAGACAGTGGGATGTGAAGGGCACTGCACCCTCTTTATACATACAAAGAACTTTGCACCTTTTTCGGGTGTCAATCACAGTCCAGAATGTGTCTGAAACATTAAACAGGAATGCTACAGAGTGAAGGAAATAGCATTTCAGATTCTTAAAAATTAAAACCTTGACAAACTTTACATCCTGGAGAAGTGGTGAAGTTAAATTACGTATTAGCTTTCCCCATTACAATAATAAAAGTATATTGTAAAAACCTGGCTAGATTTTAAAACAGTAAACCAGATCCAGAATTAGAAAAGGAGGCAGGCTGAATGCTCAAGGCGGCCACATTCCTAAAGAGGGTTTGATGGAGAAGATTTCCCCCAAAGCTCTCCTGGCTGCTTGTGGTATTCACTCTGTTCCTCCTGAATTCAAGCTTAACTGAGAATTCCTAAAATTATTTCTAAAACTAGAGAATGAACAACTTGCTGACCTTCCAGTTTCTATAAATTCAGTCCCCCCCTCCCCCGCTCCCAATGCACATATGTGCCTGATTGCAAATCTTGATGATGGTGATGATGATGATGGTTAAATCTGTTTACCACGCCTCGACTCACAGGTCTCAGGAGGGTTCACAGGATAAAATCAGAACATTAAACCACGAAAGACATAATAAAAACAAAAACAGCCCGGTAGCCCCTCCCCCAAACCCATTTTAAAAGGGCATCAGATGTCACTCAACCCAAGACCTGGTTAAAGAGGAGCATTTCTGCCTGGCACCTCGAGGTGTATAATGAATTGGTTCGAGTCCTACCCTCAAAAAAAACAAGCTTGTTTCATCTTCCATGTGAAAGCCCTTCAGATATTTGAACGTGGCTATGATATCTCTCCTCTTTTCCAGGCTAAACATAACCAGCTCCCTCAACCATTCCTCATAAGGCTTGGTTTCCAGACCCTTGACCATCTTGGTTGAGGAAGATGTGTCCATTATCACTTGCTTCTGAACCTCCTTGTAGCATTCTTAGCCATTGCTAGTGCTGATCTAGATAGACCATTACTTGCCATTGGGTTAAAATGGGCAACAGCTCAGTGGTAGAATATTGTCAGGTTTAGCGCTTCTCCCACACAAGACACAGAACGCTGGCAGTTTAAGTAGCTGAGGTTTATTTCTCAATAACAAGCCTACAGCAGTCCCAGCTTCCACAACTCATCCTTCAGCATCGGAGTCTGTTGACTCAACTGGCTTCTGACCCCTCCCAAGGCCAGATATACGCCACGTCCTCCCCCGCCTCCTGATGGCCCACCTCTGCTCTAATCACTTGCTCCGCCTCCTACTTCTTGGCGACTCAGGTGCAGCCAATTCCTCTTCCTCTGGAGATTCCTTTCTGCTGGGTGTGTTGCTGACAAACATGTGCTTTGCATTCAATCTTTAAGTGAATGTCCCCTGTCTGAAATCCTGGGAAAACACTGCCAATGTGGACCACATTGAGATAGATGTATCAGAAGTCAGCCTTAGTACAAGGCAGCTTACTCTGTTCCTATGGCAGAACTGGAGTCCAAATGTTTTAGGCACGGGCTCTTGGATTTTCCACATTTTGCAATGAGCTAAGGTGGATAGGAAGATGGTTCCCAAGTTGTCATGACGTGGAAGGCAGCATGGGCTAGGAGCTATGGTTTAGCACACCAGTACATGAATTGAAAATAGACCTGCAACAGAGAGACTACATGGGAACCTGTGTTTTGCAAATTTATGATGTATGTAGACAGAGCTTACAAATGAGTTTTTACTGTCATTGAATCTCCTGCTAGAGAACAAAACCAGCCTAATCTTCAGTGTTGCAGATAAATGATACTGGAATTTTTTTTTAAGGGTGAGTTGCCTGATGTGGATTAGAGAGGCTCAAAAAGCCTAATTTAGTGTGCATCAAACTGGCTGCTAGATTAACAGTCATAGGTTGGCTGGGATTCACACCCAAAGTGATGCTGGTAACTTCTAATGCTGGTGACTTAATAACTTCTGTGGAATGTAAAATTTACTATAAAATGGAAGAACACTTAAAAAAAAACAACCAACCAAAACCTAGAAGTGGAGCATTTTCCTGTCCTACAAAGATGCATAGCCAGAATTGAAGTTGTTGCAGAGTTTTACCAAAAGTGAAATTTCAAGGGGGGAAACAGAGGTTCCTGTTTAGGCAAAATCATTAGAAGAATTTAACAGGAAGGAAATGAGTTTTTATAATGCTGGGAGCTATCAGCCATAACTGTTCAGCTCTGCTTCTGGACTGGAAAGAAGGAAACTCCTGCCATTGAATCTTTGACGAACATGAGAGAAGTTCATCCAATGGGCCAGAGAAAGGGCGAATGCCCTGGGTTACCTATGCCAAGGTAGCTAGCCTGGTGCCCAAGATGTTGTGGTCTCCACCTCCTGCCCAGCCAGATCCATTCATGATAAGGGACGATGGGAGCTGTAGCTCAGCATCAACATCTTGAGGCCATTGGTTGCCCACCCTGCTGTAGGCTAGCCAGAGTGCACTGCTACAAATGAAGTATTGTCCCTATGCTGTGAAATAAGGAGGTATCAGGAACGGTTGGAAGACATTGCTAGCATAGTAAATATTTGTTGATTCCCCTCCCCACAAAAAAGTTTGTTATTTTTTTAGAACCTTTTTCAGGGAGGCATTGAATTGTAAAGTGAGAAATACTTGCCTGGGATGTCTGTGTCATTTTTCATGTTTATGAAGTGAGCCTGCTAACCTGGGCCAGAAATGGCTGTGATCTTGCAGGATAATGAGGGAAGATGGCTAGAAGCAAGCCTGTCTTTGTTATTAGGCATGTCTTTGGCAGTCACTATCATTATGGGATATGATTACTGATTTCCTTGGCTTGAGAAATGGGTTTTCAGTGTGAGGTGTGTCTCCCTAAAGATGTCACTAAGAAGACAGGCAACAGGTCTACATAAGGATATGACATCATAATCACACACACACACACACACACACACACACACTGCTTTGGGACCCAGCAAATAGTATGACATTGCTCCAAGCCTGCCTTAAGACTTTATCCTGCAAATGTCAGGGCCCACTTGCTTAAGTAACTGGGAAGGGACAAGACATAAGATTCACATTTCCGGGTTGGCACCTCTGGCAATGGCGGATTTCCTCTGATCGGGAGGAATCCGTTCCTTGGAAAATAGGGTCTGACCGCCACGGCGAGGCGGAGACCCATTAGAAACCACGGGCGGAAGAAGCTCGTGGACTTGGGATTCGGCCGGTACCTTTTGTGCCTCCCCTACTCGCGGGGAAACCCGGTTTCGGGGATCCAGAGAGACGTGGGGTGAGCGGCGCGGTACATTGAATCAACCGCTTCTTTAAAGGAGTGAATCTGCATTGCTGTTGCCAGAAAGCATCGACTTTTCCTGTGGACATTCGGACTCGAAATAATCACTTGTAAGTAAAATAGAAAATTGGACTTTTTAAACATCGTAATTTGGCATTGAAATGGGGAGGTTTAAACAGGAAGTCCGCCTTCCGTTTTGTAAACAGATCAAAGCAAAGACGTCGCAAGCTAAAGCCTGGGAAAAGTATTTTGTAAAACATTAAACTTTCATCATTTAAGACATTGAACCCCCCCTTGGAAGCAGGAGAAGAGGGGGGAACTCTTTGTGGATTGTTTAAACCTGCAGGAGAGTGAGCGAGACGAGATAATTTACCACTGTTTCGAGCCTGGGATCAGGCTGTTAATAAGATCGATGATTTGAGAAAATTATTTACTAGGAATGGAATACATCCTGATGGACAGTTGAATAAGAGATATATATCCTTTTCATTGTTTCCTCTGCACTTAAAAAGGAGAAAAGTAACTGAAAGTTGAATGGTAACTCTGTTATTGGACTTGGATTTATAAGGATAGATACAAATAGAAATTGTTTCCTATAGAGGGAGCCTTTGAAACTGTTGTAACTGCGAAGTGGAATCAAGGAATTTTCCACTAAGAACTAAGGAGTGTGTGAAATAAGTGACCTTGGATAAGACCTTGGATAAGAATGGCAAAACAAGAAGTTTTAGTGAATGCATTTTACAAAATAAGTGCTCTGTTGGAACAACTACATGAGAAGACGGACTTGACGGTAAAGAAAATTGACAATTTGGGACAAAATATAACTGATTTGGAACAAAAAGTGAACATTTTTACAGGAATTACTCAGGATGCGACTCAGGAACCCTCTGAAATGCAGACAATTCCAACAAGAAACAAAAGTGGGAGGCATCTAAAGAAACCAGTGTGGCTGCATAAGGAGCTAACAGATGAGCTGAGATATAAGAAGGGCATGTCTAAGAAATGGAAGAAAGGGGGAATCATGAAGAAAGCATATATACAATAAAGCAACAGCTGCAAGGAAAAGGCAGGCAGGCCAAAGCTCAGAATGAGCTCAGACTTGCAAAAGAGTTTAAAAATTTTTTTAAAAGGTTTATTTGACTATGTTTGAAGCAAGAGGAAGAACAAGCAAGTGGTAGGTCCTCTGCGTGCAGTAGATGGAGCAATGCTATTGGGTAACAGAGAGAAAGCGGAACTGCTGAACACTGACTTTGTCTCTGTCTTCACCCAAAAGGAAAGCGATGCCCAACCTGGTGATAACAGAAAAAATGGTATAAGGAAAGAGCTGCAGCCCAAAATAGAAAAAGAGGTAGTAAGGGACCACCTGGATACTTTAAATGAATTCAAATCCCCAGGGCCTAATGAGCTGAATCCAAGGCCATAAACGTTGAGAATTCTTGGATCCATTGGGCTAGGGATGTGGGGAGTAACACAGAATAGAATCATGGGGAAAGTTGTGGAAATATGGGTTGAAATTCACAGCATGCTATACTTGCTATACCTTGAGCAAGAATTTTATGAAAATGATATATACCGTAGATGGTACTTTACAACAAACAAATTACCAAAAATGTATAAATCAATGTCATAGAATCATAGAGTTGGAAGAGACCACAAGGGCCATCGAGTCCAACCCCCTGCCAAGCAGGAAACACCATCAGAGCACTCCTGACATATGGTTGTCAAGCCTCTGCTTAAAGACCTCCAAAGAAGGAGACTCCACCACACTCCTTGGCAGCAAATTCCACTGTCGAACAGCTCTTACTGTCAGGAAGTTCTTCCTAATGTTTAGGTGGAATCTTCTTTCTTGTAGTTTGGATCCATTGCTCCGTGTCCGCTTCTCTGGAGCAGCAGAAAACAACCTTTCTCCCTCCTCTATGTGACATCCTTTTATATATTTGAACATGGCTATCATATCCCCCCTTAACCTCCTCTTCTCCAGGCTAAACATGCCCAGCTCCCTTAGCCGTTCCTCATAAGGCATTGTTTCCAGGCCTTTGACCATTTTGGTTGCCCTCCTCTGGACATGTTCCAGTTTGTCAGTGTCCTTCTTGAACTGTGGTGCCCAGAACTGGACACAGTACTCCAGGTGAGGTCTGACCAGAGCAGAATACAGTGGCACTATTACTTCCCTTGATCTAGATGCTATACTCCTATTGATGCAGCCCAGAATTGCATTGGCTTTTTTAGCTGCCGCGTCACACTGTTGGCTCATGTCAAGTTTGTGGTCAACCAAGACTCCTAGATCCTTTTCACATGTACTGCTCTCAAGCCAGCTGTCACCCATCTTGTATTTGTGCCTCTCATTTTTTTTGCCCAAGTGCAATACTTTACATTTCTCCCTGTTAAAATTCATCTTGTTTGTTTTGGCCCAGTTCTCTAATCTGTCAAGGTCGTTTTGAAGTGTGATCCTGTCCTCTGGGGTGTTAGCCACCCCTCCCAGTTTGGTGTCATCTGCAAATTTGATCAGGATGCCCTTGAGTCCATCATCCAAGTCGTTGATAAAGATGTTGAATAAGACCGGGCCCAAGACAGAACCCTGTGGCACCCCACTAGTCACTCTTCTCCAGGATGAAGAGGAACCATTGATGAGCACCCTTTGGGTCCGGTCAGTCAGCCAGTTACAAATCCACTGAGTGGTAGCATAGTCAAGACCACATTTTACCAGCTTCTTTACAAGAATATCATGGGGCACCTTGTCAAATGCCTTGCTGAAATCAGGGTAGGCTACATCCACTGCGTTCCCTTCATCTACCAGGCTTGTAATTCTGTCAAAAAATGAGATCAGGTTAGTCTGACATGACTTATTTTTCAGAAATCCATGCTGACTATTGGTGATCACAGCATTCCTTTCTAGGTGCTCACAGATTGTTTGCTTGATGATCTGCTCCAGAATCTTCCCTGGTATTGATGTCAGACTGACTGGGGCGGTAATTATTTGGGTCCTCTCTTTTCCCCCTTTTGAAAATAGGGACAACATTTGCCCTCCTCCAGTCTGCTGGGACTTCGCCTGTTCTGCAGGAATTCTCAAAGATGATTGCCAGTGGTTCTGAGATCACATTTGCCAGTTCTTTTAATACTCTTGGATGCAGTTCATCTGGCCCTGGAGACTTGAATACATCTAAACTAGCCAAGTATTCTTGTACTATCTCCTTAGTTATTCTGGGCTGTGTTTTCTCTACTGAATCATTTGCTCCAAATTCTTCAGGTCGGGCATTGTTTTCTTTATCGGAGAAGACTGAGGCAAAGAAGGCATTGAGGAGTTCAGCCCTTTCTGTGTCCCCTGTTTGCATTTCACCATCTTCTCCTCTGAGTGACCCCACTGTTTCTTTGTTCTTCCTTTTGCTACGAACATACCCATAAAAGCCTTTTTTGTTGCTTTTAACCTCTCTAGCAAGCCTGAGTTCATTCTGTGCTTTAGCTTTTCTGACTTTGTGTCTACACGTGCTGGCTATTTGTTTGAATTCCTCTTTGGTGGTTTCCCCCCTTTTCCATTTTTTGTACACATCCTTTTTTAATCTTAACTCAGTTAAAAGTTCTTTAGATAGCCACCCTGGCTTCTTTAGGCACCTTCCATGTTTCCGTCTCATTGGTATTGCCTGAAGTTGTGCTTTTACTATCTCCCTCTTAACAAACTCCCAGCCATCATGAACTCCCTTTCCTTTTAGTATTACTGTCCATGGGATCTCACCCAGCACTTCCCTAAGTTTTATGAAGTCGGCTTTCTTAAAGTCAAGAAATTGAGTCCTAGTATGCTTGGCTGCTCCTTTCCGTTGTATAGTAAACTTCAGAAGAGCATGATCACTTGCGCCTAATGATCCTTCCACTTCTACCCCATTAACCAGGTCATCGACATTGGTTAGGACCAGATCTAAAATGGCTGTTCCTCTTGTTGCTTCTCCCACTTTCTGGACAATGAAGTTGTCTGCAAGGCCAGTGAGGAATCTGTTTGACCTTATGCTCTTGGCTGAGTTTGACATCCAACAAATATCCGGGTAATTGAAGTCCCCCATTACTACTATCTCCCTTCCTTTTGCATGCTTGGCCATCTGTTCCAGGAAGGCATCATCTATGTCCTCCGTTTGGCTTGGGGATCTATAGTAAACTCCCACAATGAGGTCACTGTTATTCTTCTCTCCCTTAATTTTGACCCAAATGCTCTCACTTTGGCTTTGAGGTTCTAAATCTTGGATCTCTTCACAGGTATACACATCCCTGACATATAACGCCACTCCTCCTCCTTTCTTGTCTGGTCTGTTTCTCTGAAATAGATTGTATCCCTCCATCTTTACATTCCAATCGCGGGACTTATCCCACCAGGTTTCAGTGATGCCTATTATGTCATATTTAGTTTGCTGTACCAAGAGCTCAAGCTCATCTTGTTTATTTCCCATGCTTTGTGCATTAGTGTACAGACATTGAAGTCCATTAGTCATTCCCCCGTGTCTCTTATTTAAGGATTTTTTCCTCCCACCACTAGGTCTGCTTGCTGTTTGCTCCATTTGGTCTATGACATTTGGATGATCATCTTCATCAATTGATAGACTCCTACCTTCAGGAGCACTGTCTCCCTCCCCCACATTAGTCAGTTTAAAGCCCTCCTGATGAGGTTTCTGAGTTTTTTGGCAAAAACATTCCTCCCAACCATTGTGAGGTGCAGCCCATCGCTTGCCAGAAGTCCATCTTCAAGAAACTGCAGTCCGTGATCTAAGAATCCAAACCGTTCCTGTTTACACCATTTGCGAAGCCAGCTGTTTACTTCCACTATTTTTCCCTCTCTCCCTGGGCCACGTCGTTCAACTGGGAGGACAGATGAGATGACGATTTGTGCATTTAATTGCTTCAATTTCCTGCCCAGAGCCTCGTAGTCTCTTTTGATCTTCTGGAGGCTATTGCTTGCAGTGTCATTGGTTCCCACATGAACCAAGAGGAAGGGGTATTTGTCAGTGGGTTTTATGATTCCTGGCAGTCGTTCAGTTACATCTTGGATCTTAGCCCCGGGGAGACAGCACACTTCCCGAGACATCTTGTCAGGCCCACAGATCACTGCTTCTGTTCCCCTCAGTAGGGAATCCCCTATCACCACTACACGCCTCCTCTTAGGTTTGGTCGGGGTTCTTCCGTGAGCGGCCCGTTCCAAGGTCGCCTGCACATTCCCTGAGGACTGACTTTGCTGTTCATCTTCATATACCTGATCGACTGTAATGAGGGAGAGATCCTCAAATGGAGTCTGCTCTTCGTCTTCCATGCTAGGGGAGAGGACCTGAAAGCGATTGTGTATTTCTAAACAATCAGAGCGAACCCTGGGCCTCCTACTTCTTTGAGTCACGTTTCTCCACATATCGGGCTCCTGTGTTGGTGAACTAGCCTCCTTCCCAGGGGAGTCTCCTGTCTCCTCCTTGGTGGAGACGGTGTGCTCTGCTGCTTCCAAGAAGAGCTCCAGCTCTCTAATTCTTTGGAGTGTAGCTACACGTTCCTCCAGTTGCTGGACTTTGTCTTTTAGGAGGGCAATCAACATGCAATTGCTGCATGTAAAGCTGCCTGCAACCTTTGGCAAGATGGCAAGCATTGCGCAGGAACTGCAGGCGACTGCAGCTGTTCCCTCCCCCTCCATCTTGAGAACGTGTCGTTGGGGGTGGCTACAGCGGTCCTGCATCATAAAAAGTGTGAAGACAGGACTAATAACTCCCCCCCAAAAAACCTAGGTCTCCCCCAACAAACGTTTGAGACTAGCTCCCCTAAATCTAAAAGATGGATCAAACTGTGCGCGCCACAGCTCTCACTTCCATACATCACTACTGGGAAAACCATAGCTTTTACTATACAGACCTTTGTTGGCAAGGTGATGTCTCTACTTTTTAAAATGCTGTCTAGGTTTGTCATTGTTTTCCTCCCAAGAAGCAGGCGTCTCTTAATTTCGTGGCTGCTGTCACCATCTGCAGTGATCATGGAGCCCAAGAAAGTAAAATCTCTCACTGCCTCCATTTCTTCCCCTTCTATTTGCCAGGAGGTAATGGGACCAGTGGCCGTGATCTTCGTTTTTTTGATGTTGAGCTTCAGACCATATTTTGCGCTCTCCTCTTTCACCCTCAATAAAAGGTTCTTTAATTCCTCCTCACTTTCTGCCATCAAGGTTGTGTCATCTGCATATCTGAGATTGTTGATATTTCTTCCAGCAATCTTGATTCCAGCTAGGGATTCATCCAGCCCAGCCTTTCGCATGATGAATTCTGCATATAAGTTAAATAAGCAGGGAAACAATATACATCCTTGTTGTCCTCCTTTCCCAATTTTGAACCAATCAGTTGTTCCATATCCAGCTCTAACTGTAGCTTCTTGTCCCACATAGAGATTTCTCAGGAGACAGATGAGGTGATCAGGCACTCCCATTTCTTTAAGAACTTGCCATAGTTTGCTGTGGTCGACACAGTCAAAGGCTTTTGCATAGTCAATGAAGCAGAAGTAGATGTCTTTTGGGAACTCTCTAGCTTTCTCCATAATCCAGCGCATGTTTGCAATTTGGTCTCTGGTTCCTCTGCCTCTTCTAAATCCAGCTTGCACTTCTGGGAGTTCTCGGTCCACATACTGCTTGAGCCTTCCTTGTAGAATTTTAAGCATAACCTTGCTAGCGTGTGAAAGGAGTTCAATTGTGCGGTAGTTGGAGCATTCTTTGGCACTGCCCTTCTTTGGGATTCGGCACTGCCCTTCTTTGGGATACAGTCATACCTCGGGTTAAATGTGCTTCAGGTTGAGCGTTTTCAGGTTACGCTCCGCTGCGACGTGGAAGTAACGGAGCGCACTACTTCTGGATTTTGCCGCTCACACATGTGCAGACGCTCAAAATGATGTCACAGGCAATAGCGGAAGCAGTGAATCGCGACCTGCGCACACACAGACGTGCAGACATGGGTTGTGTTCGCTTCAGGATGCGAATGGGGCTCCGGAACGGATCCCGTTCTCATCCAGAGGTACCACTGTAATGTGTTGAAAAAGATATTTACGGTAGCTCTCCCCAAAATACCAGAAGCTTTCTTACTGGGGATAACTGCAGCAGATATCCCCCCCCAAAAAAAACAGATAATTCTATTTCTTTGCGCAACAATGGCAGCACCAATATTATACACACAAAAATGGTACAATGAGGTGGTACCTACCAAAGAAGAATGGCAGCTGAAATTGATAGAATATGTAGAATTGGCAAGTTTGGCGTGTAAAATTAGAGATCAGAAAGAGACTGATTTTAAAGAAGATTGGAAAATGTTTTCAGAATACTTAAAAAATCAGTGTAAATGTGTTAAAACGCAAATAGGATTGGAGAAAGAACAGCAATGGGGGAAAACTTTTCATTTTTCTTTTGTGGTCAGGTGAAGGTATAGAGAAACTATAATATGCAGCATAAATTAAAATTTTGGGGGAACCGTGAAGGGAGAGATGGGAAGTCAAAGGTGGAATGATTGATTGCTAAATGTAAAATATTGCTGAATTATTTTATTTTATTTTATTATTTTTTTATTTTTTTAAAAAAGAGAATTATTGGAGAAGAGGTGAGAATGGATGTGGGCAAATATTGTTCCTCTCTTCAAAAAGGGGAGGAAAGAAGACCCAGGTAACTACCCAACCAGTGAGGTTGACGCCAATACCAGGAAAGGTTCTAGAACAGACAATAAAACAGTCACTCTGTGAGCACTTATATTTATATGTACCTGTTTAAAGCAAAAGAAAAGTTAAAAAAGAGAAAAGAAAAGGATGCTGTGACCACTAAGACCCAACATGGGTTTCTCAAAAACAAGTCATGGCAGATGAATCTCATTCCTTTTTTTGATGGAGTTACAAGCTTGGTGGATCAAGTGAACAGATTGGAAAACTGGGCCAAAACTAGCAAAATGAATTTCAATAGGGCCAAATGTAAGGTTTGACACTTAGGTAGAAGAACCAGCTGCATAAATATAAGATGGGAGACACCTGGCTTGGAAGCAGAACATGTGGATCTAGGGGTATTAGTCAACCACAAAGTTGATAGTTGATATGAGTCAACAGTGTGATGCAGCAGCAAAAAAAAAAAAAAAAGTAATGCTATTCTAGGTGGCATCAACAGAAGTCTAGTGTCCAGATTAATTCTGCTCTATTGTGCCTTGATCAGACCACACCTGGAGTACTGTGTCCAGTTCTGGGCCCCACAATTTAAGAAGGATATTGACAAGCTGGAGCATGTGCAGAAGAGTGCAACTAAGATTATCAAAGTTCTGGAAACGAAGCCTAATGATGAATGATTGAGGGATTTTGGTATGTTTAGCCTGGAAAAGAGGAGACTGAGAGGAGATATGATAGCCATCTTCAAATATCTCAAGGGCTGTCACAGGGAAGAGGGAACAAGCTTGTTTTCTCCTACTCTGGAGGGCAGGACTCAAACCCATGGCTTCAAGTTACAAGAAAAGAGATTCTGACTAAACATCAGGAAAAACTTTCTGACAGTAAGAGCTGTTTGACAGTGGAGAAAAAGTCTCCATGAAAGACAAGGACATTTTCTTTGTACTGCCAGCCTGAAGGAGACAGTTACACAGGAAGTTTAGTTCCTGTTAGCATCAAGGAAATGTGCAGACCTTGACTCACTCATCTGGAGGGGATCCCAGGAAAATGACCCAGACAGAGCAGAGATGAGTCAAGACCAAAGAGCAGCACCAGTCGGGAGAAGCTAAATGGCCAAATCCAATTAAACACAGCTCTATTTTTAATCTTTAATCAGGCCATTACATTAAGTAACAAAGGGATTTATTTAATTGAAGCCTTCATCCATAACATGCAATATTACTTTAGCCTATAGTGTCGTTGTTTTCCTTTTAATTCCCTTGATCTGAAATCAGTCTTTGTGCCTTATTATACAATTCAGGTGAAGAGCTTAACAAAACTCAAAAGGAAGATTAAGACATTTCTCTGGTGAAGGGAAAGCTTCACATAGTGGTCACGCTCAAAAAGGGGGTTTCACAAATGAATTCACAGGCAAGCACTGCCACACCCATCTCACTTTGAAATCAGGAAGGAAGAGCCCAGGGGAGTCCATCTCCCTTATTTCTTCATTACAACAAACGATTTATTGTCCCTGGTGTGCGTAGGAATGGAGTAGAAGTTTCAGACCAAGAGATTCTGCTGCCAAAGAGCCTTTTTGCTCTAGATCACTTGCGAGTCACGGCCTAATCCAAGGTGTATCACAACAGGTGCACTGACACCCTGCAAATATATGGTCAAAGATAAAGAAATGGGTCCCCACATGCATATTTGGGCCTGAAAAGGTTGGTGGCACCTGCTCTAGACTTGAGATGGGGGGTCACTTTTGTCTAGTGGTCCAGATAAAAAAGTGGCCACCTCAGACATTTGATAGGTGGGCAGGTCCACCCATCTGTCAATCATCTGACATCATATGTGCTCCAGCCAGAGTTTATGAACTATACAGGGGTGGCAACTTGAATAAAAAAATTGGGGGGGGGTGCAGGTAAGCCTTGCCCCACATCACAAGACGATCACAAGACACAGGGTGCACACACCACTTGAACGGCAATGTTCATCAACTTTTTGGGAGGGCAGCCTCCTCAAATATTTTATTGTGGGGACTGAAGGGACCTCAGCCCCTAGGAGTTGGCTCCTACAGACCTATATCATAGTTTCATTTAATATACTGACAAGAGAAGTGACTTTTCTCTCTCATCCTTTTCCTGCTTATGTTACAAGGATGTGAAATCCAGACTGTGTTGTTTTGCTGGTACGATACATGATAAATTAGCGACCCCCAACTGACAGATAAGGTAGGCATTCAAAGTCAGTATTTTTAGAAATGCACAATTAATTACACAGAGACCCAAATGAGATGGCTACCTTAGAGCTTCATGTGTCTGAATCCTGTATGAAAAAGGAGGAGGAGGTGAAGGAGAGAAAAAGGAAAATCCATATTTCACAGTTTCATACTGAACAGTTTCATTCTTAGCTTGTTCTCAGTTAGGATCAAGGCTGACATAACAGACATAAATCTAGGCCTAATAAACTTAAATTTATTTAGGATCTTCCCCAGTGTTTGACTGCCAAGAATGTGCATAGTACATCTTCTAGAGAAGGGTTTTCTGTTTAAAAACTTTACTGGTAATGGAGGACTTGGAAGCACAGGGCCAATTTCCTCACACTGAGTTTTAATGAGGTACAAGCATGGCAATATATCCCAGTCCTTGCCTGTAGATTCAATATTGTCCCACACTGAGTAGCCTTCATCAGCACAGGCATGTGGGAGAAGCAATGAATGAGCTGTGTAGGAGCTCCACATTGACAGATTCCTTCCTTCCTTCCTTCCTTCCTAGTCAAGAGCACTGGACAGGTTTGCAGGAATGACTAAGGCCACAGGCCACAGGTGGGCTCACAGCACTTTCGGGTTTCTATCAAGCCATTCATCATAACAAGTGCCATGCCAAGGCTAGGAGCTCACTGTGACTTGCATGAGATCATAAGGGTTTGTAATGCCATGATGGTGCCAGTCCCAGAGACCACAGGATTAGGACCCTAGGTAAAGGGAAAGGGAAAGGTACCCCTGCCCGTACGGGCCAGTCTTGACAGACTCTAGGGTTGTGCGCCCATCTCACTCAAGAGGCCGGGGGCCAGCGCTGTCCGGAGACACTACCGGGTCACGTGGCCAGCGTGACATCGCTGCTCTGGCGAGCCAGAGCCGCACACGGAAACGCCGTTTACCTTCCCGCTAGTAAGCGGTCCCTATTTATCTACTTGCACCCGGGAGTGCTTTCGAACTGCTAGGTTGGCAGGCGCTGGGACCGAACAACGGGAGTGCACCCCGCCATGGGGATTCGAACCGCTGACCTTTCGATCGGCAAGCCCTAGGCGCTGAGGCTTTTACCCACAGCGCCACCTAGGTAGCTGCTTTAGGACCCTAGGTAGCTGCTTTATACTGCATCAAATCATGGATCCATCTAGTTCATTGCTGTTAACACCAGGAGTGCGGAATCTTTGATTTGAGGACCAAATGTGGCCCTCCAGACCTCTCTCTCTGATTCTTGGAACACTCCCAGGTGACACACACACAGGGAGAGTGTGTCTGCTCAATGGTTTTTGCCTGGCTGGACAGTGTCCTTGATCTCTGATAATGCCTTTTGCTTGCCTGGAGGGAGGGCAGAGCTGGGTAGGTGAGTGTGTGCAGAAACTAGCCTACTGTGCAGAGGTAAAATTCACATTTATTGCTCTGTCTCCTTCTTGCCTCTGGCCCTGATCACCATGGATGTGTCAGAAGATTGCCCAGAAGGCAATGTGACTGAGGAGGTTCCCCACTCCTAATGTACACTGGTTGTAAACCTTTCCAGGGTTTCCTGGTGGTTCCTGGAGATGCTGAGGACTTCTGCATGCAAAGCAAATGGTTCACCATGGAGATGTGGTCCTTTAACTCCCTTCAGTTACTGAAGGACCATGGAGTCTCTGAACTGGACCACAACCTCAGCACCCATATCACTGTACCAAACAAATGTATATGAGTAATGAACACCGCCTGCTTCTAGTTTAGTGACATTGTGCTCATACCATTATTTGTTCATAAATATAATGACGAATTAGCTACAGACTGAGCTTCTTTAAATCAAAACAAATGTGGGGCAATCTTTTGCTAGAGCCTGAATAAATGTTAGATGAACAGCTCAGATTTCACTTGGAGGGTTTTGTACATTATCATCTTCCATTTGTAGACAATGCTGAAACACAATCACGTAGATGGACTAAGTTTCTCCATGTGCAAGCTGTAACACCAGTCGTATGTTTTTGTTAGGTTCTCCTCCCCTTGGTGGTAATAAAGCATGGAATTCTCAGATGGGGGTAATAAAACTGCTACTTTCTATGCTAGAAACAGATGCTCAGGCAGCGGCAGGTTAGAACTAATAACAAATAGCCTGGCATTATTAAATGTCACAGGAGAAATGAAGGGAGTTGCAGAAATCTCATCTTTTAAAAACCAGCTTGGATGGAATATAAATAGCATCAGGAACTTCGTCAGGAACTGGTGAGGGGTGTCACCTACAAGCGACAGGCAAATCTGTCTATTTTGGTTTCTCTTAAATTCTCATTTTTTTCAACCTTCATTTCTCCACATTTTTTCCATCAGTTTTTTTTAAAAATCCTCATGAAAATTCATCACTGAACACACAATTTTGTAAAAACATTTCCCCTAATTTAATGCATTTTAAATGCTATTTTCACATTAATGTAAGCATTTTCAGGCACATTTCCCCCTAGTATATGCATTTTTGTACACATTATTTGGCTTGAGAACTGAATTGCAGAATACGACGAAGTTCAGGTTTAAAGGTGGGTGTGTTTTCGTTCATGCATATTTTCAGAAAGTATGAATTAGGTTGATACTCTGCTAAATGTGAACTAAATCAAATTTCTCACCCTTCTGTACTGACTACATACAAGCAATGCTATTTTTCAGGGGGTACTCAAGGGTAAGCAGTACCGGCACTCCTTCTTTTTTGTTATTAAAAAGTGTGGCACTTACTGTAATAACTTCATGGTGAGTTCAGCACCTTTTTTTTAATAGAAAAAACGCACTGCATACAAGTGGTTATGATTTTGAGTTGTATCCAAGGCTGGGCCCACTCAGAGCAGACCCACTGAAATTGATGACATGACTAACTTAGATCCATATTGATCCCCAACATACAGTAAGTGTTGGAGACGTGGTCTCTGTTGAGTGATCTGTAAGGATGTGTTTCTCAGTCAGCTGTTTTGTGCCCCCGTTTCCCTAAACACTCCTGCTTTTCTTTTCTCCATTTTATGCTGGCAAGCACCCCCAAAAGCTGCAGGAAAATTTCCAACCCAATGCATCCAAAGAAACCAACACCAGCTGATACAACAACAGTCCCTTTTACGTGCTGGCCAATGAAATCATAGCACACATCTGCAATGAAAGCCTCTCCTGCTCTTACAAAAAAGCGGGGGGGGGGGGAGCCAAGGGCTGATACATCACAGAGCTGCAATGTAAATAATGAGTTGGCTGCACAAAAATGCATAATGGCTGTGAGTAACAGATTAGATGCTGCCAAGAATCAGCGAAAGATCTCTGACACTCACTCAGGTTTTCCAGCTAATCAGTTAAGCGAGGGTTCTCCTCTCATCAGGGAGAAGCGCAAGACTTTGCTTCAACACGCCCTCTCTGCACTCGCTGGCGTCTTTTCACTCTTCAAAGTGACTGACTGAGAAGTTTCACCCAACAGGCATTTAAAAGAAGCAGCTTGCGTCTATGTCAAATGGAACATTTCAAGGAGATAAAGCCTGAGACTCTTCATCTCAGGGTCATGGGTTCAAGCCCCACATTGGGCAAAAGATTCCTGCATTGCAGGGGGCTGGACTAGATGACCCTCGTGGTCCCTTCCAGCTCTACAATACTATGATTCTGATTGTAAATGGATGTTCAAGTGAAATTGTTTACCATAGTGATCCACAAACTGTCATAACAGCAGGAGACAAAGTTTCAAACATTTCCTAAGAAATTCTTGACACAGCACAGTTAGCGTTAGCTCACATATTAATCATTCCTAAGACCTTCCCCATGTTTGCTTTTGAGTATCATGCCTTCTCCTTAGTATGTGTTGAGAAAATGTTTCATTAGGAGTCTGAAGAATTTACTGCAGATCTAATCAGAGCTAATCCAAAGATAATAATAATAATAATAATAATAATAATAATAATAATAATAATAAATTTTATTTATATCCTGCCCTCCCCAGCCGAAGCCGGGCTCAGGGCAGCTAACAACACTAAAATAGTGCAACATTATAAAAATTAATTAAAATCAAAATTGATGGCAACCATAAACTAAAGTTTTGTAAAGACTGCCAAAGGAGGGAGTCAGGCTGCACCCTGACCAAAGGCCTGGTGGAATAGCTCTGTCTTGAAGGCCCTGCGGAAAGATGTCAAGTCCTGCAGGGCCCTTGTCTCTTGTGACAGAGCGTTCCACCAGGTTGGAGCCGCAGCCGAAAAAGCCCTGGCTCTAGTTGAGGCCAGCCTAACCTCTCTGTGGCCTGGGACCTTCAAGATGTTTTTATTTGAAGACCGTAAGTTCCTCTGTGGGGCATACCAGGAGAGGCGGTCCCGTAGGTACAAGGGTCCTAGGCCGTATAGGGCTTTGAAGGTTAAAACCAGCATCTTAAACCTGATCCTGTACTCTACCGGGAGCCAGTGCAGCTGGTATAGCACCGGATGAATGTGATCTCACAGTGAAGACCCCGTAAGGAGTCTCGCTGCGGCATTCTGCACCCGCTGGAGTTTCTGGGTCAGTCTCAAGGGCAGCCCCACGTAGAGCGAGTTACAATAATCACTCCACACACCAAGGAGTGGCGGGATGACAATTCCCCCCCCCAAGCGCCACCCTCTGTCCCCGACCAGAGAGAAACAAGTGCAGCCATTGAAGGACTGTGCCCTGGATCCCCACGTCGGCAAGGCGGTGGTCCAGGAGTTTGTGATCGACCACGTCGAAGGCTGCTGACAGGTCTAGAAGAATCAGCAGCCCGCTTCGATCCAGCTGCCTGCAGAGATCATCTGTTAGGGCGACCAGAGCCGTCTCGGTCCCATGACCAGCACGGGAGCCGGACTGGAATGGATCCAGAGCCGATGTTTCATCCAGAAACCTACCAAGCTGTTCAGCAACCGCTCTCTCAATCACCTTACCCAGGAATGGAAGATTCGAAACCGGGCGGTAATTGGATAGATCTAAGGGATCTAATGATGTTTTCTTTAAAAGCGGGCGCACCACTGCCTCCTTCAGTTCCCCTGGGAATGTCCCGGTGCCAAGGGACAAATTGATGATATCCCCCAGGGGGGCCCGCACCTCGTCTGGACACGCTCTAATCAGCCAGGACGGGCACGGGTCGAGAGGACAAGTGGTGGGCTTTCCAGCTCGGAGGAGTCTGTCCACATCAGCTGGGGATATCCGGTCAAAGTGGTCCAATACTGGACCCGAGGACAGTCGAGGGGCCTCCAGTTCCTTTATTGTATCCAAATTGGCAGGGAGGTCATGGTGGAGCAACAGGACCTTCTCCGCAAAAAAGCTCGCAAATGCCTCACAGCTGTGTGTCAAATTGTTATTTAAATTTGGCTGTCCTTTGAGGGACGTTAAAGACCAAATTATACTAAATAATTGCGCCGGGCGAGAGCTAGCGGATGCAATGGAGGCCGAGAAGTAGGACTTCTTAGCGGCCTTCACTGCCATCTCGTAGGTTTTCATAAAAACCCTATAAGATGTTCTTGAAGCTCCGTCACGGGCACCCCGCCATACTCGCTCTAGCCGTCTGAGGTCCTGCTTCATTTTCCGGAGCTCCTCGGTAAACCAGGGAGCCCGGTTTCTGCAGGGTCGCAGAGGGCGCTTAGGTGCAATCTCATTGATGGCTGCCAGGAGCTGGGTATTCCAGCCCTCAACAAGCTCAGTCAATGAGTCGCCAGGGGGAGAAAGGTCCCGCAAGGCTTGACGGAATCTATCAGGGTCCATCAGCCTCTGAGGGCGAGCCCAAATCGGCTCGCCACCTAAGCAGGGTGGGGGTGGAACGTCAATCCTGGCTTTCAGAGCGTAGTGATCAGACCATGGCACCTTCATCGAAGGAAACATGATCACATCTATACCGATGCCAAAGATCAAATCCAGCGTGTGGCCTGCTTGATGTGTGGGGCCCGAAAGAAACTGGGAGAGCCCTAGTGTCACCATGGAAGACACCATGTCCAGAGCCTGTGAGGAGGGAGTGGCATCAGCATGGATGTTGATGTCCCCCAATACCAATAGGTTAGGGAACTCCAAGGCCCAGCTGGCCACCGCCTCCAGCAGGCCTGACAGGGTGGCTGCTGGTGCGCTCGGTGGCCGGTACACCAGCCAGACAGCCAAGCTCATCTCGGAGCCCCACACTAGGCCAACACATTCAATGCCGGGGATTGATGGCGATGGTAGAGCCCTGAAAGAACAATCTTCCCAGATTAATAATGCCACCCCTCCCCCCCGGCCCACAGCCTGCGACTGGCGGAGGACGGAGAAACCCAGGGGCGCCATCTCTCCTAAGGTAACTGTATCCCCTTCGCGCACCCAGGTCTCCGTCACACAAGCCAGGTTGACCCCCTGTGAGATGAAGAAATCTCGCAGGGTGGCGGTTTTGTTGCCTATAGACCTGGCATTGCACAACACCAGTGACTGAGGTGAGTAATCCTTGCTCACCCTACCCTCGTGCCTCGGGATGGGGCGCAGATTGGAAGGGGTACGAGCATATCCGTATCTCGATCCGCTTCGCCTATGACATCTGCCCCCACCGCCATACCTCCCTCACCCCTCCACAGTAGGAATCCCAAGCCTCATACTCGCCTCCATTTACAAAATATAAAAGCAAACAAACAAACAAAAACAATTACACCAAAACAAAACCAATCCCCACCCCACTCAACAACCATCCCACCCCAACCCAAAATAAAACAAAACAAAACAAAAATACATGGATAAAAACCACCGTTTATGGTGGTACAACAAAGTAAAAAGTAAAAACACTTTTATTAACATATTTGCACAATTTAAATTAATTTAACAGGATTCACAGGGATGGTAGTATAACCTTAACTAACACCTTGTAACAACTATGCAAATCTGAGCTTCTCCTTCTTGAAAACAGGCCAGTCAATGTCTTGCATTAGCTGCTTCTTAGGGGGCGATGCACCAGTGCTTTTTTTCAGGGGGATGCAGCACCAGCACCTCCTTTTGGTTGTTGTTAAGAAGTGGGCACTTACTGTAACAACTTCACGGTGAGGACCGGCACCTATTTTCCTAGGGGGGAAAGCACTGAGATGCACCAAGCTTTGTAACAGCAGCAGTAAGATTACACAAGGGGAACTGTAAGGCCAGACTGACCCTGAAGTCCTATGCCAATATTTCTGTCACATCAAAGCACATAAATCAGCCATTCTCTCTATTCCTAGTCCTTATCTTGCATTCTTCAAATGCCACTTGATGGCCTGGCTGGCTCTATCAGAGCTGATGCTGTTGAAAACAAATGCATGGTTGGCAAGCTGAAGGACACAGCGGGAGATTGTCTGCCAGAACTGAATCCAGTTCATAAAGGAATATCTCCTCTGCTAAAATGGGTCAAGGACTTCCCAACTGATGCTTCACAGGTAAGATTCACCTTCTGTTGTGTGTGCAGGGTGGTCCCTCCCCCTACCTGGCCGATCCCCTGGCAATGCCTCCCCAGGCGAGATTGGGCAATTGGCTGAGGTAGGCAGAGACCTCCAGGTATCCAGCCTGGGGAGGATGAAGCCAGCCCGAACTACCAGGAGCCGCACTGGGATCCAGGGGGCTGCACGTGATCACGCCAAAGGCGCCCCCCATTTGATGTGGGGAGCGGTCACTTCCTTCTAGACTACATAGTCACTGTGGGATAATTCCACATCCACAATGAGGTCCAAAACAATTCAAAGCAAGCCCCAAATGGTTAGGTTCAGGTTCAGGCAGATTGTAAAGTCTTCAGGGAAATCACATCACTAGTTGACAGCAATAAAGTCTTCCAACAGGTTACTGAATCCTGATTTCATTGTGGAATGTACAATTCCTTCTTAATGTGTGTTTGTTTTCCTAATCTCTATATGCTTCCATTTTTCTCTACTTTGCTTCCTAAGCCATCACAGAAGGTAGGAGTTTGTTTGCACTGTACTTTTTGCCAAATTCATGGAAGGCATAGCCATACTCAGTTTGTGGCATGAGGCAGCCTAATTCTGTTTTGGCTGCAGTAGGGTGGTGGTAGTAGAAGCGGTAACTAGGGATATTGGAGAATTCAAATGAAATGAGAGTGGAATTACTTATTTGTCCCACGTTTAGAAATCAAAACAACAAATACAATTAATATTCACTGTTGTTGCTGGTTTCAATACGTAATTGATTATGCTGTTTCCCCCTCTCTATTTGTATTGCATTCCCTTTGCTCTGAAATTAATGTGGGTGGAATAATCCATTGGTAATGTAACTTACGTAACTTAGTCATTGATGTAAATTATGCAAGTTATATAATTTCACCAGAGCAAGCAGTGAGACAGTGTAATTTTTGGCAGGAGACAATCTGTAGTGGGATGGAAGCAGAGTCACATGTGATGAATACAGAGCTCTTTGCACTAAAACGGAACCAATGGCAATTCACACAAAACCCATTGACATTTGTTGCAATTCCGTGCTAAGCCATGAGTTTTCCTAAGGGGAAGCAACAGGGCAAACTGAAGTGTGGGTGAGGCCTGAATCATGATAAAGTATACTCATTGAAAACAATGGGACTTCAGCCTAACTGATTTCAGTGGGTCTGCTCTAAGGGTTCAATTCACAACCCACTTATGTGGGACTCAGCCCCATTGAATTCAATAGAGCTCACTTTTGAGTGGTTAGGATTACATCCAATGAGGTCCTATGATAGTAAGATTTCTGTTCTCAGAATGGAGAGGTAAGCAATTTGCAGCAATTCTCCCTCCCTCCTGCAGCCCTCTCCCCAACGCTGCTCTGAAGGATCCCCCAACCCTCTGGGTCACATTTAGCAGGATGTGACTGATCTAGGGGAGAGGGAAGTACGGAGCATTGCTTTCTTCCTTGTTTTGCTGACAGATTCTACCTTGCCATTATCTAAGTGATGCTATTAGATGCAACCCAACAACTTGATCCTACCCATAATATGCAACACTGTTGTGTACATAACATGATGCAACATAAACAACAAACTATTGTGCACAAAACATATTGAAAACCATTCTTTCCTGTAACAGAATTCAGAACACTACTTTAAAGTGATGAGCCAAAATCTCAATTCCAGCTCTGGAAAATACACTTTGATTTTAAATAACTATCATTTGGCCAGCATGGATTAAATGTTGGGGGAAATACATTCCTGTATGTTAATTTTATGGCCCATTTACAACAAATGAAGCATTAATTGAATGGACTCCATGGTGTTCTCCCAGGCGTCTAATCAACCATCGCTGCTAGAGACGGAGAACCACATGCAAAATATGTTAGACATGTTGCTGTGGGGAGAGGGAAAATACTGTTGAGATTTTAAACAAACAAAAATAATAATCCAGCTCCACCCTTCAGGCAGGTTAGGATTTTTCAGACACTTAACCTAACTAACAAAATAGTCTACAAATGCATAATCCACTAAATCCCAATCAGATTAAGGTTTCCTAAACAGAGGAGGGGAGGGAAAGACACTGAAACCAAGGATAGTATTTCATTTGGCACAACAAAAACAGCCAAATCCAATGATTAAAAACCGCTTGCCTGGTTAAGATCAAGGTTAAGGTCCATGTTAGCTCAAGATCCACAAAGCTAGGGAATTGAAAGTTCAGACAGATTTCTTCAAAGTGATGCTCCATGATCAGCAGCAATGCTGTGCAATGTCAGAAACTGTGCTTGCTCACAACTTAAGCTCCATACAGCCATAGTTTTCCTTGGTTTTTTCTCGGGACCCAAACCATTTGGAGAGGATGAAGTACCTGATACTATCAGAGTACTACACCATCCCTGCTCCTGGTTCCCAGTACGTTTCCAAGCACAGTTCAAAGTGTTGGTGCTGACCTTTAAAGCCCTAAATGGCCTTAGTCCAGTATACCTCAAGGAGTGTCTCCACCCCATCATTCAGCCCAGACAGTGAGGTCCAGCGCCGAGGGCCTTCTGGCAGTTTCCTCACTGTGAGAAGTGAAGCTACAGGGAACCAGGCAGGGAACCAACCTTCTCGGTAGTGGCGCCTGTCCTGTGGAATGCCCTCCTGTCAGATGTCAAGGAAATAAACAACTACCAGACTTTTAGAAAACATCTGAAGGCAGCCCTGTTTTGGGAAGTTTTTAACGGTTGATGTTTTATCATGTTTTTAATATTCTATTGGGAGCTGACCATTATTTTTTTCTGTTGATCCACGTTTACTTGTGGCTATACCCAGTGCTTTAAAAAATGTTTCGGTGTGCTCTCATTTTCCAACTCATATTGAAATAGTGCCCCTCAATGAGGGCAAACTTAGATTCACAAAATGTTTAGGGGAATGCGTACCCCCGCTTCTCCCCAGAAAAAAAGCACTGGTTATACCTTTGTAACACCTTTGTAATTGGGTTGTATATACACTTGTGGATATATGATAACATTCAATAAAAAGTTAATGCTTTTTTAAAAGAAGAAGGGAAGAAGACCCTGGCTGCCAGATTAGGCAAAGGCCCGTCTCATGCAGCTTCCTGTCTATGCAGTGGCAAACCTGGTGCCCACACCCTCCAACATTTCTCAGATGAAAATAGAGATATCCTTTTCTACACCAGGAAGCTTCTCCTGTGTTTTATCTCCTGCACACATAGATGCCATATACACATCTACATTGGTCACCTTGAGCCAATGGCACCCTCTCTGCCAAACCTACAGTACCTCACAGGATTGTTGTAAAGAAAAAATGTGTGAGTGAAGGGCTTGTGTACAACATGTTCCACAATTAAATGGAATAATGGAATAAAATTTTAGCTGTAAGCTGCCTTGAGTCCCTGTCAGGGAAAAAGAGGAGGAGGAGGAGGAGAGAAACTGTGAGAATGATCAGGAACATAAATGTTGAGTAAATGCTATTGAATTCAGTGGGACTTACTTCTGAGTAAAAATGCTTAGGATTGCAATGTAAGGTTGGCCAATCTTGACCCAGTTACCTAGGAGTAAGCTCCATTGAATACAGTGGAACTTACTTCTGAGTAGACAGTGTAAGGCTCCATTTACAATAAAGGAATAAGCACTCTGAGCATTTCCTAAGAAATGGCTGACTGCTGAAGCATTGCAATTAACTAATTTAAAGTGGATTGGTGACCTTTTCCTTCAAAGTTATAGGAAGGGCTTCATATGCCAGCACCAGGAGTTCAGATGCAAGGGGAAAGGGCAAGGAAGATCAGCCTGGTTCAAACAGGTCATAAGCCCAGTTATAAGCTTCCTCCTCCTCCTTCTCCTCCAGTAAGTTTTGGGAAAATGTGTAGGGAGCCAGCAATCCACAGAAGTGCACCAGACACCCTCATTATGTAGCTTCCAGAGGATGCAGAAGATATACCTCTTGACTGTGGCTCTGGATGCTTGAGGTGTATATTTTTAGGACCTACCTTATTTTTAGGGTTGCAAATTGTTTTAAACTATGTTTAATATTCTGTTTTAACATTGTAACCTGCTGTGGGACCTTAAGGCAAAAGGCAGCTAATAAACAAACAAACAAACAACTCAGGAGTAGTCCACATGATATCCTCCAAGTGTCATTTGACTACAACTCCCATCAGCCCCAACCAGCATGGCTAATGGACAGGCATGATGGAAGTGACAGTCCAACAAAATATGGAGAGCACCACATTGGCTACCCCCAAGAAAATGGTGAAATCAGAAACCAGGTTCAATTCTGGCAGAAAGGTGGAAACCTGGGCCTAAAAGGTTTGAGGACGGAACTGTGATGGCATAGATAAAGGCTCACTGGCCCATGAGGATAGAGCCCTTCCATAGCATGAAAAGAGATGGCTGCTAGCTCTGAGGGGACAGAATGGAAACAGTGGTCTTTGCCTTCAGGAATCAACTGAAGAAAAACCAAGTTCATGCAGAGCTTGTAGTGGCAGCAGTAAGTGGAAGGAAATGGAAAACTCAGGATTCCAGACAAGTGCATTGGGGAAAAGGCTACTGAATATAAGACAGAAAAAATAGTTAAAGAAAGGGGTGGGAAGAAGATGGCTTTAAAAAGAGAGAAACATTAAAGCCGATGTGACCACTCAGCCAGCATTTCACAGAAAGAGCACTGGCATAAAATTGCAACATTTCTGGAATCGGGGCGATTGGCGAGTATGGGAACAGAAGCAGCCCCTGGTTTCTCAGGCCTCACACAGTCCCTAGAGTCCCTGTGGCTTTGCCTGTGCCAACCCCAAGGTGGATGCTTTTAAAAACCTGTCACACATGGTTCACTTTAAAGCAGAGGGTCTGGCTGTCAGGCCTCTTGGTGCAGTAAATCAATCTTTCCCCCTCCCAAGAAGGAAGGTTCCCATGACTGCCCTTCCACCCAGCCGCTACCAGACACTTTGCCTACACCATAAAGGCAAATGTCTTTCCTGTTTTCACAAGTTGCAACCAGCTGATGAGAGACCCTGAGAGGCCACATCTGTACCTCAGATGCAAAGCAGATAAGATAAAATCAAAGCCAGGGCATCACACAGGGCTGCAGGAGATGGATACAGAGAGCCCAGGCTTCTGTTTTCAGCCATACTTTCACTAAGTAAAATGCAAAATACAAGCATGTGGATACATGTATTTGTGTGTACAAATTGTATGCAATTTAAATGGGTTTTGTATATATCAGTAGGCAATGGGCCAGTATGCATTTATCTCACAACATTTGTGGACCACTTGAGTGTAAAAGAAAATGGACTTAAACACTGAGTGCATTTGAAACTATGGAACAAAGCCAGGCTGGCCGATCCCAATCTATCCCTCTTTTGACCTCCTAGCATCAAGTTTTTAGTTTAAATGAAACATGACTTACCTAAGTAATTGTTGCTCTTGGACATTTCTGTAATGTTGATTTTTGTGGCCCCCTCTGGGATTTCTACTATCTTGTGGTAGCCAAGGTTGGTCAGGGTGTGCTTGAAGACCCCTGAGACCACTTGACAAGCTGTGTTATCCCCTCCGCATATCCCACATTTGTCAACCACTTTGTCTGAGCCCAGATAGTCATCGCAGCCAATGCTCTGTCAAGAAGAGACAAAAAGTATGGATCAGTTACAAGGATAACTGAAAAGGTTCCATGCAATGCCTTGGCATTTGGTTTTAAAAAATAATAATCAGCAAAACTAATAGGGAGTTCTCACAGATCACTGGAAGAACACATGCTTGGCTTGCAGAATTTCCAGGATCTCCACTCATGCAAAGCAGGTAGTGGAACTGGAGCAGGAAAACCACACCTGAGGAACAACAATAGGCAGCACAGGGCTAGATAGTGCAAGGGTCTGGATGAGGACAAGGCAGCTTCTTATGCCCCTTCTTATGCCTCCTTATCGAAAGGGCCACATGGGTTTGAGTAGGGGTGGGCATCCTTTTTTGTGGAGGGCTGTACTCTCTTGAGAGCAATCTGTTGAGAGCCACGCATTGGTGGTGGGAAGAACCAGAGATTATTATGGATGGAGCCAGAGACAAAAGTGTTTTGGATTAATTAATCTGGGATGAAGATCACCTTGCTCCAGGTTTTCACCATAGTTACCTTGAATTAGAATTTCCAATCTTACACATATGTACTTGGAAGCAAACCCCACTGTGTTTGATGGGGTTACTCTGAAATAAGGAGGAGGAGGAGGAGGATTTTAGTACAACAGACCAATCCAGCTATTAGAAACTAACCCATTTTAGTCCCCCCCCCCCTCTCTCTCACACACACACACACACAAAGTCTACTAATTTGTTTTCAGATGCCTTGAGGCTGGGGTGACTTATTCTCTCAAGCCATATGATTACGAATAAAAAGTTTTGAAAAATATATTTAACTTTTTCAAAACATTTCCTCTTTTGTTTGTTGTGAAACTACCTAAAATCAAGAGGAAACACTTTTAAAATCAATGAAACACAAGGAGGGAATGAACAGGAAGAAAAAGAACTCTGATGGGATGGGAGGATACTCCAGTTTCAGGTGAGGGGGCTACATAAAACAAGGTCTGCAAGTATATGGGTTGGTTTCTTGAGGGTTAGAAGATCCAGTCTGTGGCCCCTGAGTCTGAGCTGTGTAGGCCTCTTGTTAGTTTCAAGAGAATCAAGGTGGGAGAGGGCAGCAACTAACTAGCATAGTGCTACCATGAGTAGAGGCAGCTATGCATACCGAATGCTATACAATTGGACTTTTTAATGGCACTTCATGAGTGAGGCTTCTCAGGTCCTGGCAATAAATGGCATGAGGAAATCATCTGCTTTCAAGCTTCGCCCAACCACCATGATTTGTGGAACCAACACTTGTCAATAGATATTACTTATCACAGCAGACATGACTGTGAATTAATGCAGGACAAATAAAAAAATGTAGCAGGTAGACCAAAGCTGTCTGCAGTCAAGAACCAAAAAGTGGAGGGAGTGGGAATTCTTTAGAGAGAAGCATGGGAAGATGTTTGCCACCAATGGTCTATGTGACTGGAAGTGCTCTCCGTGGTTTTAGGTGGGGCTCTCCTCCAGTCTGAAGATGCCAGCGACTGAACATGGGAACTTCTGCATGCAAAGCAGGTCTCCCCCCGAACCATAGTCCTTCCATTCTCATTGCACTGGATTAAGGCAATGACTAGGACAGCGGGTTGTTCCCAATATTAGCCCCATTCAGAGGAGGCACACTGACATCACTGGGAATTAAATTCATTCATTTCAATGGATTTACTCTGAGCAGAACTAGCATTGGCTAAAACCTACATTCCCTCAAAACATGATCAAGAGGAAACCCCAAGAAAGATTTCAACCTCTTGTCATTTTAGAAACAGCTGAGTTCTTGTTTGGAGCAAGCTGTATTTTTAATGTACATAAAGCTGGAGAAAGAGAGAATACTATGGCAATATAGAAACTATGTATGCATGAGAAAAATAATATTGCATCTTGATATTTACGTAGCTTATTCTGGGCACAATGTGAGGTGTTGGCACTGACTTAGAAAACTCAGTGCAATTATTGCCCTAGTCTTCCAAGAAGGCTTCCCTCATTGTGATGTGTGTCCCAGCACAACCTCTGTCATTAGCCAATAGTTACCTCCGAACTGTGCTATGAGTCAAATCTATTCAATGAAGGCAAACAGGGAGACCCTAGAATCATAGAATCATAGAGTTGGAAGAGACCACAAGGGCCATCGAGTCCAACCCCCTGCCAAGCAGGAAACACCATCAGAGCACTCCTGACATATGGTTGTCAAGCCTCTGCTTAAAGACCTCCAAAGAAGGAGACTCCACCACACTCCTTGGCAGCAAATTCCACTGTCGAACAGCTCTAACTGTCAGGAAGTTCTTCCTAATGTTTAGGTGGAATCTTCTTTCTTGTAGTTTGAATCCATTGCTCCGTGTCCGCTTCTCTGGAGCAGCAGAAAACAACCTTTCTCCCTCCTCTATGTGACATCCTTTTATATATTTGAACATGGCTATCATATCCCCCCTTAACCTCCTCTTCTCCAGGCTAAACATGCCCAGCTCCCTTAGCCGTTCCTCATAAGGCATCGTTTCCAGGCCTTTGACCATTTTGGTTGCCCTCCTCTGGACACGTTCCAGTTTGTCAGTGTCCTTCTTGAACTGTGGTGCCCAGAACTGGACACAGTACTCCAGGTGAGGTCTGACCAGAGCAGAATACAGTGGCACTATTACTTCCCTTGAGCTAGATGCTATACTCCTATTGATGCAGCCCAGAATTGCATTGGCTTTTTTAGCTGCCGCGTCACACTGTTGGCTCATGTCAAGTTTGTGGTCAACCAAGACTCCTAGATCCTTTTCACATGTACTGCTCTCAAGCCAGGTGTCACCCATCTTGTATTTGTGCCTCTCATTTTTTTTGCCCAAGTGCAATACTTTACATTTCTCCCTGTTAAAATTCATCTTGTTTGTTTTGGCCCAGTTCTCTAATCTGTCAAGGTCGTTTTGAAGTGTGATCCTGTCCTCTGGGGTGTTAGCCACCCCTCCCAGTTTGGTGTCATCTGCAAATTTGATCAGGATGCCCTTTAGTCCATCATCCAAGTCGTTGATAAAGATGTTGAATAAGACCGGGCCCAAGACAGAACCCTGTGGCACCCCACTAGTCACTCTTCTCCAGGATGAAGAGGAACCATTGATGAGCACCCTTTGGGTCCGGTCAGTCAGCCAGTTACAAATCCACTGAGTGGTAGCATAGTCAAGACCGCATTTTACCAGCTTCTTTACAAGAATATCATGGGGCACCTTGTCAAATGCCTTGCTGAAATCAGGGTAGGCTACATCCACTGCGTTCCCTTCATCTACCAGGCTTGTAATTCTGTCAAAAAATGAGATCAGGTTAGTCTGACATGACTTATTTTTCAGAATCCATGCTGACTATTGGTGATCACAGCGTTCCTTTCTAGGTGCTCACAGACTGTTTGCTTAATGATCTGCACCAGAATCTTCCCTGGTATTGATGTCAGACTGACTGGGCGGTAATTATTTGGGTCCTCTCTTTTCCCCTTTTTGAAAATAGGGACAACATTTGCCCTCCTCCAGTCAGCCGGGACTTCGCCTGTTCTCCAGGACTTCTCAATGATGACTGCCAGTGGTTCTGAGATCACATCTGCCAGTTCTTTTAATGCTCTTGGATGCAGTTCATCTGGCCCTGGAGACTTGAATACATCTAAACTAGCCAAGTACTCTTGTACTATCTCCTTAGTTATTCTGGGCTGTGTTTCCTCTGCTGAATCATTTGCTCCAAATTCTTCAGGTCGGGCATTGTTTTCTTTATTGGAGAAGACTGAGGCAAAGAAGGCATTGAGGAGTTCAGCCCTTTCTGTGTCCCCTGTTTGCATTTCACCATCTTCTCCTCTGAGTGACCCCACTGTTTCTTTGTTCTTCCTTTTGCTACGAACATACCCATAAAAGCCTTTTTTGTTGCTTTTAACCTTCTAGCAAGCCTGAGTTCATTCTGTGCTTTAGCTTTTCTGACTTTGTGTCTACACGTGCTGGCTATTTGTTTGAATTCCTCTTTGGTAGTTTCCCCCCTTTTCCATTTTTTGTACACATCCTTTTTTAATCTTAACTCAGTTAAAAGTTCTTTAACTCAGTTAAAAGTTCTCAGTTAAAAGTCCCTGCTGTTCTTCACCATCCCTCTCCCTGCCTCACTCTCAGAATGGCCAAGGGGTCTTTCCTCCAAGTGGAGCACTCTGAGCCTGGTGGAAAGTGCCTACACCGTGCCTTGATAAAGTGGTACAAAATGCTCTTTAAACATGGGGGGGAATTAAAGAACCAGGTAATGGTAAATGTTTTCTCTAAGTTTAAAGAGCTTTTCTAGTCATGGCTGCAAACTGCAATGGCACCAAATAAGAACATAAGAACAGCCTTCTGGATCAGGCCAATGGCCCATCTAGACCAGCATCCTGTGCTCACAGCAGCTAGTCAGATGCCCTGTTGGAAACCCCCAAGCAGCACTCAAGCACAAGAGGCCTCTCCCCTCCCGCAGTTTCCAGCAAATGGTATTTAAAAGCATCATTGTCTCTGCTTGACACCCTGCCTAGTAGCCACTGAAAGCCTTCTCCTCTTTTAATTTGCCCAACCCTCTTTTAAAGCCATCCAAGGCAGCCTGAATCGAGTGCTATAGTTAACTCTGCTCTGGTCCAGGGGGTCACGAAGAGTCGGACACGACTAAACGACTAAACAACAATAACAATAGTTAACCATGCACTACATGAAACAGTCCTTTCTTTACCTTCATCTATTTCACTCAGCTTCATTAGACATCCATGAATTCTAGAGTTATGGGCAGGAAAGAAAAAACTTTCTCTACTTTCTCCTTGCCATGCATAATTTTAACAACTTCTATGATGTCACCTCTTAGATGCTCTCTCAGCTACCTCACATAAAATACCTCATTCTGAGGAGTGACCCCTTGATCTTTGGACTCAGGGCTGAAAGGAATCATAGAATCACAGAACTGTAGAATTGGAAGGGACCCCAAGGTTCATCTAGCCCAACCCCCTGCAATGCAGGAATCACAACTAAATAATCTCTGAAAGATGGCCATCCAACCTCTGCTTAAAAATCTCCACCATCTTCCTAGCATAGCCAGCACCTATGCAGGCCATGGGGTCCCAGGCACTCACACATTTTCAGTGAAAGGCACCCCTGATATTCTACTTGGCCATGCATGCATGGCGCACAGCATGCACACATGACATTGGCATGGCCACACGATGTGACCTCAGTATGCCCTGGGCACCCACTGTTGCTGCGGCAAGGTGCCCCTGAATGCAAGAGAAGAATCTGTGGTTTATCAACCACCACCACAACCTGGGCCCCAAAACCTGGGGACAAAACAAGGCTGCAAACCCCACATATACTAAGGACCCTCTTGCTTCAAGGATCTTCAGTGGAGACTGTGTTTCACCGGCTTTCAGGGATGTAGCACATTGATAGACCCTTTATGCAACCCAATGGAATTATGATTGGAGGAAATGGCTCAACTAATTTACAAACTGATTTGACCCAAGCCTTGAGTTGCTCACCCATTTTAACTCAGCATAATTTACCAGAGTTGCCATCATATTCTTTAACAGTAGCTTCTGAAATCAACTATAATTTTGGGGGGTGGGGGTGGGGGAGAATCAGGCGTGCTCTGCCAGACATTGGCATACAGAGAACTTCTGTATTCTGTTGGATTACCAGGAGTCTCCCCCTTCCAATAGCAGGAAGCAGATATTTATAACACTGATGAGTTATGGCATATTGGACCAGACACCAGTAATTGGTCCAAAACTTAATATTACTGGTCTTGGGCCAAACTAATTTTAGGGGTGAAGAAAAAAGCAATTTTTCTGGCAGGTTATTTTTTCCCCAGTTTCTGTTTGTTTTAAAGGCAGCTGCTCAGTGGTGATCATAGCTTTGGAATGTTTAGCAAGGATGGAGAAAATTTTCAGTCTTGCAGCTCAACAGGAAAGGTGAGTTATTAATGGGAGATGGAGCAATGCTGGCAACCTGTTTTGTTCCATCCTTCATCAGGATAAATTGTGACCAGATGATTAGAAAAAGAAAGAAGAAAAACAAAACAACAGGAAGAGGTAAAGAATGCAAGCCGAGACAATATAAGGAGGACATCACTTTCCATAGAGTGCTGGGAAAGGTTCAAATAACATCCTAAGACATGGGGTGGTATTCAATTAAGTTTTGCTCAGAGCAGACCTATTGAAATTAATGGCTCCCACTTAGTCATGCTCATTAATTTCCAGGGATCTGGAATGCCATCCATTCCCTCGCAGGTTGGGCCTACAACCTGCATAGCTCAAAGTGGTGCCCGTTGGAGCTATGGGTGAGGGGTGCTTCCCTGTGTACAAAAGTTTCAGGCAAAGAGTGGGACATCAATGAGAAAATATCTAAGTAAGCCTTTTCTGTTTGGATAGAGTTTTTCTTTTTCTTAATATTTTTTTTAGCCCCACAATCTCCCCATTTCCAATCTAAAATGGTACAATCCATTACTACAGAATGGTATGATAAAATATGAGGAGTGCTGCAGGTTCAGGCCCAAAGCCTATCTAGTTCTCTGCTCTCATGGTGGCTAAATCCCCCTGAGAAGCCCACAGGCAGGTCTGCCCCCACCTCCAGCCCCGAAGGCAGGACAGAGCCCTGGTGGTCAGCAGTCACTAGCCTGATCCTCCATGAATTATTCCAGCCGTCTTTTAAAGCCATCCAGTTTGGTGGCCATCATTGCCTCCCGCGGGAGCAAAAAAACACTTCATCTGTCCTGAATCTTCCAACATTCAGCTTCATTGGATATTCCTAAATTCTAGTATTATGAGAAAACTTTTCTTGATCCCCTTTCTCAAATCCATGCATAATTTTTTATACATGTCTATTTGATTCCCCCATGAGCCTCTTCTCTAAACGAAAACATCCCTAATGTAGAGAAGTTGCTCCAGCTCCTTCCTGTCCCCTTTGAGGTGAGGCAACCAGAAATGTGCACAGTATTCCAAGTGCAGTTGCACCATTGATTTGTACCTTGGTACTCAAACGGCTTAGCACCCGAACAAATTGGCTCCCAAATGCCACAAACGTGGAAGTGAGTGTTCCAGTCTGCGAACGTTTTTCAGAAGCCGAACGTCCAACATGGCTTCTGCAGCTTCCAATTGAAGGAAGCTCCTGCAGCCAATCAAAAGCTGCACTTTGGTTTTCAAATGGTTTGGGGAGTCAAATAGACTCCCAGAACGGATTAAGTTTGAGAACCAAGGTACCACTGTAATGGCATTATGATATTGGCAGTTTTATTATCAGTCCTTCTAGTAATGATCCCTAGCACCATCATCAAAGGTGTAAGAAGGCACTGTTTCCATTCTGCCCATACTCCTTGCACGCAGCACCTTTTCCAATTCACTGCAGTCCATCTCCCCCCAAAAGCACAGGATTCGTCTTACTGTCCATGTGGAGAAATTATGTAACACAAGTTACACATTAGTTATGTAATTGTGTTATTCTACCCCATTCATTTCTTTTTAAAAAATGCTTTTATTAAATTTATTAATTTTTTCATTGCTTATTCATACACATATTCCAATACTGTTTTCACATATACTGTGTGTGTGTGTGTGTGTGTGTGTGTGTGTGTGTATATAACCAGACAATATCAATATTTCTTCACAAGTGACTTAACATCACCTCATTGCAGCTTCTTCTATTTTCTTTCTCTTTTCGACTATGTTGTTTGTCTTTATTACATTTCTATTACATAATATAACTTATCTATCTGTTCTTAACTTTGCGAAATTTATTCGAAACACATCAAGGATTTTATTTGAGAGCAATGTTTTCCTAAATAGTCTTTTACACATTCCTACTCTTTTTTAATTTTTTGTTTTGATTGGTTCCTAATTGCCTCTGTCATTTTTGCCAATTCCAAATGCTCACATAATTTGATTCGCCATTCTTCCTTTGTTGGTGTCTTATCCCCCTTCCAATTCCTAGCAATTAACATTGCTGCTGCAGTTGTAGCATATAGAAACACTTTTTTTTTGTCATTGGGTATATCAATTGTCATAATGCCAAGAAGAAAGGCTTCAGGTTTCTTCTCGAATGTTTGTCGAAACATTTTTTTTAAATTTGTCATAGACAGTGTTCCAGAATTTTTTTATTTTATCACAACCCCACCACATGCGGTACATCGTTCCTTCCCCTTGATTACACCTCCAGCATACATGTGATTTTGATTTATATATTTTAGCCAATTTGCTGGGGATCATGTACCACCTATATAGCATTTTCATAAAGTTTTCTTTTATTGTATAGCAGGCCGTAAATTTTAAATCTTTTTGCCACAATCTTTCCCAATCCTACATCTGGATAGAGTGCCCAAAGTCTTTTGCCCATTGGATCATCACGTCTTTGATCTCTTCGTCCTTTACCTCCCAGTCCAGCAGGAGTCTGTATGTTTTTGATAATATTTTCTTTTTGTTTTGTAATAATTCTTTTTCTAGTTTTGATATCTCTTTCTCAAATCTGATTTTCTTATCTATTTTAAACACATCGTTTAATTGGTGGTGTCAGGGGTTCAGGAGCAGAGGCACAGGAGAGGGAGGAAATGGAGAGCGAAGGGGAGGAGTCCGAAGGAAATGTCAGCGATGACAGCGATCCGAGGTCTCTGAGTCTGTCCAGTGAATCAGAGGATTCACAAAAAGGGGCTCCCATGGTCAGGGCAAGGGGAGTACCCAGGGGGGCACTTCAGGGAGAAGGGGCCAGAGGGGACTCAGAGAGCAGCAGCTGGAAATCTGGACCAGCGTCCACACCAGAGGGAAGTAGGGGGGAGGAGTCCCAGGCATCGGGATCAGGCGGCGCGCTACCAGCGGGAGAACATGAGGCAGGATTGACCACGCCTCCGTCAGGGAGCGAGGAAACGGTTAAGAGGAAGGTTAAACGCGCACGCGCGCCAAGTTCAAATGTACAGGAAGGCAGCACAGTTGGCAGCCCGGGTAGGGAGCCAAGTCCTAAAGCCCGCTGAAGAGAGCGGGAGGAGTCAGGAGGGTCAACGTCTGCGTCAGAGGAGTCCAGGAGGGAGGAGACCCCGGGGGGCAGCAGGACCCAGAGGAGAAAGGAGAGAAGGGAGAGGTGGAGTAAGATTAGAGTCTTAAACTGGTGTACAGGGGGCGGAGATTCAGACGGAGCTTCGCCGGTCTAGACTCTAGACGTAGAGCTGGGGCGCTGAGGCTTGGAAATGGAAACTATTCTTCAATAAAGACTTTGATACTTTACTACCGGCTAGCGTTGGTCCTTTGTGAGCTGGGACCAGGAGCCAGCTCTGACAGGTGGTATTGTAACCTGTCCATACAATAATGTCTAATTTCTTCATATTTTAAAATTTTGAGTTGCTTATGCTCTTCCTTTAGAATTATTTTGTACATTGCCCAATTTTATTCCATATTCTTTCCCTTTACTGAGAAAGCCTCCATAGGTGAGAGCCACCAAGGTTTATTTGGTTCTAACTAGTTTTTATATCTATCCCACGCTGTATATAGAGATTTTTGAATTATATGGTTTAAAAACTCCCTGTGTACTTTCACTTTATCATAACCTAAGTATGCGTGCCATCCATATCCGTTGTCCCATCCTTCTATATCCAGTATACCTGTATTTTTCAGAGCCATCCATTCTTTTAGCCAACACAAACATGAGGCCTCATAATAAAGCTTTAGATCTGGCAAGGCGAAACCCCCTCTTTCCTTTATATCTGTTAGTAATTCAGGGTTTCTCACCTTGCCAGATAAATTTGGATAACTCCTTCTGCCAATTCTTGAAACATCTGATCCCCCCTATGATTTGGGTCATCTGAAATAGGAACAACATTTTGGGCAGCACATTCATTTTAATAGTTGAGATTCTCCCGCATAGGGACAGATTTAACCTATTCCAAATTTCCATATCTTTCTTAATTTCTTACCATATCTTATTGTAATTATCATTGAATAGATTGTTTTTGTTGTTATCCAAATTCCCAGATATTTAATTTTTTTCATTATCATCAGACCAGATGGAATTCAAGTTTTTCTTCGTCACCCATATTTTTTGCCATCAACTTCATTTTGTTTTTATTCAATTTGAATCCTGATAACTGATCAAATTCATGCATTCTTTCCAAAGTTTTTGAGAAACTTTCCTTTGTATATATTTTTTTATTACTTTTCAACTTATCATTTTCGACAATAATTGAACTTATTTTAACATCTTATACAATTTTTTGAATTGTATCAATCTCATCGGAAAATTTTCCAATCTAATCACTAAATATACATTTCTCACTTCCACTATTACTGATAGTACTATTACTCATAACTGATATCACTATTCTTCCGATAATTTGCAATGCTTCATACGTTTCTCCTTATAAAACTTATTGTAGTCCTACTAGCGTAATCTGTTGATTACAGTTGCTTTTCAAATAGTTCACATATTTACCCCAGTCTTCTGAGAATCTCTGATCCCACCGGTTTTGAATCCTTCCTGTCATCTTATCCAGTTCAGCATAGTCCATTAATTTTGTTCTGCTAGGCCCCTAAAACACAATGTCATCTTTCGTTGGTGCATTTCCAGTGTAGTAATTGCATCCCAAATTTCTTCCTGTATTTTTTCCAGATTTGTAATTTCTTCCTTGAGTTTTCCTTGGCTTCTCTTTATATCCTTATGATCACTTTGGATCTTCTTGACCACCACTTCTTGTTTAGAGGTTTTACTTTTAAACTCCTGCACTGACTTATCCACCTCTTTATTTTTGACAGTCAAGTCTTTAATCTGACCTGAGAGATCTATTATCAGTTTGGAGTTTTGTTCTATTTTACAGTGGTACCTCGGGTTAAGAACTTAATTCATTCTGGAGGTCCCTTCTTAACCTGAAACTGTTCTTAACCTGAAGCACCACTTTAGCTAATGGAGCCTCCTGCTGCCGCTGCACTGCCGGAGCCCGATTTCTATTCTTATCCTGAAGCAAAGTTCTTAACCTGAAGCACTATTTCTGGGTTAGCGGAGTGTGTAACCTGAAGCGTATGTAACCTGAAGCGTGTGTAACCCGAGGTACCACTGTATTCCCCATTTCATCTAGTTTTTTGTCCAGAGCTTTAATGTTATCGCTTAGGTCTCTTACATTCCTAAGATCAGCTCCTTTATGTCAGCATTAGGGTCTACCTCTACTATTGATTGTCTTCTAATTTGTGTTCCGGAGGCAGACGTCAATCCTATCATGGCTTGTATTTTTTGAAGTCGTTTTGGATTCCTTATATATCTGTGCCACGTATATTCAAGCTTTCCAAGAACTTCTTTTTATGTCTTCCTCTTGCATTTATTCTATTTTCTAGAATTTTACTTCAATTGGTTATTCCCTGCGGGTAATTTATTTTTTAATTTTTCATATTAATTTTTATTGTGCCCCACCTCGTTCGTCTCTCAATTCAATTAATATACTTTTCTTATTTTTCCCAACTCTCTAATTCGTTCTCTATCCTCTTCTTATTTTATTTTACTTTTTCCCTAATTACTTTGCTTCAATTATTACCCCTTATACCAAATTTTTGATTTGCAAACCTCAATTATATACAATTTATTACCCACAGTTATTTCTATCATAAATTATTATTGCTTGTCTATACACACAGTCAATTCATTAAGGATTTATCAATATATAATAGAAGAGTTCTTAAAAAATAAGGGTAGCAGAGAAAGATCTACTATATTTTTCACCCTTTAGGACGCACTTTCCCCCCTCCAAAAATGAAGGGGAAATGTGTGTGCGTCCTATGGGGCGAATGTAGGCTTTCGCTGAAGCCATCGCTCTCGGACCCGTTCTGGGGGCCGGTGTCGGGGGAAGCTCAGGCTTCCCCCACCTCCAGCCCCACAAGCTCCAGGAGCAATGGCGAGGTTGCGCAACCTTGCCTTCGCTCCCAGACCCCCAGCCCCGAGGCTAAAAATGAAGCCAGGACAGCTAGCGGGATCCAACCCGCTCACTGTCATGGCTTCTTTGCTCTTTGGGGCTCGGGGGGGATAATTTTTTTTTCTTTATGCCCCCCCCCCAAAAAAATAAGTGCGCCCTATGGGCCGGTGCGCCCTATAGGGCAAAATATACAGTAATTGTGTGCAGCTTCGCTTATCTCCCTGAGATGGCTCTCGGTGTGGTTCCCTTTTCTCGATAGTCTCAGTCGTCACCTGTTCACTTCCAACTCAGCTCTCTTTGGTTCCTCTTCCATCCACCTACTTCCGCTATTAATATCAATAAAGAAGCTGACTCATGCCCTGTAGATCTCCATTTTGTCTGTCCTTTCTGTCCTCTTCTCCTTCTCTTATCTGTTCCCAAGCTGTCCCCTCACCCCGCTCTCCATCCTGATGCTGTCCCACATCATCCCTCACCTCACTCTCCATCCATTTGCTGTCCCATGTCGGCCCTCCTCCACTTCTGGGGGTCCCACCAACAAACCCGCTCCAAGCGGCAAAGTCAGCCACCCATCTTCTCCTCTCCTCGGTCCCCTTGTCTGCTCCAATCCGGCCCCTTCTTTTTGCTGGGGTAAACTCTCCTCGCCCCATTCTTTTCTTGCCCAGCTGCTGTCTCTGACAAGGGTTGGGCTGCACATAAGTCTGTTTTCCCTCTCAAAAATGCTTTTAGGCTAGACAAATTTTATACTTTTTTTTAAATATGTAATAAATTTTCGCTTTTGAGCTTCTCTTTCACAAAGTTCTTTTCCACAGTTATTAAGACTGTGCTGAGGTGGACCTCCTTTTCTCCTTCACTCGCGCTTTAATTTTTAGTTCCAAATTATTGCTTTTCATTTCACGTACCTCCGTTATGCATAACTTGTTCTTTGTTGTTGAAAAGCAGTAGTTGTAGTTTTAATTCCAATTTATGGAGACGTTTAGCACTGATTTGCTCGAGTCCCGAGGTGTCTGACAGCCAGAAATGCCCTGTTCTGAGCGCTGAGGTTCTCCCTTCCTCCATCACTTTTAATTAGTGCTGGAGTGATCGGGAAGCCCCTTTCCTGCACCGCTTGGTACTTCTGGGGCTTGAGATCCCCTCGCAAGGCTTTTCAGGGGTCAACGTTGCCTTCGTTTCACCCCTAATTCTCATTTCTGTCATCAGGTATGCCTCAGTGTCTCAGAGTGCGGACCTGTGACCCGACACCCGATTCTGGATACAGGGCGAAGATGTGAACATTTCCATTTTCTTTTTGATTTTGTAATACTTTGTTTAAATCATTAAAACAGCAAAATCATAGATTCTAACAAACAAGCCACAATAAAGACAGCTGTTTACAAATACTAATAGGAATACAACAACAAATTGAAGGTGGCCTAAGGCTGAGCATCATCATGAAACTTGTTATTCCAATGCATTGAAAGAATGTACATTTTCCCTTCAACTTCTTAGGTTGATTTATGTGTCCTCTGTTATATTAACTTAATTAACATTTCTGTTTTTATCAGAATTCTCTGACACCTCTAATCTTCATTAAGCTATCCACTGTTGCCCCGAAGTCAAACTGTTGGAAGGTTACACCGCCTGCCGTGGCCTCAGAGACTGACAAGGGAGAGACATGTACTGTTGCATCTGGGGCAGATGAAGGCATCCCGTTGTCCTGCTGCAGATGCACCAAGGCATCTCTCTGCGCTCCTCCCAGCAGTCTTTCCTCCTCTGGTCACTGTTATGAATGCACAACCTGTCTCCAGGCATTAGAATCATCTGCAAGGGATTCCCACATGGCAGGGTTGATGATGTCAGCCTCCACGTCACATTTACAGACATCTTTGTGGTGCAGAGTTGGTCTGCAAGCGGGCCTGGTGCCCGAAGCCTCTTCCCTGTTGAGCACATCCTTGGGGATCCTGCCGTCTTCCATTCTGTGGATATAACCAAGCCAGAGTAGATGTTGCTGAGACAAGAGTGCATGGGAATATGTGCTTCGGAGAACACAAATTTGTCTGACACTCTGTCCTGCCATTTGATGCCCAAATCTTCCTAATGCAGCGAATGTGGAAGGCACTCAGGCGTCACACCCGGCGCTTGTAAGTTGCCACAACCTTCTTGCTTTTCAAGAGAGAGCAACTGTTTGAAAATTTTCAGCTTCCCATTTTCAGTTCACCTCTAGCATCAAACATTGCATAAAAATCACAGCCATGTGAAGTGAGAAGCTGAGAAGTGAAAGGGAAAGTGAGTAAGCAAGCTAGAAACTACAACCAGATCAAATTGATGTTAAACACACACACACACACACACACACATGAGGAGTAAGACTCTGAGCTCGGTACTTTGGGGGGGGGGGTTGTCCTACATGAGTTATGTTTTGAGGACTGTTTCTTTTAACAAGGCACATAAACAGAGGATACAATGTTCTGCGTGGGGCTACCTTTGAAGGTGACTCGGAAACTACAGACAACTAATCCAGAATGCTAGACTGGTGACTGAGTGTGGTTGCCAGGACCATATAACACTGGTCCTGAAAGCTTTTCATTGGCTCCCAGGACGTTTCTGAACACAATTCAAAGTGTTGGTGCTGACCTTTAAAGCCCTAAAGGGCTTCAGCCCTGTAGACCTGAAGGAGTGTCTCCACCCCCATCGTTCAGCCCGGACACTGAGGTCCAGCGCCGAGGGCCTTCTGGTGGTTCCCTCACTTCAAGAAGTGAGGTTACAGGGAACCAGGCAGAGGGCCTTCTCGGTAGTGGCACCTGCCCTGTGGAATGCCCTCCCATCAGATGTCAAGGAAATAAACAACTATCTGACTTTTAGAAGACACCAGAATGCAGCAAGTAGCTCTGTATACATAAGTTTTTATACATTTATTATTATTACTGTTTTAGTTTAGAAAAGAAGCATGGTACAAGAGGACAAGATAGAGGCATAAAAAGATACGTGAAGTGTGAAGAAAGTTGCTTGAGATTTCTCTCTCCCCTATGATACTTGAATCCCTCTAGGATCATCCAGAAAAACTGATTAGTAATGAGTGCAGACCAAAGAAAGTGCTCTGTTCTGCTTCTTGGTTCACTACAGAAATCTGGTTGGCCAATGTGAGAGCAGGATGCTGGACTAGAGGGGTCATTGGCCGGATCCAGCAGGGGCTTCTGAATTTCTTATTCTTAGGAGTGCACCAAGGTTTGCAGAAGTAATGGATGGGATGGATGAGCTGCTGCCCACTAAATCCGGGTCAGCTTTTTAGTCAGTTAAAGAAGCTCTGATCAATCATTGAAACTCTTCAGCTCTAAATTTAATTCTTATGTTCTGCATAGTCTGGACTTCACAGAATACTAAATCAGAACCCCATGAACATCTGTCCTCCTAAAATATATTTTGTAACAATATGATTTACACTAAAGATTTAACTCTACTCTTTAAAAAAGCCATGCTACATGCCAAACATCTTTCAGATTCACAAATATATCCAGCAACACATTTCCAAAACCTTTATAAGTTGCAGATTCCTGCTACAGAAACTGTTCAAGACTTACACCCAATTGTGTGCCAAATTTAATTTTGATGAAAACCCTGGAGAAAAACAAGGGGCAATCTGGATGAAACATTCAGTGGTGGACTTCACAGGGATTTAAGGCAGTGTACACAATGGGAAGGGCTACTTGCCAGCCATTCACGGAGATGAAGTGCTGATTCTCCAAATGGAAAACAGATGTTAACATTTCATTGCTAAGTGAATGTATTTAAATAGGTGCAGCAACAGCCGTGTACATAATGGAAAGTGACAATCATTTGTTTTCGCTGATCTAGTGGCACCAATCGTGAATGATAACAAGAATTATGCGTTGATGATGGACTCCAATTCTGAAGCATTAGGACTGGCATGGTGGCAGCTGGTGATTAGCTGAAAAAAATGATCCAACAGCAGCTCACCCAGAGTGGTACATGCTAGGGATGAAAGAACGGAAGAGCAAAGAGCCAGTCTAGTGTTGTGGCTACACAGCCAAGCTTAGCCTGTGGAGAGCTGGATTCAGGTCTCAGCCACAGAGCTCGGTGGGTGAACTTGAGTTCAGGGATGGGGGGGGGGAATAATAAGGTCCACTTTACACAGCTGACCAAACCAAAGCTCACCTCAGATGGCTTATGTATGAGGATGCAAACCCCAGTCATAGAAAGCGGCCTTATACCAAGTCAGACACTTTTGGTCCACCTAGCTCAATATTTTCTGGATGGGTTTTTGGGTTCTCTCCTAGCCTTCGCTGGGGGTGTCTAGGGATTACATCTGGAACCTTCCCCCGCTGTGTACCTGGGTCTTTCCCATGAGTGTCTGCTTTGCATTTAGGTTTGGTTTTTTTAATGTATTGGCTGGTTTGTGTGTGTGCTTAATTTTTTATTTTTTATAGTACCTTGAGATGATTGTGCAGAAGGTCATTCATAAATTGATGATGCTGATGATGTGATAACAATGGCACTCCTCTGCACCAAGAGTAACCAACATGATGCCCTCCAGATGTGGTTGGCTCCAGTGTCCATCAACGTCACCCCACATGCACAATGGTCAGGGATGACAGGAGATTTAGCCAAGCAGCACCCGGAGGGCACTACATAGGTTGTCTCTGCTCTGAGCACACCATCATATAATCCCAAGACTAATATTGATTTGGAGTCTACACTTCAAGCCAAATCCAAAGCTGGATAGTTCTCTCATTCAAGTATAATCCACAGTGCAAATTCTTCACCCAATTATTTCTGATCTACTGCACCAGATTTCATCTTACCAGAATTCTGGGCATCATGCCAGTGTATCAGCTTTGATTAATCTACTGTTTGTTTTTTCTTAGCAAGACAGATAGGATTTGTGTCAACATTTCAATTGGTGGCACTTTGGAAGTTTAATTCAGCATTTCCCTTTCCGGACCTTCTCACAGCATCCCATCCACAATCCCATCATCCACCTCGCTCTCTCTCTTTCCAATTTTGCTACCAAAAACGTTTTTCTTCATCTCATACAAAAGTGTATAAAATATGCATAGCAAAGAGAAACTGGGTAGAGAAAAGTTTTTCTCCCTCTCTCATAACACCAGGACCCATTGTTTTTGTAATCATTGAATCACAGAATTGTAGAGCTAGAAGGGACCCAAAGGATTGTCTAGTCCAACCTCCTGTAATGTGGAATGTAGAAAAATGTGTTTGTGTGAATTCCGAATCATCCTTAAACTTTGCTTTGGGGTCAAGCTGGTTTGCCACCTGGTTGAACATGGCCTACAGGCTATGCAGTGGTGGCTCATCAAAGGCTTAAGGAACCTCCCAGTTTTCTGCTTGCGAAAACAAAGCTCCCTTAGGTTTAGAAAAGTTTTCCTAACCAATTCACCACACCATCTCAGCCATTATCTTTGAAAAACAGGAAGTAAGAAAAACATTTCACATCTCTGTGCTATTTCTAAACACACCAAGTAGTGAGCCGCAGAAGGACAGTCGGATGGATTCCTCCCACCCCCTAAAGTAATACCAAACTAGTTATCAAGTGTTTCCAATCAGATATCTTGGGGAAAAGAATCTGTGTTTCATCTTTTAGAATGTTTTCCATTTGTCTCCATGGATGTACCAACAATGGATTTTCTCATCATCACCATTTTTATCCCCTCCGTGTCAGCTTTATGAGGTGAAAGCAGTTTAGAGCAGGTAGTAAACTTGATTAAAACTGGCTAAAGCTATAAGGGCAGCTTTACGTCTCCAAAAGTGAAGGTATCTGGAGTCCCTTCATTCTGCACCCATGCTGGAAACCATAAACTGTTTAAACCAAAACAAATGTGCACATGCGGCAATTTCCTTCAGGTTCACCTTCTTAGTGATTTTCTAAGGCAAACAAACGCATGCACACACACACCTTTTCAATGCCAAAACCTGCTTCATGTGGATTTTAAAAGAAAAGAAACATTTACAGTGATGAGGGGAACTTGATTTCATTAAAACGTAAGAGGTTCAGCACTTAAAAGTATACCAGAAACTTACAGGGAAGAAAAAAAGTTTGACTATGAAGAAAGGTTTGATAAGTTGAGTATGTTTAAATGGGAGAAGCAATGATTAAAAGAAAACATGACACCAATCTTTAAATATTTGAAGAGTTGTCACATAACGATGGGACATAGATGATGGGACAAATTTGTTTCCTATTTTCCAGAGGGTAGGACCCAAATCAGTGGGGTTAAAAGAATGACAAGAAAGAGGATTTAGACTAGGAAGTCTTCCCAATGGAAGGAGCTGTTTGACAATGGGACAGAGTGTTTTGGAACTCCTTTGTTAGAGGTTTTTAAGTGGAGCCTGGATGGTTGCCTCGAAGTTCTTCTGTGTCAGCAGGGTTTAGACCAGATGACCTTTCAGGTACCTTACACTTCCATAATTCTATGATCACAGTTCAGTGGTGGAGCCTGCGCCTTGCTTGCAGAAGTCCCTTGGTTCAATCCTGCACATCATAGGCTAAAACAGCCTTCTAAACGAAACCCTGGGTCTACAGATGTTGTTGGAGTACAGCTACCTTTGGCTCTAGCCAGGACAGCAAATGTTCAAAGATGGCAGGGGCTGCAGCCAAACAGGATCTGGGGATATGAAGCTGGGAAAGGCTGAGTTTAAAAGACCAACCAGCAGATTCAAACACAGAACTTCATGGTTGGGACCTAACATTGTAAGCTAACTGCAAATTATGTGTATTTTAACCTCAGAGCTCTCTTCAAATAAAGAAGGTGAAAGCCTTGTTACAACGTTGGTTTGCACTATAAACCCATTAGGTTTTCTGAATTGTGGGGATAGAACATGGCAATCCTAGAATGTACACACCTCCTTAATGTCTTAAAAAAACAAATCCAGCAAATCTAGTCCAACCTGCTGCAATGCAGAAATAGCAGCTAAAGAATCCCTGACAGATGGCCTTCCAACCTCTGTTTGGAAAGGAAACCTCTTTCCAGTAAAGGAAAGCCCACCACCTTCTGAAGCAGTCCAACAGCTCTTATCATCAGTTCTTCTAACTGTTGAACCAGAATCTCCTTTCTTGTCATTTGAATCTGTTAGTTTGGATCCTGCCCTTGAGCAGCAAAAGACAAGCTTGCTCCGTCTTCCATGTGAAAGCTATTATATCACCTCTTTTCCAGGCTAAACAAGCCCAGCTTCCTCAACCATTCTTCATAAGGCTTGGCATCCATCTTGGTCACTCTCTTCTGCACACATACAGAATATCCAGCATTACTTTTTACATAACAAAGAAAGCACCTACCTGGGCAGGAATAATGGCTATAAGGAATCGAGAACAGACCCATTCATAACATGGGTTCATTTAGATCTTGTGACTGAATCCATTAAGTAGTGGTTGGTAGACTCTGATTATGTAAATGCATTGCTAATTTATTCTCAAAGAACATGTGGTGAACAAATGGATTCATTATGACAACAGAGATCCTTGAACTTCCAAATGAGCTAGAGATTGTTGTGCATGCTTAAATAAGTATGACTTGACCTCTTTTAAATAAAAATACGCTGTCAAGTTTACATAATATTTTGAAAGAAGGGCTTCAGGAGGTCAAAATGAAAATGGTCTGATGTTGAAGCTTACCGTTAAACTGAGAAAACAACAACAATATAGCATGATATTGTCTAAATCTGAGGGGTGGGGTGCTTTATATTTTATATTGCTCATTCAACCAGTTTCAGAAAAGCCTGGATGAAGAGGAGTGGTGGGAGCCACCAGCCAGGGAAAGGGAAAACCCACAGGAGGAAGGCTCAGAGCCATGGCAATGGTAGTGGGACAAAGAGGAACAGTCAGAGGGAGAAGATTGGTGGGAGGGAGAAGATTGGTGGGAGGAGGTGGTGGAAGTTAAGGAGCAACAGGGTTTAGTGAGCAGGAAGAACCTGTGACAGGGAGCAATTCAGGCTCTGAGGCTGAAGCAGAGGAGAGCATGTCAAGAGATCTTCCCCCATTCCCTTTTAAATTTCCAGTCATGTATTGATCATTAATCTTTGCTCAACAGTTGATTACAGATTAAATCCCACTGAGATGATGCATCCAATGCTGAGTTAAACCTTTTCCTCCTGCTCATCAGCATATGTGACCAGTGACATCAGCTGGTGGGTAGGTGGATATGGTTTGGGGAAAACACCCTGGTGTGACAAATTCAACCCCCTAGTGGGCCAAGATTGCCCCATGGGTAGGAAGTTCCCACCTGCTGCTGTACAGGATGGGATAATGGCCAGTCTGAGTAGGTAGATACACTTCTGTCTGAGCTACTGGAAGGGGTCTCAGACACTGTTTCGGAGAACCCAAGGACTTTAGTCTTGGTGAAATTCCATGTCCAAATTGGGATTGCTGTGTCAGGTCTGGCTCAGGAATTCACAACCATCATTAAAACCATGGGGTTGCCTCACTATACCTTGGATCTAACCCACAGAGTGAGCCACGTCCTTGATCTGGTTTTTGCTAGTGATCATCTAAAGGTTGGGGGCACCCAAAAGTTATTGGACTGCAGTGCCCATCATCCCTGACCATGCTTGGCTGGGCTTGATGGTATCTGTGGCCCAACAATATTTAGAAGGCTATATGTCCTCTAAGCCTGCACTAGGCAGTCAATTAGCGAGGCCATAATCTATTTCCACAGCTACATCTCTGGTTACTGTGAAGGGTAAAAAAGAATCAGAACAAGTATTTTAAAGACATGCTGCCTTCTTACAAAATACCCAGGAGAATTCCTTTGAGCCCTCCTGTGAATCTTATCCTCTCCCTCTCCCATGCATTAAAGCTTAAATTGGCCAGCCCTGGCTTTCACAGTCCAAGAGATCATAGTACCTAGCCATAAATCAGCTTAAACCCAAGTACTGGGGCTTGACGGGGTTGCTAACTGGGCACTCAGCCTGCTAAATACAAACAGCTAAGTTTTTAGAAGGTTCTCTCACACCAATCTCCTGCTGATTTCCAGTCCTCTTGCTTAGAATTACCACTTTTTATTTTGTGCCATTCACTGCCTAGGGGGAAAACAGCAACAACAACATGTCTCTTGTAATACAAGATCCACAGGCACAAATCTCACGCTGTGCACTGTAAATGTGCATTGAAGAACCCTTCCAAATCTGGTCCACATTTCTTAGTAAGGTACATTTCAGCCATAAAACTTCAAGGACATTAAACATCTCTGCAGAAAGCTCTTCGTCTACTCCATTCCCACACTGTAACACAACAACAGCTTAGGAAAACCTCAGCGTTCTTCTCCCTTTTTAATAGCCATAGCAAACCCATATCAGCTAGGTGACAGATGTTCACCATTTGCAAATATACATGTGTGAATACACAGCCAAAAATAAAGAGGGGTCATTTCTCACATTAACAAATAAACACATGTGGTCTTATAACCAGAGAAAGTCACCTTCCTTTTCTGTGAGTGTGCAGATCTCCTACATCTAAAGGCACGGCACGGTTGGTTTTATTTCGCTGGAACAACTTGAAACAACCTTTTGATTTGGCCACCTATTCAATAAGAAATAGGGGAGGCAGCGGCCAATGGGGGTCACCCATCAAGGATGCTTAACTGAATCTGCTACTCATTTAACTATTGAAAACCTATCGCAAATCAGAGTGCATCCACTGCTTTCCTTTTCAAAAGATCTTGATCCCCTTTCAGCATCAATGACAATAGCAACACAAAAGGTGTTTCTCATTAGAGACCCTATTTCCCAAAGATGCGCCAACATTACTAGCCACTAAGGCCATTCTTCCTCCAGTTTTCGCATTCTGCCCTCTGCCATCCCCCCGAAAGGCAGGTGGGCCTCCAATGAGCTTCAAATGAGCTCACACGCCTCACAGGCGCACAATGGCGGCTAAATCTTCATTGGCTTAAAATTCTTTCCTCCCCAGAAACATACAATAGTGTTGCAGTGGGACTTTACAGAGTTATTGATGCAGGCAGAGATCCGGTTGCATTTCAAGTGTGTCTAAGGGCAAAAGAGGCTGCACTGCTAGGCGTTCTGATGTGTCTGGTGGAAACGCAATGTAGATGAAGGGCACTCCATGTTCCCCGTGTCACCACATCTTTTCAGTCTCGCCCATTGCTTTAAAATACCCTGTGCTTAAGCTCATTACACATGTGCATAAACCCTCTAACACATTTTGATAGTCTTATTGTTTTCTTGAAATCCCTCCAACTATTTACCCAAGCAGGACTCTCCATATTTGCTTAAAACATGCAGCAGCCTGAGCTCCTCAAAAGAAGAGCCAGATAACAGATCCAATGTTTTCTCCTCTGCTTATGAACTACAGAGTAATGTTCTTCAAAGCTCTGAATGGCTGGCATGGGAGTTAGATGCTTATTCTCTTCTCATTTCAGAAGTAGACTTTAGCTTAAATCAGAGATGGAGAATCTGGTGGCTTCCAGGCGCTACTATAGAACAAACCCTGCCGGATCAGGCCAAGGGGGTTGGACCAGATGACCCTGGGAGTCCCTTCCAACTTTATAATTCTATGATTTTAGACCTGCCTCCTGTTCTCACAGTGGCCAGTCAGGTGCCTGCAAGACCTGAAAACAAGAGCCCTCCCCCTCCTGTGACTCCCAGAAACTAGTATTCAGAAAGATTGTGGAAGCAGGGCAGAGCCACCCTGGATGACAGCACTGATGGCCTCCTCCTCCTCCTCCTCCTCCTCCATGGATTTGCACAATCCTCTTTGAAAGCCATCCAGGTTGGTGGCTGCCACTGCCTCCTGTGGTAGTGAATAAATACTTTATTTTATCTATCCTGATGATGCTGGACTCCAACATAATATATAAAATTTTAGAAATTAAAATAAAACCAGCCTACCTACCCCCTGGACATGTTCAGGCCCACTTAATCTAGGTTTCTTAGGGGGAGTGGTTTGGAAGGAAGGTTGGGCAGACTTATGCTCAAGCCCAGCTATGGGGGAAAAATGATTATCCATTGATATTTCTGAGTCACTTTCATCTCCGGGGACATTTAATTAGGGGTGCATAATGTTGTTGTTGTTGTTGTTGTTGTTAGATAAAGGACTAAAATAGGGTCAAATGTCTTATATGTTAGAGGAGGAAAGAGAGAACAGGAGAGGGTGGAGGGACCATTAATGATCCATTAATTTAAACACAGAGACTGTTATTTATGAATCCAGCCTGACTCAGCAGACGTCCCTTATGTTCCTATGTTGTTATGAATATATATATAGAGAGAGAGAGAGAGAGAGGAATATTTTTGTAGTTTGTAAATTATTGCCAAAATATATACAAAGACCTTAGCTGTATTTTTTCGTATTTTGTTATATCTTAATTCATCAACTAAATAAAAATATTTCACACATAAACATAGTGACAGTGGAGTGCATCCTTTGTCGCACTTAGAGCAGGCCCATCAGAATTAACTTAATTCCCACTGATTTCAAAGAATCTGCTATAAGCATGCCTAAATCAGGATCCATCCCAGTGATTTGCGAGGGCCAAGTAGCAGAATATAACGGCCACTGGAGCCTGTCGAACACAACACTGAAAATAAAGCCTGGTTTATCTTTTGTTTTGTTCTTCCACGCTGTCATCTGGAAAGGACTGCTCCCATGGGGTTTAAATGGCTAAATTCAGGGGTTAGAAAAATCCAGTCACCGCGAATACCAAGCTTTTACTGCCAGCTTTGACATTTTTGTAAGTAGGTTAAAATATGCCATTAAGTCAAGGAATTCGCCTTATGAAGTTATCACCTTTGCAGCTGATGACTGAACTAGTGGCAGTGATTTTTAATAGATATATATCTTCAGTGTGCATTAATCTAGAGGAAAACAAATGATATCTGCTGGTGGTTAATATTTCTGAGAATCCGCACTCAGTAAGAATGCCTTGCCTTAGAACAGAGGCGCCAGCTTGCGAAGGCGGCAGGGGAGGAGCTAACGTTGCATGCATGATGTCAGGGTGTTGGGAGGAGTCGGGGCGGAGCCAAACGCGGCAGCCAGCAGCTCCTCCTCCTCCTCTTGGTGCAGGAGGAGGAAGGAGGAGCCAGATGTTGGAGGCATGCTGCGCTCAGCTCAGCTCTTCGGCTCTCTACTTTTGAGACATAGGGGGCCCCAGCCCCACCCCAAAAGGGCTCAGCCCCTAGGAGCCCCTGCCTTAGAACATATGAACTGAGAATCTCTAAGCACCTGTCTTTGTACACCTGGAATTCAAGGCCTGTTGGTAACCTTGAAATCCACCCTCCCTCCTCACCTACATATTAAACACTAATAGCACAATCCTAGCCACACCTACCCAGTCCTGTTGAATTCAATAGGGCTTATTCTCAAGACTGCTGCCTAAAATTGCAATTTAGTATTAATATGTCATGATAAAATGTCCCCCCCCCAAAAAAAAATAATAATTACTCAGCTAATAGATCCCCTGTACTAGGAATATTTTATTTTGTATGGTTTCTTCATCTTTATTCAGCATAGCAGGGATAAAGAAACAAACACAATTTTCCTTGACGGCATGTGTTTGGGCACTAGTGTGGTCCAGTGGAGCAAATTTGTATGATAGTTGCCTTTTCACCAAGGCAGGCATATTGAAATTTAATGTTCTGAAATTGGATGTAAGATATCTGGGTTCTGATTAAGAATGTTGCCAAAGTTCCCAGTGCAAGTGAACCTCAGTGACTCTTCATGCTCACCTTAAATGCAAGGCATATCATCATCATCATCATCGTCCCACCTTTTCACCAGATTGGGACTCAAAGTGACTTACCCAATTTACCTCAAAGCTAAAAACATAATGGTTAAAAAGCAATTAACAGAATTAAAAGAATATTTAAAATGTACATGCTGATAATAAAAGCAACACAGCACTACAAGAACAACAATTGCTCCCCAGAAACTGCCCTTCAGAGACATCATTTTTGTGTCTGATCCCAGAGTTTGCATCACCATGGTGACAGGCTGCCGTTGATAGCCTGGCCTTCCACGAAGCCTCAAATCCACTTTTAACACTATATAGGTTTGTAGCCATCACGTTCTTAAAGTATCATCATCATTATTATTAATTAAATTTATTAGTCACCTTTTTGTCACACATAAAAACATTAAAATCAACATTAAAAAAAATCTAAAAGACCATTCTACTATTAAAAACTAGATTAAAACATTCCACCCACACAAAAATACCATAAATATTTTAATGTATTTTTAATCTTTGTTGGAAGCCGCCCAGAGTGGCTGGGGAAACCCAGCCAGATGAGCAGGGTACAAATAAATAATTATTATTATTATTATTATTATTATTATTATTATTATTATTACAATAAGTAATTAAAAGGCAAAGGCAAAATGAAGACTAAATACTTTTGTCTGGCACAAAAATCATACGTAATGATGGCACTAGGCAAGTCTCCCTGGGGAGAGCATTCGACAAGTGGGGAGCCACCACTGAGAGGGCTCATTCTCCTGTTGCTGCCCTCCAGACCTTCCACGGAGGGAGCACACAAAGAAGGGCCTCAGACGATGATCACGGGGCCCAGGCTGATTCCTATGAAGAAAAGCGGTCCTTGAGGTATTAGGGTCCTGTGCCTCATAAGGCTTCATAGGTCAAAGCCAGCACTTTGAATTGGGCCCAGAAGCTCATTGGCAGCCAATGCAGCTGAGCAGGATGATGAATTCTACAGTTCAGCAAATGCTCTGAAATATTTAAAAATTGTGTGCCACCCCCACCCCTGCCACCCCTAAGTAAAAAAATAATCTGTCAAGAGTTGGCGTCAGTGATACCAACTGAAGTACCAACAGTATCAGTGGGGAAGAAGAGAGTCCCCGAGACTCTCCCAGGCCTCTTCATGGTTCCTGTACTGGGAATATTGTAATGCAGAGCATGGCTTGTTTAGACAGTAGACCTTATCATTGGTCAGGGATGATGGAAGTTGTAGTCCAACAACATCTGGTGTGCCATTGGTTCCCCATCCTTGTTTGAAGTCCTCTTTGGAATGCTTCAGGGGGGCTACAGTCTTCAAGAGAACCTGCCAAGCCTCTTCTTTATTCTCTATGCAATGACTTAAGTCTGCTTTAAAGAAGGGTCAGGGCCCACCATCTCTTCCAGAAGGGCATCTCCTCAGGAAAACTTTTTTTAAAAAACAGCTAAAGACCATGAAGAAAACAGTCTTTTAAAATTACCCCAGAAACATAAGCGACCAGCATTTTGTTATACTGTTTATTGTCAAGGATCAGGAGGAAAGGAGGAAAGGAGGAGATAGGAGGTGTTGAGTGCTTGGCCCCCGTTTCCCAGCCCCATCCATGGTTGGTTGCTCTTTCTAAACCAGGCAGGGAAGCAAATCCAACAAGAAAAATGACAGGCCCACATTTGGAGAGCAGATGTCAGGCAACAATAAAAAATAAATAAATAAAAAGGCTGAGAAGGCTTAAGACTAAAGGGGGGAAAGCCTTGTTGTCATTCCAGTACAATCCCACAGATGGATGTTTAAAGTATTAGGCCTCTGCTGTTTTTCTGGCTGAACTATTTAGATTAACATGATGTAAAATCAGAAAGCAACATCAAAGAATAGTTGCTATATTTTCCGGTTCCTTAATCCCCCATTTCTCATCTCTCTCTGTCTCTGTGTTTAATTGTTACTGCTGTGTTAGAAACCTGATGGTTTTTAACACAGCACTAACAATTAAACACAGAGACAGATAGAGAACTTTCATAACTAAAGCTGACAAAATTTGCCACTCTGGTCATGTGTGGTGAAAGTGTCTGTGTGTGTGCCATTTTTCACAGGGGGTGGACTTTGGTGAGAGTCTTATCTTTGGTGTCTATGACAGCTGTTTCTCCCTCCTTTACTTCCTTCTGCTGTCATCACAGCAATCAGTTAGGTTTGTCACAAGCCACCCCCTTGGAGCAATGCATACCAGTGTGGTTCCCTTCAGAGGTTTTGGAGTACCATTCTCATCAGCCCCAACCAGCATGGCCAATGGTCAGGGATGATGTATGGCTATAGTCCAGCAGCATCTGGAGGGCACCAGGCTGCGGAAGGCTGTTGGGGAGCCTTTGTTGGGGCATTCAGGGAGAGCAGGTTATCATGGCTGTCTGCAGGAGCATCACCCTAGGCAGGAGCCAAACTAACATTCTTGGGGGGTTTTAAGGGAGAGGCTGCCTTTCATTTCAACATGGTTCAAAATGAAGTCAAGTTGCTCTTTTTGTTCTAAATGTAGAGAAACCTAGCAAGTCATCAAGATTTATTTTGGTGCCTTTGAACTTAGCCTTCCCACTTTTTTTCTGTGCAAAACTCTCACCTAATTTTGAGGGAATCCAGAAGACTCAGTAAGCAGAATTTCTCTGGGGTACTAGATTCACCTTCACTCTGGCTTTGGAAGGCTGTCTGCTGTGCTGGGCAACTTGTGTGGAAAAGAACAGCATCAATAAATGATGATTTGTTTAATGCAAGTTCAGGGTCCACATTGCCCAAATGCTTCCATAATGAAGACAGCAGCCTTGTAGCCAAGGCCCATGGATGGGCAAATCTGCCAATGCTGGTTTCTCATTTTCCCAACCTTATGTTCAGTTCAGTTCTTGATATTTCCACATCAGTTTGCAATGATTCTTATTTAGCTCACCAGGATTTTAGTGTGAATGTCTCATAATGTACACATTCATCTGTTGTTGTTTTTTTGGCCATTATAAACTTTTTTTGCAAAGCAATTTCCCCTAAAACAATGCACTACCCACATGCATTTTTGCACACATTACATAGCTAGAGAGCTGTGATGCAAATTTCAAAGGACAGCTGTGTTTTGGTTTGCACATTGTGTCAGGCAGTGCGAATTGGGGAGGTTCGCCTTTAAATGTGAATTGAATTTCTTTCCCAACTCTAAGCTAATCCTGGGTTGGGGTTTCAAGAGCCTTCTCGTTCATTTGTTATCCAAGTGGAGACACCTCGCCCAGAGCCAGCCTCCCTTGTGTGCCTTAATTCCACCCCCATCCCTTTGGTCATACTCCGCTTGGTCATTTTTCAGTCCACACCTGTGTTTGCTCCTGCCTTGAGCTATGTAAACACAGTTGTTTCATTTAAAAAATATCTGAACACAATAACAGGTTGTTTTAGGTTTGGAAATTCAACATCTGGCTTCTTCTGCCAGTGATGGCAAATGGTGAATATATTAGCTAATTAATTTTGCTTTCCTGGCACATATCAATCAGAAATGTAAAACCTGATGCCAACTCATAATGCCATGCAAGACAGCTTCCAAGGCATGATTATTTCGATACACATGCCCCCAATGCCCCTTCATATGCACAGGCTCAAAAAGATCAAGGGGAACAAAACCCTCCATAGCACTAATATGGATTAAGGAAGGAACTCAAAGCCTGTACCTGCTTGTTTGGAAAGGCTCTATTTTTCCCCAAAGGGAGAAAAATTAGGAATTAAATCAAATCCCACCCACGATGCACCGCATTGCCAGTGCATTAATGGAACATTGCACAAGAAACAACTGCGGGGCATTCCTGATGTACTTGTCAAAAATTAAGTGAAGTTAAAGAGCTGTATTATCAACTCCTATTTCAAGACCCCATCCATTTCAGAAGCAAGGAACTTCTTAAAATCATGTTCTGCTACACAAAAAACATCCTGGGGAAAAACAGGAATGAATTCCCCTGGCCCCTTCCTCCCCCTCTCATACACAAGCCTACGAAGTGTGAGGTTCTGTGTGAGCCACACAATTCCTACTGTGTGGTAGTGAAGTTTACCATGGTAGTTAGCTTTTAAATGTGCATTTACAGTCTTACAAATGCAAACATAATCTACTTTTTATTGCTTTTATTTCATAAATAGCTCAGCCATTTCCTTTGACCGGTAGCTCTATAGGAAGAAGTTGTGGGTAAGAGGTGAGAGGATGGAAAGAATGGGGGAAGGGGGTTGGTGTCTTCCCCACCTGCTTCCCAATGGGCCTAAACTGCCCTTCACATTTCACAGGCCTTTCCATGGTTTGTGAGAATACTGGCTAGCTCTGGTGGTGCCAGTATCAGGCTGCACTTTCATGAATCACAAGAGTCTTTCAAGAGTTGGTAGCTGGATCTTCTTTGAAACCTGAACTTGATACCGAAAACAAAAGCAGGGGATTTAAAATTATACTGGATTATGCAGTGCACTAAAGAATCTTAAAGTAGCTGTAATCTCATAATTATGGCATGTCTCTAATCTTTTAATTTGTATTGCATTTGGATTCCTGTTTACAGTAAACATTAGCAGTGCTTAACAGGGACTGCTTAAAATGAAGGGATAATTGTAATTCATGTTTGGAAGATTTTCTTGACATTTTGCTGGTCCCCTCAGTCTTAACCGGGTAATATATCAAGCTTAGTACTATGAAAGCAAAGCAAAGAAAAGAAAAATGATTTCTTCTGATACATATAGAACAGGATGGGTGACCAACTTCTTTTTAAAAAATCATCTTCTAAGCTCAAAACAGTTTATAATATACTGTATAACCATAGGTACATACAAAAGCTAAGGAATACTACAAGGTAAGAAGTTAAACAGCCTGCAAGAGTCAAGAAACACCTGATAGTAAAGGCATTGCTAACTTGTGATCCTGATGCTACATTCACACCATGCAGTTCTCCCACCTGCTAGGGTCTTGAATTCTGATTCAGTCTTCTGCAGCATTAGCTACCCCTCCCAGTTTGGTGCCATCTGCAAATTCCCTCAATTCCTTCATTTATAAAGTCGTTGAACAACAATGGGTCCAGCACAGAACCCTACGGCACCCTACTTTTTTGGTTCAGCCAGCCAACCGGTCAATAAAATCCACCTAATGGTTATCTTGTCCAGTCCACATTTTAGTATCTTCTATCACATTTTAGCACATTTAAAGCACTATGATACCACTTTAAACAGCCATGGTTTCCCCCCAAGTATTACCTGGGAGCTGTAGTTTGTTAAGGGTGCTGGGAGTTGTCATGAGACCCTTATTCCCCTCACAGAAGTACAATTACCAGAAAGGTTTAACAGCCAATCCCTTTTCATGGGGAACATTTTGAATTCTAGCTCTGTGAGGGTCTCCTGAGGTCTCCTGACAACTCTCAGCATCTTTAACAAACTCTTTGTTGGCTCGAGAGGCAGTGGAAGTGTGTTCCTTTGGGGTAATGCCAAACTGTGGGAGAGGTACAGCACCTGCTGTGGCTGTAGAAACCTTAACAAACTTTGAATCTCAGAATTCTTTGGGGGAAGCCATTGCTCTTTAAAGTGATATCACAGCACTTTAAATGTATCGTGTGAATGTGGCCAGAGTCTGCAGTGCAGGTGAACTAATCAATCTATTCACTGTCTGTGTCACTTTTGAATGTGTTCACTCCAAAGTCTGTTCCATTTCTGCATTAATCTATTTTTTTAAAAAGTGTCTTTCTATAGCAATATTTGCATGAAAATAAGTATTTATGAGTGTACTTTCTCACGAAATACACATTCCTAGATGTATTGTCTTCCAAAATGTACATTTTTAAAAAATGCATTTCTTTGCCAAGAACTGTCCTGGAACACTCAGGAAGCATGAATCCAGTGCAGAATGCAGTTCTGATCTGTACATGAGTCCAGGTGGGTGTGGGTCACTTCAGTTCACAGCAGAATTTGCAAAGATCACAATTCTCAAGCATCCCTTTTTTGAAAATCTTATCAGATGATGTAAGAGGTGTCCTTGGTGGATCAGACCAGTCCTCCTTGTCTGGCATGCTTTGCAGGAATCTGTCAGGTTTCGATACCTTCTGCTATCTAGCCTTAAGTTTAGTTCACCACATTGGTTTGTGATTTATTTATTCTTTACAAGTTGTCATGGAAATCTGCTGACATTTTAGTTTGCATTTCTTCTAATATACTAGGAATGTTCACTGGCTCTGTACGGGGACCAAATAGTGAAGAGAATTGGGGTGGTCACCTCCCAAGTAGAAGTCCAGTGTCAGTAACCCCACAGGTCAGACTGTGGCCCACAGAAAGCTTCTCCCTGACTCGAACAAAGCAACACATGCAAAACTGAAGAAGAATCCCTCAAGACACATCTTCTGCATTTGAGCTTTGAAGCACAGAATGTTTGTGATTCCCAACAAATTTCGACTAGAATCAAAGGTGGTAACATTATTGGCAGAGCATGCTTTGCGTGTTTGGGTGTCATTTCCAATGCTGAGTTTTCAGCAGAAGTTTGGGAGAAATAAACTGGGCAGTTTAAATGTGTCCCCACGATTCCCACCCACCTCCAGTACAAGATAGGTGGGAAATCTTACCATTGCCAATAAACTAGCTCCAACCTGATTTACATTAGAGTTCTGTTGATTCAAGTGTTCTCTTTTATGAAGAAAATGCTTGGCTGCCCTTCAAGGCAAATGGAGGGGGAGGACCTCCTTCAAGCAGTAAAACATTTTAAAGGACAGATGTCGAATCTTGTAATGGCAGATAACATTACAAGAATATATCTGTGTAATAAACACTATATGTATTGTGGAGTTCTGAAACAGCTACTATTACTCTCTGCAGTAAATGTTAAGGTGGCAAAATGTAAAGAATGGCTCATTAGATGGGAAATCTACAGGCTGTTGCACCCTAGGGGATGGGGATTTGTGGTCTTCCAGATGTTGTTGGTCTCTGAAATTTTGCCTAGCCAGCATGGTCATTGTTCAGGGAAGATGGGAGTTGTAGAGCCTGTAGGGTCATGGGCTCCCTATCCATGCTATACCTACTTTATCCCAAACATCTCTGTTCTCTACTACAAATCCTTCAGAGCCACCCAAACCCCTTTGAGATTCCACAAGACGGTTGCAAAGGCATGAAAGACGTGAGGGGAAATATGTCCTGGTAAGTCTAAAACCATCCACTAAAACCACACTGTGGCTGCATTGCTGTGTGAACAGAATCTAAGAAATTTCACAACCACTTTTCAAAATCCTCATTGTATATTAACTCAGATATAGCCTCCTTGGGGAAGACCTCCTTGGGGTTCTTCTTCTCAGGGACTGGAATATTAAATATTAACGTCTACATAAAATGTGAGCTAGGGAAGAATTCCTGGTTTACTCCCACCCCTTCCTTTTAAGTCCCTTTACTCAAGTGAGTTAGTGGCAACTGCACTCTGGCCATGGGGAGAGGGAAGCCGTGAAACAGAGCCCAAGGCTCCATTGGCCCTTGGAAAACATAGTTCTTCAACAGCAACTGACACAGCAATAGTACTGCAGGTACTATGAGGGAAGGAATAGAGTCAGGGTTTCATGGGCATGAGGGTAACAAGGCACAGGGCCTGGCACAGAAATAAGTCAAAACACACTTGTGGGATAAGTGGGGAGAGATGTTTAGGGGCTTTACGCATCCCAATTTCCACACACATCGTTTTTTATTTCATTAGTGATAGTAACAGGTGAACTTGGTGAAAAGATTAGGAAATAATTCATGGAAAAATTCCCATTGTTTCAATTTACTATAAGCTGGTATTGTATAACCTGCAATTGCTTTGAAATACAAGTTGCAGTGGATTTTATGCCCTTATAATGTGACCCCAAATGCCACTCAGAAAATGAATGATCTACATTCTCTGGGCACTTATGAAAGCCGCTGTCTCATGCAGCAATATGGGGCCTTTGCTCTGAGTGCAGGACGTCACAGCTTAAAAGCTTGGAATCCAATCAGACCTATCCATCTTCCTATCAAGAGTGAAACCACAATATTCTGAGAACTTGAGCCTGTAGAAGACCCCACAGCATGCTTTATAGCAAAGGCTCCTAATCCATTTCTGTTCTGCTGGCTAATGTTTCCTCCACCTTTCATGCCAAAGCTTCCTTCAAACATAACCTGAAAGATAAATAATATTTCATAGAATCATAGAGTTGGAAGAGACCATAAGGGCCATCAAGTCCACCCCCCTGCCAAGCAGGAAACACCATCAGAGCACTCCTGACATATGGTTGTCAAGCCTCTGCTTAAAGACCTCCAAAGAAGGAGACTCCACCACACTCCTTGGCAGCAAATTCCACTGTTGAACAGCTCTTACTGTCAGGAAGTTCTTCCTAATGTTTAGGTGGAATCTTCTTTCTTGTAGTTTGGATCCATTGCTCCGTGTCTGCATTGGCTTTTTTAGCTGCCGTGTCACACTGTTGGCTCATGTCAAGTTTGTGGTCAACCAAGACTCCTAGATCCTTTTCACATGTACTGTTCTCAAGCCAGGTGTCACCCATCTTGTATTTGTGCCTCTCATTTTTTTTGCCCAAGTGCAATACTTTACATTTCTCCCTGTTAAAATTCATCTTGTTTGTTTTGGCCCAGTTCTCTAATCTGTCAAGTTCGTTTTGAAGTGTGATCCTGTCCTCTGGGGTGTTAGCCACCCATCCCAGTTTGGTGTCATCTGCAAATTTGATCAGGATGCCCTTGAGTCCATCATCCAAGTCGTTGATAAAGATGTTGAATAAGACCGGGCCCAAGACAGAACCCTGTGGCACCCCACTAGTCACTCTTCTCCAGGATGAAGAGGAACCATTGATGAGCACCCTTTGGGTCCGGTCAGTCAGCCAGTTACAAATCCACTGAGTGGTAGCATAGTCAAGACCGCATTTTACCAGCTTCTTTACAAGAATATCATGGGGCACCTTGTCAAATGCCTTGCTGAAATCAAGGTAGACTACATCCACTGCATTCCCTTCATCTACCAGGCTTGTAATTCTGTCAAAAAACGAGATCAGGTTAGTCTGACATGACTTATTTTTCAGAAATCCATGCTGACTATTGGTGATCACAGCATTCCTTTCTAGGTGCTCACAGATTGTTTGCTTAATGATCTGCTCCAGAATCTTCCCTGGTATTGATGTCAGACTGACTGGGCGGTAATTATTTGGGTCCTCTCTTTCCCCCTTTTTGAAAATAGGGACAACATTTGCCCTCCTCCAGTCTGCCGGGACTTTGCCTGTTCTCCAGGAATTCTCAAAGATGATTGCCAGTGGTTCTGAGATCACATCTGCCAGTTCTTTTAATACTCTTGGATGCAGTTCATCTGGCCCTGGAGACTTGAATACATCTAAACTAGCCAAGTATTCTTGTACTATCTCCTTAGTTATTCTGGGCTGTGTTTTCTCTGCTGAATCATTTGCTCCAAATTCTTCAGGTCGGGCATTGTTTTCTTTATCGGAGAAGACTGAGGCAAAGAAGGCATTGAGGAGTTCAGCCCTTTCTGTGTCCCTTGTTTGCATTTCACCATCTTCTCCTCTGAGTGACCCCACTGTTTCTTTGTTCTTCCTTTTGCTAAGAACATACCCATAAAAGCCTTTTTTTTTTTTTTTTTTTTGCTTTTAACCTCTCTAGCAAGCCTGAGTTCATTCTGTGCTTTAGCTTTTCTGACTTTGTGTCTACACGTGCTGGCTATTTGTTTGAATTCCTCTTTGGTGGTTTCCCCCCTTTTCCATTTTTTGTACACATCCTTTTTTAATCTTAACTCAGTTAAAAGTTCTTTAGATAGCCACCCTGGCTTCTTTAGGCACCTTCCATGTTTCCGTCTCATTGGTATTGCCTGAAGTTGTGCTTTTACTATCTCCCTCTTAACAAACTCCCAGCCATCATGAACTCCCTTTCCTTTTAGTATTTAGTATCCATGGGATCTCACCCAGCACTTCCCTAAGTTTTATGAAGTCGGCTTTCTTAAAGTCAAGAAATTGAGTCCTAGTATGCTTGGCTGCTCCTTTCCGCTCTATAGTAAACTTCAGAAGAGCATGATCACTTGCGCCTAATAATCCTTCCACTTCTACCCCATTAACCAGGTCATCAACATTGGTTAGGACCAGATCTAAAATGGCTGTTCCTCTTGTTGCTTCTCCCACTTTCTGGACAATGAAGTTGTCTGCAAGGCCAGTGAGGAATCTGTTTGACCTTATGCTCTTGGCTGAGTTTGACATCCAACAAATATCCGGGTAATTGAAGTCCCCCATTACTACTATCTCCCTTCCTTTTGCATGCTTGGCCACCTGTTCCAGGAAAGCATCATCTATGTCCTCCGTTTGGCTTGGGGATCTATAGTAAACTCCCACAATGAGGTCACTGTTATTCTTCTCTCCCTTAATTTTGACCCAAATGCTCTCACTTTGGCTTTGAGGTTCTAAATCTTGGATCTCTTCACAGGTATACACATCCCTGACATATAACGCCACTCCTCCTCCTTTCTTGTCTGGTCTGTTTCTCTGAAATAGATTGTATCCCTCCATTTTTACATTCCAATCGTGGGACTTATCCCACCAGGTTTCAGTGATGCCTATTATGTCATATTTAGTTTGCTGTACCAAGAGCTCAAGCTCATCTTGTTTATTTCCCATGCTTTGTTCATTAGTGTACAGACATTGAAGTCCATTAGTCATTCCCCCATGTCTCTTATTTAAGGATTTTTTCCTCCCACCACTAGGTCTGCTTGCTGTTTGCTCCATTTGGTCTATGACATTTGGATGATCATCTTCATCAATTGATAGACTCCTACCTTCAGGAGCACTGTCTCCCTCCCCCACATTAGTCAGTTTAAAGCCCTCCTGATGAGGTTTCTGAGTTTTTTGGCAAAAACATTCCTCCCAACCATTGTGAGGTGCAGCCCATCGCTTGCCAGAAGTCCATCTTCAAGAAACTGCAGTCCGTGATTGAAGAATCCAAACCGTTCCTGTTTACACCATTTGCGAAGCCAGCTGTTTACTTCCACTATTTCCCCCTCTCTCCCTGGGCCACGTCGTTCAACTGGGAGGACAGATGAGATGACGATTTGTGCATTTAATTTTTTCAATTTCCTGCCCAGAGCCTCGTAGTCTCTTTTGATCTTCTGGAGGCTATTGCTTGCAGTGTCATTGGTTCCCACATGAACCAAGAGGAAGGGGTATTTGTCAGTGGGTTTTATGATTCCTTGCAGTCGTTCAGTTATATCTTGGATCTTAGCCCCGGGGAAACAGCACACTTCCCGAGACATCTTGTCAGGCCCACAGATCACTGCTTCTGTTCCCCTCAGTAGGGAATCCCCTATCACCACTACACGCCTCCTCTTAGGTTTGGTCGGGGTTCTTCCGTGAGCTGTCCGTTCCAAGGTCGCCTGCACATTCCCTGAGGACTGACTTTGCCGCTCGTCTTCATATACCTGATCGACTGTAATGAGGGAGAGATCCTCAAATGGAGTCTGCTCTTCGTCTTCCATGCTAGGGGAGAGTACCTCAAAGCGATTGTGTATTTCTAAACAATCAGAGCGAACCCTGGGCCTCCTACTTCTTTGAGTCACGTTTCTCCACATATCGGGCTCCTGTGTTGGTGAACTAGCCTCCTTCCCAGGGGAGTCTCCTGTCTCCTCCTTGGTGGAGACGGTGTGCAAGGATGAGAGAGTCTGGACAAGTGGGAAGGATGAGAGCAAAAGAACAAGGGTTCATGGAGAAAGAGGAAAAGGAGATGGATGGTCAGCCAAAGCGGGTCAATAGTGAAGAGCAACAGCAGTTTGTATAAGACCAGCTGTGCCAAAGAAGGCCTTGATTCCTTTGAGTTGTAGTAAGGCAGCTTCCAGGTGGAAGGTGGTCTTTAGCAGTGGAACACTAGGATAATGCCTTACTAAGAAGATACCATAAGAGCATAAGAGTTTTGATGGATCAGGCCAAAGACCCATGTAATCCATCATCTTGAGTCTCTAGAGTCTCTAGGACCAGGATAAAAGTGATAATCTAAAAAAGGGATAAGAAACTTGTGACCCTCCAAATGTTGCTAGATGACAAGTCCCACCATCCTTGGATGCAATGGGATCCAAGACCCATTGACCATGCTGGGGCAGGCCTGATGCGTGTGTGAGTCCAAAACACAGGTTCCCTATCCCCCAAGATGCAAAGAAGCAAACCATTAGTGCACAGTACCACAGTCAACAATTGATTGGAACACAGAAATATCACCGTCCTGGTTGCTTTCTTTCTTACCTCCCAGTATATCAAAGCCCCTAGATCTCTTTTACATCTACTGAGTCAAGCCAGGCATCAGCTATCCTATATTTCTGCACCTGATCCTCCCTGCCTAAATGTAGAACTAGACATTTATCTGCATTGAAACTGATTCTGGCCCAGTTCCTCCTGCAGTTACTGTAAGATCATCTTGAAGCCTGATTCTGTCTTCTAAGTGTTTGCTTCCCCTGTAATAAGTATCAACAACACTTTGAAAGGTTTTAACAAACAGTTTGACGGGGACCTTCTGGAGATGTTTCAAGTGTACAACTGCTGGCCATGGGATGCATCAATGGAGGAGATAACCCCATTCTTGTACTTTTTCAGGTCCATCTCATTAGGTCATGATTGCTTGCCAGATGAAATGATTTGCTCAACTGGAATCTATCTGCATGGCCTCTTGCCTTTGCATTTCATAACCACTTAATAAATAACTCATGTAAAAGGAGTCTGAAGGTCCAAGTTCTGCCCACACTAATGCATACAAGCACGGGGGGGGGGGGGGAATCCTGAGTCATTTCCTCTTTTCAGCTCTGCCAGGTGCCTGTAATAACTTAGCAAAACAAAAAGTAGCAAATTAAGATCTATTTTCTCTTGCACAGTGCTGGACAAAACCAGCAACCACAACTGAGTTTTCAATTTATAGCAGGGGGGCTATACATTTCTCTAGGCATGGCAAGGGATCACACTCCCCCTTCTTCCTCACTTAAGAAAAACAGCCAAAGGATGGAAGAAAACAGCCAGAGAAATATATTCATGACTGGCATGGGAAAATCTGGACTATGTTTTATATATAAGAATAACTATTAATCTCCCACCTTGAGGACCAAAAAGGGAGGGGAAAAAACAGGGAGAGTTTCTTTCTGGAGTAATTTAATAAGTTTGTACCAAGTTCTTGGCAAGGGGTGTGTGTGCGCGTGTGTGCGTGCGTGACAGAGGCCCTGGCACATGCCTCCAAACCAAACATAGAAATACAGGTACAGAGGTGTAAATTTACATCCTTCAACTGACTTAGAATCAGAGTTAGAAGGGACCCCAAGGGTTATCTGGTCCAACCCCCTGCAATGCAGGAACCTCAACTAGATCATCCTTGACAGACGGCTATCTAATCTCTGCTTAGAAAGCTCCAAGGAAGGACTTGCTTTATATTTTTATTTATATAGCATCGCCAGTGCACATGGCACTTGATGGAGTTACATACATAGGCAAACAGATATCAGGTCCCTGGACAGGAGAACCTACAGTCTGAATTATGAGGATGAAACGCATGGAGGGAAGAGCGGAAATAGAGAGAAGCCTACTATGTGCTCCAGTTGCCCATATTGACCAGTGCTTTTAAAGCAATCACTGCCCCTAAGTTGCCTTTTAGGGAGATTCAATGAAATTCTTTTGCAAAATTTTGCACCTGTGTTGACATGTGCACAAGACCAGATGAATACTTTCCTTCTCTTGCATCTCTTCCCACTCCAATAACTGTCTTTCTAGATAGCAAGTGTCCTTCAGTCCATTTGAGTTTCAGGCCATAGCGCTGTGGTGGACCACCTCATTTGCATGCAGAAGGTCCCAGGTTCAATTCTTGGTGTTTCCAGGTAAGATAGGAAAACAGTTGCTGCCAGTCAGTGTAGGCAGTACAGAGTTAAATGGACCACTAGGTCTGAGTCAAAAGAAGGCAGCTTCCTATGTTCTTTTGTTGGCAGTGCCTACTAGTAACCCCTTTCTTTCCTCCTTCTGCCCACCTCTGGCATAAACATTATCCTCCCTTGGAGATGCTGGAAAACAGACACCCCCAGCACTGGGTTGCTATGGAACATCATATGGGGGGGGGCTGACCCTGACCTCTGAAATGTTATGGATGAAAACCTTCCTCTAGAGAAGAAGGTCCTGCGCCCACAAACATCCACTTGCCTGAAATATTCTAACACTGCTGGAACCTTCTAGGGCCACAGCAGGGGGGAAAGTCCTCATATAGTCATCATTTCTCACCACTAAAGTCTCACAAAGTGAGGAATGATCTACACTAAATACTTTTGTGGTGAGCAGGGAGAGAAGAGTTATGTTCTCCACTGACAGTTTGGGCTGCCTGTCCCAACACCGGCTGTTGACCTTGCTCAGGGCCCCAGAAGGGGCATCAGGAAGAGAAGGTCCCCACCCAGCAAGAAGCTGTGAGGCTGCAATCCTGCCTAGGCTGCCCCGTGAGCATCTGGACTCTGTGGGGCTGACCTCTCAGCAGACAAGCAGACGGTTGTGCCACGACAGATGTCATATTTAACCTGACCTTTGGACGGTTATTTTGTAGAGCCTATCTTCTTTTAGCTGAATTTATATTTTTATGTTCTATTTGGAATGTTGTGGTTGTTTCTTTTTATGTGCTTTACAACTTCAATGGTTTTGTTTTTAGAGTGGTATATTCTGTTGTTGTAACCCTGGGACCTTATGGGGAAGGGAGGCTAAGAAATCAGATAAATAAATACTTCTCTTTTGTGTGGGTAGGAGAGAGTGAAGTAACTTGAGGCTGAAATATTTTGTGCACACGTTTTTCAGCCTGGGCAGCCCTGGCCGGGGGGCATGTTTACTATCAGCTCCTGACAGGACCACCATTGGCCTGAGAGAGATGTTGGGGGCAGCTCCTCCCCGCCCTTCCTCTGGGGCTGCTGGAGACCCGTGTTCCTGAAAGGCATCGCAGGCCAGGAGGAGCACACAGACTATCCTCTCCTCTTGGAAGGTAAGAACACAAGACGAGCTTGCTGGGTCAGGCCAAAGGGGGCCCATCTTATCCAGCATCATCCTTTTCTCACAGAGGCTACCCAGATGCCCCAATGGGAAACCCAGAAGCCGAACCCAAGCATAAAAGCGCTCTCCATTCCTGTGGTTCCAGCAACTAGAATTCAGAAGCATTACTTCTGAACTGTGGCAGCAGAGCATAGCCATTGTGGTTAATAGCCAGTGGTAGCCCTCTCCTCCTCCATGAATTTGTCTGTTCCTCTTCTAAAGCCACCTAGGGGTGAGGCAGTGGGGAGGTTGGCATGATGCAAACTCTCCTCACTCTCTCCTCCCCTCCTTTCCCCTCCAGCATAGCTAGTAATAATGTCGGTCAGGAGAACACCAGAATGTTTCACACATCTATAGCCCAATTTGTTCCTACCTGGGCCAACCCAAATGACACCCATCTCAACCAGCATAGAGACTGAGGTAAGGCAGGAAGTGACCAGATAGAAAGTCTTCTCAGTGGTGGCACCTCATTTGTGGAATTCCCTACACAGGGGCAGGCAAAGGCATTTCTTTTAATCGTTCCAAGAGTTTAATATATATTTAAGATATATCTTATTTAAGATAATGTAACAAAATGCTTTCAGGATCTTCAGGCAGCCCTGTATAAGGAAGCTTTTTAAGGGTTAAGGTTTTGCTGTATTTTTATATATGCTGGAAGCCACACAGAGTGGTTGGGGCAACCCAGTCGGATGGGCAGGGTCCTATTTATTTATTTATTTATTTATGATATTTTTATTTGTGCATTTAACCTTGTTTCTGTAAACTGCCCTGAAATCTCCTCTGAAAAGTGGAATATGAAACATTTGGGTAAATTTATTTACCTGAACACAAATAATTGTGCAGACCTCCTGTTGCAAATCTGTGCAATACAGAAGAGCAACCACACTAATTCTCCAGCACATGAGTGAGAAGATATGTGAATGGACTCCAGTTGATTTGTGGTAATTCATGAGACGGTAAAAAGAATCTGACGAGCTTCCTGTTTCCAGCGGTAGGAAATGGCTGACTACCACATGGCTGGACCCCAGACGTGCCAGTAATTCAGGGCTGATATGGGGATAATTAGCCCTGAGAACCTCCCCAGGGTGGGGGAGGACTGTCTCGCAGACCCGCGGATTGTCCGAGATTGCTGACCTGCATCAAGGTGCAGGTGGCAGGACACTGGGTCAAAGAGCACGGGATGGCTGGCACTCTCCGATGCCATTCTCATAGCCAGTAACATCTGCTTGGGAAAATGAATAGATTTGGACAATAAACAGACATGGACTGGATTGAAGAAGCTTTAGAAAAAACCTGCAGAAGTGTACAGTCCCTGGGGGTTGAGCTCGGACTTCATGGAGTTTGGATAATGGAGGTGTTTGGCATGTCCCCCCCCCCCTCCACCTAATATCTACAATCAGGACCCAGATCTGGGTCACGATAAAATAAAAGCACATAGAGGATTCACTAATCATTTGGTGAGAAAGGCCCTATTCGAAGTCTGGGAAAGAAATAAAACAATAGTAACAACCAAAACTCCCTGGTGGCTATCACCTATAGAGTCATCAGCCTTGCATAGAAGCAATATGAAAGATAGCTGGCTAACATATAGGGAACTCGTAGAAGAGATAAAAGATTGCCCAATAGTAAAGAAATTTGAAGAATTAAAAGAGAGGGGGTGAATTGGTTAGAATATTTTCAATTAAAAACAATATTTGAGAAGGATAGTAAGCTTAAGGGGTTTGATAAAAAAATCTCGGCATGGGAAAAAGAAATTTTATATAACAACCAACAGTCTCTCTCAAAAATATATAAACTGTTACAAAATGGGAAAGTAGAAAAGGAGGAAATAGGAGACGCTATTAAAAAATGGGAACAAGATCTGGGCCACCCAATTGAATATAATGAATGGGAAAGACTATGGACAAAAAATATAAATTTTACAGCATGTTACCTAATAAGAGAGAACTATATAAAAATGTATCACAGGTGGTACTTGGCACCAGAAAGGCTTGCAAAAATGAATAAAACATATAATAATAAGTGCTGGAAATGCAAGATACAAAAAGGAACCTTCTACCATATGTGGTGGACATGCCCCGAAATTGGGAAATTTTGGAGCATGATCCACGAAGAAATTAAGAAAATATTAAGAATATCATATAATAAAAGGCCAGAGGCATTCCTTTTAGGAATTTTAAATGACGATATTCCAAAAGACAAAACTAATTTTTTTCTTATACGCAACGTCTGCAGCAAGAATCCTGGTGGCTAAATACTGGAAAGGGAACCAGTTACCCACTAGGGGGGAGTGGCTATGTAAGATCTCAGAATACTTAGAATTAGCCAAATTGACAGATATAATAAGACAAAAACCAAAAAGTGAAGTAAAAAAAAGAATGGGGGTGCCTAAATGAATACCTCAAAAGCCAAGGTTCGAGGGCAGAAATCTGGCTGAGTCTGGAATAACCTTGTGAAGTGAAAGGACATGAAAGAAGGATTTATATCTAGATGTTAGGATAGAGAGGATAAAGAAAACAGGAAAACAGAATGAGAGATAAAGGAGGTGCTGTGGGATTGGTGGAAGTCAATGTCTTGTTGTTTTAGTGTTTATAATATTAATTTGTAAGATATGGATTTGTGGTTTTTTGTTTTTTGTGTTTGTTTTTTGTCTTTTTTAGTTTTCGAATGTGCGTTGTGTATTGTTATTGTTGTTGTTGTGTGGAAATACTAATAATAATAATACTAATAAAATTCATTTAAAAAATGTTTTTTTAAAAAATCTACAATCGGTTTTCAATGCCAAGCATGATTAAAACTTTAATAATAATAATAATAATAATAATAATAATAATAATAATAATAATAAAGAGTACAGATGGGCTTCTATTTGTAAATAGGCATTTAATCGCACAGCTTTACTTAAGACTTGAAAGATTTGATAAAGATGGGACAGGAGGCAAGATGACGCTCACTAATGACGCAGCAAGGAAAAATATATTCCTCCCTTTCTTTGAGGGCAGCAGGCGTTATGTGTTGGCTGATTTTGCAATGATAACAACTTGGAACAATATACGGTGCAGCTGTTTGCAGAAGTTTTTATATTAATTATGAGTGCGAGAGAAGGCTAAGTGGTGTCTAGCAGCCCCCCCTCTAGGGCCCGGAGGGAGGGGGTGCGGTCTCCAAAAGCCAATCGATCGCCAAATGACTGATATTTGTGGAACACAGTTTAATATTGCAAACAGTTTTGCCTAACAATTTCATTTGGAAGGTACTGGTTCAATAAAGCTCAAAAGGAAGGTTTGGACAATTAGTGAGCTGCTGAGCCATTAAACTGCAGATAACAGACTTGGACAACACCCCGGATTGGAACGGAGTCAGAGGAAGAGCTGATAAAAAGACAGTTGGAAAAATATATATTAACAAAGCTGTATTTGACGGATGTATATGATGTTTGACATGACTGAGAATGGTGGACTCAGGGACAAAGAATTATGAAGCATCAAAATCGAGATGTGGAAAATATGGAAACAACGAGGAGAAGCAGGACTAAGATGTGGAGATATGCTTCAGAGATCCAGACCATGGGGAGCTCCGAAAAATTAATAATTATAATTTGGACCATAATTTGGTCTTTTTTATTTTAGTTTATTTTTTATTTTTTAATTGGAGTATTATGATTGGATATATTAATTGGAAAATCAATAAAAATGATTAAAAAGAAGAAGAAGAAGAATCTGACTGCTGGATCCGGCCAAAGGGAGCCCCTCTAGTTCAGCAACCTTTGACCAGAGCAGCCAACCAGATGCGTATGGGAAACCTAGAAACAAGGGCATGAGCAAAATATCACCTCTCTCACTTATGATGCTCACCAACTGCTTTTCTGAGGAATATTTCTTCTGATACTCCAGGAGGTAAACAGATATATTGACTAGTTGTCCTAGACTCCTTCATACATGCAGGTGAAGCCCTGACACTGTGGTTGTTCAGCATATGGCTACCTAATCACTCCCTGATAAATGCAAAGCACTTCATTTTAAGAGCATATCTCTGCTCTCCCCATCTCTATGATACTCTCCATTGAGCCATGAGCCATAAATAGTTCTAAGGGCTCGATCCAAACCCACTGAAGTTTGCTGAAGACTTGCCAATGGGCTTTGGAAAAGGCCCATAGCCAGTGCTGCTTTTCATGTGTTTCATATTATCCTAAAGTTTCAAGGCTTTCAAAATACCAAAAGAGAGTCAGTACTATTCCACCAAAGAAATACAGGAAAAAAACCCTGTTTCAAGAGAGAAAGAGAGAAACTTGAGTTACTCATTTTAACTCCTTCCTGTGTTCTCTCCCTCTCTCCGCTCCCCCCCTCCTGTCATGAAGAATGGATCAAGGATTTTCAATTCTGCTTGGGATCATGTGTCAAGATTTAACACAGGGGGGAAGCACAATTCTTCTTCAAACTGAAATGCTAGGATTCAGAACTGAAAGGAATCACAGAATCATAGCACTGTAGAGTTGGAAGGGAACCCAAGGGTCATCTAGTCCAACCCCTTGCAATGTAGGAATCACAAATAAAGCATTCCTGGCAGATGGACACCCAACCTCTGCTTTAAAACCTCCAAGGAAAGAGAGTCCACCACCTCCTGAGGGAGTCTGTTCCCCTGTAGAACAATGTTTACTGTCAGAAAGTTCTTCCTGGTGTTTAGTCAGAATGTCCTTTCTTGTAACTTGAAGCCTACTCTCTGGAGCAGGAGAAAACCAGTTTGCTCCATCTTCCATACAGCAGCTTTTGAGATATTTGAAGATGGCTAACATGTCTCCTCTCAGATGAAGATGCCCCAGAGACCTCCCAAGTCACTGAAAACTTAAAGCAGAACTGTTCTGTTTTGGTAAACTAATACAAAGCATGTAAGACAACATCTGGATTTTCAGAAGAGCACTAAAAGCCTGATTCCATGAGCAGTTAGATGTAGCAAAGCCTGTTGAGATTGAAATCCAATGGCTTTGAGGAGAAGCCTAGCTCAGCTGGAAGAAACCCTGCTGCTATGGAAGCCCCTGCTCTGAAGCTGGTCAGTCTGAAAGTGATCTCATGAGTGCCCGGCAGAGGGTCTTGTTTAGCTGTGACAAAGGCAACAGGATGAGGACTCCAGTTTACAAGGGGGGGGTGTCCCTGCAAAGTGCAGGAAAAGAATGACATGGGCAAGCCTTGGCAGTAACATCCCCTCTTGCAGCCCTGAGAGGGCAGCCTTTCATTTCACCTCCTTTAAACTATGCTGCACTTATTATTTTTATTGCCCATGTGGTTCCATCTATATTGTGTTACAACAGAGCTCTATGTTTTAATTCTGCAAGCTCTTCAGATATAAACCAGAATCAACTAGGAACTCTGGTGATTTGGGGTTTTGCTTGCTCATGCTATGGACTTAGACTGCTTCATTGTTTTATAGCCTCATGCTGCTTTATTTTGAATCTCTAAAACTGCTTTCCAATCAATACAGCAGGCGCTGCCTCTCTTGTCTTTTGGGCACCTATTGAAGACCTTCATTTTTCATTCAATTTGAAACTGTTTAAGTATGCCATTGATTCTAATTTTTAAAAATCACATTATTGCTGCTTTTGATCGTTAAATTGCTTTGAGATGTTTTAAAGGAAGCACTTTATAAATGAAAGGGAAATAAAATAACTAAAAACAGTGTTGTCTGTTAACCACTTTGAGCACTTTCTGCTGTTACTCTTAAATTGCAACATACAAATACTGGAAAAGTGGTGGAATTTATTAAAGGAAGGGAGCAAATTAATAAAGAAGTGGGGAAGTAAGAAAAGCAAAGAAGAAATGAGGTCAAGCAGAGGAGAATTGGAAGAAGATGCCTACAGCTATGAGGGCAAAGGCAACCAGGCAAAGGAATGAGAGTCTATGTAGGGAGCAGGCAGGCTCACCCCATAGCATACAACAGTAGAGGCTGCATTCCTTACTCCCTTTGTCATTGGGGCAACTCTCAGGCACAGTGAGTTTACTGGCCATTGCTATTCAGTGCACAGTTAGAACTATGGAACTTGCTCCCACAAGATATAGTGGGTCCCTCTGAAAGGGGATTAGAAAAATTCATGGAGAGCAAAGTGAACAAAATGGCTGCGGCTATGATGGAAATGGAGCCGCTAACTACACTGTCAGAGGCAGTATGCTGGGAATCATGAGCGAAGAGAGTGCAGTCACACTCACATTCTGTTCACAGGCTTCCCATAAATATTGGGTGGGCCCCTGTGAGAACAGGATGCTGTGCTTGATGGGCCTCAGGTGTGGTCCAGCAGGTTCTTCTTATGGTCTCATTCTGCAGTGCCATCCAGATTATGGCCACAGAGGGGTCAACTGGACGAACCAATTTGCGGAGTGGGAGCCAAGGGTCTGCCTGGCCTTCTATAATTGCTGCCTGAGTCTGGATTCCTCAGTCTGAGGAACTTCCTAGATGGGGTAGGTGCTTTGGAGACTTCTGTGCCTCACTTTGCCTGCGCTACTACCTTTTGAAATGTGACCATCTGCCTGACTTTGACTACAACTCACAATGACGATATTACTGTGTTCCAAAGTAGCATGTGCATTAACTCTTGGTCAACCTTTCTTTCCCTTTGCCCCCATCTGCAGTTGCCTTTAGGGAAAATTCCCAAACAGTTTAAAAGGTCTTCATTTCACCAGCCAGTTCTAAGATAATTGACATGACACAGCTCAAAATCATCTCACAAATGATGTCACAACTTGTGAGTCTGAAATTTAGGATTGAAAACAAAACTGGACATTTCATTGATGTGACTTGTCATAAGTAATTTATCAAATGGTAAGAATACATGACAAGAGACAGCATTGATAGGATAATATCAGGGCTGGCCTGGGGGAGCAACTGGACCCAAATCCAGACTAGATTCTCGACACCCAGGGTCCCTAAGGTCAGCTGCTGGAGGCTGGAGACTTGGGTTGCAGCCTGAATTAGAGCATGCTAAAGCTGCTAGTTTCGGGGGCAAATTCGGACACGTAGGTCATCACGACAGTTCCCATAACACATTGGTGAGCAGCAGACATTGCCATGCCCCCAAGGAGAGTCAAAAAAATGTGATGCAATCACACAGCAGCACATAGCATAACTGCATTTTATTAAGATCAGCTCACAGTCACAAAAGAAGACCCAGGTAACTACCAACCGGTGAGCTTGATATTGATACCAGGAAAGTCATAGAACAGATAATTCAACAGTCAGTCTTTGAACACTTAGAAAAGGATGCTGTGATTACTGATGTCCAGCATGGGCTTCTCAAAAGCAAGTCATGCCAGACAAATCTCATTTCTTTTTTTCTTTTTCTTTTTTTTGAAAGCAGCCCTGTTTAGGGAAGCTTTTAATGTTTGATGGATTACTGTATTTTAGTATTTTGTTGGAAGCTGCCCAGAGTGGCTTGGGAAGCCCAGCCCGATTGGCGGGGTATAAATAATTTATTATTATTATTATTATTATTATTATTATTATTATTATTATTATTAAATTACAGGCTTGGTGGATCAGGGGAATGCTGTGGACATAGTGTATCTTGACTTCAGTAAGCCTTTTGACAAAGTCCCCCATGATATTCTTGTGGAGAAGCTTTATAAATAACTTGGCTGAAGGAAGTGGCTCATCCAATCTGCAGATGACATCAAACTGTAGAAGGCAGAATTAGAACTCAAAATGACTTCAACAGATTGGAGAACTGGACCCAAGCTAATGAAATGAATTTCAATGGGAACAATGGGAACTTAGGCAGGAAGAACCAGCTGCAAAAATATAAGCTGTAATGATCTCTGGCAGGCAAGCGAGCCACGATAAGAAGCAATGACTCTCCGGCAGTTTTATGTACATTTATTTACAACAAAACACATCCAGAGCATGGCTTCTCACCTGCTCGCATTGACGATAGTTGGCCAGTCTGAAATTTCGCTCCTCCCACAGCAGGAAGGACGCCAAACTCCCACCTTTCCCCTCTTGCCCTTCTGTTGCCCTCTGATCTTATCCAGGCTCCTAGAATGGGGACTGAAAGGCTGACCTTCCACCTCCCCCCTTTCACTTGACACAGTCTCAGACTTCTGCTTATCTGCTGATTGCCTAGCAATGCTCTAGCTGACTTCCAACTCTTCCTCTTCTCGAGAGCTAACAGTGTCTTCCTCTGGAAGGGGGGTCGAACTGCCCATCTTGAGTTTGACAGTCAGCTCTCATCTGCAGAGTCGGTCCCTCTTTCACTTAGTTCAGTTTCTGAATCTGACTCTTTCCTTGCGCTCTTGTGAGCCACATTCCTAACATAAGATGGGGGACACCTGGCTTACTAGTAGTACATGTGAAAAGGATCTAGGGAAGACCACAGGCTTAACATGAGTCAGCAGTGTGATGTAGCAGCAGAAAAAGCTACGGATATTACCAGAAGTAAAGTGTCCAGATCAAAGGAAGTAATAGTACCACTCTATTCTGCTTTGGTCAGACCACACCTGGAATCCTGTGTCCAGTTCTGGGCACCACAATTTAAGGAGGATGTTGACAAGCTGGAAAGTGCACAGAGCAAGGCGACCAAGAAGGCAACAACACTGCCAAAAATTTTGCAGAGCTGCTGCTAATGAAATCAAGAGTTGACAATCCTGGCGTAAGGCAGCTGCCAACATTTCAGTCATTAGCCATAGTGTGTGAGTGGTGATGCAGCAATTTGCCTGTGTCATTCCTGACCATATCCAGTGATTAATGTTGAGGCTATAAGCAACAGGGGAAATTTGTGCTTGTGAAGTGCCATCCAAAGCAGAAGTCTTCAAAGCAAGAGCAGAAATCCCCTCAAATCTCTCTGGTCCCGTTATTCTTTGACATAAATCTCTCAGCAGCTTTTAATCATGTGTCATCTGCAACCACATCCAGCTGTTTCATAACCAAATAACCCACAGCAACCAGACATAAAACTCTCTTTTAAACAAACAGTTTCACTAAATTTCCCAGCTATGGTTGTGACCCCCCCCCCCAAAAAAAGGGACAGAGCGCTTGTGTGTGGTGGCAGCACAAGAGCAGGAGGGGGGAATTGCAGAAGCTTCATAGCTTCATGTATCCATTTCATGTAGGCAGGTTCCAAAACAACCAGACAAATATCAAGCTGCAGGTACCATAAGGGCATTTCTTCTACAATTTTCAATAATGATGAGGCAGGTGGGTTTCATATGCATCACAGTGGTGACTAACGGTAGTTATAACCCTAGAGGTGCATTGCATGGATAAGATGGCACACCACCAGTGGTGAGGCAAAACCACACAAGACATTGAACCACTTGCCACTGGCTGCCTATCTATCCCATGTGAGTGTTTCTATACAGCTGGAAGGTTTGATTTGCACCACTGGAAAGTGGGTGTACCGGATTAGCCCCATCCACTCAGAATTTTAGCTGTATGTAAGAAGTCTGCAAGCAACAGGCACACATAGGAAGATGAAAACCTTTGATAAATTATGTCTCCTTTGTTAGAATGTAGAGATGTTATTCTTACTTGTCTTTTGTACTAAATCAATCTTCATTGGTAGGGTGCTGGAACGAACAAGTGGGCTGCAAGCCATTACTTAATTAAAGTTTTGAACTGCTGTAGATATATTATAAGCTGTTCAAAATAATGCAAATAGACTGACTGAAAAAAGTTAAGAACTTTGCTTCAGGATGAGAACAGAAATCATGCTCCGGCGGCGCAGCAGCAGCAGGAGGCCCCATTAGTTAAAGTGGTGCTTCAGGTTAAGAACAGTTTCAGGTTAAGAACGGACCTCCGGAATGAATTAAGTACTTAACCCAAAGTACCACTGTAAAAGGGGAAATTGTTTTGCCAAAAAATGCGTATTCAGCAAAATTGCATACAGCAGTGTGCATAACAGAAGAAACTCAAATTTGGAGGCTGATGAATTTTCATGAGGACATTGCAAACAGATATGGAAATGCAGACACTCAGACTGAAAATTTAGAAAGTGAGAAACTGAAACTGAAATTGACAGAGTTGACCATCCCTAGTTCCAACACTGGCAGAAATTACTTGGTCATCTGAAAAATAACTTAACTGCGAAAGAAAGAAAGAAAGAAAGAAAGAAAGAAAGAAAGAAAGAAACCCCACCCATGAGAATTTCACTAAATTATTTCCCTCCCCTTTAATAATTTTCAAATGTAGTTTCTTTTTTCATGAATTGATGGGGAGTGGTAAAAATATAGAAGAAAATTTCAGCACAGCACTGCTTTGTTCGTGTTATGCTGGATTTTCCTACCAGTTTACTTTTTATAAGCGCTTCTTATTATCATGCTAATTAAGAGAGAGAGAGAGGTGGCTAACAATGCTAATGAGTAAAAAAAGAACAGCCCTCGCTATGAGAGCAGAACAAGAAATTGGAACCCAGGATCCAACACTGGCAAAATGGTGACTTTGATCCATTGATGGGATTGCAGAAGAGCATTCTGAATTTTCAAACAGGTTCAGCACCCTGTGTATAAACAGAGTTGCTCTCAGAGTTTCTGTACTAAGTTATCCTTTTTCGCTTGCTAGGATTCTATCATTTTAGTTTCCAAAAGAAAAGCACAATCATTGTATATGCATAGAATCATTCAAAGGGATCCAAGGGTCATCAAGTCCGATCCCCCATTATGCAGGAATCACAACTATGAATCCCTGGCAGATGGCCATCCAACCTCTGCTTAAAAACATCTAAAGAAGGAGAGTCCACCACATTCTGAAGCAGTCTGTTCCACTGTCGAACACCTCTTCAAATCAGAAAGTTCTTCTTTGTCATTTGAATTCATTGGTTTGGGGCCTACGGCCTGGTACAGCAGTAAACAAGCTTACTCAATCTCCCATGTGACAACCCTTCAGGTACTTGAATATAGCTCTCCTACCACCTCCCTATCTCCTCTTCTCCATTCCCAGCTCTCTCAGCCGTCCCTTCTAAGGCTTGGTTTCCAGACCTTTTATCACCTTGATCACACACAAGTATCACCGCCAAGTGTTTGAGTTTCTTTGGGAATGAGTTAGCATAATTTATCCTGAAGGGTAGTAATGAAATTACATACACCGGGGAAGAAGAAGAAAAACTTTATTCAACTGAATCTGCCAAAAAAGATTGAAGTTTACACATGGAATTGCATAAAATATTCTACAGTTTCAATTTTTATGATTTATTTATTTTATTTCTACACTGCCCATCCTCTCTGTGGCACCTAGGACAGTGTACAGGTAAGCAAAAAATTCAAACAAAAATAAAATATTAAAAGCATTGTACGATATAATAGCACTATGCATTGACTCTTATCTGAATAATGAGGTGGATTGGAGTACTACCAACTCAGATTGCACCACTAACAAGGCATGTCAAGGTGGATCAGAGATTCACCCATCTTCTAACTAGCTCAGTTTTTCCATAAAGCTAAATGCACGACCAACATCCTCACCTTTCTCTTTATTTCTCTGAGAACCAGAACCAGACTGACTGAACAAACACTCAGGGTTCAAGGGGGAAGAAGGCAGCGAGGCGAAGGGAGATGGTGGAGAGACAGGAGGTCATCTTTCATTTTGACAGACAGGTCTAACCTTTAATTACAGCAATTTATTTCCCCTATACACACCAATCAGTGATTTGGGAAGAGAAAGGAGAGATGTTGAAGGAAATACATGGATCATCCTTAACCTCTGAGTTTTGGCTGTGACAGAAGGGCATTAGCAAAGGAGTTGGACAAACAGGGCCCCCAGAACGCTCTGTCAGAGCAACACTATATCTCTAGGCAGCCTTGCTCAGCCAAAGGGCTCTGGGCTGGGTGAGTTTCGTCCTCTCCAAAATTACTGTGGTTCAGGGCCAGCTCTACCATGAGGCAGTATGAGCCAGCTGCCTCTGGTGACAAATCCTGAAGGACAGAAAGGGGCTAGAAAGGCATGCCTTGTGGTGTGTCCTGCAACCCTGAGGCCCGCTTCCCGCCCTAGCATGGCCAGCGCACCAGTGAGAAGGTGTGGGGTGACCCGCCTTAGGCAGCATGCGCCACACGGGGCAAGAGATCTTGATCCGGATTCACCTTCAGGTAAACCAAAGACATAGATGAAAGCCAAAGCCAGGGAGAGCCGTGGCAACACCTGACAGAACGGCCCCTTTTCACCAAGACTCTCTGCGGAAGAGGGGCCCTCCCACAGAGAGGCTGCATTGCCACTGGCCTTCATGGGCCCGGATCTGGGGAAGGCAGGGGTGGCAAAGGTTGCTGGGCCAGCAACAATCCATCCCACACATTTCGAAGAGTTAACTCTTCCAGTTTGTGCTTCTGTTTGAACAGAGCTCATGGTCAAGATAAAAAATGTGCCTGGATTTAGGCTAGGCCTGAAGTTGAGCTCACAACCTCACCATAGACTGACCTTCCTTGGGAATCTGCACTTTGTGTATCCTAGGCCTCCTGTCTTTAACCCAGGCAAAGAAACAAATTCTGCATTTGTTTGTTTGTTTGTTGCGTTTATATCCCACCTCCTTTTCCAAGGTGTCACACATGGTTCTCCCCCCTCTTCATTTAATCCCCACAACAACCCTGTGAGGTAGGTTAGGCTAAGAAATGGTGACTGGCCCAGGGAGCTTCATGGCTGAGTGGAGGCTAGAACCCCAGACTCCCAGGTTCGAGTCTCTAACCACCACAGCATGCAATCACTGTTGAAATCAGTGATTCAAAAGAGCATTGTCCCACAACCCAGGAAACAGCCACACCAATTCTAGGGGGTGGAAGTGTTGTCAGCCCCTTCAATATTAGCAGGGGGCTCCAACCCCCCCCCCAATATTATTGGGGCAGAGGAGGCCAAACTGCTGAGCTGAGTGCAGTGCAGAATCAGAGGCAGGCTCCTCCTGAGCGCTAGAGAGAAGCCATTACCATTGAAGCTACATGGTACTGGGCAAAGCAGCTTCCCGATGCCACGCATCCTCCCGACGTCACACGCACAATGCGCCTCTGCCCCCCTCCCCAATCTTTGGCACAATGCACTGCCTCTGCCAGGAAGCATAGCCCGTAATCCAGCTACAGCAGAGAACCCGAAAGGAAGGGTGGGTGTCCTGATGCTAAGAGCCAAAAGGTCACACAGTTACTCAGCAAATAATGAGCCAGGTCCATTTCCTGATGGCTTCCTGGTGGAGATGCAGAATAATTCCACTGGCACACTTGTCTCTCCCAGGCGGAGCTGCGCACACTCAGAAGAACAACTTGCCAAAAGAGTGCTCCACATAGGAATGAGCCAAAATCATTCTATAGCCAACGTGCTGAGGAGGGGGGGGGTTGAGGTTTTTTAATAGAAATGGTAGGCCAGAGTTTCACAAGAACATCTAATTAACATGTATTGTGAGGCTTGAAAGCCATTTGTGTGTCTCATTACGTCCCATGGCAAAAAAAAGCATTTCCAGGTTGATAGAGGGGAAAATCACAAACACCATCTTTTTAAAGAGCTGTTTGAATAAGATGCATATCGTTTCCACGATGGGGGAAAGAGTTGGTCAATTATTTTGGCATTTTTGCAAAAATGTGCCTTGCTTTCAGCAGGGCTTGGGGAAAATATTTTAAATTCCTGGGGGTTGGTACAAAATTTCAAGGTGTCATTTGTGCACAGGGATAGACAACTGTTTCAGATTCTGGGGAAATCATTTGCCTGCGTACCTGGGCACCTCAGCACCTGAAACGCCCCAGCCTTCCTTTTAATATTATAAGACTCTAGGAAAGGAGGGAAATTTCATTTGATCTAAAGTGAGCTGTCTTGAAGGTGTGTTAGGGATGATATTTCTAAAAATATACAGTAAAGTACTGCCACAGAACATATGTAACTAATGCAACTTGTATGATGTTGACTTAATAGGAAATACTAATAACAACAGTAAAAAAACCCACACACCACAGCCTTAAACATTGCTCTATTTTAGGACATCATAACATGCAAGTACCATATTTTTCGCCCTATAGGACACACTTTTTCCCCTCCAAAAATGAAGGGGAAATGTGTGTGCATCCTATGGGGTGAATGCAGGCTTTCGCTGAAGCCTGGAGAGCGAGAGGGGTCGGTGCGCACCGGCCCCTCTTGCTCTCCAAGCTTCAGGAAGCTATCCGCAAGCCTTGCAAGCCCAGCGGAAGGTCCCGCAGGCTTGCAAGGCTTGAGGGCAGCAGCCTGCAGCTCACAAGCTCGGGGGACAGCAGGGAGGCGCAGCGCTGCCACCCTGCTATTCCCCGACCTGGTCTGGAGGCTGGCGGGGGGGGGGAGAGAGAAGCAAGCTTGCTTCTTCCCCCCCCCCCAGCCCCACAAGCTTGGGGGATAGCGGGGAGGTGGAGCACCACCACCCCGCTATTCCCGGACCTGATCTGGAGGCTGGCGGGCGGGAGAAGCAAGCTTGCTTCTCCCCATCGCCAGCCCCACAAGCTTGGTGGATAGCGGGGAGGCAGAGCACTGCCACCCCGCTATTCCCGGACCTGATCGGGAGGCTGGCGGACCCATCGCCAGCCCCACAAGCTTGGAGGACAGCGGGGCAAGCCGCTGCCCCACGGAGGCTAGAGAGGCTGTCCCTGAAGGCAGAAGAGGGAGATGGAGCGCTCCGTCTCCCTCTTCTAGCTTGGGGATGGCTGCACAAACCTGGGGGGAGATAAAAAAAATTCCCTTGATTTCCCCCCCAAAAAACTAGGTGCGTCCTATGGGCCGGTGCGTCCTATAGGGCGAAAAATACGGTAGATATTTCACAGTTATTGAGATTTCACAAGTTTTTATGGCATTTGATTTATCTTGTAAATTTGGCACTGAGAAGATCTGGAGATCAAAGCCAACAACTTCCTCACCTTCTGCTTTGCACATTTTTCACACCTGTTCACAACCATTGTTCTCTTTTGCTGCTGCTTAAGTGCCATTGGCACGATCACCTGACAGCGCCCTCTAGCCAATCAGATCTGACTATGTGACAACATCACTCAGAGTGAAGAGTTTGGGATAAGGTGAATTGAAGGACCACCATCCCGTGTGGACTTGCCTACACACTGCATGCATCAGCAGATGCCTTGCTCCACATCCGGCTGTCTTCAGGAGCCCAGCTAGCAATGACAAAAGAACCAGGACTTCTCAAGTTTGACACCAAGGCTGTGGAATTCCCTGCCCCAACAGGGATGTTTCTGTGATGTTTTCTCAGGAAATTGCAGTGATTTTTTTTAACTCTGTGAAGTGAAGTTTTTATTTACTTTTTATTTATGTTTTCTGCTGGCTCTGGTTTGTGTGTATGTACATATTTTGATGTGTTTTGCATACACTCTCAATTTGTGTAGCTTTTTCTTCTCCCACAGATATCCCACAAGCACCCCAAAGTTGACGGGCATTGCTATTCAGATGATGCACTGAATCTTGTGACTGATTATGTGGAGCAGAGGTTACCTGCCCCCCTCCCCAATATTTTTTCAAGTTGGCACCCATGCCTGCAAAGCAGCAGAGGTTTAGAACCAGGGTTTTCCTTCTTCTAGATGGGCTACCTTCCCAGGTTGACGAGCCCCATCTTCCCCTCACTTCCCTCCACAGCACGGGCAGAAACGGCCTTCTTGACTGTCTGACCCATTCTTGGTCTTACCTGCTCCATCCGCTGGAGCCTGTCTTTGCAAGCAGGGGAAGACCGTAACTCACTAAGGGTTTGAGACCCATCAGCCACCCTACCCTCACCTCACCTACTGTAGCTGGTCAGTGGAAGCCATTTCCTGGGGTGTGGCTGCTGTCACATGATGACAGCTCCTAGGAGCCACAGGTGAGAGCTAAATGCTCAGGTGGCACCACCAGGAAAGGACTTTGGGGCAGAGGTCCAGAGCTGCACTCAGCAAAATGAGCAGCAGGGCCCCAAATGCAGCAGGGATCGTTTGCCCCATTTTGAAACCAATTAAAGAGGAGGGCATAATCATATTTGAAGTAAACAAAGTTAAACACATTAGCACTTAAATCCCTGCCCCTCTGTGACCATTAAGAGCATTAAGTGCAGAGTCTTAAGTGATCCCTGCACATTGCTGGTGGGTGTCTTTCCATGTTGTGGCAGCTCCACAGCCTGCTGCCACCAGGCACCGAGATTTTTCCCCTAACTCTGCTCCAGCTGGCTAGTTGTGTGTGACTGGCTGACTGGGTTGGTGTGAAAGATCCAGTTTCACCGAGTGCAGATTGGCTGGGTGGCCTCGACAACGAGGATGTGCTCCCTCTTGTCCTCATCACCCCTCAGGCACACACACAACTTGCAAAGACTGCTAACCTAGGGCAGAGGTGACTTGGATGGCTTTAAAAGAGGATTGGGCAAATTCAAGGAGGAGGAGGAGGAGGTGGCTACTGATGCTTATGAGCCATGATAGTTATGCTATAGCAGATATAGTCATGGTTGGCCACTGTGAGAACAGGATGCTGGACTAGATAGGTTTGATCCAGCAGGCTCTTCTTATGTTCTCATTTCCACATCCATTCACTAAAGGGTACCAACAATATCTGCTCTGCTGTGAAGGGACAGCTCCCTCAGGCCTCCTCTTCCTCCCCTGTCCCCTGGAGGCAGCCATTTCATCGGAGTGCCTCAGTGGGAGATATGGCAAGAAGGGTTCACGCCACCAGCTTTGCTGAAAGACCAGCTGCATCAGGCATCACCTATTTCTGAACTGTGCCAGCTGCTCATTATAAGAAGAACTGAGGTGTCCCCCTCCCTCTTCTCTGCCTGTCCCTTTCCCCTTGTGTGTTGGGGGGGGGGTGTTTTATTGGACTGTAAGCCTGCAGGCAGGGACTGTCTTGCTATAGTTGGTTGTATGAAAGCTGCTCTGAGATCCCTTTGGGCCGAAGAGCGGGATAGAAACGCTCTAAATAAATAAAATCAATAAATTGAATCCCCAACAGGAGAGGCATGTTTTGTGGGTAGGATGGGAGACACAAATGTTCACAAAATGCACTCTCGCCTTCCATTCAAGCAATGCCTTAGCTCTTCTGCGACTTTTATCATAGGTATGTTTACTTTCTTTTCTTTTTTAAAGCAAAGCAGATTCTGCTCCCCTCTCCCGCCCCCGCCCCTATTTCAGAGACAATAAAGCAGAGCCTGTTTTCACATTCTGCCTGCTCTGGGGCCAGAGAGCTAAATGGACTGGGGAAAGTCTAAAGCATGTGGCAGCCGGTTTCCAGTGTGAAAACATTCCATGCTGCACCTCCTCCTCTGGCAATTCATTTCCAGGTAAGAGCACAGCCCTCGCTTTAACGGATAATAAGGGGAACTGGCAGCCCAACTCTGCTCTGCCGTTCTGGATTTGAGCTTTATATGGTTTTCTCAAGACCACATGTGTGCTCTGCGGTGACAGAAATACTTTCCATATGAGCAGCCACAGTCTCTCTCTAGCCAGGGCAAGGTAAGTCGGGGGGGGGGGCTCCAGCTAAGTCATAGAGCACATGCTTCTCATGCAAAACCCCCGGTATCTCCAGGGTGAGGGCTGAGAAAGACACACACACCCTGGAACCCTGGAAAGATGCTGCAGTCAGTGTATGCAATAATGAGGCACCTGGATCAATGACCTGACACTGATAAAGGCTGCTTCCCATGTTCTTATGTCAGTCATATTTCACTGTTTTTCACCCATGGCTGTTACGGTATAAATCACATAGTGCTCTTGTGGGATAAATCCACAGCTCAGTGGTAGAGCATCTGCTTTGCATGCAGAAGGTTCCAGATTCATTCCTCAGTATTTCTGAGAGAGACCCCATGTGAAATCCTGGAGAGCCACTTTTGATCAATGTGGACTATAATGAGGTAGACAAGAGAGCCACTTGATTCAGCATCAGGCAGCTTCCTTTGTTCCAAGTCCATCTACAAATTCAGTAAGAAAAAAACCAGTGCAATAAGTTTAAAGCTCTTTAAGAGCAATCCTGGGGCAATGGGTAACCTCCTGGCATCATGAACTTCTATGTACTCGAAATTAGTTCAGACTCTGCTCCCAGGCGACCTATGCATTTATATTTAATTACTGGTACATCAGCCAAGGCAATTGCCAACCCAGAAGGACTTCCAAATAAAGCTCTGGTTTCAGAAATTGCTGGACTGATTCATCCTGCATCTCCTCCACAGGCACACAGTATATGGCTAGGAGTGAAAGTGATCTTCAGCCTCAAGCCAGCTGCCGGAGGCACAGATGTAAGCTCAGCTCACTCCAGCAGCAGTGAAAGTAGCTGAGAGGAGCCTATAAAGCTGCTGGAAATGTCTGACAAGACTAACAAAAGGCAGAGCTTGAAAACAGAGTCTCTGTTCCTCCCAAGACTGACACTTTTTCACTAGTTTTTCTGCACACAAGACGACTTCTGTCCACTGGTCATTATAAGCAGACATAAATGTGTACTTTAATTGGACAACTACAACCAGCATTTTCATGGTAGTACTTAGAATAATCGAACCATTTTTTGTGGCGTGTGGTTTTCCAAATCCATGTACTAGATCTCTGAGATTTTTCATTTAAGTACGAGAACATTTGACATGGAAAGCTTGGATATTAAACACAAAGAAGGACGCCCCAATGATTTCAAATCATGTTGTCTTAAATTAAATAAATCACAGCATGTCTACTCAAAAGTAAGTCCTGCTGAGTACAAGAGAACTTACTTCCAGGTATGTAGGGATTACAACTTCCATAAGAAACCGTAACAATCAACAACAGTAACAGTAACTATCAAAAGTAACAAGAATCCAACTTCAGATATTCATTTCAATATGAATGTAACCAAACACATTCTATATAAAACCACAAACATGCATTCCAAAACACAGGCAGCTTTCACAATTCCTTTGCTAGTGAATCCAAGACTTCTCAAAACATGTGGCAAGGACATGCTCATAACTAGAAGGGTTGGGGTATTTCCCCAAAACAAGCTAACAAAAAGTAGTCATCAGCAACTTCCATCACACACACTTCTTCCTACAGAACCCTTTAAGTGCACAACTTTCACAGAGTGTTGCAAACTGTCCAGCATTTAAAGTTATTCCTACTGTTCTGCAAAGCAGAAAACACAACACACCTCTTCCTCAAACAAAGCAAGGTGAACTAACTTTTTGGCAGCTGGCCCTGTCCCTTCCTTTGCACTGATGGCATGTAGCACAGCCACCATGCAAAGCAACCTGCTGTCTTTTTGACGGGACAAGGTGGGACAGAAGAAGGACCCTGAGAACAGAGATGATTTCTAACAAAGTGTTACACTCAGCTTACCTCTTCTTCAGGTCTCGCTAGCCTCACAGCTTGAAAGTGAAGCAATGTCAATAGCAGGTAGCTGGAAAACATGATAACCGAACCTGACAAGTCTCACAGGGTTGGGATCCCTTTTCATCAAGCACTAACAGCTAACAGATGGACTGGTCTCTCCAAAGTTTATCCTGGTCCTGCGCTGTTGCTCAGTGCATGTCTCTCTCTGCTGCCTCACTCACTCTGCTCACTACCGGGAGCTTCTGAGCTCAGCCACTCTGCTCTGAAGACAAGTGGTAAGCTGATCTTTTCATGTAATGACTTCTCTCTGCTTGGGGAGGGGGCTCATAGCGGCAGTGAGCTAAGGAAAGGGGTTGGGTTGTGGGTGTGTGAGTGAGTGAGTGTGTGTGCGTGCGTGCGTGCGTGTGTGTGCGCGCAAACACACACACACTTAGTATTAAGAAGGGGAGGCACCAGGAAATGGGCAACAACAAGTCTGGCATCTGCTCCGATTTATAAAACTTTTAAGAAGCTACAGTAACTCCCCCACCCCTGCAAAAGGAATCTCACCAGTGCCTTATTAAGTTAGGCAGGCATGACTGGAGGATTGGAGGCTGAAGGTGCCTCTGGACAATTAAACAGTGAAAGCTTTTCAAGCAGCTGCCACTGCTCCAATTCCTTGCTATCTCCCCTCCCCAACATTTCTAGGAAATAATCAAGTATAACTTATTGGGAGGAAATGCAGAAAACCCCAGTTTACAAATACCCTGAAAACCTAACATTTCTCTACAGTAATACTAAATGCTGCAAGATATATACCTGCGTCAACGTTTATGCATCTCAAGCAGACAGCTTAGGAGAGTCATCAGTTAGCAGCTCCTGTGCAATATCCTGCCCAGCTTCCACTTGTCCCAACTGCCAACTCCATAATAAATATAATAAAAAGACAGGAGTGGAATTGGAACTTGGCAGTAATGAACTTGGGCAGGGTGGGGAACAGGCTGAGGCCTACCACATCCACTCCCTTCTTGAACTGGCCCAAGCCAGCCACTGACCAAGGCTGGGGAGCAGTTCTGCAACAGCCCCATAAGCCCCATATTCCCAGTTGCTTGTTGGTAACATTAGCACATACTCTACACAGGGGCTAAGAAAGCCAGTAGGGTCAATGTCAGCACCTATAAGTTGTGGGGATCTCAGCATCTGATGGGGCCACCAACCCCAAGTGCCCAGCTCCCATAGAATCATAGAGTTGGAAGAGACCACAAGGGCCATCGAGTCCAACCCCCTGCCAAGCAGGAAACACCATCAGAGCACTCCTGACATATGGTTGTCAAGCCTCTGCTTAAAGACCTCCAAAGAAGGAGACTCCACCACACTCCTTGGCAGCAAATTCCACTGTCGAACAGCTCTTACTGTCAGGAAGTTCTTCCTAATGTTTAGGTGGAATCTTCTTGCTTGTAGTTTGGATCCATTGCTCCGTGTCCGCTTCTCTGGAGCAGCAGAAAACAACCTTTCTCCCTCCTCTATGTGACATCCTTTTATATATTTGAACATGGCTATCATATCACCCCTTAACCTCCTCTTCTCCAGGCTAAACATGCCCAGCTCCCTTAGCCATTCCTCATAAGGCATCGTTTCCAGGCCTTTGACCATTTTGGTTGCCCTCCTCTGGACACGTTCCAGTTTGTCAGTGTCCTTCTTGAATTGTGATGCCCAGAACTGGACACAGTACTCCAGTTGAGGTCTGACCAGAGCAGAATACAGTGGCACTATTACTTCCCTTGATCTAGATGCTATACTCCTATTGATGCAGCCCAGAATTGCATTGGCTTATCGATGGTACTTAACACCAGTGAAATTAGCTAAGATGTACAAGGGATGTAACAAATGTTGGAAATGTAAAGATAAAGAAGGTGCATTTTACCATATGTGGTGGGAATGTAAGAAAATAAAAAATTACTGGGAAATGATATACAATGAATTGAAAAAAATGTTTAAATATACATTTGTTAAGAAGCCAGAAGCATTCCTGCTAGGTATAGTAAGAAATGAGATAAACAAGAAAGATAGGAAACTATTTTTGTAGGCAGTAACAGCAGCGAGAATATTGTTAGCCCAGAAATGGAAACAAGAAGAACTACCAACACTGGAAGAATGGAGAATGAAAATGATGGACTTTGCAGAACTGGATAGAATGACAGGAAGAGCTTATCAGACCTTGCAGGCCAGCGGCTGAAGAAGGAGCCAAAGGGTTTTCTTGTGTGGGTGATTCTTTGTGGCTGATTAGCTGCTCTCCCTGTACAAAGGTCAGAGGGGGCAGGGTTTCTGTTGAGGCAGGTGATTAGCTGTGGGAGGAGCTTATCAGACCTTGCAGGCCAGCGGCGCGCGCCTAGCGGCGCGCGCAGTTTGATCCATCTTTTAGATTTAGGGGAGCTAGTCTCAAACGTTTGTTGGGGGAGACCTAGGTTTTTTGGGGGGAGTTATTAGTCCTGTCTTCACACTTTTTATGATGCAGGACCGCTGTAGCCACCCCCAACGACACGTTCTCAAGATGGAGGGGGAGGAAACAGCTGCAGTCGCCTGCAGTTCCTGCGCAATGCTTGCCATCTTGCCAAAGGTTGCAGGCAGCTTTACATGCAGCAATTGCATGTTGATTGCCCTCCTAAAAGACAAAGTCCAGCAACTGGAGGAACGTGTAGCTACGCTCCAAAGAATTAGAGAGCTGGAGCTCTTCTTGGAAGCAACAGAGCACACCGTCTCCACCAAGGAGGAGACAGGGGACTCCCCTGAGAAGGAGGCTAGTTCACCAACACAGGAGCCCGATATGTGGAGAAACGTGACTCAAAGAAGTAGGAGGCCCAGGGTTCGCTCTGATTGTTTAGAAATACACAATCGCTTTGAGGTCCTCTCCCCTAGCATGGAAGACGAAGAGCAGACTCCATTTGAGGATCTCTCCCTCATTACAGTCGATCAGGTATATGAAGATGAACAGCAAAGTCAGTCCTCAGAGAATGTGCAGGCGACCTTGGAACGGACCACTCACGGAAGAACCCCGACCAAACCTAAGAGGAGGCGTGTAGTGGTGATAGGGGATTCCCTACTGAGGGGAACAGAAGCAGTGATCTGTGGGCCTGACAAGATGTCTCGGGAAGTGTGCTGTCTCCCCGGGGCTAAGATCCAAGATGTAACTGAACGACTGCCAGGAATCATAAAACCCACTGACAAATACCCCTTCCTCTTGGTTCATGTGGGAACCAATGACACTGCAAGCAATAGCCTCCAGAAGATCAAAAGAGACTACGAGGCTCTGGGCAGGAAATTGAAGCAATTAAATGCACAAATCGTCATCTCATCTGTCCTCCCAGTTGAACGACGTGGCCCAGGGAGAGAGGGGAAAATAGTGGAAGTAAACAGCTGGCTTCGCAAATGGTGTAAACAGGAACGGTTTGGATTCTTAGATCACGGACTGCAGTTTCTTGAAGATGGACTTCTGGCAAGCGATGGGCTGCACCTCACAACGGTTGGGAGGAATGTTTTTGCCAAAAAACTCAGAAACCTCATCAGGAGGGCTTTAAACTGACTAATGTGGGGGAGGGAGACAGTGCTCCTGAAGGTAGGAGTCTATCAATTGATGAAGATGATCATCCAAATGTCATAGACCAAATGGAGCAAACAGCAAGCAGACCTAGTGGTGGGAGGAAAGAATCCTTAAATAAGAGACACGGGGGAATGACTAATGGTCTTCAATGTCTGTACACTAATGCACAAAGCATGGGAAATAAACAAGATGAGCTTGAGCTCTTGGTACAGCAAACTAAATATGACATAATAGGCATCACTGAAACCTGGTGGGATAAGTCCCACGATTGGAATGTAAAAATGGAGGGATACAATCTATTTCAGAGAAACAGACCAGACAAGAAAGGAGGAGGAGTGGCGTTATATGTCAGGGATGTGTATACCAGTGAAGAGATCCAAGATTTAGAACCTCAAAGCCAAAGTGAGAGCATTTGGGTCAAAATTAAGGGAGAGAAGAATAACAGTGACCTCATTGTGGGAGTTTACTATAGATCCCCAAGCCAAACGGAGGACATAGATGATGCCTTCCTGGAACAGATGGCCAAGCCTGCAAAAGGAAGGGAGATAGTAGTAATGGGGGACTTCAATTACCCGGATATTTGTTGGATGTCAAACTCAGCCAAGAGCATAAGGTCAAACAGATTCCTCACTAGCCTTGCAGACAACTTCATTGTCCAGAAAGTGGGAGAAGCAACAAGAGGAACAGCCATTTTAGATCTGGTCCTAACCAATGTTGATGACCTGGTTAATGGGGTAGAAGTGGAAGGATCATTAGGCGCAAGTGATCATGCTCTTCTGAAGTTTACTATACAGCGGAAAGGAGCAGCCAAGCATACTAGGACTCAATTTCTTGACTTTAAGAAAGCCGACTTCATAAAACTTAGGGAAGTGCTGGGTGAGATCCCATGGACAGTAATACTAAAAGGAAAGGGAGTTCATGATGGCTGGGAGTTTGTTAAGAGGGAGATAGTAAAAGCACAACTTCAGGCAATACCAATGAGACGGAAACATGGAAGGTGCCTAAAGAAGCCAGGGTGGCTATCTAAAGAACTTCTAACTGAGTTAAGATTAAAAAAGGATGTGTACAAAAAATGGAAAAGGGGGGAAACCACCAAAGAGGAATTCAAACAAATAGCCAGCACGTGTAGACACAAAGTCAGAAAAGCTAAAGCACAGAATGAACTCAGGCTTGCTAGAGAGGTTAAAAGCAACAAAAAAGGCTTTTATGGGTATGTTCGTAGCAAAAGGAAGAACAAAGAAACAGTGGGGTCACTCAGAGGAGAAGATGGTGAAATGCAAACAGGGGACACAGAAAGGGCTGAACTCCTCAATGCCTTCTTTGCCTCAGTCTTCTCCGATAAAGAAAACAATGCCCGACCTGAAGAATTTGGAGCAAATGATTCAGCAGAGAAAACACAGCCCAGAATAACTAAGGAGATAGTACAAGAATACTTGGCTAGTTTAGATGTATTCAAGTCTCCAGGGCCAGATGAACTGCATCCAAGAGTATTAAAAGAACTGGCAGATGTGATCTCAGAACCACTGGCAATCATCTTTGAGAATTCCTGGAGAACAGGCGAAGTCCCGGCAGACTGGAGGAGGGCAAATGTTGTCCCTATTTTCAAAAAGGGGAAAAGAGAGGACCCAAATAATTACCGCCCAGTCAGTCTGACATCAATACCAGGGAAGATTCTGGAGCAGATCATTAAGCAAACAATCTGTGAGCACCTAGAAAGGAATGCTGTGATCACCAATAGTCAGCATGGATTTCTGAAAAATAAGTCATGTCAGACTAACCTGATCTCATTTTTTGACAGAATTACAAGCCTGGTAGATGAAGGGAACGCAGTGGATGTAGTCTACCTTGATTTCAGCAAGGCATTTGACAAGGTGCCCCATGGTATTCTTGTAAAGAAGCTGGTAAAATGCGGTCTTGACTATGCTACCACTCAGTGGATTTGTAACTGGCTGACTGACCGGACCCAAAGGGTGCTCATCAATGGTTCCTCTTCATCCTGGAGAAGAGTGACTAGTGGGGTGCCACAGGGTTCTGTCTTGGGCCCGGTCTTATTCAACATCTTTATCAACGACTTGGATGATGGACTCAAGGGCATCCTGATCAAATTTGCAGATGACACCAAACTGGGAGGGGTGGCTAACACCCCAGAGGACAGGATCACACTTCAAAACGACCTTGACAGATTAGAGAACTGGGCCAAAACAAACAAGATGAATTTTAACAGGGAGAAATGTAAAGTATTGCACTTGGGCAAAAAAAATGAGAGGCACAAATACAAGATGGGTGACACCTGGCTTGAGAGCAGTACATGTGAAAAGGATCTAGGAGTGTTGGTTGACCACAAACTTGACATGAGCCAACAGTGTGACGCGGCAGCTAAAAAAGCCAATGCAATTCTGGGCTGCATCAATAGGAGTATAGCATCTAGATCAAGGGAAGTTATAGTGCCACTGTATTCTGCTCTGGTCAGACCTCACCTGGAGTACTGTGTCCAGTTCTGGGCACCACAGTTCAAGAAGGACACTGACAAACTGGAACGTGTCCAGAGGAGGGCAACCAAAATGGTCAAAGGCCTGGAAACGATGCCTTATGAGGAACGGCTAAGGGAGCTGGGCATGTTTAGCCTGGAGAAGAGGAGGTTAAGGGGGGATATGATAGCCATGTTCAAATATATAAAAGGATGTCACATAGAGGAGGGAGAAAGGTTGTTTTCTGCTGCTCCAGAGAAGCGGACACGGAGCAATGGATCCAAACTACAAGAAAGAAGATTCCACCTAAACATTAGAAAGAACTTCCTGACAGTAAGAGCTGTTCGACAGTGGAATTTGCTGCCAAGGAGTGTGGTGGAGTCTCCTTCTTTGGACGTCTTTAAGCAGAGGCTTGACAGCCATATGTCAGGAGTGCTCTGATGGTGTTTCCTGCTTGGCAGGGGGTTGGACTCGATGACCCTTGTGGTCTCTTCCAACTCTATGATTCTATGATTCTATGATTCTATTCTAAGAACCCACTGACAAATACCCCTTCCTCTTGGTTCATGTGGGAACCAATGACACTGCAAGCAATAGCCTCCAGAAGATCAAAAGAGACTACGAGGCTCTGGGCAGGAAATTGAAGCAATTAAATGCACAAATCGTCATCTCATCTGTCCTCCCAGTTGAACGACGTGGCCCAGGGAGAGAGAGGAAAATAGTGGAAGTAAACAGCTGGCTTCGCAAATGGTGTAAACAGGAACGGTTTGGATTCTTAGATCACGGAGTGCAGTTTCTTGAGGATGGACTTCTGGCAAGCGATGGGCTGCACCTCACAACGGTTGGGAGGAATGTTTTTGCCAAAAAACTAAGAAACCTCATCAGGAGGGCTTTAAACTGACTAATGTGGGGGAGGGAGACAGTGCTCCTGAAGGTAGGAGTCTATTAATTGATGAAGATGATCATCCTAATGTCATAGACCAAATGGAGCAAACAGCAAGCAGACCTAGTGGTGGGAGGAGAAAATCCTTAAATAAGAGACACGGGGGAATGACTAATGGACTTCAATGTCTGTACACTAATGCACAAAGCATGGGAAATAAACAAGATGAGCTTGAGCTCTTGGTACAGCAAACTAAATATGATATAATAGGCATCACTGAAACCTGGTGGGATAAGTCCCACGATTGGAATGTAAAAATGGAGGGATACAATCTATTTCAGAGAAACAGACCAGATAAGAAAGGAGGAGAAGTGGCGTTATATGTCAGGGATGTGTATACCTGTGAAGAGATCCAAGATTTAGAACCTCAAAGCCAAAGTGAGAGCATTTGGGTCAAAATTAAGGGAGAGAAGAATAATAGTGACCTCATTGTGGGAGTTTACTATAGATCCCCAAGCCAAACGGAGGACATAGATGATGCCTTCCTGGAACAGATGGCCAAGCATGCAAAAGGAAGGGAGATAGTAGTAATGGGGGACTTCAATTACCCGGATATTTGTTGGATGTCAAACTCAGCCAAGAGCATAAGGTCAAACAGATTCCTCACTGGCCTTGCAGACAACTTCATTGTCCAGAAAGTGGGAGAAGCAACAAGAGGAACAGCCATTTTAGATCTGGTCCTAACCAATGTCGATGACCTGGTTAATGGGGTAGAAGTGGAAGGATCATTAGGCGCAAGTGATCATGCTCTTCTGAAGTTTACTATACAACGGAAAGGAGCAGCCAAGCATACTAGGACTCAATTTCTTGACTTTAAGAAAGCCGACTTCATAAAACTTAGGGAAGTGCTGGGTGAGATCCCATGGACAGTAATACTAAAAGGAAAGGGAGTTCATGATGGCTGGGAGTTTGTTAAGAGCGAGATAGTAAAAGCACAACTTCAGGCAATACCAATGAGACGGAAACATGGAAGGTGCCTAAAGAAGCCAGGGTGGCTATCTAAAGAACTTTTAACTGAGTTAAGATTAAAAAAGGATGTGTACAAAAAATGGAAAAGGGGGGAAACCACCAAAGAGGAATTCAAACAAATAGCCAGCACGTGTAGACACAAAGTCAGAAAAGCTAAAGCACAGAATGAACTCAGGCTTGCTAGAGAGGTTAAAAGCAACAAAAAAGGCTTCTATGGGTATGTTCGTAGCAAAAGGAAGAACAAAGAAACAGTGGGGTCACTCAGAGGAGAAGATGGTGAAATGCAAACAGGGGACACAGAAAGGGCTGAACTCCTCAATGCCTTCTTTGCCTCAGTCTTCTCCAATAAAGAAAACAATGCCCGACCTGAAGAATTTGGAGCAAATGATTCAGCAGAGGAAACACAGCCCAGAATAACTAAGGAGATAGTACAAGAATACTTGGCTAGTTTAGATGTATTCAAGTCTCCAGGGCCAGATGAACTGCATCCAAGAGTATTAAAAGAACTGGCAGATGTGATCTCAGAACCACTGGCAGTCATCTTTGAGAATTCCTGGAGAGCAGGCGAAGTCCCGGCAGACTGGAGGAGGGCAAATGTTGTCCCTATTTTCAAAAAGGGGAAAAGAGAGGACCCAAATAATTACCGCCCAGTCAGTCTGACATCAATACCAGGGAAGATTCTGGAGCAGATCATTAAGCAAACAATCTGTGAGCACCTAGAAAGGAATGCTGTGATCACCAATAGTCAGCATGGATTTCTGAAAAATAAGTCATGTCAAATTCAAATTCAAAACCTTTATTGCATTAGCAAACTGCCATAGCAAAATAAGACAATACAAAAAAGAAAAAGACAAACTAGAGACAAGCAACCCAGCAAAATTCAGGTGTTTTGGCTGGCGCAGTGACATTTAAGTTACCCGAAGGCAATAATGCAAAGATATAATAGCCAGCGCCCAAAAACTAGTATGCGGGTATATATAAAGCACAAAATGGCCCCAGAACAGACTCAGCATATTGAGTTAAAAGTAATAAAAAGATTAAAACAGGTCCAGGTCTAGGGCACGCTACCCTGTCAGAGTAGCCCTGAGTTTCAGAGCCTGCACTATGAATATTGCCACCCCACGTGAGATTTGGGGATTTGCGTCCACAAGAAGCGATTTCAAACAGTCTTCCTTAGATGTAATGGTGGACGGGATCAAAAGGAGGAGCTTAGATCTTATTGGCTCATAAATAGGGCAGTAGAAAAAGAAATGTATGAAGTCCTCTACTTCATTCATTGTGCATAGACATAGACGCTGGGTAATAGGGGTCTTAGAATAAATCCCCTGCAGGAAGGCCGTGGGTATAGAATGGAAGCGGGCCATAGTAAACGCTCTTCTCAAGTTGGGCTCCGTCAGGTCTATCAAGTAGTTGGCAAGTGATCTTACCACTTTCACTTTAGGGAGCCACATGGAGAGGCGAGCTGAGGTGGACTGTGCCCGGTCCATGGCCTCGTCTCTTGTAAGAATCCAGGCCCGGATTTTATGTTTGTCCCAAGAGGACAGCGAGTCAAGATTTGGAAGAGAGTAGCGTGCAGTAATAGTCACCATGGCCTTGGACCATTTATTGCTTTGAGAACACGTTAAAAAGGCTTGCCTGGCTAGTAGGGGACCTGGGGCATTGATTAATTTACAATAAAAGCTAATAATTCTAATGTGGGCTCTCGCAACAATGGAGGGGAGGCCCAGTTCTGTTCTTAACTGTGCTGCAACCGAGCCCTTGGGGAGACCCAGTATCTTCCGTGCAAAAGAGTTTTGTAGAATCTCCAGCCGTTGTAGTGTTTTTAAATTCCACCCCCAGATTTCAACCCCATACAATAACATCGGGAGGACTTTGCTGATAAATGCTTTTCTGATTGGTGGAACCAGCTGGCCGCCTTTTGCATAGTAGAATTTCTCCAAGGCTTTGATGGTTCTGCGGGCAGCCAGGATGGTTGTATTTAGGTGAGCTGACCAGCTAAGCCCATGCTGAAAAATGATACCCAAATACTTGAATGCTGAACAATGTTCAATAGAATGGCCCTCAAAATTCCAGAGTGACTTCCGAGTTTTCATGCCAAAAGTAAGAATTTTGGTTTTGGCGAAATTAATTTTAAGGGAGTTGGTATCACAATATGTCATGAGCCCTCTGAGCATGTTGTTTAAGCCCAGCTTGGTTAATGACAGTATCACCATGTCGTCCGCATAGAGTAATATGGGGATCTTGAGCTGTTGTAAGGAGGGGGCAGATTGATTTAGGGCCAATAAGTCATGTCAGACTAACCTGATCTCATTTTTTGACAGAATTACAAGCCTGGTAGATGAAGGGAACGCAGTGGATGTAGTCTACCTTGATTTCAGCAAGGCATTTGACAAGGTGCCCCATGATATTCTTGTAAAGAAGCTGGTAAAATGCGGTCTTGACTATGCTACCACTCAGTGGATTTGTAACTGGCTGACTGACCGGACCCAAAGGGTGCTCATCAATGGTTCCTCTTCATCCTGGAGAAGAGTGACTAGTGGGGTGCCACAGGGTTCTGTCTTGGGCCCGGTCTTATTCAACATCTTTATCAACGACTTGGATGATGGACTCAAGGGCATCCTGATCAAATTTGCAGATGACACCAAACTGGGAGGGGTGGCTAACACCCCAGAAGACAGAATCACACTTCAAAACGACCTTGACAGATTAGAGAACTGGGCCAAAACAAACAAGATGAATTTTAACAGGGAGAAATGTAAAGTATTGCACTTGGGCAAAAAAAATGAGAGGCGCAAATACAAGATGGGTGACACCTGGCTTGAGAGCAGTACATGTGAAAAGGATCTAGGAGTGTTGGTTGACCACAAACTTAACATGAGCCAACAGTGTGACGCAGCAGCTAAAAAAGCCAATGCAATTCTGGGCTGCATCAATAGGAGTATAGCATCTAGATCAAGGGAAGTTATAGTGCCACTGTATTCTGCTCTGGTCAGACCTCACCTGGAGTACTGTGTCCAGTTCTGGGCACCACAGTACAAGAAGGACACTGACAAACTAGAACGTGTACAGAGGAGGGCAACCAAAATGGTCAAAGGCCTGGAAACAATGCCTTATGAGGATCGGCTAAGGGAGCTGGGCATGTTTAGCCTGGAGAAGAGGAGGTTAAGGGGTGATATGATAGCCATGTTCAAATATATAAAAGGATGTCACATAGAGGAGGGAGAAAGGTTGTTTTCTGCTGCTCCAGAGAAGCGGACACGGAGCAATGGATACAAACTACAAGAAAGAAGATTCCACCTAAACATTAGGAAGAACTTCCTGACAGTAAGAGCTGTTCGACAGTGGAATTTGCTGCCAAGGAGTGTGGTGGAGTCTCCTTCTTTGGAGGTCTTTAAGCAGAGGCTTGACAACCATATGTCAGGAGTGCTCTGATGGTGTTTCCTGCTTGGCAGGGGGTTGGACTCGATGACCCTTGTGGTCTCTTCCAACTCCATGATTCTATGATTCTATGATTCTATGATTCTATGAATTAGGAATCGATGAGATCAGAGATTCACTGAAGAATGGGAATTTTTTTTAGAATATATGCATAACTTAAGTGAAAAACAAATAACGCTTGTAACGTTTAGCGAAGCTTTGTAAAAATTAAAATTAAAATTTTGGAGTGAAATTAGATTTAATTTAAGAAGTAGATAAGAACTAAGAAATGTGCGGAAAATTGATAAGGGAAGGAGTACCAGCCAAGTTGAGGGAAGTCAAAAAAATTAGAGAATGGTTTTAAAAATTGTTTGAATTGTATTAATTTGTCTTATTTGTAAACTGAATAAAAATTATATTAAAAAAAAAACAGAATTGCATTGGCTTTTTTAGCTGCCGCATCACACTGTTGGCTCATGTCAAGTTTGTGGTCAACCAAGACTCCTAGATCCTTTTCACATGTACTGCTCTCAAGCCAGGTGTCACCCGTCTTGTATTTGTGCCTCTCATTTTTTTTGCCCAAGTGCAATACTTTACATTTCTCCCTGTTAAAATTCATCTTGTTTGTTTTTGCCCAGTTCTCTAATCTGTCAAGGTCGTTTTGAAGTGTGATCCTGTCCTCTGGGGTGTTAGCCACCCATCCCAGTTTGGTGTCATCTGCAAATTTGATCAGGATGCCCTTGAGTCCATCATCCAAGTCGTTGATAAAGATGTTGAATAAGACCGGGCCCAAGGCAGAACCCTGTGGCACCCCACTAGTCACTCTTCTCCAGGATGAAGAGGAACCATTGATGAGCACCCTTTGGGTCCGGTCAGTCAGCCAGTTACAAATCCACTGAGTGGTAGCATAGTCAAGACCGCATTTTACCAGCTTCTTTACAAGAATATCATGGGGCACCTTGTCAAATGCCTTGCTGAAATCAAGGTAGGCTACATCCACTGCGTTCCCTTCATCTACCAGGCTTGTAATTCTGTCAAAAACCGTTTATTTATTGATATGGATTTCTCTCCACTCTTCACCATGCACTCTCAAGGTGGGTAACATATGGCTTAAAACAGCAAGCAAGCTACATAACACAGCACAATGCTGAACAACCAACTAGACTATACCAAGCAACAAGCAGCAACAACACTGGATTTGTACCCTGGTCTCCCAGGTCTACCCACTTTGCTGCACTGGCTGACTATTGTCTGATGTGTATTCAAACCATTGCTGATTTGTTCAATTGTGTTATAAAATTTCAATAATAATAGAAAAAGAACAGCCAGTTCCTCATCTTCCCCAGGGCCAATGGAACAGAAAAGACAACCAACTCCCTCACTACCACCCTTCTTCAGCTAGCTGTATGTGAGGTACCTCACGAGGAGGGGGCACTCAGACAGGGACCTGTAAAGCACAGAGCTGTGCTTGGAAAGAGTACAGCAAAATGACAACAAGGTGTGGCTTCCCTAGGGAGGGAGTTCCAAAGTCTGGGAGCATCCACCAAGAAGGCCCTCGCCCACATCCCCACCAAGCGTACCTGGAAGGGTGGAGGGCCTCCCCTGAAGAACTCAAACCCTGGCAGGTTCATAGGAAGGAACACGTCTTTCCAATAGCTTAGATCTAAGCCATGTAGGGCTTCACAGGTGAGAACTAGCACTTTGATTTGTGCCTGGAAACAGACTGGTAGCCCATGGAGCTGTTGTACCAAGGGAGTTGTCTTCTCCCTATAACCAGCCCTGGTTAACAACCTCACTGCAGCCCTTTGAGACAGCTGAAATTTCTGACCCCTTTTCAAAGGCAGCCCCATGTAGAGCATGCTACAGTAATCCAAACGGGATGTAACTAAAACGGGATGTTTTAATGTGCTTCATTTTTAGTATACGTGCTGCCAAATTTCCTTTAATTGTCTGCAGTACATTAGAGTGAACCTCTGAGGGCAGATGCCCAACCTTTGGTCTCTTGAGGTCTGTGGACACAGCATTACACTGTATGCACCTATAAGTGGTTCAATATGCTTATAGATTCTGATGTGTGAGAAAGTCTTGCCATACTGGCATTGGAAGAGGCAGGGTAAGATGGGGACCCACGCCTTCAGTGCAAAAGCTAAATGACCATATTGCTGCATTTATTGATTCAATTTGCATTTAAAGGCAAACCAACCTAATTCCAAAACAATACACAAACTGAAACACAACCATTCTTTAACATCTGCACTTCTCCAACTGTTGCAAGGCAGTTCTCCAGCCAAGGAATGTGTACAAACCCCCCATACACTATGAACTTATAAATGCATGTATTATTAGGAACAGCAAGCAAAAATGTGCTACGTAAGGGGGAACTGTTTTGCCAAAATGCATTTATTAGGTGAAATTGCATACAATAATCTGCATATTATGAGAAACTCGCACTAAAATGCTGATTAATTTTCTTGAGGGCTTTTAAAAAATCACAAGCCAATGTGGTACTGTGAAGAACTGAACTTAAAATGGGGGGGGGGGACTGAAAGAAATCAAAATTGACAAATTCACCCACCTCTTCTTAAGATCATAATAAAAGTCTCCTAGATCAAGCCAATGGCCCATCCACCTGTTCTTATGATGGCCGACCAGATGCCTGTGGGAAACCAGTGATTTGCAGCAGCTGGAACATAGAATCCTAGAATTGTAGAGTTGGAAGATACCTTTGAGGGTCATCTAGTCCAACCCCCTGCAATGCAGGAATCAACAGCTAAAGCATCCCTGACAGATATGCATCCAACCTCTGCTTAAAAACCTCCAAGGAAGGAGAGTCCGCAACCTCCCAAGGACTTCTTTTTACCATTAGAACATCATCTTTATATGCAAGCAACAGGCCATTCTAACATTTTATAGCAACCGACAATTACTAAAAGTACACACTGATACAACAGTAAAACACAGATTTATAATTCTAGCCCATATATCTATCTACTGGAAACCGAGCTTTATGAGGAATGGCTGCGGGAGTTGAGTATGCTTTGCTTGGAGAAGAGGAGACTGAGAGGGGATATGGCAGCCATCTTCAAACACCTGAAGGGCTGCCACATAGATGATGAGCAAGCTTGTTTTCTCCTGCTTCAGAGGAAAGGACCCAAACCAATGGTTTCAAGTTGCAAGAAAGGAGATTCCGACTAAATATTAGGAAGCACCTTCTGAAGATAAGAGCTGTTTGATAGTGGAATGGGCTACTTGGGAAAGAAGGGGGGCACCTGCCAGGGATTCATGTGCTGCAGGGCACTGAACTAGCTGGCCCTTGGGGTCCCCTTCAAACGCTATGAATCTAACAGGATTGTGGAAGGGGAGGAAGTGGACAGCATGGCACCATGTGGTGCAAAACACAGCTCTTGATGGGAAGAACGGGGGGGGGGGGGGGAGAGAGTTGGCAGCAGGCATGACGTGTAGCCCGGCCTGGAGGAAGTGATGCAGATGGAACTGAAAACCACAATATTTTATGAGGTCACCGAAAGACACTAATAGACCCTGAGGAACCCAGCATAATAGAATGAGGTCATGATCCATATTGGTGTGATATACCATATTTTTCTGTGTATAAGACGCCCCCGTGTATAAGACTATTTTAGGGCACTCCAGTTTAAGAAAATGGGAGATGGCACAGAGTTCTTTAGCTTTGGGGGGGGGGGGTTGCCAAAAATCACTCACCAGACTGACAAAAGCTGACAATTGCACGCATCAATAAAGCCACAAAGCATCTGCCCGATTGCCACCGGCAGCCGGCAAGCACATGCATAATTGCCGCAGTGGAAGCCAATCCACAGCAGCCCTTGCCACAGCCACCAATCACCCACCAAAATCGCTGCTGACAACTTCCTGCTCGCAGCTGCAATGAATCGCCCGCACCCTCTTATATCCATGTATAAGACAATCCCTGATTTTGAACATTGTTTTAGAGTAAAAAAACTCATCTTATACAGAGAAAAAGTATGGGGTGTTGGTGTGGGTGGGTGTGACTTGTGCACTTATTAGTACAGTTTAAACAAGCCACACTGCGGTTCAATAGTTAAACGTCTTTAACCTGCATTGCGTGGTCTCCATTTGTATTTCATTAACACCCCCCCCCCCTTTGGCAAAATAGCCAGGTGTGGACAACCGTGTGCAACAGTCCCAAGAATGCACAGGGCTGAGGAGGGAGCCACATGGGCTTTCCTTGTCTCAACCCAATCAGGTTTCAGTTTACTTCAGGAAATCCAAGGGTGAGTAGCTTAGCAAATGGATTACTCATGCTCTTTAAAAAAAGGAAAAGAAAGAAAAAAGGAAAGGGATGCATATGTTTAAGTGCTTTCCTGGATCTGGGGCTAGTTGAAGACCTGAGACTCTTTCCTTCAAGATAAATTCCCAGGGACTGCCCATGCCCAGAGCCTCGCAGTCTATAATACGGACCGCATGGTTATTTCACTAGCCTGTTCCAGACTAATTTTCTTCACCTCCCCACTCTGCAGATTGTCGTAGTCCTTCCAATTTGCAAAACACACAACCTGTGGCTATGGCCGTTTACTGGAACTTGGGTCCTTTCTATGATATTCAGCAGCACCAAGATATCTGGCATGGAAGCCTGAGTAGATCAACTTGCTTATTTAAAGTTTTCCACCGATGGCTCCAGTAGCCTCCTCATCCTTCACAGTAGCAACCTTTGCCTTGCTCCAGTACTGGCCAAAGACTCCGTGTGCCTGTATCACCTCTCTCCCTCTCCCCGTCCTGACTCTGGTGCCATGGGCCAGCCACTGTTGTGCCAGCATGCTGGCGCATGGCACAGAGCAGCAGAGGAGGTGGCCAATCTGGACTCCAATGTGCATGCTGCAGCTGCCCCTGATACCACCACAGCCGCAGCAGGAGATGCATTCATTGGAGGCCAGATCCTGTGGATTCTGCTGCCCAAGGCACCTCACGTCGGGTCACCTCACGTCGCCTCATGGGTGACCCAGCCCTGCTTCAGACTCTGTGTCATGCTCATTGCTGGATTCTGGGATCATGACAGGTTTGGAGTGAAAGGGTGGGGAAACTGCCTTCTCCCCTTCTCATTTTGGGCAGGGCCCTTTCATTTTGGGGGTGGCACTGAGACTCACCAGAGTTCTCTTATAGCACTTTATCAGCAGGCACACACCCTTTTCACCACCAACACCCCAAAATATATACTCAGTTTCAACAGATTCTGGGAGGAAATAGCAGCTGCCCCATTTTCTCCCAATATGCCTCCCAGAACTGGGAATTTTTGAGGGAGAGGGAAAGTGGATGTCAACCAGTCAGACCTCTGAGACTCAAATCCCCCAAATGACGTGGTTTGAAAATAGGTATACAAAGCAGGAGGGCCTTAGGTAAAGGTAAAGAGATCCCTGACCATTAAGTCCAGTCATGACCGACTCTGGGGTTGCGGCGCTCATCTCGCTTTATTGGCTGAGGGAGCCAGCGTACAGCTTCCGGGTCATGTAGCCAGAATGACTAAGCCACTTCTGGCGAACCAGAGCAGCGCACAGAAACGCCGTTTACCTTCCCGCCAGTATTTATCTACTTGCAGTTTGACATGCTTTCAAACTGCTAGGTTGGCAGGAGCTGGGATCGAGCAACGGGAGCTCACCCCGTCGCGGGGATTCGAACCGCCGACCTTCTGATCGGCAAGCCCTAGGCTCTGTGGTTACCCACGTCCCCTAGGAGGGCCTTAGATTTGCTCAAATTCTTCCAAAATGTCACAAAGTATTTATGACTTCATTGGCTTTTCATTGTGCTAAAATCATTATCTTCTTTCCTTGCCCGGAAATATGGTTTAGATGCTTAGGGAAAAAGCAAGCAAGCAAGAGGTCCTCAGTTGCCACCTGCCTAGACTTGAGCTCAAGCATTTATTTTGTCTGGCCTGACTTCAATCTTCTGTGTTCTGATGACAGATTCCTGGTCTCCATCCCAGGTTCCCCCATTCAAAAAGAAAAAAACCTCCAACCTTCTCTCTCATTCCTGACAGCAGTGAGGCAGTGCATGAAGAACAAAAGCCCATTTATAAGACACTGCTATCCCTCCCAACCCTCCAATTTGACTACAAACAAGGGACAACCTCATGCTGAATTTACTTTTCATATGATTAAAAACCTGCCTTGTGCAGACCAATGTATTGTCATCATGGAATGGTCTCTTTTGAACCCATCTCTTCTCAAAACAAACCAGGAAGAACTTTAGCAAGCTCTTCTAGCCTTTAGAAGCATTCTATGCAAGTTCCTCACTTTGCTTATTCTGCTGCAGCTCTGACCAGGACTGGCTCCAGGCTTTCATGGGAAGTGGGTGGGGCATGCTCCACAGTTTCAATTTCTAATGCTGGTCTACAACAATATTCTAGCAAAGGGCTCTTCATTATAAGAGAGCATACTCTGGTTTCAGAGAAGGTGAGATGCTGCGTGCGCAGAGGAAGAAACCCGCACATCCTGGCATGTTCTCCTGACAGGTTATTACAGCAGAGTGCTCCTGCACTCTCTCACTCTCTTCACAGAAAAATCACAACAGAGAAAAGGTCACAAAGCCATTCACATTGCCATGAGGTATCTATACCTTCCCTCTTAAAGGTTTATGTCCACTGTCATGCTAGACTGCACCCTCTGCAGGACAGGAGGGTGTATCACAACAGAAATCCAGTGTGAACACGATAAAATATGCCTTTGGCATATACCATTGAAGAGTTTCCTCTCCTAACATAAGAAGTGACAGGCTGTATTTTGTGTATCATATCAGCAATGAGTAAACATGAAAAAGAGATACACAACTCTGTGATGCCACCAGCAACATTTATTCCTCTAGAGATGCCCATACTTCAACAACATCCAGAATCCAAAATCATGTATGCATAGAACATGCTACAGATAATAAAGTTTTATCTCCAGATACACTTTAATATCAATTTGTTGATATATCAATTTGTTTAATATCAATTTGTTGAAATGCCATGTTTCAGACCCCTGTACTTGCAAATGCTGCTGAGAGGAACTACAGAACTGCAAACCAATCACCAAATGAGCCCTTTGGCTGAAATCATGAGCCTTAATTGAAAGCAAGATCAAAACACACTGGATTAAACTTTGCACAGCTGGTGTAAAAGAACACCAATGCCCCTTCATCCCAAAAGGAAACATTAAAAAATAAGAACCAACAACAAAGCAAATTCCTAAGGCATTCTCCACTCTGCAAGGAACCCAAAGAGAGCAGTCCAAGGAGAGCTAATCCTCTTCTTATATTACTAATACACCAGGCAGCGCCTCAGGGGGTTCGTGGTCCTTTCCTACAAAGTTCTGGAATCACTGAAAGAGCCACAACTATTTCATAAGGTGTCCATTTTCTGTCCTTCCCTGGATGTATACAGACTATTGAAATCTGCGTGATTCATGGATGGTTAACTTTGTTTCTTGCATAGCAGAAGTGGCCGTAATGCTGGCCAAGGTGTCAGGAGGTGTTGGGACTACCAACCGGGACACAATAGTTGGCATAGGCTGCTGCTGCTGCTGCTGCTGCTGTTCTTTGTGTCATTCCTTCCAGGCTGTAGGTCACAGTGTTACCTGGCTGGTCAACTGCTCCCAAGTTCCAGAGTGACCTCACTAAAGCCAACAGTTAGGAACCTCTGGTCAGGCAGGGACTGGGTAACAACTGCCTTCACTGCATCAGACCTATTCTTATTTCTTTTCTTATTTACAGCATATCCCACGTTTCTTCTATCATGTAGCCTGGCAGTGTGCACGTGGTTTGTGGCCAATTACGGGGACGCGGGTGGCGCTGTGGGTAAAACCTCAGCGCCTAGGACTTGCCGATTGCATGGTCGGTGGTTCGAATCCCTGCGGCGGGGTGCGCTCCCGTCGTTTGGTCCCAGCGCCTGCCAACCTAGCAGTTCGAAAGCACCCTCGGGTGCAAGTAGCTAAATAGGGACCACTTACCAGCGGGAAGGTAAACGGCATTCCGTGTGCTGCGCTGGCTCGCCAGATGCAGCTTGTCACGCTGGCCACGTGACCCGGAAGTGTCTGCCTATAGAGTGAGATGAGCGCACAACCCTAGAGTCTGTCAAGACTGGCCCGTACGGGCAGGGGTACCTTCACCTTTACCTTTACCCATCCAATAACTGAACAGACTGTCATAAATCCCAAAGAGACACTGCGGAGGGGCTGGTTGGATCAGGATAGGGGATGGGAGGAGTTGCCCATTGATGACCCTAGGGCATAGGTGTCAACTTTTCACTTTTCTTGCAAGGAATCCTATTCAGAATAAGGGAATTTCCCTTTTAAAAAGGGATGCCCTAGGGGGTGTCCCAGTGGGTTTGAACAGGATGCATTAGGGCTTTGAGAGGCAGAGGAATCACCCCAGGAGGGAATTACAGTTTAGGAGTCAGATCCCAGGGAGGGTCCCAATGGCATAGTCCCCCTCCAGAGCTCTGCTTTGTCCCCTCTTCTGTCAATCAGATAGCCTGTGCCTACTTCAACCCCTGGCTCCCATGCCAGTCTCTCCTCCAATCCCAACACCCTCTGGCACTGCTGGATCCTGCCCCTAGCCTATCCTCTGTCTGATTTGGAGCTGCTGCAGCCACTTCCCCCATCGCCTGGGCAAAGGAGACACCAGCACAGGACTGAACAGATGCCTCAGCCCTCCAGAAGTAGTTCCTGTTTGACTGCCCATTCCAAAGGACAGCAGCGCTTGCCACCCTGGGGCAGCCCATTTCCTAAGGTTGTGTGTTGTTTGTTGGATCAACCTCATCTGGAATACTGTGTCCAATTCTGGGCACCTGTCAGGGAGCCGACAAGGAGAACAGGTCATTTTCAGATCAGAGAAAGAGAGTGGAACACCTGGCTAACTTACAGTTAGTTTCTTTATCAAGGAAGCAAAATAAAGAACACCCAGCGACTTCTAAAGGTTGCTCCTGTCTTGATGAGGCAGTTGTTTGGACTGGCTTGTAGCTCCCCCTTCACTCCCTAGCCCTCTGTGTCAGGCCCCTCTGTCTGCCTATGGCCAGCTCCAAGGGACCCTCTCTGTCTGCCTGGATCTTTGCTTGGCAACATGCAATGAATGTCTTGCTCAGGGAGCTTGCAAGCTGTCAGCAGTGAAGCTATCAGATTGGCTCTGTGAGAGAAGTGCCACGTCTGACTCCTGTCCCTGCCCTGTGCTGGAGCACTTGCCTGTTTCTCTTCTTCACGATCTCTCAAGCTCCCTGCCTCCAGTGCTTCCCAGGCCATCCCCTCCTCTAGGGTGTGGCCGGTTTTCCACCACCAGGAGACAGCATCCAAGTCCTCTCCCTCTGTGCTTTCCCTGGGGGACTCTTGGTCAGGTCAGGCTTCCATCACTCCTCCTCATCAAGCCAATCCCTGAAAGCACCACAATTTTAGAAGGATGTTGACAAGCTGAAAGGTGTGCAGAGCAAGGAAACGAAGATGATGAAGGGTCTGAAAACAAAGCCTTATGAGGAACGGTTGAGGGAGCTGGGTATGTTTAGCCTGGAAAAGAGGAGACTGAGAGGAGATATGCTAACCATTTTCAATATCTCAAAGGCTGTCACATGGAAGATGGACCAAGCTTGTTTTCTCCTGCTCTGTAGAGTAGGACTCCAGAATGGCTTCAAGTTTCCAGAAAGGAGATTCTGACTAAACATCAGGAAGAACTTTCTGGTGGTAAGAGCTATTTGATAGTGGAATTCTCTCCCTTGGGAGGTTGTGGACTCTCCTTCCTTAGAGGTTTTTAAGCAGAGGCTGGATGGCCATCTGTCATGGATGCTTTAATTGAGATTCCTGCATTGCAGGGGGTTGGACTGGATGATCCTTGGGGTCCTTTCTAACTTTACAATTCTAATATGCTATGATTCTTAGCTTGTTGGATCAAACTCTTAGCTTTCTTAGCCATGTATAAACCCTGTTGTGCATTTGAACCCCATTTTGACTATGTACCGTCCTGACTTCAGCATTCAAAATTTGTACTCTGAATTTGAGTTCTTCATCCTCCATCCTTTCAGCAAAGTGATGGCCTCGTGTGTCTTCAGGCCATAGCCGTAGCTGGCTCTGGCTCCCAGCTCATGGCACCTGGCTCTCTCTTAAGTAGTTCCTAAGCTCAGCACAGACACAGAGAGACCTGCTCAGCCATGAGCCTTCAGTCTTGGGCAGTAACCCAGTGGGAGGGAGATGATTTGGCTGCCATCTTGTTGTAGTTGTGTTCTCATGCTTCTTTAAAGAAATTTTAAAATAACTTCCAAAAGCATAAAAGCTGATGAGTACATATTGCTTCTTGCTGAAGTACAAGCTAGCCCAGAAGCAGCAGTGTATTAATAGTAAGCTACCTCTTGTCACATATTTAAGAAACAAAGCACAATTAAGTTGAGTCACTCTCTCTTTGATTAAAAGGTCTATCTAAGTCCTACTCCGTAAGATGCCATAAAGCAATGCAAAGCTTTTGGAAGACATTTCTGGAGCTGAAATCAGCAAAATGCAATTCTAGTTACAATCCTATGCATCCACTCCAGAACCTCCCGCATCTTGCACCTAGCAATTAAAATTAAGAACCCTGGAAATGATTTCTGGAGATTGCTGGGGAGAGCCAGTGTGGCAGAGGGATCAGAGTGTACAGCTAGGATCAGGGTTCAAATCCCCACTCATCCATGAAGCTCATTGGGTGACTTTCAGCCAGCCAGTCTCTCTCAATCTAACCTACCTCACAGGGTTGCTGGGAGAATAAAATAAGACGCACACACCAGCGGTGTCACTTGACACACCCTTGAAGGAAATGTGAGATATAAATGTGTGTGAGTGTGTGTATCTGTAGCATATCCAATTATCTACCCAGTGAAAGAGAAAAATAAAAAGATGCTCCCAGTAAGAAAGAAAATGGACCAAAAGGCAAATGGAATGGAATGTAACAGGAAAAGTATTTCAAATTGATACTGTACAACCTTAGCAGACCTTGCCAGAAGTCTTCTGTGAGTGTAGTATGGGGGGGAAATTGCTGGAAGTTTAAATTGACACAACTTTTACTCAACACAGCAGATCTTTTACAAAACATCTGTATTATATGCCCCAGGAATGAAGGTATATTGAATTCACAGCTTTGTGAGTATACAAAAGCCAGATTGGCCTTTTTAAATTGGACTCCCCCCGCCAGGTCGCCCACACAAGTTGCTTTTGAAATGGGCTGAAGATGCAGATTTACAAGGCTAGACGGGGCTTCTATACAATGTCTTAAACATCTGTTAGATGTCTACACTGAGTCAAATATGCAGACATACTCAGCTTTCACAGGAGGCTGTGCATTCCCCCACTCACTCAACCTGTTCCTAACAAAATCCCTTATTTCTTCGTCACAGTGATATTATTATCTAAATGACAATCTGCTCCCAAGCAAACCTGCTAAGGCTGTAAGAACTTCCCTGCAGGTCCTTCTCCAGGTAGCCCTGCTCCCCAGAGGACGGCCATTTCAGCAGTGGTGAGGAAGGGGTGAATTTATTTCCATTTTAGTTTCTCTTATTTTCTCATTTCCCCAATCTTCTACATCAGTTTGTGATGGGGGCTTTTCAAGTCCTTATGAAAATTCATCAGCATTTTGGTGCCAATCTCTCTTACTTCACACATTGTTGTATGCAATTTCGCCTAATATACACATTTCTGCCTGCTCTTACTGGTAATAACTTCCCATGTTTTCAAACGGGGGTCTTTCCTAGCGCTTCCTGGAGACTGAACCTGGGGCCTTCTGAATGCAGGCATGTGATCTACTCCTGAGCCCTATTCCAAAAGAAAAGTGGGGGCACAGCAGCCTGCCTGACTTCTAGTCATACTGTTTCCCCGACTAATCCAATACTGGTACAGCTCCACAGGGACTTGGGCAGAGAAGTGTCTTTTCTGTCACCAGCTACCCAAAACATTTTCTAGCAGGAGATGCTGGCTTGGGGGTTGAACTTGGAACCTTTTGTGGGCAACTCATGCACATCACCACTGATCTAGCATGCCTACATTTGTGAGACAAGAGAGAGGAGCTCCCCACTTCCAATAGGCACAGAATATCACACATAAGGCGGGTGCTCCATGGGGAGGATTTTAAGTGCAGGTCTGGCTCTACCTGTAGGCAGAGTGAAGGGGCTGCCTCAGTCAGCAGATACAGGGGAGCAGGAGCAGGGGCAAGGTGTTGGAGGACAGAGCTGTGTGCCCCAGGGGTGGCTTGCTCTGCAGCCCCCTAACCAAGTCTTCTGCTCTCTGAAGACCATCCTGTTGCCAGTGCCGAAATAAGATTCAGCTACCAGCCTTATGGGGACGCGGGTGGCGCTGTGGGTTAAAGCCTCAGCGCCTAGGGCTTGCTGATCAAGAGGTCGGCGGTTCGAATCCCCGCGGCGGGGTGCGCTCCCGTTGTTCGGCCCCAGCGCCTGCCAACCTAGCTGTTCGAAAGCACCCCCGGGTGCAAGTAGATAAATAGGGACCGCTTACTAGCGGGAAGGTAAACGGCGTTTCCGTGTGCGGCTCTGGCTCGCCAGAGCAGTGATGTCACGCTGGCCACGTGACCCGGAAGTGTCTTCGGACAGCGCTGGCCCTCGGCCTCTTGAGTGAGATGGGCGCACAACCCTAGAGTCTGTCAAGACTGGCCCGTACGGGCAGGGGTACCTTTACCTTTACCTTACCAGCCTTATTGGCCTTTGTGCATGGCATTTGGGAGGTGGTGCTATCTTGTACTATGGCTGACTGCATATTATTTTCTCCCTCAAGTGTGCAGGAACTGTATAAACCAGGTCTGAGTCCCATTAGGGAAAAGGGGAAAGTTTAGCTCTGCCACCTACCTTCTCTAGGTAGTTATCTCCTGGTTCATAAAGCCACAATAGTGAATGACTTTAGGCCTGGGCAGAATTCCCTTGTGAAATGTTGGCAGTCATACTGAAACCTCCACCCACTCATCCGGCAAATGAGGCTAGGCTATTTACTCTGACATCATGCTTTTTCTGGATTAAAGTCAAAGCTGAAGCTGGTAAGAGAAAAGGATTCTTTTTTAACTGTCTGAACCAATATTTGGAACCAGTTTACCTTTTTAAGTACACACTTTTTCTGAGTAAATATTAGCTAAAAACCAAAGTACAATTTGCCATACATGCTACATTTTTCAATTATTCTCTAGTTAGGAACAGCGGGTGAATTCCGAATCTGTTCCAAGACAGGTGCTTTGTTATCTCTGTAAACGTAGTTGAGCTTGGAGAAAACCACAAGATCCTTTATTGGGTCACCCATAATGTTTGCATAGCTACTGCGCTCGGGGTGGTAGGTTTGACCTTAAATGTAGTAATAATTTAAAAGCAGGGGAGAGGGAGAATAGATCCTTCTGCTAGTGCCATGGGTGTAATCTAAATCTCACGCATCCGCAATTCAGTCTTGGGGAAACAGAGGCCATAGGTGAGCCAGGGGGATACAGATGCACCAAGTAGTCTGTGGCAGAGAAAGGGGACAGGGAGAGTTCAATCCTGGGCAGTCAAAGGGAGGTTTTAAGGACCCTGGACAGAGACCAGAGAGCAGCTAAGTTGCTCTGATAGGATTCAGTCTCAATGGTGCTTTCTTATACTTCTGAATAAGCCTCTCAGGGTCTGCCTCCATGCTGTGGAGTACAGATATATAAAAAATAATAATAAAAATACCCCCCCCCCCCAGCCTAGGCTTGGCGGCAGCCTCGGTCCATAGAACTTTTGGTGTTATATGTTCCACTCTCCCTGCTTCAGTTAATATCCTGGCAATCCCAATTTGAACCAGTTCATTAACTTTATTCTATGGCTACTAATATCCATTTGCTTATCTCCTTCTCCCATTTAATGCCCTAAATTAATAACCTAAAAGTTAAAAATTGTCAGGGCAAGGTGGAATGACAAGTCAATATGTGCAAATCTGCATCACTTATGGTACACAAAGAAACAGGATGCTTTTTGCTTATAAAATGGCAGGTTGTACAGCCAGAATACCCATGGTCCTGGATATCCTTTGCAAGTCCAAAATTATCTTTAAAGGTAAAGGTACCCCTGCCCGTACGGGCCAGTCTTGACAGACTCTAGGGTTGTGCGCTCATCTCACTCTAGAGGCCGGGAGCCAGCGCTGTCCGCAGACACTTCCAGGTCACGTGGCCAGCGTGACGAAGCTGCTCCGGCGAGGCGGCACCAGCGCAGCACACGGAAACGCCGTTTACCTTCCCGCTATAAAGCGGTACCTATTTATCTACTTGCACTTAAGGGTGCTTTCGAACTGCTAGGTGGGCCGGAGCTGGGACCAAACGACGGGAGCTCACCCCGCCGCAGGGATTCGAACCGCCAACCATGCGATCGGCAAGTCCTAGGCGCTGGGGTTTTACCCACAGCGCCACCCGCGTCCCTTAAAATTATCTTTAGCTTTTAGCAAATCTTCAGGATTTATTATTTGTGTGAGTGAGTGTGTGTGTGTGTGTGTGTAATAAATCTCTATCTGGAATTAATTACATTTAATTACATCAACACCTTAGGGCCGTTTAAAACTCGGCTTATCCTCACATTTCAGCTAGTTTTTGGCTCTTTCCCAAACGGTGTTTGGCAGTCCATTTGGACTCCTTGAAATATGTGAGATTCTCACTGACACTGGAACCATTGAAGTGCTGGACACAGATGCAGGAATCTGGTAAAGTGAGACAAGGGCAAGTTTTCCTTGTCAAATAAACACAAACTAATTTTCTTTCTATAGTATCTGCACTGGGCAATTGTTCACATGACTGAGTGTTCTCTCCCAGTTTTGAATTTGATCTTAATTAATTTTTTATAATGTTTTTACAATGTTGCACTATTTTAGTGTTGTTAGCCGCCCTGAGCCCGGCTTCGGCTGGGGAGGGCGGGATATAAATAAAATTTATTATTATTTTCATGCAGCCGTTTTGTCAAATACAACTTTTTTGTAGCAAGCCAAGATTCCCTCTCCTATACAAGTTGGAAAATGCCTTCTTAAAGGTATGGGAAAGGAGCTGAAGGTCAGGGATAGAGCAATTGCTTTGCATGCAGAAAGTCCCAGGTTCCAACTGCATAAGGTAGGCAAGAGCTCTCTACCAGAAACCTTGGAGAGCGATATCAGTCAACATTATAAATAATAGGCATGAAATGCTCCCCCACCTCCTTGTGCCATAACAAAGTCAGTAAATCTCCTCCGTGAGTCAGACGGGGGCCCCACAAAGCCCCATGCCATTTTGCATTTGAACTTTTTGGTAAAGTATAGCTTGACGTTGTCTGATATCTCAAAATTTGCCTGGGCTCATGGGTTTTGCAAGATATGAGGCTGTCCAAAATTCTGCTTGTGCAGCACTGAAGACCTCTGTCTTTTGTTGTTGTTAAAGGGCAGCAGCGAGTGATTTTTTTAATGTTAAGAAGCTTCATTTAAGTTTGTAACATACAAACAAACATGTTGCTCTGATTTAAAAAAATAAACAAACAAACAAAATAAAACAGAGCTATTCAAAACTCTGAAAGCTGCTGAACAGCATCATATTGTAAGTCCTATGCGAGGATACAAACCAGCACAGGAAACTAAACCAGCTTGAGACTGCAAAGTTTGTTTTTTAAAAAACACCACAGACACAAGAATACACACCACTAAGCCACCTCTTAGGGAAGCAGGTGGAGCTGTGGTCTAAACCACTAAGCCTAGGGCTTGCCAATTGGAAGGTCGGTGGTTTGAATCCCCACGATGGGGTGAGCTCCCGTTGCTCAGTCCCAGCTCCTGCCAACCTAGCAGTTCGAAAGCACGTCAAAGTGCAAGTAGATAAATAGCGGGAAGGTAAACAGCATTTCCGTGCGCTGCTCTGGTTTGCCAGAAGTGGCTTAGTCATGCTGGTCACATGACCCAGAAAAACTGTCTGTGGACAAACGGCGGCTGCCTCAGCCAGTAAAGCGAGATGAGCGCCGCAACCCCACAGTCGTCCACAACTAGACCTATGGTCAGGGGTCCCTTTACCTTTACTTTTAAGCCACCTCTTAATTATTTTAATTTGGGGTTCTTAGTTGACCTAATAAAGGTATTGTGCTAATATGGAAAATGGAGAAAATTAAATCCCTTTTATCACAAAGCTCCATGACCTATTTGTCTGCAATTTGACAGGGTTAATCTACTCTGGGAGTTTTCTTGTACCTACAAATTTCATCCACACTGATCAAAAGGGAGAAAAGAAAAGTTTTTAGATTCCCCATTACAGTAAATGAGGAACATAAGAACGCAAATTTTATACTGCAGTGGAGAGAGCACACAGCGATTCAGCCTGGTGCTTTCAGGACCAGAGACACGTGGCCCCATTGGGCTGCCCCACTTGACAGCCACATTCTGCAGTGATACTGATTTTTATATATTAGCAGCTTTGTAGTAATGCAACTTTTTATATTCAACTGTGTATTTTTTTCTTGTTTAAGCTATCTGTTGTTGCTTCAGTTTTTTGTACATCATTTAGATATATTTTTAAAATATTAAGCAGAATAGAAATTAAATCTTCATTATCATCATCTGGGCTGTTTTCAAGGGCAGCCCCACATACAGTGCATTACAGTAATCTAGATGGAAGGTCATCAGAGCATGGACGCCTAGTTTGTCCTCTTTATGTAAGGCAGCTTCCTGTGAGTCTATCAGTGTTACAGGACATGCTTTGGATGTGGAAGTTCAGTCCCTAGCGCAGTGCTGGCGAACCTATGGCACGCGTCCCAGAGCCCTCTCTCTTGGCACGCCAGCACAGAGCCAGCAGAAGGTGAGGGCAGCACATTGAGTCCTCAGCTCAACTTGTGTCCAAGTAGAAGTGCCTCAGACAGGGCGTTGGGGTGTGTGTGCGTGTGCAAAACGGAGCCACAACCTCCAGGTTGTGCATTTTCCCTTGGGGAGCCTCCGCTGTGGGTGGGGAGGGCACAGTGCTGTGCACGCGCTCAGAATCACGCTGCTGCCTTGGTGGACCGCCGAGAGTTCCGAGCGGCCGCCTTCCTCCTGCTGCTGCTGTGAAGTTGAGGCTTTACACACCGGCCGGGTCCAATGGGAGCAGAGTCAGTAGTGGAATGGAGGCTTCAAGCAGGAGCAGGGTGGGATCTCTCAGCTGGGGAGCAGGAAGCCTCCACTCCACTTCTAAGAGATCCCTGCTTCCACTCCTGCTTGCACGCAAGTAGGAGCGGGATCAGGCAGCTCAGCTGAGGAGCGCCTGGCTGCCTTCAGGTGGTGCAGGGGCTCTCAGATGCAGCTTCCGGGCTGCCTCCACCTTCCCCAACCCCAGCAACTATTCAGCCTGGCTGCCTTCATGGGATTGCAGGGGATCTAATGCAGAGGTGGGGGCTCCTTTAAACTTCTCCCTTGAGGGGGAGCCGTGAACCCCTCAATGGAAAGTGTGACACAGCCTGCACCTCCCCAGCTGAGCAGCCCCGATCCAGCTCAAGCAGGAGCAGGCTGGGGGGGTGGCGGCGGCATCCCTTGCCTGCTTGCCTGCCGCCCCAGCCCAGCCTTCCCTCACTCAGCACCTCCAGAGATGGAGGAGGGGGTGGTTGTTGTGGCGGCAGCAGCGGCAGAGGGACCCAGCGCTGGAGGGCAGCAGGTGCCTGCTCGCTTGCCACCCAGCCCGCCTTCCCTCACTCTGAAAATGGAAGTGTGGCAACCAAAATCAAAGTTAGAACAGAGCATGTTCCACTTCTGAAAAGAGTTTGAAAACCAGAGCACTCATTTCCAGGTTTGAAGTGTTTGGGTTCCAAGTAGTTCGAGAACTAAGCTGTTCAAAAACTGAGGTGCCACTGTATTTGCTCCACTCTCCCTCTAGATGCATGTGCCAACCTTCCCTTCTAAACTAAAACCTTAGTATTCAGGTTAAATTTCCATGTTGGCACTTTGCAATAAATAAGTGGTTTTTGGGGTTGCAGTTTGGGCACTCGGTCTCTAAAAGGTTCGCCATCACTGCCCTAGCGTCTCCAGGCAGCAGGAAAGGAAGACCTTCACCTGAAACTCCAGAGAAGTGCTACTATTCAGAAAAAGCAAAACTGAACTAGATGGTCAAATAGCCTGACCAGTTAGTTATTAAGGAAGCTTCCTGCTGGGGCCTGTCATCCCTTGCATCCAGTCACCCTGTTCAAAAGCAAAATGGGATTCATGCAGCCCATCAGAACCACCCAATTTAACCACTTAGCAAAACAGAGGAATCAAAACAGTGGGTCACACGTTCAGAATAAAAATTTGCTCATACTACACCGTATTTTGTTTATAATAAATACCGGTACATTGGAAAACAAAAAGAAACAACTCCCAACAGTGCTTGATTTACAACACAGAACACAACTACTTTAGAATATTATCACAGGACATCCAGAAATGCAGTCCCTTACATATGTATCTTAAGTATGTATGCAGACTCAAAGTGAGACGGGAGTTTGAAGCAGGGGTGCCAACTTGAATAAGAGATTGTGGAGGCCCAGGTAAACTCCACCCCACAAAATTGATCACATTATGCAGTGCATACACACCGTTTGAATGGGGATGCCAATCAACTTTGTGGGGTCCTGGCCCCCTCAAATATTTTATTGGGGGGCCAAAGCCCCCATAGCCCCTAGGAGTTTGCTCCTATGGTTTGCAGTATCACTTGATGCTCTCCTCATTTTAGAAAGGTATCTCACCATATTCTGCAAATAATATTGTTTTGGTACTATATTATACTACACTGAAATGTTTAAATGTTTCTTTGATTGCCCTTGAATCTTCCTGCCACACTTGCCATCCTCTCCTGCCACACCCTTTGAGAACCACTGTTTTAAGATTAAAATAAGTTTCTACGTGTATTTTGAAAGCACGTTGAAAGTACCTACCTACTATATATTCCAGTGTAAACAGGATGAAACTTCTGCAGCACATTTATTCATTCCTACAACATCTTTTTTGCAATTTAATAGGCAATGTCAATGATCAAATGATACAATCAGTCAAGACATTGACATCACAGTCTCAGATTTTACATTCCTCATTTAAACTGTTCCAATACATAATAAATGACTTCCAGATGTAGGGTTTTCCACCCGCCTTTCTCTTCTCCTGGATGCTTCTCATGTGCTAGTTCATCCTCTTTAAGTATTATTTTATTTTAAGATTTTTATCCCATCATATACCTACATTTCAAGGTGGCTTATCAAAACAACAACAACACAAAACAACAACAGAAAAACAGGGCAGGAGACAAAACACATAAAGTCACCCCATTTTTCTTCCTTTATTCATCTACCTGTGGAAAATGGGCTAAAGTCAGGAGGCAGGAAAATCACACCAAAAGCTTATTGCAGCCTTCCGCTAACCCAGGGACCCTCCAGTTGTTGCCGGACTCATGTGACAGAGACTTGGTTAGATGAAGCAGATGGGCCTGTTCTTGCCACTGCTTGTCCACCAGGTTTATCTTATGCATAGCAACCCAGGTCCTGTGAGTCGGGAGGGGGGGTTGGAGTGATCTTTAGGAAGTCATTAGCTTGCACCAGGTGTCCTGTTGGGAATGTCCAGTTTTCTGAGTGCATGTTTTGGAAGCTGGGCAATAGAGGCAGTACAGGATTCCTTTTGGTGTGCCATGCTAGGATTAAATGGGCACAAGATGTTGGACATAACATTATGATGGCTGACTGGGAACAGTTATGGACCACAGGTATGAAGTTTACGGCATGTAATGCCTTAAGAGAGAATATTATGAAAATGATATACAGGTGGTACATGTCACCAGTCAAGCTTGCAAAAATCTATCATTTGCCCGATAATAAATGTTGGAAATGTAAAGAAACTGAAGGTACATTCTTTCACCTTTAGTGGACGTGCCCAAGGATTAAGGCTTTCTGGGAGATGATATATAATGAAATGAAAAAGGTATTTAAATATACCTTCCAGAAGAAACCAGAGGCCTTTCTCCTGGGCATGGTTGGCCAATTGGTGTTAAAGAAAGATAGATTTTTTTTTATGTATGCTACAACAGCAGCAAGAGTGCTCATCGCGAAGTACTGGAAGACACAAGAATTACCCACTCTGGAAGAATGGCAGATGAAGATGATGGACTACATGGAATTAGCAGAAATGACTGGCAGAATCTGAGACCAGGGAGAAGAGTTGGTGGAAGAAGATTGGAAGAAATTTAAAGATTATCTACAGAAACACTGCAAAATTAATGGATGATAGAATGATGTTGGATTGAGGTTAAGGAGTTTTTAGCAATAATGTTTGAAATAATATGTAAAAATGGAATGTTAATAGACGGAAAGGTAAAGTTAAAATATATTAAGATTAAAATTAAGATAAAGGTAAAGAGGGAAAGGATTTGCTGAACAAACAACTGAATTGGAATACAAAGAGGGGAGGTGTGGGGAAGTCCGAGAAACAAGCAAATGTAAGAGATGTTTTGAAAGATGGAATTGGTTTTTAATTGTTTCTTATTTTTTGTATTTTTTCTTTTTTTTCTGTTATTTTGTGAAAATCTTAATAAAATATTATTTTTTTAAAAAAGGATTCCTTTTGGTGTGCCAACCTCCTTGCTGCACCAAGGATTCCCTGCCCAAGCCACTTCAGGTTGTGACGAATGTTCTCCTGGAGACAGCTACTTGGGTTGTCCTAGGGAATTTTAACATCCATGCTGACACAACCTTACAAATGCTGCTCGGGACTTCATGGAAAGCATGGCCTCCATGGGGCTGTCCCTGAGTAAGTTTGGCCCAACTCATAGCTGCGGACATGCCTTAGAGCTGGTGTTCACCTCTACGGATGTTGGTGATCTGACATTAAGTAAAAGCGAAACAAAAGAAGTGCCATGGTCAGATGGCTTCCTGGTGCAACTGGACTTCTCTGCGACCCTTCCCCTCTGCAGGGAGGTGGGACCGATTCGGATGGTCCGCCCCCGTCACTTAATGAATCCATTAAGATTGCAGAATGCAATGTGATTGAGTGTTTGGGGGGGGGAGGCTCATTTAATTTCATTGTACACAGGTTGTACATTGACAATACAGTGGTACTTCGGGTTACATACGCTTCAGGTTACAGACTCCGCTAACCCAGAAATAGTACCTCAGGTTAAGAACTTTGCTTCAGGATGAGAAGAGAAATCATGCTCCGGTGGTACGGTGGCAGCAGGAGGCCCCATTAGCTAAAGTGGTGCTTCAGGTTAACAGTTTCAGGTTAAGAACGGACCTCCGGAACAAATTAAGTACTTAACCCAAGGTACCACTGTAAAGGTATTATTATCAAATGGTTTCCAGAGAGTGGTAGGGGATGTTTTATCCCATGTTGATGGCCTTTCTGCTGATGCCCTGCAGAAAACAGCAGCAGATTCTTTCAGGTGGGGGCCCCCTGGTCCTGAATGGGGTAACTGTGCTGCTGAAGGACCAGGTGCACAGCCTGGGAGTCATTTTGGACTCTCAGCTGTCCATGGAGGCACATGTCAATTCTGTGTCCAGGGCAGCTGTCTACCAGCTCCATCTGGTACGCAGGCTGAGACCCTCCCTGCCCACAGACTGTCTCACTAGAGTGGTGCATCTCCTGCTTGGACTACTGCAATGCACTCTACATGGGGCTACCTTTGAAGGTGACCTGGAAACTACAACTAATCCAGAATGCGGCAGCTAGACTGGTGACTGGGAGTGGCTGCCGAGACCACATAACACCGATCCTGAAAGGCCTACATTGGCTCCCAGTATGTTTCCGAGCACAGTTCAAAGTGTTGGTGCTGACCTTGAAAGCCCTAGACGGCCTCAGCCCAGTATACCTGAAGGAGTGTCTCCACCTTCATCGTCCAGCCTGGACACTGAGGTCCAGCTCCGAGGGCCTTCTGGCTGTTCCCTCCCTGCGAGAAGTGAGGTTACAGAGAACCTGGCAAAGAGCCTTTTCAGTAGTGGTGCCTGCCCTATGGCATGCCCTCCCATCAGATGTCAAGGAAATAAACAACTAACTGAATTTTAGAAGCCATCTGAAGGCAGCCCTGTATCAGGAAGTGCACTTGGAACTGAGCACTGGCACCGCCCCCCCCCCCCCCATTCAGGCCAGTAGTGCCAGGAGGCAGGCCGCACCTGCAAATAAGCCTTGAATTTTAAAGCTGTTGTTTATTTGTGGGTGCATCTTATATTCGGGCCAATACGGTACTCCCTCCAAAAATTGACTCAAACTAGGCCTAGTCAATTGCATTATGTAAAGAAATATTTATGGCCAGTTTGGACAACCTAATTTAAGGGAGAACAGGAGGGAGAGAGAGAGACTGTGGAAACAATTTGAAACCTCCCTTAAATTATGCTGTAGATGGAAAGAAAGGAATATTTGCCTTGCTGCTGGAGTAGTGAAAGGTGATTAGGTTGCACCTAATTAAAATGCTAAATTTTGATTAGCTTGTGGCCAATTCAGGCTACCAATAACATTCCCACTGTTTAAAGAGTTCCATTAAAAATATTTGGGAATGTTTTGCATTTTTGCACTCCATCTGTGCTTACAGGAGAAGCAATAACATCAGATGTGGGGTCTGAATCCATTTATCAAATTATTTTCTTTCAGGTTTGCCTCTACCCGCACCACTTTTTCTGCCTGGCCTCTGCTCCCGTGGTACTGACATTTTAATTAAACCACAGCCAACACTATAAAACTACATCACTATGCGCTGAACTGGGCTAGGAGCTGCATTTCATCGGCACCAGTGCGCACAGCACTGAAGCACTGTTTGGTGGGGGAGGGGTAGTTGGAGGAGAGGCAGAAATAAAAGTAACCTGAAAACTGGGCAATTAATGCAGCTAAGTGAAGATTCTGTGGCATTTAAATGCCACACATCAAATTTATGCATGAATCCATTGCAGTTGACCCTCCAGCATTTCAGCAAGCTGCTAAGTAATTAAAACAAGCTTGATTAAAATAAGAAATAAAATTTGCTGAGTATTCTCAGCTCAGCGCAACAAAGAAGGCAGAAGTTATGCCGCCTCTGAAGTACGCCAGCCTTCCCCAACCTGATGTCCACCAGATTATATTTCCGATCTGGAGCAGGCAAAGGACAAGATGGGAAGATGGGAAGTGAGGAGAGAGTGACAGTGAGCATTGTAGATGCAGTAGCAGGGAGCCTTGTGGCAGCGAGGAGCAAATAAAGAAAGATCGAAAAATTCCTATCCGCTCCATTAACAGGGCTTTGAAAAATAAGAAAATAGCTCGAGGTCTTTCTTTGTCTTTTTTGCTGCTCCTTACTCCAAATGTAAGAACTCTAGCAGGCTGCTGATTACCTCTTGGTTGGATGACGGTATTGGACTCTGCATGGGGTGGCCCTCGAATGGGAGTAATGAGGAGCGAATAAATGGGGAGAGAAGCTCAATCAAAATGATCAAAGGGATGGAGCAACCCTCCTATGAGGAAAGGCTGCAAATTGCTGGGACTTTTTGGTTTATAGAAAAGGCAAGGAAGAAGTGACATGATAAAAGTTTATAAAACTTTGCATGGTGTGAAGAAAGTGGATAGAGAAAAGTTTTCCTCCCCGTCTCATAACATTAGAACTCATGGACCTCCAATGAAGCCGAATGTTGGAAGATTCAGGACAGAGAAAAGAAAGTCCTTCATCATGCAGAGCATAGCTAAACTATGGAACTCCCTCCCGCAGGAGGCAGGGATGGGCAGCAAGTTGTAGTGCAAGGAGGCATCCTCTCCAGCAGGGGGGCTTCTCCTTCCCCCTGCAACCCCCCAGTGCTCACTAATGGTTCCTCATCATCCTGGAAAGAAGTGGCAAAGTGGGGGGCCACAGGGCTCTATTCCTGGCCCATTGTTGTTCAACACCTTTATAAATGACTTGGATAAAGGATTGAGAGGCTGCTCATCCAATTTGCGGATGAAACCAACCTGAGAGGGGTAGCTAATGCCTCAAAAGACAGAATCGGGATTCAAAATGACCTTAACAGATTGGAGAACTGAGCCCAAGCTAACAAAATGAATTTCAGTAGAGGCAAATGTAAAGTTCTGCACTTAGGCAGGAAGAACCAGATGCACAAATATAAGATGGAGGACACCTGGCTTACTAGAAGTACGTATGAAAAGGATCTAGGGGTCTTAGTGGACCACAAGGTTAGCATGGGTCAATAGTGTGATACCGCAGCAAAAAAAAAACCTAAGACTGCATCCACAGAAATTTAGTGTCCAGATCAAGGGAAGTCACAGTCCCACTCTCTTCTGCCTTGGTCAGACCACACCTGGAATACTGTGTCCATTTCTGGGCTCCACAATTTAAGAAGGATGCTGACAAGCTGAAACTTGTGCAGAGGAGGGAGACCAAGAGGATCAAGGGTCTAAACTAAGCCTTATGAGGACAGCTTGAAGGAGCTGGGTATGTTTAGCCTGGAAAAGAGGAGACTGAGAGGAGATAGGATAGCTATCTTCCAATATCTCAAGGGCTGTCACATGGAAGTGGGAACAAGCTTGTTTTCTGCTGCTCCGGAGGGTAGGGCCCAAACCAATGGCTTAAAGTTGCAAGAAAGGAGATTCCAACTCAACAAAAGGAAAAAACTTTCTGACAGAAAGAGCTGTTTGATAGTGGAACAGTCTCCTTTGGGAGGGTGTGGACTCTCCTTCCTTGGAGGTTTTTAAGCAGAGGTTGGATGGCCATCTGTCATGGGTGAAATTCCTGCTTTGCATGGGGTTGGACTAGATGACCCTTGGGGTTACTTGCAACTCTACAATTCTATGAGTCTATGATTCTTGCACAAGCAAGCAGACATCATTGAATGTTGTCCATCTAAAATAGTTGTTTGGTTCCGAGTATGAATTAATGCATGGAAGCCTGTGGAGAGCCAATCCCCCTCCCACATAGGCTTTTGCTGTTATTGCCAATGGTTAATTACAGAACCTTCCCAGAATCTCTAAGCACTCCCAAACTTTAATTAAGCTTCTAGTCAGCTTTCTTTTTTTCTTTTTTTTTTAAAGGGAGCTCTGTGGCCAGGTGGGGGTGGAGGGTAGAGAGTTTTTGATATTCATGGTCATGGATGCTTTAGCTGAGATTCCTGCATTGCAGGGGGTTGGACATATGACCTTTGTGGTCCCTTCCAACTCTACAAGTCTATGATTCTATGAAATATCTTGACCTGACCTGAGTTAATAACAAATCACAGAACTGTGCAGTTGAAAGGAACCCCAGGGATCATCTAGTCCAATCTTGCAATGGAATGAATGGAGAGGGGAGAGGAGGTTCTCCCCCTGCTAACTAATGTACTAACCTAGTAAAGACATGCTGTTCTTCCCCCCCCAAAAATCAAATTACAGAATAAAACGTACTGTATATTAAGTACTTGAAAAACTAACCACTTATTTTTAATGCAGTGGGATATCAATCAATCTAGCTGAAATTAAGGCCTCATCCCTTGTCCCACCTCCAATACAGAGCAAAAAGGAATACATCGTTCAGCAGCTTTATTTTGGGTTGGAAACATTATAATTAAAGCCTTAAATGGAATGAAAACAGATCAAAACTGAGGTCATCCTGTGAGAAATGGAATTGCAGGGAAAGCTCCCACTTTTTGGTTACCCCTTATGTTCATGAAAAGACCACCCAAGGAACATTTCTTCTAAGAAATTGCCTAGATAAATAAATTGGGGGGGGGGGTGAGTTTTACATGCAACATTTAAAAAAACACACCACTTGGATGGCCACAGCGAGGGTGACATTTCTCAGCATCAATCATCAAAACACAAATCCAAAGTAGGAATGGGACAAAATCCTTAATCGGGTCAGAATTACACCAGGGAAATCAAATTATTTCCTACAAAACATGATAAATGGTTCTGTTTATTCTGAGCTGAATAATCCATAATATTATCAGCAGCAGCTTCACCTAATTTACGCTTTTTTTTGTAAAGAATTTCCCTAACACACTTTGGTATGTTATTTTCACTAACTTGTGCACATCTCACCCTCCAGTATACACAACTTTGTGCACATTACTCTGCTGGAGAACTCCTTTGCAAAATTCAGCAAAGTGTGAATTTCAAAGGAATCCCCTTCCTCTCTTCCACCTGCTTAGATGGTTTCTTCTTCCTGCTGTATTACCAATCAGTTCTCTCCCCCAAAGTACCAGTGCCTGCCGTATATTGCCCAACCCCACAGCGGAGCAAGCCCCCATACCGCTTCGGTTCAAGCAAGCGGGCTTCCTCAGAGGCACATGCACGCAGGCAGAGAGAGCCGAGAAGGTGCTTGCCCCTCTCAGGCTCCATGCACCTGCCTTTGCATCTGCTTTTGCCTGAGTGGGTTGGCTGCCTCTTTCCTCTTTCCTCCAGGAGTGACCAAACAGGAGGAAGAGGCAGCCTGCCTGCCCAAGTGAAGGTGGAGACAAAGACAGGCAGGTGAATGGAGCCTGATGGTTCCGGGCAAGCACCTTCTTGGGCTCCGTCTGCCTGCCTGCCCTTTTGCCATCTGCAAGCAATTTAAGAGGGCAATACATCTCAGTTCCCTGGCCACTGCCAGCATAGCGCAGGCAGGCAGGCAGGAGTGAGGTGCATTACGCTGGCGGTGGCTGGGGAACTGAGATGTATTGCCAACTCAAAACGTCTGAAACTGGTCACACGATCTGAATGACATACTGGTTTCAGGTAATTTATCAAAGTATTGCCCAGCTCTAGTGTTTGAAGTGGGAGTCAGGACAGGTTGGAAATGTGTGTGTGTCCTATGGAGCGAATGCAGGCTCCTTGGCTTCAGCGATAGCAACCCCTCTCGCTCTCCAGGCTTCAGGGATAGCCTCCTGAAGCCTTTGGAGCGCAGCACGAGTTCCCGCTGCACTCCGCAGGCTTCGGGTTCCTTTTGCTGAAGCCGGGAGAGCAAGACTCTCCCGGCTTCAGCAGAGAGGGAGAGCTGTGCTGCGCCCCTTCAGCCAAGCGGGAGGAGAAATGGAAGGGGCTCCGTTTCTCCTGCCGCTTCGCTGAAGGGGCACTGAGCAGGGGGAGGGGAGAATAGAATAGAATAGAATCATAGAGTTGGAAGAGACCACAAGGGCCATCGAGTCCAACCCCCTGCCAAGCAGGAAACACCATCAGAACACTCCTGACATATGGTTGTCAAGCCTCTGCTTAAAGACCTCCAAAGAAGGAGACTCCACCACACTCCTTGGCAGCAAATTCCACTGTCGAACAGCTCTTACTGTCAGGAAGTTCTTCCTAATGTTTAGGTGGAATCTTCTTTCTTGTAGTTTGGATCCATTGCTCCGTGTCCGCTTCTCTGGAGCAGCAGAAAACAACCTTTCTCCCTCCTCTTATTATTTAAAAAATAAAAAATAAAAAAAAATTCTTGTTCTCCCCCTCTAAAACAAGGTGCGTCCTATGGTGGGGTGTGTCCTATAGAGCAAAAAATATAGTAATTCATTCCAGAGGTCCGTTCTTAACCTGAAACAGTTATTAACCTGAAGTACCACTTTAGCTAATGGGGCCTCGCACTGCCGCTGCGCCGCTAGCACACGATTTCCGTTCTTATCCTGGGGCAAAGTTCTTAACCTGGAGCAACCACTTCCTGGTTAGCAGAGTTTGTAACCCGAAGCATCTGTAACCCGAGGTACCACTGTAATGGACAATTCAAGAAACCAAGCATTGCAATTACAATAAGTAACCAATACTTAGAAGACTGAAAATAAATCTAAGGCATTTCTTAATAGCATCTTCTATGCCTGCTTATTTTTAAAAAAGAAAAAGGGACTAATTAATCTCAAAATTGTTAACCGGCCCTCTGCTGTCAATTCTAACCAAGTTAGCCAGTTTATAACATATGGAACCTATGAAGGTTTCCAGATAATCGGTATTATTGTTGATGCCTCCAGTCCTACCATCTCACTGTAATTCCATCCCCACCTCAACTTGTATTTAACATGAACTCTATAGATCTCCCCCTTTGATTTTCCCCCTCATTAGGATAAGGCTTCCCAAATGCCAAAAACAAAACTATAATTATTAATTTTATTTTTCTTTCAAGAGTAGTTGCAACTGCCCTATGCTAAGTCACTGACCCAGCAAACTGTTGTCCCAGGGGAGACACTTTGAATAACGAGGTCCAATGCCCTTGTCATTTCATGGGATCATTCTGATTTATGGCCCATTAAAACCTAAATGGTAGTTCATTAGCAAGTGTATTACATTAATGAATGGAAATGGTGTCCCTCAAAGCAGAGCTGCAATCTACAGGTGAGCTTTTAAGACCTTGGGATGGAAAATGGGCATGCAAAGGGTCCATTTCCTTCCCCACCAGGTGTTCTGCTTTGGATATTGCTAGCTGAAAATCACTCCTTTCATGGGGCCATTAGTTTCACATTAAAGGGTCAGGGACTTTGGGGAGACTTTTTTTTTGTCTTTTGTTTTGTTTTTGATAGAGAGTAAGGAAGATGTTTTTATTATGGAAGATAAGAGACTATTCAACATCGGTTAATGAGTCACAGCATCCGTAATTACGCTCAGGCTAGTTAGGTAAGGTGAAACCAGCAGTCCAAGTTTAAGGAGTCTAAGATCAAGGTGGGGGGGTCAAGGCAGGGGGGGTCAGAACTGCATGGTAGGAACAGAGCTGTCCCAATGGGTTGGCATGCCCACCCACTAAGCTTTTGGAGGGTTGGGAGAAATTCACATATTGGGATGAATGGTTTTCCATGATAAGATATGAGGTGGCAGAGGGTTGAAGTCTTTTTTTTTATTTTACTATTCTGTACATCTAAAAGCACAATATTGTTAAATGTTGATCTGACATCAAAGATGGCTTTCCCCAGTGCAGTATGATGGATTTATACATGTGTGCTTTTATAGAAGAAAATCCTTAATAATGTGCCAGGTGTGCTGTGTGATACTGCCAAGACCATGTGCAAGACCTCACTTTTAATTATGTAGAAGTCCATTCGTTAAGTTAAATCTCTGCAATGGCTACTCCCCAAGTTGCTGCACCATATAAATGATGGGACACAATGGTCTTCTAACAAATGATGGCCCTCAGTAAAGGTGAGCTTCATTATAGACTACAGTGAGCAGGCTGCTAAGGCTGAAATTGCCTCCATGTGGGTATGCCATAAGTTATTTTCAGAGAAATAGAGCCCGAAATGTTTGAATGGATGGCACTGTTCAATCCTGTGAACAGCCAGAGCCGATTTACATTGCTCATGCTTCTTGGCAAACACAACAGCTTCGGCCTTGCTGTAATGAATTAACAGGACTTCCTGCTTCCAATAAATTCCAAATTTAGTAAGTAAATGCCTATTTGAGTTGATGATAGTTTAAAAGCTTTGCTGCCACTTAAAGTGAAGACAGTGCAACAGTAGGGAAGCCCAGCGGCATTCCTCATTGAGAATGACCCTGTGGGACTGATGCTATGTCATGACTGGACATTTGGGGCAGCCATTCATTTTTACCAAGAATATCATATGGAGTGATGCTATGTTGTAGGTTTCCACGGGGCTAGAGCAGCCTTTCTCAAACTTGGGTCTCCAAATGTTATTGGATTACAACTCCCATTATCTCTGACCATTGGTCCTGGTAGCTAGGGATGATGGGCATTGTAGTCCAACAACATCTGCGGACCCAAGTTTGAAATAGCATGGGCTAGAGGAAACACTCACCCACTGAAGGCCAGATAGTTGTTGGATTACAGCTCCCATCATTCCTGGCCATTGGTCATGCTGGCTAGGGCTGTTGGAGCTCAGCAATTCTGGGAGTGCAACATGTTAGCTATCTGTCCTCTGTGCACACCACAGGAACATAGGGAGTTATAGTGAGTCAGACCAGCTATCCATCTAGGTCAACATCATCAACACAGACTGATGAGTCTTTTCCAGCTCCACTTGGAGATTAAACCTGGGAGCTTTTGCATGCAAAGCATGTGCTCTAGCACTAAGCTACTATCACACCAAGAAAGAAAACAATACTGAAGACTTACAGAGTTGCAAGTGCCATTTCTCTGAACAGAAATCCATTCTTTTTAGCCAAATGGAGTCACAGGCCACCTGTTGCATACAGACAAAGCCCTTTATTCCACCCAAGAACTCTCTGCATGCACTGTACAACAGCAGCACAATGTTCCCACATGCCATCAAGACAGCAAACCTCCCCAGCATAAGGTGCTCAACCATAACCCATCCTGCATAATGAAACCTCAAATTATTCTATCCATTAATGAACATAGTCAGGATAATCAGTTACTTTTCATCCTGAACAATTGTGGTGAAAGCTCACTGAATGGAAGTGTCTTCTGGCAAAGAAAAGCCTTCTTTGGTCTCACAAGTCTGATTTCAGCCTGCCTGAGAGCTCTGGCTACACCACCTATTTCTCAAGGCTGGCTTTTCAGTTTAATAGAAGTACAAACTCCTTGACCTTAACTGGTTTCCGCAAAGACAAACCAAAGTTGATTGGCGCACTGTGCCGACATCTTTCATGAAAAGACTTGTTCTTCTCCAGGGAGACATCTCAATGAATTTCAGCAGCTGCTATCAAATTCATTGGAGAAGCATGCTAATCTGAGAATAATTAAGCCATGTTTGTTTTCCCACACACACTTATAAAGGCAGACAATCGTCTTAAGGCCTCCTGTAACAAGCTGAGATTTGCAATCTCCCCAGCTGGGTCTGACTCTTTCCACGAGGGTATTGTTGTTCCGGGCTCTGCATTCACTCTCTGTGTGCAGCAAATCATATCTTCAAACAGGTCGGAGAGGCGAGGATTTCCGACAGCCAATGAGAGCCAATAATTCTCCTCCCCTGAAAATCATTCTTTTCAAAGCCAAGACAATTAAAAAAGGTGTGTCTTGTCCCTCAAACTTTGGAATGGATGAGAAGGCCTTTCAACATACAATGTTAACAGAAAACCAAATACCAGATTCCTTTGTCATTTCATAAATTAAAGAGTGACACTGTCTTGTTGCTTAGCAAAACAACACATACATCTTTGGTGTTCTTTGTTATTTTCTTTAAGACCATTTATATCTTTTTGGGAGATTATGCTGCAAGATTTTAATGCAATTGAAACCCACCTTCTTGCAATTGTAAGCAAACTGCACTGCTAAAATGTAAATGTAGCTTTGTATGGATGACAGACAGGGACACAGGAATATGGGGAACGACCTTTTACTGAGTCAGACCATTGGTTGATCTAGCTCTGTGTTGTCTACACTGACAGGCAGCGACTCTCCAGGATTTTGGAGAGGGGTCTCTCCCAGCCGTACCGGGAGATGTTGGCAATGGAACCTGGGATCTTATGGATGCAAAGCAGATGCTCCACCATGCAGCCACGACCTTCAGTCATGGCTTCATTTTGTCCCATTTTGTGCAAATTTGTTTGGACAGAATGCACAAAAAGTTCCCATTTAAATTGTACACATTCATTAAGTAAAATGTACACTTTTCAATGCATCACAGATAAACATTTTGCATCCACCCTTCATGCAACGTATCTATTTTTGTGTGTACTTTTTGCACAAAAAAGCAGTGTCACGAATTGCAGAGGAGTTGTCAGGGACTGGGCAGAGGAGGAGGAATGGTAGAGACCGCCAGGGAGGAGGAAGAGGAAGACAGTATAGATTTACAACAGGGGTTTGAGGAAGGTCACAGCTCAGAGGCAGATGAGGGGGAAAGTTGGGAAATCATGGGGGAGCCAGAGCAACACCCGGCTGACATGTTGTCATTAGAAAGTATTCCAGACCCTCCATCTCCCAGAACCCGGCAAGCCTTAAAGGTAGGAATGCAAAGAGCTTGAGGGCAGAGGGCACATAGCAGCACCCGTAGAGGAGATGATGAGAATGACAAATGAGGAAGTGGGAGAGAGGGGGGTGGAGATTCACTTCGGACACTGCCATTATCCAAGAGGCTGGGTTCTATAGCCTCTCTCTGTAAAGACTGAAATAAAAAAAGGATGGTAAGAAACTTTTCCTTGTCTTTATACTTTCCTGGACAACCAAACGGGAGCCGCTGACAGCATCCTGACAGGAGTGCATAATCAAACTGGAAGGTGAGTTCTGAACTACAAGAAAATCTGGGACTATAGGAGTGGGTTGATCTTCTGGAAAAGTAGATCAAACACATTCCTCTGCCAGCCCTTCTCCTCTAAGTGATGGAGGGGCCTACTCAGTCTGCCCCAGACGGAGTAGGGAACAGTGTTCATAGAGTCATTGAAGTGCAGCATTGGAAGGGACCCCAAAGATCATTTAGTCCAACCCCCTGCATATGCAGCTGCCCCATACAGGGACTGAACCTGCAACCTTGGCATGGCAGCTAACAGATTGAGGTTGAATCCCAACAAATCAGAAGTCCTGTAGTTGGGGGACAGGGGGTGGGCAGGTGTGGGGGACTCCCTGGCCCTGAATGGGGTAACTGTGCTATTGAAAGACCAGGTGCGCAGCCTGGGAGTCATTTTGGACTCTCAGCTGTCCATGGAGGCACAGGTCAATTCTGTGTCCAGGGCAGCTGTTTATCAGCTCCATCTAGTAAGCAGGCTGAGATCCTATCTGCCCACGGACTGTCTCACCAGAGTGGTGCATGCTCTAGTTATCTCCCGCTTGGTCTACTGCAATGCGCTCTACGTAGAGCTACCTTTGAAGGTGACCCAGAAACTACAACTAATCCAGAATGCGGCAGCTAGACTGGTGACTGGGAGCGGCCGCCGAGACCACATAACACAGGTCCTGAAAAGCCTACATTGGCTCCCAGTATGTTTCCAAGCACAATTCAAAGTGTTGGTGCTGACCTTTAAAGCCCTCAATGACCTCAAAGGCCCAGTATACCTGAAGGAGCATTTTCACCCCCATCGTGGAGGGAACCAGGCAGAGGGCCTTCTTGGCATCGGCACCCGCCCTGTGGAATGCCCTCCCATCAGTTGTCAAGGAAATAAACAACTATCTCACTTTTAGAAGACATCTGAAGGCAGCCCTGTTTAGGGAAGTTTTTAATATTTGATGTTTTATACTGTTTTTAATCTGTTGGGAGCTGCCCAAAGTGATAAATTCTTCTTCTTCTTCTTCTTCTTCTTCTTCTTCTTCTTCTTCTTCTTCTTCTTCTTCTTCTTCTTCTTCTTCTTCTCCTCCTCCTCCTCCTCCTCCTCCTCCTCCTCCTCCTCCTCCTCCTCCTCACTACACTCTTGTCCAAACTCATTCAATCTGAGTGAAACAAAAATCTGTTAGGCAGCTCTTCATCCCAGCATCCTCTACTCCTCTGCTCTCTGTGGAAGTTCACATCCACACCCACACACTTTCCCAAGGGGAAAAATACTTACTGTGTGGAAGGGGAAAGGCGTATCAGATTGTGCCAGCTGAGTCTAATGGGAATTGTAGTCTGAAGGGCACTAGGCTTCAAAAGCTGCTCTGATCCTTCAAGAAGGGCTGTTATCATTTCCCAAAGGGAGGGGAACACTTTGAACACTCACCCCATCACTTTGTGCAGACTTACAGCTAATTCTGACCTAATTCCAGGGGTATGATTTGGGGCAAGCTCTCATGTTCACAAGTTGGATCACACCATTAGCAAGGTGTCTTGAGGTAAATCACAGAGTTCACAGCCTTCCAAGTAGCTCTGTTGCATTGTTGTTGTTTTTTCTAAAGACCTTCTTTTCTTTAAACAAAACCAAGCTGAACAGGGAAATGCTCAGAGTTCAAGAGGGCAGCAGCGGAGAGGGGAGATAGGAGAAACTTTCATTTTAAGGGACAGGTCTAGCGTTGAATTCCAATAAATTATTTTCCCAGGGCACTCCAATCACAGTGATTTGAGGGGGGAATAAACAGGGTCATTCTTCATGTGGGTCATTATTCTGCTCCACATTTTGGCTAAGAGAGCTGGGCATAAGAAGCAGAGTTATATTATTGGGAGGGTCTGCTTTTTTCCCAGTCTTTCCCCTAAGAAACAGTTAAGAAACATAGAACTCACTTTCTTTTTTCCTTCATGGAGGGCACTTCCAGGATGGGGGAGTTGCAAGGGAAAAAATGTGAGTTTTCTGGTGCAATGGTGAGAACTGGGACCTGGGAGACCAGAGTTCAAATCCCTACTTAGCCATGAATGAAGCTCCCTGGGTGACCTTGGGCCAGTCACTGCCTCTCAGCTTAACCTACCTCACAGGGTTGTTGTGAAGAGTAAATGGGGGGAGAACCTTGTAAACCACATTGAGCTCCTTGGAGATAGAAAACGTGGAATATAAATGCATTATTTTTTTTAACAAGGGTCAGAACTTTGGCAGGTTCCTTACCCAGCGGTGCCTCCCTCATGTCTTCAGTTTCCCATCTGGTTATTTCCCCTCCCTCCCCCCTCAAAAAACCCCAAAAAAGCTTGGCAAGTGAACATTATTTCAAATTTTCTACCTCTGCACTTGCATGAGAACCACTGCATCCATGTTTTTGAAATGTGGCCAGTTTCATCCTTTCAGATGGGGCATCCATGCCTGCAGTATGCATCCAGTTCTGGCAGAGGGGAAGAATACTGACTTGAAAGGTTCCCTTCACAAAACCCTGGATGCCTGTACTTGAACTTTGACAAACACAATTAATTGCCTGCAAATTTTGTCCACTTATGTGACAAGGGGGCGGGGGGAGTTACAGCCATTTTTATATTTCCCATTGTAGTAAATAAAAACAAAACAGAGGTTTGGATTTCAAATCCAAATCTGCAGCGCCCCCAAAACATATTGAATCAGATTGACACGCAGGAGATCTGAAATAGATGGGTTGCTATAGGTAGAGATGCAAAGTGGATCTTGTGGTCCGTGTACACTCCAGCTCTGTAGCCTAATCCTGAATCTTGCTTCACAGAGAGCTCTCCATGGTCCTGACCCTCTACTCTCTGGCCTGCACTTTGACACACTTCATCCAAATGTCACCCACCCAAGTCCTATCCTGGAACAGGAGAGAAGGAGGCAAACACTATTTCAGTTGGCCAAAGTTCTCTTCCTTGGTCACACCTTGGTGATTCTTATCAGTTGTATTAATACTACTGACTTTTTGCAAAAAATTATAAATGCAACTGTAGATGCACACTGGGAAAATCAAAGGATTGCGGAACTGTCGTTTTGCCAGCATAGATTAACAGGTTGGCTTATGTTTACCTTTATTTTGACATCTTTTCATCTCTCCAGAAGGAAGAGTGGGTGGGCAACCAGTAGACTCTGTCAGGAAATCCTTTATTTACATATGGTATGAAAGGGGAAAATATTTCTAAAAATAAAACTTGCTTTTTTTCCTTGACCAGCAGCCCTGAAATTTGATCCACCAGCACTGTCCATAAATTCTTCATTTGAGCCTCATTTCAAACATTTTGGTGAACAAAGCAGGACAACTGATGAGTGCAAAGCAGCCCACAATTAGCAAACAGGCTTGTGGAACATGCCACAACAATTCAAAAGCAGTCTCAGTCAACAACTATGCCTCTTGTTGAATACAAAGTGCTTTATGGTAACTGCAGTGCAGATTTCCAGGCACCTACAAGCATCATTGTTTCCAATACAGTACATCTGAATGTGCTTAATGCAGAAAATCAGTCTTTTCCTGGAGTTACATGGTAGGTTCGGATTGGTTGACATCCAACTCCAGAGTAAACTATATCCTTTTAGGAATGCTGAAGCAGCAGCAGCAAAGTTTGCAGACAAACACTACATTGAAAGACTGTTAATGCAGCAGCATAAGCTTTCAAAGGACTATTTTTACTTAGGAATGAGCCTTCAGTTTCTCCTCACAATGGCATGTCAATAGGAGCAGGATTTAAATGTACTGTGCTGTATTCTCTGTGCTTGTGAAATCTCACCCCTGTGGCTTTGTTTCTTAACTTCTAATTATTGAAGACAAAACCAGGCACATGTGTTTGCCATTATTCCGGGGGGGGGGGGTGTTATTAGAGGAAAGGCAAGTGAGTGGGGATCAAACACAAAGTTGTGGCTTTGGATGCAGAATCTTCCTCGGAATTACAGCTTTCATTTTAAATGGAATGTAAGTTCCTAGCCCTCAGAGCTGTGCTTCAAGTGCTTCGCAGATGCCTGGTGAGACCTCACAAGCCAGAGATGTCACTGCATAGTAATTCCAGTGACAGGCAGGGCATCCAGTAATGTTCATGGCCCATTTCTCCTCCTTATGATTAGCAAAGCCAGATTGAATTAGGCAAACCAAATGGCATGGTGCAAATTTGCTCGCTTTGCTTAATTTACATGGTTATCGGACTAAAAAGTTTTCAACAAAGAATCTGGAATCCCTGAGCACTGAATAATTAGTTTAATACCCATGAACAATTCTTTATTAAGAGGTGATGTAAGGGGTCAAAATAAGTAAAAAATAAATAAATCTCAAACCACTTGTGAAAATCCCCTCTGCTTCTATACCATATCCCCATCTGTCCTGATGGATTACTGATGTAAAGACAAATGAGCCCCAAGGCTTCATTGGCAATGAGCAGTTAGTGGTTCACTTCTTTGAATTTGGTTCTTCATAACCCAGCCCCCCCCCCCCAGGAGGGGAGCATAGCACAAATGGGGGGGGGGACATTTTTGTACCCAAAGCAAAATCCAATTCATCTTTGGGTTTTTAACTGTCCCAGAGAAATGAAATGTGTGTTGTGCTAGAAGAAGGAGCTTAAGTTTGCTTTCCTGGATCTGGTTGTTTTTTGTTTCAGAAAGCCAGGGGCTACATTTATATATTTTTATCCCAGTATGCTAATACCATCTGGGGCAAAAGAAGAGATTTCATGTTTTGTATGACTGTTTTGTTTTGTTTTGTTTTGTTTTGTTTTGTTTTGTCCAAGGCTCTTTTTGCAGCAATAGATCAATCTGTGGCAATAGATCTATTTTGATTGGACTCTCTTTTTTTATCTTAAGTCAGTGTTGGCCAGGACAAAAAAATGGGGGAGGGGGACACTTCATGTGCCAAATTCAGCTGGCTTCCTTGGGATATCTGCTTTTGTCCTGGACACTTCTTTATTTTTATTGACAGAGTTCTGTAGAAATTTTGCAATGAAAAGTGCACTGGGGTGTAATTTTGCCACCAGAGGTCTAAGTTTTTTATTTCAGGTCACTGCTTTCAGGACTTCTTTTTTCATCTCACACAACATGGTTAACCAAGAAACAAAATAACCTATCAGGTCACATTCATGCAGCCTAGAACATACTGGAGATTTGCCTGTTGTGCAGCAAGATTGGGGGGCGGGGAGAGATAGAGAGAGAAAAAGAGAGTGTTGCATGGCCTCAAAATGTAGGATCAATTTCCAGCTGATTTAGAGAAATGTGACTTCCTTTTGGAGTACACACATCAGGAGTACAGGAATTGTCTTCCCCATCCCCAGATTAGCAACAGCCGACTGTATTTGGCACCCTCTCCCATTTTAGGAACCCAAACTTGATCCGAGTGGATTAGAGATGGCCAAGGATTAGCAGAATCTCCTGGCCTAGTTCAAATGGTGATGGCTCAGAATGAATGGACCAGTGAACATTGGGAAATTTCCCAAAATGCTGTGAAACAGCTTCACTTGTTATCAAGCCAAGCCCAAATGATTTCCAGCCAGCTAGCCCCCAAATCTTCCCCCTCCCACCCAGAAGCCAGTCCTCAAAGCAATGCCAGTAGTAACCCTTAGGGAAATGGCCGGGACAGGGAAGGCCTGATGGCTAGTCAAAGTCTGCTTCATCCACACAAACAGGCCCTTAAGCTTGGCTTGAGGTGCTAGCCAAAAGGCGCTGGGCCTGAGGCTTTCAGCCATGGGCCAGAAGCCATGGTGTAAACCATTAAACAGTGGGGAGAACTGGGTGCTCGCCAAGGTGGTATTACTCCTGTATACCAGCACAATAAGGAAATCTAGAAGACAAGGAATTTGGGAAATGATTGTGATTTGGTATTGCCAAGTATAACACAGACTGAACAGGACCTCAACTTGCCCCAAGAGCTGCAGCCAGACTAGACGGCTGACTGACTCTAGTCCCTTTTTGCAACAGCTCCGTAGGCTACCAGTCTGTTTCTGGGCACAATTCAAAATGCTGGTTATGGCCTATAAAGCCCCACATGGCTTAGGCCCAGATCACCTAAAGGCTATCCCATAAACAAAGCTGCCCAACTCTGGAGTCTTCTGGGGAGGCCTTTTGCTCAGTCCTGCCACTTTCACCGGCGTGTTTGGTGGGGAGCAGGATAGGGCCTTCTTGGTGGCTGCTCCCAGACTTTGGAAATCCCTTCCTAGAGAGGCTAGACTGGCTCCCTCCTTGTTGCCTTTCACCAGCTGGTGAAGACCGTTTTATTCTGGCAGGCTTTGGGGAACAGACTGGAAAAGGCTCTGCTGTTCTTCCTATCTGTATTTCACATTGCCTTAATTATAGTTTAATTACTTTTTAATTATATGTTTTATCCCTTAAAAATTATTTGTGTGCCTCCTTGAGTCCAGTTTTCGGGGTGGAGAAGTAGGGTATTAATAAATAAAATAAAGCAAATGATAATAATAACAAGAACCATACAGCAGGAGCACCAGGTGTTGCTGGGCCCTGACTCCCACCGGCCTTTGCCCGCGTGGCAAATGCCTGTCTGCCATTGGCTCCCTAGTTTGGGTAGGTGCACGTGGCTCTGGGTCACACGCAACAATGTATCTCTGAGCTAACACAAGCAAAATTAAGTGAATGCTAATTTATATGTGAAAACGAATTCATTCTCTCCTGATCTTTATTTTATTTAACTTTTTAAAAATGCTGGCATTCAGCTACACGCTGTCTGTTTTCTGGGTTGGTTTGTTTTTAAAATGCAACCCTGCTTGATGTGTGCCATGAGAAATCCAGACGTTCATTTGGCCTCAGAGCAAAACTGAATAAAATTACTTTCTTGTCACAGAGCAGCCAAGCGCAACTCTTGCAGTGTCCCAGAAGGGTCTAAGCTCCAGCTTGCCTGTTTTGAGTTTGGAACTTTCTATTTCTATGAACTACTTTGGGCTTTTTTTTAAGTTCTCAGCAGCAGCCTCCTTTAAACAAAGTTCATGGGCCAAGCAATAGTCTCTTGTAGATTTCCCTCCCTCTCTCCCACCCCTCCCTACTCTACTACCACCAGAACTGTCGGACATGGGCCAATATGGATCCCTTCCATGTGGAACACAAATTCCTCTAAGGTTTTATTTAAAAAAGCAGGGATCTCACTCATTCATTCTGTACAGAAGACTTAATTATATTGGGTTGGCTCCAGGCTAAGACCACACCTGCATGGTACATTCAAAGCAATACTGTACCACTTTAAGCCATCATGGCTTCCCCCAAAGAATCTGTAGGGAGACTCCTATACCCCTCACAGAGCTACAAACTACAGAGTGATTTAGCAGTCTACCCCTCATCGAAGCATTACCCCTTCAAGGGTGGAGGTAAAACACAACCGTTGTGGCTAGATGCCATCAATAGCGCTGTCCTCCAAGAATTTGTCTTTTAAAGCCCATCCACATTGGTGGCCATCACTGCCTCCCTGGGAGTGTGTTCCATAGTTCAACTGTCTGTTGTATGAAGAAGAACTTTCATTTATCTGTCTTGAGCCGTCCTACACTGAGCTTCATTGGATGTCCAGTAGTTCTAGTGCAATGGGAGAGTGTAAAACACATAATCTGCCAAAACACACACACCCTGCTCTGGGGAATTTTGTGTGCAGAAGGTCCCAGGTTTAACCCCCAGCATCTCCAGGTAGGACTGAGAAAGGACACTCAAATCCTGGAGAGCAGCTACAAAAGTACTGTTTTGGGCGGGCAGAGTGTGGAAGACTCCCTGGTCCATAATGTGGCAACTGTGCCCCTGAAAGACAAGGTGCACAGCTTGGGAGTAATTTTGGACTCACAGCTGTCCATGGAGGTGCAGGTCAATTTTGTGTCCAGGGCAGCTGTCTACCAGCTCCATCTGGTATGCAGGCTGAGCCCCTACCTGCCTGTGAACTGTCTTGCCAGAGTGGCGAATGTTCTGGTTATCTCCCACTTGGACTACTGCAATGCATTCTACAGGGGGCTACCTTTGAAGGTGACCCGGAAACTACAACTAATCCAGAATGCGGCAGCTAGACTAGTGACTGGGGTCAGCTGCCGAGACCATATAACACTGGTCCTGAAAGACTTACATTGGCTCCCAGTATGTTTCCGAGCACAATTTAAAGGGTTGGTGCTTACTTTTAAAGCTCTAAATGGCCTTAGCCCTGTTTACCTGAGGGAGCGTCTCCACCCCCATGAGGTCCAGCTCCGAGGGCCTTCTGGTGGTTCCCTCACTGCGAGAAGTGAGGTTACAGGGAACCAGGCAGAGGGCCTTCTCAATAGTGGCACCCTTCCTGCTGCATGCCCTCCCATCAGATGTAAAGGAGACAAGTAACTATACAACCTTTAGAAGACACCTGAAGGAAAGTTTTTAATGGGTCAGCTCTAAATAGAACTAACACTGGATAAAACGCCTCCAGTGCCAATGGCTGGAAATCACAAGTGGAGGGAGGGCCATTGTGCTTGACTCCTGCTTTTAAGCTTCCCATGGCCATCTGGTTGGCCACTGTAAGAACAGGAAGCTGGAATAGATGAGACTGTGGCCTGATCCAGAAGGGTCTTCTTATGTTCTTAAGGGTACCTCTAATTTTAATCAGGAAGGTTGATTCTGTATCCTGTGTATCAACGTTCTAGGGCAGATGAGTGCAGAGATGATGATGATGATGATGATGATGATGATGATGATTGTTTCTGCATACCTAAATTAAGGGCAGGAAAATGTTCAAGAAGAACACAGCAGGATGTGCTTTGGCTAACATGGTCAGCCAGATGTTACATGGCTTGTTTTTTAAAAAATGTCTCATGGTTTGCTATAAAACAGAGACCGCCATTTTATGAGGTATAAATTTTAATTCTCCCAAAATTATGCTGAGAGTTTGGATAGATGTGAGAAAATTTGCTTAGCAACATGAAAAAAAGAATGCACTAACCATGTTAGGTTATTAATATTTGTCTCCAAGATGTATTTACAGCTAATTAGAAGACCCTTGTGGTTATGGTTCAATGAGCCATGTCATGTGGAAAACATTCATTTGTTTTTCATTTAAACGATATAGTCCTAAAAATGTGGCTATTGAATTAGACTAAGTGGCAGCTTTTATCATACAGAAACAGATGAGCTGCCCAGTCACTACTGTAGGGATGCCAGCTAAGTATTGTTATCAATTGATTTCCCCATCAGTCTGCATGATATTTTTAGAGGTTAGAAGAAGGCAGGCCCCTGTGGTGAGGACCTTGAACTAATTACACCTCCAAAAGCAGAGGGAATATGCCTCAAACCCTGGAGAGCTGGCTGGTAGTCATTGCCAACAGTACTGAGATAGTGGACCAAGGATATGACTGTGTAAGACAGTTTCCTATGAGATTGCTCTATCCAAGCGCTGAATCTAGACAGCCAAACCTATTATTGCCATTTTTATTTTCCTTAATTCTGAGGAATTCCCCCATTGTTCTGTTCAGAGAGTCTCCTGGCAGCCATAAGAGATGAAATCAATCTCAACTCAATGAAATATCAACCATGACATATTGGCTCTCAGCAAAGACAAATGACACATCCCAGGTTATCATTGGTCAAAACAGGAAATCTGATTACAGCAAGCCTGGTGGCATGTTTGTGCAAATTGAACACATTTGGTGGAAGCATCGCTTACGAGACAAAATGCAACTGGCTGTTTGGTTTTAATGATTCTTAACCAGCACTACACAGGACAACGAGACAGCACATCATTCTCAAGTATGAGTGGTGGCCGAACATGACATCAAAGTTGAAGTTTTGCATATCTTTCTTCATAACAGCCTAACATAGAAAATATAATTATGTGAACCACATAAGAATATGTTGATTGTCTCGCAAAAGAAAGCAGTGTGGGTGAGATCAAAACCCCACTAGCTGCAAAATTAAATCTAGTAGTAATGGACACTCTACAACCCCCAAAAAATATCCCAGTTCATATCTTTCTGGTTTTACTTCTGGCCATGCCTCATTTCCCCTTGAGAACGCCTTCTCTTCTATTGCAGTAAGATGAAGAAGGGTGATGAAAACCCTTGATCTTTCACAATCCCACCATCCTCCTTGACAACTGCTCATGAGGCTCATAAGAGTTGGAATCCAGCAACATCTAGGGGTTCATAGGTTCCCCAACACTGCAGAACTATGGGATTGTATCAAAGGCTTCATGGAAAAGGTAGACTTTGATTCAGGAAGATGGTGTCACACAGGCATACTGGAAGGCAGTTTTGAACATAGGGGGGCAGCAAGGGAGAAGGGGCTAAGTCATCTGAGAGGTGCAGGGGTGGTGGAGATCAAGAGTCAGATGTCATGGGCAAGTCTGCATTAGAATCCAAGCAACAACGAAAGCCTGGCTGTTTATCATGTTCTGTTAAGGACTCTCCTTAATCCCCAGGCTCCAAAAGGCAAGGAAATTAAAGCTTCCATGCCCTTATTAGGCATGTTACTTAGGCAATGCTGATTTGGTATTTTATCCTGTGGTTAGTTCAAGCTTCACATCAGCCAGAGGCAAGTAAACCAACACCTTACAAAAGGCAGGTTATGTGTATTATTGACAGGATCGTGTACAGTTTGGCTTATTTGCACTTTTAAAACCATCCCATCTTTTCTCCTTATAGATGAGCGAAGACTCATTGGCCTGCATTCTCCCTGCCCAAACCCCCATGTCAAAGCTGATGCCAAAACCTTGTTTGTCTAGACTCTGCTATGTATAGCTGCACATGTTTTACATACATGCTGTGAATGGAACTTAGATATCTTATTTTATGCTACACATGTTCTCTATTTCTCGTTTGGCACCAGAACCAAAATACTGTATGCATTGCCTAGAAGCCAAACTTCACATAAGGTATCTATTCAAAAAATGGACAAACTGAGGAAATGGGTCTCACAGCAACATGACAAAAATTAAATGTTCCACAAGACCTCTTTTCCCACCCTCAGTCCAGGATGGTTTTATTTTGCACTTAGCAGGTCTGTATAGACAGCCAGAAGAGGAATTCAGCTTTCTCTCCCTGCCGCCACACCTCAAAAAAAAAAAAGATGGGGAGGGGGAAACCTCTTAAGGCTACATCAAGTATCTCTACTGGAGTTAAATCCATTCCCTGCTGTCGAGCTGGAGTGGAGAAGCTGCGCTAAATATTTAAGGAACAAATGGCAGTTCCAACTTGGCTACCTTCTCCATGAGGAGATTTACTGAAGGTCTCATGCAGATGGAGCTGAAGACTGTGATAATGCGAACAGGACATATGGCAGCCTGCATGAAACCACCCTCCTCCAGCTCACCTTCTGGGCTCCTAGTGCATGCTCCGCAGCCCTAACGAGGATGGAAACCCTTGGAATCCCACTGGGTGGGGGAAACCATTTCCCAGCTCCATCCTTGAATTCCCTATAAAAGTGAAGGCAGGAAGCATATGCCCCTACTTTGCTTTCAGGAGTCAATGCCCTCTCGTCTCACCATGAAGCCTTCTCATGAAGCCAGTGCTGAGTGAGGGCAATGCTCCCTGACCTCACTCTGGAGACCTGGGAGGGGGGGGGCGTCACTTGTCTGCAATTGGGACTCTTGGAATTGTTACCACTGCCAGCGGTATGTCATACACACACACACCAAAATATCACCACACCCAAACTTCTCAGTGTGAGAAGAAAGTAGTGGAGTTGATGAAGGTATTTCATTGTCTGACTCTTCTTCAACATTTAGGGCCTGAAGGAAGCAGTGTTGACACAGAAGACTCACACATTCCCCTTATCTCTCAGTCAGGGCAGAATGTTTTTTCCCAAGATGATATTAGCAGCCACTTGCTAGGGCCTTGTGAAGATTCGCAAATATATCACAGCAGGATTCTTTTCACACACTCATTTTTTCCTGCGAAATGGGGATGTCTCTTCAAAAATGGTTGACTACAATTTTGGGTTCTTTTAAATGAATAAAATGATTTAAATCAGTTAACTTAATTGGTTATTTGACCAAGGCTGCACTCCAATGAGCACTTACTCAAGAGTAAGTCCCATTGAACACAATGGGGCTTAGGAAGTTATCTTAAACTAGATCAGAATTTTTGCCCAGCCAACTCAATATTGTCTACTCTGACTGGCAGCCACTCTACAAGGTCTCAAGGTCTTCCACCTCAACCTGGTATTTTCAACGGGATATGCTAAAGTTTGAACTTGGACCCTTCAGAATAGTCTATTACATGCTCTAGAATTTTTTATATTTTATATACATATATAATTCTATCAATATTTGTTTAATTATTGCTTTCTTGATGTTTTAGCAGTTCTTATTTTTATCTGTAAGCTGAATTACAGGGTATAATTTTTTTATTATTATTACTATTACTACTACTACTACTACTACTACTATTATTATTAAGCTATGGCAGCTCCCCTCAACTTATATATAATTGGATTAGGCTGCAAAAATGAATCAGCTGGCCTTCCTAGGTCTTCTCCAGTTGCCCACAAATGTGAAGGTGCTCAGTATTGCACTCTGCATCAACCTTCACATGTTGAAAGCAGGTATAATATGCACAGCTGCCCCCCCAAAAAACCCACAATGCCCTCCAGCTCCCCGAAATCAACCTGTATTCTTCTCCAAGAAGAATACCAAAGCCAATTCTTCCAGGCTTCTGGATCCCACGCAGGAGTGTTTCAAACTGACGTGTTCATCGTTCCAGTTCACAGTAGTGCTGCTCAGCTTGTGTCTGGCCTCTTGCAAGATAATTCTCAAACAACCAAAAGGGAAAAATAATAGGATGTATTTGTTACACTGTTCATGCCCTCAGTTGATGCTTTAAGATTCCAGTGAAATTTTGGTTTCAAAGAATGCTGTAAATTACTTTGAAATGTGGAAGATGTTATCCAAACATACTTTATCAGAGAAATTTTAACTCTGTCATCACGATTTCCCACAAACAGCTTTCAACGAAGTGTACAAAAGTGAATAGTCAATCTGTTTTCCTAAAATGACTCCCCACTAAGACACAAATATAGGGGATCATAATAATCACCACAAGAAAGGGTATAAATCCCAGAATAATTGTGCAAGCCCCAAAATAGTGTTCCAGTTTACAAATTCAAGATTTAAAGGAGGACATTTATTCCCAGATAATATAGAGCAAACACACACACACACACACACACCCCAATGGATATTCAAGAATTCTCTTGCCCACTGATCCAAGCTGAAATTCTGCTGGGGGAAACAGTCTTACTGGTCTCTGGGTGAAGTTAACAGGAGACCAGAATGGCCGAGTAGCTACTGGAATTTAAGAGATGTTAACAATGGACATAGGAACAATGTTGCAGGTGAAACAGGAGGACCATATTTATTCAGAACATAGAGACACCACCAAACACAATGCCCTTTTGCTGAGTTCTTCTGTCTTGGTCACTGAAGGCTCATGAGATAGATTACAAGATGGAAGTGGAGGCTAACAGGTGAACCGGGAAGACAAACCAGTAGAGAGCAGATTGCAGAACAAAGCAAGATGGCAGGAAAAAGATTGGCCAAACACAGTATGCAGGACCTTCGACAGCTCCAAGGTACCTTCCTCCAGCTGCCAGGGCTGAACTGAGTGTTTATGCCAACCCTGATGCCTTTTTTTAAAAAAGCCCCACCTCTTTGATGAGGTGCAACATCGTAAAGAGCTCATGAACTACCTTGAAGACTCAATTTCTTTCAAATCCTCCAATATCTTGGCCAGGCTTTATATTCCAGGATAAGGAAAGTTGAAGGGGTGACTTCCTACGGGGCTTTGGATACTTGCGTCAGTCAACTGGGCCTAGGTTTGCATCTAGCAGTGCCATTCTGTTCATCGTTTGCTGCTCTGGAGATTTGGCATGTGAGTTGTCAGTGCTATATTGGTCCTCTAAAGCTGTACTTTCTAGGTTGGTTCCAGAGTTGTAATACACTTGTATATATTACAATTGATAAAACACTTCTCTACCCCAAAAAAGAGATCTAAAAGATATTAAAGATATACATTCACATAAAAATCAAAGACCCACAGTTGGTCAGCACCTTTATTAGGATCAACCAAATGTTCTCAGAATAGTGAACAAACAAAAGTCAAAGTAATATCAAGAAAAACCTGAACCTAAGCAACAAAGCCATCAGAAACATCAAAACAACACAGTTTAAGGGGAAGCAACCAGTGCTGAATGCCTATCAAAATACGACAGTCTTCACCAGATATCCAATTATTAAAAAGGAAATAAGTAGGTGAACTTTTGAGGGAAGGTCTGGGGGCTGCAACTGAAAGGGGCCTGAAGATGATAGAGAGCAAAACAGGGTCTTCCCCCCCCCCCCCCGCAATCCTCAGAGACCCTCAGATTCCCTCCTAATCCTTCAACGGTGTCTCTGGAAATTGTTTCCATACAAACTACGGTATGTATGCATATTTGCTCAAAGTTGCACCAAAGTTTGGAGTCCTCAAGAGATTCACTCCTTAGTGGACCTTGAACGCAAAGGCATGGTAGTGAAAGAGTAGACACAACTGCACATACTTTAGCAGAAAAGGATTTCCAAGAACATACTGCGAAATTACAGATTCCATGAAAATGTAAAACGTGTGATGTTGCAACAGGAATTGTAACAGGCACCTTCTGCTGTAGCTTTTAAATGCCTGCTGAAAACTTTTCTGTTCTGTCTTGATTATTTTGCAGGGGACTGAAAATACATCTTTCCACAATGGAAACCTTTAAATAAGCTTTTTACTGTATGGTTTTTGTATTTTTGTTGTAAACCGCTTTGATATCTTTTAATTAAATAGTGGTCTATAAATATTCCATAGAACAAAAGTTTTTAGGGTGAAGGTCTGCATTGCAGGGGGTGCACTAGATGACTCTTGGAGTCCCTTCAAACTTCTATGACTGAAGGCAGTCAAGGGAAAAGAGGAAATAATGGTACCCACATGCTACAAAATAGATTTCCTCCCATAATGCAACAATTATTTCTTTTCAACCCATGCCTTAACATGAGTAACGAAGAGAGAGTTGCCAAATTTGGATTTCATTCTCCAAATAACAATTGTCTGTAAAATCATTCATTTGTAATCCTAACCGATAAAATAGTTTTGTTTCCTTCTAATAAATTGCCAAAGCTATTTTGGAATTGCTACAGAAGCCTCATGAAATGCACACTCTTGCTTGCTTTCCCTTTTCTCAGTATGTGTAGAATCCCAAAATATAACTACCTACACATGTTCTGAACCCAGTCTGCCATTGGATGAATAAGAAAACATATTAAATAATGGGAAAGTATACATCACTGATGCACAAGGCTTGAAAGAAAATTCTTCCCAGATCATGGCATCCAGGGATTCCAAAGCTTTGGCCATAAGATCTACCTTACCCTCGGGGCTTCTAACACACAATGTTTTAACACACTGAAGTACATAGTTATGTTTTCAATTGTATGAAAATGCTACAAGGAAAGTGTGTGTGTGTGTTACACAAACACACACAAATATTCATGGTTTTCTAGCTTTACATAAATTTTCTATTTGAAATCAATCTGTGTTTAGGTCAGCCTTCCCCAACCAGTTATTTTGGAAAACAACTCCTATTATCCCTGGGCATTGGGCATGCTAGCTGAGGTTGATGGAAGTTGTTGACCAGACTGGGGAAGGTTGGCACAGATCTGTGGAAGGGCTCATTCTTGAGTTGGCATTGTCACCATCAGCAGGGCCCTCAGTGAACCCGCAGCACCTCGTATCCCCTCCCACTGGAGGAAAGACCCTACAGCCTAGACTGTATCATCAGCATCCACGAAGCGGAAGACTCTGCAGTTCAGTGGTGGTGTTCCTGCAAGATGCCGCCTGGACCATCTGTCTGGACCACCTGCAGCTCTTTCTAGAGAGAAGGATGCGCCAGTAATTTGGGACCATGACTGCCAAGGTTATTTATCTATTCTCTTTAATATCTATTCTCTTTTGTACCTATCACTTCATTGCAAGAGAACCTCTACTACGTTTGCAAAAATAGAAAACCTTAAAATTATCAATTTAAAAAACAGTTTGAAACAGGCATTTCAAAACATTCAAAATATGATTAAAATTAACTGTAGCTAAAAGAGACAGAATAAAAGTAACAGTGTCGGGTCAGAGTTTGAGCTCTGAGCTGCTCAAGGCAGACTCGGCACCTGGAGAGGCGAAGCAGGAGCAACAGGAGGCACAAGTTGCCTCTACTCTGGTGGATTTCCCAGGAGCAGAGGCTCAGCGGCGCAAAAAAGGTGTTTCCCCACACTAGAAGTGGACTTTAAGACACTTTAAAAAGAAGAAATTTAGGGGGAAACCTCAGCGCAAAGGAGACCGCCCTCCGGTGCCTTCGCCTCCAGACCCCATGAGCTAGCGCTGAACTATCCAGTAAGATATTGACACAAATTCAAAGAGCGTCCCCCCCCCAATATATACAGTGAGAAAGGGGTTATTTAAGCCCCAACAATACATCAGAAACAAAAAAGGGGGGAACTAACAAACAGATAAAATTAAGAAGTTGCGAGTGGAATGCTAAAAGGGGGTCATCCCTCACAACAGAAATTAACGCTGCAGAATCGGCAGTGCAGTAGAGATCTTGAGGGGCGTCTCTGCGCTCCCAAAATAACACAGTCAACCCAAGAAGTGTCACTGGAGTTTGGAGCGGGGGAACAGTTTAGACCAGCTAAACAGATGACAGAAATAAGGAGAGCTCTTTACCAGAGACTTGCGGAGATCTGGAGAGGTGAAGAGAAGGCTGGAGAAGTGAGTCAGCAGATTGAGTGAGGTGGGCGGCAGCCATTACTGAAAGACTACACTGGAAAAGACTTCAAAGAGCCGCTTTAACACCAGAGAAAGATAGAGTGAGGAACAGCAGGAAGAGCAACACAGCAGTCACTAGTGGAAGAAGAAGACAGAACAGCCAAGAGACATAATAGTCAAGAATAGTAGGAAAAGCTACACAGTGGCCACTAGTGGAAGGAAAAGATATAACAGCCAAGAGGAAAAGTATATAGCCATACCCGCAACACCAATACTTGCTTAGAGGAACTGTAAAGCATAAACATCAGATATAAATAAAGGGGAAAATTAAAATTCCAAATATATCCAGCATAAAGATAAAATTAATTACCCATGAAAATTAGATCCAATTAAACTTCCCACAGGGGAACTTCCAATAGTTTTAATCTTTGGAGACCATATAGAATCTGAGTTGGAGAAGCGGAATCGAAAGACAATTGAAGTCAATCTCAAAATAACCAGCCATCCAAAAATATCCAAATACCCAAATGGGTTCAAAGAGAATGCAATCAACAATTGGCCAAACTTTAATTGCCAGCCAAGCAAGGAGAACTTCGGTGGCAGAAGGTGAAGCAAGTATGGATGTCAAGGATTTGATTATTGCCATGCAGAAAGACTTAGGGGACAAAATAATCTCAGTAGATGGAAACATAAAATCACTGGAAGGGAAAGTAGTAAACTATGGGCAATAAAATTGAAAAAAAAATCAGCTCTTATAATGGACCTCACACATCAAATGAACCAATTGACAATGAAGAATAAAGAAATTGATAAGACAGTGAAAGAAGTGAAGGCAAAGACATTGAAGCAAGAGGAAATAACCAAAAAGATGGGGGCTGAGCAAAAAGAACTCAAAAAAAAAATTCCAAGACAAAAACAAGGGGGAAATAGAGGACCTAAGGAAGATGCAGGAAGAGATTTGGGATGAATTGGCGGTCCTTGAGTTGAAACAAAAAGAAATGATTCTCCGCCTGAGAGGAATACCAGAGAGCCAGGATGAACACATTTTGACAAAATTATTAAAAGTCCTGGCGGACTGGTTGGGGGTCCAGGAGGAGGACTTATCACTAGATATTGATAAAATTTTCAGGATAAAACTGCATAAATCTAAAACCAAAAAAAGGACCAGGAGACTGCCTGGTCTTCTTGAACTCAAGACTTCTCAAAGAAAAAATATTATTGAAAAGTAGAAGTAATGCCTTATGTATAGATGACAAAGTCATAGAAATAATGAAAGAGGTCCCAACTCGCCTCCTGAAGAAAAGGGGAAACTACAAAACCCTGACAACTGCTCTAAAGAAAAACAAAATTTTATTTAGATGGGAATTCCCCGAAGGGTTAACTTTTACCTATAAAGGAAGACGCAAGACCTTCAGATCGGCAGAAGAAGCAGACCCTTTTCGTAAAAAAACCTGGAAGGACTTGGGGGGGAGAAACCACTAGAAGCTGAAGAAGCAAGAAACAGCACTAGAAAATAGGACTTTATTTTTAAACTTTAATTTTCAAAGGGTGACGTGTGAATATTAAGACTTTATGGCACTAAAGTGCATTTCTTGGAAAGTAAATTGGTTAAACAGTAAACTTAAAAGGAATAAAATAAATCACGTATTAAAGAGGAAAAAATGGGATATCATATGCCTACAAGAGACCCATATCTCCAAAAGTCATACAAGGGTCTTACAGAATAGAAACCTGGGTCTAGAGTTTATTTCATCAGGAACAGAGAGAAAGAGGGGTGTTGTGATTTATGTTAAAGCAAGCCTAGACTCCCAATTGCTTTTTGTAGATGAAGAAGGCAGAACTGTAGGAGTGTGGATTACTATAGAAGGGGGGAAAATAATCATAGTGGTCATATATGCCCCGAACAATAATAAATCAGAGGTTTTTTAAGGAGCTGGGAAAGAAGTTATGAAACTATATTGGGGAGAATATTGTTCTTATGGGAGATTGGAATGGAGTGGTCTCGGTTGAATGGGATAGAACTTTTAGAGGGAAACTTACCAATGAGGGTAAACTACCGCTCTCCTTTTTCCAGATGGTGGACAATTTTGACCTCTATGACTCATGGAGAATTAAACACCCTAATGGGAAAGATATTACACACTTCTCGGAAGCTTAAAAATCCGGGGGGAGGTTAGATGCTATTTGGATTTCTAAAGGGCTGACCCTCTTCTTAGAAAAAGCAGAAATTCTGGGAAGGACTATATCACATCATAATCCAGTAACAATACAAAGGGAAGGTGGAGGATGAATGATGAGATATGGAGAGACGAACAATGGGTGGCACAAGCAAAAAACAAGTTAGCGGAATTTTTCGAGATAAATGGGAAACAAAATACAGATATAAATGTAGTTTGGGACGCAAGTAAAGCATACATGAGGGGTCCTGGAATACAACAAATGGCTAGGCTGAAGAAGAAAAAAGACAATAACATCCAAGAGCTAACTAAACAGATAAGAATTAATGAAAAAGAATTGACCAAAAATCCAAAAAGACATTAAATATTACAGAAAATAAAGATATTGCAATCCCATATCTCTAGTATATTAAATAAGGAAGTAGGAAATAAAATTAAATGGGCAAAAGAAAGGTATTTTTTTTTTTTTTTATAATGTATTTTTGCTTGTAATTTTCATACAGGCAACTCCCAATTTACATGGGGGCTATGTTCTGGGCCTCTGTGCAGGTGACCAAAATGACATAGCACCCTGAAGAGTCTTCTTGGCTCCCCAGAGCCCCAAGGGGAGCAGCAGGGCTTACACAGCTGACGTGCGGGGAAGTGGCAGCTGCTGCTGTGCTACCCCACACATCAGCTGTTGGGCGGGAAGGCCTCAACAAAGCCCCATTGCGCCTCCGGCTCGTGGGGAGACCCTCTCCAGAACCCAAAGATGACACCCTCTTCAGACTCAGCGGAAGGTCTCCTTGTCAGACAGGAGAAATCTCCAGGGTGCTCCCAATTTCCAGGTTTCACTTTTGAGTTCCTGGCACTGTGCATTTGCATGCAAATAAAGAGTGCATAAATAGGGAGTTGCCTGCATTTATCCTCGTGAGCCAGGAGAACTATCCAGGATGTCCTCCATTTCCGGGTTCCAGGCACCATGCATATGTGCGCTTACATGCAAATAGTGTGTGTTTGTGTGTGTGTGTGTGTGTGTGTGTGTGTGTAAATTGGGAGTTGCCTGTATTTGTGCACTTTCCTTAGTATGTGCATTTTTGTACACATTGCTTTGGCTGAAAAATTTGGAGATATGTTAATTTCAAAAGATGGAAGTGTTTTTGGTTCTCATATTGTTTCAGAAAGTGCACATTATGTAGATTTTCCTTTAAAGGCAACCTGAATCTAATACAGTGGTACCCCGCAAGACGAATGCCTCGGAAGACGAAAAACCCGCTAGACGAAAGGGTTTTTCATTTTCTGAGGTGCTTCGCAAGACGGATTTTCCAAAGGGCTTGCTTCGCTAGACGAAACAGCCCTGCCTCTCCTGTCATGGCGACGGTCACTGCACGCACGCACGCTCGCTTCCCCACTCCTCCGGCTCCCTCCCACCTTCCGGCCGACCTTCCGACCTTCCGGCTGCCTCGCGCTGCTGCCCACCGCCCTCGCGCGCTCCCCTCAGGAGCTGTTGCCGCCAGCAGCCAGCGCTGCAGCCGGAGACGCGCTCCTGAGCCCCGCCGCCCTCCAGCAGCCGTGTCGCACGGTGTCCACAAGGCGCGGGTAAGTCCAAGGACCGGCTGCGGCAGCTGCCCTGCTTCTCCCCACCCCTCCCCACCGTGGTGCTTCGCAAGTTGAAAAAACTCGCTCTACGAAAAAACTCGCGGAACGAATTAATTTCGTCTTGCGAGGCACCACTGTACCTCCCTCATCCCTCGGTTAAACACAATAATCACCACTTGATGCAGCAGAAATCAAATTGTGTGGCCATTGTTTCTTTTAAATGTGAAGCTTCTTACTACTCAAATAACCTTCCCACCTTAGAGAAGGCAACAAAAATATTGTATGTGGGGTCACACAAAACTCCATGAATACGTACTACACAAAGTGTGTTGTTATAAAGCACCTGGTTTTTAAAAGAATGGCTTGTGTTTCATCCACTTGATCCATTATTTATTCTGCACTAGACCTAGGGCACGAAAGAAACTGTTGGATTTAAAATATGGGAAGAAATCTGAAACTTTTTAGTTTAGAGAAAAGGCAAGTAAGAGGTGACAGGATGGGAGTTTATAAAATTATGCATGGCAGGGAGAAAGTGGTAGAGAAAAGCTTTTCTCCCTCTCTTGTAGCCCTTGAACTCTGGACAGCCAGTGAAGCTGCACGTCGGAAGATTCAGAACAGATAAAATAAATAACTGATTCATGCAGTGCAGAGTTAAACTATGGAACTCACTCCCACAGGAGGCAGGGATGGCCACCAACTGCCTCCACCATCAGCAGCAATAAATGCCTCTGCACCCCAGTTGCAGGAAACCATGGGAGTAGGAGAGTGCTCCTCTGCTCTGCTCCTGCTTGCCAGATCCCCACAGGCATCTGGTGCAAACAGGATGCTAGACTAGATGGTCCAGTGGCCTCATCCATCAGGTGGTCCTTATGTTCAGATGTGGCCAAACCAACAACTCTTAGGGTTCAGAAAATTAGGGGGTGGAATTTATGGGCCTCCTCTATGCCCCCCCCCAAGCCTCAGCCTTATTCAGCACATTCAGAATCTTCAACGCTCACAAGCATCCTGCAGAAAAAGCAAGGAAATGAGCAGAAAATAAAATTCACAATTAATCATTATGCTGAAAAGGCAAAGGAAGAAAATGTCATACATTTTTCCTCCTTTTTTTGAAAGAAATTCTTAGGAGGTACATTAAATCCTTTCATTTCCTCTGCATGCCAGTCTTGCAGTGCTCCTAATTAACTCCAAGTTGGAGGTCAACTTACAAACTGGAGCTGAATTAAGGCAAGAGAAATGGATTCATAATTCAGAAGGAATTAACCTGCACCCTGTAATTCTGCAATGCCAATGTTGTGTTACATAAAAAACTAAGAGACACACAAAACCACTTTTTAGTTAGGTGAACTGAATTTCTACAGTTGAATTTTAGTGATTAAATAAATTAGATGACATTTCTTTTTAGTTCAGAACAGGTGGGGATCTTATCAAGAAATTGTTTCACCCTTTTGCTCACACATTTCTCCAAGATAAATCCTCCAAAACTATTTCCTTCATAGTTACCCATAAGTGTTTGGTGTGTGTGTGTAAAGATTAGGAAAATAACGGAGAAGTGTTGATTTCTCCCAAAGTTCTACTCCCCCATCTCTGCTCCCATTTTCTGCAGCAGGAGTAGCCAATATGGTGCCCCTCATATTAACTCCAGCTCCCATCTACCCCAGGCAGCCTGGCCAATGACCAGGCATGGTGGGAGTTGTACTTTTTGTCTCATTTGGCCAACTAATTCATGTTGTACATGGAAAGGCAAACATAAATCAAATGATTTTACAAGTTAATGGTAACAGAGTTCATCCCATCACCTGCAACTGTTTGCAGCTCATACCTGCCATTGCTTGGGAATTCTAAGAAACAAATAAACAAAAATCAGTGCAATTTTGAAAGGTTCAATACATCATTTTCATTCATTGGAACCAACATAGATGAAAACCTGCTCCTTTATTTCAAGAACCATGCAAAAGTTGGTCGTCAAAATGCAAAATGTACAGAGAAAAATAACAGATAAATAACTCATTGTTTATTAATATTATCTCTAGCAGGAAGTGCCCACTGCTACCTGGGAATTCAATGGGGGGGGGGAATAGTGTAGTTGGAGCTAGTATCTGTCATGAGAAAAATTGGGTGAAGCCAAGCCAAAGTCATTCTTTGGTCCACCATCTTGATTCAAAATGGTACCTGGCACTGAAACACTGATGAAGATTGCTGCCCTTTCCTCAAGAACCCTCATGCAGAGTTTAGTGATGATATCTCGAGAGGGGGCCAAACCCATGGCCCCCGAAAACATGGGCAAAGTCATGCCAATGTGACATTTTGGTCTGCCATCTTGATTCAAAATACTATCTGGCATCCAAATGTCAACAAAGGCTACCACCTCCAACTTGGAAACCCTGGTGCCGAGTTTGGTCAATGGTAGGTCACGAAGAGTCGGACACAACAACAACAACAATAATAATAATAATTTATTATTTGTACCCTGCCCATCTGGCTGGGTTTCCCCAGCCACTCTAGGCAGCTTCCAACAAAGACCAAAAATACACTAAAATATTACGCATTAAAAACTTCCCTGAACAGGGCTGCCTTCAGATGTCTTCTGAATGTCAGGTAGTTGTTTATCTCTTTGACATCTGATGCGAGGCGTCACTACCAAGAAGGCCCTCTGCCTGGTTCCCTGTAGCTTTGCTTCTCGCAATGAGGGAACTGCCAGAAGGCCCTCAGAGCTGGACCTCAGTGTCCGGGCAGAACGAAGGGGGTGGAGACGCTCCTTCAGGTATAATAGGCCGAGGCCATTTAGGGCTTTAAAGGTCAACACCAACACTTTGAATTGTGCTCGGAAACGTACTGGGAGCCAATGTAAACGACTAAACAACAACAACAACAACAAAACTTGAGAGGTGGCCAAATGCATAGAGAATAGATAGACTGACAGACAAACCACCTTCCAAAATATATAGTAGATTATGATTACTATGGTTGTTGTTGTTAGTAGCAGTAACGATTGAACAGGTTTATATAAAACACCCTGGCAGGGCTCTTAGCACACTGCTGCAGCACGGATTTTCGCAGCCCCAGGGGAAAGAGTGATCTGGTTGCTGTACTGTGCTTAGCAAGACAGGGCACCATTGACCAAGAGCATCACCCCACGCCCAGGGCAGGCTGTTTTCCAAAGGGTTGTACAGGGGCAGCACAGGAAACATCCTAGTAGCTTTAGCAAACAACCTGCTAGATACCTAATGAAATAAAGGCCACAAAGAAATCAGTTTCTGTAGCTGGGGAGGTTGGGAAAGAATGAAGTCCTCTTAATGACACAGTATCAAAATATCAGAGGAACCTCTGGATTAAACTTCAAACATTTCAAGCTAAAGCAGCATGCTAAAAACTCATAACGGAGTAGGTATTTTAAGAGCAAAGCTTACCGTATGAATTCCCCTGTAGAAATTCCAGTGAACAGTGAAAGTTATTTATTTTAAAGCTCAGTTTTAATTGGAAACATATGTTTGGAACAAATGAACAAAATTTCAGTAAGTGTCAGGGATGTGGCTCAACCGCACGCAGGCAAAGAGTCAGGTTCAGAAATTGACCCAAGTGAGAGAGAAGCTGGCTCTGTAGATGAAAGCTGGCTGACAGAGCCGGGAAGGGGGAGTTCAACCCCCCTTCACAAAGAAGTCACAGTCAGATAGCTCTCAAGAAGGGGAAGAGTTAGGAGGCAGTCAGAGGGTTGCTAGGCAACCAGCAGAGAGGCAAAGGATGAAGAGTGCATGTAGTGTGTCTAGTGTCATTTTAATGTCTGTCTGCAAGTAACTCCCCCCCCCACCCCATACATACATACATATTGTTAAGCATCACTGTGCCCAACATCAGCACCAGGAATTTTCCATTTTAACTTCTCAGAATGACAAGGAGAAGTACCTAAAAATGGATCCTGAAAAAGCATCAAAAGTGGGCTCTGCTGAGGTCCTATCAGCTCCGCCAGGACACTGCATGGCGGCACCAAGTTTGGTCTCTTTAAGCCACACAGTCCCATCCTTTCCCCCAGGGATTATAGGGGTCATAGTCCAGCAACATCTGGAGGGATGCAGCATTCCCCTCCTCATCTTAGACTCTCTGGCTCTCTTTTTCTCTTTGCTCATGGGATAGAATCAGTCTTCAAAATTAGCCTTCAAAACAGCAACTTTCCCTGTGGGAAGCCCACCTGCTCAAGCATTTATGCATAACTCGAATGTAGATTAAACGGAACTGATAAAGAAAGAAAGAAAGAAAGAAAGAAAGAAAGAAAGAAAGAAAGACAGGCAACCTTTTTAGCCTATAAAGAACAGGCCTGTATTGTTGAGGGAATCGTTTTTGTGTGACCAAAAAATATTTTTCCCCCATCTCTAATTTCTATTATTCCAAAAGTCTGCCAACCTGCAGCTATCATTCCTAATACTGGCACATTCTTGCTGAGGGAGAGAGAGATGCCTGGGCAAACATTTTCCATTCGGGATATAACAGAAAGCAGATCCTGAGCCCAAGCTCTGTCCTCCGCTTGCTATGAGCGATATATATGTGGCTAACGTATGTTTCCAATTTATACCACACAGGAGTCTGTAAAAACTACAGACAAGCCTAATTAAAATAAAATACTGCCAGGGAGCAATTGCAACTGCCTGGCCGTAGGCATAACATGATTTCCAACACACAGGCCAATTTTATTGTGCTATGAAGTTGCGGGGGGGGGGGTCCATAAAGCCCCCAAAACTACAAGGTAGAGACGTCATTAAAAGAATGAAAAGGGTGTCCTGGTTGTTGAAGAAGGCTGGGTTGATATCTGGTAGTGTGTGTGTCTAAAACTAGTTTTGAGGAGAGGGGTTTCAGGAGAACAGGTTCTGACTTCTTTAAAAGTAAGAGCAGACAAAACTCTTTCATAAGGCAGGTCAATGGCTTCACTGCATGGCTGCGCAGTATAAGAAATTCCCTTCCGCCATGCCCTCCACTTTGCGCCAAGGCAACAATGCAACCCTATATACGTGGTCATTATTTATGTCTATTCAAAATAAATTCTCATTTGAGATCAATGAGACTTACCCCGGGGTCATGAATTTGCTTGTATTCCTCATCCCTCACCATCCACTTGTTCCTTTGGTGTTGTGTCTCTTTGAATCAAAGAGTTGGAAGGGACCACGAGAGTCATCTAGTCCAACCCCCTGCAATGCAGGAATCTCTTGCTCAAACCCACAACCCTGAGATTAAGAGTCTCACGCTCTAGGGGCAGACGTGGCCTTGTTGTTGACCTGCTGCCCTTATCAGTTAAAAAAATAAATAAAGACCACACAGAATGAAATAAAGCATAAATAAATGAAGCACGGTAAGCATAATAAAATGCATATATTAGCAAATAAAATAAAGCTGCCAACTCACATTAGATGCAGAAACTAATAAATGGCTGTGACAGCAGGTATCTTTAAGTTAAATATGTAGCCTCTGCCCACCCAGATGTTGTTGGACTCTAGTTCCCATCAGCCTTGGGCAGCAGGACCAAAGGTCAAGGATGATGGGAAATGGAGTCCAGCAACATCTGCAGCATCTGGGAAAGGCTGGCTTAGGAGCATCAATATTCATTACCAGTGACTATTACTGCCTTATAAAGGTGTGGTTTTTTTCTGTTAGACTTTTTATCAGGTCTAAAGTTTCATTTAAACCCAGCCCTCACAAATCATTACATGGTTTCAAGTTTACTTTTGGGAGGCCAGCAGAGATGCCTAGTGGTGACTTGACATAATTCTGCCCAGGGCCACAATCTAGGCTGCATTCCTTTACACTACAGTTAAAATTTATTTGAACACCAGGCATGTGAGATTTGAAAATGATGGAAGATCTGCTTGGACCCCAGTGGACCAAATCAAGCTCCCAAGAGACACTTGAGACTTAAAAGGGAAAAGGCTACGTTCTGGATTCTCTTAAACATACACATCTTGGTTGTTCCAGAGTTGAGGCAGTCGAGAGTCTTGCAGATTGCACAGAAATGAGTTGGTCAGACTCTCCCAACCTGCTGATCTCAACCAGAATGGCTACAGCCACTGGCAGCCTTCCCACCATGAATTTCCTTAATCCTTTTCAAATACACCCTGAGCCTCTGGTCATAGCCAGGTCTGTGCACTGTGTGAAGTTAATCCTCCATTTGCTGCTCCTGAATCTGTTGCCCATCTATTTGACTGAGCAGCCACCAAGTTCTAAAATAAGTGGGGGGGGGGGACTTTGTCCTGTTGACATGACATCATGTGGCGGGGCTCACGTTTTCAAAATCCTTTCTCAAAAATGAGGAATAGAAGCTTGCTGGGAGAAAAGTGAACCAGGAAACTAAGTAGTTTATAATCAGATGTCGAGAAATTGGTTGTATGCTTTGATAGCCTTTCCCTTTTCAAAATGTAACTTAAAGTACATTCGCTTTTTTCCGCAATTCTGCTTCTGCCAGCTGGCAAGTGTCCTAATTTATGTCTGGGATGTAGAGGGCAGATCTGTCCACTTGCTGCTGGGTTTTGGAGCACCTTCACACAAGACTCTGTGTGTACGGTTGAGTGAGTCTCCTTCTCCATAAAGGCCTGTTTGGAGATCAGTGTTGGATATACATTTTCCTTGGCATGTGGGTCTTGGGTGGGGATTTATTTTATTTAACTTTTATGCAGCAGGGGAACAAAATGCTATAAACTACATTCTCACTGAAAGTTCATTCATTAGGGAAAATCAAATTATAAGCTGGGAAACAAGACAGCTCAGTTGCACGCTGCTTTGGAAACGACACTCAGGCAAACTCAGGTTGCATTAACAGGTGCATAGTGTCTAGATCGTGAGAAGTAAAAAGTCCTATGCAGGCCGTCTCCTCCTTGGTGCGTTTATAATCAAATGAGAAGAGAGAGGGACACAGCAGCCACCTCTGCCTTTTGCATTGTGCCTCCGTCACCTGGCCACTCCCCATGGAAGAAAGGCAGCAGTCAGCAGGAGGCCCGTGAGTCTGCATCAAGTGGGTAGCCTATTCCGGCACCAGCAGTCTTTAATTTGTCCCTGTTTACCCTCCAACTCATGCAGAGTGATGAGGATGTAACTTGTTTGTTTAAATATTTATAACCCACAGTTTCATAAAGTTTCATAAAGTATATCAAGGCAGCTAACCAAATGTAACAACACCAGTCCATAAATATCCATAAAACATCATTTTAAAAATCAATAAATTTTGGGTGTGGGCAAAGATGGCTGGGATGTCTTCACTATGGGGGAGTGGTGAACCCTGGAGAAGAGAAGGATAAGGGCAGACATGATAGCAGTCTTCAAACAGAAGGTATCAACTTTAAAGTGGAGGTTTCTGCTATTGCTCTTTTTCTATTTGCAGAATACTGCAGTATATTGTAGTGACTATATAATGAGCATTCAAAGGTGATTATTCAAATGAGCATTCAAAGGTGATTATCAAAGTGGAAGACAGAAGTTCCTGGCGTGCTCTGGTCCATGGGGTCACGAAGAGTCAGACATGACTAAACGACTAAACAACAACAACAACTATATGTAAAATTCAGTTTATTTGGTCTACAGATGATAAGCATCAAAATACAGTATGTGGTCCTTAAGACAACTACAGCAGAGAAAAAGCACAAGACACATGAAAACAAATTGAGCCTTTTAAAATAAAAGTATAACAATATCCATTATCAGATATATTCACTCCTTCATGCAACAGGCACCAAAATGTCTTAGACTGAACAAGTTTCCAGAGTGTTTTTTTAAAAACTGCTATCCAAAATAACCATCAGGAACCAGCCAGATCTGATTGTTCCTTCTGGAGTTTTACACACAATGTATATTTCATTCTTTAGAGTGGAGCACCACTGTGTGGCCTTTGTGAAATGAAAATGAATTCTGTATAACTTGAAGGCATGCCCACATTTCCATTCTCTACTGCACAGGTTCCCCATCCATCTGCCACACTCTCCGTCCTTCTGGGAATTGGGGGGGGGGGTAGTTATGCTTGTAGGTGTCCTGGGACCCATCCTTCAACTTTAAATTTTTTAAGTTGAAAGTTTTACAGTGAATTGAGGGAAATAAGAAAAGAAACAAAAGGAGAAGAAACAAAAGAAAACAGGATAACAACATGAGCACCAAGGAGGAGTTAAGAGACAGGGGGAAATGGGCTAACCGAAAAACCATTATATGGGCAAAGGCACACTCCCAGGCAAATCACCATGTTCTGAAACCTTGCCACATTACTGCTGGTGAGTGAAAAGTCAGATTTTAGCCATGCAAAAAGTGGCATCACATCCAGTCAGTGTAAGCATCATATGCTTCATCCGGGGGGGGGGGTGAGGGAGGAAGTGAAAAACGAGGCAGTGGGTGGGTGTCCTTTTGGGGCCACAAATGCTTTCACCACTCCGAGTTAAGGAAGGAGAGGGCAATGTGTTTGGGGGTTGGAAATGAGTTATGGGCTGACAACATCTTTCTGAGCCCTCAAATTGCCTTAGGAATTATTTCCCCAGTTTTCCTGTCTTCCTATCAGCTTCTCTGTGTGAACCAGCTGCAGCCTCCCAGGTAACACAGACGCTGTTAGGCAGTTGAATGTCCATCCATTTCCTTCCCTCCCACTCACCCTTCCGCCTGGCCCTGGGCACTGGCAGTCCCTGCTACGCCACTGTACTATACACGGTGTGAAGAAGGCCTACCTTTTGTTTTTCCTGCAACTTCATTCACCTTCATTTGATGACCCCACTGGGCTCCACCATCTCCCCAAGGAACTCCGTCTGGCATCAACCTTGCCACCTTTTAGGTGCCAGGCAAAGACGTTTCTGTTCTCCCAGGGTTTGGGATCTTAAGGTGGAAGTGACCTTTGACCAGTTTTGCTGTTTATCTTTAAGGGTGGTGCGGCATGGAATCTCCCATGTTATTTTTGGATAAACACTATGTTTTATAGTTCTATTTTATGATATGTTTACATTTTAGAAAGTTACTTTGTATTGTACGTATTTTTGTAAGTTGCTTTGAGATTGATTTAATTGATGAACAGATTTAGAAAAATAATAATAGCAGCAGTATTTCCAGGGGGAAGAATATTCTCTATCCACATTTTCAGAGGTCATTACAATGTATTCATTTCTTTATCGAGTGCAATGGAATAGCAGATTGTCCACCAGGTGGCACCAAAGGTCAATTTAGCTCACTGTGATCTGTGGCCTGGGACAATTGGGGAAGAAGGAATTGGCAACAGCAACCAGAACCGAATCTTACTTTTGATGATACGTGCAGCACACAACCTTGTTATTACCAACACACTGTTTTGACAGAAAAATAAATTTAAAACTTCATGGAGGCATCCTCGGTCAAACCACTGGCACCTCTTAGACTATGTAATTGTCCGTGCTAAAGATTGCCGTGATGTGCTCCTTACCAGAGCTATGACAAGCACCGACAACTGCTGGACAGATCACCGACTAATACGCTCCACGATGGCTATCAAGATTATACCTCAATGCAGGCTTCAAGGAAGGAAACCAAGGCGCAAAAACCAAGGCTTCAAGGACCAAAAACCAAAGCGCAAAATGAGCACTCAAGCCCTTCAAGATCCCATTAAACGGGATTGCTTCCAAATGACTCTTAAGGACCATCTGTTTCAGAATTCCCTGGTAACATCTAGGAACACTGGACCAAGCTAAAAATATCCATTATTGCAGCCTGTGAACAAATTATTGGATACCAAACCAAGAAACACCAGGACTGGTTTGATGAGAATGACAGTGAGATTGAACGCATGATTGACAAGGAAAGGAAGATCTTTCAGATCTGGTAAAGAGGTAGAAACTGCGCCACTAAGGAAAAAACCTATGCCAACGCTAAGGCTGAGGTTCAAAGAAGAACCAGAGAACTAAAAAATACCTGGTGGATAAAAAAAGCTCAAGAGATCTAGCACTTAGCCGCCACTCATGATGCACAGAGTTTCTTTAAAGCCACAAAGACCATCTATGGACCAATAAATCATGACATATGCCCCCTACGCTCAGCAGACGGTACCACACTTCTAAAAGATAAAAAAGCTATTGCACTGCACTGGAAAGAACATTACCAACATCTCCTTAACCACAGAATCATAGAATCATAGAGTTGGAAGAGACCACAAGGGCCATCAAGTCCAACCCCCTGCCAAGCAGGAAACACCATCAGAGCACTCCTGACATATGGTTGTCAAGCCTCTGCTCAAAGACCTCCAAAGAAGGAGACTCCACCACACTCCTTGGCAGCAAATTCCACTGTTGAACAGCTCTTACTGTCAAGAAGTTCTTCCTAATGTTTAGGTTCTTCCTAATGTTTTAACCGCAACTCCCCCATAGCTGCTGAGGTCCTCTCTCAAATTCCACAAAACCAAGTTAGAGATCAGCTTGCCGTATCTCCAAATCTGGGAGAGCTGTGTACAGCTACTAACCAAATGAAAAACAACAAAGCCAGCGGACCTGATGGGATACCTGCCAAAATCTTCAAAGTGGGTGGAATCGAAAAAATCCCGGAGAGAGACTAGATCACAGCAGACTTTAGAGATGCCAAAATCATCAATCTCTTTAAAAAAGGTGACAGAACTGATTGCGGAAACTATCAAGGCATCTCTCTATTAGCTGCGGCCGGCAAAATTCTTGCAAGGATCTTAGCAAACCGTCTCGTAACAATATCTGAGGTGACCCTTCCTGAATCCCAAAATGGTTTTCGACCTTCTAGGGGACAGTGGACATGATTTTCACTGCTTGACAGCTTCAAGAAAAATGCAGAGAGCAAAACCAACCCCTGTATATGGCGTTTATTGACCTGACTAAGGCTTTCGACACCATAAATCGTAATGCCCTGTGGACTGTCCTTCTGAAAATTGGCTGCCCACATAAATTTGTAAACATAATTCGGCTTCTCCATGATAATATGACAGCAACAATCACAGATAACAATGGCTCTCAAATTGAACTATTTGCAGTGGGATCAGGTGCTAAACAGGGTTGTGTTATTGCCCCAGCTCTATTCATTACCTTCATTGCCATGATCCTACACTTTGTCGAAGGGAAACTCCCCACCGGAGTAGAAATCATATATCGAACAGATGGAAAGCTCTTCAATCTGCGCAGGCTGAAAGCAAAGAGTAAGGTTACCGTAACTTCCATCATAGAGCTTCAGTATGCTGATGACAATGTAGTGTGCGCACGCTCAGAGGATGTCCTCCAAACCATCCTAAATATCTTTGCAAAAGCTTACGAAAAGCTTGACCTATCACTCAACATCCAAAAAACCAAAGTTGGCTGCACCAACAAGTACAAAATAACCCCTCTGCAGTGCCACAAATCCAACTCCATGGTGTAACGCTGGAAAATGTTAATCACTTCTCCTACCTAGGCCATTATCTTTCCACAAGGGTCAACATTGATGCCGAAATCCAGCATCGCCTGAGCTCTGCGAGTGCGGCTTTCTCCCAATTGAAGTGCAGAGTGTTTGAGGACTGGAACATTCACAGGGAAACCAAAATGCTTGTTTCCAAAGCTACCAACCTTACTGTATGCTTGTGAAACATGGACCACTTATCGATGCCATCTCCAACTCCTCGAAAGATTCCATCAACGGTGTCTCTGAAAATTTGTACACATCACTTGGGAAGACAGACAAACCAATACCAGTGTACTGGAAGAAGCAAAAATCACCAGTGTTGAAGCAGTGATTCTTCAACATCAACTTCGTTGGACTGCTTATGTTGTGCGGATGCCTGATGATCGTCTTCCAAAGCAACTACTCTATTCTGAACTTAAAAATGGAAAGCGTAATGCTGGTGGTCAACAAAAGAGGTTTAACGACTTTCTCAAGGCAAATCTTTAAAAATGTAGTATAAACACCAACAATTAGGAAACACTTGCCTGCGAGCGCTCCAATTGGAGAACAGCCTTTACCAAAGGTGTCATGGGCTTTGAAGACGCTCAAGCTCAGGACGAAAGGGAGAAACATGCTAGGAGGAAGGAATGCTTGGCAAAGCCACACCGTGATCAACTGCCATCCAGAAACCAATGTCCCCACTGTGGAAGGACGTGTGAATCCAGATACTTGCACAAACAAACAACATTTTTGATAGTGCAAGGAGAACCAGTGACTTACAATTATGCCCCCTCTATATGAAGACTCTCTGCCCTGATCTTACCACACCATTTATTCCCAATGATAACTCAGTGGAGAATAGGAGGCTGCAAGAGGGAGGGCAGAGCAAGGGAGTAAAATGCTGCTCACACTTATTAGGATCCAGCCCATGACCTATAGGACTGGCCACAGGCTGTCAGGCACCTTTCACAAAGGAGCTTGTCAATATTAATTGACTGCCCCTTTCTCCTCAGCAGTTAAAAGGTTGGGATGTGAACATTTTGGCTCCAATCCTACATACATTTAGGGTGACATCCTACATTGTGTATGGCAATGTAGGAAAAGTGCAGGTTCTATTATCACATATTCAGTATGATGCCATATTCCTCTGTACAGCCAGGCTCCCCATCGCCACGTGCCTTTGGGTTAGACTGTGGAAGGAGAGAGAGGTGAGGAAATGAAGACTGTGATACAAAAAACCAGAGGATGGAGTACCCTATGCAGTTTGAGGGTGAGCTTGACACTTCTGACGACACCCCCATATTCTCAACAAGGCAGGTGCCACCATGGAACCCAGTGCAAGTCTGGCTGAGACCACAAGATGTCAGATTAACACTAGATGTCACTATACCCTAATTTTACAACTACTACTATTTGCAGACACTGTATCTTTTTGGGTCACTTTGCATGATATAGCAGTAAAGACACCCAGCTGCAGAATTCACACATATTGCAGCAGGTGGGAAAGCTTTATATTAATACTTAATACTTGGGATCGTTCTCCTTCAAAATACTGACAGTAGATGGCCTGATCCTCTCCCCAGCTGCTGTTTGTACACATTTTAAAGGAGCAAGCTAAATTGCAACGCATTTGTCCTTTTCCGCCTGAGTGTCAGCATCTCTTGCTTTCCTGGATGAACATGAGAACATAAGGATGTAAAAAGAGCCCACTGGACCAGCATCCTGGTCTCCCGGCGGCCAGCCAGGTGCCTACGGGAAACCAGTGAGCAGGATTCAAGCACAAGAGCATTTTGTGGTTTCCAGCAACTGGAATTCAGAAACATGACTGCTTCTCACTGTGGAGGCAGAGAAGAGCCAATAAGGTTAGCAGCCCCCAATAGCCCTCCCCTGCATGAACTTGTCTACTATTTTAAAGTCATCCAAGGAAGTGGCCATCACTGCTTCCTGTGGGAACGAGTTCTCTAGTTCTACTACGTGCTGAATGAATCTCACTGCTTGGTCTTTATACTCTCCAGGCTCCCCCATTATGTCATGTAGTCAATGTGAGCACCCTGTGCCATTCCATCCTGGGGCCCAAGGAAACACTTGGGACAGCCCAGGGCTGGCCAACCTATGAGACAAGGTGAGGCAACCATCTCAGGCAGCAGGATCCCTCTGGCGCTCCTCAGCAGCCACCCCCCGCCCAAATGCCTCCTCCACAGCAGTCTCTTGGCAGATAGGAGCCAAAGCTGGTCTCCTCCTACCCTTGTTCCCAGTGTGAATTTTTATCCCCTTGTTCCTGGTGTGGATCTTCACTCACCCCTTCCTCCCTTGGTTTGCCTCAGGTGCAACAATTTATTGGGCCAGCCCTTGCACATGGCTTAGCAGCAGAGATATCTTGACAGCTGCGTCTTGCAGCTTTCAACCCCGTTCTGAAGCTGCTTCCTGCAATAGCCGAACAGCTTTTGTTCCAACAGAGAAACTTTAATCTCTCTGCTGCAAATGTCCAGGCCCTCAGGGGTGGCAGCTCTTGCTCAGTCACACCTGCACGGTGCCTCTGACAGGTAAACCGAAAGCTGGTCTACTTACCACCCATTCTGCCACTACCCGATAAAAAGAAGCATTTGCTTAGCTCATTCCTTTTTAAATTATTTTGCATTTCCACAGTTTATCTGGCACCCTCACAAATGCTATTCTGATAAGGAAAGGGTAGAATCCAAACCAATGGATTCAAATGGCAAGAAAGAAGATTCCAGCTAAAGTTTAGGAAGAATCTTCTGGTGATGAGAGGGGAATGGACTCCCTCGGAAGGTGGTGGACTCTTCTTCCTTGGAGGTTTTTAAGCAGAGGTTGGATGGTCATCTGCCAGGGATGCTTTAGTTGTGATTACTGCATTTCAGGGGGTTGGGCTAGATGACCCTCGGGATCCCTGCCCATAAACATTAGGGGAAATTGTGCATGAAAATTCATATATTTGGTGAAAATAACACCTAACAGTACATATTTTTGTGAAAGTAACCTATAAGAATGCATTGTACTCCTAACATGAATGCTAGGAGAAACATTCTGAGCACTAACTGGGAGACCAAGAGGTTGGCACATTCGCCCTTTCCTCCGCACAAGGTTCAATCATCCACCTCCCTTCTGTTAGCATTAAGAGGCTTTGCTAACAGGTTTGGAATGGGAAAGAAAGTCTCAATGATTATGTCAAGAAAGGAATGGCATTGCAGCTGTAAAAGAAGAACAAAAAGAGGCTTGTCATGGCACAATCCAACTGAGCTTTCTAAAAGGATTATGGTGCAGGACATTGTACAAGGCATGAGACACAATTATCCATGAGCCACAGTGAAAGCACAATAAAAAAAGGAGATCCTGCAGAACTCGATAGGAAGGGCTGGCTGCTGTAAGTGGCACTGGACAACTCTAAATACACATGGCTCCTTTGATAGCCTAATTGTGCAATGGACATTCTCACCTTAACTCTTTGAATTGCTGAAAGCAGGGAAAGGGGTTGAATAATTCATCATCACCACCCTGTTTGCAAGTGAAGATACAAGAAAAAGGAGATGGACTATCACTATGTTTTTTTTAAAAAAAAAAAAGGTATAGAGAAGAAGAATGTTAGCAGAAAGAGTAACCCAAGACACAGTTCCCACAGAGGCAGAACTAGGCTTTATTTCACCCGGCTCAAAGACCCAGTTTGGCACACACACACACCGGGCATTTGTGTACACACACACACAGGCTGGGAGCCTCAGTGGCGCCCCTCTGGAGGCTTCTTCCGGGGCAAAATACCAGGCTAGCCCTCACCCCCTATAGCTACCGTTCTAGTTCCCATTCCTTCCATTTCTGCAGCAATTCAAGCTAAGTGAGATTATGATGCTGGGTGCAAATGTTTCCACCATTGTGCTTATTTCCTTCCTACTTTTAGAAAGACATCATTTCATATAATCCTTTTAATTGGAGTGATCAGGGATTGAATCCGGGACCTTCTGGAGTCAATGCAGGTGTTCTCCTACCAAGACCCATCACAAAGCAGTAATGTGCATTAAAACGTCAATGAAAGATTAAAGCGTATTATGCATCAGTGCAACACTTGATATTGTAATGCTTCGTAAATAAAAAAAAGGGATCCTAGATGTGAAAGCACTAAGCAAAAGAAACAGCTAAAACAAGAAAGAGGGTGCTTCTTTCTCTTCTTTTTTTTGAAACTGGCTCTCTCTCTCTCTGGTGAATCTGAGGCTGGAGGAGGAATTCAATACAAACCTACCAATCCACTTTCTGAAACAATATGTGAACTGAAGCACAGCCGCACTGCTCCTGTATTTTACAATAAGGTTCTCCTGCTAAGGAAAGTGTAACCAACAACTGATTGATTGTTTTGGCAGGCATAAAATGCAAGAACATATCAGCTGGCAAATAACAGCCACTACGCGTCATCTGTGAAATGCTGTTGGATACAAAATATAGTCAAATATTAAATACCATGCTGTCAGATCCATTGCATTCCAGCTATCAAATCCTGGCAAATAATATCAAATATTGACATCAGGATTTTTCAAAATGTCAAGTAACTGGAGAATATCCAGCAAAATATTCAAAGGATTACTGACATCAGCGTTCAAAGGAGAGTGCAGGGAGGCAAATTAATTTAGTTGCTATGAAGTTCTAAACACTCTGGAATACAGATTAGTTACATGCCAATTTTGCTTCTGAGGTTTATTGAACATTAGGTCATTTGAATGGAAGTACAAGTTCGGCTAATCAACTAGCAGTGATCTGTACATTCTTACATGACAGCTCCTTTAATTTTTAATCTCATCACTCTCCTGTTTTGATCAGAACCTGCCTAAAAGAGATTCCCACTGTCATGCGCAGAGAGAGAGCATGAGCTGATGAACAAGCAGAACACAGGAAGCTGCCGGATACCAGGCCAGAAAACTGGTCCATACCGTCTAGCATTGTCCGCTCTGACGGGCAGCAGCTCTCCAGGCAGGGAAAGAGGCTTCCCCTCACTGCTCCTAGATCCCGTTTCAAATGAAGATGCTGCCAGGGGCCTCCTGCAGGGGCTGTACCGCTGAGCCATTCATTCCTTCAAAGCATTTGTTGCCCTTCTTTCCTCAGCAGGGCTCAAGGTAGCTCAGGACAATGACATTAAAACAATATAATGACAAGTAAGTAGCAGGAAGAAAAAGTGTCTTAAGACCAATGTCATAAAGACAGCTTCCAGCAGGTGAAAAGCAAGTCATCCAAACTACTTATGGCACATAAGTCAGGCAAAACCTGACTTTCTGCAGGCAAATAGCATGAATAATATTAAGCTGCCACAAGATACATAAATATTGTTCTAGCTATTATATATGGTGGCACTAAGAACGTTGTTGATGGAGAGATGTGGCTGAGGGGGGCGGGGGGGATGGGATCTGCATGGATGAGGTTCCTGTAAGAGAGAGATGTCTGAAGCAGCTCTTGCCCATCCCCCTTGGTCTCCCGGTGGAGTCCTATGCATCATGGATGACGACCCTGTGACCTTCAAGACTCCAACCCCCATCAGCCATAGGCAGCACAGCCATGGCCAGAGAGGATGGGAGTTGTAGTCCAGCCATATCTGTAGGGCCATAAGTTTGTCTCCCCCACTATTTGTTCATTCATTCATTTCAGATGTTATAAACTGATTTACGATTCATGGTCAAAAACAGAATATAAAGCATAATACAAATAAATAAATAAATATAATAAATAAAAATAGAATGTTGACTTTTGTTTTAATGAGTTTCAGCTTATAGTTGATTTTAATTATTTTTTGAAAGTTTCACATAGTTATCCATATTTTTATGGATAATTTCACTGTTTTATTCTTTTGAGGGCTTCTGTTAGCTTTTTTAACAATCAAGGGGCATATAATTTTTATTAAATAATTTAAATTAAAACAAAAAATACAATAAAATAATTCAGGACGGCTTGGGGAAAAGGAAACCTTTCAACAAATGTCAAGAACATAACCATACTGGGACTTGCTTCACTTGTAAGAGAGGAGATTTCCAAGAACCTGTCTCATAATGTGGCAAGCACATGCCTGAGAGCGCCTGGCTGCAGGGGCGCATGCGGCACCATCCAGAGATCTTCATCCATTGATCTCAATGGCCGGTGTGGATGCTGGAGGGGAGGCAGGTTTTTCACACGTTTGCATTACAATCCTATGAATGTCCACTCTGAAGGATGCTCCATGGACTTCAATGGTGCTTACTCTCAGATTATCAAGTGTGAGATGACTGCCATACTGTCCTCTGCATTTGTGTCCCCATCTCCCTTCTCCAAAAAAACCACCCAGAGAATGGCAAAGCAGCTACATTGTGAAGATCCCAGTTGAGCTTCAGGCACTCAGGATCAGAAGAGCCTTTGGCTTTAGATCAAGAGATCGCTTGGTGAATAATCTGACCTTAAAAACACACCTGCCATCCACAATAAGGTTACCAGATTTTTTCCCCCCAATGAATCCGGGGACACTTTTCAACTTCCTACTAAATAGATGGATTTTGTCAGGGGACTGATATCTAAATCCGTGGACTGTCCCTGGGAAATGGGGACGTCTGGTAACCTTAATCTACAAGAAAATGCAACACTTCCAACTATGCTACAAACAAAGCCCAAGAAGATGCGCAAGGTTGTCTGAATATGGACAAACATGGAGAGAGAGGAGAAAGATAAAGAGGAAAGGTTGTCTTTGTCTCTGTGACAAGTCCCCTGGCATGGCAAGCAATATATTTTAAAACAAAACATTCATCCTCCCCATGCACATACTTTGCTGGTGGGCTTTTTAGTTTAGTTTTGATTTTGAGAAATCAGCACGTAGAAATGGCGCATAAAGACAAAAGAAACCCTCTCCAGGTGGGCATCATCCCTACCTTGCACTGCCCAGACACGCAGACGGAGGTTGCATTTTGGTCACACGGCGTCCCGTCAATGACCTTCTCCGCTTGTCTCACGTAGAACCGATAACCTACTGCTCGACAATTAAGTTCGCATTTCTGACTGCCCTTAACTGAAAGAAAGAGAGAGCGAGAAGGCAATGAGTATGGATAGGGCTGGGTTATACGACCACAGCACAAACAGAAAGCTTGAGTGGAAAGAAGCTAATGGCGGGCTGGAGCTCCCCAACTTCTGCCTCGGGTGCGCTTGGGGACACCGTTGGCACTGGGTTCTATAAGCAAGAAGGCCGCAGTGGCCCCTCTCTCTGCATGGGCTTCCCGCCTAGGGATGGAGGAGAAAATTCATGGGGTCACATTTGAATGCAGGCTCACCAGATTTTCACTTCCCAAACAATACAGCCTTGTGATGCTTCAGAGCATGTTGGGCTCCATCAACTGCCCTCAGCCCCAGCCAGCAGGGCCAATTGTCAGGGGTGATGGGGGCCATCATAGAGCAATGTCTGGATGGCCAGAGATTCCCCACTCTTGCAGTGCATGAAGCATTACAAAGCTCTTCTTTGAAACTCACCCTTCTTTGAATTTTGCAATACAGTTATCAATACAGCCAAAGAATTGAAAATATCCTGGAAGAAGTGGCAGGAGAGAGTGAGAAGGGCAGGCAAAGCCCACGTCCACCACCACTGGACCACCCACTACCAACTGCCCAGAGGGAAGGAATCCAAGGGAAAGGGAGGCAGTCTAGGTTGGCCCAGACCTCTGCTCTTGCTCTAGCTGGGCTCGTGATGTTTTGTTTCCTTGTGTTTGAAATATTCTTTAATGCACATGTGTATTTTGCAACTTTGAGGGTGCCAGTCAAAAGGCAGGATAGGAAGAGCTTTTGACATGGATGTTAGCTGCAGAGAGGATTTCAATGACCCTGCAATGGAAAAGCTTGTAAAATGTGTATCTGATTGTATGGTATAAGACAGGGCTGTCCAACTTCCAAGAGACTGTGATCTACAACCACCACACACAAAAACTGGCAGTGATCTACCCACTCGATTGACCAGAGTTGTTGAGCCTTTAGGGAAGCCAAGGTTGTTGCGGAGGATCCAGCGACTGACCACAATTGACCAGGGGCATCCCACAATCGACTGGTAAATCATGATCGACAGCCCTGGTATAAGACTTACAGACTTTAGCTATGATGGCAGGACACACACACACACACACACACACACACTGCATGTTTCAAGGGTGATGAGAGGATCCAGAACATGTTTATTGTTGGGATACTGCCAGGGAGACGGAGGCATCGGGCAGGCCTCCAAGTCGCCTCCAGATGATCACCGGTCTCCCGTAGAACAGCATCAGGCAATTAGTGACACAAGCCTCAGAGACATTTCAAGACTCGTGCACACCCTTTTCAACAGTCTCCACAACGGAAGATTCAGACAGGAGAGCATATTTACAGCTTTATTCAACGTAGATCAGAACAAAGGAAAAACATGACAAAGGAAAAACATGTTTTCCATATAAACAGCCAGAAACAAAAGCTATATACAAAACAGAAGTTCCTGACTCTTTTAAGGTGGAACGGAACTATATCCTAACATCCTCCCCCTTTCCGTGTAACCTGTAGTACCTGTGGTTCAACCCAATTGCAACCTCTGTACATAAACCTGTTTAGTTCCAGCCTTCGGGCAAAATCTCTGAATATGACCTTGGTTCCCACAGTTCCAGCACTTCACAGCTGCCAACGCCTTGGCTCCCCCTGGAGGCTGGAATGCTGTCCCACACTGCTCCCCCTGAAGCACACAACCTGACTCAGCTGCATTCCTCCTATCATATTCGCTTTGCAAGGTCACCAAAACTTTTGTAGCAGTGAGGTCCTGCGCAGGAAGAGTCACCAGCTGGCTTGCCACAGCATGATAGCTCTCATGCAGGGAGTCCAGGTTAAGGATTGCATACAGAGACTCAGGCATATTAACTGAGTTAAGATTAAAAAAGGATGTGTACAAAAAATGGAAAAGGGGGGAAACCACCAAAGAGGAATTCAAACAAATAGCCAGCATGTGTAGACACAAAGTCAGAAAAGCTAAAGCACAGAATGAACTCAGGCTTGCTAGAGAGGTTAAAAACAACAAAAAAGGCTTTTATGGGTATGTTCGTAGCAAAAGGAAGAACAAAGAAACAGTGGGGTCACTCAGAGGAGAAGATGGTGAAATGCAAACAGGGGACACAGAAAGGGCTGAACTCCTCAATGCCTTCTTTGCCTCAGTCTTCTCCGATAAAGAAAACAATGCCCGACCTGAAGAATTTGGAGCAAATGATTCAGCAGAGAAAACACAGCCCAGAATAACTAAGGAGATAGTACAAGAATACTTGGCTAGTTTAGATGTATTCAAGTCTCCAGGGCCAGATGAACTGCATCCAAGAGTATTAAAAGAACTGGCAGATGTGATCTCAGAACCACTGGCAATCATCTTTGAGAATTCCTGGAGAACAGGCGAAGTCCCAGCAGACTGGAGGAGGGCAAATGTTGTCCCTATTTTCAAAAAGGGGAAAAGAGAGGACCCAAATAATTACCGCCCAGTCAGTCTGACATCAATACCAGGGAAGATTCTGGAGCAGATCATTAAGCAAACAATCTGTGAGCACCTAGAAAGGAATGCTGTGATCACCAATAGTCAGCATGGATTTCTGAAAAATAAGTCATGTCAGACTAACCTGATCTCATTTTTTGACAGAATTACAAGCCTGGTAGATGAAGGGAACACAGTGGATGTAGTCTACCTTGATTTCAGCAAGGCATTTGACAAGGTGCCCCATGATATTCTTGTAAAGAAGCTGGTAAAATGCGGTCTTGACTATGCTACCACTCAGTGGATTTGTAACTGGCTGACTGACCGGACCCAAAGGGTGCTCATCAATGGTTCCTCTTCATCCTGGAGAAGAGTGACTAGTGGGGTGCCACAGGGTTCTGTCTTGGGCCCGGTCTTATTCAACATCTTTATCAACAACTTGGATGATGGACTCAAGGGCATCCTGATCAAATTTGCAGATGACACCAAACTGGGAGGGGTGGCTAACACCCCAGAGGACAGGATCACACTTCAAAATGACCTTGACAGATTAGAGAACTGGGCCAAAACAAACAAGATGAACTTTAACAGGGAGAAATGTAAAGTATTGCACTTGGGCAAAAAAAAATGAGAGGCACAAATACAAGATGGGTGACACCTGGCTTGAGAGCAGTACATGTGAAAAGGATCTAGGAGTCTTGGTTGACCACAAGCTTGACATGAGCCAACAGTGTGACGCGGCAGCTAAAAAAGCCAATGCAATTCTGGGCTGCATCAATAGGAGTATAGCATCTAGATCAAGGGAAGTTATAGTGCCACTGTATTCTGCTCTGGTCAGACCTCACCTGGAGTACTGTGTCCAGTTCTGGGCACCACAGTTCAAGAAGGACACTGACAAACTGGAACGTGCCCAGAGGAGGGCAACCAAAATGGTCAAAGGCCTGGAAACGATGCCTTATGAGGAACGGCTAAGGGAGCTGGGCATGTTTAGCCTGGAGAAGAGGAGGTTAAGGGGGGATATGATAGCCATGTTCAAATATATAAAAGGATGTCACATAGAGGAGGGAGAAAGGTTGTTTTCTGCTCCTCCAGAGAAGCGGACACGGAGCAATGGATCCAAACTACAAGAAAGAAGATTCCACCTAAACATTAGGAAGAACTTCCTGACAGTAAGAGCTGTTCGACAGTGGAATTTGCTGCCAAGGAGTGTGGTGGAGTCTCCTTCTTTGGAGGTCTTTAAGCAGAGGCTTGACAACCATATGTCAGGAGTGCTCTGATGGTGTTTCCTGCTTGGCAGGGGGTTGGACTCGATGGCCCTTGTGGTCTCTTCCAACTCTATGATTCTATGATTCTATGAAAACCTCTATGAGTCAATTCCTGTCTGAGATGCTGCATATGCAAAACATGGGCTCTAAGGTCTTCCCCTGGCTCCAAACGCTTCCTTTGTAGCTTTCTGAAGTAAAGCAACACAGACCCAGCCTCTTGTCGGAGATGACAGGCCTGAAGCCCTTCCCACATCTCACGGGAGCTGGCCTTGCCAGCCAGGGTGATTAACTCTTCAGGAGCTACTGAGAGCAAAATTATTCCCAGGCTCTTGAATCCTGTTCCACCCATTCATCTGTCAGAGGGGCTGGGGGGTCCTCAGAAACAGTATGCCACACACCAAGCCTTCTCATCTGGCCCTTGCAGTACCTTGCCCAGGTCTGATAGTTGTGGCCATTAAGCTTTGGGCATGGAGCCCCAACTGTGGCTTGTAAAAGATCCATTTCAGCTCTTAACTTCAGCCATGAGCTGGTTTCCCTTTTACAATCAGCCTTATCTTTTGTTGTTGTTTAGTCGTTTAGTCGTGTCCGACTCTTCGTGACCCCATGGACCAGAGCACGCCAGGCACTTCTGTCTTCCACTGCCTCCCGCAGTTTGGTCAGACTCATGTTTGTAGCTTCGAATACACTATCCAACCATCTCGTCCTCTGTCGTCCCCTTCTCCTTGTGCCCTCCATCTTTCCCAACATCAGGGTCTTTTCCAGGGAGTCTTCTCTTCTCATGAGGTGGCCAAAGTATTGGAGCCTCAGCTTCAGGATCTGTCTTTCCAGTGAGCACTCAGGGCTGATTTCCTTCAGAATGGAGAGGTTTGATCTTCTTGCAGTCCATGGGACTCTCAAGAGTCTCCTCCAGCACCATAATTCAAAAGCATCAATACCCCTTCATGGATCACTGCCTTGCCGTGGCGAAGGGGCTTGAAGAACTCAGAGAAGCTATGAACTATGCCGAGCAGGGCACCCAAGATGAACAGGTCATAGGGAAGAGTTTTGACCAAACATGACCCACCTGGAGGAGGAACCGGCAAGCCACTCCAGTATCCCTGCCAAGAAAACTCCATGGACAAAGACAACAGGCCTTATCTTTAGCAGCTCGTAAATCAATGAGGCCTGCTTGCTCTTCTCTGCCAGGCTAATTACTTAGCTCGGACTTCAAAGTCTCTGCTGTGGCATCAGAAAAGCCTCCCTTTTCCACATACCTCTTGCAGTCTTCAACAGTCTTACTCTCCTGTAAGTGCCATGGGCCCGAAACCTGTTGTCCGGATACTGCCAGGGAGACAGAGGCATCAGGCAGGCCTCCAAGTTGCCTCCAGACAATCACCGGTCTCCCATAGAACAGCATCAAGCAATTAGCGACACGAGCCTCAGAGACATTTCAAGACTCGTGCACACCCTTTTCAGCAGTCTCCACAATGGAAGATTCAGACAGGAGAGCATATTTACAGCTTTATTCAACGTAGATCAGAGCAAAGGAAAAACATGACAAAGGAAAAACATGTTTTCCATATCCAGGAAAACAGCCAGAAACAAAAGCTATATACAAAACAGAAGTTCCCAGCGAGAACAGTGCTGGGAGTAAACAGGCATGTGACACACAACAATCATGCCTGACTCTTTTAAGGTGGCACGGAACTATATTCTAACATCTATGTTATCTGGTGGGACATTATTTCCTATGCTTCAGACTTTAGATGCTGAACGTTCACCACCCATGCCAGCCTGGGAAATATTGATGCCTTTATTCATATTGGTGTGTCACCATGTTTTCCTCTTATTTATTTATTTATTTATTTGCTTTGTATATGCTTTGATGTAACACCCTGCTACCCCACTTTAGGGTAGTATTGATATACTACATTGAATAATGTTGTAATAATCAACATTGAATAATGTTGATAAAGGTACCCCACAAAAAGCAGTGTTTAATCTAATCAACCAACCATGCTTATTTCTGTGCAATGAAATACTATGCCTACTAATTTCTGCAGATAACAGTGCTATTCAAAATGCACTGGAACAGCCCAAGTCTTCCCTCTTCCCTCCCCCCACCAGAAAATTGGCATCTCCAGGTACAGATGCATCCCATCCTCCTTTGCTCTTGGCCACCCAGTGACTTTGTATCAGGATCTGGCAACACTTAAGAGATAAATGCTCACTCAGGTGCCTCTCCACCTGTACTGTTTGAGGTGGGCAAGCACAGGACAGGGGCAGATTATCCTGATCTACATACAAGCAGCTGCAAAGTCTGAACTGGGGGGGGGGGTTCCAGTCCCCTTTCTCCCACTCCCCATCTCCTGCAACACACACTTGGAAAGAAAAAGTAGTAGATTCATGTTTTCCCAGGATCACTTCCTGCAGCACCAGTAATCCCTCTCGGTATTTGATGGGGCCATTACTGATTGCTAGCTCAGGAGATCACAGAACTAACAGGGAAAGCAGAGAAATCTGGTCCTCCTCAGAGCTTGCTCAGAAGCGGCTGGGTTACATTTTGTCCAAATCCCCTTCACAGTTCTGTATGGTGGCCAAAGTCTTAATGATGCGAGAAAATAAATGGAAGGTGAGTAGGAGAGGTGATGCAATTATTATTAAATTGCAACTTTTAAAAAGTGTTTCCACATCACCACCAGAAAATATCTGCAGCCTGTTCTTTTTCACATAATGTTGCTATTAACAGTTTTGGTGAGTTTTAACAGGAGACTGATCAAAGTATTGCAATGCAATTTGGAACAAATAGCAAAGCAGTATTTTGTGCACATGAATACACTTTTTCCCATGCTTTTCAATGTGTTCATTAGCAAAAGACACATTTTACATGCATCTTTTATGTAAAATACATATTTTTCTATGTCCATTTTGATAGAAGTTTGGGTGCAATTCAGCTTGCTGAGTGGGGTTGCATGGGTTAAGACAGATGGAGTGGGGGGTTCTCTGACTGTCCCTATAAATTTATCTTTGTGCTGACTACCTCTTCAATGTTTAGAGTAATAAATCCTAGGATGCATGCTGTTTACCACTTCCCACTCCTCAGACACTTTCTCTGGACCCCGAGGTGAGAGGACATGTTAAGTCTATCTTCTGAAAGCAAAGGAACAAGCATGGCCTCTTTGTTCCTCCAACTAGATAGTTAGCTAGGACTATGGAAACTTTCATATCAGGTATCTACTTCATTTATTATTTATTATTTTTACACCAAGTGTCAAACTGAATACTTTTCCACTAAAGGTGTGGTCCAAGCAAGGATTTAGTTCACTAAAGTTACCTCCTGCTGCAGCACGGAAACTCTCTATACTAATACTTTTTGTGGACCAAAAATGCATTTGAAAACCTGGAAAAGTGCACAATCAAACTGAATGGCTTCGATTCAATGTGCACGCAAGTCTGGGGTGTGTTGAATTGGGTTGGTCCCCAGTGAACCAGCAAGGTAAACCACAAAATCTGGAACACAGGCTTCCATAAGGATTAAGTAATTCACTTATTGCTCCATCTGCACAAGCCTCCATGAAGAAAGAAAGAAAGAAAGAAAGAAAGAAAGAAAGAAAGAAAGAAAAGCTTTAAAATTCATTTTTCTAACAACTGAATCCTCCTTGAAAGGGCCGGCTTAGCATTTGCAATGTGCGGAAATCAGTTGACTATTTACTGTATTTTGTGACACTCCTGCTGATCTGGTACAGGAGCTTTTCTGAATTAGTGGACTCATTGAGAAAGTTGCAGGAAAGGCACTTCCAGGAAAGTTAATGGAGTTTTGAATCAAAATGGCTTAAATTTGATTAAAAGCAGCATTAAAATCATTTTCTTCTTAGGATTTCACAAAAGAATTGTAAGGGGGAGGTCAAGGAAAAACAGTTACAAAGCTTCAGCTTTCATTGTTATTATTTGTAAATATGGGAGAAAAAAGTTCAGGTGATATTAACAAAAATATGTCTTCCACCCTGACTTGAACATATATAGGCAGTCCCTATATCCAAACAGATATCTAAACAAGACTGATGATTGTCACTGTGTTTAAAGGGCTTAAAGTGCTTAACTGGTGCACTTTTGTTGTCCATCTGCCCCATAATGCACACAAATATGAGCTGCTGTGGTTCATTTCTGAGCCGAGGAATAAATAACAAGCGGCTTCTTGAAATCCCCTCTTCCAATGTCATTAATAAAAATGGAAGCTCTGGCAGATGTCTCCTCTGAGGCCCTTCAGCTGACAGAGCACAGGGGAGAGACCAGCTGCAGTGAATGAGGGGAGAACTCTAGGTATGCATCAGTTCACAGGGAGGAGGACAAGCTGAAAAGCCTCTCTCGAAAATGAGAATAAGCCACTGAGCAAAGCCAGCCTTGGTGAACTGCCAGTGCTTGCTCAGTTCTCAGCACAGCAAAAACCGGTTGCCGGCCCAAGCTGCAAAGCACTGATAGCCGTGTTATCAAGCCTGCTTGTGCCCTGATCCAATTGTCAACTTGCAAAATAATTTGTTTTGCTTGGATTACAAACATTATTATTTTTTGCCTTTTCTTAGCCAAGCATCTTGTAGTAGCTATTGTGGGTAATTAGAAACTTCTTTCTCCTTTGGCTCAGGGCTTTCTTTGCTTCCTGCTGGGCTGGAAATGAAAGCCTTATGACGGCAGGGCTAAACAAGGAGGGGGAGCTGGGATGGATGCCCTCCCACCCCCCACCCCCAGAAACACTTTGTCCTGAAAGGGACAGCTCTTCAGTGAAAGCGCCAGCAGGGGCCTTGTCAAAACAGCACGGATGTCATTTCCATGGAGTCATAGCTGTTGAGGACCCAACCTTCTCCCTTGAGCCCCGCCTCCCTTTCCCCAGCCACCTTCCTCTCTTGACCATTTTTATGGACTGTAACCTCCTTCAGGCAGGGACCCATTCTCTCAATCCTTATAAAGTGCCATGGGCATGGATGGCACAATCTAAACAAAAAATAAAAACAAACAACAGATAAAAGGATAAAACATATTTCTTTATTTTTCATTAAATTTGTATACCACCATCCGTTGATCTCAGTGCAGTTTACAATAAAAATGTGAGATAAAAACAAATAAAACATAACAAAAACAAGAACAAAAAACCCCACAAACCAATATCCCCTCCACCCCCTCACACAAAGACATTTCAAAGGGTACAGGGTGTTAATCAGCCAAAGGCCTGGGAGAAGAGGAACGTTTTTGCCTGGCACCTAAAAACATACAATGAAGGTGCCAGCCAAACCTCCCTGGCTCCCGCATTCCACAAGCGGGGAGCCAATGCAGAAAAGGCCTGCTCTCATGTTGCCACCCTCCAGACAATATAATAGTTAAAAGGTAATTGAACTATAACAGGATTAAAATTATGTCAAAACTAATCTGTTAAAATGCAGAAACGTCACAGCACTATTAAAAACACTTTTGTTAAAAACCATCCAGTTCCCAAAGACCTCTTGGAATAGAACAGTCTTCACCTGCTGGCAGATGGACAGCAAGGAGGGAGCCAGTCGAGTCTCTCTAGGGAGGGCGTTCCAGAGTCTGGGAGCCACCACCAAGAAAGCCCTTTCCCACATCCCAACCTTCTCCCAATAAATGTGTTTGGTATTTCTCAAGCATTTTCTCCTCATCTGATGCATTTTTGTACATTATTCTCACTAGTATATTCATTTTGATGCACATTTCCCACTAATACATACATTTTGTAAACATTGCTGGGAGAACATCATCACAAAATTTGGATGTGTGAATTTGAAGAATCTGAAGAAGTGTGCATGCACACGAAAGCTCATCCCAATAACAAACTTAGTTGGTCTCTAAGGAAGGATTTTTTTTGTTTCGACTACGGCAGCCCAACATGGCTACCTACCTGAATTTTGAAGGGTGGCCATGTTTCTCTTCATCTTGTTTTAGAAAGCACAAATTTGATCAATTCTTCTTTTAATGTGAACTGAATTGAATTTCTCCCCCTTCCCAACCCAGAGCAACCTTCTATGAGATCCCTAAGGCATAAGTGGGGGAATCCAGCAATGTGCAAACTCAGGAGCAGAATCAAACACAATCCCCACCTGGATCAGGACAGGACAGATGGGGCGATTTTCTCTCCATGCCATCCCTAGTATATAAATGCTGTAATGATCTCAGGCAGGCGAGCAACCCCCGATTAAGAAGTAATGACTCTCTGGCAGTTTTATGTATGTTTATTTACCAAAAAAAAAAAAAAAACCCCAAAAACCAGAAAAACACACATCCAGAGCATGGCTTCTCACCTGCTCGCATTGACAATAGTTGGTGAGTCTGAAGCTTCACTCCTCCCACAGCAGGAAGGACACCAAATTCCCGCCGTTCCCCTCTTGCCCTTTCGTTGTTCTTTGATCTAGAACGGCCACCCTCCTCACTTTCACTTAACTCAGTCTCTGTCCTCTGCTTATCTGCTGATTGCCTAGCAATGCTCTGGCTGCCTCCTAAGTCTCCCGCTTCTTGAGAGCTAACAGGGAAGGGGAGGTCAAACTGCTCCTTCTTGGCTCTGTTAGTCAGCTCTCATCTACAGAGTCTCTCTCTCTCTCTCTCTCTCTTAGCTCAATTTCTGAGTCTAACTCTTCCCTGCGCTCTGGTGAGCTTCATTCCTGACAAATGCCTTTAAAAGATAAATAACCTCAATCAATTTTATATAAATGTGGCAGTTCACCAGCTGCGGGCAGCCACACAATCCTGACTCATACCACCTCCGGAATCTTAATTAAGGAGATAGAGCGATAATTTTTTTCCATATTTCTTTAAAGATTGTTTTTGCCACACATTAAGCACAACGGTCTGCTCCCAGGACCTCATTTTTGACCTGAGAGATTCTTCAGCCATTTTCTACAGTGGAGGAAAGAAACAGGAATCCAGACAAAACACATGGCAGTGTTCCAACCATCCTCTCCGAAAGTTGCCTTAGTTAGTTAATTATGTACAGTTACTGCTCTTTCTTTGTTTTAATGTGTGTGTAGAGAGAGAGAGACAGAGAGAGAGAGAGAGAGAGAACAGAACTCTCTCCCATGCAATGGGGTTATGGTGTGGTGGAAATCACCAATGAGAAAGAACAACTTAGTTCTTTGTGGTAGAGCAGGAGACCGAGAAAGATGACTGCATCAAGGAAGGCTCACAACCAACCAATACAGTGCCAAGTGCTTCTCAGGGTTCCAGCCAGCCATGCCCTTTCCCACTGCTCTCCATTGTGCCACTTCACCCCATGTTTTCTACCCCTCCTTCAACTGCCAGCCAGCATTCCATGCCTACTGAGCGTGCTCCGTCCCCAATTGCCTCTTTGGGCCTTCCCTGCCCTTAGGGTTCTTTCCCCGAAACTATTCCCCCAAGCCAGCTGATTCCCGCCCCCCATCTTGTGTTTGGTTCTTGGTAAAGATGAGGAAGAGAGAGTTTATAAGTAGGTGCCAAAAAGTCAGGAGGCCTGATAGTGGGGGGCTCTGAAGGACAGACAAGGAGAGCTGTGAGAAAGTACACAGAATGACTTCTCTCCCAGTCTTGTCTAGACTCTTAGAGCTGGAAGGGACCCGAAGAGTCATCTAGTCCAATCCTCTGCCTAGTTCTGGGCACCACATTTTAAGACAGAGATTATTATTAATTATTACAATTATTACTATTATTATATTTGTATACTGCCCCATACCTGCAGGTCTCGGGTTGGATCACAGGATATTGGCACACTGGAGCATATTGAGAAGGGGGAAACTAGGAAGACTAGAATGGTAAAGGGTCTGAAAACCAAATCCGTGAGGGAGCTCTGAGAAGAGCTGGATATGCTTAGCCCAGACAAGATTAACGGGTGACATAGTAGATGAAAAGACCAGCATTCCCATTAGCTTGCATTTTTCAGCTTCATTATCGGGTTTATACTTAACAGCATTTACAAACAACACGATAAAATACAATGTAATGAAAACCAACTAGTTAAAAAACATTAATTAAACGAGCAATTAAAATACAGTTTGCCCTGGCAGAAGACCAGCCTCGCCTGCACTTTAGTTTCCAAAAGCCCGTCTGAAGAGGAAGGTCTTAGCTCCCTGGCACAAGGACAGCAAGGAAGAAGCTGGTCTGGCTCTCTCACAGGTCGGCACCAGCTCTGCTTCTGATGTTGATGGAACCAAGAGAAGGCCTTTACCCGAGGATCTTCGCTGCACAGCCAGGAGGGTGCATACGGGGAGATAGGATTTTTCAGGTACCATGGGCCCAAGGCATGTCATAACCCACACTTTGAATAGTGCCCAGAAACAGACTGGTAACCAGTGAAGTTCTTTTAACAAGGGAGTTACATGCTCCCTGTAACTGACCCCAGTCACCAGTCTGGCCACAACATTTTGGGTCAGCAGAAGCTTCCACACACTTTTTAAAGGCAGCCCCACATAGAGTGTGTTACAGTAGCCAAGCTGGGATGTAATCAAGGCATGTGTCACCATGGCCAGATGTGACATTTCAAGCAAGGGGTGAAGCTGGGAGGTGGGCAAGTGTGGTGCTTTTCTTTCTATAAACATTTCTCCAGCCCTCTGCCACCTCCTTGACTTCCTGACCTGAAGAAGCCTCATGGAAGGAGGCTTAAGCAGGCAGTGTGCCCGTTACTGGCAAGATGTTTCGCATAATAAAAGATTTACACCCCCCCACCTTGAAAGTAAGTGCATCAAAAACCCTGCAACCTACCCACAAAAATGTATTTTCTCTTCCCGCTGCAGGAGAACAAGCTCTTTGGTAATTTCCATCAATATCTGAAGAGTCCATACTTGTAAGCTGTTTAGAAAATAACTGGAAGTTCCCAGCTGGACCACCATTTAAAAGCAGCATCTTTGAGAAGGCAAAGGCATCACCCTCGTGGTTCATCCTATCTATGCAGCAAAGGGTTACAGTTTACATTTGCTTTAAAATAAAACAAGCAAACAAGCAAACAAACACATTCTTTCTTTTCTCTTATGCAATCTGTTTGCATGTCTTAAGAAAAATGTGTTCACCCAAGGGAAGAGAAAAGAGGTAAAAAGTTGCTTATTTTGACTTTTAAATAGAATTTGGAAGGGCAGCAATGAACTGATTATACGCTGGGCACCTTCACCAAATCAATCAGCATCTAAGTCACAAAGAAAAGGCAATCCAATAGGCAGACTTGAAAAGTGGAACTGCAACTTGTAAAGTCCCTCTTTAAAAATGGGGAGAGGAGAGGATTTGTATTTCACAGGCTCTATGAAGAACCCTATGAGATCACCTCTATTGTGAGAGTCAGGATATGTTGCTGGTTCCCAGAAACCAGAGCCAAACAGCACTTGATGGTTCTTGCCTTCCTAAACCGAATGTCCACAGCAAGATTACTGTAAGTTGCGAGTTACTGAACCAGGTTCGTTTTTCATCTTCCCAACCCAATTTTTGAAGCTACGTCTCTGTTCAGTTCTGCAGGCCTGCTTTGCACCCATTTGCACATTTACCCTCATGTCCACACCTCCCCTCCCTCTCCTTTTGTGCAACCCCCCCCCCCTTGTACAGAGACCACCCCCATGGAAACTGCCTACATCTTCCTCCTCCCCCACATTGCAACTACTAAGGACCCTTTTCACCTTCTGCCTCCTAGTCTCCAGACTCCTTTCAAGCCCCTGCTTTCATATTCAGAACCATTCCCATGCTGCCTCCTTCTCCCTCTTTGCAACCCCCCTTTGCACCCGTCACTTCCTTGTCTCCTCCACTCTCCTGCTTACTTTCATCCTCTCTCCCTTGCACACAGACCAACCCCATCCCCATGCCTCTCTCCTATTCCACATCCTCCTTCATGGACACCCCTCATGTCACTGGATCTGTAAGGTGCCCAGAATCTTAACAGCATGTCTGTCCGCTTGTTCAGTCTGAGAAAGTTTAGTTCAGCTGCTGGTGGTTGTAAATGTATGGCTGTTTGCTTCTCCTAAATTACTACACCAAATTGGGAACTTCATGTTGAAGACAGCACATGGTATCAAGAGTGAAACACATTGTAGGAAGGTGCTGTGGAATATTGGGGGGCTCTGCATCCTATCTCTTTTTCATGTGAAGCAACTGAGAAATGGAACAGGGAGAAGTTTAATAGTCAGGGCTCACCCACTTTTAGTGTCCATCCTTTCTTGCTATACTAAAACAATGGCAGAAGATTGAGTAAAGTGTTTTGTTAGCTTTATGATGTTAGCATCTTGGTTGTACCCATCTCTGTTATTTCTCCTTGTTGAAACTGGTTTCTTTGTTTGTTTGTTTGTTTGTTTGTTTGTTTGTTTGTTTGTTTGTTTTGGAAAAACCCTGTGTTCCATTCTTGCTTGGTTCCATTCTGGGCAACTGAATGGCATCGCTCCATCATTCAACCATCACTTCTTCCATTAACATACCAATTCTTGAGAATTGTATTTCTCCACTGGGTAACCCTATTAAAAGTTTGTGGGAATGACCCTGATGGAATGCCATTTGTTTACTCCAAGAAACTGTTCTGCTTCAAGAGTGTTCCACTAATAAAATGTACACATTAACCTCTCCGCCCCCCCCCCAAAAAAACCCTAGATGTTCAAACCAGTCACATAACTAAGCTTGAATATTTCACTGGAATAACTTGTTTAACTCTATTTTTATTACATTATGTTGAGATATTTTCTCCTTATTAGGCCTCAAGATGAATCTTATCTGCTTAGAGAACAACATTTGTAGTGAGTGGTTCTGCTCCTTGGTTTCATTTCATTTTTCTTCTGGCAAACGTTTCTCCCTGTTCATATGGTTTTCCTTGCATTAAGTGGTTGCTGAGTGTTCATATGTCAAACGTCCATAATAAACTGTTTAAAGCCTTGACATAATCAGAAGATAAGCACTGGCTATTTAGAAGGTAGCTTACTGATCAAGCAGAACCCTTATCATTTTCCATTGTCTAAAATCTGTTTTCCTCTACAGTCAACTTCTGTAAAACAGTGGCATTCAGCCCTGTTCTGTGAGAGTAATAAAGTACACAGTTCTCTCTCTCTCTCTCTCTCTCTCTCTCTCTCTCATTCTCTCTCATTCTCTCTCTCTCTATATATATAAAGTGAAAATTCTAGAGACACAGTAATATAAAATCTCTTTTTCCATGCCATGAACACAGCTCAAAAGATTTCACACATAGGAGTATGTCCCCATAGAGCACTCTTTGGCCACATTCGCATCATATACCGTATTTTTCGCTCTATAAGATGTACCCGACCATAAGATGCACCTAGTTTTTAGAGGAGGAAAACAAGAAAAAAAATATCCTGAATCAAATGTTGTTGTAGCGGCTATCCCTGAAGCCAGAACAGCAAGAGGGATTGCTGTGCAGCAACCCCTCTTGCTGTTCTGGTTTCAGCGATAGCTGCACAGCTTTCATTCGCTCCATAAGACGCACACACATTCCCCCTTACTTTTTAGGAGGGGGAAAGTGAGTCTTATAGAGCGAAAAATACGGTACTTTAAGGAATCATGCTTTCCCCAAAAAATTATGGGAAGTGTAATTTATGAAGGGTGCTGAGAATTGTTAGGAGACTGCTATTCCCCTCCCAGAGCCAGAATTCTCAGTGTGTTTTAACAATCCATCTCTTTTCATAGGCAACTCTGGCAACTGAGGACTCCAGCAACACTCGGCACCTTTAACAAACTACGGTCCCAGGTCCCTTCTTGGGGGAGAAGCCATGACTATTTGAAGTCTTTTAATAGCTTTCAATGAATGGTGTGAGTGTGGCCATGGTCTCCCCCTTGCCCTTGACCCTTTTTGAGTAAAGAATGCCACTGATATTGGGTGACGTATTTGTCATTTGAATCACAGAATTGAAGGGGTCCCTTGAAGGCCGCCCAGTCCAACCGATGCTTCTCCTGCCTCTGCTCCAACTCCTCCACACAAGGCGATCCCACCACCCCTCTGGCTTGCGGGTTCCACTTCCAAACTGCTCTTTCTGGGGTTGTGTAATTGCTCCAGCAAGATGCCAAGCTGAATTGCACCAAATGGACTCACAGCGAACTGTCAAGGAGGGGGGCAGGGTGGATGGGAGCAAGGAGAGGAAGAAGTAAATGATGATACCTTTCTCTCCCCCCCCCAAAAAAAACCCCTGCATGTTTAAAATCCTGATTAAACTCGTGGTCAGGAGCAAGGAAGAGGAGAAGAGGCAAGCAGGCTGCCTGTGTCTCCTCTCCACCCAGCACCCATCCCAGCAGAGAGGGTGGGAATGGAGGGGCAGTGCAGCTCTGTAAGGGGGCTGGTTCTCAAAGAGGCAATGATCTCTCAGGAAGTAAAGGATGAAGGGGACTGTTCTCGTGAGGAGCACCCCAGACAGAACATTGCTTTTTGAGCGCTGCTCATGGAAGGGTACAGCGAATCTTGCAAAATCTGTGCACCCCTAACAGACACAGGAGAACACATTTGCACAATCCTCCATGATCAATGTAGTTCACACTCTTCCTCCTTTGGTTGAAAGTAATCAAAATAAATGGTATTAAAAGTAACAGATACACAAATAAATGTCAGTTCTTTAAAGATGTTACGTTAAATTAATCAAGCTGCTCCCTGGAAGAACAGTTTTAGGATGAAAGAGCAAGGACACTTGGGAAATATAAATGCTAAATTCTTTTGCAAATATTTTAGATATCTGGGATGCCGCCAATGAGCCTGGTTTTAGAAAGTTGAGGAGATGTGGGGTAGAGAAGTCTGGTGATACATTTTGCAAACCCTGGGAGAGATGCTGATAATATCATTATAAAGGCACAATAAAATGAGACATCTATAAACACTGGCGCCTGTTTCTGATAATGGCATGACATAAAGTTATGGATATGTTTTCAAAGCACGATGCCCTTGTTGGCTGGTATCTGTATTCCATGCCATTAGCTCAACAAGGGGCTCATTAGATGTCCTCTTGTGCCATGTTTCTAGGCAGAGTTTTGTGCTTAAAGCTCCATGTCCCAGCACTTTCTTTTCTGCCAGCACTTTCCCCACAAAAACTCTGCCTACTGCTGAAAACCATTCCATGGAAAACTCAAATTGCTGTTTGCTCCAATTCAGCATTAAAAAGTGGGTTTTCCTGGGGGAACTGGCAAGGCAGAAAGAAGGGGCTCAGCCTCAGAGCTTTAAACCACGGGTCAAAGGTAAGTGTGGCTGAGCCCTCAGTTCACGCTCTGCAGCACCAACCAGGGCTTCTAACAGGCAAGCCCTGCCTCACAAACTCCTGCCAGGCAGGTTCCCCTGGGGCTTTCTCATCCCTCTTTGATCACCTCATGAGCGGCTCTCATGAGGTGATCTGGATTCAACCTCAAGCCATAGTCCTAACTGACAGAGCCCCCCCACACACACACAACAGACCCGCTAACACTCTATTGCAGGGCTCTTCACACTGGGAGTCCCAAATGTCCTTCCCTCAATATTTCTGGAGGGAATATAACTTTAAAATACCCTACCACGAGCGCAAGTGCCCTTGCAACTCTGCAGAGGTGATTTAACAATCAGTCCCTCTTCCCAGCTCTGAAAGGGGAATGGGGGCCTCCTAACAACTCTCAGCACCCTTAACAAACTATAGCTTTCACAAAACTGCTTAAAGAGATATCATAGTGCTTTGAATATACAGCACAAATGTGGCCTAAAAGAGGCAGGTTAGGTAAAGGAAAAGGAGCAGGACCTTAGCACAAAACCTTAGCAAGAACAGATTTTGCTTTGAGAGGAAGCATCCACAAGGTGTCTCCACTGCTCCACACTGAGGCAATGACAAGGCAGATACAAATTCCCTAAGTTTCCTTGTAATTTTCTATATTTGCATAACTTTCTTTGCCCAATAGTTTACGGAAAGGAAAAGCTTCTATATGGAACTAACCATCTTGTTGTTGTTATTGTTGTTGTCGTTTATAAGCCACCCATCTGACTGGGTTGCCCCAGCCACTCTGGGCAGCTCCCAACAGAATCTTAAAAACACAACAAAACATCAAACATTAAAAACTTCCCTGAACAGAGCTGCCTTCAGATATCTTCTAAAAGTCAGATAGTTGTTTATTTCCTTGACATCTGATGGGACGGTGTAGCACAGGGTGGGCACCACTACTCTGCCTGGTTCTCTATAAACTCTCGTCTCACAGTGAGGGAACTGCCAGAAGGCCCTCAGAGGAGGACCTCAGTGTCCGGGCAGAACGATGGGGGAGGAGACACTCCTTCAGGTCCGAAGCCATTCAGGGCTTTAAAGGTCAACACCAAAACTGATTTGTATCTGGAAATGTACTGGGAGCCAGTGGACATCCTTTAGGACCAGTGATATAGGTCCCAATAGCAGCTCCCAGTCACCAGTCTAGCTGCCGCATGTATGTTTCTCAAGATACTAGCTCCTCATGGTGCATATATTGAACAACTAGCTCTGATGAAGAGTCCAGGCCAGAGCACCTGCCATTTAATTAGAAAGCATCCACATCTATTGAGGAAAAACACATTTTGCCCATGTTGTCCATAATGAGAGCAATAAAACTATAGCTCAAACACATCTTACACAAAATATGACATAAATGCCTTAGACCAGCAGTCCCTTCACAAATTGCTACTTAATGGATCATCAGTCTCTCTGTGTATTATTTATTAAAGTATTTTTGGATCCTGCCTTTTAAAAACAGTTGCAACAAGAAGTGAGCCAGTCACTTATGGAACAGTTGTCTCTCTGAAGAAATTGTTCTATCATCTCCCTGTCTGTCTATCTATATCTATCTATCTATCTATCTATCTATCATCTATCTATCATCTATCTATCTATCTATCTATCATCTATCATCTTTCTATCTATCCTCTATTTATTTAACTTGCTGTGCTGATTTTATCCTTTTTAGAACTTGTGTTTGTATACTTGCTTCTGTTTTTATCTTGTATGACACTCTGATGACTTGAAGGCTATGAAACAATCTTTGTTTGTTAAACCAAACCAAGCCCTCTCAGAAATTTAAAACAGATTAACTGCAATTAAAAAACAACTTTTAAACAACAGAACACACATTAATAAACCAAACAAAAAAACTTAAGTCATCAGCAAAGATTAAAAGGCATTATCAAAATGTCATTAAAAGGGAGGAATGAATTAAACTGTTTTTTCCTGACATCTAAAACTTGTAAAAGTGGATAAATGACAAACATCCTGAGAGCTCTGCTCTCTGAAGATTTCTCGTCAAGTTGCATTTTGGTCCTCCTGCCAGACACTTTAACTAACACCTGGGAAACCCATGCCGTCCAACCGTCCCTAGTTTCTGGTCCCTGGTCAATCCTTTGTTAAAATGTTGTTACTGTGAGCTGCTAATCATTCATCAGTGTTCAGCTACCTCCTCCTCCCCAGTCTCTCTAGATGTTACCGGTACATATCTGAGAGATGAGGAATAAATTTTGCCTCAAATGCACAGTTATGAACACCAAAAAGCACCATAGTTTGATGTCCCGTGCAGTGCAGAGGCTCAGGTATATACTGAGCTCATGATAACAGATTGTAATCCGATTATTGGGGCGGGGGCTGCCAAGCATATCTTCAGCTGAAATCATCCTTCTGGCTTTCAAATCAACGGAAGAAAAGCTATTGCAGAATAAATGAGTACACCATAAACCAGGTGGCAGAGAGTCTTCAGGAATGCATATGGGGGGGGGTCCTTCAGGGTTTTACAAGCATGTAAAGTGACCACCTGCCCTTCTTTACAGAGGAGAGTCTTGTTGAAGGGCAGTTGGCATTCTTTCCTTTGAAGGAGCCCTCTGTTTGAACTTGGCTGTCTGGTCTAAGTCTTTTTGGTGGGGGGTGCAAGAAGGAAGAGCAGAGGCCTTGACACTGACTTTCAACTGTTTGCACCTGGGGAGAAGACTGAGAAGCACACCTGTTTGCATCAGGGGTTGCCAACGTGGAGCCCTGTGGATGCTGTGGAGTAGAGCTCCCATCAGCCCCAGGCAGTGTGGCAAGAGGCAGGAATTATGGGAGTTGAAGTCCACAACATCTGGAGAGCACCTTGTTGGCAACCCCTGAATTACATTATAGTAATTCTTTCTAAATTTCTTCTAGATGCATAAATTAGCATATGCAAAACAGTAGCATCTTCTGACCTCTTTTTCAACGTGTCAGTGAGCATTCTTACAAGCTTCCCCTGTGCTCATGTGTGACATCTTGAGAAGGATACGGAAACATGTAATTGCAATAAGAAAAGACCCAGAAACAAAAGGAGGAGTAGTAGGAAGTAAATCATATAAAATAAAGGCCTTTGAGGATAATTTGATAAAAACTACTGAAAATCCGGCAAAAAGCGTACCAAAAATATTAGAAAGAATTTCTGAATACAGGAAGGTGGCAGGATTTAAAATAAATTTAAATAAAACTATACTGTTGGCAAAAAATATGTATGCATACACAAGAGAAAGAAGAACTGCAAATAATTTCAGGTCTGATAATAGTTAATGAGGTCAAATACTTGGGAATCTGTTTACAAATAAAAACAGCAATCCTTTTAATGCTAATTATATAAAGATGTGTAAAGAAATCAAAAAGGATTTAAAAATATGGAACTGGCTGAACCTGTCGCTCTGGGGGAGAGGATCCGCAGTAAAAATGAGTGTGCTCCCTAAGATGATGTTTACATTTCAGTAACTGGGGGGGACAGGATGTTTCAAGTCTTGGCAGAAAGACTTATCAAGGTTTCTTTGACAGTATAAAAAACCTAGAATAAAACACAAATTATTAATAGACAGCAAGAACAGAGGGGGACTCCCACTGCCAGACCTGAAACTTTATTACAAATTGGCTTGCTTATGTTGGGTAAAGGATTGGATGACACTGCAGAACTCAGATTTACTAGATTTGGAAAGTTTTGATAGCCGTTTTGGGTGGCATGCATACCTGGGATATGAGAAAGTTAAAATTCATAGAGGCTTCCTGAACCATGTTATAAGGAAACCACTATATAAGGCATGGGAAAAATATAAAGATATACTGGAACCCAAAACTCCCTGGTGGCTATCCCCTTTGGAGGCCATAGCAGTGAAAAGAATAAATATGGGGGGGGGGGGGGCTAGGCCACTTATAAAGATCTATTAGAAGAAGAAAATAACAAATTGAAAGTGTGGGGGGGGATTGAGGAAATAAAACATCACCTAACAGGCTAGCTACAATATTATCAACTAAACAAGGTGTTTAAGATAGACAAGAAAAATGGTTTTGCAATGGAAAAAGAAAAAGTAGACAAAGAATTAGTACCGTGCAAGTAGATTAATAGGTACCGCTCCTGCGGGAAGGTAAACAGCATTTCCGTGCGCTGCTCTGGTTCGCCAGAAGCAGCTTAGTCATGCTGGCCACATGACCCGGAAAAACTGTCTATGGGGTGGACAAACACCAGCTCCCTCGGCCTGTAAAAAGAGATGAGCGCCACAACCCCAGAGTCGTTCTTGACTGGACTTAACTGTCAGGGGTCCCTTTACCTTTCCCTTTAAGAAAAGAGTAATATCTAGAATGTATAGGCTTCTTCTAGAATGGGAGGTGAAAGATGAAGAGGTTAAAGAAGTAATGATTTAGTGGATGAAAGATTTCGATAAAAATATCCAACTATCGGCATGGGAAAGATTATGGAATAAAGAATGGCAATTTATGCCCTGTTATACACTAAAGGAAAATCTTTTGAAGATTTTACAGGTTGTATATAACTCCCACCAAACTATCCAAAATGTATAAAATGAGATCTAATACGTGCTGGAAGTGTAAACAGGCAGAAGGGACACTGTTTCATATATGGTGGGATTGCAAAAATATTAAGAATTTTTTGGATATTACCGTATATATGGGGAATTGAAAAATATGTTTAAGCAAACATAAAGAAACCAGAAGCCTTCCTCTTAGGCATTTTAGATTAAGATATTCCAAATGAAAAAAGAGAATATTAATTGCCAGAAATTGGAAAGGAGAGTTAGTGCCAACAAAAGAGGAATGGCAGGATAAATTATTTGAATATCTCGAACTGGCAAAAATGAGGAAACAGCCAAACCAAAAGTTCAAAAAAGAGTGGGAAATTTATAAAGAATATTTTAAACAGCAGTGCCCTCAAGTTAAACCCCATGCTTTGATTAATTTTCGCAAACCACAATTTGGATTATAAGAATAGTATTCAGATAACAAAAGAAATGGCAAAATGATTAAAGAAGCAGTTTAACAAATAGATAAGACAGACCCACTTTGAGGAAGACGGAAGTCTATTGGGGAAGATAAGGTATTTGGAATTAAGAACATGGTGACATAAGTTCTTTTGTAGGAACGTATGGATTTATGGGTGGATGGATGTTTTTGTTTTTGTTTTTGATCATTTTTGTTAATTTCTTGTGTGTGTTTGTTAAGTAAGAAAACTAATAAAAAGCATTTTTTTTTTTAAAGGAAACATGTTTTTCAACCCTACCTCTGTTGTGGTGTCATGGTACGGCTTTTGGAGAGGGTCTGCCACTCATGGTTGTCCACAGAAGATTCCAGATTCAAGCCCTGGCATCTCTGGATCAAAGCCTCTCTGGTAGCATTGATAGTCTTCCTCTAATGTTGCTCCCTAACATTCAGTGTTCAAAACTCTCATTGTTCTAGGCGCATTGTTTTGGGACAGGGAATTTCATTACTGCAAGCTCTGGGCACAGTACTGAACCTAAGATTTCAGATTAAAACTGCAGAGTGGAAGGAAAGGAGGACCTTTTTCTGCCTCCCCACTTCCAGCTACTCTCTAGAGAAGAGACCCTCAAAGAGCTTTTTTTAGGATTGAAGTTGATTGAACTTACATTTACACTTAGGTGTTGAGGAGACAGAAAAAACAGTGACTGCGGTAAAACTTCAAAGAAACAAGCTTCTCATTTGCTGGGCTGCTTCAACTCCCGAGACTCTGCAGCAGCCTTTGTCAACCTGGTGCCCCAGATGATGCAGCAGCAGCAGCAGCAACAGCTGCAAGCAGTGCAAATGTAGGATTTCAGAAATCCATGGGACTTCATGTTCAGGAAGATGGAGAGACTGTTATCCCAGCATTATCCATCCACCCATCTTTCCATTTTTGTCCCACCTGTCTCCAAGGAGTTCCAGGCAATCTACGTGGTTCTTCTCCCCTGCCCTCACTTTAACTCTCACAACAGCCCTGTGAGGTGGGTTAGGCTGAGGAAAAGTGACTTCCGGCCACAGCAGTGACTTTTGAGGAAGAGTGGCAGTTTGAAGCTGGTTCTCCCCCAGGCCTCTAACCACAGTGGCTTTCAAACTTCTGAAAGGAAGGAAGATATGAGTAGGTGTGTGTTATGTGTGTGAACATTTGAATACTATAAATATGCACAGATTGGTCAACCCAAGGAGTGACGCAAGGGAGAGCTCCGTGAGGAGCCCACAACACCATTTCCCTGGTGAAGAGAAATGGCTTTGGTGGAGCATTGGCTCCTGGGCAGAGCAAGGTCCAAACTCACAAATTGCACTGTTTGAAAATTGAAATATTTTTTGGTTTCTACAAATTCCTGGGCAACACCAGGCACTCCCCACTAGTAACAAAATAAATGTAATGAACAAACAGTAATTCCCCATTGGAGAAAAGAGTCACGAGTGTCAAAATGTCATCATGACTTAATGGTGTTTTCATCTTCCATAGGGTTGTAAAATGCTCCTGATCCATCAGGGCATTCACTCTGCAAAAGATGAGGGTTCAAGGTTTCAGACTCGCTCCATTAAACTTCTGCCGCCACCTGGCAGAAATCATCCGGGTAGCATGATACCAAAACTTTAATCTATATCTGGAATTTGGCACTCCACTCCTTGCCTAGTGAATGACATGGGTAGCAGGCAATAGGAAGAGACAAAAGACGATGGAGAATTGCATGGAAACTCTTCCCTAGGTACATGGTGCCAAGGGGGCCTCAATTTACTTTCCATTGCAATTTTTAATCTTCCCTGAAAGATCAGCAGATTATGAGCATTTTCTTTTCTCAGCACAATCACTTAGAGCACAGCTTCACAATGACACTGTGTGCCACATCACAAAAAAACAAGAAGGGGGGAGGTGAGGAAGAAGAAAGGAACATCAAGTTTCAGTTCGTACAACTCAGAGCAACATTCCAAGCAATGATTCAAGAAGAATATACAGTGTATATTCACAAAGTCAAGTGAACATATACAAGTTTCAATTCAGCCGAAACTGGATGGGGAGGTGGGAATGACTCTGCAAGGCAACAGCACAGAAAGCAATCTTTGTCATTAGCATAAAAAACTGAATAATATGTTAAAATATCAATGAATTCATAAAATGCCTTCAAAGCAGATGGCTATAAAACATAGGCACAAGGCCACCTTTTGTATACCTCTTTTGTGCTACTCAGTTGTTGTCCCAGATTATTCATGAGGCTAGCCATTAAATGACATAATAGATGCTTTTTAAAAAGTAAAGAAATATCCAACTTTTTAAATTCTTGCTAGGCTCCAATTTGGTACAGTTATATTGTGCTGGGTGCAATATGCCTGTGAGACAATGGCATTTCCACAGGCCCTGAGCACTATTAACAGGTGGAATTATTGTTAACATGAGATGGAGGATCTAAAAAACTATGAAAACCAAACCAAAAAAGCATGCCCTGTCCCAGTGAGCTTAAAATATAATTAACTCAAAAACTAAAAAGGAAGTACAGGAAGGTGCCTTATACTGGCTCAGACCAGTTGCCCATCTAGGCTTTAACTGTCTTCTCAATTAATGGCTCCCATGAAGAGGCCTGAGTCCCTGACCCATCAAGAAGGAGATGAGATGCCTAGGGCTCAGTTTGGGTATTTCTGCAGCAAAGGAGAAGAAAGTGTTAAAAAACAATAATGACATCAACCAGGCAGTATAAAAGGCATTTTAAAAGAGATGGAAAGGATCAAATGGGTATCAACAAGTGAAGAATCCCACCTATAACCATTGATAAGAGGAAAGCAGGAAGTCATGAAGCAGGAAGTGTAAGAAGGGGTTTAGAAAGCAACAAAGACCAGAAAAATGCAAAGTGGGAAGATGTAGAGAAATGAGAGATGAAAGATAAGCAGGAGCAAAGGATTGACTGCATTTGAAAGTAACAGATTCTTAAACTGGAATGTGAAAGGGAAGAGATAGCCAGCACAGGGATACCAAAAGCAGGGAAACCCCATCATCTCTTTGTGTGTCCTGGAAGGTGGGGAGGATACGGAGTGACAGGATAAAAGAGAGAGAGAACCAGCATGTGACACAATTCTACTCAGATGCAAGCCCCATTGAGTTCCATGGGCTTTACTCCCAGGTAAGGGAAGCATGGGATTGCAGCCTTAAGGGAGGAACAGGAGACCAGGTAAGAGAGCACTGTAACAGCATGTGTTAATTTAATGCATGTATTTGCCACCATCAAGGCACAATATAAATCCTCAGGGTAGCTGAGAATAAACCAACCAGAACACTATCAGCGCAGTGGCATTGTTGTTTTATTTCATCTCTGCATGCTCAAAGCACTTTGCATACATAACGAATTTTACAGCAACCCAGGAAGGAAGGTCACTTATTGATTATTGATTATCTTCATGCTCTCAGGTGAGAACTTCCACAAAATTGCAGGGCATTCCTAACCACTAGCTGTGTTCCCATTCAGGAATAGAAGCCTTGCTGTGCTGCTCACGTCTTGGGAGAGGGGATACACTTACCCCTTACACCCCTCTGCAAGGCTTTACCTTGCTGATATAGCACGGCAGGGGACAGCTTTGGGGCTGGGTGCCAGTTCTGAACCTGAGCATTGCACAGCTATAGAGTGCGGGGGGGGGGGTGCTCTGGAAATGGGGCAAACGGGGAAGGATATTTAAAGTGCTAGAATGCGCAGTCATGGCTTCCCCAAAGAATTCTAGGAGCTATGGTTTGTTAAGGATGATGAGAGTTGTTAGGAGACCCCTATTCCCCTCAAGAGCTACAGTTCCCAGAGTTTCCTAGGAAAATTGATTGATTGTTAAACCTTTATGGGAAATGTGCCTCTGGGAAGGGAATAAGGGTCTGACCCTAACAACTCCCAGCACCCTTAGCAAGCTACAGTTTCCAGGATCTGTGTGTGTGGCATGACTGTTTAAAGTGGTCTCGCATGTTTAAAATGTATGTGGTGTGAGGGTGGCCTAGGTCTTAGTCCTTCACTCTCATCATCACACCCCACTGGATTGTCAAAAGCATGTGTGGTGAGCTGCCTTGAGGGTCAAAATATTCTAAACAAATAATCCGCCAGAGGGATAATTTGATGATAAATGGCATGTCTAATGACAGCTCTTAAGTGTGACCAGCTGCATCTTTTGAGGTCCGTCTTCATGCAACAATTTAACATGTAGCACTTAAAACTATCTTTACCGCACCACACAAGGCAATAGGTAGGCAACCAAGTTGCTGAAAGGTCATTAATAAAAGTTAAATTGCCTGACTATAATTGCCAACTCTCCACTTGAACATTCCCCTCAGGCACCGCTGTGGCATATTAATCTTATAATGGAGTTGTTACAAGGTTTTGGCATTTTCCGGCTCACTGTTCCCAAACAATTAACAGGGTGTGTGTTTTTCTCTGTGTGTGCTGGCTTGGGTGATTTTAAAAATTATTTTAATCAGTCTGACCTTTGAGGCCCATAAGAAAATGCCCCTTTGTTTATAATGAGATAACCAAAACCAGGGTTTTTTAAAAAGGCACAGGCCTGCTGCTGTGCCAAGGAAAAAGCTAATTCTTCAAAAGTTTTGTTTCTGCTGCCACAGGAAGCTTACTGATCTTGGGCAATCATGGATCACATGAAAATATATGAGGAGGCGGGGTACTCTTTGGGAGCTAGAGGAAAGAGGGCAGCGAGATAGCAGAATTCTTTTCAAATTGGGACTGAGGGCTGTGGAAGCCAGTCTGGAGATAAAGTTATTGTTGCTCTGAAGATTTATTGGTAGCTTTTCTGTCATGTTGGGAAGAAGAGAGACTTTGACACTACTGGGTTGGTGCGCCAACGAAGAGGGTGTAGCCACAGAGGCTGGTCTGTCAGGGTGACTGGAACACTGTTCCGCCAGCCTCCACCAGCCTCACCTGCCTGCCTTCCAACTCACAGCTCAACCAGGGGGTGGAACTACCTGCCAGCTATCTGCACCTTAGTCTCCGGATTGCTTTTGTAGAACACAGCTGCAAGGAGGAGGAAAAGGACAGGGACAAAACCAGAACTGGTTGGTTCCACCTGGCACCGCCTCCAGCTGGCCTCCCTTTCTTCTGCCCTGCACACCAGCCACCACAAGGCCCAAGGTAACCTCAGGAAGAATATAGGGCTATTAAGAATCCACAGATGACAGATTCCAAAGCAGACTCACCTGATTTGATCTGGGTGGGAAATGACCCACATTGGATCATGAGACCGCTACAGAATCTGAGGTCCTGCAAGTCCCTTTAGCAAGGCATCCAAAGGTCACAGAGCTGCCTCTTTCTGGTCACATTTTTTATTCCATTTTAAGAACCCTTGGACATTCAGTTGCCTACAGCCTAGAGCTACTACAGAGGACTCCTTGCTGCCACTAGAGGAAACCCCCACCCCTACCGCAAGCATAGATAGATAGATAGATAGATAGATAGATAGATAGATGATAGATATAGATAGATATAGATAGATGATAGTTTATTTACATTAGTTTATTTATTTATTTATTTTCCCACCTTTCATAATAAGATCTCAGAGCAGTTCACACAGTAACAACCAGATGTTCCATTGCTCGCAGTGGGAATTCTATGGAAAACACTGGGATGGACATAACTTAAATGGGCCTGCCCACCCCTCTTAGAAGTGCCATCCTCACAACTGTTACCAAAGGCAGGAGTAGTCATCAATAGTATTAGGAAGAGCTAATACCCAGTGTTAGGTGTAGGCACTGACATGGTACTATCCTCTTAATCACTACCTAGGATACATCGTTTTATAGATATAGTTAGTGTGTGTGTGTTGCAGGAGGAGCCTGAGTCAAGAAATAAAGGTTCTGGGGCCATCTTCTGGGAACCCTGATTCAAGAAACCCTGGAGTTTTACGCGCCAGTTCTTCCAGCCAGTCCAGAAAGGGTACCTGGGTGCTCTCATGGATGTTACAACCCCCACAAGTCTTGAAGGTCAATTCTATATATGTGGAAAAGTGGAGGGAGAATGGTGCCTTTACCGGTTGCCAAAATTCCAAGAGGAGAAAGAGAAAGAAGCAGGGGGAGATCTTTGGAGAACTCCTATTGCGAAAAAAATAATGCACTCCAAGCTGTAAGCTATAAATTGTTCCTTTTTTCACCAAAGAGCAGCTTTCACAAAAGCTGCTGTTATCCATTATGCACTCTCCATTGTAACCATTCCTCATTGGCTCAGGCCCTCGAAAACACACACACACACACACACAGAGAGAGAGAGAGAGAGAGAGAGAGCGCTCCAGCCATCTCTCCTGAATTACCAACTATTATTTTGCACACGCACACAAAAAAGAGTCAGACAGTAAATACACTTAAAAGTCACTTGCTGAACTTGATGCCCTGAATATTTAAGGATGTGAAGAGTACCAGACCTAAAAAGCAAGTTAGGAAGAGGCGTTTTCTTCGAGACCATTCAATGTGTCCAGGCAGGAGAAAAAGCATTAAATACTAAGGATCAAATTAATATCTGTGGGTTTCAAGTCCCAAAGAGAAAAACAAACATGCACAGCTACAGATAAATGTCCTGAATAAAGCAACAGGTTTCTGAACTGTTATATTGCAGATCCATAATAAAAATAAAACCTAGCAACCTTTTGTGCTGGATGTTGTACAATCAGTTACAGCATCCTGTATGTGTTTACATGGAAATAATTCCTCTGTGTCCAGGTAATATTTGTTTTATGACATATTGATCCTGCCTATTCTCCAAGCACCTCAAAGGAACAAATATACAGTGTGTCTCCCCATTTTACCCTCAGAGGGAGGTCAGGCTGAGAGATAGAGACTTGTGCAAGGTCTCTCAACGAGCTGCATGACCAGGTAGGGATTTAAAACCTGAGTTTCCTCAGTCCTCATCCTGCTCTCCCACACACGCCTAGACTGCAATCCTATACTAACCAGAATTTAGTGGGGTTTACTTCCAAAGAGGCATGCCAAGAATAAGCACTAAGTTATGGAGCTAGTTGGTTGCACTGTTAAACTACAGTTGAGCTGAAGTCCACTCACCCCTCTTGGTGTGATGGCGTTGCAGGACGGTAGAGGCTTCACTGGGGCCCTGACAAGAGAACTGGAACAGTGGTGCCCTTCCTGGTAGGCAGTGAGTGATTAAGCCCCCTCCGCCTATCAGGAACTGGCTGTGCCAGGGGGCGGAGCCGACAGAGCAGGTAGGCTTCCCTTGGATCCACCCCTTGCCCATTTAAGCACCCTGCACCTGTTTGTTCCTTCGCTGGATTTTTTCCCTGCCCACCCACCCTCGGTTTAAGCTGATAGTCAATGACTTTGCTGTGGCTATGGTGGTCGCCGTTCTTTAAGGGATTGGGTAGGAATTTGCCCTCTGGGCTAACTGGCACCAAACTGGTGGTTTTGCCTACCTCATAGCAATCGTCACAACTGGTTGGGCATTAGGGCAATCCTTCGTTTTGGATGGAGGGGAGGTTGTAGTCTCCGCCTGCCCCTTCAAATACTGGGGTATCGCATTGAAGGGATCTGGGGGGAGTGGCCATGTCTGTGTGCCCGGGCGGGGCCAGGGCCGAAGGCACTCCCCCATATGGCAGTCCCTGCAGGGGTCACCCTATTTGATGTAAGTCTTAGGAACCACACCTGGATTGACCACATATCAATTGCCCCATGCCCAAGCCAAATCTCGTTCATCTGTATTCAATAAAGTTGTGGCCTGTTATGACCCAAAAAACCCAGCCTCAATGGTCTCTTATTTGCATGGTTTGGGGTATAGGGAACCCGATGCCTGGTCCTGCAACTCTAGAAACTCACAAATAAATGAAAGAACATTGTTTATTCATCATTCTAGCTAAAGTCCAAACTGGGCATGAATGCAGTGTACATCTACATGGGGGGGGGGGGGGCTAATCTCAGCCGCGCAGGGCCTTCATAATAAACATAAAAATATTAAACATAATAAAATATTAAACTTTTTTATTTAAAAAAACAACTTCCCTATACAGTGCTGCCTTCAGACGACTTCTAAAGTTGGTATAGTTTCTTATCTCCTTGGCTCAAGGGTCAGATAACTCCATAACTGCAATATGGATGGAGTGCAACTGTTTGCTCTGCCAAGCAATAGCCTAGCACCAGTTGAAATAGGAAGCAAGTGAGCATTTATGCATTCATTAGATTTTTATATTAGATTTCCATGCTGCTCTGCCCCCTTCCACACACAGAGAGAGGAACAACAAACCATCTAGCCAGATGGCCCACACTTTGGTGAGGCGGAATAATCAGCAGCAGCAGCAGCCCAGCACTGCGCATGGCAGGCCCCTTGCCCTGGAAGGCGGGGGGGGGGTGCAGTTTCTGTGGGGAAGCAAATCAGATATGAACCAAGATGTCCTAAGTGAAATCTTGCAATGAAAAGCAGAGCACAATGACTAACAGTGATTGTGCTTGAATACTGAATTAAAGCCATACTCCTGCCCTGATCCAGAAACCACAGTGATGTTTTAAAAATGAGAATAGCATCAAATCAAATCCACCAGATTTTCTTTTTCTTTGTACAGTTTGGAGAACACAGATTACTATGATGATCCCAAACATCATTTAATATTTATGTTTAGGGTTATCCAAATTTACCAATAAATATCCTAAATATTAGATTATTCTGAAAGAACATTCACACACAATCATAAAGTTGTTGACAGAAATATGTCCTGCTTAGTTCAATAAGTCTTAGACTGTCATTCTATACCTAATTATGTGGAAGTAATGAACTTAGTAGGTTTTTCATCAATGTAGACATGCACAGAATTGAGCTGTTTGAGTTCAATATTAAATATATTTATTTAGAAGTGCCACTGAACTCTGTGATGCTTAGTCACACATATGCACTGGACTTTGAGTTTCATTGTATCCAAGAAATAAGATTGCATGCTGCTTTACTCATTCAATCCAATCATGTGTGACTTACCCTCATGTATCTGTGCATAGGACAGCAATCCTATGCCTAAATCTCACTGACCTCATTATTGCTTACTTCTGAGTAGACAATGATAGGGTCGCACCAGTCAAACTGCATTTAGGCAGACTTGAACTCACAATGGTGCAAACATAAATTAATAGCGTTATTCATCCAGGTAGCACTCCCAAACGTAAAAGTCATATTCATTATATGGAGCAATTAAGAAACCAATTAAAGCAAAGGTTCCCAAATTCATTTGACCTACCACCAGTGCTGTTTTTGTAGAAAGAGAGGTGCCGGAACTCACCATGAACACCCCCCTTGTTCTCTCAGAATGGCAAAGGTGCCCACCTGAGAGGTGCTGGAACTGAGTTCCGGTGAGTTACAGCTGGAAAAAAGCCCTGCCTACCACCCCCTTTTCAGGAAAAAAATATTCAGTGCCTCCCCCCAGAAATCTACCTTCTTTAAGTGAACAGTGGTGGGTTTGGCACCGCAACACGCCTGCCATTGGCCAAATAGGCAGACAAGCTGCAATTCGCTTCCCAAACCTGGGTGAAGCCGAAAAGGGTCCACCAAAGCCCAGGAAAACCCCTCGCCTCCAACACGGATACAGGGAAGGCATTATTGATGTCCTGCAATGGCACCCAGCCTGGCAGGAAGCGTCATTACACAACAGATGAAACATGCACAGACAGTTTTTCAAAATTCTCTTCTCTTCTTTCTTTATGCTTTCACCACCCCCTTATTTTTATTCAATGCCCCCAACTGCACTGCACCCAAGGCTACAGCCGCCCCCCTGGATCATACCCAGGGTGGTTTCGGCCATATTGGGAAACTCTGAATTAAAGCATCAGCTCCTCAGTGCTGTCTTAAAAGGACCTCTCTGCACACAAAAAGTTGCCAGCGTCCTTTCCTTTCTGTAAGGCAGAAATCCCATCAGTCAGTTCTTCCTGCAGCTGTTCAGGCAGAGAGAAAAAGCAAGCCTGAAGTTTCAAGCATTATCAGTGTGCAATCTGACCTTCCTTCAAATTGGAGTTTATCCAGTGTTCCTAACAACGCCCCAAGGGCAACTAAACCAGGAATGACTTTTTAAGCAATCATCCAACAATAGATTCAACATGTTTCAAATATCTTCTCTTATTTCCCAAACATTAATAGACAGTATTTTCATTCTGATAAGCATCTAGGCAAGTCACAAGAAAAACAAAGAAACAAACAACAACAACCACCAGGAATCAAACCACTAGCATTTTGCTAGTCTTTGTCCTTTGCATGACAGTTACAAAAAGTATGAGAAATAATTAAGATAGCTTCAAAGGCTGGGGTACAGCAGCCTCTTCCCTCTCCTGAAAATGGAGGGACTTAAAGGATTTAGAGGGAAGCTGCTCTCTTTTTAGTTTGGCAACAGCAGATGACCTCTTGGTGTTGGCCAGCTACTGACCACCATTGTTTCCCAAGAATATCCCAGATATAGTGTTGTTTTGGAGCATTTAGGTGGGGAAATGGTGCCCTCGTGGAATACGTGTATCCAAGCTGTCCTTGATATCAGACTTTGTAGCACTGCGATGCATCCTTGGGACTCTGCAAGGAGGCTTTGCGCCTCGACAGAGCTCTCCCCCATGCCTACCCTGGACCCCCCCAGCACTCTGCACCAGGCAGTGAAGCACCTGCCATTTAAATTGTTTGCAACGCCCTGAGCCACGCTCTGGAGCTAATCCGAGGAACCCTGCTACAATGTTAGCTCACCCAGGGGCACTGTGCTGTGCCCCTCCCCTCAAGTCTGGAATCGACTCTGCTTGAAATATTTCTATGCATCAATTTCCTCACATTCTTCTCTTATCCCCCACTTTGGAGCTGAGAAACCATCTCTATATATCCTTTCCTTGCACTGCTAAAGAGAAGAATTGGGAGGGGGGATGACACGTCTGAAGTGGCTGTTTAGTTGCCAGAACACTTAATCTAGCCACCACCCTAAATTTTAAAGGGGGCCCCTGGATAATGCCTTGAGGACTTCCCATTAAACTGTCTGTAACAAGCTGGAAACCACTACAGATTCCTGCTTCCTATGACAATTCTTGCCAATGATGGGTTCAAGATATGTGCAACAGCTCCACAGTGTGTGTGTGTGCGCGCGCATACACATTATTAAAAAGAAATAAAACTGCATATCATCAATTCCTCCCAAGGAAAGCCTCAGTCTGCAAAAGAATTTGATCATTCCCATTTCAGCAACAGGGAATTTCAGCATTTCAGAACTATCACCCTGGAATTTCCCTCAACTTTCACTGAAAGAAGGTCTACACTGATACTGGTTTCAAAATTGCCAGGGACTCCAAGACCTACAACATCATTACTCTCTACCATAATCCAAAATATTAAATTTCAGCAACTTGTTGCTGTTTTCTTTTTTAAAAAAATAACAGCAGCAACAACATTGAGCATCTGTTTATATTTAGGACAGTCATTTTACTGTATTCAAAGGCAGAAAAAAAAGGGTTGGAACTAATGTTTCTCTGCTCTCTCTCCCACTGAAGAAAAATTAAGGAATGAGCAGAAAAATGTATGCTTAATGTAAGGAATCAAAGAGCAATTTACAGTGAAAAAATCACATCATCTGCATCAAAATATTAGGGATGGTAAGAGGAGGATGTTTGCTGTATGAAATTCAGAATACTCTTTATCTAGTTTATCAGTGCTCAAATGTATTATGAACTGAGACATTTACACCACAAGTAAATGAAGGATCCTCAGCATACATCCAAAATGTCCTTTAATTTAGGTCAATTGACTTTGCCTATATTATGGGAACTTTGGGTTGGGAACTTGCCCAGATCTTGTTCAGAAAAGCTTAGGGACTGCCCAGTTCCTGCCCCCCTCCCCAGCTTGGGAGCATCCCTGGGTTTGCCAAGTAGTCTTTCCCTGGAGGTGTAGATAAAGGCTATGGAGAGATTTCCTTAGAACTGTTTGAGCTCACATTGGTATCCAGAAAGGACAAACACACAGAGGCTAAATTTTAAAGCAAACCAATGAAATGCAAATAACAAATAAATAATGCAAAGTTTTATGGGTATAAAACTTTCAGGAGGGAATTGCAGTCTTCTGCATCCGCATGTATATTCCAAAGATGCTCCTGTTCTACCGTCCCAATACTTCTGTATGTGCAAAGTGTTTTATATCCTTATAACAACCCTCAATGTGTAGACTACTATTTTTATCCCATATTGCCTGGGGGGTGGGGACTGAGGCTGAGAGGAAGTGGCTTCCCCTAGGCTATCAAAGGAGGTCACAGTTCAGTGATGGAGCACGTGGTTGACATATGCTCCCCAGTTCAATTCCCAGTACCTCCAGTATGAAGGATCATGTAGCATGGTGGGAAAGGCCTCTGCCTGAGAGGCTGCAGGACCAGAGTTCCTCGATTTTGACGACTTCAATCTGACTCTGTATATTGAATGGAAAAGGCAAGATTCTGGACAGAGAAGTTGATCTGGCAAGCTTGTGCATAAGATGCTTGGAAGACGCTTCAGGAGTTGGAGGCAACCTCTACTTCCTCCAGACAGATACAGAAGAAACACAGAAGGCTCCCCTGGGTGCATCCATCAGGCTAACAGTGTGTGTGTGTGTGTGTGTGTGTGTGTTAATAAGGATTCTTAGATCACGGACTGCAGTTTCTTGAGGATGGACTTCTGGCAAGCGATGGGCTGCACCTCACAACGGTTGGGAGGAATGTTTTTGCCAAAAAACTAAGAAACCTCATCAGGAGGGCTTTAAACTGACTAATGTGGGGGAGGGAGACAGTGCTCCTGAAGGTAGGAGTCTATTAATTGATGAAGATGATCATCCAAATGTCATAGACCAAATGGAGCAAACAGCAAGCAGACCTAGTGGTGGGAGGAAAAAATCCTTAAATAAGAGACACGGGGGAATGACTAATGGACTTCAATGTCTGTACACTAATGCACAAAGCATGGGAAATAAACAAGATGAGCTTGAGCTCTTGGTACAGCAAACTAAATATGACATAATAGGCATCACTGAAACCTGGTGGGATAAGTCCCACGATTGGAATGTAAAAATGGAGGGATACAATCTATTTCAGAGAAACAGACCAGACAAGAAGGAGGAGGAGTGGCGTTATATGTCAGGGATGTGTATACCTGTGAAGAGATCCAAGATTTAGAACCTCAAAGCCAAAGTGAGAGCATTTGGGTCAAAATTAAGGGAGAGAAGAATAATAGTGACCTCATTGTGGGAGTTTACTATAGATCCCCAAGCCAAACGGAGGACATAGATGATGCCTTCCTGGAACAGATGGCCAAGCATGCAAAAGGAAGGGAGATAGTAGTAATGGGGGACTTCAATTACCCAGATATTTGTTGGATGTCAAACTCAGCCAAGAGCGTAAGGTCAAACAGATTCCTCACTGGCCTTGCAGACAACTTCATTGTCCAGAAAGTGGGAGAAGCAACAAGAGGAACAGCCATTTTAGATCTGGTCCTAACCAATGTCGATGACCTGGTTAATGGGGTAGAAGTGGAAGGATCATTAGGCGCAAGTGATCATGCTCTTCTGAAGTTTACTATACAACGGAAAGGAGCAGCCAAGCATACTAGGACTCAATTTCTTGACTTTAAGAAAGCCGACTTCATAAAACTTAGGGAAGTGCTGGGTGAGATCCCATGGACAGTAATGCTAAAAGGAAAGGGAGTTCATGATGGCTGGGAGTTTGTTAAGAGGGAGATAGTAAAAGCACAACTTCAGGCAATACCAATGAGACGGAAACATGGAAGGTGCCTAAAGAAGCCAGGGTGGCTATCTAAAGAACTTTTAACTGAGTTAAGATTAAAAAAGGATGTGTACAAAAAATGGAAAAGGGGGGAAACCACCAAAGAGGAATTCAAACAAATAGCCAGCACGTGTAGACACAAAGTCAGAAAAGCTAAAGCACAGAATGAACTCAGGCTTGCTAGAGAGGTTAAAAGCAACAAAAAAGGCTTCTATGGGTATGTTCGTAGCAAAAGGAAGAACAAAGAAACAGTGGGGTCACTCAGAGGAGAAGATGGTGAAATGCAAACAGGGGACACAGAAAGGGCTGAACTCCTCAATGCCTTCTTTGCCTCAGTCTTCTCCGATAAAGAAAACAATGCCTGACCTGAAGATTTTGGAGGAAATGATTCAGCAGAGGAAACACAGCCCAGAATAACTAAGGAGATAGTACAAGAATACTTGGCTAGTTTAGATGTATTCAAGTCTCCAGGGCCAGATGAACTGCATCCAAGAGTATTAAAAGAACTGGCAGATGTGATCTCAGAACCACTGGCAGTCATCTTTGAGAATTCCTGGAGAACAGGCGAAGTCCCGGCAGACTGGAGGAGGGCAAATGTTGTCCCTATTTTCAAAAAGGGGAAAAGAGAGGACCCAAATAATTACCGCCCAGTCAGTCTAACATCAATACCAGGGAAGATTCTGGAGCAGATCATTAAGCAAACAGTCTGTGAGCACCTAGAAAGGAATGCTGTGATCACCAATAGTCAGCATGGATTTCTGAAAAATAAGTCATGTCAGACTAACCTGATCTCATTTTTTGACAGAATTACAAGCCTGGTAGATGAAGGGAACGCAGTGGATGTAGTCTACCTTGATTTCAGCAAGGCATTTGACAAGGTGCCCCATGATATTCTTGTAAAGAAGCTGGTAAAATGCGGTCTTGACTATGCTACCACTCAGTGGATTTGTAACTGGCTGACTGACCGGACCCAAAGGGTGCTCATCAATGGTTCCTCTTCATCCTGGAGAAGAGTGACTAGTGGGGTGCCACAGGGTTCTGTCTTGGGCCCGGTCTTATTCAACATCTTTATCAACGACTTGGATGATGGACTCAAGGGCATCCTGATCAAATTTGCAGATGACACCAAACTGGGAGGGGTGGCTAACACCCCAGAAGACAGGATCACACTTCAAAACGACCTTGACAGATTAGAGAACTGGGCCAAAACAAACAAGATGAATTTTAACAGGGAGAAATGTAAAGTATTGCACTTGGGCAAAAAAAATGAGAGGCACAAATACAAGATGGGTGACACCTGGCTTGAGAGCAGTACATGTGAAAAGGATCTAGGAGTCTTGGTTGACCACAAACTTAACATGAGCCAACAGTGTGACGCGGCAGCTAAAAAAGCCAATGCAATTCTGGGCTGCATCAATAGGAGTATAGCATCTAGATCAAGGGAAGTTATAGTGCCACTGTATTCTGCTCTGGTCAGACCTCACCTGGAGTACTGTGTCCAGTTCTGGGCACCACAGTTCAAGAAGGACACTGACAAACTAGAACGTGTACAGAGGAGGGCAACCAAAATGGTCAAAGGCCTGGAAACAATGCCTTATGAGGATCGGCTAAGGGAGCTGGGCATGTTTAGCCTCGAGAAGAGGAGGTTAAGGGGTGATATGATAGCCATGTTCAAATATATAAAAGGATGTCACATAGAGGAGGGAGAAAGGTTGTTTTCTGCTGCTCCAGAGAAGCGGACACGGAGCAATGGATACAAACTACAAGAAAGAAGATTCCACCTAAACATTAGGAAGAACTTCCTGACAGTAAGAGCTGTTCGACAGTGGAATTTGCTGCCAAGGAGTGTGGTGGAGTCTCCTTCTTTGGAGGTCTTTAAGCAGAGGCTTGACAACCATATGTCAGGAGTGCTCTGATGGTGTTTCCTGCTTGGCAGGGGGTTGGACTCGATGACCCTTGTGGTCTCTTCCAACTCTATGATTCTATGATTCTATGATTCTAAGAGTTAATAACACGCTAATAAGCCTCTCTCCTTCAGCCCCCTCACTGGGTAACAGTTCCTTGATATACTTGCTGTGAACATTTGGACAAGAGCACTTGCATATAAGGGAGCCCCCCACTGAAATTCCTGTGCACACGCTTGGTTCACTATCCAGAACCACATGTGCAAGATCCCATGCTGAAATCCAGCTTTTACATCCACATTTAACTTTGATCCTCTGCATCAAACCTCCTCAGCCTGATGCCCTCCAGATGTTTAGGACTACAGCTCCCATCAGTCCCAGACAGCATGTCTAATGGTCAGGGACAGTGAGGATTGTGGTCCACTATGCCTGCTCCAGATTGGGAAAGGTTGCGATTCACTGAAACCCAAGAAAGTCAGAGTTTGCAATATGCATGCAGAGAGAACAAACCATTTAACTGCTACTTTATTTGTAGTCCTGCCCATTAGAAGTCCATGATTCCTAATACAGTCAAGAGTTTTTTTTCTGTTTAATTTGCATCTCCTGCTTATACTCACATGTAAAATATAGGATTCAATGGACCTTTTAAGAGATTAAGTAATGATTTTAACATGTCCTTCAAAACTTTAAAGTTCTTTGTTGGAAACTGCATGTTTGCTATTCAAACATAAAAGGCTAATAAAGTTCTTCATGAAATTACTTTAACAGGTAACTACTTGTTCAATTTGCAGTAGGAAAAGTTTATTTAATTAATTTCTATCTGAATGTTCTGGTATTCAAAGGACGATACCCAATGGATATTGTTTAAAACCAGCTGGGAACAAACAGCACGGATGGTAGGGCTGTGGCTGTACAAAGAGAAAAAAGTTTAATCTTTGTTTAGTTTAAATGTTTTTTAAAAAGCTGCTGATGAAGGACCCTGGAATGGGTTTTTAATTGCTATTGCTCTTTTATCTGCATGGGATTTATGCTGGCCTGTGTTAGCAGCATTGTTAAAACTGCCAATGTCATAATGCCGTTATACAAATGCAACTGCATTTGGAAGGCTGTGTGCGGTTCTGGTCTCCTCACATCCAAAGGGACATTGCAGAGCTGGGAAATGTTCAGAAAAGAGCAACCAAAATGATGAAGGGGACGGAGGGAGCCTCCCCTAGGAGAAGAGCTTGCAGCATTCAGGACTTTTTTGTTCAGAGAAAAGGACAGGAAGAGGTGACAGGATAAAAGTTTATACATTTATACATGGCATGGATGAAGTGGATAGAGAAAAGCCCTCCCCCCTCCCTCATAATTCCATATCCTCCAAGTGTCCTGATTTTCCAGGGACAGCCCCGCAATTTGATCCTGGAATTTCCCTATTTCTTCCTCTAGTGCTTGAAATCCTCTGAACTGTTATTTTGGAGTACCGTAGATTGAATCCAGCAGATTTAATGGGAATCCAGAAGATTAGAAATTAATCACATCCATTAGAAATTAATCATCATTAGCAAGGTAGGGTTTAAAAACCTGGGAAATTTGCTTTAGTTTCTTTTTCCCATTCTAGGAAGGAACATATGAAATGGCCTTAATCCAAGTTAGAACATGATTAGTTCATCTAGCTCAGTACTGCCCTCTGGTAACAGCTAGCATTGCAGACAGGATAACCTTGGGTTTGGTAAAGACTGCAAAAGCACCATCCTCTGTAGATTCACTCTGAGGCAAGTCCCCTTCTGTTCAAGGCAGCTGATTCTCAGGTAATGCACATCGGATTGTGCTGTAATACCTGGGAGTAAGCTTCAGTGAACTTAATCGGACTTACTTCTGTGTAAGCATAGGATTGGTCTGTAGGGGTATTATTAAAAAATAATTTCTTTCTATAGTAACAAAACTGCCGTGTGCATTCCATGGTATAAACAGAATCCCTTTCCCTGAAGCCACAGTCTATTTTGACAATTAATATTATATATGTTTATACATTCAGTGTTCTCCAAAAGCTTGATCAGCTGTTCCTTAAGTGTAAGCATAATTGCAGATTCCCAGTATCAAATCAAGGCTATATAAGCAGCTAATAAGGGATTTAAAATAAGTACTCTATAGCAGTGTTTATAACATATCACCTGTATCATTAGGTAACAAGGACTATGGTTCCAATGTAGTACTGACACCCATAATTTGAGAGGACTTCCCCTTCAGAAAACCAGAGGCCAATAGGGCTGTACATGATTACACTCTTGCCAAAATTTCAACACATGAGCATGAACTGCTGAGCTTTTTAATCTAATTAAACTGGCTGGTAGTGCTACTGATATATCAAAAAATGTGCTGACAGCAATCTCAATGACTGACTGGAGGAGGGCCGGGGTGAACAACGACAGCGTCGGAGGAGGAGGAGACTGGAGTATCCTGGAAAAAGTCTTGGTTGGCTAGAACCCTGAAGAGTCGGAGCATTCCAGATTGCAACATTTTCTTGCATATTATATTGTAATAGATCGTTGGTGTTAGTTTTTTTAGGTTTAGTAAATATTAGCTTTTGATTAGAACTTGTATGTTATTACTGGACTATGTTATAAGACAGTCTCAATGTCAGTCTAAGGTGGCTTACAGATAAAAATAAGATCTAAAAAGGGGAAATCATTAACAAGCAATTAAACACTGATAGAATTAAAATCACACACACAATTTCTTAAACCTATACAAATAATTACAATAAAAACAGAACAGCTGTTTTCATATTTGAAACAGCCCTTTCAAATATGGCTTTTTGTGCACTATCAGCATATCTTCCTATGCCTGGGGGTGAGTGTTGGTGGGTGGGTATAAATGTGCTGAAATACACTTGTGTTCATCATATTTATGCAATAACTGCACCTTTGCATTCCACGTCAATTGCAACTGCCCAGCAGGTTGCCTTGGTGTCAGAATGCGCAGAGACGAAAAGTCCCAGATGTCAGATGGGCTAGACCCACAGAGCTCACACTAATCTGTAACAAATTTGAGGCACATCTGAATTGCTTGCATTCAGGCTTCTCTCACTTCTATGGAATTTACTTCCCTCACAGGGCTTTTGATACCAAAATAGATTTGCCGGCAGCTGTCTGGGCTGTGGCAAGGTTATCAGGGGAGCCCCGACTTTTCAAAGCAGCTTATTTATGTGGTTGTAAGCTGTTTTAAACTGTTTTTAATGCCGTGTTTTAATGTTGTAACCTGCCCTGAGTCCTTAGGGTGAAGGGTGAGTAATAAAATAGGAGTGGGGGAGAGAGGGGCACTGGCGCGACATCTCAAACAGAAAGGTTCAAAACCAAGAGAAAGTCAAAGCTGCATCATTGAGCATATGCTTGGGAGGCAGAACTGTGGCCTTGCATCAGCAGACCCAATACAAGTTTTGCTTTAGCTCTTCCCTCAAAAAATAGTTGGTACAAGCTTGTGCTATCAATGGGATACCAGGGCAAAGTAGTTCCCTGGGCAGCAAGTGTGAGTTTGAAGGGCCCCCCCCCCCCCGGTGGTGTTGGGGGTGTGCCAGGGGGAAGACTTCAGCCTAGATTTCTGCCTGGCTCTGTATTTCTCTGTCTGCCTGTCTCCAGAATGAGGGGTGGGAGCAGTTGCCCCTTCCCAAGCGTGGGGAGAGGCCAACCACCTGGGGCCGTGCCAGGGCCTCAGGAGACAGAGGGAGTCCCAGGTGAGGAGTCAGATCCCAGGCAGGTTCCAGTGGTGTAGCCCCCCCCCCCAACGCCTCCCTGCACATCACCCAGATGCTTGGCTCCTGCATCACCTGTCCCTGCCTCTCATCCTCACACCGCTGGAGGCAGCCCATAACCCATCCTCCCAGAAAGAGCCCGCTGCTCAGTCTGATTCAGAGCTGCCACTGCCACCACCTCCATTATTTAGGTCATGGAGATGCCAGAGCAACCCAAAAAACAGTCCCACTTGCCACACTGAAGTCGTGCCCACCCCTTTCCCATATAAGGGACCCAAGCGGGGTGTCACTTGTTGGCTCAACATCTTCGCTTGCCTAGCCATGCAGAGCACCTGCTGAGCCTCTGAACCCCTGCATGAAAGACAGAATCATTCAATGGCAGAATGGAAGAGACTCTGGGGGACATCAAGTCCAACCCCCTGCTATACAAGAATCCCAACTAAATCATATATACCAAATGGCCATCTCTGCTTATAAACCTCTAAGGAAAGAGAAAACACTGCCTCACATGCACCTCTTCCACTGTTGAACAGATCTTACTGTCAGAAAGTTCTTTCTGATGTTTAATTGGAATCTCCTTTTTTGAAGCCATTGGTACAGGTCTTAGCCTCCAGAGCAGGAGAAAACAAGCTTGCAGGGAGCAAGAGCTTCCATGGGACAACTCTTTAAATATTTCAAGATGGCTCTCATATCTCCTCTCAATCCCCTCTTTTCCAGGTTAGACATACCCAGCTCCTTCAACCGTTCCTCATCGGGCTTGGTTTCCAGACCCTCTGTTATCTCAGTTGCCCTCCTCTGCACACATTCCAGCTTGTCAACATCCTACTTAATTTGTGGCATCCAGAACTGGACGCAGGATTCCAGGTGTGGTCTGACCAAGGGAAAATAGAGCGGTACAATAACTTTCCTTCATCTGGACACTAGACTTCTGTTGAAGAAGAGAATTAGCTTTTTTTTGCTGCTGCATCACACTGTAGACTCATGCTAAGTTTGAAGTCTTCTAAGATCCTAGATCCTTTTCACATGTACTACTGTCAAACCAGTTGCCCCCCATCTTAAATTTGTGCAGCTGATTCTCCCTGCCTACGTAAGTGTAGAACTTGACATTTGCCCCTATTGAAATTCATTTTGTTAGTTTGGGCCCCGTTCTCCAAACCTGTTAAGGTCATCTTGAATCCAATAAAGCTTGCAGTAGAAAGAGATCCAAGTCTGAGTCTTCCCTCTAGCCAGGACACCATTCCCAGTCACCTTCTGTACATGGTTGCCTTCTGTACATGGAATTTGAGGGTGCAGGCTCCTTCTTGGCCTTCACCTACAACAGAAACATGTCTAGGGCCGGCCTCGTTGATACTGATGTCTAGATTGCAAACCCCTTGGGACAGGGACCAGCCAAACCTGTCACTTGTTAAGTGCTAGATACAGAAATGCAATCGTGATGGTGGTAGTTTTAGGAGAAGCCTAAAAACAGAAGCACATAGAGAGTAGCCAAAGATGTGCATCTGTAAGATCAACCACAGAATAAAAAAAGGCTGCATCATAGCCAAGATTCGCACATCTGGCAATCATGTTTGGCCCTTTGTACATCCCAAAAGAGGCCCATCTCCAATAATTTCCTGGCCATTTCTCTCCAACGGGTTCCTTAAAAGCACAAGGAGTAAAATGTAACCCTAGAAGAGGCCTTGAGAAGAATGTGGCTTTAAGTAAACACTTGCAGAGTCAGAGAGACCACAAATAAGAGCAAATATTGACACGGAAATAAAAAAAAGAGATGAATAACTGGAAGAATTGTATTTGTAGCCAAGAAAGCAGAGAGGGAGGAACCATCTAGAAGTTTGCACTGCAGAGACACCATAAACTTTGCCCTGCCAGCACTACTATCTACATGACAAGCATCAACACATAACCTGAATTTTTTGCATTCTTCTTCCACCCTGAAACACACACACACACACACACACAGACCAGCAGATTTCCAAGCCATGACTTTATACAAGCAAAACAATACTTCGGTTTCTAATGTACTACAGAGGCAGAGGGAAGTAGCAACCATTTCTCTGGGTATCTAGTTTCTATAGTTTCAAACTTATTATTCAGACTTATTACTTGTCCTAAGGACCAAGCTGCTAGATCTGTGCTTGGAATTCCTGCACTTTTTAAAAGATGAGACGCAGTGGGGAGACCAGATCAGACAATGGTTGCAGCATTGGCAGGGCCAGAATCAGAGGTCAGGATCACTGGCCATTTGCTGAGGGTTGCACCCCAAAAGGGGGCTCACTGCAAAGCCCTGGGAACCTTCTGGTTGGGTGAGGATGGGGGCAGAAATTAGATGCAGTTCAAATGGGAATGCAAACCTACCTAATCTGCACTTCCCAAAAACACAACCCGAACAACAGGCATCCTTCACACTCTTCTGAATTTTGCTGAGAACGATATGTACAAAAATGACTATATGACGGGAAAGTGTACATAACAGTGCATATATATACTTGTGAAAATAACATACAGGAATGCATTCAGCTAGGAGAAATTGCTTGCAAAAATATGTCTGTGAGGCAAACATGCATACAAAAGTTTTTACACAAGAATATTGGAAAAAAATGAATGAGGACCTTGCAAAAAATATTGAAAACTGATCTGGACACGTGAAAAACTGAATGCAGGATTGGAAAAGTGGAGAACTGAAATGGCCAGGTCCACCCATTCCTAGCTGCTTCTCTTCCTTTCTTTTGGTGCCTGTTCACCTGGCACCTCCACACATCCCGCCCCCCAACCCGCCGTCACCACCGCCTTCTCTCTCTCCGTAGTGATGCTGATTGGGCACAAAGGAATAAGGCAACTGAGTGGGCATGAGCAAAAGTGGGCAAGGAGCAAATGCAGGGCTCACTATGAACATTTTTTGTTTTCCAATAGTTGAAATGCTGAAACAGTGAAGATAAAGCATAGCCTAAATTTTGGCCAAAGTATTGGTGCATAAATGCAAAGTGAGTTTGTCCCCTTTCAGTGCACCCTTTGGAAAGCCCCTTGCAACAGTATTTGAAATGTTCTCTCCACTTCTGCATGTGGATCTTCCAATTCCAGTCTCCAGGACTGCATTTTGCAATATATTTATTTTTAACCTAACTATCCACCACCCAGTATCATGTCTAGTTTGGTCCCAGCACTGAAATTTCAGAGAGAGCCTCGTTTGCCTCAGCTGTGCTTTCAGATGAGACAGCCCCAGTAACAATAACACCAGTAAAACGTTAATTTAAACAAGTGAAATACAGAAGAATAAATAAGGAAAGACGTTTATCCAATGGGTAGATTTGTTTATCTCCTATGACAGCCCACCCACAATGCAGTGGAGTGACAAAATGCATCTTGGTGATTAAGAGAATGAAATAAAATTGAACCTAAAATAGCTAAACCCAAAATGTCAGTAACTGGAAGGAAGTTTATTTCTGCAGCTTGACACACTGAACTATTCCAAAATGTTTTTCTGCATTCCAGAGCAATGCTTCCACTTACCATTTTTAACTCCCTGGTTCTGCTCCTGGATTTACTGCCTCTGTGTTGAATACTTCAGTTCAGCAGCATCCACAAATATCACTGTTCAGACCTTATGAGTAGAATGCACAGAGTGGGATCTCACCTGACAGCCCTACTTCCTGCTATCTGTATATTCAGCATAATTTCACCATACAGGCTGTTAACAGATGGGGAATCCTGTAATAACTCCATGATGCGTCTAAAGCCTTCGCAACAGCAGTGAGGAACCTCAGACCAAATGAGCCATAGGCCAAATACAACACTCCAGGCCAAATGAGCTTCAGACCAAATGCACCACCCCAGCCTTACAATGCAGTTCATCAGATCCTTCCTAGCTTCCATCCCCTCTCCCTAGAACAGACCCCTCACCAGGACTGGCACCAACAATTTTAATGTCAACTTGCTCTTAATATTTGATTTTATAGGTACTTTAATGAATATTTTATATAGCTTTGTGTAAACTGCTTAGATGGTGGCGGGGTGGGGGGTTGGTTGGCTAAGTTATATATAGTAAAGTAAAGATACCCCTGCCCGTACGGGCCAGTCTTGACAGACTCTAGGGTTGTGCGCTCATCTCACTCTACAGGCCGGGAGCCAGCGCTGTCCGCAGATACTTCCGGGTCACGTGGCCAGCGTGATGAAGCTGCTCTGGCGAACCGGCACCAGAGCAGCACACGGAAACGCTGTTTACCTTCCCGCTGTAAAGCGGTACCTATTTATCTACTTGCACTTAAGGATGCTTTTGAACTGCTAGGTGGGCAGGAGCTGGGACCGAAAGACGGGAGCTCACCCCGCTGCGGGGATTCGAACCGCCGACCATGCGATCGGCAAGTCCTAGGCGCTGAGGTTTTACCCACAGTGCCACCCGCGTCCCACCCAAGTTATATATAAATCTCGTTAAATATATAAATCAGAAATTTAGAGCCTAGGAGGCTGCTTTATACCAACTTGGGCTGACTGTCTTGCTCAATACACTGACTGGAAGTGGTCCTCCGGAAGTCTGCTTCAGAGAGCGACATCTCAAAGATGCCAGGGGAGGGTCACAGAACCACCAGTGTGCAAACAGGGGCTCTATTGCTGAGCTACAGCCTCTCCAGGCAGACCAAAGCAGCATCCCTCTCACATAGGAAACATTTGGGGGTTGAGCCAAGGTGAACACAAATGGAATTATAGACTTCCACTCCCTGGTGCCAGTAAATCAACTAGAGGAAGATAGGGAAGAAGAAAATTATGCCAAGCAATACAATGAATTACTGTGTGTGCTTTAATGAGTGCTTTGGAAGGTGGCAGCTATTAAAAAGTAATCTCCACTGATCTTTTATTCAAAAGAACTGAACACAAACTTAACACTTTCTTTTTTCCTTTTGAGATGGTGGTTTAATCAGCTTGGATTCTAGCTCCCATTCTTCTGAAATTATTGCCAGGTTACATAAAGAAACTGCTGGAAACATCTGAGGTCCAGGAAGCCCAATATCAGATTATTTACAATATTGTCAGTAGCCCCAGTGCTGAGGAGTCTGCTCAGTCCTGAAGCTGCTACATCCTTCTGCCCAACATCTCAGCTTTCTTCTCCCACACCCACCTTGCCTCAATCCACGACGTTGTCGTTTATGTGATTAACATGAATACTTTTAGCGGCTTTTGCAAATAAGGCTGCTTTATATGTGACAAGCGGGTAGCAGTCAGATAATAAGTAGGAGAGTCAATGAGCACAAGAATATAAGAAGAACCAAAGGCCCATTTAGTCCAGCATTCTGGGCTCTACCCTGTGTTCTCTGTGCACTAGTGCAAGAACCCTTGTGCTAGCAGATGGCAGAATTCAAAGGGTGTGCAACAAAGGAATCCAACAAAGCAGTTGTGCTAGTGGAAGCTTGTTGCACAACAGCTGGTTTTTGATGTCCATCATGTTGTACAACAGTCTTTGTTAATGCTCTAGGTTTTTGCCTATGCAACCATATTCCATCAGTACAAGTATACCGCTAAATGACTAACAGGGTTGTGGTGGACACAGCCCCCTTTTCTTACCGTGGCCAACCAGATGCCCATGGGAAGCCCAAAGGCAAGCCCTGAGCATAATAATAATAATAATAATAATTTATTATTTGTACCCCGCCCATCTGGCTGGGTTTCCCCAACCACTCTGGGCGGCTTCCAACAAAGATAGTGGAAGCAGAACATAGCCATCCTGGCCAATAGTCATTGATAGCCTTATCCTCCACGAATTTGTTAGTCTTTCAAAGCATAACGTTCAGAACATGAGAAGTAACAGTTCTACTATTTTCTGTTCTGTTCAGGTCACCTCTGGAAGCAAGGACATTGGAACTTGTCCAGAGGAGGACACTTAGGATGGTGAGGGTATCTGGAAACCAAGTCCTAGGAGAAATGACTGGAAAAAAGCTTGGTATGTTTTGCCTGGAGACATGACAGCTGTTTTCAAATATCCGAAAAGCTGTCAGATCAAAGATGGAGTAGGATGGCATTCTGTTGCCCCAGAGAGCACGACTAGAATCAGTGGGTGGAAATTGCAAGGAAGCAGATTTCATCTGAATATCGGAAGAAACTTCTAATTGTAAGAGCCATTTAACAGTAGAACTGTCTGCCTCAGGATGTCGTGGGCTCATTTCATTGGAGGTATTTAAGCAGAAGCTGAAGGTCCACCTGTCAGGGGTGATGAAGCTGCATCCGGCATTAGAGGGCCCACACTGAGCATGGAGTTGGGCTAGATGACCCCCAAGGTCACAGCACGCTCACATGAAAGGCAACGTGTCTGTTTGCTTTTGGATGTGCTCTTATTTCTCAAGCAGCAGTGACTGCTCCTACCAGCAGCGGCAAGTTGTGTCCAACATCGTAAGGGCCCGTCGTGTGTGCATGATGTCCCACGCAGAACACCCTCTCCACCTCTGCCTGTGATCCTGATGGAAATCACCCTGCCCTGCAGCTAGAAATAGGAGAAATGCTGCTCTTGACAGCATGGGGGATCCCACCCCCCACCCCACCCCCAGCATGCTAATTGTCAAGATCATGGCCAGAGAGGGAAGGATTAATCCTTCTTTTCCCATGTACTACAATGTGGATGGAAAAATTGGGCCCCCATGCCTAAGATTAAAAAAAATTAATCCCCCAAAGTGAGGAGGAGCCAAAGCTTTAGCCCCATAGAATCAGACAGATTATGGGAGAATGAACAAAGGCAAGCAGGTGTTCTCTGGCCAACAGCGTAATGCTTTGGTTTGGAAGGCAGTGGAGCAGTAGAAGACGAGTCAAGTTTGCACAGCAAATTAGATATCTCATGTCATCATTTGAATCCAACATAACTGCAACCACCCACTACCAGGAACTCAACAAAGCCTTTCCATATCTGCCATCAAAAGAGGCAGTTTCGTTATTTCTTTCCCTCACTGAAAAACATGGGCTGGTGCCCCTACCCATAAGAACACAGGAAGCTGCCTTGTACTAAGCCAGACCCACTGGTCCCCACTGGTTCATATAGCTCAGCACTGTCTTCACGGACCGGCAGGAACTCTGCAGGGTTTCAGACTCCAAGTCTCTCCAATCCCTAACCTGGAGGTGCTGGGGACTGAGCCTGTGGCCTTCTGCATGCAAGGCAGATGCAGCCCTTCCCCAGTCAATCTGCGGGGCTCTCCAACCCACCAGCATTTCAATGCCGCAGGGTGGGCTGCTGGCCAGTGAGCCATTCAGCAACCTTGGATTAAACACTTGGAATTCCTCCACAGATGCTTCATGGACTAGCCTTGTTTAGCTGGAGAGCAGCTTAGCGTATTTGCAGTATTGCAATTTATATGCACAGAGCTGCCTCCTTATCAGCAATAACGACACAAATAAATAGAGAGGGTGAAGGGAAACATTCTATATAAAATTTCCAACTCCAATGATGTCACCAGCTTAAAAAAAAGAAATCCTGGCCCAGTGAAAATTGCAGGCCCCAGTCTTTGAGGTCTGTTTTTATACTTGATACCTAAAGAGGCGGCCCAAGCATAGCCAAACAGTTTCTTGTGATCCTTTTCCAGAGCTGTCACATTATTGTTTCACCAGCAATTACACTACAAAAAGATTCTCATAACTTTCCCCCGCTTCTCAAACCCTTTGCATCCTCCTGTCCCACGCAAAAAAATGGGCAAAAAAGTGTATGTATGTCCCACAAAGGGCCGGGATAGGCATTTCCATTATTTGCCCCTGGATCTAATCTGGAAAGCAGATTACACAATTAATAAAGCAACAAGCCATTGCAAATGTAGGATTCATAAGACTCTTGGCTCACTTATTTTATTCATTTTTAAACGTTCTTAGCAGGAGTGGCTTAATAACCTTTCCTAGTATCCAGACTCAGTCTCGAATATTATTTATCATATCCTGAGATGAATCACATCACAATCCTAAACTGAAGATATGATGGCTGAGGATTTGGCAGAATGCAACACAGGTAGAGCGAGAAGATATGCCAGTGGGACTCCTCAGAGATGCCAGCAGAACAAGGTGAAATGAGTCGGATGTGAGCAGCACAGAGACACGGAGCTGTCACAAATCTATCCCTGAGACAAAGAGCATCTATCACATTGATGTCAATGGGAGAAGAGAATTTAAAACAGCTGCCCCTTCAGTTTCAGGGGGGAGTGGATGGATACTAGCATGGAATTAAGAGACAGTGTATTTTCAAGAGGGTTTTTTGAAAGGAAATGGAGACTGGCCCCCATCCCCACCCCATCTCAGAATGAAGCAACTCGTTGCCATGGTGTGTTTCCAGAGGCTTTGGGGGGAATCAAAATGGTGTCAAAATTACCAACAAGGGGGTGAGGAATAAAGATTCTATCCATGTTTCAGCTGCCCCCCCCCCCCTTGACCACTAATATCCCCCCCACAAACTGAGCCAACAGCTCAAAACCACAAACCTTCAGTCCTAAGCAAAACCTTTTCATTGCATTGGTGCAAATCTGCCAGAGCGTTGCACATCAGAAGCATGCTAGTTCATAAATTATTTTTATTAGATATTTGTTTGTTTTGCTTTTCTTTTTACAGCTTCTCGGCTTTGGGAAGGACGCAGCAGGGCTCCAGCATCCTGCTAGAGACCTGGCGCCTCCTTCTCAAAGCCCAGGAAACTTCTGCCTGGCTTAGGAAGGGAGGAGCATTACTTGTGTGTACAACATCAGAACATGGCAATGTCATGTGTGCAACATGCCCCCCCCCATCACCCTTGCAAGCTGGCGCCTCTGGCCCTAACTGTTCCCCTACGAAAAATTTCGTCGCACGCCACTGCCCACCTCTCCTCCAATCGAAAGCACAGGGCTGCTTCACTTAAAACATTAAAGTGTCATTAAAACAGCTATCTAAAATAAACATAGCCATAAAATCACTACATTGCACTAGAAGTACAGCTGCCCAATCTACCCCCCACCCCCCCACGCCAGGCACATATCTTGGACCTTCTCTTCCCCGCACAGAGTTACAGGTCCCAGAGTTCCCAGTGCAGAGAGATTCACAGCTAAACTACTTTGGAAACTGCAACTCTGAGGACTAGAGGTTCCCTGACAAGTCTCAGCACCCTTAAACTACAGCTCCCATAATTATCTTCATGCTTTAAATGTATGGCAAGAATGTGGCCCTATGGTTGACCACAGCCCTAAATTCCCCTCTTTGCATTAGCGCACTCGTGCATCAGGTCTGTACACACAGCACTATAATTTAATAGATCCCAGTTCTTAAAGCATCCCTAAGTAGAATTTGGGACGCGGGTGGCGCTGTGGGTTAAAGCCTCAGTGCCTAGGGCTTGCCGATCGAAAGGTCGGCGGTTCGAATCCCCGCGGCGGGGTGCGCTCCCGTTGTTCAGTCCCAGCGCCTGCCAACCTAGCAGTTCGAAAGCACTCCCGGGTGCAAGTAGATAAATAGGGACCACTTACCAGCGGGACGGTAAACGGCGTTTCCGTGTGCGGCTCTGGCTCGCCAGAGCAGCGATGTCACGCTGGCCACGTGACCCGGAAGTGTCTTCGGACAGCGCTGGCCCCCGGCCTCTTTGAGTGAGATGGGCGCACAACCCTAGAGTCTGTCAAGACTGGCCCGTACGGGCAGGGGTACCTTTACCTTTACCTTTAAGTAGAATTTGCTCAACCAATGTATCATACATTTATGCATATTCAATCACTCCAGTCAAGATAACTTTATAAGATGCACAGTTCTCTAACCAGTTTCTTCATTTCAACAAGAAATTGCACAAAGTGCTCCCACCCATCACAGGAAAACCAAGCCATGATCCACAGAAAGTTAAAATAACTTCAGTTTATAGTTTCAGAGGGAAATACACACCTGGCTTTTCCTTTTTAAAAAAACAATTTCTCCAGAACAAAATGGCAGAAAGCTCAAAAGATTCACAATACATGGCTGGTTTCTGCACAGATCAGTGAAAACATCTGGAAAATAGAGGAGAGAGGAGGGGACCTAAGCACTCTAGTTGTTTTACCATATGCTAGCATTAACATTTGAGAATTCCTAACAAACAAGGAAGCGATTAAGCCAAAGATGATCTACATGTGTTCTATTCTCACTGTTGAATCCATTTCAATAAAAGTATCCTCTCTACAGCAAAAATGTTCACAAAAGTCACATTGCACAGCAGTGCCTTGCTCTGAATGAGCTCTGTTTACCAGTAGTGAGAGCACCCCGTAGCCAAATCTGGGTGCATGATGATATCATTGTTCCAAAGGAGGAGAACTCCTCTGAACAAAGAAAGATGGGGCTGGAGCAAGGAGGAAAATGAGAAGCTGCCTTACTCCAGGCCAAAAGATTTCTCCAAAGGACTACTATGATTTATTTCAAACTGGCAGGGAGTGGCATTTTAGTCTCTGGCAGAAGTCACCGACCCACCACCTGCTACCTGACTTTTTTTTAAGGAAGAGAAAACAAAAATTGAACTTGAAACCTTTTACATGCAGCACTGGCACACCACAGGGATGTATGCTAAGTCCCCACCTGTATTCATTGTATACATATGATTGTGTATCATCTGACCCGTCTACTACAGTTATTAAGTTTGCAGATGACACCACCATAATGGGTTTAATAACAGGTGGAGACGAATCAGCGTATAGAGGGGAGGTCCAAAAAATATCTACATGGTGCCTAGGGAACAACTTGCACCTTAATATCAGCAAGACAAAGGAGATGGCGTTGGACTTTTGGAGGAAGAGGGGAGAACTAGCCCTGCTGTACATCAGGGAGGGCTGTGTGTCTCTTCCTTTAAATTCCTAGGAGTTTATATCAGTGAACACCTTACCTGGAAAATCAATACAACCCAGGTGGTTAAAAAAGCCCAAGAGAGACTCCATCTCCTCAGAGTATTGCGAAAGAACGATGTCAATCAACATTTGATGATCTCCTTCAACCGGTCCACAATAGAAAGTGTCCTTTCATACTGCATCATGGTGTGGTGCCTACAGAGGGTGGTGAATGCAGCAAAATATATTATGGGCTGTCCTGTGAACCCGCTGGTTGACATCGTGGAAGAACATTGCCTCAGGAGAGTGACGAAAATTCTCAGGGATGATTCACACCCTGGCCGGCACTTTCTTGATCTCCTGCCCTCAGGCAGAAGATACAGAAGCATGATTAGTCGCACCAACAGAGTAAAAAACAGCTTCTATCTGTGGGCTGTTGGGCTGCTGAATGAAAAGATAACAACAGGGCAACTGACCTTTGGGTTTGGTGGGCGCGCGTCAGTAAACGAGGGGAATTAAGGCTAAGAGAGCTGAATTGGGGGTGCTCGTGTAATCTCACTGTATACAAGTTGTACAAGTGGCAATAAAGTATTTCAATTTCAATGTGCTCTGCCTCTTACCTGTGGCCTCTTCCTTACCAGATTCTGGGGCCATTCAGTGAAAATTAAGGACAGACCAAAGAAGGTACACACAGTACAGAGCTAAACTATGAAATTCACTTCCATGAGGTGGAATAATGGCAACCAACTTGGATGGCTTTAAAAGGGGATTAAACAAACCCATGGCTGGTAAGGCTATCTGTGGCTGCATATCCATTTTCACATATTGTCAGCCACCTTGAAGGCCTGTTATCAGGCAGGTAGGCAGGATATAAATGTTATCTTTATACCCGCAAATAAATAAGTACGGTAAATGAAAGCCTCTGCTCCAATTTCAGATACGGAAAGTGAAGACGTTTCTTGAACATATTGGGTGGGGCCATCACCTCTCCACAGCCACAAAAACCCACACTCACACAAACCATCAGAAAGGAGTCCCTTCAGAGCATCACTTGAAAGGGAGGCCACGCTTCATCGGGGGATGGGAGAAAGAAAGTCTTCACAGCATGAGCCCTCCCTGTTTTGACTCAGCCCTCATGACCTGCACCCTTGATCCTTCATCATCACATTTCTCACTGTTTGTCCGCTGTCAATGTTTCTTCTGTAAGACATTCACTCACTTGCAATAATTGCCTAGTTGTTTTGTGAAATGCGACTGTCTGTCAGGCAGTGACTTGGCCTCAAGAGGCTTTTGCCTCTACTAGGCTTTTAAAGTAGAGAACTTGGCTTCTAATGCCCAGGGGCAGCAAGGGGCAGAGGATCTGCATTACAGATTTTTGCTGGGTTCTTAAGTATGAGGCTCTGAAAAAGCTGGTTCCAAGAGCTCAATGGAACAGTTTGTTAAGGCTTAAAAACCAGTCTATTGTTTCTATTTTTATAAAGTGATTCGATAGTGTGAAGAGGTGTGCCAGTAAATCTTGGCAGCAGAATAGAGGCAGAGTTAAATTACTTCAAAGAAATAGGGACTGACTCTCTCCTCCTCCTCTCACCTCACTGTGTCCCGACAAATCCCCTCACAGCACAAAATTAATGGATACGTCATTCACATGTTGATGTGCTTCAGGAAAATAGATTGTTTTCCTCCATTTGCCGTGATCCTATCCTTGAAACAAGACCCGTCTCTTATTTTATGTTTCCAACAACTGTTTAGCCAACAGCCTCACACATGCAGAATCTCCCAGTCCCTTTCTGCTCTCTCTATGGCATCCATTTTGAGATGAGTCTAAGGCAGGGATGGGAAGCCGGTGGCTCTCTGGCCACATATGGTGGAAAGTGGGGGGGGGGGGTATTTAGAATTAGGAGCTTTAGACTCTGGTGCCATCAATCTTTGGCTCTGTCCCATACATCATTGGCCTTCAACTGGCAGGTTGGAGCACTGCAGCCCATCCTAAATTAAGGGAATTGAGTCTGTTTAACCTGGAGAAGAGAAAACTGAGAGGTGTTAGAATAGCCATCTTTAAATATCTGATAAGCTGTCACATGGAAGATGGAGCGAGCTTGTTTTCTGCAGCTGCATTAACTCATTGTGGTTACATAAATGATGGAGATATTTAAAATATTATGTTTCCTTCAACTTATGAAATGCATGAAGTATGGGGGTTATTTAGAAGGATTTAGATTGGATACAAAGCTGGTACAAGCACTTTCAAGCCCCATTGATTCCAGTGGGAAAGATTCAAGCATGTGCCTCAAGCTCTTGTTTAAATTAATGAAACATAAGAGTAACTGACTTTGGTTGAACTGTGACCTGTGTGGTTCTGATTAAAGCAGAATCAAAATCTTGAGGAGGCGCCTGAATGCGAAAACAGAGGAAGAGATGGCTGGGTGCCCAGCAGAAGACCATCCCAGCGATAGAGATCCAGAAGGGAAAAGGGGCACAGGTGGGCAACAGGAAAAAGTAAAAATAAAGTGTACTAATTGGCATTCGTATAGAGAAAGGTCTGAGAAGGATCATACAGAACATAGCTGGGGAATCAGTGGCCCTCCAGAGGTTCTAACTCCCACCAGCACCAGCCAACTAATTACAGAATCAACAGAGTAAAGGATGTGATGGTAAAATTTCTGTGTTTTGGAGTAAGACATAGTTGAAACCCTAATATAGGACAAGCAAAGATTCAAGCCTTTGCAGGTTATTTTTACTGAGTATAAAGTGAGAGGCATCTAAGGAAACTGGTTTGGCTGCCTAAGAAGCTTACAGATGGGCTGAGATTTAAAAACAGAAATGGAAGAAGGGGCAAATCATGAAAGAAGAGTATAAACAAGTAGCCAATACTTGCAGAGCTGAGGCAGGCAAGAAAGAGTAAATATAACAATAATAAAAATTGGCTATCTTTGAAGCAAGAGGAAGAAGGAGGAAGCAGTATCTCTGTGTGGAGAAAACTGATAAATGCTATTGGGTGGAACTTCTCAACACCTGCTTCACTCAAAAGGAAAACAGTGCCCAATCTGGTGGTCACAGAATAAAAGGCGGGAGCTGCAACCCAACATAGGAAAGGAGGGAGCAAGGGAACTATTTTAAATGAATGGGGCCTGAAGAACTGCATCCAACTTGCAGATGTAATCTCAGAGCCTCTGTCTATAATCTTTTAGAATTCTTAGAGAACAGAGGAGGTCCCTGAAGATTGGAGGTAACACAATGACCCTGCCAATTCTACGATTCTATGATTATTATTGTCAAATATGTAATCTATTGTTTGAGATTTTTAAACAATCAAACAGTATATAAATTTAATAAAAAAGGTAGATAGATAAATAAATACTTGCAATAACAAATAACATTTTTTAAAATTACATTTAAAGTGAAGAAGAGAAGAGAAACCAGTAAGGATATTACAAATATGTGATATTATAAAAATATTGATCTACCGTAGGTTCATTGCGATGATGCGTGTGAATTGCTAACGATTTAAATACTGCTTGCAATTATCCATACATCTGTAAAGGTGGTCATGCCAAAGTCCTGATTTTATGGATGAAACTTATTTCAAGATGAACAATACACTCAGAGCACGACTGCTGATATTTCAGTTTATACACACAGATGCAATGGCAGCACAAAGCAGTGGAGAATTTAAACAGGACTGACGAATCAAATATACTCTGAGTCGAGAGTGGATTTCATGCTCTTTATTCAGCTCATAGTGGTGAGGAGGAATGGAAGTTCCCACCAAATGTCTGCCTTACATACATTATTTACACAATGGGCCCCACATGATTGGCTAATTCCAGGAGTCTCCTGTAGGCCAACCAGGTTGCGGATTCCCTTCCACCTGGAGCTGGATTGGGTGACTCCTGTGGACCAATCAGACTGCTGCATTCTGGATCCTATTGTTCTAGGACCAATCAGACTGCTGCCTTTTGGATCCTATTCAACACAGTACATAACAAAGCAATAATTTTTTCTCATGTAAACAGGAACAGCTTGTAACCCTCACTAATGGGCTTGCTACAGTTCACTAGCATACTGGGGGTAGGGGCAGAACACCCTGGGCGGCACTTTTTGGGGGTGGCACTGGAGCCCTGCTCACCTACCAGCAGCCGAGAGGGAAGAGGAGTGCACATCTGCCAGCTGGCCGCAGTTCCAATCCCAGGAGCGGAAGCAGCGGAGAAGCCGCGGCAGCATTGCTGCTCCTCTCTGACGCTGGAATAATGATGATTATAACAGCAACAACAACAATTTATTATTTATACCCTTCCATCTGGCTGGGTTTCCCCAGCCACGCTGGGCAGCTCCCAACAAATTAAAAACAGAATAAAACATCAAACATTAAAAACTTCCCTAAACAGGACTGCCTTCAGATGTCTTCTAAAAGTCAGATAGTGATTTATTTCCTTGACATCTGATGGGAGGGCGTTTCACAGGGCAGGCGCCACTACCAAGAATGCCGTCTGCCTGGTTCCCTCTAACATCACTTCTCGCAGGGAGGGAATCACCAGAAGGTCCTCGGAGCTGGACCTCAGTGTCAGGGCTGAACAATGAGGATGGAGACCTTCCTTCAGGTATACTGGGCCGATGTTCGGAAACGTACTGGAACCCAATGTAGGTCTTTCAGGATTGGTGTTACATTGTCTTGGTGGCCACTCCCAGTCACCAGTTTAGCTGCCGCATTCTGGATTAGTTGTAGTTTCCGAGTTACCTTCAAAGGTAGCCCCACGTAGAGTGTGTTGCAGTAGTCCAAGCGGGAGATAACCAGTGCATGCACCATTCTGGCGAGACAGTCTGCGGGCAGGGAAGGTCTCAGCCTGCGTACCAGATGGAGCTGGTAGACAGCTGCCCTGGACATAGAATTGACCTGTGCCTCCATGGACAGCTGTGAATCCAAAATGACTCCCAGGCTGCGCACCTGGTCCTTCAGGGGCACACTTACCCCATTCAGGACCAGGGAGTCCTCCATACCTGCCTACCCCCTGTCCCTCAAGAACAGTACTTCTGTCTTGTCAGGATTCAACCTCAATCCTGCGGAGGCAGTTTCCTCTCGTGGAACCCCATGCTTCAAGTCGGCCACAGCACAGAAGTGGTGGGCTCCCGTGCACCACCCAGCAGCGCCCCAGCCCCAAGCAGCAACCACAGACACTACGCCTCTGCTGCAGTTCAAAAGCTGGCTGCGCCCACAACATTATCACTGCTCAACATGCCTCAGCGTGGAAAAGGGAAAGCACTTTGGGACTGCTAAAAATTGCTTTAGACTTGGATTTCAGTTTGAACTTTTGGTTGCCTTCACTGGAGAATTCTGATCAGACAGAGCACTTAGCCACACATTAAATACAAGACCTGCAGCCCCATTCTCAGGGAGGCATTTCCCCCACATTGGGGGATTGGCTGGAGAATTTCTTAGTTAGCAACTTAGTTTTAGCAGTGGAACTGTAGCAGTCTGAGGCTTCTCCTTTTTAAATGTTCAACTGTTCAGATCTTATGTAAACATATTTCTTCCCACAACTTTTCAAAGTACCATTCTTGATCCATAAGTTTTCAAACTGGACCAACCCTACTGTTAGGTAAAGCGAAGTGGTTGCCTAAGGGGGGGGGGCAGGTCAGGTGGGTGGCGACACCAGCATCCATCACTGCCCGGCTTCCCAATCAGGATAGGACAAGGCTTCAAAAGGAGTTCCTTGTGGGCAAAAGCAACAAAATGTGGAACACAGCATATACTTTACCTCATAGTAAATATTTATCCCTTGCCCCACAGTAGTTCTTTGTGTTTTGGGGACCTACACGCATCTCTTGCCATATGGGAAGTGCAGGAAGGTAGAAGAAGCATAACCTATTTGATTCTGTTATCTACTAATCAGAAGTAACACATTCCTTTAAAGCCAATTCTGTTCAGAGATACTAAACCCTCTGAGACTTGGTGGGTTGGGGAGAGACGCTATTCACTGCTCCACCTTAGGTAGCAAAATGTCTTAGGCCAATCCAGCTTTCAGATCATAAGTGCTTCTAAATATCAGCTCTCAATCAGAAGCTGTTGTTTGCGTCTCCACTTGCTTACAAGTCTCATGTATCACACAACACAATGATATAACTGACAGCATCTGGATCCGTTCAGCTAAGTCCTCATTTTCAACCGGCATGAAGTCAGACCTCCAGTATTTCATGGCTGGTTAGCGAAACTTTAAAACTTTATCCCTCCCTTTACATAAACCTACAAATCCCTTACGGAGATTAATGATAATTGGCTGTGCTAATGCATGCCTACATTGCTCTATTGGCGAAAGGCGCTCATTCAGAGCTGGCAAAGTTTGTTTCAAAAGAATTTCAAAAGAGGAAGAAAGTGAAGGCATTGTATGGGAAGAGGCAGGGATAGTGTTGACAGGTGGCTGAACTCTTGGATCACAAGTGCCTGAAGTACTTTAGGGTGACATTTCTCAGGACCTTCTCCATTAGCTCTGGGATATCGCAAAGAGGTTTTTGTTACTGCCATTGGTGCCATTATCCTAAGTGTTGACAGAGGAAGCTTACTGTATACAAGGAAAGCAGGAACGAAGCAGGAGGACGGGCATTATGGCAGGATTTCTTAACTGGAGCTGCAGAAGGGCTGTGTTCCCTAGGTTTGCACACCTGGTTTGCACACAAGAGGAACCAAGTTTAGTCGCCGGCACCTCCATGCAGGGAAGACTAATCTGAAACCATGAAGAACCACTGCCAGTCCATGTAGACATTGCATCACTAGATGGATGGACTCAGCATAAAGTAGCATCTTGTGTTCCTCTCTTTTTCTTGTGGGATAGGACTCTGGTTCAGTGGCAGAGCACATAGTTGAATCCCTGGCATTTCCAGGTACGAATGAGGAAAAACTGTAACCCTGGGGAACCACCACCACCACTCAGATAACTGAGCTTCGCAGACTTGTATTCCTAAATGTGGACCACCCATTTGAGACTAACAAATCAATCACAGAAGTTTGTGGTTTATCAGTCTCTCAGAACTAGCCATTCCTCCAAGAGAAGAGGTAGAAGAGCTTGACATTGTGTCCCTGGCATCATCCATGTCCTGTTCTTGTTATCTCCCACATAACTTTTCCATTGTTATTTATATATCTGTTCAATTTGTATGCCACCCTTCATCCATAGAAGTCAGGGCAGTTCACAGCATAAACATTACTTGCCCAATGCTATGGCATAAAAAGATTCCTGATAGATCAAACCAACAGTTCCAGTGAGACAGTCGTCATAACTAACTTTATCTGGATCACAGCCACAGAAGGTAGGACAACCAATAGGCCATAGCAGCTCAATGGAATCTCCATGTTCAAATACAGTATACAGCAGGGTATACACAAACAACAAGGGGCAGTTATCAGCTTCATGACGGGGGTCTTTCCAGAAACATCTACTGCCCCACTTTTGGAGTCAGAATGCTACACTCGAGAAAGTCAGTCTTGTATTATTACTCACAGCCAGCTCTTATCTGCAAGGCTCAAGTATCTTGCTTTGCTGTATGGAAGAATCAAAGCCAGTAAGCCTGTTAATTTTAATTGGTTTCACTTGGTTGCTTCAGCTTTGCAGATGATATCCCGAGCCACATACTCAAGAATCCCAGATGACAGAAATTGTCTAGGCCACATTTTACTTGAGTGCCTTTGACATCCCATATGTGACATATTTTCCAGAATTATGGAATTAGGAGGAAGTCTGATGTGGCTTAGCTTTGCAATGGGAATATATACAAATGCCTTCACTAGTCACATTTTCCCTTTCACATTCTCAAATTGATCTGCACCTCTGCTTTCCTGTGGCAATGCTCCTGATGACAAAGATAAACTTTAACAAAATGCAAAAGCAAAACAACAAAACAAAGAACAGCACACAAAGTGAAGTGACAATCTTTTCTCCAAGGTGTTTTTTTTTTAACTTAGCTAAAAATTAAAGATGCTGCTTTAATGTGTACTCTTGTGTAATCGTCTTGATGACTGGGAGCAGAAAACACCCCACCTGCTTACCGTATATAGAGACTGGAATGGGTGTACATTGGTGGAGAGGGATGGTTTAATAACTGGCTTTTCACCAACGAGGTATTGGATATTGCCAATAAAGAGGAGCCCTTTCTATCATGCCTCAAATTAGTGCATTAAATAGTGCATTCCATTCACTTTAATGTTCCCCCTCAGCTATTTTGGAAGGAAGATTTAATGGCATCCCACAAGTGAATCAGTTGCAAAGTTTGTATTTCATGCTACAAAGATTTATATGGTTCTGAAGGGGGTCAAGGCATTCTCTTATCTGGCTCTTGTATCTTTTCTTAATAGAAAATGGAAGTTCAGATTTTATAAGGAATACTGCAATCCAGGCAAGGTTCAGAACATTACAATTCCATTTAATTAAATGACAGAATTGATTCAGAAACTGCCAGACTGAAAATACACACTTCTCAAAATGGTAGGATCCAGTTCTGGTTATTTAGAAGCTGCCCCAAGGGGACACTGCATATTTCACTAACAACACTGTATTTACAGGTGTTATTTACCATTTCCAAGACAAATGCAGGCACAGCAGATGGCCAGGAAACAGAGGAATTGATTAAGCACCAGGTTCAGGAATTGCCTCATATTTTAAAAGGAGTCTCCCCCACCATGCAAAAAGTTGCAAACTCCCCTCTGTTTTCCCTGATGCATCATTCACAAACCAAGAATTAATGCAGCTAAAAGGAGAGGCATGGTTTTCAATAAATAATCATTTGCTTCTTTTGTAGTTGACTAGATTTTGCTTTTGCTGCATTATTTATTACAGCATTGGAAACAATATTATTACTAGCCCATAGCTCTAGATTTAGGCAGTGAAGCTATAATAGCTATATAGTGCCTACAGTCTTTACACAATGAACTTATTGTACCCATTTAGCCAATGCAGCTTCTCCTTAAAATTCCTGGGAAATGCAGTTTGACAGTGCTAAGAATTTCCTACTGGACATTTCTAAGAACATAAGGAGAGCCCTACGGGATCAGACCAAAGGCCTGCCTGGTTCAGCATCCTTTCTCTCGCTGGCCATCCAGCTGCCTCAGAAAGACCCACATCCAGGATGGCAATAATCCTCTCTGCTGTTGTTCTCCAGCAAGTGGTATTCAGAACCACAGGCTGCATTTGATCCTGGTGGCAATATAGTCATAGAATCATAGAATCATAGAGTTGGAAGAGACCACAAGGGCCATCAAGTCCACCCCCCTGCCAAGCAGGAAACACCATCAGAGCACTCCTGACATATGGTTGTCAAGCCTCTGCTTAAAGACCTCCAAAGAAGGAGACTCCACCACACTCCTTGGCAGCAAATTCCACTGTCGAACAGCTCTTACTGTCAGGAAGTTCTTCCTAATGTTTAGGTGGAATCTTCTTTCTTGTAGTTTGGATCCATTGCTCTGTGTCCGCTTCTCTGGAGCAGCAGAAAACAACCTTTCTCCCTCCTCTATGTGACATCCTTTTATATATTTGAACATGGCTATCATATCACCCCTTAACCTCCTCTTCTCCAGGCTAAACATGTCATCGTGACTAGCAGCCCCAGCATTTCTGACTTTGTGTAATTTATTTTTAAAACCATCCAAACTAGTGGCCAACACTATGACTTAAAAAAAAACAACACCTAAATTCCTTTACTTACAATGGGAAGAGATTATTAGTTTGGAACACGGGGTAGATGAGGCACCACAGGAAAAACATGGAACACTCAGGAGGTGATGGCGGTTGAAGATGGAAAGAGACTAACCTTGAGAGTTGCCTTCCTCTACATCTCACTTCACCGGGCAATCACCACTGGGCTTGTTATTTGGACCAGTGGACGCATTTTCAATTTTTCTCATGACAAGCAGCCCATCAGCTATTTTACCAAAGACTACTTGCTTCCCAGCCATCCAGCCACACTTGGAGCAGGTGATGAAGAATTGGCAGCCATTAGTGTGGAGGCCACTATTTGGCATGGACAGCAGGCAAATAGTGTTTCAGCTTGAAGTTTTCATCTGTGAAGGGACCCCGGTAGATGCTCGCCACTCCCGTGCCATCTCCATTTACAAAATCGCCTCCATGAAGTCCGTTATGACCCTGTGAAAAGTGCTGCCTTTGCAGCCAATAGGAACACCATCTTTCCTGAATTCACCTGTGCAAAACTGCCTTGATATCAGGAGTTCCCCCACCAAAGAAAGAAAGCAAGCTATCAGCCATGTGGGTCCAGAACAGCTTCCCACACACATATGGGCCAAGAGGCATCACTCTAGGCCTGCAACTCACTTGTGACCCACTGCCATCATCTGCCAACACTATGACTTGTGGCAGCGAACTCAGCATGTTAGCAATGAGCTCTGTGAAGAAGTACATCCGTTTTCTGTCCTGAATCTCTCAGGCGTTCTGCATGCAACTCCTGTGCCCTACCACCAAGCTCTGTTGCTTCTCCACTAACACATGTTCCCTGGTGGTATTCTACACAGCAGGAGAGTGGATGGCATCCTGATTCATACCCAGACCTCAGCATGGAGAGCCCCTCCCAACATCCATCGCTCCCAGCAGCTGCCTGGTTTCTGAACACTGAGGAATTACGATGTCTCCTGTTGGAATTTAAAACTTTCTCAACCACCCAGCTCCTTTTGGTTTTAGTTTTCCCGCTGCCTTATCTGAGTTTTCAACCGTAGTTCATGCAAAAGTGAGAACAACAAAACTGGTTTATGTCATCCTTCTATAACTGGAAACAATTAAAATGGAAGCTTAAAAATAGATAATCCTTCCCTACAAAATGAAACAGGAATAACAAAACTAGCAGGTGGAGTCAGAAAGTGAAGGGGATCTATCGCCATGAGAAAGAGAGCCATAAAGCAGCTGGTACAGTGGAAGTAATAATTTACATCTGGAAGAAAAACAGAACAGCTGGATTACTTCTTGAGATAAGCATGCAGACTGTCAAAACATCTGCCAGGCAACCAATTCAAATTAGTGTACTCAAGGTAAATTGCAACTAACGAGATCATTCTTGACTTTGCCTGCAACAGTAAGTAACTGGGATGGTGACATTTTTGCGTAAGTCAGAAGATTAGTATTGATTGCTCCCAAAATGAACATTTGTGGAAGGCATGATCTGGAAGGCCAAGACAACATCGGTTTTTGCTTCAGAGATGGCCCCATCCGAGCCAAGAATTTACAGGCCCACGGGAAGCATCCATCATGGATTACTTTACTGTGTCTTCTCTGCAGATGTGAAGACTTAAACATGCAACAAAGCCAACGCACTAGGCCATCCGCAAACATGTCTGCTGCTTCCCGTTCTGAAGGATGAGTGTCTGCGGGTTCAACTGACATCATTTATTCAAATCTGGGCAAAACTTTAAGAGGCATATTTTGCCTTGGGCCTCAGGAAATAACATCGCTCACCCCTCATTCCTCCAAGGCAACCTTTCCATCCTACAGTGTCCCACAGTATTCACAATTTATTTGGGGAGAACCCCCTAAATCCTAGAAATTAAGAAATGGTAGGATTTTGATTATTCGGGATGTGAATGGAGAAGTAGAAGAATTCCTGAGCTAACCTATGCAGAACAGCCAGGCCACGCTAGAGTCATTCAGAAACAATACAGCGTCCTTGAGGCCATTGGCAATGCAAGAAAACAGTCCTTGCCCACCCATCCTGCCCTGAGGTATGAACAGGGACTGGGGGTTTGGAAGGTTGCCAGGGTAACTGGGTGTGAGGTGACAGGAAAAGAGAGTCTTTAGCAAGGTGTGCTGGGAAGAAGAAATGGAGAAGAAAGACTGAGGTCCATCTTGGGCAGGCTGGCTGAAGGGTGGCCAGGAGAGATGCTTCTTTGCATAAGATTTGCATATGTTGATTTATATGTATAGATATAAATTTAGAAACAATTTCTATGATTTAAACAGAAATACATCTCACCATAATGACAAAGACTGTAACCAACTGAGTTCTGTGCCAGCTCAGTTTGCTATCCAGTGCTGTTGATGGGCAGGGGCGGAGCTACCTGCCCCGGCATCCATAAAGCAGGACATATGGCCACACAATGCACAATGGTATCGTGGAAGGAAAGACCCTGTTATATCAATTCTCTCTCATGTCAAAAAATCCCCAACCATCAATAAAAAAACACACAGAAAACTAGAGGTTCTATCCAATGTTAGCTCTACTCAGAGTGAACTCCTTGAAATTAATGGACATAATTAACTTAGGTCCATGAATTTCAGCAGATGTACTCAGAGCGGACGTACGCCCCATTCACACCATTTTAAGCATTGTGATACTACTTCAAGAAGGCTTGACTTTCCCCAAAGAATTCTGGGAGTTACAGTTTATCAAGAGTTGTTAGGAAACCATTCCCATCTTGGAGCTACAGTTCCCAGACAGGCTTAACAGTCAATCCCACTTCACAAGGAACTCTGTGATATGCAGGTTGCTTTTCTCTCTGCAGGGAGGAAGATGCAGACAACTATAGCATCCCCCCCCCCCCAAGGGAAGGTAGTAATTTTGGTTTGGGCAGGGGGAACAGCCAGAGGGCATGGCATTAGCCTGCACCTCTCTGCACCCCACCACGCGACACAACACACTGCTCCACCGTTTAAACTCTGTGCAAGAGAGAGAGAGAGAGAGAGAGAGAGAGAGAGAGAGAGAGAGAGAGATACAGATCCTGGTTTGAATACAACTCCTGTATAAAGAAATCAAATAAAATGGGGAAAGTTTGTGTTTGAGAATGCAGCACTTTTTCAGATGCAACTCCATATTGTAACTGTACTTACCCGTGATGTACAATGTAAGGTTGTTATTGTTTTTCCTTTTTAAATTGTTTAAAAAACACACTTTAAAATCAATAAAATATTATACCTCAAAAGTGTGTGCATGTGTTTTAACATCTAGTTTAGTCGTGTCTGGTTTCAGCCTTTTGTCAGGGCTCCAAAGCAGAATGGTGCTTTCTGGGTAATGGCAATGCTTCTGGCCCTCCCTTGAGCCTGTTATCTGCAGCAAGGTCTGGGAATCCCAGTATTAGGGCTAGGAATCCTTTCTCAGGATGATGTCATTGACCATATATTTGCTGAGCTAAGGGAAGGGATCAAAGTGTTAGGGAAGGGCTGTAGCTCAATGGTAGAGTATCTGCTTTGCATGCAGAAGGTCCCTGGTTCAGTCCGTAACACCTGCAGGTAGGAAAGACTACAGCCTGAAACCCTGCAGAGCTGCTGCCAGTCAGTGTCAAAGATACTAAGGTAGACAAGCCAATGATCTGACACATGATAAGGCAGCTTCCAATGTGTGCCAAGTCAGTGCCCTTGAGAAAACTGGGAGGCAGTGTTGGCCACCAACTTAGATGGCTGAAAAGGTTCATGGAGGAAAGGCTATCAAGGGCTGCTAGTCATGATGGCGATGCTCTGCCTCCATGCTCAGAGGCAGCAAACGCTTAGGAATAGCAGTTGCTGGAAAGCACAGGAAGGAAGAGCACTGTTGCCGTGGGATCCTGCTTGTAGGCTTCTCACAGGAATCTGGCTGGCCACTGCGGAACAGGATGCTGGACTAGGTGGGCCACTGGCCCGATCCAGGAGGTTCTTTTTATGTTCTTAAAGCTCCTTGACGTCATGAAGAGGCAATCAGCCCAGCCCACTTTGTGCATGCATTGCTCTGCTTGATCCCAGCACCATTGACCGATACCAGGCAGAGCAGTGAGCAAGGCGTGGTCAAGTGTGGTTGCCATGCAATGAGCCCACCCAACACCTCCTAAGCTAACCTACTGCTCTCTCGTACGGCAGAAGACTCAGTCCATCCAGCTTCTGGGGAGGTTACATCTTGTCCTTCACCTTGGGCAGGAAAAGGTCTTGCACTGGCCAGGCAATGGAACTCATGCAGCCAAATGTCCTGGGAAGGAAGCGGGGAGCAACTATGCCCCAAAGCTTCAATACATCTTTAATTAAGGGGCACAAAGAAAATCATCTCATAATATAATTTTCATTGTTATCAACTTGTACAAGGTGGCAGAGTCAGCCAGCCCCACAGAACTGCCGCCTAAGGCAAAGATCAAGATAATGCCATCCCACATTCCACCAACAGAATCCCACTGGACTGGTACCAGTGCCTTCTCGGTAGTGGCGCCTGCCCTGTGGAATGCCCTCCCATCAGATGTCAAGGCAATAAGCAACTATCTTACTTTTAAAAGACATCTGAAGGCAGCCCTGTTTAGGGAAGTTTTTAATGTTTAATGCTGTATTTTAATGTTTAATGCTGTATTGTGTTTTTAATATTTTAATATTTTAATAGTTGGTTGGAAACCCAGCCAGATGGGAGGGGTATAAATAATAAATTATTATTATAATTACCATAATCGTTCTTCTGTGCTTGCAAGCTAACTTAGGGAACAGTGAGGGGCCTGCTACCACCCCGGCATCTGCTTCACCCCGTCTAACAGTAGGGCTGGCGCTGTTAAAACATCTGCGCTAACTGCCCATCTACTACCAAGACAGGTTCACGGTCCTTGAATTAATTTCGAAAGCCCTGAACAGCTTAGGTCCAGGGTGCCTCAGGGATTGTCTGAACCTTTCCATCATAGCTCGATCACTCATTCTGCTTCAGTCTCTTCAGCCATATTATTCTCCTCTCTCATTAGCAAAGTGTGAGGTTCCACTATGCCAGCATCCTTCACCGTAGATTCTAAATTGAGAGGGTTCTTCATTCCTGAAATATGGCCCCTTTTAATAAATACAAAAGTTTGTATTGGAGCAATAGCAGATAAAACATGGTTTAAAACTGTAGCTGCACCACAGCAAATGAGGGAGAATAAAACTGCATGCCTTACATGGTCACACAGAGATACTTTAGAGGCGGGGAAGGTGGTAAAATTATTTTGAACTCCATCGTTAGGGCTTGGCTGTAAATTGGGTGAGGTGCCCTTCCAAGAGTTCCAATTCAAACAGGAGGTGTAAAATCCAACCCTTCCTATAAAGGATTGCGTTGTTCAGGAGAGTGAAACAGAAATGGTAGAAGCTATACATTGAAGCCTGCAAGCTTTCTTTCCTGGCACCATAGAGAATGAGTCATGGCTGGTGAATTGTGGGAAGGAGGAGGTCCCCAAAGTAGCACACACAGTGTTATTGCTTCAAGGAGCAGCAGCAGACTCTGCCCACAGTATGGAACCAATTACCATCTCTGTGCAATTACAACATGGCCTAGACGAGCGTTCCCTGGGGCCATCTTGCTCAGCAAAGAAGTTGGCATGCTCACTCACTGTTCCCATGTGCGTACACACAGGCCGTTGAAATACACAGTTGTGAAAATGACTACTTCCCTTAGGCTGCAATCCTAAACCCACTTAAGTTGGGGAGTAAATCCCATTGATCTCAGTGGAATTTACTTCCAAGGAGACATGTATAGGATTACCCTGCAAGACTGCTATGTCCCCTTCTATAACACGTATGACAGAATTTTGATAATCCCACCAAGAGGAACTGTTAAAGCTAATTTTTAATAATCTTGTAGCATTATCATCATATGCTGTCATTATGACAGCTTTGTGGCCTACTCAGTCCTGATAGTTTGGGGCAGGGCTCACCAGAACTAGGGTGCCAAAATTGTTGAAAACTCCAAAGAAATGTAATTTTTTGATTGACTTGCCTAAAATTCAGGACAAAGCGCCACCTTTCGGAAATTCCTCCCAGACATCAATTCCACCTCTGAAATCCCAGTAATGTCAGGCAAAATCAGGACATATGGCAACCCTATCAGAACTCAGCTCTGGCCCCTCTCAGGTGGGGGCCATTGCCATTCTAAGAGAACAAGAGAGGCAAGTTCACTGGTCAGTTCCGCCACCTCTTTTTTTTTAGAAAAATAGCAATGGTTTGGGGGAAGGTTTGGGAAATAACAGCCAAGTTTCTGCAACATGCACTGAGGATTTGTGAATGTTACACAACATTAACTTGAGTGTTAGATGCAGATTTTGCTGAGTGACTTTTTTGTACTGATCCTTAATGGAATATATGGCAATAACAGTTTGAGAACTGATTGAATGAACAACACAGCAAAAATATCAGTTGTGACACGAAGGCCAGGATAAAAAGAAAGGTTCCCACATTGCTTGAATGTGGCCAGTGTGGAGGCCAACCAAACTTTATTCAGGAGGGAGCTCCATAATCTGGGGGACACCACCAAGAATGCCCCGCTCTGCTTCACCAGCCAACTAGCAGTAACTAGTGTTGAGACAAACAGGGCATTCCTGGCTGATCTTAACAGTCAGTTGGGGCAATACCCGAGAATGCTCTCCTTAATGTCTTTGAATCCCAAGTTGTTCAGGGCACTTTACACAAAAATTAGCACCTTGAATTGGACCTCTCAGCTCACTGGCAGCCAGTGTGGAGATTGAAGATCAGGGTAATATGATCCCCACCCCTCGCCATCTGTGAATAACTGAGAAGCGGCATTCTGCACCAGCTGCAGATTCCAGGCTGTCTTCAAGGCTACCCCCACATGGAGTGAAACTGTAGTAGTCTACACAGGAGGCAATTAGTGCCTTTGATCTGAACCAGTAGAATTCTTCTTACGACAGCATGTAAAGACAGGAGGTGTCTCCCATGCGCATGTAGGCTCTCTCTTCAGACATTCAAACCAGTATGTATACGTCAAGGGTAGAACATGCTGCCAGCATGCTGCTCCCCACCCCAAAGATGTGCTAGTTTTACACAGGTCAAAATTTCACACAGATCACAGGTGTGACCCACAATGTCCTCCATGTCCTTAAAAGCCCTGACTTGGCACTTGGGTGATTTATGAAAGAGGTCCAGCAGACTGAGAGAACGTGATGGGATGCATTGTTTTCCTCCCTGCCTGAGGTTGACAGATCACAATGGGCCATGCTGTTTTTCTTAAACACATTTCAGCTGCGTTTATAAGAGGATAGGAAGAGAGGCCTTAACAATATGGAAGCATCCTTACATTCAGAAGGGCAATACAGTGGTGCCTCGCAAGACGAAATTAATTCGTTCTGCGAGTTTTTTCGTCTTGTGAATTTTTTCATCTTGCGAAGCACCACTGTGTATTGACGGTTTCCCATAGGAATGCATTGGCGGTTTTTTTAAAAAGGCGCAAGACGTTTCGTCTTGCGAAGCAAGCCCATAGGGAAATCCGTCTTGCGAAGCAACTCAGAAAACGAAAAACTCTTTCGTCTTGCGAGTTTTTCGTCTTCCGAGGCATTTGTCTTGCGAGGTACCACTGTATATATATATATTAATCAGGGTTAGGAGTAAATATTTGACAAAAATCCATAGCTGATCTGTTCTCTCTCTGTGTGTGTGTTCTCTGAAAGCACAGAGGAAGGGGGCCTCTCCTGATCTGGTCTGCTGGTAAGAGGAAAAGTACCATAACTTCCTGCCAATAATAAGAGAGGTAGTTGATTTGTATTTCTTGTCAGCAGGTATCTAATATTAACCTGCAAGTGTTTTTACACATCCTTGGAGGAAACTCTATAAGAATATATTACTGCAGGGGCTTCAGAAATGTACACTCAAGCCCTGCCAATGCTTTGCAAAGAGAAAATAATCAACATCTATAGCGTACCTTTTAATTAAATCTGTTTCTAAGCAAATAGGTCAGCCATGAGGCTTTAAAAGCAATCCGAGTCTCAAACACACTGACTTCCAACATTTATTCCTCAAACAGACTATATTGCATAGCACAGTTTGATTGCACTTTTTGTACAGCGCCTTAAAAAATTGATTTTATAAGGCATTAAATAAATAAATAAATAAGTAAATAAACTGATTGTAAAAATGCAGGGACAATATACCTAGCACCAGATTCACAACTGAGAGTAGCCAATCAGCCAAATCATTGCACCCTAGGTTACCAATATTTGTATCAAAAGAATCATGGAGTTGGGAGGGATCTTATAGGTCATCTTGTCAAAGGTCCCATTTGCACCATACATTTAAAGCACCATGATACCACTTTAAAAAGTTGTGGCTTACCGCAAAGAATCCTGGGAGCTGTAGCTTGTTAAGAGTGCTGGAAGACCCCTGTTCCCAGGGCCAGCCCATGCATGAGCAGAAGGAGGCAGCTGCCACAGGCAGGGGTATTCAGAGGCTGCCTCTGCCAGAGTGATCCCCCACCACTGCTGGAGAAGTAGCCGAGGCAGCTTCCAGGTTCCAGTGAGATCCTGCAAGTGCCCCCAAGATCGCACAGAGGCCTCAAGAGATCTCGCCAGAAGCTGCAGCCACCTGACCCTGGTAAGCAAGGCTTGATCAGGGGTGGCAAGAGGGCAGGCAGCACGCACCCAGGGTGGCTCGTTCCCATTTCACCTCACATGGCGAAACAGGATGCCCCCCCGTCCTGCTTGTTTCCCTAGCAGAGCTACACTTCTTAGAATGGTTCAACCCCCCTTCCCAGAGCAATCTGGAAACTGTAACTCTGTGATGGGAATGGAGAACTCCTAAAAAGCTCTCGGCTCCCTGAACAAACTATTGTTCCCTGTATTCTTTGGGAGTGCTAAAGTGGTATGAAATGGATGGTTGGGCTTTGGCTCCACTCCCTGCTTCATGCAGGAAGCCCAGAGCTGGCGTATCCATATCAGATGGTTGCCCAGCTTCTGCTTGAAGGTCTCCAACAAAGAGAGCCCACCATGACCCCTCCAGGATCCCACTGCCAAAGTGATTGTACTGTTGAGACATTTCTCCTGACATTCAGCTGAAATCTCTCCTCCAGTTACTTAAGCCCATCAGATCCACACTATTGTCATCGGGCAACAGAGAATACGTCTCTTGGCTCTTTCATGAAATAGCCTCTCAATATATTTGAATAGTGATGGGGTGAACACCCTGCATTTGGGCTCAGAAAGCCAAAGAGGTCCTATTTTAAGGAGTGACCTCTAAAATATCACACCCATGTCAATCCACTGCACTAAAAAATACCCCAAATGAAGAGTCCTGTTAATCTTGAAGATTAACACATTTGGTGTAGCAGAAGGTTTCATGGGCCTATAAATCAATAAGGACCATGTCAGAATATGTATTTAGGAAGTACAAGAGCTGGTGTTCAACTAAGTTCTGATCCATTCATTAGTCCAGGTCAGTTTGCATCCAGTTCCTTAGGTAGCCCTATTCAGCAGCTTCAGCCCTTGAAGGTGTCTTGTAGCAGGATGGTAACGGGGATGGGGAACCTCAGGTCTAGGGACCAAATTCAAGCCTCCAGGCTCCTCTATCCAACCCTCACAACTCCCCCCAGACCACACCTTTCCTCAGGACACACCAATTGCCAGCCTGCTTTGTGCTCTCCTCCCAGTGTGCTTCTGGATGGGATGTGTCCTTAAAGTGTTTAGATACCTCTCCCTTTCCTTGATGGAGAAATTTATATGGTGTAAGGGATGTAAAGCAAGGGATGTAAAGGGATGTAAAGCTTTTATCTTGTGTTTTTATCTTGAGAACCTCCCTGAGAGGTTTTGGTGAAGGGTGGTATATAAATATTATAACAACAACAACAACAACAACACCAAAAAACCCACATCAGTTGAATATTGTGTGGCGGGACAGTGAAAGCCACAACATGTTGCCCAAAGGTAGAAACTTCCCTTACCTTCCGCAAAAGGTTCCCACTCATAGAATCTTCCCATAAAAGGCTTGTTGTTGTAGGAGGAGCACTGCAACTCTCTGATGTTTCTGTTCTCAGGACACGCCTGTCAAATAAGGAAGAATTAGGTCAGAAACATGTGCAATTGACATGAGTGCTGACATTCTCTCATGCATTAATGATAGATCACATCTGGAAGTGTGATCTCCAACAGAGGTGTAATCAATTATTTGTGAGATATCAATTTTGGTGCATCAGAGCCAGAGCTTCTTATACATACGGAAATTACAAACAGGCTACGCTAGTATTATGGGAAGGTTTGCTTATTTATTGGCTTTCAAAAACGTTCTCAGTGTTATTATTGTTATGTGTTTTTATTTATATGGAAAAATCAGTAAAAACATTTTTAAAAATATGTTGGATTTCAAACGTACATATTCAGGAAAAAACATAATATCTCTTATATGTTTGCATGCAACTCAGTAAAGAAAGACAAAGGCAAGTCAAAGAAAATGCATAGTAAGATATCCTCTGTGACATAGAAACAACAATATGCCACAATATATATAAGTTATGTACAGATTATGGGGCAATTTATTACAGGTCTTGGTGGCTACTGTGGATTTCTGTGTCTTCCCCCCCCCCCACACACACACCCCCCCCGCAGTTTCTTACTGTCTTGGAAAGCTGTAATCAGAGGCAAAGGGGTGGTTGGAAGTGGGGTGCTGCTTAACCCTTTCTACTCCTGCTATTTGTTTAAGCCCGCCCACCAGCAGCAGCCATTTCCCCACTTGTAGGTGAAAAGTATTTGACCCTCAGCACATCTCTCAGTCTACCGCTTCTCTTCAAAGTAATTTACTAAAATGCATTTTGAAAACTACCTCTGCAGACCTGTCCATTGTTTGGAGCTTTTTGGCCAAGTGCCCTGAAAATGCCACCACTCTCCCAGACACTTGTGAGTTCAGACTGGTTGGATACCTGCAAATGAGCACAGCTGTTCCAGACCTGTGCTGAGATGACACACGTTTGGAAAAGGAGCCACGTGGGTCACTTTCTAGCCAAAACAACCTGAAAAAGCAATTAGAGCCCTAAGTCCTTGCACGGTCTAGCTTGCATGGCCCTCTAGAATCTGGCAAAAAACGCTCCCCCCCCCCCCCAGCCACTCCAGCTTTCCTGGATTTCCCCAGGTCAGGCATGGGTTTGCCGGCTTAACACTCATTAGGATTTCTGGAAACTAAATGCAAGGAGTGAAAGGGAGGAAAAAACCAGCTGATGTATCACTCGAGAAAAGTCCATCCTTCTGTGGAAATTATAAATTGGGTGAGGGGGAGGTCTTAGTCTTACTCTTATATTTCCCCCAATAATTTTGCTCAGCTACAACCTGCAGCTGACCAGCTGCATCCTGGCTCATGGAGGACCCCAGTATAAACTAGGAATGGGGGAGGGATTTGATTTGTTTGTACTTTAATAGGAAACTACCCAATTTGCACTTCTTGAACCAGTATGCAAACTGAAACACATCAACCCTTTCACTGCACTTTGCTGAAATTTGCAGTGCAGTTCTCCCAACCAAACTATGCGGACACAAATGCATATATTCATGAAAACAGCAGGCACAAATGTATTATATTGGGAGGGGGGAGGCCATCTCGGTCAGCTCAGTCAGGGGAGCTGCTGGGCAACAGAGTGGTCGATAAACCAGCAGCATCCCCAACCTGTCCTTGTAGCCTAACACGAGGTGCAGACCTTTGAGGCCCTTCCCAAGTGTTATGTTGAATGGGATCCAGAATGCAGCAGTCTGGTCCTAGAACAATGGGATTCAGAATGCAGCAGTCTGATTGGTCCACAGGAGCCACCCAATCCAGCTCCAGGTGGAAGAGAATCCGCAACCTGATTGGCCTACAGGAAAATCCTGGAATTAGCCAATCACGTGGGGCCCATTGTGTAAATAATGTATATAAGGCAGACATTCGGTGGGAACTTCCATTCCTCCTCACCACTATGAGCTGAATAAAGAGCATGAAATCCACTCTTGACTCAGAGTATATTTCACCAAGGTAAGAGGTTTTCTGGCAAAGGAAATGGTGCTTTGTGGGCAATAGCACACTGCCAGCACCTGTCAAACCCCAGCCTAGCCAGGTGCTTTACAGAGTAGCCAGGTGGGCACAGCTGTTCAGCAACTCAGACAAATAAATTGTCCATTTCAAAAGCCTCCCTTTTTGCAAGGTTTTGACGCAGCCTCTTTCTCTCAAGGCATCTGCTACCTTTCTATGCTCATAAGATATATTGAGAGATTGTCATTTCCTTCACTGCTTCTTCAAAAACGGAGAAAGAAAAACCCTTGGGTCAACCTCATCCAGCCTTGCTGATTGGTATGTGTTAAAAGTTTTCCCAGGTAACTACCTCCAGCCATTACTTTGCTGTTAACCTCCTAGGGTCACCCTCCCCACCACGACTATCACCTATGAGGTACCGTACATTAAGTTACCAGAACTTCTCAGAGCTAAAACACACTGGACAGAACTGGACTGCTGGCTGTGCTGCAACAATGCAGTTAATGCCTAGGAACAAAAGATGGACCTTCGATTCACCAACCAATCAGGAAGGATTGCTGCACACCTGAATTCACCCGACCCATGTGACTTGGATCACTGGAATGAGGCTTTCCACAGGTGCTTGTAGCAGCTGGTAGCTGCTCTGCTCATCTAAGCATTGTTGGGATGAATCCATGGGACACAGAACCCCAAATCTCTTCCTAAATGCCCCAAGTGTTTCAAGTAATAAATTTTGAGGCAGGGGGACTCTGATCCTCAAGAGGACCTTGATAAGATGGTGTTGTTTAATAAATATAGATATATCTACACACACACTTTTTCTTTCTGCTTTTTTTATATCTTAAAATACATTTTTTATATCTTGAAATACAAAACCTGAGGAATGGAAAAGGATGAGGGGCTAAATTGCTGGCCCTTGGAAGAATGGAAGAAAACCAGTTGGCAGGGGTAAGATGGAGAGATTCCTCTGCTCCCTTCTCGGATGCTCTGGGCATAGGGATTAATCTGGAGTTTGTATCGCTGCCAGGAAGTCTGGGAAATAGAATTCTTAATGTGCCCTGAATCATTTCATTCACTCCATTTTCCAGGCTCTCTGGGAGTTACGAATTCACACAAATGTATAGGACTTCCTTCATTCCAGTTCTCCCTCCTACCAACCTTACCCCAACTTAAGAATTGTGCATTTTAGGAAAAACAGGGGTCACTGGAGCCAGGTTGACCCCACTCCCAAGCCAGGAGGCTTTTGGTTCCTTGTTTTTCAAACAGCCTATGCCACATGATGTCACAATAGTGAAATAATAGAGAAGCAACCATGACTAGCAACCCAAAAAGGATGCTTGGGAAAGGCTTAAATGAAGCTTGATGGAAATCACCTCCATGTGGTAAGTCCTACATCAGGGATGGGGAACCTGCACCCAAACTCTTGATGGAAGGCGCTGGCACTAATTGCGCCCCCCACAAGGGATGGGAGTTGACCCCCCCAATCCCATATCGTCCCGACCCAAAGGACCTCTGTCTTTGAAGGATTTAACTTCAACCGGCTCCCATGTAGCCATCCAGCCGCAGCTTCCAGACATCTGATTAGTGTGTCTGGGGCCGAGCCGGGATGACTGTCCATCAACAGAAAGAGTTGGGTGTCATCAGCATACTGATGGCAACCCAAACCAAAATTCCAGACAAGCTGGGCGAGGGAGCACATAAAGATGTTGAAAAGCATCGGGGAGAGAATTGTGCCCTGCGGTACTCCACACACCAAGGAGTAGCGTGATGACAGCTCCCACCCCCATCCCCAGCGCCACCCTCTGTCCCCGACCAGAAAGGAACGAGCGAAGCCATTGAAGGACTGTGCCCCAAATCCCCACGTCGGCGAGGCGGTGGTCTAAAAGTTCGTGATCGACCATGTCGAAGGCTGCTGACATATCTAAGAGAATCAACAGCCCCAACCCGCCTCGATCCAGCTGCCTACAGAAATCGTCTGCTAGGGCGACCAGAGCTATCTCGGTCCCATGACCAGAGCGTAAGCTAGACTGGAATGGATCTAGAGCCAATGTATCATCCAGAAATCCACCCACCAGTTCAGCAACCGCTCTCTCAGTCACCTTACCCAGGATCGGAAGATTTGAAACTGGGCATTAATTGGATAGATCTAAAGGATCTAATGATGTTTTCTTTAAGAGCGGACGCACCACTGCCTCCTTCAGTTTCCCTGGGAATGTCCCAGTGCCAAGAGACAAATTGATGATCTTACTGAGGGGGGTCCGCACCTCATCTGATCATGCTCTAATCAGCCAGGACGGGCACGGGTCGAGAGGACAGGTGGTGGGCTTTCTGACATGGAGGAGTCTGTCCACATCGGCTGAGAGTATCGTGTCAAAGTGGTCCAGTAGAATCATAGAATCATAGAATCAAGGGGACAGTCAAGGGGCCTCCAGTTCCATTATTGTATCCAAATTAGCAGGGATGTCTCGGCGGAGCATCAGGACCTTCTCTGCAAAAAAAGCTCACAAATGCCTCACAGCTATGTGCCTGATTCATAGTTAAATTTGGCTGTCCCTCTAGGGACATTAGAGAGCTCATTATACTAAAACGTTGCGTTAGGAGAGAGGTAGCGGATGCAATGGAGGCTGAGAAGTACGATTTCTTAGCAGCCTTCATGGCCATCTCATAGATTTTCATAAACACCCTATAAGAGGTTCTTGAGGCTCTGTCGCAGGCATCTTGCCATACTCGTTCTAGCCGTCTGAGGTCCCACTTCATTTTCCAGAGCTCCTCGGTAAACCAGGGGACCAAGTTTCTGCAGGGTCACAGAGGGCGTCTAGGTGCGATCCCATCGATGGCCGCCAAGAGCCGGGTATTCCAACCCTCAACAAGCTCAGTCAATGAGTCACCAGGGGGAGCAGGATCCTGCAAGGCCTGATGGAATCTATCAGGATCCATCAGCCTCCGCGGGTGAGCCCAAATAGGCATGTCACCTAAGCAGGGTAGGGGCAGGAAGCCAATCCTGGCTTTCAGAACATAGTGATCAGACCATGGCACCTCCATAGTGGGGGACATGATCACATCTATGCCTGCGCCGAAGATCAGGTCCAGCGTGTGGCCTGCTGGATGCGTAGGGCCCAAACCAAACTGGGAGAGCCCTAGTGTCGCCATGGAAGACACCAGATCCAGAACCTGCAAGGAGGGGGAGGCTTCAGCATGGGCATTGAAGTCCCCCAATACCAGTAGAGTGGGGAACTCCAAGGCCCAGCCGGTCACCACCTCCAGCAGGTCTGACAAGGTGGCTGCTGGTGCGCTGGTGCGCTAGGTGGCCAGTACACCAGCCAGACAGCCAAGCTCTCCTCGGAACCCCACACCAGGCCAACACATTCAATGCCGGGGATCGATGGCAATGGCAGAGCCCTGATAGAACAATCTTCCCAGATTAACAATGCCACCCCTCCCCCCCCCCGCCCTTAGTATGCGACTGGTGGAGGGCAGAGAAACCCAGAGGCGCCATCTCTCATAAAGTAACTATTTCCCCTTTGCGCACCCAGGTCTCCGTCACACAAGCCAGGTCAACCCCCTGCGAGGTAAAAAAATCTTGCAGGGTGGCGGTTTTGTTGCCTATAGAGCTGGCATTGCACAACACCAGTGAGGGATGTGGGTAGTCCTTGCTCACCCTACCTGTGTCCCTCAGGATGGGGCGCAGACTGGAAGGGGATGAGCATATCCATATCTCATACCCCTTTGCCTATAAGATCTGCCCCCACCGCCATACCTCCCTTGCCCTTCCATGGTAGTAATTCCAAGCTCCATGCTTGCCTCCTTTGATAGCATTAGTGTTATTATTAGAGCCTTGTAAGCTGTGGTGGTGAGTATAGGGCCCACCCCCAGGTCCAAGATGGGAAATGGGCTTCAAGGGGGAGCAGTCCTCCCCAATACTCACAGGCAGATCAGCAGCAGCAATGCCCTGAGGCCTTTTTTACACACATACACACACACACACACACACGCACAAAAGAGAACTCCACATATATATGGAGTGCTCTTTTGCTGCATCTGTATCTCTTTTGCAGAAGCAGTGACTATTTTCAGAAAAGAGGCAGCCTCAGATGGCCCATTTAACATCACAATTCAGATTCAGGACTATGAAACAAATCAGAGGAGAAGGGTCATGCAAATTCACACCCAGGCTGACCCCCTTCTTAAGTATTCTCCCCAACTAAAATTGCTATGCACATGTCAAGCACAAGCAGCTGAACTTGGCCAGTCTTCCCAGATCCTCGAAGGCCAATAGCAGAAAGCAAATCAGAGGGAATAAATTTGGAAAACAGGAAAAAATGTTCCTGTCGTCGTTTTTCCAAGTTTCTGTTGGAGCTCAGTTCACAGTGAGATGCAGAAGCAATGACGTCTTTGTCTTGACTATCCCGTGGATCTTCTCTGAATGATCCCAGTCAGGCATCAACTTGAGGCCACTGCTATTTCGAGCAAATCCTCTAACTACTTTTACAAACCCGTCCAAATATCCCTTGCCTAGAAAGTCATATTTATAGAAAATGTGTGTAATGCAAGAGGCACTTGGTTAAAGGGAATGAAAAGTTATTTCCATTTGACAAAAACTGGCTGATGGTTTGCAGGCTGTCCAAGCTCTAATCACCGTCTGGCTCCTCCATTGGCTGCACCAGGCAAAGGTGCTTAAAAATCAGCATTCCCTAACCAAGTGCCCTACAGATGTTTCTGAACTACCAGTTCCATCATCGCTGACCATTGGCCATGTTGTCTCGGGCTGATACGAGCTGAAACCCATCAACATCCAGAGGGCACCAAATTTAAACAGGCTGATATAGTGCCATTCCATTTATTCTGGGAAAATAAATATGGTGGCCCCCAAACAAGAGTGTGCCCTAGCAGTCCCCCCCCCCAAAATGGGCAACATACCACCACAAAATATGAAAGAGGAGGCCATTTCACCTCCTGTCATTTCACCTCCTCCAGTCCAGGTGTGGATTGGTTTTGCAGCTGACCTGAGAAAATTGAGTGGCATTGTGGAATAATGATCATGTTCCAAGAAACCATTTTGGACTTCAGTAGGGTAGAGGATCAGAACTTTGGGGGAGCAACAGCAATATTTTAAGCAAGGTTTAAACTCCTGTATAATCTTATTTCATTAACAAAATCTGTATGCCACACCATTGTAACAAAACCTCTAAGCACTCTACAATATTGAAATTATTAATTTTTAAAAAAGTAAAAAATATTAAACAGCATTTTAAAAAATTAAATTACTAAAAAGAATTGAATTAGGAATACTTACTCATGATTGTGGTTCCACCCTCAAAAATGCAACCCAAGCCTGCCCAGAGTTTTCTCTGGGTGGTAACAAGAAGTGCTTATCTTGAGAAAAATTATAATATAAACAAAGGAGGCAAGTGACATGAGAAGAGGAGGAGGATTACACATTCCTTGGCTGAGAAGCTTCGGAGACTCCAAAGCCAGGGACACAGGCAGTTGGCAAGAAGGATCTTGTTGACTTCTTCCTACCTGCAGATAAATCAAGGTCTGGCTTGTTTGGTGACGACGAGAACTACTGTTCCCTCAGCAAGGTCATCAACCTGCAACATGAATGCTACAGAAATGTAAGGAATTTGCGGCTCACTCTCCTGTCATGAGGAGGATAGGCCTGAAAAGTAGAATCATATGAAGGGACCCCATGGTTCATCTAGTCCAACCCCGTGCAATGCAGGAATCTCGGCTAAAGCATCCATGACAGAAGGTCATCCTGCCTCTCCTTTAAAACCTCTAAGAAAGGAGAGTCCACAACCTCCTGAGGGAGACCGTTCCACTGTTGAACAGCTCTTACTGTCAGCACTTCCTGGTGTTTATTTGGAATCTCCTTTTTGTAACTTGAAGCCATGGATTCAAGTCCTACCCTCCGGAGCAGGAGAAAACAAGCTTGTTCCTTCTTCCATGTGACAGCCCTTCAGATATTGGAGGATGGCTCCCATATCTCCTCTCAGTCTCCTCTTTTCCAGGCTAAACATACCCAGTTCCTTCAACCATTCCTCATAGATGCCATTGGACTACAACTTCCACCACCTCTGACCATTAGCCACATAGGCTGGGATGGATGGGAGTTGCAGTCTAGCAACATACAATGAGCCAGGTGGCTGTTGAGGGGAAACACCTCTACCTGAGGCCTGGAGAAAGAGCTGCCACCAGTCAGCAAAGACCGTACTTTTGCAAAGCACTCTCTATAGGGGCGGCCCTTGAGTCCAGTCCAGGAGCTACAGCTAGTGCAGAAGGCTGCAGCTAAACTGCTGGTGGGGGCAGATGACTGATGGCATGGGAGTCCCATGGGACACCTTTGCTAAAATATCTGCACTGGCAGCATATATGCTACTGGGCAAGGCTCAAGGCTCTTATGTTATGTTAACATACAACACCCTGGATAACTCAGGTCTGGGGTGCCTTAAGAATCATCTGTCTTAGCCTGATCACTGAGATCATGCAAAGGAGCATTGCTATTTGTCCCCCATGTTACAGAAGCAGGGAAAGCAGTTATCTGGAAAACATTCATTATTTGCATTCTGGACGAGTAGAAAGAGTAGCTTTGACTCTTAAAAATTCCTACAAGGACAGTAATGGGGGGCGGGGGGGGCATCCTGCCAGTAGAAATTTGGTCTGTCCTTCTGTCTGACACACTCTCTTTCTATGTTCAAAAAGCCTCCTCCCACCATGGGAGGAGCATTCAAATAGGCCGTCCCCTGCCGGACACCTGAAATGGTCCAGACTTGTCCCACTTAGTTCTCCTGCAGAGGTGGGGAACGGGCATCCCTCCAGATGCTTTTTGACTCCATCTCCCATCAGCTCCAACCTGAACAGCCAACAGCCAAAATGGTGGGAGCTGCAGACCAGCAACATCTGGGCGGCCACAGGTCCTCACCACCGCCGTTCTGCTGTTTCTAGTAAAAGCCTCTCAGAAAAACTTTTCCTTAAAGATCAGCATTTTGGCATGAAAGATACGCAGTCCTGCTGACTGATATTTCTAATCATAGGCTCCTCTAATGACCCTCCCCCCCCCCTTCTGAAAGCAGCATACTGTATATTAATTTGGCACAGACACATCACGTTCAATGAATATATACCCCATTTAAACTTCATTGTCCATTGCATGCCAGCCCTGCAGGACCTAGGGGCTTGTATTCACTGACCACCAGGCAAGGGTTCAGAAAAGACATTTTCCCCCTTCCATGAAAGGGAAAGTAGCATCTTCCAAGGACAAATACTAGCAACACAATAATTGTTGTTGTCCCTCAAGCAAAATCACACTTCCTCCCCAAGCCTGTGTGGCCCAGGGCCCATTCAGCCTTGACTCCCGGCTTGTGCTGAAGACAGAGCCACCCTGACCAATGGAGGGAAAGCCTGCCTTGCTATCAGGATTCTTTCAAAGCCACAACTGGGAAGGAAGCATTGGGCAGAGATAAAGAACTGTAACAGGAGGGAAAAGTCCTTGGAAAGGAAGCCACTGGATTCAAACTCCGCTCCTGAGCCACTTAAGAACTGAACCACTTTACTACTTTCCACCCACGTTTATTATTGAAACTCATCTTACAGTATTCATTACTACCTATTTATGGTCTTCTGATTGATTCAGAATGCTAGGTGCCACTGCTATGTACTCTGTGAAACCAAAGGACACTGCAGCCTCAAGCGAGGGCTGGGCTTGTTTTTATGCCCAGAAAGCAGACCTTTGGCAGAAGTCTGCATCAGCCCCTCCCCAGCACAGCCATGCCCCCAAGCAGACTAGTGATTGGCCCAAACTATCGACAGCCATGGGACCCCAAAACCAGGAGCCAGGAAGCAGCAGGTGGTGGCTGGGCCGCAAACACTGTGCCACCCCCAAAGAAGTGTTGAACAGTCATTCCCCATGATGGCAGTTATGGGATTGTTGTCTATCACAATGGTGTATGTTTTGACTCAACTGAGTGGGAAGTGATGGAGACGGGATGTTTGTGTTCCTGTGTTCCGTGAAGTGGGACTATTGTCCTTTGTTCTTTCTCTTTGCTGTCTGATGCTAGAGAGAGAGGGAGCCATGTTGCAGTGCTCCGTGTGTGCTTATATGTAAATACAGTAGATTAGCCCAAATGCTGAGTTGCTGAGTTCTGTTACGCATGCTGCGAAGACACTGCGGATCCCTAAGTGTGCCGATGTCTGTTGGCATCGGCCCCTGTGATGTTTGGGCAGAAGAAAGCTTTTGAAGCTTCCGAATGAACGACTAGGAGGGAGAGAACATGCCAGTCAGGCATGTGTCTCTGCCAGGGTCCTACTCGAGAGTAGGACAAGCTCCTGACAAGAAGATGGCCAGATATTGCCCCAGTCAAGGTGCCTTTTTTGTTATTTTTAATATGTTCTTACCCTCTCTGAGCACAGTTTCTGCAATGGAAGGGTGGGGAGGTAAATATTCTTTGTAATATTCTCAGTGCTCACCACTGAAAACATCTTCTCTTGAAAGCAGTCCACATGCAACTTTAATGCCCCTACAACAGGCACTGATCTCAGTGCATGGAGCACTTGCACACTGCTGCTATGCAACTATAAAGAAACTGCAAAGCACATTCTTCATGCGTTTGGCACACCACACATGGAGCTTGGCCAACAAAGTTGGCTAAGACATTTACCATTGATCCAGTGCACTATTTCTAAGCCACAAATCTGTGTCCAATCATTCATTTTCCTTGCAAAATCAAATCCCACAGTCTCAGCCAGCCTGCCTAAGCAGTTTTACAGAAATCACTCACAAGCTAGCAGCAACACTCAAATCTATTTTTTTTAGGCTTACAGCAGGAGTGTGAAGCTTCCAAGTCGTTGAAGCTGAAGTTGGGTTTTCCAACAACCAGGATCAGCTCATGTCCTCTTCCATCTGTGCTAATTTAATGGGAAGAGCACCTGTTTCCTCACGAGTGTTGCCAGGCGCTAGCGTGAACCAGATCAGGGCCGACCAAGTGTACGCAAGACGCAAGATTGCAGGGCAAGATACACATTACCAGAGCCGTAGCTAAGTGATCTTGGCAGAACGGCAGAACCGTCCAGATTGCGCCCTCTAGCCATGAACATATTAGCTGTTCTTTCCGCCTCTCCTCCAACCCCCCCCCCCATTCAATTCCTCACACACTTCAGCTTGTAATGAATTATTTCACAGAAAATCCAATATTAAATTTATAATTTCTTAATAAAAGGTTTCAGCAAAGAAAATGACATTGTGATGTGAGTTGACAGGTTTTTTAAATGTAATTCAGTTGTAAAACAATACACAGATAGGCCTAAATGAAACAAACAAACAATATCATAGTGATTTGATCCACAATGATAACTTTACATTACACTATATGATGTAAAATGCCATTACTTTCACAATATCTGTGTTATTTGGTTGATATAGAGTAAGAAAACTTATTATTATTCACAAGTCACAAGTTACAAGTTCTTATTCACAAGAGTTGTCATTTTTTTAAAAAAAAGTCAAGTTAGGCCAACTCTGGCTTTAAGTAGCCATCTCCTCAATGAAGTCTGATGTGGTTAAAACTTTATTTTTTTCACTTTAACCAAAGAAAACTTGTTTTGGCAATGATCCACTCAGGTCACAGCAGGATTCAGCTACTGATGCTATGTACTGGAGCTGAGAGGAGGACATTTGTCAGTGTGCTATGTGATTGCTATCAAGTTGGTTGGGTTTTTTGTGTTCTTCCATTTAGTGAGCTTGTAAAACGTAATAAAATTAAAGAAATGGCACAAAGAGTTGACTGGTCACCCAGAAAGCGATGTGAAATAGTACTATTAAGTGAACAAGGCTACAGTTATGAAGACATTAGAAGAAAAATTGGTGGAAACTTAACCAAAGGTGGCATTTCTAATTTTTTGAAGAGGTATCAGGAGACTCAGCCACTACAAAATCAGACTGGTAAAGGCAGGAAAAGGTGCACAGCAGCAAGTGATGATAGAAGAAATGAGAGACTGTGCCTACGTGACAGAAGAAAATCATCTGGGTGTATGCAAGATGACATGGTGCAAGGTAATGTGAAGTTGAGTGCAAGGACTGTTCAACACAGACTGCAGGAATATTGTCTAAATGCCAGAATTCCAAGGAAAAGGTCATCGTTATCTCTCAAACAAAGGTTCAAAAGAGGAAACTGGGCATGTTAACTGGACAGCGGAACAATGGGACAGTGTAAATTACATTATGTTGCAAGCCATCCTGTAAGGGCTTTGATCTAAAAAGCAAGATGCAAATATTTTAAAACAAAGAAACAGGTAAACCTGGAAATACATCACTGGTGGTGGTCATGAGCAAAAGTCATTTACATTTTTAAAAAGGGATAACCTTTTGCACACACAAGAACATCAATAAAACTTTCTGCTCCCTGCTGCACAACATTTCATTACCACATAGATCATCCAACAGCATGCACATTTTTTACTTTTGAGCAAGGGGTGGTGGGTTTTATGGCATTTGCTTGACTCCAATAATAGACCATTCCCCCAGCAAAAAAGGGGGGTCTTCCTAAAACCTGCATGCAATTAAAGCAACACAGAGGTTTTCTAACTGAAGTTTCTGCAAATGGAGGGTCTTCAAGCAACACATCTTATATGAACTGACAAAAGAACCGAAGACGGCTTGGAATGCGTTATCACACTTTCTAAGTGTACATTTCTGCAGTCAGAAAAATGGCTGGTGCTCAGATCTGCAGGGAATTATTAAAGACACATTAAAATATATAAGGAATGCAGCAATCTGGCTTCAGATAAGATATGAGCAGATCCACATGCTCGCTCTCAACCCCACATGGAAGACACATTGGATTGGGGACAATTTGCCACAAGAAAATGGCTCCTGCAAAAAAAGCTCAGCAGTAGAGCATCTGCTGTGCCTGCAGAAGGGGACCCAGGTTCAACGCCTGGCACAGCTGGAGAGACTGAAACTTCTGGAGATCCACCAGGTGGATGTGCAGAATAGCCAAGGACTTTGGGGAGGTGATTTATTATGTGTTGGAAAAATATTTAAGGTAACTCTCCCCCAAATACCAGAAGCTTTCTTACTGTGGATAACTGGAGCAGATACCCCCCCCCCCAAAGAAACAGAGAACTCTGTTTCTTTACACAACAATTGCAGCACCAATATTATACACACAAAAATGGCAAAATGAGGTGGTACCTACCAAAGAAGAATGGCAGCTGAAATTGATAGAATATGTGGAATTGGCAATTTTGACGTGTAAAATTAATAATAATAATAATAATAATATATTTTTTTAATACCCTGCCCTCCCCAGCCAAGGCCGGGCTCAGAGCGGCTTACAAGCAATAATAAAAACAAGATGAATGATTACAACTTAAAAACAAAAGTAAAATACAACATTAAAATAATGGAACATTAAAATATTAAAATGTAGCCTCATCGCAGGAGGAGAAGGAAAAGAAAAAAGAAAGAGAGGGAGGGAGGGAATCAAATTGGCTCCAAGCCAAAGGCCAGGCGGAACCACTCTGTCTTACAGGCCCTGCGGAAAGAAATCAGACCCCGCAGGGCCCTGGTCTCATGAGGCAGAGCGTTCCACCAGGCCGTTCCACCAGACCAGGAGAGAGAGGCTGTCCCGTAGGTACGAGGGTCCTAGGCCGTGAAGGGCTTGAAAGGTCAAAAGCAGCACCTTAAATCTGACCCTGTACTCCACCGGGAGCCAGTGCAGCTGGAAAAGCACTGGGTGAATATGCTCCCATGGCAGAGACCCCGTGAGGAGCCTCGCTGCAGCATTCTGCACCCGCTGGAGTTTCTGGGACAGCTTCAAGGGCAGCCCTGCGTAGAGCGAATTACAGTAGTCAAGCCTGGAGATGACCGTCGCATGGATCACTGTGGCCAGGTCGGGGCGGGAAAGGTAAGGGACCAACTGCTTGATGCGGCAAAGGTGGAAAAATGTTGCCTTGGCTGTTGCTGTAACTTGCGCCTCCATGGAAAGGGAGGCGTCAAGGATTACACCCAAACTCTTAATGGAAGGCAATGGCACTAATTGGGCCCCCGCAAGAGAAGGGAGTTGGTCCCTCATCCCCATGCCATCCCGACCTAGCCATAGGACCTCTGTCTTCGAAGGATTTAGTTTCAATAGGCTCCCATGAAACCATCCAGCCACAGCTTCCAAGCATCTGGTCAGTGTGTTCGGGGCTGAGTCGGTGTGGCCATCCATCAACAGATAGAGCTGACTGTCATCAGCATATTGGTGACAGCCCAGCCCAAAGCTCCGGATAATCTGGGCAAGGGGGCGCATAAAGATGTTAAAAAGCATCGGGGAGAGAATTGCGCCCTGCGGCGCTCCACACACCAAGGAGTGGCGCGACGACATTTCCCTCCCTAGTGCCACCCTCTGTCCCCGACCAGAGATAGAAGAGCACAACCAGTTACGGGCTATGCCCTGTATCCCCACGTCTGCGAGGCGGTGGTCCAGAAGATCATGATCGACCATGTCAAAGGCTGCTGACAAATCTAAAAAGATCAGCAGTCCTGACCCGCCTCGATCCAGTTGTCTACGGAGATCATCTGTTAGGGCAACCAGAGCCGTCTCCGTCCCAAAACCAGGACGAAAACCGGACTGAAATGGATCTAATGCCGATGTTTCCTCCAGAAACCTACCAAGCTGTTCAGCAACCGCTCTCTCAATTACCTTACCCAGGTATGGAAGATTTGAAACTGGGCGGTAATTGGATAGGTCTAAGGGATCTAATGAAGTATTCTTTAAGAGTGGACACACCACTGCTTCCTTCAGTTCCCCTGGGAATGTCCCCGTGTCAAGGGACAAATTGATAATTTCAACCAGGGGGGTCCGCGCAACATCTGGACACTCCCTAATCAGCCAAGACGGGCACGGATCAAGGAGGCAGGTGGTGGGCCTACCAACTTGGAGGAATCTATCCACATCAGTAGGGAGTATCCGATCGAAATGGTCCAACCCTGGACCTGAAGTCAGTCGAGGGGCCTCCAGTTCAGTCACTGTATCTAAATTGGCAGGGAGGTCACGGCGGAGCAACAGGACTTTCTCCGCAAAAAAGCTCGCGAATGCCTCACAGCTGTGGGTCGAATTTGTGCTTAAATTTGGTTGTCCTCCTAAGGACGTTATTGACCTAATTATTCTAAAAAGTTGTGCCGGGCGAGAGCTAGCGGATGCAATGGAAGCTGCAAAGTAAGATTTCTTAGCAGCTTTCATAGCCATCTCATAGGCTTTCATAAGCGTCCTATAAGATGTTCTTGAGGCTCCGTCACGAGTCCGTTGCCATACTCACTCTAGCCGTCTGAGATCCCACTTCATTTTCCGGAGCTCCTCAGTAAACCAAGGTGCCCAGTTTCGAGATTAGAGATCAGAGAAATTAGAGATCAGAAAGAGACTGATTTTAAAGAAGATTGGAAAATGCTTACAGAATACTTAAAAACTCAGTGCACATATGTTAAAATGCAAATAGGATTGCAGTAAGAACAGCAGTGGGGGTGAACTTTTTGCTTTTCTTTCATGATAAGGTGAAGGTATATAATATGCAGCATAAATTGAAATCTTGGGGGAACCATGGAGGGAGGGAGGGGAAATCAAAGGTGGAATAATTGATTGCTAAATTTGGAATGTTGTTGAATTGTTATTATTATTATTGTTGTTGAATAAAATTATATAAAAAGGGCAATATTGAACTAGATGGACCAATGGTGTAAGTCAGGCTTCCTCAACCTCAGCCCTCCAGATGTTTTTGACCTACAACTCCCATGATCCCTAGCTAGCAGGACCAGGTCAGGGATGATGGGAATTGTAGTCTCAAAACGTCTGGAGGGCCGAGGTTGAGGAAGCCTGGTGTAAGTCATAGAAGGCAGCTAAGCTCCGAAAAGAGCACTGAACACAGAAGGCTGGCTCAGACCACGTCAGACCACTGGTCCATCCAGGGCTCCCCACACCAGGGTAGCCAACATCCAAATGCTGCTGGACTATAACTCCCATCATCCCGCATCCAATAATCTATAATAATATGCAGAGGGATACCGACACTGTCTGGCAGCATTTTCCAGAGTTTCAGGAAGGGCTCTTTGGCTAACTGATCCCTTAGCTGGAGATGTAAGAGCCTGAGCCTGGGGCCTTCTGCATACAAGCAAGGTGTCCTACGAGAGTTACGGCCCTTAAGTTCCAATTAGAGGCCCCGGAGTTTTATCTCACTTCTAAACCGGACCTTTCAGCCTTCTCTTCACATCTTCCCTACTCCCTTCCTCTGCTCTTCCATATCCCTGGGCAAGAGCTTGAGGCGGAAGGTGTACACCACCTTGAACTCCTTTGAAGAAAAGTGGATTATTAGATAGATAGATAGATAGATAGATAGATAGATAGATAGATAGATGATAGATAGATAGATAGATGACTGACAATGATGATGGAGGAGAATCTCGTCCATTTACTACAGAGATATATGTCCACTGCATCAGCATGTAATTCAAATGCAAGCAAAAGGTAAGGCAAACATCTCCACTCTACAAAATAAAACTGCCATCTGATCCCTCTCTCTCTCTTTTTCTGTGGCAGCTTGGAAGAGAGTTCCACTCCACCACTTTATTCCCTACAATCACAAAGCTCACTAGGGAAAAAAATCTTAGAACTCTCCCACGAAAGATCCCAGATGCAATGTGTGCAAATAGCCTCTTATACGCAACATGGATTAGAGCCATTTAGAGGGAATGATTTGTAATTGAAAACCCCTGCCTTTGCAAAAGGGCTAGAGAAAGAGGAAGAGGAGGAATGCCAGAATGCTGACCTGGCCATGAAACTGAAGTTCCTTCACCATATAAGCAGAGGCAGGATTGCGTAAATGTTATGTGCATTGAGTTTAAATGACTTTAATCAAGGATGCTGGAGAAATATTTTTGGGCACACCAAATATGAATGCCAAGTGCGTCCATACAGTTTGCAAAAGAGAGAGAGAAAATCTTGAAGACATGAAGCAATTTAGAGAAAATCCACAGGCAGGGAGGCTGTCAGGCCTGGCAACAAATGGTTCAAAAAGCTAAATGTGTCTGCATTAGCTGAGTGGTAGGCAAGGAAGACGTGGACTAGGCTATAGGTATGAATACCAAGAAAGGGTGAGATGTTACAGATGGAGGAGGGAATTATACCTAGGAGAAATGAGAATAATGAAGTGAAAAACTGAGACACACACAAAAAGAGAGAGAAACTTGGGGTGAAAACTAGGAAAAATGTCTGGGATTTCAATGGAGTTGGTTGGGGGATTCTGAAAAGGGGAGGGGGAAGGATGGAATTTGATCTAGTCACACTTCATTGAGTTTTTAAAAGAACAGACTCTTTGGAGTGCCGTTAGTTTTTAATTTTCATTTCAGGGCAAAGAGAGTGGGGAGGGACACCAGCTGTTAGAGGCAGACATTTGCCACGTTTCAATAGAAGCACCTCCCTTTCGGCTAAGGGGGAAACTAAAGGGAAACTTACAACTGGTCATATTTTGAGAACCTGATAGGGACACATTGCACACTTTTGTTTTTTAGGCATAAGGGTTGAACCTGCAATGTCTATACAAATCAATACACTCTACATTACTTCAGATGGCGTGGCATTTTATTTTATCCTTGTGAAATTTTGTTTTTATGTGAAATTCTGAGAATGCCTTTTTGGTGTTGTTGATTAAGCAAGCAGCTTCTCAGGCGCAAGGCTGGAAAGGAAGTAGACAGCATGATGGTGTTCTGGTTCTTCACAGACTATGGGGAATAGGAAGGGAAGCCTTATCAGTACACTATTATTCCTCATAGAGTCTTACTCTTTATTACAGTGGTGCCCCACAAGACGAATGCCTCACAAGACGAAAAACTCGCAAGACGAAAGAGTTTTCCGTTTTCTGAGTTGCTTCGCAAGACGGATTTCCCTATGGGCTTGCTTCGCAAGACGAAACGTCTTGCGCCTTTTTAAAAAAACCGCCAATGCATTCCTATGGGAAACCGTCAATACACAGTGGTGCTTCACAAGACAAAAAAACTTGTAGAACTAAAAAACTCGCAGAACGAATTAATTTCGTCTTGCGGGGCACCACTGTATTTAGAGCACAGTAGTACTTCCGTTCTGGAAGTCTGTTCGACTTCTGAAACATTTGACTTCCAAAGCGTGGCTTCTGATTGGCTGCAGGAAGCTCCTGCAGCCAGTCGGAAGCTGCGGAAGCCCCGTCGGACGTTCGGCTTCTGAAAGAATGTTCAAAAACCAGAACACTCACTTCTGGTTTTCGATCGTTCGGGAGCCGGAACATTCGGGAGTTCCTGAGCCGTTCGGGAGCCGAGGTAGGACTGTATTTTAAATAAAATAAATAAAAACGATTCCATTTTGCCAAACCTCTGATCCATGTGTTGAATTCACAGCATATTGATCTCTCACTCACTCTCCGAAAGAGATTGTAGTGCATACATTAGTGCAGAGATTCAGGCTCTGGCCTCAGTCCCAACCAAAGTTGTTGGATCTAACTGCCATTAAAATGAATGGAACTTAGGTTGGCCACAAAGTAACTTATCCCATTTATTTCAGTGGCACCTGGACATAACCAGATTTGTGAGCACTGGGACCACTATATCCACACTGAAGCCCCATGTTTTCTGGGAAACACTAGAGCAGGGGTCGGCAACGTGCAGCCCGTGGTCCGGATGTGGCCCACGAAGACCGTTTTACTGGCCCATGAGCCGAACCAAGCCGCCCACTCGGCGAGTCCCCAACATGCTGTGCTAAACTGGCGCAGCACGGCGCGGGGACTTGCCGAGCTGTGCTGCAAATCGTGTCTACGCATGCGCAGATACCAGAAATCACAACTGCGCATGTCCAGATGCCGGAAATCACTTCTGCGCAGGTGTGATTTTCGGCATCTGGGCATGCGCAGAAGCGATTTTCGGCGCTGCAGACATGAGCAGACACGATTTCCAGAATCGCACTGTGCCAGTCCAGCCCACGGACAATCTCTGTGGGAGTGATCCAGCCCATGGCCGGTAAACCTTGGGATCACTAAATGAAATAGATAGATCAACATCTTATCTCATACTTAGCTATGCAATTCACTCATTCTGCCTTTATCCCTTGCCTTGCCTTGCCTTGCCTTGCCTATGGATCACTCAGATCTATTTATTATTATAATATAATATTGTTATTAATGATCATAATACTGATTTTTAAACATATGAATTGCATTTATATCCCACCTTTCCCTCCAAGGACCTCAAGGTCATATACATGGCTCTACCCCCCCTCACTTAATACCACAACAACCCTGTGGGGAGGTTGGGCTGAGAGGCAGCAACTGACCCTAGGCCCCCCAGTGAGTGGGGATTTAAATGCTGGTCTCCCAGTCCTAGTGCAACTACTCTAACCACTACATCATATAGGTTCTCATGGCAGCATTCTGTGCATTGAAGAGTCTGGCAGGAACAGGAACCTGAGTTCAAGTTCTTCATCTGGCAGGGAGTTCCAGGACGCTTCACTCCCATGAACATATTCCAAGCTGTATATCTGACTGCTGGCCACACAGTGAACCCAAGGCTCCCATTTCTTTCCCCAGCACAGATGACGGCTTATGTTAGCTGAGATGGCTTTAAAAGGGAACCAGGCAAATTAGGAGGACAGACCTTGCAGAGGAGGCTGTTCCATTAGGGCAAATGCAGCCCTGTTCCACCCACTGCAGCCTACCTTCTGTCCTGGACCTTCACTGGATGCCCCTGCGTTTTAGTATTATGAGAGATCCACTTTGTCCACATCAGGCATAGTTTTATATAGCTCTGCAACTCCCACAGAATCATAGAATAATAGAGCTGGAAGGGACCCTGAGAGTCATCTAGTCCAACCCCCTGCAATGCAGGAATCACAACACTGATGGCTGGCCAGGCTGGCTGGGTCCAGCAGAGCCCCAGGTTCTCCATCTCTGCTCTAGATGTCTTCACATTCTGCTTCTAGGCCTTCCAGAAGCATCCGACTGGCCACAGTTGTATAAACAGGAGAGTGGATTAAGTGGACCCAGCAGGGCTCTTCCCACACAAGCCTGAGAAAGCCCCGCACGACTCTTGGGTGCTGCGCAAGTGCACTTACACTGCTCATTACAGAGAAGGAAATGCTTCCCCTCTTGAGACCCATCTTTACCTCTGGCAAGCCTCAACACTTTCCCTCTAAGTTATATATGAAAAAGTTTTGTTTGTTTTAATTATCCTTTTCCCTTCTCGTTTCAAATCGTTTGTAGGTTCTAAGCAATCAGCAAGGACTTACTTGCCCTGGTTTTTCTTTGTAACTTGTACAACACCTAGCACAACTTCAAGCACTTGATCAAAAACACTACAAAATAAGACTTTCTTAACCAACCACCAGTCTCTATTTATTATTAATCACACAAGCTGAAAAATGTAAGCTCAAACTTCACATGCACCAAAGTGTCAGTCACAAGAAAGCAAGTTCTGCCTTAAATGAAAAAACAATAAAAATGTAACGACAAGGAAATGACCTAATGGACCAAAGCAGATTGACTTAATTTGTTATTAATTAACTGCCCCAAGCAGAATCCATAGGGGGAAACGACCCAACACTAGGATTCCAAATAACAGTTCTTTCCCCTTGATAAATTATATTAACCTCATGGAATGTTCCAAATAAAAGAAAAAACTCAGTGTTCTCTGGATGCCAGCGGGGGGCCTCAAAACATTACAGCTAATAAATTAAATTACTGCCCAATTGTATGAACTGGGAGGTCATGTACTATATGGAGAAACACTATAGATTTCCCAGCTTCAAAAGCTTGCTCATTTTCCTAGCTTTGTGATTTGGCTTTTGGGAAGTTCCTCTAGGGCCGGCTTCACCATCCTGATGCCCTCCAAAAGTTCTGAACTACAGCTCCCATCAGCCACAGGGAGCAGAGCCAAGCTGCCTAGGGCTGATGGGAGTTGTGGTCCAAAACATCTGGAGTGTGTCAGGCTGGCAAAGTCTGATCAATTGTATTGGTGGGGCAGAAACCAGAAGAATCTAGGAAGAGCCCTGCTGGATGAGGCCAATGGCCCATCGAGTCCAGCATCCCACTCTCACTCTCAAGAAGGATCTTGACTGGCTGGGAGAGATGCCTTGGACTCCAGGGCAAGCCCTTCTTGAGATGACCATGTTGTAAGATCCGGACTCTCTCCATCCAAATTCAGGTGAATAAATCATATTTCCTAAAGCTTCAACAGCCCCTGCCGTGTCTTGATTCTCAAAGGCATACAGCCCCTGGACCCCCCTGGAATCTTGCTGCAGCTCAGCAGAGAGCGGGGGTGGCACCCAACTTTTGTAATGAAATTATGTGGGTGGTTCTCACCCAGCCAAGCAATTACTACATTCTTTCAGTAGCTCTTAACAGTCCAATGAATCCCGCAAAGATCCTAAAAGCAAAAGCAAAGGGAGCACCACTTACATTGGTGTTGCAGAGTTTGTGCTGCTTATAGGCTCCAGTGCACACGATTGCCGAGGTCCTCTGAGTGGGAGTCTGGCTTTGAACTGCCCTGTGAGCAACAGGAACATGAGAGACCAGCTCTGTGCCATGGAACAAACTCTGAGATGCTGGAAAGGCTTGCAAGCGGGGCCCAGCCTGGGGGTAAACAGAGTCACTTGAAACCTGAGTCCTGGGTGGGGGCCTGGAGTCCTCTTGGTATAAGTTTCCATGGTGAGGCGAAGGGTTAAAAGGGTGAGCAAAAGGGCTCTGAACCGCTGCGGCCCATTGCTGGCTGGCTGCATTCCGGGTTGACTGCCGCTGCCTGCGTGGCTTGTTGGGCTCCTGCCCCGTGTCAGTCTGCAGAGGTAGGATATAGGGCACTTTTCCGTAGCCATACTTCCCAGGTCCAATGGGGCTTTTATTTCTGCCTCTGAAGACAAGAGGGGCAGGGTGTGAACATGAACAGGTTAGCTCAGCAACAATTGAAAACAAGCATGAATTTATGGATAGTTTCAAGGAGAAGTCCAGGTTAGGGGGATGTCCTAGCATCCTAGCAGGGTGTCCTGAGGTTGCCAGCCCTGCTCACTCCCCCAGGTCATTGGCTCAACTCAAAGTGGTGCACCACAGAGGTTTCTGGAAGTCCCATCATCCCCAACTGCTGCGCATGTGGGCTGTGTCCGATGGAAACTGTAGTCTGGCAACATCTGGAGGGTACCATTTTGGCTACCCCCAGCTTAGCTGGTGGAAGCAGCTGCCTATGGGAAGCCATCCACCATCTGGCCTTGTTCAAGGTGCTTGTGAGTAACTCTGTGTTGGGTATTCCAGGGTACTGTGGGGATCAAAATGGCTGGTAGCTTCCCACTGCAAGGAATCAGAAGAAGGGGGTTTTAGCCTAGGCTCTTGGGTCCAGCACCTGCCCCAGGAGAGCAAATGTTGCCGTCTCTCCAGTGCACTTTGAAACCTTTTAGCAGCCTAGATGTCCAAGAAAGGACCAGTGCCCAAAACCTATCCTGCCTCCACCACTGTTACATATCCCTGAAGACTTTGCTTCAACCATGGGACATTGTATTGCTTTAGGTTGCAATAAATTTCCTCCGTGTCAACGGCGGAAGCCAAGATGGAGACCTCCAGATGTTGCCTACTGGCCATGCTGTGGAGAACACCATGTGAGCTACTCCTGATTTAGAAATCAAGAGGCTTTCGTTCTGCATGAAGATATATTTGGAGGAGAAACACCGTTGTACTACCATAAAATAAATAAACAGCAAATCCTACACACTGCTTGATTAAAGCAAAACCTCTAAGTGGTTTACATGAAATATTAAAATTATCAGCAAAAACAGATTTTAAAAAGTAATTAAAAACATTTAAAATTCAATTTATAAAAACTTAAAAGCAGCCTGCTGCATCAGGCCAGTGGCCCCTCTAGTCCAGCATCCTGTTCTCACAACGGCCAACAGATGCCTGTGGGAAACCAGCAAGCGGGATTCAAACTCAAGGGCACTCACTTGTCATTCAGCTGGTTTTCAGAATCATTGTTACCTCTGGTTCCCTCCAACTTCCAGTTCTTCAGACTGGAGCAACAAAGAACAAGCAGAGGCTCCATGTTCACAGAAGGGATTATGCAAAGGTTGTGTATGTGATTGTAACACGTAGCTCAGGGGTAGAGCATTTGCCTTGCAAGCAGAAGGTCCCAAGTTCAGTCCCCAGCATCTCCAGGTGGGGCTGGGACAAACGCCTACCTGAGCCCCTGGAGAGCTGCTGCCAGTCAGTGTATGCAGTACTGAGCAAGATGGACCAATGGTCTGGCTCGGTATAAGGGAGCTTCCTATGTTCCTCTTTCACCAGGACTTACTTGACAAATTCTACTCACTCAGCATACAAAAGGGGTTCAATGGGTAATTAACCCAGCTACTCCCCAAAACCAGCAATTTAAATCCAGCCTTGAGAGGAGCTGTCATAGCACAGGTGAAACAAGCACAAACTTCCTATCCCACAATGCAGCAGAGCTCTTTTTATGCCCTGGGAGGAAACATGCACTTGGAGGAGATGCCACCATGGAGCCAAACATGCCTTCTCTCCTGATGCAAGCAGGTCTTAAGGACTTGAGAGTGCCTCAGCTAGGGCCTCCTTTGTTCAGAGCCAGCCCCCAACCCCAACTCCCTAAAGCAACCCCTTCTTCAGCTAAAACAAAAGCATGGGACAAACATTTCTGATATGCATTTTCAGTAGGAAAAGCAAGCTCCAAGCCTCAGTTCAGAGGCTTTTCCCAAATTCCTTGTCCCAGGAGTGTTTGTTTTCTTACTCACCCTCTCCCATTGCCAGTCAGGGTGCTTGTTACACTGACGTCTTTGAGATCATTTACATAAACTTCCAGCGTTTGGGGTTTATGATCCATTTCCACCCTTTAAGCATGTATGAACCAGAGTGTTGTTCACCAACCCTAAGAGAAACTGTCACTCAGGACTTGCACATGGCTTCGTTTGTTCTTTTGAACAAACTGCAGCAGAGGCACCTTTTTCAATTTTCTGTCATGACATATGGAACTGCCCTGGGCTTGAAAGAGAGGGAGTTAAAATGACAAGGCAAAAATGGGGAATGATGAAAGAAAGAAAATGGCAACCTATGTGGATCAATGGTTCCCAAACCTTGGCGAGGGGGCCCTGCCTATAAAGTCATCCCAGCGCCCCTCCCTCAATAAAAAGCATAATTCAGAATAGTGGTTTGCATGACCCTCTAAGGAAGATAATAACACAATAAAGTTCAAAAGAGTAACAATGAATTGCCCATTTATTCAAAAAACCAGTTAAAACTATTAAGTTTAATTCATTCAACAAAATGTATGAACTTAATCTAGTGATACCATCTTTTTAAGTCTGGTAGTCAACTGCACAAACCTGCTGCCTGCTTGGCCCTTCCTAGTACTCCCCCCCCCGGGGGGGGGCAGTACTGTCCAGTTGGGCTGCTCAGATAGCACACAACCCTTTCACTGGCTGCAAATGAGTGAATTCTTTCGGCAGCTGGATACTTGTGAGTCAAGGTCCCTGCTTTGTGATGAAATAAGACACATGGACACAAGTTAATGCGCTAAAAAAGGCCACAACTTTATTGGTTACAGAATGTGAGTGGTATTGGCTTAGGCATTGGATCCAAACCAACTATACTTGACTCCTGCCCACTCTGCAGGGAGTCACACGAGGGTTAACAGCCTGTAGGGGGAGCTTGTTGGTGCAAATCAACTGGAAGCTTTCCCCTAGAGTCACCAGGGGGTCGTGCCATGGCCCTAGCCACCACCTGGGCATCAGACAGGAACCACAACCACCGGATTCCTTTAACGGAACACCCTTCAAAGGGAGGGGTAGGTGATGGCCACAACCTCGCCTCCGACACAACACATTTTTCAATGCCTAACCACCAAACCTTACAAAGTTGTGACTATTTGCTACCAGGCAGGCGAAAAAACCAAATGGCTGGTGCCAATCTGCCAAGTGGGGGGGGAAATCCTACCAGGCCCCTTGAACAGGAGACCAACCGAGGTCCATAGCAAGGTTAGGTGCAGAAGCGAAACCTAGAGGGAGGGAGGGCAGGTGATCAGAGGAAGCCGGAAGAAAACAAGGATGAGCTTGTGGGCCCGTGGCCATTTAAATGCAGCTAAACCACGCCCGCCCGCCCCCCAGCCAGCCAGATTGCAGAGTGATGTGGGGGGGGCGGTCACGCCCCCCTGCGAGTGTGGGAAGCAATTTCCACTCACAACCCCTCCCCTCTGGGAAGAGGAGAGGCTTTCCTGGAAGTTCTCAGACTTCCATTTGGTTTGCAGCCAGCCACCATTTTGTTTTGCCCAGAAATAACAACGAATTCAACTGAGCTGAAATCTTAACTCCGGGGAGGGGGGACTGGATGCCCTCTAGATGCCACTGGACTGTTATGAGAGGTTTCTGTATCCAACCAAGTGCCATCCAGAAGAAAATCAGAGAAAACAAAATGGAGCAAATTAGGAAAGAGATAAGTACAAATGAGAAAGAACTGTCAAAAAAAAACCCCATAAACGAGACCACAAAACAAAATATCAAAATGTTGCAAACCAAATTCTCCATATTTTTAAACCATGAAATTGAACATAAATTAAAATGGTTAAAACAAAAGAGTTTCAAATTTTCTAACAAACTGGGTAGAATGCTGGCTTGGCAGTTAAAGAAGAAACAAAAAGAAAAGACGATAGGAAAACTCATAAAAGGAAGGAAAACAATTGATGAACCTGAGGAAATAAGCAAAAGTTTTACAAAATATTTTAAAGATCTCTACCAAGCAAGAAAGGAAGATGATGAGAAAATAGAAAAATACTTCAGTTAAAGTAAATTTCCAAAAATCACAAATGATAAAATTGAATATTTAAACTCTCCCATAAAAATGGTGGAAATTCACCAAGCAATTACAAAGGCAAATCTAGAAAATCTCCCAGAACGGACAGACTCTTGGCAATTTACTAAAAGAAGTTGGAAAATGTGCTTTCATCACCACTTAAGACATAAGATACTAAAGGAGGGGCTGATACCAGAGTCATGGCAAGAAGCATTCATAACGTTGATCCCAAACAAGGGAACGGATTTGACATCAATCAAAAACTATAGACCTATATCACTCTTGTACAATGATTATAAACACTTTGCAGATGTGGTGGCAAACAGGTTAAAGAAAATATTGAAAGACCAATAAATGAAGACCAAGCCAGGTCTCTACTGGGTAAACAAATGAGCAACAACATGAGAATGGTGATCGATATTCTAGACTATTTAGAGATGAGACCCAGCAAGCAAGCAGCATTGATGTTTTTAGATGCTGAAAAAGCATTTGACAATATTTTATGGAAATTTATGAAAAGAACTATAGAATCAATGGGCTTAGGGGAAATATTCAGAAGGGGAATAAAGCAATTTATAAGAACCAAAAAGCTAAATTGATTATAAATAATGAATTATCAGAGAGCTTCAAAATAAGGAAAAGAACCAGACAAGGTTGCCCACTGTCTCCTTTATTGTTTACCACGGTTCTGGAATCACTGGTGACAATAAGAATGGACTCAGAAATAAAAGGAATTACACTAGGAAATAAATCCTTTAAGTTAAAAGCCTTTGTGAACGTTCTTATTATAAAAACAGAAAATCCATTAGAAAGCATACCAAAAACTCTGGAAAGAGTGTATGAATTCGGTCAGATGTCAGGGTTTAAATTGAACAAAAGCAAAACGAAATTGTTGGTAAAAAAATATGTGGGACCAAGAAAAGCAGGAATTACAAACAAAGTCTGGTTTGATGCTAACGGAAAAAACAGAATGCCTAGGAATTTGGGTTTCAGCAAAAAAACATCAATTTATTTAATGATAACTATAATAAGATATGGAAAGAGATAAAAAAGACTTCGAAGTTTGGAACAGATTAAACCTGTCACTTTGGGGGAGAATCTCAAAAATTAAGATGAATGTGCTTCCCAAAATGTTGTTTACATTTCAGATGATACCAAATTGGGGGGGGGGGGGACTGGGTGCTTTAGGAATTGGCAGAAGCAGTTAGGAAAAGAACAATTGGCTGGAACAGATTAAACCTGTCACTTTGGGGGAGAATCTCAACAAAACCCACTAAGTTTTGTTGCAGAAATAGGTGAAAGCCACATTTCCTTCATCAGAAAAGCATCTAAAGGAGCACAAATCCTAGCCTGGAACCCCCTGGAATCTTGCTACCGCTTGGCTGAGAGTGGCGCCTGGCTTTCGTAATAGTATGCTACAGGATGAACAAAACATATTTATTTTTAAACACCTGGCAAACATTTATTTTATATATTAATGATGATAGCAATTTCCAATTGCCTCCTGTGAAATATGCTATGAGTCATTTATCAGCTTTAAGTGAGTTGATCATAACGCCTTGAGGACAACATCCTGATAATTATATATAAAACAATTTTTTAAAATGTTAACTACATCACAGCACTAATAGTAATATTTTTTTTCCAGAGAATGTGGCTGAAACAACCCACTTTATATTTCGTGTGTATGTTTTCATTTTCATTCAGTTCATTCTCTTAGCTTTTTCATGTTCCTTTGTGTTATTTTATGTGCATGTTCTTGCTTAAATGAATAAAAATATTTTTTAAAAAAGTTTTTAAAAACAGTACATCAACTCAGGCAAATTTTAAAGTGGGGCATTAGCTTTGAAGCAATCATTAGAAGGCAAGCTTCTGTTTAACATATCACATGTTTAAAGAGGAGAATGTCATGACATTCAACATCTCCTGAGGCTTTCAGGTTTACTGGACTTATCTGAAGTGGAGCACTATCTCGCTGATAAAATGCAAGGCTGCTGATATCTTTCCTCTAAGAACCACTTTTGTCCTGCAGTTTAGTTTATTTATTTTCCAATGCTTGATCTCTCAGAGGAGGTGTAACCAGCTGGAAGCAATGAGAACCACCATGATCACTAGAAACCAGATTAAGGCCACGTTCACACCATACATTTAAAGCTCCAGGATACATTTTTTTAAAACTGTCAAAGCTTCCCTCAAAGAATTCTGGGACATGTAGTTTGTTAAGGGTGCTGTGAGTTGTTAGGAGACACCTCCCTCTCCCATTCCCTCAAAGAGCCACAAGGCCAAGAATCATAAAATCACAGCTGCAGAGTTGGGAAGACCCAATTAGCCCAACCCGTGACGAGGATCTGATTGGCCACTCTGGAACCACTCTGGAAATAGGGGCAATGAATGGGGGTCACTTTTGGCAATGGGATGTTTCCCATTAGCCACCTCCCCTAGCTCAGATTCCAAACTTTCATTTCTCTTTTTTAAAAGTCTCTATATAAAGCAACAATTATGGTACTGGAGGAGACTTTTGAGAGTCCCATGGACTGCAAGAAGATCAAACCGATCCATTCTGAAGGAAATCAGCCCTGAGTGCTCACTGGAAGGACAGATCCTGAAGCTGAGGCTCCAATACTTTGGCCACCTCATGAGAAGAGAAGACTTCCTGGAAAAGACCCTGATGTTGGGAAAGATGGAGGGCACAAGGAGAAGAGGACGAAATGGTTGGACAGTGTTCTCGAAGCTACAAACATGAATCTGACCAAACTGCGGGAGGCAGTGGAAGACAGAAGTGCCTGGCGTGCTCTGGTCCAGGGGGTCACGAAGAGTCGGACACAACTGAACGACTAAACAGCAACAGTAAATATAAAGCAACCAAAGACATTTTCCTGTCTAAGATGAAAGAATAGATCTGTAGCCACCTGAAAGGGACCAAGCAGGCAACTGCATCTTTCTTCAACACCGGTGACAGAGCCACATCTTTTACAGCACCAGAGGGCAGCTCTGTCCTCCAGCTCCACATACACCCAGCCTTCGCTTCCTCATTCAGCCTCTTCTCCAACCTGCTGCCCACCAGAAGTTTTGAATTACAGCTCCCATCAGCCCTAGCCAGAGCAGCCCATCACAGTAAGGACAGAAGCTCATGCTCTTTCTTTTTAACTCAGACCTTATTTCATGTTGGGAAAGATTCTAAGTGGGTTGTTTTAGTTTTTAAAATATTTGCACATTTCCCTGCCTGTCCTCATGCAAATGCAGCCCGTTATCTGCTGGTGGGATTGCAATCCATCACCACCCCTAGTAAATTAGGTTCACAGGTGGGAGATACTTGTTGGTCCAGATCTGTCACTTCCCCCAGCCAACAGAGATGGCCTAGCAAAACAACATGCAAAGACCACGACTGGATGTCCCAGGAGCATGCTAACCTGCGCTCCGAAGGCTTGGGGATAGCTGCCTGAAGCCTTCCGAGCACAGCGCAAGTTCCTGCTGCACTCCAGAGGCTTCAGGTTCCTTTTGCTGAAGCTGGGAGAGTCTTGCTCCGAAGGCTTCAGGCGGCTATCCCTGAAGCCTGGAGAGCAAGAGGGGTCGGTGCGCACCGACCCCTCTCGCTCTCCAGGCTTCAGCGATAGCAACGCAAAGTCTCCGGAGCGCAGAGGGAGCACTCCCTCAGTGCTTTGGAGGCTTCGCGTTGCTGTTGCTGAAGCCAAGGAGCCTGCATTCACTCCATAGGACGCACACACATTTCCCCTTAATTTTTGGAGGGGGGAAAGTGTGTCCTATAGAGCGAAAAATACGATAATGGTGATCCAGGAACACCAGAGGTTGACACCTGCCCTGCATCCTGCTTCCTGAACCTGCAGGCCCAAATGACTACTGGACACTACTTTCAGTCCAATGAAATTACTTTCAGTTCAGAACCAATGTGGTGTAGTGGTTAGAGTGTCAGCCTAGGACCTGCATTCAAATCACCACTTGGCCATGAAGCTCACTGGGTGACCTTGGGCCAGTCACTGGCTCTCAACCTAACCTACTTCACAGGGTTGTTGTGAGGATTAAATGAGGTTGGGAAGAACCTTGAGATCCTTGGAGGGAAAGGTGGGATATAGATGCAATAAATAAACATAATGATACATAGTTCAGTAGCAGAAAGGAATCCTTGATGATGTGAAATGTGGAAGAAGCAAATACCTCAGTGGAAGAAAAGGCTCAGCAGCCATCTATATAACTCAGGTGAGCATCACTGCCTCCCTGTCAGTGAAAAAGTAAGTAAGTAAGTAAGTAAGTAAGTAAAGGCATACCCTGTTCAAAGTAATGGTAATTATGTAAAGGTTTGGAAATAAATCAAAAAAGATTTGCAAATTTGAAGTAGAATGCAATTCTCATTGTTGGGTAAAATTTCAGTTATAAAAATAAATATACTCCCAAAGAAAGCCTACTTTGCTGCCTCCATTGCATCCTCTTTATGTCATCTGGCTGAGCTTTTCCAGGCCTTTTACAGGCTGGCCCAAAGGAGGTGGGAGAACCAAGAGTCGCTCGCTGTGACTCGTTTGCAAGGCATTTTGAGGATAAGATCACTTGCATCCACCAAGACCTTGACTCTGCTGTTATAGCAGATGAATCTCATGGGGTGTCCAGAGCACAGTCTAGTGCTGTTGTGCTGGATGAGTTTCAGTTGGTAAGGCTCAAGGATGTGGCCAAGGTGCTCGGATCAGTCAGAGCGACCACTTGCACTCTAGACCCTTGTCCCTCCTGGCTGATAAAAACCAGCAGGGATGGAACAGCTGGCTGAGTCAGGGAGGTGATCAGTGCCTCTTTACAAGAGGGGGTGGTCCCTGCCTGTTTGAAGGAGGCAATGCTAAAACCACTCCTTAAGAAACGTTGCCTGGATTCAGAAAAACTAACTACTGGCCAGCTGCTAATCTCCCTTTCCTGGGCAAGGTTCTGGAGCGAGTGGTTGCAGACCAGATCCACGTGCTTTTGGAAGAAACTGATTTTCTGAATCCATTTCAATTGGGGTTTAGGCCTGGTTTTGGCACAGAAACTTCTTTGGTTGCCCTGTATGATAACCTCTGTCAAGAGAGAGACAAGGGAAACATGTCCCTGTTCATTGTTCTTGACCTCTCAGCGGCTTTTGGTAACAGCAACCATGGCATCCTTCTGGAGCGACACTCCTAACTAAGGATGGGTGGTTCCAGTCCTACTTGGGTGGTTGTTCCTAGAGGTGTTACTTGGGGAATGTTTTTCAGCCCCATGGACCCTTCAGTGTGGGGTTCCTCAGGGCTCAATCCCATCCCCCACATGGTTTAACACATCTCCATGAAACTGCTGGGTGGGGTTATCCGCAGGATCGGAGCGCGTTGTCAGCAGTACGCTGATGACACTCAGCATTATTTCTCCTTGACATCTGCAGGTGAGGCAGTGGAAGTGCTGGACCAGTCTTGGTAGTGGACTGGATGAGAACCAAGAAACTGAAGTCCAATCCAGATAAGACTGAGGCTCTGTTGGTGGGGGGTTCCCTAGACCAGATAGGTGGGAGGTCGCCTGCTCTTGATGGGGTTATGTTTCCTCTGAAGGAGTTCGTAGCCTGAGGGTCCTCCTGGATCCTTTGCTGTCACTCAAGGCTCAGGTGGCCTCAGTGGCCCAGAGTGCCTTCCATCAGCTTCAGCCGGTGGCCCATCTACATCCCTATCTGGACAGGGAGAGCTAACTACTGTTGTCTATGCTCTGGTAACCTCAAGGTTAGATTACTGCAGTGTGTTGTACGTAGGGCTGCCTCTGAAGACAGTTCAGAAACTTCAGCTACTGCAGAATTCAGCGGCCAGGTTGCTCACCGGAGCAAGACGGTTTGAGCATATTACATCGATCCTGGTCCGACTGCACTGGCTACCGATTAGTTTCTGGGTGTCATGGACATGACTGACTACAACCAAGAGGAGCAGGCTTAAGGGGGGGCAGCCAGGCAGAAGTGGAAGAGGGAGACATGCCTTTTTCTCAGACAGTTGAAAGCTGTAGGCTAAAAAACCCCTTCTCAGAAAGGAATGCGCCTTATCAAGGTAGTGAGAGTGGGCTGGAAGAAAGCCAACTCTCTGCTTGGAGGGGGGGATTCTTTCTCAGAGGAAGGGGAGGCAGCTAACCCTGTGAGCCCAAGGTCTTGACGAATGGCAAGGGTCAGAGACATGTGTCGACCCCAGAAGCGGAAGGGCAGGAGATTCCGTGTTTCCTGCTGGGGGAGGGACTCAAGTTCAGACGTTTCAATGGAACTATGATATACAGTCGCTAGAGAACGCAGCTCCGAGAATAATTGGCTGTAGACAATAAATCTTCTTGTAATTACTACCACTGCTTGCTGTTTCTCTATGCCGGCAGCCTGCCTACTCCTGATACCAGGCCCAATTCAAAATGATGGTTTTGACCTATAAAGTCTTAAATGGCTCAGGACCACAATACCTCAAGGACCGCTTCTTTACATATTAACCTACCCGGACTCTGAGATCATCTTCTGAGGCCTTTCTTTGTGTGCCTCAGAGACTATGGGAACAATTATGGAAAGTAAATATAAGGTTTACAGCATGCTACACGCTAAGAGTAGGGACATGGGTGGTGTTGTGTGTTAAACCACAGAGCCTAGGACTTGCCGAACAGAAGGTCGGCGGTTCGAATCCTCATGACGGGGTGATCTCCCGTTGCTCAGTCCCTGCTCCTGCCAACCTAGCAGTTCGAAAGCACGTCAAACTGCAAGTAGATAAATAGGTACCGCTCCAGTGGGAGGGTAAATGGTGTTTCTGTGCGCTGCTCTGGTTCACCAGAAGTGGCTTAGTCATGCTGGTCACATGACCCGGAAGCTGTACGCCCTTGGCCAATAAAGCGAGATGAGCGCCGCAACCCCAGAGTTGGCCATGACTGGACCTAATGGTCAGGGGTCCCTTTACCTTTACCCGCTAAGAGTAAGCTTCACGAAGATGATGCACAGGTGGTATTTGATGCCCAATACTAGCAAAAATGTCAAAATCAACAAAGGGCAACTGTTGGAAATGCAAAGTAGCAGAGGGAACTTTTTACCACCAGTGGTGGTCATGCAGCATAATTAAAATTTATTAGGAAATTATCCATAATAAACTTCTTCTCTTTTTTTGAAGAAAAAAAATCATTTTCTAAAAATCCAGAAGCATTTTTGCTGGGGTTAATAACAACAGAAGTTACTAAAAAAGGACTCTGTTCCTATATGCAAGAACTGCCGTACATGTGTCATTAGCACAAAAATGGGAAAGAGGTAAGGTACCAAGAAAGGAAGAATGACATATTAAACTATTAGAATATGCAGAGCTAGCAGGGATGACCACTAGCATAAGAAATCAAAATGATAAATGATATAAGGAGGACTGGATATTTTGCACTGAATATATGAAGAAGTTTTATAAGCAGAGTGGGAAGCCTGCCAGCAGGACCCAAGACAAGAGCAGCTCTCTCCCCTCCGGGGGTTTCCAGCATCCGGCCTTCACAAGCAGGGCTGCCTCCGACGTGGAGGCAAAGCCTGGGCCCTGAAAGCTGCCTCCTCCTCCACGATCCTGTCCCTTTCTCTGTTAAGGCCGCCCAGCTTGGTGTCTGCCACGGCCTCCTGTGGGAGCCCGTTCCATCACTGAACTATGCCCAAAAAGTCCTTTCTTTTTTCTGTCCCCGAGTGTGAGAGTTACGAGGGAGAGAAAAACTTCTCCCCACCCACCTTCTCCATGCACTGCATGATTTAATTCACTTTGGTCTTAGGGCTATAAAGGGAGGAGGATTAAAAATTGCGGGAAGTTCAGAGATAAATACTTTTAAAGGTAAGGAGTTAAGGTTTGTTTATTGTCTCATTTATTTCCAGTCTTTTCTCCAAGGAGCTCAAGGCAGCATACCTGGCCCGCCCCCCTCTTATTTTAACCTCACAACTTCACCGCCTCTATTGCATCTGCGGAAAACAGCAGTAGGAGACTTTTTCAGGTGGTTCGCAATTTAGCGGAACCAACTGCTACATTGGGGACCAGTATGGGCCACATGATCTCCTGCAATAATTTTGCAAAGTTTTTTTGCAGATAAAGTCGCTCAGATTCAGAAGGAGGCAGACTCCACCGTGGGAGCAGAGCCGGGGCGGGAGAGTGCTAGAGTCCTGTCTAGTCAAGTTTCAAGGGATCAGTTCCAACCTGTTACCTCCGAGGACGAGTGAAACCAACCACTTGTCTCCTTGATCCTTGCCCCATCCTGGCTTATAAAAGCGAGCCGGGAAGGGCTGGGCGATGGGCTTTGTGGGGTGGTGAATGCTTCCCTCTGTGAGGGAGCCTTCCCACACCCGCTGAAAGAGGCGGCTATCAAACCGCTTCTTAAAAAACCATCTTTAGATGCGGCCACGATGGCCAACTATCGCCCAGTCTCAAATCTTCCATTCTTGGGCAAGGTGATTGAGCTAGTGGTTGCTGAACAACTCCAGGCACGCCTGGAAGAAGCGGACCATTTGGATCCCTTCCAGTCGGGATTCAGGCCTCATCATGGGACTGAAACTGCCTTGGTCGCACTGGTTGATGATCTCCGGCGGGCTAGGGACAAAGGTGAGAGCTGTTTCCTAGTTCTGCTGGATCTCTCAGCGGCGTTTGATACCATCGACCAGAACATCCTTCTGGACCATCTAGAGGGGCTGGGAGCTGGGGGCACTGTTATACAGTGGTTCCGCTCCTTCCTCCTGGGCCGTGTCCAGAAAGTGGGGGGGGGATGAGTGTTCAGACCCTTGGGCTCTCACTTGTGGGGTGCCTCAGGGTTCTGTCCTCTCCGCCGTGCTTTTCAACATCTACATGCAGCCGCTGGGAGAGATCATCAGGGGGTTTGGGCTGGGTGTTCATCAGTATGTGGATGATACCCAGCTCTACCTCTCTTTCAAATCAGAACCAGTGAAGGCGGTGAAGGTCCTGTGTGAGTGTCTGGAGGCGGTTGGAGGATGGATGGTGGCTAACAGATTGAGGCTGAATCCTGACAAGACAGAAGTACTGTTTTGGGGGGACAGGAGTCGGGCAGGTGTGGAGGACTCCCTGGTCCTGAATGGGGTAACTGGGTCCCTGAAGGACCAGGTGCACAGCCTGTGAGCCATTCTGGACTCACAGCTGTCCATAGAGGTGCAGGTCAATTCTGTTTCCAGGGTAGCTGTCTACTAGCTCCATCTGGTAAGCAAGTTGAGACCCTATCTGCCTGCAGACTGCCTCGCCAGAGTGGTGCATGCTCTGATTATCTCCTGCTTGGACTACTGCAATGCGCTCTACATTGGGGTACCTTTGAAGGTGACCCGGAAACTACAACTAATCCAGAAGGCGGCAGCTAGACTGGTGACTGGGAGTGGCCGCCAAGACCACATAACACCGGTTTTGAAAGACCTACACTGGCTCCCAGTACGTTTCCGAGCACAATTCAAAGTGTTGGTGCTAACCTTTAAAGCCCTAAACGGCCTCGGTCCAGTATATCTGAAGGAGCGTTTCCACCCCCATCGTTCAGCCCGGACACTGAGGTCCAGCACCAAGGGCCTTCTGGTGGTTCCCCCACTGCGAGAAGCCAAGTTACAGGGATCCAGGCAGAGGGCCTTCTCGGTGGTGGTGCTTGTTTATTTCCAGTCTTTATGCTCCACAAACGATCTCTCCTAATGTGGGAGCTGCCTCCATTATGGCAGAAAGCATCAGAAGCCACCCCCTGAATCAGATCTAATCAGATCTTAACAGATGTGCAGAAAATCCAAAGAGAGATTTAGCTCAGCCAAGCTTCAATTCAGCAGGTAAGAAACTGCCCCCTCAAAAACTATTAGAGCCCTGGTGGGAAGCTGGTTAACAACCAGATGAGTGAATAATAGCAAACAAACACTCAGCAATCTTTGGAAAAGGTCCTGCTTATTTATTCTTATGTTAGTTATTAATGCATTTTCTTCCTGGTTTAGAAGCAATGATAAAAGTTCCAATCCAGCTGCTGAAAGCTTGGCTAGCAGGGCCAGCTGAAACATTTCTGCAGTGTGGTACTCTGGAGCCTCCTGCGTCTCCCCATCATAGCCACTGATGGCTTCTAAAGGATCCTAGAACAATTGGAGATCGCAATAAATTTAATCCCCACATTCCCCTTCCCTCATTCATCTCCACTGCCTCCAGCAGACTCAAATAAAACACCTTTTATTGCCTTGATCAGTGTCTCTCCCTCCCAGATTTCCAGCAGAGTTCAAGCGCCTCATACTTTACTGCTTATCATTCTTTTTTTACAAGATGCTGCCTTCTGTAATTTCAGACGTTTCCTTCTTTTAAAATCTCGAATCACGATTCAAAACATGCATCACAATGAATAAAACTCCAAGACACTGCAGATTAGTTTTTGTATTTTGTATTTTTAAGACTCTTGGTTGGAGTTGAGTTTAAGGTTCTCCATTACCTCAACCCAAGGGACGAATTTAGACTTTGCATTTCAAGTAGCATTTAAAATGGTTCACTGTGTGTGTGAGAGAGAGAGAACAACACGGGCACTGGGCTTATGTTCACTAGTTTGATGCACATCATATGAACCTATTGACACTATCAAGATCAACTGCACAATCAGATTCTCAGGTCCCATGGGCCTTAAAAGGTTAAAAGGAGCACCTTGAATTGAGCCCAAAAGTAGAGGTCATTAAAAAAAAAAAAGTCCAATTTTAAAAAAATCAAAGACAGGGTTCAGTTCAAAAAACAAGTAAATGCTTCAGTAAAACAAGAGGATGCACATCGGCATAATGTCTTCTGTCACGGTGTCCTGTTGTGCCAGAAGCGGTTTAGTCATGCTGGCCACATGACCCGGAAAGCTGTCTGTGGACAAACGCCAGCTCCCTCAGCCTGAAAGCAGAGGTGAGTGCCACATTCCATAGTCAAATTCAATTGGACTTAACCATCAAGGGGTCCTTTACCTGTGCTAAATGATACGCAAAGGTGCAAATGCAAATTTAGGTGAGGCTTTCTCATATACTCAAGTTGGCCAGTGAAACCAGGGTTCAATCCCCACTCAGCCATGAAGCTGAATGGGTGGCCCTGGGCCAGTCACTGCCTTTCTGCCTAACCTACCTCACAGGGTAGTTGTGGGGATTGAATGAGGAGGGGGAGAACCATGTAAGCCACCTTGAGTTCCTTGGAGTAAGAAAGGTGGGATATAAATGATATAAAGAGAGGAGGAGGAGGAGGAGGAGAAGAAGAAGAAGAACTGTAGGGGCAACAGGACACTTTTACACATATGGTGGGACTGTGATGTGGTAAAGTGGTTGCGGTCTTGGGTATCTAATATATCAGATATCATTTCCCAGCAACTATTACCTGATTCCTTGGTAGTGCTGTCACTTACTGAAACCACCCACCTCCATGCACCATAAACATCTGGAGGTTGCTCAGAGCTGGGGAACCACAGAGGTGACCCTCTAAATAACACTGGTGGTCAAGGGTGTGGGAAGTTGCCCTTTCTGAACATCCAACATGCCACTACAGAATCATAACAGGCACAGCCAAACTGGATAAATTTGTCAAAATTTGGTTTCCCCTTGTAAGCTTTATTAATAAGGTCCAATGCAAATTATGGTTGTCTCCAGCAAAACACACCTCCAAATGGAGTGCCTACTTCATGGAAGGGCTGAAAAAGTCCAGTTCTTACTGTATTATAGCTGGCATTGTTTCTTTTTACAATCTTTGTTTGCAATCACAGAGCCTGTGTTTCTTGTTATACCATTTTTGTTTTTGTTAAAAAAAGAGAGAAATGAGTTCTATAAACTAAATAGGAACAGATCTTAAGCAGAAACAGAATTAAATAGAGATGCAGGTAATCTGGTAGCCTCTCTGCCTGCTTAGTCTGCTGTTCAGGTGCTGAGCAGAGATAAGCCACTTCAAGGCCCCTCCTGATTTCTCTTCTTAGGGTCCTTTATCTTTCAGCTGGATGCAACCCACCTAGCCGGCAAACAGAGGAACATCCTCTGTGAAGAAGGGCCACATGGTCACCCGACCCGGCCCTTGGCCAGTGTGAGGTGGCAGCTGCTGGAGAGAGCAGCCTCAGGCGCCACAAGACCCGCCCTGCACCCACCCCAAGCCAGCCTGCTGCCTCGGGTGCAGGAGAGGACATTGTCCCATCTCCAGTTTCTAAATTGTTTCATTTTATTGAAATCAAGCCTAAAACAAAATCATCAAATAAAGCAGCTATGAAATATTGAAGCAGACACAAAGAGGTCAGAGACATCAGTAATACATTCCAGACGTTTGGTATAATAGAAACTATAACTATAAAAATAAAAACTTATTAATAAATAGTAACTTATTTTCTAGGGGGGGTGAGCTGCATTTCCAACAAACCTTAGTTTGTCAAGCCCTACAAATATTCCTATTTTATTGTATTGTATTGGGGGGGGTTGATCTGTTATGTTCCACATTATTAACGTAAACAATAAAATAAAACCAAACAGAAAGAAACTTGTCCCTACTTTTTTGACCTCTAGAGATTCTCAGTTTACATGACTATTTTCCCAGTAAGGCTGCTTCCCATATCTTTGCGTAACAGTAGGGAATATCCATAGCTGTCAACTTTTCCCTTTTCTTGCGAGGAATCCTATTCAGAATAAGGGAATTTCCGTTTAAAAAAGGAAAACATTGACAGCTATGGGGAATATCTGCTCCAGCTAGATCCCTCCAAAATCTGGCTATCATGACTCTGACCACAATGTACATATCGATAATCAACTCCTTGCAGCCTTATCATTTATCATTCTCATCAAACACTCTGTTCCAGTGCTGAAGCAACTACAAATTTCTCCTGTCCTCTTTTAAAGCCACCCAAGTTGGTGACCATCCCTGCCTGCTGTGTGAGGGAGTTTCATAGCTGAAGTATGTGCTGTCCCAAGAAGTCCTTTCTTTTATCTGCCCTGAAGACTCGTTTTCTGTATGTGGAAAGGGAAGGTGCCATCTTGTTCCTCTGGCAGCAAAATGTCCTGGGCCAGCCCTGCCATGACTCAACCCCCGAGTTGGCTGGTATCCTTCTCCACTTTTTGTTTTTTTCTCAGCATTCTCTAAAAATAAATCCACTGTCCGTTGCTCGGCCATTGCTCTAGTCTAGTTGATACTTGGAGGGTTACTTTAATCAGGGGCGGGTTTGGGGCTGTCCAAGTGCTGTGCACCCACTGTGTGCTGAGCTGAGGGGGTGCCATCTCAAAGCCCTGTAGGCAAGTTGCTGGGCTTTGGGAAGGTGGCATGTGGCTCTGACAGGATTCCAGAGTCCTCCTTCGCTTTCCCAGCTTTGAGAAGGAGGGGGAAGGCTCCACGACCCTGCCAGAGCCTTCACGCCTCCTTCCCAAAGCCAGGTGCCTCCTCCCCATCTTTGGGAAGTCAACTTGAGGGTTGGGGGGGACCCAAATTTTGGCCTCACACAGGGTGCCACAGCACCCAAGTCCACCCCTGTTTTAATGAAATCTGGCAAACAGCTGGTGCTTGAAGGGTGATGCTGGAAGAGTGCAAAGCCATCTTCTCACACAGGGAAAAAAGAGCGTGATCTGAACAGCCAGGTGAATTTATTGCCTCATCTGAAGCAAAGCTGGCCATATATCACCTTTCGGTAGCATATCACTGCCACCAGGTGTACAGATTAACATTCCAAGAGTTCCCATTTCACTGTGATGCTCTTAAAGCAAATGAAGTGTTTAAGGTTCAAATGCAACCCATTCTAAACAGACAGCCAACAAGGGGAACACCTCTGGCAAACTGAAAGGAAGAATTTTAAAAAACATGTATTTAACATTGCACTGCTACAAAATCATTGCTTATTTTGCTATCTAAATGCCCATGCATAATGTCTTACCTGAAGCTCAATCCAAATGAGACTGAGGCACTGTTAGTGGGAGGTGGCCCACTCTTGATGGGGTGGCACCCTCTGAAGGAGCAGGTATGCAGCTTGGGGGTAATTTTGGATTAATCTTTCTCTTTTTTAAAAAAGTGCTTTTATTGAGTTTTGTGACAACATATAAACACTCAAAACATAAACAAAAAGAAAAGAAAAACAAACTAAAAAGAAAACACACACAAAAAGAAATTACAAACATATAACCATAAATCCAAAAGTTCTTACAAACGAACTTATGTTGTCTTCTTTTCTACTCCCAATTCTTATTCTGTTCTTATAGACTTCCTTCCTTCTCAATGCAGTTCTGATTTTCCTTTCTTGGTAAACTGCTTCCTTCTCTTTTCATCATTGCTATCTTTTTCCATATAATATGCCTGTAACCCTTATTTTGTTTTGCAAAAATTACTCAAAGCAAGTCCAGGTTTTTATTTGAGGACACTGTTTTTTAAGATACACTTTATACATTCCCCACTCTTTTTGGGATTTTAACTTGGACTGTCCCCTAACTGTGTCATTTTCACCAGTTCAAGATAATTGAATAATTTATCCTGCCACTCTTTTTTAGTTGGTATTATATCACTTTTCCAAATTTTGGCAATTAATATTTTTTGCTACCGTGGTTGCATATAAGAATATTTTCTTATTTTCATTTATGATATCTGATTCTAGTATGCCCAATAAAAGGGCTTCTGGTCTCTTTACAAAATTTTGTTTAAATATTGGAGTCATCTGTCTCTTGAGGCTCAGGGGGTCTTGGTGGTGCAGAGTGGCACCTGGTCTGGCCAGAAACAACCTTTTGTTGTCTACACGCCCCACTGAATTTGGCAAAATGTCCCTCCCTCATTTGGCTGCCTGCAAACAGGATGCAGAATTTCACAGCAATATGTTCACTCGGCACTACCTGCTTGTTTTCACTAAATTGGAATTTGGGTTTTAGTTGCCTAGAAACACATTTTCATGCCCTCACAACAGACAGAGAGAGAGAGAGAGAGAGCGCAATGCCTGGCCTCTGTTACAAGCTGCAACCAGGAGAAATTTCTTGAGATGTTATGGCATGGAGAAAGTAGATAAAGAAAAGTTCTTCTTTCTCTCCCATAATGCTAGAATTCATGGACATCCAGTGAAGCTGAATGTTGGGAGACTTGGGACCAATAAAAGAAAGCCCTTCTTCATGCAGCGCATAGTTAAACTACGGCCCACCCTCCCCCAGGAGGCAGCGATGGCCACCAACCTGGATGGCTTTAAATACGACTGGACAGATTCATGGAGGAAAGGGCTATCAAAGGCTATTCACCATAATGGCTCTGCTCTGCCTCCAGAGCCAGGGCAGCCCTGCTTCTGAATGCCAGGTCCTGGAAACCACAAGAGGGCTCTTGTGCTTGGGTCCTGCTTACGGACTTCCAGGCATCTATCTGGTTGGCCACTGTGAGGACAGGGTGCTGGTCTAGATGGGTCACTGGCCTGATCCAGATGGGTCTAGATGGTCTAGATGGGTCACTGGCAGCTAAACACAGTTTTTTCCTCCTCTACTGGCACCAAGAGATGGGAAACTTCACTGTAGCAATGTGAGAGGTTGATGGTTTCTTTGTACAAATGCTTCCTCTGACCATTTCCTCCCCTTCCCTTTCCACATATAAAAATAGCTTTGAGAAACTATCACACCCGCTGCTGCCCCATTAATATTTTGACAAAATTGCGGGCAAGGTCAGTGTTTTTGATTACTGAGGGGGAGACGTAATTCCTTTCAACTCACACTGTTTGTTTAAGGCTAGGCTACCCACCCACCTCTTTACCCTCTCATAAATCTAATTGACAATTACATTTTCCCCCTCAGCAAAAGAAAACGTATAAAGGGTTTGATTCAGACCAGAGCCCACACCAACCTCCATCAGTGGAAAAAAAGGAACTTGGAGTTCCCATAATTAACCAAAAGCCAATGTACGAGCATCAAAGGTTTCTTGCTAAGCAAAGGCCAACAGGAGGTGAAGCTTTTCTTGATGATACCCATTCCAATTCAGGATCTTCCCAAAAATTGCATTTGCAGACTCAGAGATACAATTCGTGGTGGGCTCAGCTCAAGTCCTCAAGTCAATATGACTGTGAGACAAGCATTACAACTCCAGAAGTTCTTCATTAGCTCAGATTTTAATCTAAATTCCAGAAAGGAATTTGTGGGGAGGCCTCCCACACTGCCAACCTGCCTCGAAATCCCCTTTTAGAAACACGCTCCTCTTTCTTGATGCTCTGTCAGTGGTGAAAATGTGGGAGGGTTCTCTTCCTCCATCCCTTGCTATGAGCCATGAAGCTCACTGGGTGACTTTGGGTCAGTTCTCAGTTTAAGCTACCTCACAGGGCTGTTACGACAATTGCATGGGAGGGGGGAACCACATGAACCTTGGGTCCCCTGAAACACTCAGACTGAAAATTTCCCTGATCAAGCTGAGGAGAAACAGGCAAAATCTGTATGGCTTAACAAATTTTCCTCTCAGAATAAGCACTTATAAATGAATTTTGATACCTTCTTTGAACGAAGAATGGTTATGGGGGCTTTAGCTCATCAACATCCAGAGAGGACGCTGTCAGCTACCCCTGGTATAGATGAATATCAACAGCCACACAACTTCAACTGGCACTGAAATTACATCAAAGCAAGCACAAAGAAAACTTCCCTGGGCAGAATATTCCACAGAATGTGAGGTACCACCAAGAAGGCCCATGTTCACAGGAGTCACCCACTGTACTTTTGAAGATGGAGGCACCTGAAAACCACCCTTTTAATCTACAGACAGACATGTGTGGACTGTGGAGATCATCTTTATCTACAAACAGAGACAGTGGAGGTTTGTGGGGTTGTCAATGGGACCAATAAGGCAGAAGGCAGAGAGCCCAACAGTAGTTGGAGCCAGAGCAAACAACTCTAATCCATTATAAAGCAGAGCCAGCTAATCGTGTCTTTCCCTGCTCAGTTCTACAAAGGTAGCACCGAAGGCTGCATTATACAGACCATGGGCCCATCTAGCTCAGTCTTGTCTATATGGCTTGGGAGCAACTCTCCAGGTTTCTAGGCAGGTCTCTCTCCCGACCCCACCTGGAGGTGCTGGAGTTTGAACCTGGGACCTTCTGCCTGCAAGGCTGATGCTCTAACCCTGAGCCATGGCCCTTCCAACATGGCCCCCTCAGCCCCAGTGGACCAGCCCCTCCCTCGTGCCAAGTGGTGAAGGGCTTTGGAAATCAGAAGCAGCACTCACAGAGCTCCTGGTCTGAGACTCCCTCAGAGCCCATCACTCGATTGCATTTGTTAGTCTGTTTCCTGGTGAACTGCCTAGCAGCAGCTTGAAGACATTTCCACTTGTCTCCAAGTGGTACAAATGTTTTATTTTGCATCTTTGAAGGATTTCCACATCTCTCCAAGGTTGTTTGGTTTGGAGTCTGTCCCATTTCATCTTGAACTACGTTCTCCAGAATGAGTTAATCTCAGTCACAAATCTTTATCCCAACTGTTTCATTAGTCGGCGAGGGGGTGGGTATCCCAAAAGCTTTCCATCAGTACAAAGCATTATTGTATTGGAATCACTTCAGATCTTTAAGCATTCCCCATTGCCAACTCATTCTGCAGGCTTTGCCATTCGTCTTTCTATCCAGCTACAGACAATACCCCTTCCCTTGCATTCTACGTTTGACCTCTGGAGCCCATGCAAAAATTTAGAAAACAGATTAGGCTTATCACACTCAGCCACTTCATTTAAAATTTTATCTTCCATTCCCCCATAGATCTGCATATTGATGTATATTTAAAGCAGGGAATTATCAGCAAATGTCAGGAAGATGTGTCCATTTTGCGTGGACACACCTTTTCCTAGACTGTCAGGCTCATAGTGTTGTAACCTGCTGAAGAGCAGGTAATAAGTTTATCAGTAAACTAAATCATCATCAACAACGACAACAACAACAACTAGTACAGTGGTACCTCGGGTTAAGAACTTAATTCGTTCTGGAGGTCCGTTCTTAATCTGAAACTGTTCTTAACCTGAAGGGGTTAACCTAATGTTCTTAACCTAATGGGGCCTCCCGCTGCTGCCGCACCACCGAGGTATTATTTCTGGGTTAGCGGAGTCTGTAACCTGAAGCGTCTGTAACCCGAGGTACACTGTAGTAGTACCAGTTATCATTATGATAAAGGTATCATTGTTTTTATGTGCAGCCTCCTCCCCCCCCCCCGCTGTCCTACCTTCTTTCGGCTTTGGGGCTGCGCCTCTGGGACTGTGAGGGCCGGCGGCCTCTCCAGGCTCCCCTGCTCAAGTGGCTGACATTGCGCCCTTCGGAGGAGGCTCTGGCCTGGAGTCCTGCTCGCAGCCCACCTTCCTTCCGGTGAAGAGGCACCGACGTACGGATGGCAGAGATGATGTGGCCAGAGAAGGGACTGAGCACGTCTTCGTGTCGGTGCGGAGGCTGGTGGGCAAGAGTCCTCTCCGAGGTTGGGAACTGCCCAGGCCTGCGGTGGCTCCTCTCGTAATAGTATCCTGGGAGGCAGGGCCTCGTCTGCTCCATCACGCCACCACTGCAGCTTCGGGAGCAGGCCGACCAGGGCCCCCAGCTGCCCCATGCCCCCGGGGCTCCTGCGCTGTCGTCTTCCGTGGCAGCACTTTGCTCTCCTATCCTCTGTGGAACCTAAGGACACCAGAGCAAACCAATTAGCAAGAAAGAAACCCCCAGGGTGGCCGGTGCCTCTTTGGAGACCAGCCGCTTCACTCCACCATCTCTGAAAGCCGTGCTGCAAAGCAGAAGGCGGTCCTTGCATTTGAGCACAAACTGCCCTTTGCGCTTCGGGATCCGAGGCCACCGTGGCTGAAGGCAACATCTGCAGCACTTTCAAGGCAGTGCTATACCTCTTCAGTCAGGCTTCCCCCAAAGAGTCCTGGGAGCTGTTGTTTTTGTTAAGGGTGCTGAAAGTTGCTAGTAGGTCCTTCATTCCCCTTGCTAGAGCTACAGTTTCAGAGTGGTTTAACCATCAGTCCCTCTTCCCAGAGAACTCTGGGAATTGTAGTTCTGTGAGGGGACTTACATTCCCAACAACAAACAACAGTTCCCAGGGGGCTTGCAGGGGGGAGCCATGAGTGCTACATTTTCATAAGAGTGTTTGACATGTATGGTGTGGTCTTTGTATTCAAGTGACTTCTACGTCTGCCCAGCGCAGTGTCTGGAAACCTGTCAGCCAGGCTCTGACCACGGTGTCAGTCTCCACACCTGCTGACTGGGCCTGAGGAGAATAGGGTGGAGTGCTTTTCCTCCTTCACCCCTCAAATTATTTTTACAAAATAACACACATATCTATGCGTATATCTAGTTCTCCCCAAAGTAAGTGTACATTGTACATTGTGTGAGAGTCCCTGTGTGTTTGTGGGATTACAACGGCCCCAGACCCTCTTTTCCCTGAAATTTACTTACGTTTCTTTTCTTGAAATAACCAGCTATATTATGTCCATTACACATTTAATCTCCATTCCCTTGGTTCTATCTCCCCCGCCCCCACATAAAAGATCCTTATATGTGGGCTTCATTTTACAGTGGAAAGGAGGGTCTTCTGAGGAAGATAGGACTTGGATTGTATCCTGCAGGGCTGTTAGTATGTCCCAAAAAGAAAAGGATTCCATTGTGTCCTGGAAACCCCAGATCCCACCTGCAACCCACCCCTCCCTCAACCAGGTAGAGAAGGCTGGAGCAATCAATTGTTGGGGTTTAACTGCAGAAAGACGCAGCAAGACGTAGCAGACCTTTCCACCTGTGACCCTCAGCAACAGGTACACAGAGGCATTCTTTAAGCAAGCAATCCATCCCCTCAATTCTACACCACCTCTTCTTCATTGGTAATGTAGGCAGAATTATTTTTATGAAATATACACCAAAGTATTATGAAATATTCCCAAGGCGAAGCACTCAGGAATGAATGAGCTTCAAAATTATGGAAAAGAAGCATTGGCAAAGCAGAATGGGCTCAATAATTTGCAGAAAAATTAAGAAAGCAAGGTGGCATCTCAAGCAACGTCCCTAAATGGGAATTTGTCCAAAGTGTCTGGCAGTGCCCTATACACAACATCACCTCCATGTATCTCCATTCCTATGGATGCATAGGAAGGAATAAGTCACAATGATCTCAGTGAGCCTAACTTCAGAGTAAATGAACATAGGATTCACCTAAAAGAACAGCATCAAATATCCAAGAGAATGCTCGTACAATATTTAGTCCTGTTCTACTCTTCCATGTACAAATATGGGGCTTATTTTATGCCTAAATGGCTCAAGGCACATACAGAGATTAACCTTTTACTCACGCACAATCATTGCAGGTAACTTTCTTTACCTCACAAGGGCAAAGGAAGTGCAGAGCCTTCTGCTCCTCACAACCCAACACTGTTAAGACTTAGAGCTAAACGCAGTGCCTGGAATCAGTGGTTATAACCCAACTCCAAAGCAACCCAGCCAGTCAGAATGCATCGCTGAACAGCCAACGGCAAGGAAATCAGAGCCTTTGGTGGAATACAGCTTGCAAAGCATGGCTTTTGAGAGAAGTCGATGGCAACACATAAACTCTATCCAAGCTAGGCTTTGGGGTGGGCTACATACAGCCCACTCTTCAAGGTGCCCCTCATTGTTTCATCTCTAGCCCCCTGTGGTACTTTCCGGGGAGGTCTATGGGGCAGAAGTCCAGGGCCCCACTCAGCAGAATGAACAGAGAGGCTCCCCAGATGTAAGGGGGGGGTGCTTACTAGGAACATAAAAGATACCATAAGACACACTTTTTTCCTCCTAAAAGGTAAGGGGAATGTCTGTGCGTCTTATGGAGAGAATGCCTACGGATGGTGGGGGGATCCTGCTGCAGTCGCAAGCAGAGGATCCATGGTCCCCTTCCTTCCCTCCTCCGTGGCTCCCTTTGAAGCAGCAAAGCGGGAGAGGAGCGGCTTACACGGGTGTAAGCGGCTCCTGTCCAGTTGGCTGCTTCAAAGCGAGAGTACTCTCTTTCCCTCCCTCCTCCCCGCTCAGCAAAGCTTTTCAGCGAGCTGAGCTGGGGAGGTGGGAGAGAAGGAGAGCCCACTCGCTTTAAAGGAGCAAAGCGGGAGAGGAGCTGCTTACACAGGTGTAAGTGGCTCCTGTCCGGTTGGCTCCTTTAAAACAACCGTGCTCTTTCCCTCCCTCCTCCCCACTCAGCTCGCTGAAAAGCTCCTTCTCCCCACACCCCACACGTGCTCCTTGTCCCTTCAGTGTTTTTCCTTCCCTCCCCACTTAAAACGTGGTTACAAAGCACGGATCCACATGGATCCTCAGGATTTTTGCACTGGGCTACTCCAAACTCACTGTCAAATCACATGTCTGTGGCCACAGCATGAACCACAAAAATTATACATCCACTGTTTCGTTCAGAATATTTTTTTTCTTGTTTTCCTCCTCTAAAAACTAGGTGCATCTTATGATGCAAAAAAAACACGTATTTTATACCTAAGGCAGCTCACTGGTCCATGCCCTCCAACATTTCTCCTATGAAAAGAGGGACGCCCTAAGGGAAAGCGGGACATTCTGGGATCAAATCAGAACCTGGGATGGCTTCTGTAAATCCAGGATTGTCCCTGGAAAATAGGGAGACTTGGAGGGTCTGGTCAACTTAACTTAGTATTGTCTATGCTGACTGGCAGCAGTTCTCCAGTGGCCCTCAAGGTCCAACTCTACAATTCTATGACACTATGATTCTCATCCCTACCTGAAGATGCCACTGCATGCAATGCAGATGCTGGGATATTCCCCTTCCCCTGTACAACATTTTGAAATAAATGGAGTTATACACCTTGCCATCTAAACAGCATGAATGGTGGAGAAATTTGGTTTGCTTCATATTTGGTTTTGCTTCACATTTTAATTTGTGCCTCCCTAATACACAATTATTGAAGCAATACACAAACCAAGTCTAGTGTCCAGATCAAGGGAAGGAACAGTCCCACTATTCTGGCTTGTTCAAACCACAACCTGAATTACTGTGTCCAGTTCTGGGCACCACAATTCAGGAAGCATGTTGACAAGCTGGAACATGTGCAGAGGAAGGCAACCAAGAGTCTGGAAACCAAGCCTTATGTGGAACGGTTGAGTGAGTTTAGTATGTTTAGGGATAGGTTTAGCCTGGATAACAGGAGAGTGAGAGGAGATACGATAGCCATCTTCAGATATCTAAAAGACTGTCACATGGAAGATAGAGTAATGTTGTTTTCTCTTGCTCCAGAGGCCAGGACTCGAACCTATGAAATGGAATCAAGTTACAAGAAATGAGATTCCAACTAAACATCGGGAAAGACTTTCTGACAGTAAGAGCCGTTCAACAGTGGAACAGATTCCCTCAGAAGGTGGTGGACTCTCCTTCCTTGGAGGTTTTTAAGAGGTTGGATGGTCATTGTCATGGATGCTTTAGTTGAGATTCCTGCATTGCAGGGAGTTGGACTAGATGGCCCTCAGGGTCCTCTCCAACTCTACAATTCTGTCATTCTACGAAAACACAGCTACCCCTTGAAATCTACAGTGTTCCAGAGTTCGCAATGCAGTTCTCCAACAACGCCTTTTTCTTTAAAGAACGGTCTGCAAAACAGTGCAAGTACATTTGCAAAAGTACTTGTAAAAATTGTGCTTGTTAGGAGAAACACTGCCACCAAATGCTGACAATTTCCCATGAGGACTCGGGGAGGCAGGAATCACAAACCTACTGCAGCAAACTGAACTGGAGCCTGGAAAAGTGAGAAACTGAGAAAAACCAAAACGGACAGATTCATCCATCGCTACTTCAAGGAGAGGGGGTCCCACAAGACAGCTTGAAGGAAGGGAAGGAAGGCAGCTTTTCAGATAGTTTTACCTGCTCTGCAAATTGCCATGCTGGCTTTTTCAGTTTCTTGGTTCTCACCCATCAGAGTTCAAGGCAGCTGCTCCTTGCTTTGTTCAGGAAAACAAGCAGCACTCCCTTCTATGTCTACCCCATCAGGCCAGAGAAGCTTGTTGAAACAAAATGCCTCCAATTGTTTTCCAGAAAGTGCAAATCATGGTCACCTGCAGTCACAAACATGCGCTTCCCCTGCTCAGCAGGCTGAGAAGTCCATTTTTATCAGAGCCAGCTTGAATTTCAGTCTGTGGGTCTGCTCTGCCCACATTTTATACCCTCAACAGCACCTTTTGCAAAACCAGAAGACATTCATCAGATTGCCAGCGCCTAAAAACCACCACTTAAAATTATTCAGTTATCCAGGGTGGGGGGGGGGGAGGAAACCTGATAAGTGACAAGTGCTGGCCTGCAGCAGAGGCAAAGGAGGTGGGGGCAGGCCCCCCGCAGCTGCTACAGCCTGAAGTCCTCAGGAGCAGGTTTGAGATAAAAAGGATATGCTGGAAGAGCTCCAGGCAAGTCAGAAAAGGTACAGTTTCACACATGTTAATCCCGGAGCTCAAGATTTGCTGGCAAATGACAGCAAGCAGAATCCTAGGTACTGAAATCTAAAGCAGAACATGAGTCGGTCAGGAGAGGGGGGGTTCATTTGTAATGCAGAAAGTCTCAATGCAAGAATATAGATGCATCCAGGGATGGAGAACCTGTGGCTCTCCAGATCTCTCTCTCTCTCTCTCTCTCTCTCACACACACACACACACACACACTGCAAACCATACTCTTAATAATGGCACATGCCCACTTTTTTCTCTTGCAAGGCTGGCATGCACCATCCAGGAACAAATGAAGTATGTTTCTCACTTTGGGACTATTTTGTTTACCCACATGCATGATTTAATTGATTTGTGCCCTTTAAATGGATAAGTTGAGTAAAACCTCTGTGGCTAATTGGCAGAGATTTCAAGTGATGGTCCTGATTTCTACCACGCATGGCCAAAACAGCAGAGCCCTTCGGTGGCTGACTGCAACCCAGCTGTTCCCTGGCCATGCTGGTTGGGCCTGCTGGGTGCAGAATTGTAACTACCTCCACAGCCCTGCTATAAATCTGCAAGGTCTCCATATAAGCACAATCTGGATGGGAGCACAAGTAGTTTTATTTCATTTCCTCAGTGTTTTCCTAACTGTTGATTTCTGCATTATACTTTAGCTTTTACATGATGTAAAAAAGCTTATGAAAAATTAATGGAATCTAGCACAAGTTCGGCTTCCAACTCACTTCCATGTTGTTTGATTCCAGAAAATCCATTTGTAGCCCCTCAACCCGGAAAACTACAGGAGTCCAATGATGAAATTTCAAGCAGTATACTGGCATGCAGTCCTTTCCTACTGTTTTCATGTGGAAACAAGTACACAAATGTGGAAAAGGTTTGGGAAGCAGCAACGCTATCCATTGAAACTTGCTGTTGTGCCACACTGTGCCCATTGGTGTAGAGTTACCAGGCGTCCGCAGTTCCCGGGGACAGTCCCCGGATTAGCAAATCTGTCTCAGGACAAATTCCGTCCCCGGAATGTCCCCAGATTTGCAAATCTGTCCCCAGGAAACGTGGCAGCAGCAGCCTCAGCAGCCCAGAGCCAGCCTGGTAGTGCAGTTGGCTCTGGCTGGCTTCAGGAGCTGCTCGCTGCTCGCTGCCATGGCGCCTGCCATTTTTCCTGTGCCACGGCAGCAAGCAGCTGCTGCCACTGCAGAAGGGGAACCGGGGACATCTGGCAGTACAGATCAAAGGGGAAAGGGGGCAGGAGATCGGGGAAGGCTCGGGAGTCACGGGCGGGCGGCGCGCACTTGCCCAGGAGCGGCACAAGGTGCACGGTTACTCTGCCGGGCAAGGTGCAAAGCCCTTCTTTCGCACCCTGTGAAACATAAATGCACAGAGTTTTAAAAAAACTGGGCAATGGCTGCCCACCTGCGACTCCAGAGCCTCCCCCAATCTCCTGCCCCCTCCTTTGTTTTGACTGATTGGGGAAGGCTTGGGAGTTGCAGGCAGGCAGCCGTTGCCCAGTTTTTTTTAAAAAAAATCAGAGCATTTATGTTTCACAGGGTGCGAAAGAAGGGCTTTGCATCTTGCCTGGCAGAGAAACCATGCGCCTTGCGCCCCTCCGGAGCAACAGCTGCCTGCCCGCGACTCCCGAGGTTCCCCCGATCTGTCAAAACAAAGGGGGAAGGGGGCAGGAGATTGGGGAAGGCTTGGGAGTCATGGGCAGGCGGTGCGCCATTGCCCAGTTTTTTAAAAAAACTCTGTGCATTTATGTTTCACAGGGTGCAAAAGAAGGGCTGTGCACCATTATGCAATATGCATGTGTGCTTGGGCCCAGGGTCTTTTGCCTCACCATCCCCACTACTGACTCCCTGTTGCTACTCAGCTTCCAAAAAAAAAAAAGGGGTCCCCAGATTCACTGAAAAAATCTGGTAACCATACGACTGGTGCAAACAGAATTTAGCATGACATGCTGGTAAATTGATCATAATAAGGCACAGTTCCATAACTCAACAGGCACTGCAGTGTAAAAGGGATATTAGAAATATTCAAAGAAAAGGGAGTTCAAGATGGTTCCTCTTCATCCTGGAGAAGAGTGACTAGTGGGGTGCCACAGGGTTCTGTCTTGGGCCCGGTCTTATTCAACATCTTTATCAACGACTTGGATGATGGACTCAAGGGCATCCTGATCAAATTTGCAGATGACACCAAACTGGGAGGGGTGGCTAACACCCCAGAGGACAGGATCACACTTCAAAATGACCTTGACAGATTAGAGAACTGGGCCAAAACAAACAAGATGAATTTTAACAGGGAGAAATGTAAAGTATTGCACTTGGGCAAAAAAAATGAGAGGCACAAATACAAGATGGGTGACACCTGGCTTGAGAGCAGTACATGTGAAAAGGATCTAGGAGTCTTGGTTGACCACAAACTTGACATGAGCCAACAGTGTGATGCGGCAGCTAAAAAAGCCAATGCAATTCTGGGCTGCATCAATAGGAGTATAGCATCTAGATCAAGGGAAGTTATAGTGCCACTGTATTCTGCTCTGGTCAGACCTCACCTGGAGTACTGTGTCCAGTTCTGGGCACCACAGTTCAAGAAGGACACTGACAAACTAGAACGTGTACAGAGGAGGGCAACCAAAATGGTCAAAGGCCTGGAAACGATGACTTATGAGGATCGGCTAAGGGAGCTGGGCATGTTTAGCCTGGAGAAGAGGAGGTTAAGGGGTGATATGATAGCCATGTTCAAATATATAAAAGGATGTCACATAGAGGAGGGAGAAAGGTTGTTTTCTGCTGCTCCAGAGAAGCGGACACGGAGCAATGGATCCAAACTACAAGAAAGAAGATTCCACCTAAACATTAGGAAGAACTTCCTGACAGTAAGAGCTGTTCGACAGTGGAATTTGCTGCCAAGGAGTGTGGTAGAGTCTCCTTCTTTGGAGGTCTTTAAGCAGAGGCTTGACAACCATATGTCAGGAGTGCTCTGATGGTGTTTCCTGCTTGGCAGGGGGTTGGACTCGATGGCCCTTGTGGTCTCTTCCAGCTCTATGATTCTATGATTCTAAGATGCATGGGAGTTTCTTAACAGTGAAATATTGAAGGATCAAAGGCAGAAAAATTCAACAAGAAAGAAAAGTGGGAGGCACCTGAAGAAACCAGTGTGGCTGCATAAGGAGCTTACAAATGAGATGAAATTTAAGAAGGGCATGTACAAGAAATGAAAGAAAGGAAAAATGAAGGAAGGGTGTACACAAGTAGGCAACAGTTGCAGGGACAAGGTCAGAATGAACTCAGGCTTAAAGGTTTCTTCAGCTATATTTGAAGCAAGAGGAAGAACAAGAAAGTATTGTGTGCCCAACCTTGCAGCCTAAGATAGGAAAAGAGGTGGTCAGGGAACACCAGGATACTTTAAATGAATTCAGATCTCCAGGGCCTGATGGGCTGCACCCAAGGGTACTAAAGGAGCTTGCAGATGTAATCAGAGCCTCACAGAACCTATAATCTTTGATAATTTTTGGATAATAAGTGAGGTCCCTGCAGGCCGGAGGCAGGCAAATATTATCTCCATCTTCAAAGGGGGGGGGGAGAGAAGATCCAGGTAACTATTGACTGGTGAGCTTAATATCAACTCCAGGAAAGCTCCTGGAACAGATTATTCAACAGCTGGTCTGTTAGCACTTAGAAAAGGATGCTGCGATTACCAAGACCCAGCATGGGTTTCTCAAATCAAGTCATGCCAGAAAAATCTCATTTCTTTTTTGATGCAGTTAGAAGCTTGGTAGATCAGGGGAATGCTGTGGATGTATCTTGATTTCAGTAAGGCTTTTGACAAAATCCCCCATGATATTCTTGCTTGTAAAGGTAAAGGTACCCCTGCCCGTACAGGCCAGTCTTGACAGACTCTAGGGTTGTGCGCCCATCTCACTCAAGAGGCCGGGGGCCAGCGCTGTCCGAAGACACTTCCGGGTCACGTGGCCAGCGTGACATCGCTGCTCTGGCGAGCCAGAGCCACACACGGAAACGCCGTTTACCTTCCCGCTAGTAAGTGGTCCCTATTTATCTACTTGCACCCGAGGGTGCTTTCAAACTGCTAGGTTGGCAGGCGCTGGGACCGAACGACGGGAGCGCACCCCGCCGCGGGGATTCGAACCGCCAACCTTTCGATCGGCAAGCCCTAGGCACTGAGGCTTTTACCCACAGCGCCACCCGCGTCCCCGATATTCTTGCTTAGAAGTTGGTAAAATGTAGGGTGAATGAGGTAACTATTTGGTTAGTTTGTAGCTTATTGACTGACTGATCCCAAAAAATGCTCATTAATGGTTCCTTGTCATCCTGGAAAAAAGTGACAAGTGGGGTGCCACAGGGCTTGTTCATTGTTCTGGGCCCATTGTTGTTCATTGTCTTTATGCATGACTCGGATGAAGGAAATGAGGGGGTGCTCATCAAATTTGCAGATGGCACCAAGCTGGGAGGGGTAGCTAATGTCACAGAAGACAGAATTGGAATTCAATGTGATCTTAATAGATTGGAGAACTGGGCAAAACTCACAAGATGAATTTCAATAGGGACAAATGTAAGATTCTACACTTAGGCAGGAAGAACTAGATGCATAAATTTAAGATGGGGGACTCCTGGATTGGCAGTAGTATATGTGAAAAAGATCTATGGGTCTTGGTGGACCACAAGCTAGATTCTTGGCAAATCTGTCTGTCTCATAGGGCCAGTTCATGCATGATTGGCAATCCCTTGTGAGATTTCCTTGGGAGGTGTCAAGTTGTGTGAATTGGTGGCTCTACAGTGAGGAACCTTAGTATGTGTTTGCATGTCTTATGTTGTGATTAAGATGGGACTTTGTCAAGTCACTGCCGATCGGAGGTCAAATGGTTGTCTTCTGCTTTTCATATTTTGGCATCCTTGCCTCCAAAGTTACTAATTCTCTTGACTTCTGAGTCTCTTCCAGCTTTGGCAGTGGAGCTTGCAAATTCCTTTAACTTGTACAGCTGAGTAACTGACGGTGCATTTAAGAAGTCATTGCATACAAAGCTGAGAGATTAAATTACCAACAGTCTTAAAATCGTCCCCAAATGCTTGTATCTATATAAAGCTTCAGTCTTATCGTCTGCTGGCCAGAATGTTGTGCATATCATGTTCCCCTTTGAGGGGCTATGGCAATGATATTATCTAATAATCTCAAAGTGATTAACATATTGCCCACTATTACTATTATACTATTTGCATACCACCTTTCATCTGCGGTTCACAGCAAAAAAATACTATATAAAAACATCACATGCATAATAAAAACAAGAACAAGAACAAACCAAACCAACAACCTCCTCCCCACCCCCCATTCCCACAAACACATTTAGAAGGATTTAAGATGATAGGCAGCCAAAGGCCTGGTTGAAGAGCAGCGTTTTCACCAGGTTCCTGGTTCAGTTACAGGAAACCCCCACCCCCCTTTTATTTAATACTTCGGCTACAGCTACTTACTTATCTATCTATCTATCTATCTATCTATCTATCTATCTTATATGTCACCTTTTCCTCTAAGGAGCTCCAGATGTCATACATGGTTCTCCGCCTCCTTATATAATCCACACAACCACCCTGCGAGGTAGGTTACACTGAGAAACAGTGACTGGCCCAAGGTCACCCAGTAAGCTTCATGGCAGAGTGGGGATTTCAACTCTGGTCTTCCATATCCCAGTCCAGTACTCTGACCACTGCAACACACTGGCTCCCTGAACATCTTGTAGGTTGGCAAGGAACAAAATAAGTATTAAATGAGAATTAATGAGTGCCAATATCCAAGTTTGGGCACATTCTCTCTTTGGTGAGAGAACCCCAGCAGAGATTTTAAATAACAAAATATGTACCAAACTAAAGCATGGAAATATAGGCTGTTAGACCTTTAGATTGTGCCCTTGTGTTCCTCTTCCCCCAGCCTAGAAAAAGACACACACGTGGTAAATTAAAAATGCACTCCAATCTATTTTACTGAAGAGAGTGTGAATGATTGGAAATCTGCAATAACTTGGTTGCTAAGGTGTGGCTCACTTCCTGATCCACCTCCTTTATTCTTGCTCTCTGATTTGAGACATATAAGCTATCTAGATTATTTGGTTCTCCACAGTAGTGTTATAAGTAGAGGATCCTGCCCTGCCCAGTGACTAAAAGGCAACAATGGCTGCTTCACAACCTGAGTGTTTTGGATGGAGCTGCGAAGTCATCTAAGTGTTTCTTTGCTTTTTGTCAAACCCAAATGGGAAATAACAATTTTTCCTTCCCTCATTGGAGAGGCACAGATGAAACAAAATTAAATGCTTAGGCAAGTTGGACTACTCGTTTAAGAATTGGGTGCAGGCTGGGAGGAACCCATATAGACTCTTAAGAGCATGGATGAAAATACTAACATTTGAAGTTGAGGACATGACGTGGTGGAATGCCGCAGCAGGATTTGCCAGCAGGAGTTCGGGATGGGTACATAAGTTATCACTGAGCACTGCAAATTACCATAACTCAATGCTAAATAAAGCCTATCCTAATGCTAGAGTCTGCTGACCGGGCCCTTTCTGCAGCAACAATGATAACCCCTTGTCCAACCATAACAATAGATTCTGCTGCTTGTCTTCTCTGGCTACAGGCTGGAGAGTGCTGGAAAATTGAGGGGATGGAGTGATGCCCCAAGTGGGGAAAGGTTACAGCACTTTGGGCTTTTCAGCTTAGAAAAAAGGCAAGTAAGGGGTGAGTGCACCATAAGTCCATAAAATGATGCATGACATGGAGCAGGTGAATGTCAAGCAAGACTAGTTTTCCTCCTTTCTCATAACACTAGAAGATTCAGGATAGATCAAAGAAAGGACTTATTCACACAGCGCTTACTGAAACGATGGAACTCACTTCCCCAACAAGCAGCAATGCTCACTTAGGGTGGCTAAAGGAGGATTAGACAAATTCTCAGGGACACAGGTGGCGCTGTGGTCTAAACCACTGAGCCTTGGGCTTGCCGATCAGAAGGTCGGCAGTTCGAATCCCCGTGACGGGTTGAGCTCCCGTTGCTCGGTCCCTGCTCCTGCCAACCTAGCAGTTTGAAAGCACGTCAAGTGCAAGTAGATCAATAGGTACCACTCCGGTGGGAAGGTAAACGGCGTTTCCATGCGCTGCTCTGGTTTCGCCAGAAACAGCTTAGTCATGCTGACCACATGACCCAGAAAAACTGTCTGTGGACAAACACCGGCCTGTAGAGCGAGATGAGCGTGCAACCCCAGAGTCGTCCAGGACTGGACTTAACTGTCAGGAGTCCTTTACCTAGACAAATTCAGGGAGGACAATAAGGCTCTCCATGGCTCCTAGTCATGATAACTGTGCCCTGACTCCATGTGCTTCTGAATCCGTGGTTGGAGACCCAGGAGGGGGCAGTTCTTGTGCTCAGCTTGTGGGTTCCCCACTGGGGCATTCGGTTGGCCCCTGTGAGAACAGGATGCTGGACTAGACGGGCCATTGGCCTGATCCAGCAGGCTCTTCTTTTCTGTTAGTTCCTATTGTGGTCTTTGCAATGCATCTTACAATATGTTTTGTTCTGAGATTCTTGTGTACTTTATGGTTTTTATTTCTAGTCTATTGACTGAAATAAACTGATGAATAAAGAGGATATAGTCTTTCTCTCTCTCTCTCTCTCTCCCACACACACACACACACAGCTCCAGACTTGGATTGGGGCCATAAGTAATCTGGCTCTAGAGTAGCCATTGCTCAACAGCTGCTTCCCTTAACTGTTCTTATATTTTCCAGACATCTGAGGTTTTGCGTGCTCTTGTTGGGGTGGAGTAAGGAAATGGAGGTTAAATGTTAAGCAGACCTATGAAATTTGCATTCCTTTTTGAATTTTGGAAAAGGCCACCATTAACTCAACCTTGCCTCCTCATTTGCCAAAACTGTGTGTTACTACTATTAGATGAAAAATCTCTTAATGACAAAAGATTATGTTGGTTATCACTCTGAAGTAGCATTCATGGCCTTCCTTTGTACATTTCAGAATTATGCCTGTGGTAGATTGACTTAAGATGTTTGCTAAACAGGGAAGAATAGAGCAATAATTTCTCGAGACACGAATCGATTTCTCCAAACACACACCTTGGCTCTGGAATCCATTCAAATATTTCCACTAAGCACAGCAGTTCATAAGCTATTTAAACTGCTGTTTTAAATTGTAACAGCACTTCCATCTAGACATAGAGGAAACGGGAGCTATGTCTTGGGACTTGGTCTACTGTTGTTGAAACTTCACTATGCAAGAACACCCCTGAGGAGGAAATATCGCTGGAATTAGAAGCCACAATTATTCCAAAACTAACTGGTTCTACAAGAAACGGAATATATAACAAGGGTTCAGAAATTCTAATTTTCTAACATGGTGGAAGACTTCAGCAAGGCACAGGGACTAGCACATGAATATGTTCACCCAAAGGTTTTGATGCACATTAGCAGTTCAGTGTTTGGACACTACTAACTCTACTGAGGGTGTCGTCATCATTTGGATTGTGATCTAGAGAATATGTGAAAATATATAATACCAGATTTCCACAAGCACTCGTTTTCACACAGTCTATGGTAAAGAAACGGTTTAAAAAACGGAAAAGAAAGGTCCTCAGCTCAGTGGTAGAGCACCTGCTTTGCATGCAGGTGGTCTCAAATTCAATCCCCAGCATGACCAGATGGGGCTGAGAGAGGCCCTTGCCTGAAACCCTGTAGAGCGGCTGCCAGTCAGTGTGGACAATACTGAGCTAGAGGCACCACTGGTCTGACTCAGTCTAAGGCAGCTTCCAGGGTTCCTAATGCTTCTTCCTACCTTAACTGATCTACATTCCTACTCTTTCTACATTAAAAATACTGGAAACAAGTATATTGGTGGTCACAGACCTACTGTGGTGGTCAGCAAGGTCTGGGAAGCACCACTGGGGGCATCTGAAGGGACCTAAGCACTACTGAAACACTTGATAGGGCAAACCATCCTGAACCCATTTCATGCATGCCCTCTTGCCTCCAGAGCTTCCTCAAACCTAGCCTCCCATACCAATAAACAATATAGGCACTGTGGGTTGGTATCCAAGAGACCGAGTCTTGCATCTCATGTAATTACCGTATTTTTCGCTCCATAAGATGCGCTTTTTTCCTCCTAAAAAGTAAGAGGAAATGTCTGTGCGTCTTATGGAGTGAATGTGAGGTCAATCGCTGGCTCCCTTTCTGGCCCCACCCCCTGGCCCAGGCCTCCATTGTTGAATGTTCTGCAGAAGGAGGCTGTTTGTTTCCCCAGCAACATGTGACTGGCGGATTAGATTATCTGTCTGGAAATTGTAGAAACGGCTCCCTGTCCTTTTGCAAAGAAGCTGCAGAACTGTGAGTTGAACCCCATAAAAACAAGATTTTTTCCCTTTGCAAAGTGAGCTCAACAACTTTGAGCAGATCCTCAAAAAAGGGGGACTTTTCCCCTTTGCAAAAGAAGCTGCAGAACTGTGAGCTGATCCTCAAAAAAGGGGCTTTTCCCCTTTCCGCCTCTAAACACTAGGTGCGTCTTATGGAGCAAAAAATACAGTAAACTAGGTGCAGTTTCCTGCATTCCAGCCGTTCCTATTTGCTAGTGGAAGTTCCAATTCTGGCGGTTCTTTCGCCAGCAGTGGATGGTGTCCATTGGGACTGGCAGGGCATAAGCCAAGGAGACCAACAGGAGGTGGCACCAAGAGCCCATGGCAGGCAGAGCCAATTATTTTCTTTTTATAATATTTTCTATTAAATTTTCAAATTTTACCAATTCTTTTAGAATAAGTTGACTTCCCACCCACCCTTCCATTGTGTTCTTTTGTTCCCATATAAAGATGCTATGTTAGTTATATTTTATCCATTATATATGTTATTCTAAATTATTAAACTGCAAATTATCATTTCTTGCTATACTTCAAATCCTGCATACGCTTTAACATAACCATGATCTTTTTTCAAATATTCCACAAGTATTTCCATTCATCTATTTTATTTCTCATTTTGTTCTCTCATTCTCACAGTCTAGCCATCTCAGCATATGCCATCATCTTCATAAGTCAATCTTCTTTCATTGCAACTTCTTCTTTCCATCTTTGTGTGTACTCTTGTTGCTGCTGCTGTATCACACGTAAACAGATTAAACAGTTCCTTCGGAAGCTCTGGTCTAATTATAACTAACAGAAAGGCCTCAAGTTTCTTGGGAATCACCACTTGAAACATAAAAAAACCCAACTCATTATAAATCATTTCCCAATAGACAGAGGGAGCCGATTAATGCTAGTTTTGCTGACGTGCTTCTCACTGAGACGCAGGAGGGGGGAGCTGGCAGGCAGTTCACCCCCTGGACTGGTTTAAGACGACTCAGAAATTTCAAGTGGCCCAAAATGCAAGGGCTGGATTACTGGCAGGGGTTCTGCTTAGATCCCACATAACCTCTAGTTTAAAACAGTTACACTGCTTGCAGGCCAGCGGCAGCAGTTTGATCCATCTTTTAGATTTAGGGAGCTAGTCTCAAACGTTTGTTGGGGGAGACCTAGGTTTTGGGGGGGGGGAGTTATTAGTCCTGTCTTCACACTTTTTATGATGCAGGACCGCTGTAGCCACCCCCAACGACACGTTCTCATGATGGAGGGGGAGGGAACAGCTGCAGTCGCCTGCAGTTCCTGCTCAATGCTTGCCATCTTGCCAAAGGTTGCAGGCAGCTTTACATGCAGCAATTGCATGTTGATTGCCCTCCTAAAAGACAAAGTCCAGCAACTGGAGGAACGTGTAGCTACACTCCAAAGAATTAGAGAGCTGGAGCTCTTCTTGGAAGCAGCAGAGCACACCGTCTCCACCAAGGAGGAGACAGGAGACTCCCCTGGGAAGGAGGCTAGTTCACCAACACAGGAGCCCGATATGTGGAGAAACGTGACTCAAAGAAGTAGGAGGCCCAGGGTTCGCTCTGATTGTTTAGAAATACACAATCGCTTTCAGGTCCTCTCCCCTAGCATGGAAGACGAAGAGCAGACTCCATTTGAGGATCTCTCCCTCATTACAGTCGATCGGGTATATGAAGATGAACAGCAAAGTCAGTCCTCAGAGAATGTGCAGGCGACCTTGGAACGGACCGCTCACGGAAGAACCCCGACCAAACCTAAGAGGAGGCGTGTAGTGGTGATAGGGGATTCCCTACTGAGGGGAACAGAAGCAGTGATCTGTGGGCCTGACAAGATGTCTCGGGAAGTGTGCTGTCTCCCCGCGGCTAAGATCCAAGATGTAACTGAACGACTGCCAGGAATCATAAAACCCACTGACAAATACCCCTTCCTCTTGGTTCATGTGGGAACCAATGACACTGCAAGCAATAGCCTCCAGAAGATCAAAAGAGACTACGAGGCTCTGGGAAGGAAATTGAAGCAATTAAATACACAAATCGTCATCTCATCTGTCCTCCCAGTTGAACGACGTGGCCCAGGGAGAGAGGGGAAAATAGTGGAAGTAAACAGCTGGCTTCGCAAATGGTGTAAACAGGAACGGTTTGGATTCTTAGATCACGGACTGCAGTTTCTTGAGGATGCACTTCTGGCAAGCGATGGGCTGCACCTCACAACGGTTGGGAGGAATGTTTTTGCCAAAAAACTAAGAAACCTCATCAGGAGGGCTTTAAACTGACTAATGCGGGGGAGGGAGACAGTGCTCCTGAAGGTAGGAGTCTATCAATTGATGAAGATGATCATCCAAATGTCATAGACCAAATGGAGCAAACAGCAAGCAGACCTAGTGGTGGGAGGAAAAAATCCTTAAATAAGAGACACGGGGGAATGACTAATGGACTTCAATGTCTGTACACTAATGCACAAAGCATGGGAAATAAACAAGATGAGCTTGAGCTCTTGGTACAGCAAACTAAATATGACATAATAGGCATCACTGAAACCTGGTGGGATAAGTCCCACGATTGGAATGTAAAAATGGAGGGATACAATCTATTTCAGAGAAACAAAGTGAGAGCATTTGGGTCAAAATTAAGGGAGAGAAGAATAACAGTGACCTCATTGTGGGAGTTTACTATAGATCCCCAAGCCAAACGGAGGACATAGATGATGCCTTCCTGGAACAGATGGCCAAGCATGCAAAAGGAAGGGAGATAGTAGTAATGGGGGACTTCAATTACCCGGATATTTGTTGGATGTCAAACTCAGCCAAGAGCATAAGGTCAAACAGATTCCTCACTGGCCTTGCAGACAACTTCATTGTCCAGAAAGTGGGAGAAGCAACAAGAGGAACAGCCATTTTAGATCTGGTCCTAACCAATGTCGATGACCTGGTTAATGGGGTAGAAGTGGAAGGATCATTAGGCGCAAGTGATCATGCTCTTCTGAAGTTTACTATACAACGGAAAGGAGCAGCCAAGCATACTAGGACTCAATTTCTTGACTTTAAGAAAGCCGACTTCATAAAACTTAGGGAAGTGCTGGGTGAGATCCCATGGACAGTAATACTAAAAGGAAAGGGAGTTCATGATGGCTGGGAGTTTGTTAAGAGGGAGATAGTAAAAGCACAACTTCAGGCAATACCAATGAGACGGAAACATGGAAGGTGCCTAAAGAAGCCAGGGTGGCTATCTAAAGAACTTTTAACTGAGTTAAGATTAAAAAAGGATGTGTACAAAAAATGGAAAAGGGGGGAAACCACCAAAGAGGAATTCAAACAAATAGCCAGCACGTGTAGACACAAAGTCAGAAAAGCTAAAGCACAGAATGAACTCAGGCTTGCTAGAGAGGTTAAAAGCAACAAAAAAGGCTTTTATGGGTATGTTCGTAGCAAAAGGAAGAACAAAGAAACAGTGGGGTCACTCAGAGGAGAAGATGGTGAAATGCAAACAGGGGACACAGAAAGGGCTGAACTCCTCAATGCCTTCTTTGCCTCAGTCTTCTCCGATAAAGAAAACAATGCCCGACCTGAAGAATTTGGAGCAAATGATTCAGTAGAGAAAACACAGCCCAGAATAACTAAGGAGATAGTACAAGAATACTTGGCTAGTTTAGATGTATTCAAGTCTCCAGGGCCAGATGAACTGCATCCAAGAGTATTAAAAGAACTGGCAGATGTGATCTCAGAACCACTGGCAATCATCTTTGAGAATTCCTGGAGAACAGGCGAAGTCCCGGCAGACTGGAGGAGGGCAAATGTTGTCCCTATTTTCAAAAAGGGGAAAAGAGAGGACCCAAATAATTACCGCCCAGTCAGTCTGACATCAATACCAGGGAAGATTCTGGAGCAGATCATCAAGCAAACAATCTGTGAGCACCTAAAAAGGAATGCTGTGATCACCAATAGTCAGCATGGATTTCTGAAAAATAAGTCATGTCAGACGAACCTGATCTCATTTTTTGACAGAATTACAAGCCTGGTAGATGAAGGGAACGCAGTGGATGTAGCCTACCTTGATTTCAGCAAGGCATTTGACAAGGTGCCCCATGATATTCTTGTAAAGAAGCTGGTAAAATGCGGTCTTGACTATGCTCCCACTCAGTGGATTTGTAACTGGCTGACTGACCGGACCCAAAGGGTGCTCATCAATGGTTCCTCTTCATCCTGGAGAAGAGTGACTAGTGGGGTGCCACAGGGTTCTGTCTTGGGCCCGGTCTTATTCAACATCTTTATCAACGACTTGGATGATGGACTCAAGGGCATCCTAATCAAATTTGCAGATGACACCAAACTGGGAGGGGTGGCTAACACCCCAGAGGACAGGATCACACTTCAAAACGACCTTGACAGATTAGAGAACTGGGCCAAAAAAAACAAGATGAATTTTAACAGGGAGAAATGTAAAGTATTGCACTTGGGCAAAAAAAATGAGAGGCACAAATACAAGATGGGTGACACCTGGCTTGAGAGCAGTACATGTGAAAAGGATCTAGGAGTCTTGGTTGACCACAAACTTGACATGAGTCTGACCAAACTGCGGGTGGCAGTGGAAGACAGAAGTGCCTGGCGTGCTCTGGTCCATGGGGTCACGAAGAGTCGGACACGACTGAACGACTAAACAACAACAAATCTTTTTTTATGTTGTATTCCTGCATGCCACTTAGGCTCGTCTAAATATTAAGCAGTTTTAAAATGTTATTTAAATAGAATAAGTAGAATTATTTAAAAGGTGCTGCCAAGAGACGCAGAATATCAGGGTTCCTAACCAGACTTCCATTTCGTTCCCTCAGAGCGGCTTTAGAAAAGGGGGGGGGGCTCAGCACTTGGCCCTGGACTCTTCTGCTCTTCAGGGTTCATTTTACCTGCTGATCTCTTTTGGTTGTTCATAGTAATTACACATAATGCAGAGATACTATCAGTACTAATTAATTCCAATATTTACTAATGCTGCTTTGGGTGTTCATAAAACTGAAAAGACAGGACAGAAATGGTTTTAAAATGTAAACAAAATTAAAACACACCCACAATTAAATTCTCCGTAAAGAAGGCTCATAGCTGCATTATCGGTGTCTGGGGAAACAGAACTGGCAAGTCAGTTGATTCCTGTCCAATACGCTGCAGATTTTCTTGTTGTCACTTCATTTTCCAATGAACTTTGCCATAAAGAAATATCGAACTATTTACAAATATCTTAATGGAAAATTCCCTCAACGATCCAAGCCTCGAAGCCTGATTATATTTCCTGTGCTTACCTTCCAGAGCAAAACCAGATGTGTAAGGTGTACGCAGAGGGATCCTAGCATTTCCTTCACCAAAAACTGAACTCTCTGATCCTTCAGAACTTACATACATGCCTTGCTTTGGGCTTAAGGGAAAGCACATGTGCTTGGCGGGGGGGGAGGGGGGAGGCAGTGTGAGAAAGTGAGGCTGGTTTAACTCAAATTCATTCTGCCAAAGCAGCACTGAAGGCTCCGTGGGTCAAGGCTGGTCATCGTTCAGCTTTAAAATACACCTTTAAAAAAATGTTTGCACAGATCAGTTTGTCAGTTTAAAATTGTTTCAGTGCTATGATTGCAAGGAATCCCACTGTTGAGGCAGAAGATATTCATTCTGTAGATTGATTTATGTGCAAAGCTCTCCCTGTAGCTGGTGGATAGAATTACTGGGGAGGAATGCCAGCACTGAGCAACTTAAGCCTAGGGAACCTAACCTTGATCTAGCACTGGTTAGAAGAGCGCATGCTAACCAAAAGTCGATTCCTTCTGCTTCTTAGGGATGGAGGCAAAATTCATTAGGACACATTTTTATTTTTATTTTTTTTATTAGTTTCAATTCATTATACAACACTAAACATTAGACAACAGAAAACACAAAACAAAAAGAGGGGGGGGGACGACAAAGAAAACAGAAGCATTGCATAACATAAACCACCAACAAATTAAACTTACAATAACTAAATAACTAGATCACACAACAATAATTGACTTCCCTTCAACTCGGTTTCGGAATATGTTGCAAAGGGTTTTCTATCTGCAGTTTCGTTTTCTCAGGACTCTTTACGTCGCAGACGTTACATCAAGCCTACTGTGATTTTTAAATTTTTTACATCTGTTTCAATATACCGGTAAGTCATAAATTTATTCCACTCATTATTAAACTTTGATCCTTTTTGGTTTCTTATTTTCTGTGTCATTTTTGCCAATTCTATATAATCAAATAATTTAGATTGCCACTCATTTATAGTTGGGATTTTTGATGTCTTCCAGTTTTGTGCAATTAATGTTCTAGCAGCCACTTTTGCATATTGGAAAAGTGTTTGGTCTTCCTTTTTAATTTCTTCTCCAATTATCCCCAGAAGGAAGGCCTCAGGTTTTTTTGTGAAGGTATATTTAAATATTTTTTTTAATTCATTGTAAATATTTTCCCAGAACTTTCTAATTACCTCACAAGACCACCACATGTGGTAAAAATTGCCTTCCTTAATCTTACATTTCCAGCATGATTTGTCTCCGGTTTTGTACATTTTTTCTAGTTTTACAGGTGTGGTGTACCACCTGTACATCATTTTTTCCATGTTCTCTCTAATTGTTGTACATGCTGAGAATTTCATACCTTTATTCCAAAGTTTCTTCCACTTATCAAACTCTATGTTGTATCCAAAGTCTATCACCCATTTCACCATTACTTCTTTTATTTCTTCATCTTTGGTGTCCCATTCAAGCAACTGGCTGTACATTTTTGATAGTTTTGATTTGTTTTCTAATATTTCTACCTGGAATCTGGATTTTTTTCTGTTCATCCCACTCTTTTTATCTTCAGCCCATAAAGCATTGATTTGATGAAATTGGATCCAGCCTGTCAGTTTATTCTTTATCTCTTCATATGGCCCAATCTTCCATCCATTTTCTGCTTTTACTAGCAAATCTTCGTAAGTCCATCTTTCTCCTTCAATGTTTGTTTTTTTTATTGTTAGGATGTTGATTGGTGATAACCACCAGGGGGTGTTTCTTTCCAATATTTTTTTGTTTCTCTCCCATACTTCCAACAGTGGCCCTCTGATAATATGATTAGAAAATCCTTTGTGGACCTTTTCCTTATTACGCCACAGGTAGGCATGCCAACCGAATCTTATGTTGAAGCCTTCTAAATCTAACAAGTCTGTGTTTTTAATAATAATCCAATCTTTAACCCAGCAAAGGCACGAGGCTTCATAATACAGCTTCAAATTTGGAACCTTGCCAAATAAATTTAGAGAGTACTTTCTGCCAATCTTTAAATACTGAAGTTCCCCTGATTATCGGTATATTTTGAAATAAGAACAGCAATTTCGGTAATAGACTCATCTTATATTGTCTCCCTGCTTATTTAACTTATATGCAGAATTCATCATGTGAAAGGCTGGGCTGGATGAATCCCTAGCCGGAATTAAGATTGCTGGAAGAAATATCAACAATCTCAGATATGCAGATGACACAACCTTGATGGCAGAAAGTGAGGAGGAATTAAAGAACCTTTTATTGAGGGTGAAAGAGGAGAGCGCAAAATATGGTCTGAAGCTCAACACCAAAAAAACGAAGATCATGGCCGCTGATCCCATCACCTCCTGGCAAATAGAAGGGGAAGAAATGGAAGCAGTGAGAGACTTTACTTTCTTGGGCTCCATGATCACTGCAGATGGTGACAGCAGCCACGAAATTAAGAGACGCCTGCTTCTTGGGAGGAAAGCAATGACAAACCTAGACAGCATTTTAAAAAGTAGAGACATCACCTTGCCAACAAAGGTCCGTATAGTAAAAGCCATGGTTTTCCCAGTAGTGATGTATGGAAGTGAGAGCTGGACCATCAAGAAGGCTGATCGCCGAAGAATTGACGCTTTTGAACTATGGTGCTGGAGGAGACTCTTGAGAGTCCCATGGACTGCAAGAAGATCAAACGCATCCATTCTTAAGGAAATCAGCCCTGAGTGCTCACTGGAAGGACAGATTGTGAAGCTGAGACTCCAATACTTTGGCCACCTCATGAGAAGAGAAGACTCACTGGAAAAGACCCTGATGCTGGGAAAGATGGAGGGCACAAGGAGAAGGGGACGACAGAGGACGAGATGGTTAGACAGTGTTCTCGAAGCTACAAACATGAGTCTGACTAAACTGCGGGTGGCAGTGGAAGACAGGAGTGCCTGGCGTGCTCTGGTCCATGGGGTCACGAAGAGTCGGACACGACTGAACGACTAAACAACAACAACAACAATTGCCGCCATTCTTCCCGACCAAGAGAGTTTTATTCTATTCCAGGTATCCAGGTCCTTCTTTATTTCTTTCCATGTGTTTGTATAGTTCTCTTCCATTAAATTTATATTCTTCATCGTTAGCCAAATTCCCAGGTATTTTACTTTTTTGGTTACTTTAATCCCAGTCTGTAATTCAAGATGGTTTTTTAACTGATTTTTAGTCATCATTTTAGTTTTTATTCTATTTAATTTAAAGCCGGATAACTTTCCAAATTCTTCTAGCAGATCTATCACTTTACCAACACTTTTTTTGGGATCTTCCAACGGCAACATAAGATCATCGGCATATGCTTTCAATTTATATTCTTTTACTCCAATTCTTATTCCGCGTATCTCTGAAGTTTTCCTTATCTTATTTGTAATTATTTCTAACACCATAATAAACAAAAGAGGTGACAGAGGGCACCCTTGTCTTGTACCCTTCGAGATTTCAAAAGATTCAGTTAAGTTGTTATTAATTATTAATTTAGCACTTTGTTGCGAGTAAATTGCTTTTCTTCCTTCCAGGAATGTGCCCTCTATCCCTGCTGTTTCCAAACATTTTATTAGGAAATACCAAGATACATTGTCGAAAGCCTTTTCAGCGTCGATGAACATTAATACTGCGGGAATTTCATTTTTACAATCTAAGTATTCAATAAGATTTATTATATGTCTTATGTTGTCTTTTATTTGCCTATTGGTCCTTATGGATGAAATTGGCTAAACACTTTTTAAGTCGACTCGCCATTACGTCTGCGAAGATCTTATAATCATTATTTAATAATGAAATCGGTCTGTAGTTCTTGATATTAAGTTTATCCGAGTCTGGTTTAGGTATTAGCGTAATGTATGCTTCTTTCCAGGACGCTCGTATTCTTCCACCTCTTAAAATCTCATTCATTACTTCACAAAGCACTGGGTTTACAAGTTCTTCTAAGACTTTGTAATACTTGGCCGATAAGCCATCTGGCCCCGGAGCTTTCCCCAGTTTCATCTTCTTTATCGCCTCCTGAATTTCCTCTGCTTTTATGGGTTTATTTAATAGGCTTTTTTCCTCCTCTGATAGACTTTTGATTCTGTTTTCTTCTAGGTATTTTCCTATTTTTATTACATCTTCTTCTTCTCTTTTATATAAATTTTCATAGAATTTAAGGAAGCTCTTTTTTATTTCATTAGGGTCCTCCACAACTTGTTCTTCTATTTTTACTTTATTGATCACATTTTGTTTTCTCCTTTTTCTTCATTTTTCTTAATTGCCATGCCAGGAATTTTCCAGTTTTATTTGCAGACTCAAAAATTTTTTGTTTCATTAACTTAATTCCCCATTCCACCTCTTGGTTTATTAATATTGAATATTGTGTTTGTAACATCTTATACAATTGCTTATTTCCTTCATCATTCGGTTTCTCTATCAAATTATTTTCACATTCTCTTAATTGGGTAAGTAACTCTTCTTTTTTTTTGTTCTCTCACCTTTTTTCTATAACTATTTTGTTGTATCAAAAAACCTCTTAACACTGCCTTGCTAGCATCCCAGACTATATCCATATTTATTTCTTTATTAATATTTAAATCAAAATAGTCTTTCAAGGTGGATTTAGCCTTTTCAATCACATCCTCTTTTTCAAATAAATAATCATCCACTGAGTGGTAGCATAGTCAAGACCGCATTCTATGAAACATAAATCCTGGCTATGCCCATGAGTGCCACAGAATTTGGGTGGGGAAACTTTCAATTATGTGATATCATGATGCAAGATAAGATGCACTTAAAGCATTAAGCAGAAGAACAAGACAGTGGCTCATCAGCAGAGAATTCCAGGGCTCTACACATCAGGATAAAAGGAGGGCACCCCACATTTTAAAACAAAATATGCTGCCATTTTGGGGAGAGAAGTTACATATGCTAATCATATTAATACATGCGCTCTTCTTTGTCCTTCATAGAATCATAGAATCATAGAGTTGGAAGAGACCACAAGGGCCATCGGGTGCAACCCCCTGCCAAGCAGGAAACACCATCAGAGCACTCTTGACATATGGTTGTCAAGCCTCTGCTTAAAGACCTCCAAAGAAGGAGACTCCACCACACTCCTTGGCAGCAAATTCCACTGTCGAACAGCTCTTACTGTCAGGAAGTTCTTCCTAATGTTTAGGTGGAATCTTCTTTCTTCTAGTTTGGATCCATTGCTCCGTGTCCGCTTCTCTGGAGCAGCAGAAAACAACCTTTCTCCCTCCTCTATGTGACATCCTTTTATATATTTGAACATGGCTATCATATCACCCCTTAACCTCCTCTTCTCCAGGCTAAACATGCCCAGCTCCCTTAGCCGTTCCTCATAAGGCATCGTTTCCAGGCCTTTGACCATTTTGGTTGCCCTCCTCTGGACACGTTCCAGTTTGTCAGTGTCCTTCTTGAACTGTGGTGCCCAGAACTGGACACAGTACTCCAGGTGAGGTCTGACCAGAGCAGAATACAGTGGCACTATTACTTCCCTTGATCTAGATGCTATACTCCTATTGATGCAGCCCAGAATTGCATTGGCTTTTTTAGCTGCCGCGTCACACTGTTGGCTCATGTCAAGTTTGTGGTCAACCAAGACTCCTAGATCCTTTTCACATGTACTGCTCTCAAGCCAGGTGTCACCCATCTTGTATTTGTGCCTCTCATTTTTTTTGCCCAAGTGCAATACTTTACATTTCTCCCTGTTAAAATTCATCTTGTTTGTTTTGGCCCAGTTCTCTAATCTGTCAAGGTCGTTTTGAAGTGTGATCCTGTCCTCTGGGGTGTTAGCCACCCCTCCCAGTTTGGTGTCGTCTGCAAATTTGATCAGGATGCCCTTGAGTCCATCATCCAAGTCGTTGATAAAGATGTTGAATAAGACCGGGCCCAAGACAGAACCCTGTGGCACCCCACTAGTCACTCTTCTCCAGGATGAAGAGGAACCATTGATGAGCACCCTTTGGGTCCAGTCAGTCAGCCAGTTACAAATCCACTGAGTGGGAGCATAGTCAAGACCGCATTTTACCAGCTTCTTTACAAGAATATCATGGGGCACCTTGTCAAATGCCTTGCTGAAATCAAGGTAGGCTACATCCACTGCGTTCCCTTCATCTACCAGGCTTGTAATTCTGTCAAAAAATGAGATCAGGTTAGTCTGACATGACTTATTTTTCAGAAATCCATGCTGACTATTGGTGATCACAGCATTCCTTTCTAGGTGCTCACAGATTGTTTGCTTAATGATCTGCTCCAGAATCTTCCCTGGTATTGATGTCAGACTGACTGGGCGGTAATTATTTGGGTCCTCTCTTTTCCCCTTTTTGAAAATAGGGACAACATTTGCCCTCCTCCAGTCTGCTGGGACTTCGCCTGTTCTCCAGGAATTCTCAAAGATGACTGCCAGTGGTTCTGAGATCACATCTGCCAGTTCTTTTAATACTCTTGGATGCAGTTCATCTGGCCCTGGAGACTTGAATACATCTAAACTAGCCAAGTATTCTTGTACTATCTCCTTAGTTATTCTGGGCTGTGTTTTCTCTGCTGAATCATTTGCTCCAAATTCTTCAGGTCGGGCATTGTTTTCTTTATCGGAGAAGACTGAGGCAAAGAAGGCATTGAGGAGTTCAGCCCTTTCTGTGTCCCCTGTTTGCATTTCACCATCTTCTCCTCTGAGTGACCCCACTGTTTCTTTGTTCTTCCTTTTGCTACGAACATACCCATAAAAGCCTTTTTTGTTGCTTTTAACCTCTCTAGCAAGCCTGAGTTCATTTTGTGCTTTAGAGTTCATTTTGTGCTTTTGTGATGCAGTTCTCCAACCAGGAGAAGCATGCAAAAATGCATGCATTAGGGGAAAGTGCACATAAAATGCATATGTGAAAAGAACGCATGAAATGCACTATATTGTGGGAAATTGCTTGCAAAACTCAGTGCATCGTCCCAAATTACACACAAAAAGACATGTTTTAAAAGAAATATGCAATAAACTTGCAAACTGATTCTGAAGTGCCGAGAACTGGCAGAATGAGAAACAGAGACAAACCGAAACGGTCAGATTCCTCCGCCAGAAGGCAACAGCACGGAGCAGTCACTCAGAAGGAACTTGCACTTCATGCAAAAAGGGGTCTGCCTTGCCCTTGGGGAGAAGAAGCGCAGCTTTCTTGCCCAGCAGCTGATTGGGGTCCCACAAAGTTTAGCCAGCGTGTGGCTCCTGCCTGAACGCTTAGAACCAGCTTCTATAACATGAATCCCCAGAGAGGGTCTCCAGACTCTCAGAATCTCCCTTGTTCCCAGCAAAATGGGCTGCTTCAAGGTGGCTGGCAGCAGCGCTCATGAGCACCTGAAAAAAGGTCCCCTAATGCCAGGCATTTTAAGAGAATTCAGAAGGAGTCTCCAAACTTGCAATTTATTTTGTTTACAACTCCAACATACCCAAAGAAACCATTTACGGTTTTATCACACCACTCTGCAGATTAGAATGAACTGGCAGGGCGGGGGGGGGGGGAGTTGCTCTTAGTCTGAGCACTCCCCCCCCCCTTTTTCTTAAATGTCTTAATTATGCTATTCTCACCAGTGCTGGCATTGTGGAAGGGCAGGATAAATAACAGACCCAGTACTGACCAGAGAGGCCTGCCCATCTCAGTCCAAACAATGCAATCATTTCAAGAGCAACATGCTCTGAGGGGCCTGACTAACCAGCTCAACACAAAAGGAAGCAAGTCAGGACCAGACACGTTTTGAAAACAAGCTGTTAAAAGTTGCTAGTAACCCTGTTTAACCTGTGCAAAGAACCTGAGTACCTTAGCATGACAACCACATTCTTTAGGAACAATGGAAATGTCAATCCCAATGTGTGTTGGGGGGGGGGCGTTGCTACCCAAAGGAAATACTACATTTCTCAGAAGTCAGCATATGGTTATTACTAGGCTGTAGGGAGAGGGGGGTTCTTCCTTCAGCAGAGATTAAAGTTGTTGTGGACCTCACCGTGCCTTCAGGACAAAAATGCCACTCACTTACCCACAATGGGTGAATTCTTAAGGATGAAAAACATACATTCATCTAGGGGGATTAACAACCAGATCAGGGTGTTATTGCAGGGTTGAGCTCAGAGATCAAACTGAAATGGAATTTCTGCTGGGACAGCTTTGCAAGTTGAGCAGTGAGCACCACTTCATTTGAAAGCCAGCGTGAATATAGCGTTCTGGGACAGCTGGGTGCAACCTCCCCTTTGTCATAGGCTTGTGGTAGGTCAAATGCTCCTCCTCTGCCCCAGTTCCCCATCTGTGAAATGCAAAGCTTACTGGGCCATGCACTGCCATGCTCAGAAAGCACACTTTTGGGTCTGCCTTTGGTGCCTGGAAATCCATGATTAGGAACTTTTGTGCTTTTTTGCTCTGCTAAATTAGCAGCCCTGTAAGAAAAAGCTCTACAAATACTGTTGTGGGTTGTGGGGGTCAGTCTGGATGATGCACCGAGTCCCTTCCCATTTTTTGGGTCCTTTGGGAGGATTAGATCTAAATAGAGGATTCCATTGCTGAAGGAGTCAAGTTTCTTTGTAAGACAAGGACCTTAGCAGGTCGCTTAAGTGTCTTCATCCACATCCCAAAAGAATAAGCTAGCCTGCAAGAGCTGCAACTAAGGGAGGCTGTCCTTTAGGCTAGCGGGTGGACCTTTCCTCCACGCCCCCCCCCCACCTGCCTCCTAGGTAGAAGAACAACAGCCAGAATGTAGGCGAGAGAGCGGAAGCGGAAGCCGGCTGGACACTGGAGATGCCAAGAGCTGCTTGTTCTGTGCTGGATCCAAACTAATGGAGAAGAAATATCTGCCGGGGAGCTAATGCGGTAAACCCCTCCATCTTATGTTCACATCGTGCATATGTGTAAATAAAACCACATATTCTAAAGACAGCCCAGACTCCCCTGACCTTCATCCCAAAAGGGTAAGTGTGCCTGGAACCCCAGAAATCTCTCCCCACTTGGACATTGGGGTGGTATATGAAGGAACCTAACATGACACGGGGCAGCTGTTTTGCAGCAACAGCCTCACAATTATCAGGAGATAAAGTGTAATAGATTGTCCTGAAGTGCTGTGTGGGTCACTTACCTTTCTGTGTTCGATGGAGGGCTGTGGAATGACAAGCTGAAATCCAAGGACCACAATGAAGCTCAGAAGCCTGCAGGACAAAATAGTTTCTGCTGAGTTCCAGGAGTCAAGGAAAACCACAAGCAACAGTTATGGTTTCTTTTGCTTCCACTCAGCTCCCCCACCCCCCACAACGGCACCCCTAAGCAGCCACAGACCACACGACGGGGGTTCCAGGTCAGAGGAAACAACACCTGTGAAAGGTTGAACCATGACATTTTCCTATTTAGAAATTAACCACTGCCCCCCCCCCCATTCCTCCCAGGTGAATTACACCACCGCAACTCAGATCCTTCTGGAACCATCTCAAAGGGGTGTGAATGTCTAAGAGAGAATATACTGTATAAATAAAGAAATATTTATTTGGGGGGGGGGGAGAGAGAAACCAACACAAACTACCAGTATATGGTTTTGCTTTTCCCTCCTTCCAGATGCTGCCCTTCATTCCATTGTTATTGTTGTTATTGTACTTATTTATATCCACCTTTTTCCCAGACTGGGATTCAAGGCGGCTTACACAAATTAAAACAGGCATCTTTAAAATCCAAAAAGCTAAAAAAAAAAATTATGAAAGACATCAAAAAGCAATTAAACTCAAATTGAAATAAAATATAAAAAACCCAAATCTGTTAAAATGCAGCACAGTGCTATTTAAGCATTTCTGCAGCCCCTGCATGCTGCTGGTGGGCGAAGCAGAGGCAGCAGTGGGTCTTAGCTTTGTATAGACACTCAAAAGCCAGAGATTTCGGCACATGCAGACTCCATCCTATGTTGCCCCTTTGAACAGCCAGGGCTTCCCGGCTTGTGCTAGCAGATGGAGAAGGTTGGATACAGCCCAGAGAGTAGCTGAAGGGGACTACAGTAGACTACAGTGGGCTCCACAATGCCTCCGTTTCCTTGTCACATGTTTGGCTCACACACACTCCCTGCTGGGCATTTTAACCCTGAGCAATGGCCCAGAAGCAGGGCACAGTTAGACGTGCCTTAAATCATTTGTGGGGAGCCAACATCCTACTTGGGCTACAGGTTCAACCCTGGTGGGAAGTGAGACTTGGCATGAACATGTAGGGATGTTATAGCATTTATTTATTCATTCATTTATAATTTACTAACACTCCTACAATTGCTTGATTGTAAAAATAATAATAATAATCGAGGCAATTTACAAGAAAGATAAAACAACAGAATTATCTATAAAAGTTCACAACCATAATTTAAACCATTCAAAAACTTTAAAGTTAACAACAAACGAAAAATGGATAAAAACACACATCAACTGTCTAAGCCTTTGAATAGACTTATCTAAACAAAAATGGTTTTAGGCCCCGGGAAAAGTATAGTGAAGGTGCCCGGCTAAGATCACTAGGCAGGGAGTTCCAAAGTGTAGGCACTGCTGTACTAAGAGACTGATTTATTCCAAATGCAGACTGGGTCCTCTTTGGCACATGGCACAGGGTCAGTTCTGCAGACTGAAGCGGTCAATTGGGCATACATGGCGTCAGACAATCTCACTGGTAAACTGGTCCTAAGCTGTTAAGGGCTTTACATACTAATGGTAACATCTTGAACTCGGTCAGGCAGAGTTCTGAGCAGCAGTAGGAGATCCTGGCAAGGCTTCACTCCTGTCAGCAATCGTGCTGCAGCATTCTGCACTAACTGCAGCTTCTGGATCAAAGCCACCCATGGAGCTCATTGCAACAATCCAGTCTTGAAGTGACCAATGCATGAACTACTACTGTGGTCAGGCTGTCCTGGTCCCAGAATGGCCGTAGATGTTGAACCAACTACATGTGTCCCTTTTGTCCTCTGTGAAGTGTTCCAGTGCATAGAAGGATAGCCCAGTTGAGAGAGCAGGAGTCTCTTAATCTCAGGGTTGTGGGTTTGAGCCCCACATTGGGCAAAAGATTCCTGCATTGTGGGGGCTGAACTAGATGACCCCCACGGTCCCTTCCAATGCTATGATTCTATGAATTGAAGGTGGTGTTCTGCAAATTCGGGGATTAAGCAACTCCACCCCCCGCACCAATGAGCAGTTGCTTTTAACTTCTCTGTGCCCTCTTGCGTTCTCTCTCTCTCACACACACTGCACCATTCATTCATAGAAAGCTCAACACTGGTAGGAGGAAAATCGTTCCACAGCTTGCAGTTCAAAGAGAGAAAAAGGCTCAGCCGTTCCTAATCTGCATGTGGAGATGTGCATTTCCATGAATACATTCTGCAAAAAATCCCACATGGGGGGGGGGCAACCATTTGGGAGTGAGCAGAGCCCTTAATCTTCAAAGCAAATTACTTAACGGATTAAAAGTTCTTTCTCCAGAGCTAAAAGTCCTCAGGATTGGGGTGATTATTCTGTGCCAAGCTTATCCCAATCATTTTTCCAAAGAGAACATTATAATCAGGGCCTGTTGGTGGATGGGAATGGAAACCCAATTGGACAATGGAGCTACTTTCTAGCAAGCCCTGGGTGTGAAGTCTGGTAGACTCAAGTTGCAAAGCTGTTATCAACTTTTGGCTTCATGCGCATAGGAAATTTGGCAGGGATCTTCATTTTGATTCAGTGTGTTGTGATTTTTAAAAATGTATTGGTGTATTTCATGTTCCATCAAATGACGGTTTCCTTTGGCTTTATTAACTGCCTCTTAAATGCTTTGCCATGCTCTATTTTAAAAGGGAAGGAGGGTTCTTTCTTATAAACAACAATGAAGTCTTCCTAATCCAGAAGGTTTGCTACACACTGGCAGTCTTGAAATGCAAGAATGCCATAAAACAGAGCTAAATAAAACTTGGTGGGGGGGGCATTCCATCCTTGCAGCCCTTTGGAATGGGATCATAGATGTGTCTCACAGCCAAGGAGAAAGATGCTTCCACAAATCACACCAAAAATGCTCTGGGTGTGTCGCTTGTAAATGTTGTTGATACAGGGCAGAAAGGAGGAAAAGACATTCCAAAGGAGACAGCAGTTTCACTTTTAGTCAAAGGGGCCGGCTGCATTCAGTTAACAAAACTGGAAAGTACAAAAACATATACACTGAAGATGCAGTCCTAAAAAATACTTGCCAGGGTGTGAGCCCCCACCAAACACAGTAGCACTGACTTCTGAGTCAACATGGGATTGCACTCCAAGGGCATCTTGTGAACAGGGTTACCAATTGGCCATTGTACAGTGGTACCTCAGGTTAAGAACTTACCGTATTTTTTGCCCTATAGGACGCACTTTTTCCCCTCCAAAAATGAAGGGGAAATGTGTGTGCGTCCTATGGGGCGAATGCAGGCTTTCGCTGAAGCCTGGAGAGCGAGAGGCGCCGGTGTGCACCGACCCCTCTCCCTCTCCAGGCTTCAGGAAGCTTTCCGCAAGCCTTGCGAGCCCGGCGGGAGTTCCCGCGGGCTCGCAAGGCTTGCAGGCAGCAGCCTGCAGCCCGAAGCACAGGGCGCCCTCTGGAGGGCGCCCCGTGTTTCGCGCAGGTGTCCGGAAGCCTTGCGCGCCCGGTGGGAGCTGCTGCCGGGCTCACAAAGCTTGCAGATAGCAGCCTGTTCTGGGGGCTGGGGTTGGGGGAAGCTCGGGCTTCCCCCAGCCCCGTGGCTGGGGGGGAGAATATGTTTTTTTTATTCATTTCCCCCCCCAAAAAAAAGGAGGTGTGTCCTATGGGCCAGTGCACCCTATAGTGCGAAAAATACGGTAATTCATTCTGGAGGTCTGTTCTTAACCTGAAACTGTTCTTAACCTGAGGTACCACTTTAGCTAATGGGGCCTCCTGCTGCTGCTGCCACGCAATTTCTGTTCTCATCCTGAAGCAAAGTTCTTAACCCGAGGTACTATTTCTGGGTGAGCGGAGTCTGTAACCTGAAGCGTATATAACCCAAGGTACCACTGTATTACTAATCTGACAAGGAATCCGCATTCTGGAGAGAAACTGCCAGGTTCACCATCCTTGGATCCATTGGCAAAGCCCCTCAGGGACCTCCTGAACCTTCTCCCAGCTCAGCCACTGAGATCACCTGAAGAAGCATCACTGGTGGGTTGGTGCTTTGGAGTTTTTGTGGTATATAAATGTCTGTTTTTAAATAAATAAAATAAAATAAAAAACCTGCACAGCTTAGTCCTCCACACTCCATGCTAACATCCCACCCTATAGTGGCAAAGGGGGCCCTGCAGGTCTCTCTGCTTGGCTTTCTGAGCTCTACCCAAGCTACGCCCCCTGCTCAGACCACCCCCTTCCTTGTAGGCACACCCCCTCACTGGCCATTCTCTGTGTCCCCAACCTCTTGCTTGCCTGGATGGAGGATGCGGGGGGGGGGGGGGTAATGGCTGGATGCATGTAAACCACCAACCTTTGCTGACGGTTCAAAAGTAAGGGTCCTACCTGTTGCTCCGTCCCTCTTGCCACCCACCACTGGCATAAGGCTGGGCTAAGATGGAAAGCAGCCCTTGACTCGCCTCATGCCTGCCTCCCTGGGGAATATTGGAAGCAGAGGCTCTGGCCTGGCTGGGCAGGTGCCAGAAGGGGCCACCACTGTCCCTGCCACCACTGGCACCCTGCCTCAGGCCCTGCTGCCATCGGAGCTCCAGCCGCCACCAGTCATGCTCTTCACCCCGTCCTCCCCACAGACATGTTTTACCCGGGGATGGGGCTTGTAATGGATAATGAGCCAGTACCTGAATCCTGGAAGCTAGGCTCCCATGCGCCCTTGGCCAGGAGCTGTCTGGGAGCCCCCAAAGCCGGGACAAACCATGCACCAGAAACTCAAAAAGCCCTTCCTTTGCACTCCACCAGCAACTTCCTCCACAGCCATTGGGGGCAGGTTTGCTCTGCTCTGCTCTGCCTCCTCCTCCTCCTCCTCCTCCTCCTCCTCCTCCCCTGCCAGTCCATCTGCCTCCCTCCCTTTTTCCTCTTCCTGCAACTTCTGCCTGTTCTCTCAGTCTTTCTTCCCCAGTTCCTCTCACACTTCTAATCGTGCCACCGGCTGACTGGAGAGAAGGTCCCAGAGGGCTGCTGCAATGGCCCATCCCAGCGGCTGGATTCCTCCGCCCAGAGGAGCCTGCGCACCTCGCCCAGCGCCCAGAGCGTGCGCAAACAGGCAGGCAGACTCCTGGCCCTCCAAGCCAGAGTACAGAGGTGCCACTTTTGCACCCACCCAGTCTGGACCTGGGCCATCAGCAGGCCAGCCTGGCCAGCCCCAAGGAATGCCCTCCATCAAGCCCAAACCCTGCAATGCAGGAAACACAGCAAACCAATTGTGCCAAATTGTCTTCCAAACTGGCTCTGTTCCCCACTGGGCAACCTCCATGTGAGATTCCCCGAGGTACAATGTTCAATGTAAGGCACATGAAGAGGGCAGGGTTGACCAATACTTACCTTAAAGAGCCTTTAAAATTGTCTGCCATGGTTAGTGACTCTTAACGTGATGTGTCCAGTGTGATAAAAAATTCAGGGTGGGTTACAGCAAAATCCTAGGGAAACAACAAAAACAAGATAGATTACTTTTCAGCATTTCATGACAGAAAGCCCACTACCCCTCTAGGTAAGCGGTCCAATTTGGGGGCTGCTCCTACCATCAGCAAAGCATGGTCTTGGTGGTGGTGCCGCCACCAGGAGCTGCCCGGTTGGTACAGACCTGTGACAGGGCCTTTTCAGTGGTGGTTCACTGATGGTGAAATGTCTCCCTCATTATTAACTGTCAGGAGGCATTGGGGGAAAGTCCTATTTACTCAGTTAAAGACTATTCCAGGCAACCCTAAGATTATTGGATGGAAGAATGTTTTTATAACTGTGTTTAATTGCTTTTAGAATGCTTTCTTGTATTTAAAAAAAATGTAAGTGATTTTTGGTGCTTTTAATTGTAATGGTTTTTAGAATGTTTTAATCTGTTCTAAAATGTTGGTTTTGGTTTCAAATAGTGCATCTGTTTGTTGCCACAGACTCCTTGGGGTGGAAGAACTGGAAATAAATTAAATCAATCAATCAATCAATCAATCAATAAGACACTTTTCCTAATGTTCCACCCTATGTTGAAAGGGTTCAAGGAGGGACAGATCAGTGTTTCCCCAGCCAACATCAATTTTGCATTCATTCATAAATCTGTTCTGTCCTGTTCCCACATTAATAATAATAATAATAATAATAATAAATTTTATTTATATCCCGCCCTCCCCAGCCGAAGCCGGGCTCAGGGCGGCTAACAACAGTAAAACAGCACAAACAACACTTTAAAATCATTCATTATAAAATTAATTAATTCAAGCCACTGGCAACCATTGGGCCAGAGCTCTGCGAAGATTGCCAATGGAGGGAGTCAGGCTGTGCCCTGGCCAAATGCCTGGTGGAACAGTTCTGTCTTGCAGGCCCTGCGGAAAGATGTTAAGTCCCGCAGGGCCCTGGTCTCTTGTGACAGAGTGTTCCACCAGATCGGAGCCACGGCCGAAAAAGCCCTGGCTCTAGTTGAGGCCAGCCTAACTTCTCTGTGGCCTGGGACCTTCAAGATGTTTTTATTTGAAGACCGTAAGTTTCTCTGTGGGGCATACCAGGAGAGGCGGTCCCGTAGGTACGAGGGTCCTAGGCCGTATAGGGCTTTAAAGGTTAAAACCAGCACCTTAAACCTGATCCTGTACTCCACCGGGAGCCAGTGCAGCTGGTATAGCACCGGGTGAATGTGATCTCGCAGCGAAGACCCCGTAAGGAGTCTCGCTGCAGCATTCTGCACCCGCTGGAGTTTCTGGGTCAGTCTCAAGGGCAGCCCCACGTAGAGCGAGTTACAATAATCCAGTCTGGAGGTGACCGTCGCGTGGATCACAGTGGCTAGGTCAGGGCGAGAGAGGTAAGGAGCCAACTGCTTAGCTTGGCGGAGATGGAAAAATGCCGCCTTTGTTGTAGCTGCAATCTGCGCCTCCATTGAAAGGGAGGTGTCGAAGATTACACCCAAACTCTTAACGGACGGTGCTGGCACTAATTGCACCCCCGCAAGAGATGGGAGTTGCCCCCTCAATCCCATATCGTCCCGTCCCAGCCACAGGACCTCTGTCTTCGAAGGATTTAACTTCAACCGGCTCCCACGTAGCCATCCAGCCACAGCTTCCAGACATCTGGTCAGTGTGTCTGGGGCCGAGTCAGGATGCATAAAACTGCATAAAAAAGAAATCCATACAATCATCACCATCATCATTATTAATTACTACTTATACCCCACCCATCTGACTGGGTTATCCCAGCCATATATTTAAATATGTACAGTAGTGCCTCGCAAGACGAAAAGAATCCGTTCCGCGAGTCTCTTCGTCTTGCGGTTTTTTTCGTCTTGCGAAGGAAGCCCATTAGCGGATTAGTGCTATTAGCGCTATTAGTGGCTATTAGCGGCTATTAAAGGCTTAAGGGATTAGCGGATTAGCTGCTAAAAGGCTATTAGCGGCTATTAAAGTCTTAAGGGATTAGCGGATTAGCTGCTAAAAGGCTATTAGCGGCTTAGATCAGCTGATAAGCGGCTTAGATCAGCTGTTAGGCAGCTTAGCCATTAGCTGTCAAGCGGCTTAGCTAACAGCTGTTAAGCGGCTTAGGGGCTTGGGTAAAAGGGGGGGAGGGAAAAAAACCCCAGGAATCGCAATACATTTTCGTCTTGCAAAGCAAGCCCATAGCAAATTCATTTTGCGAAGCACCTCCAAAACGGAAAACCCTTTCGTCTAGCGGGTTTTCCGTCTTGCGAGGCATTCGTCTTGCGGGCACCACTGTACTTAAATGTTTAGTTAATATTTTACACTTTATGCTTGCCTGTCTTGTTATCATTATGTGATAACTTCAATAAAAATATAATTAAAAAACAAGGCATGTATTAAAAATATATTTTATCCCAATGTACACATTTCTAGATGTATTTTATCCCAAGCACCTCTTTCTTTCTTTTTTTTACACATTTTGAGACAACATCCATATGGCAAAATTGAAAGTGCAAAAGCTGTTGGATAATTGCATTGTATTAATCCAGGAGGTGCAAATTAGATCAGGTCACTTAAAAATGCAGACCAGACAAAATTCTCCTCTGTCACTGGAAAAGTCTAGGCAAACCTTTTTCTACTGTTGTTGCTGTCTCTCTCTGCTGAATAGGTTTAGACAGGCTCTGCTTCTTCTACAGAGAAGTGCCTTTTGCTGCTCACAACTAGCACAGTGTTTGAACAGAGCGTAGGGCCATGAAGTGAAACATTACAGCATCATTCCTTGTAGATAAGATGTTATCCATTTCTGTCAACCAATCAGATAACCGCAAGGTGGCCGAAGGAAGCCTGGGTTTATCTTACAAACCGGCCATGTGCACAGCTCAGTACAAAGCTTACAACCAGTTTATTGTACAAACTTTGACATTATCAGCCAGATAACATTGGTTTTAATTATCTGCCCAAGACAATCGTGGCTTGTAATTTTGCAAAAAAAAAAGCAAAGCAACTTTTGAAGCCTCTCTTAACTCAAGGGGGCAGCCAGGCCTGTGCCAGTTCAGAGAAGTCCAAGATCCATGCCAAGGAAATTGTAAATCTGAACTCTGAATAAGTTGAAACGTATTCTGTTTAATTCAGAGCCAGCATCAGAGAGTTCAAATGGAATTCTCTTCCTAGTAAGCATGCATAAATTACACAAGATCTTGCTTGACCCTGAGGTTTTTAAGTGTGCTTGAATATGTAGAATGGGAGTCATTGCACATGGAACTTTACAGGGACATCCACATCCTTAAACAAAACACAGATAGTAAAAACAAAGAGGTAAAAAAACCCTGCACTTTTCTGGTGCGTTTCTATTGGAATATACTACACGTTAAATATCTGGTTTTGTACATGATTTGCACATTCAAGGCTAAATCACCAGTCAATGGGTTTTCTTTTCACTGAACACAAAACATTATAAATCAATATCTAAGACTAATTCAAAAGTTTGTCCATGCCCCAATACGTCATACAGACCTGAGCTCTGAAGGCAACACTGCACCAAACCTGGATCCCTCCTTAATGTGTAAACAACGTGGTTGTTTCATTTAGAGAAAAGGCTAGTAAGAGGCGACAGGATAGAAGATTATAAAATTATTCATGGCCTGGAGAAAGTAAACAAAATTCATAACTCTTGAACTAGTGGATATCCCATGAAGCTGAATGTTGGAAGATTTGGGACAGAAAAAAATAAAGGACTTCTTCACACAGCACATAGAGAGCCTCCGTGTGATGGAAACTGTTTAGTAGTAGTATTACCAGAGGAGGAGGAGGAAGAGGAAGAATTACTATTTATACTTTCATTTCAAGAAGAAGAAGAAATGCTAAATAATGAAGAGGCCAGATGTGCAGCCCCAGGTAAGGTATTCCATAGCCCAGGTGCCACAACCAAGAAGGTCCTGCCTCTTGAACTCCAAAGGGCAAGGGAATACAGAGCAATATCTCTGAAACTGATCTGTGTGTGGAAGAAAAGCAGATAAGGGAGGAGGAGGCCATCTGTCCATTTACGTTCTTTGGTTGGATGGATTTGCCACCATGATAGCAGCAAACCTACATGCATCATAGAGGGGGAATACAATGGGCTGGATCCAAAATATGCCCTCCTGCTTAGGAAAGGAATCCTTGCACCCATAGAAGTGCAACATTGATGGAAGACTCTGACCTACAGAAGGGCATTTCTGCATCCAACCCAGTAAGATTTGAATTCCAAAAAACTGAAAACTTTGAGGGTCAGCAATGGAGACAACACACCACCGTTAATTACTCACAACAGCGCAATCCTGTCCATGGATGCCTCCTCAGGCATCTGCTTCACTGAGCTCCATGGGGCTACAGCCTTAAACAAGGTCCTGTAAAGTCTAATGCAAAAGGTAAGAGAAGGAAAATACCAACTTCCTAATTGGTAATTTTGATTTCCTCGAGGCAGCTCCTGTGGGATTATATGACTTGACCCTTTGTTTATTGAAAGCAGACACTTTCACTTTTTCAAACTCCCCAGAGGCGACAGTCACACATGAAAACTCTTCCTGTATCACTGGATGCTCTTTAAACTGCCACCCTCCACCCCCCCAGCCTCTCTTTTCATCTCTCTACATGCAAACACGGATCAAAAGAGTTCAGCTAAGAGCTGTTCACCTGCAGCAATTGTGCTTCTACTCAGTCAGGTGCAGGATAGGTCTGTGCTATGTAATCTATTTTGTCTTGTTGACTTAAATGTCTGCCATGCCAAGCCAAATTTCCCTTGGTATTTATCTTTCTGCTTGGTGTGTGTGCCTTCCCAGCTGCTACTAACAATTTTAGTGGAAGTAGCAAAGAAACTTCAGGACTTGCTTGCTTTTTCTTTCTTTCAAAGGACTGTTTCTCTTTGATTTATTACCCTGTTCCTTTTGTTTAAATTCAACAGCCAACCAGGCCAAGCAAATAGCTTTTCAGGGAACAGAAAATAAGTACCATCCCTTTCAACAAGTGTGTGTATGTGCACTGCAGTAAACACTCAAAATTTTGTGAATGCGGATGTGCATTGTGCAATATAGGAACAAATCAATAGTTAGAGTACTGGACTTGGGTCTGGCAGATGTAGGTTCAAATCCCCACTAGGCCTAACCTACCTCACAGGGTTGTTGCAAGTATAAAAAAATGAAATATGGATGTGGAAAGTGGAAAGTGGAGGAAAAGTGGGATGTGGATGTAGTAATGCAGTGTAAAAAAATGTATTCCTCGTCTCTGCTCCAGAGGAATCTATCAAAGCAACTAATAAAGTATGTAAATAGACATATATAACAAAATATTCTATATTATGTGTATATCTATTATGTCTATAATATGTTTATGTCTATACAAAAAGAGGAGATTAGATTGATTGATTTATTAAATAAATTAAGCAGCAGCAAGAAAACCAAAGCTTTCTTTTAAAAGAATCATCTCAAATGCCAGCTGAACACAGACAGAGAGGAAGATCTTCTCAGCTCTTGTAGGAAGGGCTGAAGAGTTCCCCAGGGACCTCCAGATGTTCCTTCCTTCCTAAGTTTCATTCAGAATTGTATTTCTATGCTCCTCTTCCACAAAACAAATCCTGCCCAAAGCTGTTTACTACAAGGAAAGCAGGACTACATGGCAAATCAAACAGGAACACGTTCATGGTATTATAATCAAACAGCAACATAATAGCAAATATAACAGCACATTTTAGTACTATAAATATAATGAGATTAAGTTGACAACTTTACACCTCCTGGCAACAGCAAAAATAACAAGGGAGCTTGGCTGTTTCTCCCTGGCCCTAGAAACCACAGTACAGTGGTACCTCGGGTTAAGTACTTAATTCATTCCGGAGGTCCGTTCTTAACCTGAAACTGTTCTTAACCTGAAGCACCACTTTAGCTAAAGGGGCCTCCTGCTGCTGCCAAACCGCCGGAGCACGATTTCTGTTCTCATCCTGAAGCAAAGTTCTTAACCCGAGGTAATATTTCTGGGTTAGCGGTGTGTGTAACCTGAAGCATATGTAACCTGAAGCGTATGTAACCCAAGGAACCACTGTACTGGGTCTTGGCATCTTGCATGCCTCCAGTCACTAGAGGGCAGCACTGAGACTGAGAGTCAACAAAATACACGGTGTGGTCTCTGGTCTCCTGCCCAACTGCCAAGTTTCTCCCTCCCCCTCCCCTTCCCCCATGTAGGCTTAGAATCCAAAGCCATCCTTAAAGGGATGGCAAATAGGGGGGGGGGAGGTAAGCCCCACCCTGCATAACTGATCACATGACAAGGCACACGTACACCAATTAATGGAAATACTCACTGACTTTGTGGGCTTGACCTCCTTGAATACTTTATGGGGGGGCTGAAGGGATCTCGGCCCCTAGGAGGTGGCTCCAATGTTTGTAAATAGAGCTCCTATCCACCGAGCCTCAGACCAACCAGATGCCCCAAAATGATACCGCTGTTGACTGTATCAAAAGCTGCTGAGAAATGTCGAATAATAAGCAGGGGCTTATTGTAAGTGGTCATCCACCAGGGCAACAAAGCTACTTTGGGTCCCACATAACAACCAGATTGATACAGGTTAGCCCTGTCCAAGACTCGCTCCATTTCAGAAGCAGCTACAAGGGTCTGCAAGGTGACTTTTAGATTCAGCTTGAATCATGGACAGGTACCAGCATGGCAGCAGAAACACTGTTCTTGTTTAGTTGTTTAGTCGTGTCCACCTCTTTGTGACCCCATGGATCAGAGCACGCCAGGCACTCCTGTCTTCCACTGCCTCCCTCAGTTTGGTCAAACTCATGCTGGTAGCTTCAAGAACACTGTCCCACCATCTCATCCTCTGTCGTCCCCTTCTCCTTGCGACCTCCATCTTTCCCAACATCAGGGTCTTTTCCAGGGAGTCTTCTCTTCTCATGAGGTGGCCAAAGTCTTGGAGCCTCAGCTTCAGGACCCGTCCTTCCAGTGCTCATTTCCTGAAGAATGGATAGGTTTGATCTTCTTGCAGTCCATGGGACTCTCAAGAGACTCCTCCAGCACCATAATTCAAAAGCATCGATTCTTCGGTGATCAGCCTTCTTTGTGGTCCAGCTCTCACTTCCATACATCACTACTGGGAAAACCATAGCTTTAACTGTATGGACCTTTGCCGGCAAGGTGATACAGAAACACTATAAAGCCAATAAGTTGTCATTTTCCAACTACAATTTCAGACATTGGCTAAATGTTGGTATATGCATGACAAGATTGCTGGGACAATTATTAAATCCTTGGGAAAATAAATCTTTGCACATCTGTTCAGTAAGAGCGCTGTTTGGGAGTATGCTGACATCCATCCTCAAAATATTGTGAAGAAAAGCAAATAGCCAACTTCCTGTAAAAAGATAGTTTGCGCACCCAGACTTGCCTATGAAAAGGCCACGTTGAAACTACATTTCAAGAGTGTCCTGCACATTTGAAAAAAAATCTGAAAATCTCAAACTACCCTAGGAGTGACCAAGGGTCATCTCGCAACTCCCAGGCTACACACATCTGTACTTTGGGGCAGTCCCATTTTATCTTCACAGCAGTCCTGAAAGGTAGGATAGGTTCTACGGGGTGGAGAAAGCCAGTAGGGCAGCCATGTCCAAACTCCCTTTCGGGGGACTAATCCGGCCCCTGCGGCAGTTTATTTTCTGGGGTAACGGAAGCCTAAAAGAAGCTCAACAACTTTGGGGTAAAATCATAAAAAAGCTCAACAACTTCAATCTTAAAAAAAAAGGCCAACAACTTTGGTTGGCCCTTCGGTCAGCCCTCATGGCCCTTCACTTCATCAAATCTGGCCCTCTTTGGAAAAAGTTTGGACTCCACTGCGGTCAGGGAAAGGTTTTCTCTCTCTCTTGTAACAGTAGAGCTCAGGGACATTCCATGAAGCAAACGTTGGGAAATTCACGACAGAACTTTTTTTGCACAACACATAAATTATGGAGCTCACCTTCCGCAAGATGGAGTGGTAGCCATCCACCTGAATGGTTTTCAAAGAGGATCAGAAAAAATCATGGGGAATAAGGCTTAACAATGGCTGCAAGATGGAAATAGAATGAAACTACAGTAAATCTAAATATGGGAATACACTACAATAAATCAATAAAAAGACTAGACAGCATCAACACAGGGGCACCATGAATCATACCTGACGCATTCATGGGGGCTTTTCCCACCTGTCTGGCTCGCCCAAGGAGCCTTCACAAATGAGGCACTTTAAGGGGTATTTTTATCTGATCTATTAGCAAACTGTAGGAATGGCTAAATGGGTAATTGTTGGTTTTTTAGTGTTGTGGTGGACTGATATTATATGTCTTCTTAAGTATTGGTCCTACAAAGTTTCCCTTTAAAATTAATAAAGATGAAAACAGATAAAAGTATTCTTCACCAGTGAAGTTCCATCATTATTAAGGATAAAAGTTCTATAGAATCTTAGATGAGCCAGATATTGGCATATACTGGTGGCACTCTAAAAAAGATCCTTTGAGCTCTGTCCTTTGCATACTTTTAGTTCTTATGTATTGTCACTGTAATTCAGCACTGAGACTTTGATTTTTCTGTGAACTTCTTTGAGCACAAATTTACTGTGGAAAATGCATTATGCAAACTACCAATGACAATGAGCTCATTTGTGCTCTCACCACAACCCAACTGTCCCAGCCATGGACTCCTCCCTGCAAGCAAGGGCAGCTGTGGCCAAGCTCTTACAGGTGCCCCCAAGGTGGGGCTGGCTGGCTCAGCCTTCTGGCTCTCTAGGTGCAGGTGCAGCAAGGAAGGTCCAGGGAGGCTGCATAGCCAGCAATAGCCTTAAGACTGCTACCTGCCCACCTCCGGTTCCAGTTCTCATGGGGGAGCAGTCTGGCAAGAGGGAGGGTTGGATTCTGGGGCCTCCCCAACAATCAAATCCATCTTGGTTTCAAGGCTGAAAATCCTTTGGGGCGCTCGCCCCAAGAATGCCTCATTTCAGGGCCCACTGCCATGCTAGCTCCATGCTCAAATGCAAGCAGGGGAGGAGACTCTGGAGTGGACAGACCCCTCCACCATCAAAGCTCTTCTCCACCACCGGAAAAGCTCCTCCACTCCTCCCTCCCCCTTCCAGCCAGCAAATCTGGGGCTTAGAGTTGCACTGCTAATTCTCAAAGTTTGCTACCAATCAACCAGCCAAAGCTTGAGTCCAATTATCTACCAATTAAAACCAATCAAAGCTTGCAAACTTGAAATATGCCCAAATGCACTAATCTGTAACTACTTCCAAAGATTGCATAGAGACATGTCGAGAAAAAGAAACGCAGCCCTTCCTCCTGCTCTGCTTGCTTGGAACGTCTGAAGCTGAGCGATCCCACCCTTCACCACCGTGAACTTTTCAGGAACCAGAGAGTGCCAACAGCAACATGATGGTATCCCAAAGCAAATTGCTATTCTCAGAGGATTTGTGGTTCAGCTGCAGTATTAATATTCTAGATGGAACCAAAGCCTAGCTTGCTAGCTTCTCTTAAAAGTTTATGATCCATCTTATTAGCAAGACCTTAGGAAACAATAAATACTTCCACGCGGCTAATTGCAAGCATGTGTACACAGAGATTAAAGTGCAGTGCATGTCAGGATGATGTAGGGCCAACCCAAAACCCAGCGAAAAATTATGTTGCCGTGGTCAAAGGTACTTCCGTAAAGTACTGTGGAAAAAAGTGTGGCAGGAAACATTATTCTACAACCTCACCCTGTTAATGACAACCACTGTCTGAGATGGGACGAGGAGCTACCTTTTTCTGTTTCTAAAGCAAATGTTTTGCATCTATCAGGCTATATTAAAGCTTCCACTCCCTTTCCTGAAACGGGCAAACCCAGCTCTCTAAGCAGAATACCATAAACATTTTCAGTGGCACCTTCAGTCTGAGAAAGGGGAAGACTGACTCCTGGGTTGCAGCCCTTCAAGCACGGCCTTGTTTGGCAGGGGTTGAACGTTGCTATCAAGTGACAAAAGTGAAGCATCTAACTTCCAAGGTGGTCTTCCTCTGGTTTAAGAACACAAGAGGAGTTTGCTGGATCCGGCCAGTGGCCCATCTAGTCCAGCATCCTGTTCTCACAAGGGCCAACCAGATGCCTGCAGGGAACCTGCAAGCAGGAACTGAGCACAAAGCAATCTCTCCTCCTGTGGTTTCCACACACTGGTAGGGAAGCAGTGCTGTCTTTGACCATAGAGATGACCTACATGCAAAAGGTACGGGTCTCCTGGAACTGTACCACTTCAACATGCAAGTGCAGGAATCATAGGATTAAATGCTCTCAAACATCAAGAATCCCCTGGCTGTGGAAAGCAAGCATGTCAGGGACCAGGGCACCGGTTATTATTACATGTGCATCCGTTTATCACATATCCATTTGTGTTGCTCTATAATATTGTTGCCACGTTATATTCCTGCCACTCAGTTTTTTTGTTTTTAAAATAAAGGGTGAGGGAATCCCAGGTTTTGCTGAGGTTTTACTGTCTACTTTTCTGCACCTGGCACCTTCACTATATAGCAATTCTTTGCCCTGGCTCTTGACAGTTGGGGGGTGCATTTTTGGGTGTGGCTGTAAGCTGCTTTTAGATGTATTTAATATTGTGTTTTTATGTTGTAATCCACCCTGGGGCCTTAGGGTGAAGGGGAAGGTAAATAATAGCCCTGATGTTTTGGACTACAGTTCCCATCAGCCCTGGTCAATGCGAGTTGTAGTCCCAAACACAGGGAGGGCCCCAGAGTGGTGAAGGCTGGTCTCTGAATTGTAACTCCTCACCCTTGGTAAAATGGCTCACCTCACACATTAAGCTGCGTCAGGTCAACCACACCAGTGAATGCAACATATATTGTGTTCCTTTTTGAAGAGCTTATATGACCTTATTAAAACATCTGGTCACGCACACAATGGAAGCCAGCTCTTAACTGCTAGCAGATTTACTGGCATGGTGAAAAGGCTGGGTGGGTCATTTTCAAGCAGAGAATCATTTTGATTCATTTGTGGCTACATATCTCACAAAAGGCATCCCTGCTCTTGATGTGCTTCCAAGCTCTTCTTCAGGGAAGGCAGGAAGGATGGAAGAGATTATGGCGATTCCCAGAAACAAAGCCTCGTTGACCTGGTGCTGCATACCCTCCAAGTCTCCCAATTCTCCAGGGACCATCTCAGAATTACAAAAGCCACCCTGGCTTCTAATCTGGAATGTCCCTAATTCTCCCACCAGGGCTGCCGCCGCCAAGCTCAAAGACAGGGCTGCCATACGTCCAGATTTTCCCAGACATTACCAGGATTTGACATCCGAGGAGAATTTCCCCCCCCCAACCCACCTTGCAGGGTTGCTGTGAAGATAAAAGGTTAGGGCAGAATCTGCATGCAGTGCCTCAAAGTCCTTGCTATGAATGGGCCCCATTCCCTTGACTTTCAGTGGGGCTTTCTTTGAAGGTGACTCGGAAACTACAACTAATCCAGAATGCGGCAGCTAGACTGGTGACTGGGAGCAGCCGCCAAGACCACATAACACCAGTCTTGAAAGACCTACATTGGCTCCCAGGACGTTTCCAAGCACAATTCAAAGTGACCTTTAAAGCCCTAAACGGCCTCGGCCCAGTATACCTGAAGGAGCGTCTCCACCCCCATCATTCAGCCGAGGGCCTTCTGGCGGTTCCCTCACTGCGAGAAGTGAAGCTACAGGGAACCAGGCAGAGGGCCTTCTCGGTGGTGGCGCCTGCCCTGTGGAACGCCCTCCCATCAGATGTCAAGGAGATAAAGAACTATACAACTTTTAGAAGACACTGAAAGTCAGCCCTGTATCGGGAGGTTTTTAACACTTGATATTTTATGTTTTTAGATATGCTGGAAGCTGCCCGGAGGGACGTGGGTGGCGCTGTGGGTTAAAGCCTCAGCGCCTAGGGCTTGCCAATCAAAAGGTCGGCGGTTCGAATCCCCGCGGCGGGGTGCGCTCCCGCTGTTCGGTCCCAGCGCCTGCCAACCTAGCAGTTCGAAAGCACCTCTGGGTGCAAGTAGATAAATAGGGACCGCTTACTAGCGGGAAGGTAAACGGCGTTTCCGTGTGCGGCTCTGGCTCACCAGAACAGCTTCGTCACGCTGGTCACGTGACCCGGAAGTGTCTTCGGACAGCGCTGGCCCCCGGCCTCTTTGAGTGAGATGGGCGCACAACCCTAGAGTCTGTCAAGACTGGCCTGTACGGGCAGGGGTACCTTTACCTTTAAGCTGCCCGGAGTGGCAGCATATATTATTATTATCCCTGCATCTAATTTTAGACTCCTTGGGCCAGGCACCTGCCTTAACTGCACACTCCAAGGCAGGAGTAGCCAGTGTGGTGCCCCCCCCCCCTCAATGTTGCTGGACTACAATTATTACCATTGCCTTTTTTCTAGAAAAAGAAGTGGGGTGCTCAGCAGTTGTGGACAATCTCCCTTCAACCTCGGCTGCATCTCCAGTGTACAATACCAGCAGTGGACTGCACCGCAGGGTTGTCGTTAAGCCATTAGTTCTTCGCTACTGCTCCCTAATCTGCAGTATGGGCGTGATAACTGTATTATATATTCATTAGCATAACCATTTTTAATCCTTAAAAAGGTGTTGCTTAAAACAAATACATTTTACAAAACCAGACCTGAGTTAGAAACAACATGAACAACTCCTCAGGCATCTGTTCCAATCTCACCTACACTGAAATCCTGGATTCCCCTCTGCCGTTGCTTTCCTCTCCAGCAGAAGAGACTGGGTGGAAGTGTGGGATTGCCCTCAAAAGAATCCAGGAAGCTCTGTCTCTAAACCATCCAATCATCACTCTATTTCTTTAAAAATATAACATCTATGCTGGTGTGTGCTTTCCTCACCTGCCTGCCTGCCTTGGGCCTGCTGAGCAATGCTCTAGGCTTTGTCCATTTGCTCCCTGGTGGGCTGCCCCCTTGCCCACTCACAAGTGACCGAACGGACAGATCAGTTTTCCAGGCAGCAAGCTCAGCCCAGGGAATTGCTTCCCCAGGCAAAAAAGAGGTGCCACTACAAAGTACTGGCACGTACCAGCTAAACCCCACCACCACCACACGCTACTTCTTCGTCTCATTATTATTATTAACCAATACAATTCCCATCATTTCTGCCCATTTGTTGTGCTGGATAGAGCAGATAGGAATTGTAGTCCAACATATCCGGAGAGCACCGTGTTGGCCAGTGCTTTTCTAGGGCAGCATGTGCCCTGGTGGCGCTGGTCATTCAGTAGTATGCTCTTCACATTCAGAAGCAAAGCTCTAAGAATGATGCCACATGCAGGATTTATTACTCACTTTCAAGTCGCTAGGGACGCGGGTGGCGCTGTGGGTTAAACCACAGAGCCTAGGACTTGCCGATCAGAAGGCTGGCGGTTTGAATCCCCACAACTGGGTGAGCTCCCGTTGCTCAGTCCCTGCTTCTGCCAACCTAGCAGTTCGAAAGCACGTCAAAGTGCAAGTAGATTAATAGGTACCGCTCCGGCGGGAAGGTAAACGGCGTTTCCATGCACTGCTCTGGTTCGCCAGAAGCGGCTTAGTCATGCTGGCCACATGACCCAGAAGCTGTACGCCGGCTCCTTGGCCAATAAAGCAAGATGAGCGCTGCAACCCCAGAGTCGGCCACGACTGGACTTAACTGTCAGGGGTCCCTTTACCTTTACCTTCAAGTCGCTACTAATTAGATGTCTCTGAGACCAGAGGAACCCAAAGGTTCTCACTTTGCTCAGAAACCAAATCACAGAGAGAACCCAGGGGACTGTACAAAGCAATGGAGCAAAAGCCAACAGAAACATCCAACTCAATGCAGACGTGCCAGCGTTGATGACATCCCTCATTCAACATGCGCTGCAGGCAGGCAGAAAATCCTACAGCCCAAAATTGTGCTTCTAAGCGCTAACCTGACAAAGACTGGCTCTCTCCTCTGCACGTGGCCCAGGTGGAAGGGAACGTGTATAAAAATGCAAAAAGGAATCTGTCTAGGGACAGTTTTATTCACACATGTGTGTTCAGGAATCATTATTTGCTCCATTATAGGGAGCTGCTTTATACCAAGTCAGACCAGTGGTCCACATATTGCTAACACTGCCTGGGCCTCCCCTGGTTCAAGCACAGCTGGTCAGACTTTGAGGCCTGTGCACAGCACCCATGCCTTTCAGGGATTTCCCCGCTTCCCCCAATCCAAAGCCACCAAGCTGCGAGTCTTCAAGTGTTGTTTATCAGCAACTAGTGCAGAGAGCCCAGTGCTGCCCAGGAATTTGTAGAAACCCAAAAATACTGTGTTTTTAACTGCACTGTGCTATTTATGAGTTTGCATCCATCGTGCCAAAAAAGCAGGCGACCAAAAGTCACATTTGGGTCCACCATCTTGCTTCAGAATGGCATCCAGCACCCAAACATAAATAGCAACTGCTGCCCCCACCTCGGGAACCCTTGTGCCACGTTTGGCGACAACACCTTGAAAGGTAGCCAAACCTATAGAGAACAGGTGGTCAAAACCACATTCAGAAACATATAGTAGACACTGGTACCCTGCATCGGTTTCCAAACTGGATGGGTGTTTAGAAACCATAACCATTCGCATAAAGTTACACGCAAGCACTTGCCTGCAATAAATTAAATTAGATAATTCCTGCAGCAGAGAGTGGGGGGGGGGCAGGATCCTGGTTGGCTGACATTTCTCGGCTGCCATTAGATTTGGCCTATCAGCTGTAACCCCCAGGGAGGGCAAGACAATTGCCTGGGTTGCCTTCACAAAAATAAAGACAGAGATTAGATAAATATTCGAGGAAACTGCTTTCTAAATGGTCGCTATGTCATATTTTAGCCGTTTGCTTAATGATAGAACAATGCGAGGTTTTTCGCCAATGCTGGAATAGTATTTGCAACATGCATACACGCATACACTTTATGGTGTTTAAAAAGGGGTCAGCGGAGGCTGGTCCATGAGGGCAAATGGGAAGCTGCTCCGCCAACTTCAGCCTGTCCTGAGCCAGCCAGCCCCCAGCCCCACCCGCTTGCTTTATTCCTACCAGTTCAGGCTCCCGCCTCTTCCTTAGTCCTGCTGTTGCCCCACACAGAACCCAGCAGGCAGGGATGCGAACTTGATATTGGGGGGCAGGTAAGCCCTGACCCACATAATCAATGACAAGATGCAGCGCATGCACGCTATATGAATGGCAATGCCCGACAACTTTGGGGGACCCAGCCCACTCTTATATCTTATTGGGGGACAAGGGACCTCAGCCCCTAGCAGTTGGCTCCTATGCCAGCAGGGAAGGGGGGGGGGGGCAAACTAGAATCAGTTGCCTGGTCCTGCCGTTGGCTCTGGTGCCGCCTGCTGTGGGACTCTCTGCCTTCCACACACAGCCCCAAGGGAGCAGCCTCTACTAGCGCTGGTTCCGCAGGGAGGGGTTACAGCCAAATTACCTGCTCTTCAAAATCCGGTTCCCCAAGCACTTCAAAACAGTTTGTGGAAAATCTGTAGCTATTGCATTACCCAATCAAACTACTGGTTTGTGTAGTCCAGGAATCCTTCCTATGGTCCAACTCCCTTCTCCCTGACCATTGGCCACAGTGGGCTTCTTGGAGTTCAGAATCTGGCAAGGCTTTGAGGGCCACAAGTTCCCATCCCTGGTCTATGGTGGCTAGCAGTAGCTCCCCAGAATCTCAGGCAGAGAGACGTCTTTCAGCACCTGAAGCGGAAGATAGCAGGAACCAAAGAATTTGAGAGGTCCTGAAAACTTGGAGGGGGCTATAGCTCCACGGTAGGGCACACATTTTGCCTTGAGAAAGCCCCAAGTTTGATATACTTTGATCCTCCATGAATTTGCCCAATCCTCTTTGAAAGCCATCCAAGGTGGGGGCCAACACTGCCTCCTGTGGCAGTGAGTTCCGTAGCTTAACTGTGCTGTGTGAAGTAAGGGAAAGGTAAAGGACCCCTGACAGTTAAGTCCAGTCGCTGCTGCTGCTACTGCTGCTGCTGCTAAATATTTGAATGAGGAAGCTACATCAGATGAAGGGGCTGTTTCTTTGTTTGTTGCTGCATGAAAAATCCATACCTGGATTTTAGTCTTCAGAAGAGGACAATTAAAAATAATAATCTTTGTTTGGCAAAGGGATGCTTCTTGGAAAGGAATAAAAAGCCCACTTTGGGCAAAGATTAATTTCCTGAAGTAGCAATGACTTCCAGGAACATTTCTTATGGTTACCAAATTATACTCCATAACATGGTACAATCACAACCATTTAAAAGAAAAAAGAAAAACAAATGGATCTGAGCTGCTGGCATTCACACCTAATATGTAGCTCCATTTAATCATTGATAATGGGGGGGGGGGGGCGTGGAGATACAAACTGTCCTCAGAAATATACACAGGGGATCTGAAACACAGCAGGGAGCAGATGCCTTCATTGGAGGGGGGTCTTTCTTAAAGAGCACACCTTTCCCAATGCTATCTGCAATGCAATCCAGCATCCTGCTTCCTTGAGAGGATCACGAGAAGTGACTGCATGCTGTCCTGAATGCTGCCTTCACGCAACAGCAAGATTAAAATGCAATTAAACAAAACTAAGTAAACCGGCAAAACATGCACACAGTTGTATTCCATTCATTCTGGTGCAATCTGTGGAGGAAGGAGACACGTCCTGCCAAATCTGTCCCTGTGCATCTTTCAAGGCAGCCACACATTTTCACTGGAGACACATTCCTTGGCCCCACGGCTCGTATCTTGCCAGAGTGCAAAAAACCTAGAGTAATTAATGGTATGCGCTCTTTTTAAAAAGCAGACATTTTGCTTTCATGCTGTCTGGAACCAGCTTCCTCATTATCTCCTTCCATCATGAGAGACTTCAAACTTCAGCTATGGAGCAAAGCCAAGGGGAAGGCATGTTCACGCCCCCCACCCCACCCCACCCCTCCCCAGTCATTTTAGACACACATATTTATCCCTGGCTGTGACTAGGATACCTCCAATGGCTGGAGCCTGGGGGCAAAGGGGGGAAGTGATTCTGAAATGATCACTTGCAACAGGAGAAGGTGGGGGATGCAGCCATAATTTGGGAGTGTGCAGATAAAACAGGAAGCCTTTGAAGCAACAGCATGGAATCATATATACAGGGTGAGTCCTTTAAAAGAGGCCCTGTGGATACCGAGTACACATGTTCCACGGAGCCTCTTTTAAAAGACTCGCCCTGTATATCGCTTTTCTGAGGGTCAGGGAGCTACACAACAGGTGTGCCACGCCAGATCAATTCCTCCGGCCAAATGAGGACCTGATCCAACTGAAATTGCACACCTTAAGGCTGCAATTCTCCAAGTAAATGCACACCTATGAAGGGAAAATGCCATGGGCTTTCTGCATAAGGCTCCTTAGGCTGCAAATCACCTGGATTTCACGGGGAGAGTTAGGAACATGTTTGAAATCAAGAGAGTTCTGGGGCTGCGAGTTGGATCATGACCCATTTACACACAGGCAACCTCCACGCTCCCCTTGGCTCTGCTCATGGGCGCTCAAGCGGCCGCCTGCCCTTCTCCCTAAATCCAACTCCCCCACCCAAAATGCGGAGCAGAATTAGTACTGCAAGCCCCGGTCAGAGGGAGCCCCGCCGCCCCGCCGCCCCGCTTCCCGGCGAGAAAGAGGCGGGCAGGAGCGCGTCCCCTTCCCTTCCTTACCAGTCTCTCGGGGCTCCCCGGGAGATGTCCCGGCTGAAGGCGCAGGGCTGCGGGGTCCGTCCCGGAGCCAGGCGGGAGAAGCCGGGGAGCCGCAGGCGCCTCTCCTCCCGCGCTCGCCAGGGAAGAAGCAGCCCGTCTCCTCCGGCCGCGCGCCCGGATCCTCCCGCCCAGCCGCCCCGCCCCCTGGTGGCCGCCGCGGGAAGAGCGCCGCCGCGGGGCCTCCGGGCAGGTAAACGGACAGGTGAGGCCTTCGACCCGCCCAATATTGTTTCGTTTGCTCGCTTGTTTGCTGTTTGGGGTATTTTCACACCGAACGTCGTGCTTTTCATTTCATCTTCAAGTTCAGGGAATAAGTGCATAAACACACACAGGTAAGATGGAACTCTGGCCCACAGCCCAAGACTGTAAATAAGTCTGCTCCTGTCTTCACCTATAAACTGACTCAGTAAATTCACTTCTTAAAGAAATAAAAATAAGCACTTTCCTTTTGTCCAAGGCAGTTTCTATCAAGCCTTGCCCCATTTTCAACTAATGGTGTGAAACAGGAAGGAGGAGCCTTTTCCGCCCCAAGAACCACATTCCCTCCCAAGGAAGCTTCCAGGGGCCAGATGCCGGTGACTGGGGGTGCCAAAGGCCAAAGTGGACCAAGCAACAGACATTCCAGCCTCGCCAAAAGGTCAGAGAGGTTTTGATCTGCCTCCATCTCGCCCAGGTGAGCAGCCCAGCCAGAGCACTGGGGGGGGGGGAGGCCTCCGGAGAGGCTTGAGAGCCACATTTCATCCTCAGGCCTCTCAGCCCCCACAGTAGAACATTCAAACTTGCATCCTTAAAGGACAATCACCGTAACAGAAGTGAGGCAGACAGAATATGACAGGTAAAAACCCAGTGGAAAGACAGTTTGGATTTTTAAAGATGCATTCACTGAGTTTTCAAAAGCAATATGCAATAAAAGCAATACAAAACAAAGAACAAGGACAGAGGAGAGCACATCACTGCAGCTGGAACTGAACATAAGGTTCAGGACACTGTTGCAGACACAGAGTCATAAAACAGATTCCAAGAAGGGGGAAGAGTCAAATTGTACGATAAGGGAGCTTCACCACCTGGCGCAACATAGGAACCAGCTCCAAGGGGTCTTCAGCCCTCCAATAAAATATTTGAGGGGGCCAACCCTGCCCCCAAAGTTTAAGGGCATTGTCATTCAAATGGGTGTGTGTGTGCGCGCACGCGCGCATGTGCGTGCACCGCATCATGTGATCAATTATGTGGATTGGGGCATACCTTCTCCGCCCCCAGTATTTTATTCAAGTTGACATTCAGTGGGATGCTGTTTCTCTTTATGAAGCATGTCAGAAGCTAGGAAACATAAAAATGGTCTCATTTTGCATCCTCTCTTAGAACCATCCTGCAGTTCTAAGAGAGGATTAAACACTTAGACAAGGTAATGCCCTACCAGGGCAGGTGTGTGCACATGTGACCCCACCCCAGGGGAGGACACTGCTGCTCACTGCTGCTGCTGCCAGGCGAGGACCAGACGAGCGGGGGCAGGGTGTGGAGGGTGAAGAGCCCTCTTCACTCTTTCCTTGTCAGGCACAGGCAGCCCCATCCCCCAGCTGATGGGCGGTGGCTCCCACGCTGAGCAGGGGCGGGGTGTGTGGGGAGCCCCATCAGCTGGGAGCCAAGTGGGCTAGCGCGTGTGGGGGTGCGTGGTTCACCCCCATGCTACATCACTGTGCCCCACAGGCTCTCAAACTATCCATCCCTAGAGCAACCCGATGCAGACTTCCAGTGTTTGATTATTTTGAGTCCGGTTGCAACCAGCAAGAGAGCTAGGAGCTTCTTGTGAACAAGGGTGGAATTTAAATCACCTCCAATGGCCAGGAGGGCTAATACTGAGTCTGGAGTTTTAGAGTGGCTCATTGTTGCAGAAAGGCCTGTGAATATAGACATAGAGGTTTCAAAAAAGCTAAAGGGGGAATTTTTGTGCAGAGAATTCCATAGTCTGCATTGTTCAAATATTATGGATTTTTTAACTTTGTTGTAACAATTGGGGTGGAGTGGGTGGTAAATCTAGCCTTGTAATTAAGTCCATTATAGTTCTAGGCTGAAAATAAGAAAATAAGCAAAACAAAACCAAAGTAGCTTGTGGTAAGAACATGAGAAGAGCCCTGTAGGATCAGGCCCATGACCCATCTAGGCCAATGCCTTCTGTTCTGCTCAATTCACTACATCACAACTGCAACACCCTGCACTGCTCCTAGGCTTGGCATCTAGGGTGGCGGAATCAGTCTCACTGCCCTGAATTGGCCTCTGTCTCCAGCAAATGGCATTATAGCCATTGTAGCTGGTAGCCACTGGTAGGGCGCTCCTGTCCATGGCATCAGGTGACTGGCATGCAGGTGGCCCTGCCCACCTGCCCAAAGTGGTCTGCAGCATGTTCCATTGGCTGCCCGCTGCCCTGCTATAACCAAGTATGTGCAATGGAAATCCGTGCCCAGGAGAGAAACCTACAACAAAATGTTGCAGCATGGAGTGCCTCCAGTCCAGTGTGGGGCTGAAGTCAGCTAGTCAGCCATGCCCCTTTTGCACAGTACTCCATTTGATTCCCTCTCCACCATTTTTCTATCCTTCCCAGCAGAACTGAAACTGAGGCGAGGCGAAGCGAGGCGAACCCTTGGGCCTCTCATAATCAGTCCAGGTAAGCAAATCGCTCATCACCGTCCTTTTGCACAACTTGTTTACTGACAGGGAAAAGCATGCTTGATGCCAGCACAGATTTGTACCCTCCAAGATTCTTTCCCTTGTGAGTGGGCAGAGATGGAATGCGGATTGTACTCCCTCCAGTTATATCACTGTTGAAGCTTAGGTATTTCTATTCATTTACCTGGATTAACCTTGCTGAATGACAGAAGGAGTTGTGTAAACTCGCCTGGGTGATCTCATTAGACTAGGCAGAGGTAGGTTGAATGGTGAGGGTGGCAGAAGAGAGAGATTTGACTCTTAAATCCCAAAACAACAATGTCCTTGGGGAACACATGTGAAAACGGGAAGCAGTTTGCCCACAGTGTTTTCCCAACAGACGTTTCTGAGGCACCCAAAGGAAATATAATGTCAAAAATGTCACCTCTTGCAGTGAGTTCTCCTTTCTCATGTTTACCCTGAAAGACTAACAAATTTATCATGCCCTAAGATTTCATGGACTACGGTCTACTTCGCCAGATGCAGTTGTGGCTGTGGCTGCAGTTCACACAAGTGTAGCTAGAGCTACCCATTCCTGGTTCACGTCTCAGAAATCTATAATTCCACACTCTTATGTAGCAACTGCCGAAGGCTCTAATGTTAATGGTCCATTCATCTAATCCTTAAAATAAATAAAAAACTGCTATCAAAAGTGGCCAGGGCCTCATCCTGTGGGTAATGATTTCCATAAGTTAATTTGGAACACATGAGCAATCCCAACAGAAATCAAAGTTTTTCCTCTGTCAACTTATGAGCAATTAAGATGTCTCTTTTACCATCATGGCTGAAAAAAATGCTGAAGTTTTTATCTGATGCTTTCCAATATTTTGTCAAAAAATACCTATCCTCTTGTGGCTGGCGATTTGGGATAGACAGTCCTTAGCCTTCTCTATCTGTGTTCTGTGCACTTCTCACCCTCAAAAAAAAGGGGGGGATATCCATTATTTGCTTATTTCTTGTTATTTTACTAGTGGCGATCGCCCTGTGCTGCTTGGGAATTTGTAGAGACCATCAAATATTGTGTATTTTAAATGGATAGTGCAATTTGTGAGTTTGGATCTGTCATGCCAAAAATCAGGCAAAGTCATGCCAAAGTCACCTTTTGGTCCACCCTCTTGATTCAAAATGGTGCAGGGCATCCAAACATCCATGAATATGGACACTCCCACCTCAGGAGCCCTTATGCTGAGTTTGGCAGCAGTATCTCAAGAGGCAGCCAAAACTATGTCAAAACATGGGTGAAGTCATGCCAATGGCCTGTTTCAGTCTGCTATCTTGAATCAAAATGGTGCCCGGCATCCGAGTGTCAATGAGGACTGCCACCCCCATGTTGGGAACCCTCTTGACGATTTTGGTGATGGTATCTGGAGAGGTGGCCGAACCTGTGGAGAACAAATGGCAGATAGGCAGAAAAATCACTTTCCAAAATATGTAATATATATTTTAGGTAAAGGTAAAGGGACCCCTGACAATTAGGTCCAGTCTCAGATGACTCTGGGGTTGCAGCGCTCATCTCGCTTTACAGGCCGAGGGAGCCAGCATACAGCTTCTGGGTCATGTGGCCAGCATGACTAAGCCGCTTCTGGCGAACCAGAGCAGCTCACGGAAATGCCGTTTACCTTCCCGCCAGAGCAGTACCTATTTATCTACTTGCACTTTGACATGCTTTCAAACTGCTAGGTTGGCAGGAGCAGGGACCAAGCAATGGGAGCTCACCCCATCACAGGGATTCTGATTGGCAAGTCCTAGGCTCTGTGGTTTAACCCACAATGCCACTCGCGTCCCAATATATCTTTTAAGACATAGCTATTTCCCAAGTTGGTGAGGAATATATATTAATAAACATTCAACACCTCCCTTCCTTCATGATGCACCAGGCCAGTGTGATGTCAAGCAGACAGCTGAACTGCTGCTGAACCGTCACTCTTCTCATGCAGAGGGGCAGGATAGGAATCCTGTCATGGTGTCATTACAAATATAAAATAGATTTTAATTACATGTGGCATCTTACAAAAAGCGTACAGAGAAAACAGATGCAAGCCAGCAACCTTGGGACATGACTTGCCTGCTGTAGGTCTCTGGTTCTGCTGCAGATTAAGACAGACAAGTGAGACAGATGTTCCTGTGACTTAGCCAAAGGAAGATCTGCATTTGTTTTTTAAAAATCCTGATATGTTAGTTATGCAAGAGCTTGGTGAGCATGTTATGTAAAGAAATTTGGGGGGTGCCAAGTCACAGGATGCATGCAGAGGAGGGCGACCAGGATGATAAAGGGTATGAAGGCAAGCCTTGTGAGGAACAGTTGAAGGCGTTAGGTAGGTTTAGTCTGCAGAAGGGAAGGCTAATAGGTGATACCATAGCCATCTTCAAATGGCTGCCTCTTGAGATACTGAAGGACTGATTGTCACTTGGAAGATGGAGCAAGATTTTTTCCCCTGGGTTCCATTAAAGTACAAATTCTCACACATTATTATACACATTATTGTGTGCCCTGATTATAAGCTATATTATATGAGTAATATATTATACATGTAATTTATGTGCATCTACACTCCAGGATTCCTAAAATAACCACCACACAAAAATGTGAAAAGGCACAGGACCATAACAACAATGCATCGATGGCGAGAAGACAAGAGAGAAAACATCATTACAGTTGCAAAGTGTATATTTCAGTGATGCTTACCATGTAGCACAAAAGAATTACTAGTGTACTGCAGAATGCTGTAAGCATCTGAGAAGATAGGCTTCCACATCATGTCCTGTTTCAGATATCTTCCTCTGAAAGCAACACTACTAGGAGGACACCAGAAATATTTACAGTATCTCTCCAAAGAAGTTACAGTGGTGCCCCGCAATACGAATGCCTCGCAAGATGGAAAACCCGCTAGACGAAAGGGTTTTCCATTTTCAGAGGTGCTTCGCAGGATGAATTTCTCTATGGGCTTGCTTCGCAAGACGAAAATGTCTTGCGATTCCTGGGGGGGGGGTTTCGCTCCCCACCCCCTTTTTCTAAGGCGCTAAGCTGCTAATAGCCTTTTAGCAGCTAATCCGCTAATCCCTTCAGCCTTAATAGCCGCTAATAGCCGCTAAACTGCTAATAGCGCTAATCCGCTAATAGGGTTGCTTCGCAAGACGAAAAAACCGCTAGACGAAGAGACTCGCAGAACGGATTAATTTCGTCTTGCGAGGCACCACTGTACTTGATTCCAAGAGGACAAGGCCTCTGCAAGGTCCACATTACAAACCTGAAGTCTTGAAGTCCTCCCAATCGTGAAAAGACTTTATTTGCAGAGTGAGCAAAGGTTGGAGAAATAGCTGTTTCCTCTGGTTAGGGCTGCTTCTTAGGATCTTCTGGCTGTTTCACATTTACTACAGTGCTTCAGTGTGTGAGGTGAAAGTTGGCCTATTTCCAGTTGTGGAACCAACGACAGAACCAGTGAAAACTTTTCAGGAAATGGCTATGGCACTGAACGCCCCTCCCCTCTCTTTGGGAGCCTGCCCATTTACCCCCGTCTCCAAAGGATTAAACGAAGGACTAATTACTTCATTAGCTGTTCTGACAGAGAAGTGTGTCAAAAGTTTCAGGAGGTGGTGAAAATGTAGTTTTATTCGTTTGTCTGACATTTCTCAATGTTGCAGTCTCCACGATGTGCCCACAGCTGCCAGGCTCAAGGAGGAACTGGCTCAAGGCTTTGATCAATGGTGCTTGTAGAGCCTCCAGAAAGGAAGTCCTAACCCCTGGCCTTTGAGGGTTCGTTCCAAAATTCCTCCTCCCACAGATTACAGTTCTTTCGGTGTGGTTAATTAAAGCCCTGTTACAAAACCAAGCAGGCAAAGGGGGCAGAGGAGGGGACATTTGACGCCATGAACATTTACCTCATTAAGCAACGTGTGCCAAGCAGACACACATGCACATCTTCAGAGAGGTTGTGCTTCAGCCAAAAGATACCTATTAAAATGCAAACTACACTAATGAAGTCTTCTTGGCAGTGGGGTTATATTTACAGTTAGGCATGGCAAGAGGGGTTTTACAATGACGGTTTAAAAAACCAACAACCCACCAGGAGTTCTAAAATGTTTGCCAAACTTAGTAGTGCAAGATTTCTCAAGGTCGCTCATGGAAACGAGGACTTGCTTCCATTTCATGGTTAGAGGGTGTGCCTCTGCGACACCTGAGTAACAGATTGCCCAGGCAATCTAACTAAAACAATTTAGCCATGCTTCCAAAATTTTCCTCATTTGGATTTCTCACTGGATGTTTAAAGTTTCAAAATGTCTGGTCTCTTCCCATCCTACAAAACAGCAGGACTAATGAATGTGAATTCTCCATTGTTCTAATACCTGTTCTAATAGCTAGTTCAGGTGGGAAGTGCCAACAGAAATGGGTCCAAAGTGAGGCTACTGAGAAAGGAATTATCAGAAGTGCATATGGAACTCTCTCCCACAGGGGCAGAGACGGCCCCTAACTTGGGTGGCTTTTAAAAAGGATTAGATAAATTCGTGGAGGAATACTAGCCATGGTGGCAGTGCTCTGCCCTCGTGATCAGAGGCAGCCATGCTTCTGATTCTAGGGACTGGGAGCGGGGGGGAGGGCTGCTCTTGTGCTCAAATCCTGCTTTCAAGTTTCCCAATGGTATCTGGATGGCCAATGTGAGAGCAGGGTGCTGCACTAGGTGGGTCTGATCCAGAAGGCTCTTTTTATGCTCAGAGGAATGCTGACATTTGCAGAAATACTGCATTGGAGGAAAACATGAGGGACAACCCTCTTCACCTCCCCTCCCCCTAAAAAAACCCTCAGACAAGGACTAAACATACTCAGTAGCAATGAAGGTTGAGAATCAATTGGAAAAGAAAACTGAAATCTGGGAGGTGGGAGGGAAGACTGTAATGACCTGCTGGAGGAGGGTGCAGCTACTGGGCTAGAACTAAGGAAAGGGGGAAGGAGAAGAAGGTGAGGATGTGCTGCAATACTTTGCTGCAGTTCCCACTTGACCTTTTCTATGTCTGAATTTTGCACGCTGGACTTGCACAACACGTACCATCCGTGATCACTGCAGATGGTGACAGCAGTCACGAAATTAAAAGATGCCTGCTCCTTGGGAGAAAGGCGATGGCAAACCTAGACAGCTTCTTAAAAAGCAGAGACATCACCTTACCAACAAAGGTCCGTATAGTAAAAGCCATGGTTTTCCCAGTAGTGATGTATGGAAGTGAGAGCTGGACCATAAAGAAGGCTGATCGCCGAAGAATGGATGCTTTTGAATTCTGGTGCTGGAGGAGACTCTGGAGAGTCCCATGGACTGCAAGAAGATCCAACCTCTCCATTCTGAAGGAAATCGGCCCTGAGTGCTCACTGGAAGGACAGATCGTGAAGTTGAGGCTCCAATACTTCCTCATGAGAAGAGAAGACTCCCTGGAAAGGACCCTGATATTGGGAAAAATGGAGGACACAAGGAGAAGGGGACGACAGAGGACGAGATGGTTGGACAGTGTTTGCGGAGCCTGACCAAACTGCGGGAGGCAGTGGAAGACAGGAGTGCCTGGCGTGCTCTGGTCCATGGGGTCACGAAGAGCCGGACACGACTAAACGACTAAACAACAACGTCTCAAGCTGCCCCGGACATCTGTAGAAATGATTCCCTTATCAGAGGATATTAAGACTTTACAATGCAAGGGCCCAGCTGGATTTAAGAGCGTAAGAAGAGCCTGTGGGATCAGGCCAACAGCCCATCTCACCCAGGATCCAGTTCTCAACCTGGCCAACCAGATGCCTCTATTGAGAAGCCAGCAAGCAGGATTCAAGCCACACACTCCTCTCCTGTGTCTCCAGCAACTGGTATTCAGATGTTACAACTTGCTTCCCAATGCTGCCAGACAGATGCTTTTTAATAGAAAAACATAGCCCCGCTGGTTGAAATGAGGGTCCACCACATCAGGCCTCCCATTTCCCCCAACAGGGTGCCTCTAGGAAGCCCACAAGCAGGGCCTTTCCTGCAGCTGCCCCTCATTGGTTCACTGCCTTTGCACAGTCAATGTTTTATTTATGGGCCACAACATACATTTAAAGCACGACGATGACGCTTTAAACAGTCAGGAATTCTGAGAGCTGTAGTTTGTTAAGGGTGCCAGGAGATGTTAGGAGCTCACAGAGCTACAATTCCCAGAGTTCCCCGGGAAGAGGGATTGATTTGTCAACCACTCTGAGAACTGTACCTCTGGGAACCTTCTTTTCTTTAAGCCACCTGCTCTTCAGCTCAAAAACTAAGGAGGAATGTGTCTTTTGAACCCTGATCATGTTCTAAAGATTGATTAAAGAATACAAACAGCTTTGCAGGCTGCTGTTGTCTCTGCTCAAGCCCCTGAGCTTGTACCTGGCTACACCAGGCGTGCAGGAAAGGGAATCTTGGAGCAGCCCTCAGCCCCCTCCCCCTGCCGAGGCAGCCAAGCCAGAGACGGTGTTTGTTAAGCCTCTTGCTCATGTCAAACCTTTGGCTTCTGTTTCAGCTTTGGCAAGATGGAGCACGTAGAACTGCCACGCTAATAAATTACAAAAATGAAACACACAGAGAGAGGAAGACTAAATTTAGAAGCTGATTCTGTAAAAGAAAAATGTGAAAATTCTTGACCAATGGGAAAGCAAAGTTATTTCAAACCAGGCAATTTCTGGGCAATCATGGGTTTGGGGAGGGAGATTAACGTGGGGAGATTTGTTTACAACATTTGCGTCCTCTAAGGAGCTCAAGGTGGAAACATGGTCCTCACTTATCCTCACACCAACCCTGTGAGGCAGGTTGGAGTAAGAGCAAGGGATGACAGAGGTGTGAACAGACATCCCCCAGGACACATCAGAAATACAGCTCTTCTTTGCCTGAGGACACATCTCCCACATTTTGTTCAAGGATTTTCCTTCAAGACATTCTGTGACATTATGGAAATTCAGCCAATGTCCCACCACGTCCCAGCCACCTCCGCCCCACAAAGCCACCCTAAGAGAGCCACCATTAAACACATTAAAACAAATGTCAAGACAAACAGCAGCAGCAGCAATATACCCTTTTGTCAGCAGAAACAGTAAACAGAGTTGGACCTGCATATATCCCTGGGGAAGGAATGCCACAGAGTGGGTTCTACAATAAAAAAACATTTGATTCAATGTCCTGGCAGATTTTGCTTATGGAAATGAAAAGATGAGGAGCAAGACCTCTCCAGCTGATCTAACAAAATAGGGAAATATATTCAGGTGGGCCCTAAAATAGTCTGTTCAAGATTTTGAACATTTTGAACATTTTTAAAGTGTGTGCCTAGTGCTTACTGATCATCCCTGTACCTTCACTAGGCAGAAGATTAGAAGATGCAAAGCAATTTGATTCTTAGAAGTTTATTTTGTGTGCTTGCTAGAATATTTGCTTATTTGTTTTCATTTTTGGACTGTGTGTCTTCCCATAAGATCCCTTAGCAGTTCATAACATAATCAGATGAAACACAACATCACAAAACAATATTTAAAACAATAAAAAACCTTCTGATGCGAACACATTACAAGCATAAGCACTTCCTGTATGGCAGCAGGCTAAAGAATCGCTGCTGGGCTCCACAGAGGTTTTATCTCTTAAAAGCCTGAAGCAAAAGGTACGTTGTCATTTGACAGGGCTGGCCCAAGGAGAAATGCTGCCCAAGACAGAACAGCAAATGATCCCTGATCCTCTTGTAGGAATGGGAGAAAAAAATCAGTTTGGTGAGGCCGGGTACAGCAGGAGTCGGATGGCGGACGGGTGTTCAGACAGCATGCAGACAGTTGACCTCCTTGAGAAGAACTTGAAAAAAATCCAGGACCACTTATCCCTTCTGGACATGCTTCAGATGAAGGTGGCAGATGTTTGTGTGGGGTGTGAGGAGACCCGCCGGGACATGGAGGCCGAGGAGGAGAGGCTGGCAGAGCTGGAAGCCCAGTTGAAGATCCAGGATGCCTCACCTGAAGACGAGGAGGAGGATGACGACGACGACGAAGATGATGACGACGATGAGAAGGAGAATGGTATACTGGAGACGGTCAGGACCAACATAGATCAGCTGAGGGTAAAGATAGAAGCCATGTCCCAGGAGGCTACTGAGCTGGTGGCAGATTTCACCAGGTGTGCCCAGCAGAAGATGGTCTTGGCAGCAGGCCTTGAGGAGGTCCTGAAGGGCAAGCAAGGTGCCCATCAGCGGCGGGCAGAGCCCCTTTCCTGTGACCAGAAAGCAAAGTGCCTGAAAGAGGATGGAGGAGAAGGAGACCAGGAGGTCCCAGCCCCATCTCTACTGCTGCAAGAGGAGGTGGCTGCTGACCTCAGAGCAGAGGACCCTTCTGTCCAGGAAGAGGTCACGAGATTTATCTGAGCAGAAACGGGGGTCTTCCACACCTCCCTAGCAGGCTGACACCTGAGCCCTCCAGACCAGCTGCTCACCCCCTACTGAACAACACCCCATCCTGGCAACAGCGGGGCTGGGTTGTCGTGCCACTGAGGAGGAGGAGCTGGACTTAAGTAGTTGACCTCAAATGAGCTTCCAACTGCTGGGGTTGGTGGGGTGAGACGAATTGTGCTTTACACACAATTGGGAGACTTGGTCTGATACCTTTGGGGCAAAAGTGTTCGTGATTTACTTGGGAAGTTGCCACAGAGAAGAGAGTGGCCAGAATCCAGGACGAAAAAGCTCCAGGAACTTTTAACTTCTCTCCATCCCTCCACCAACATCCCCTCTCAAGAATTAACGCTGACCTATGACCTTCCCCCATTGACCAAAAGTTGTCTTCAATTAAGTGAGGTGCAACTGTGGACTGGCTGCTTGTAAGTTGTTTTCCAGTGTGCTATGCACATGTTTTTTGTTTTTGTGGGGAGAAAGACCCCAGTTGGGATTCTCTGCAAGCCTTTTTAACAGGAAAATAATCCTGCCGGTTTTCTCTGTGCCAGACATGCTTTCTTCCCTTCTAGTCCATCACAGTTGATCAACGGGAGGCGATAGGGCAGATCTCCAAGCAGAGGGTCTGCGCTTTCAGGATCCCAGAGACTCTCAACAATTTTAGCACAGTCCCGCAGTCAGAGCATTTCTGCCTAGGAAGGATTGCAATGTAAACAGCTGCCTGCCTTTAAAAAAACAAAACAAAAACTTGTTCTTTGTTTTGAAGTGCATCTTGCTCTTTTATTGACAAAGGCACTGTTTGCATAGCGATCTTCCTTCTACTGAACATTTTTCTCCCAGTTTGGAAGTGGTTTAGTGCCCAAGCTCCAGTTCCCTTCTTGAGATCCTCCTCCTCCTCTTCCTCCTAAGACTTTGTTTTTGGACAGCCTCTGGTTTTGTACGGAGTGGCCTTATTTTTAAATGTGTCCTGCTATGTACAATTATCCTGCTTAAAAATGTGTTTCATCCCTATGGGTGTCTTTTTGACTATTTTGGATTTCGAATAAAGTCCTTTGAACTTTGCAGACAAAAAAAAAAAATCAGTTTGGTATCATTTAGAAAGAATTCACACTTCCCAAAACAATATACAATATAATATCCTTGAAATTCACGCTTCTCCAGATTTCATGATGCAGTTCTCCAGAGAAAGAGCAGGCACAAAGATACGTACAGTGGTGCCTTGCAAGACGAAAAGAATCCGTTCCGCAAGTCTCTTCGTCTTGCGGTTTTTTTCGTCTTGCGAAGCAAGCCCATTAGCGGCTTAGCGGATTAGCAGATCAGCTGATAAGCGGCTTAGCGGATCAGCTGTTAAGCAGCTTAGAGGCTTGGGGAAAAGGGGGGGAAAGGAAAAAAAACCCGCAGGAACTCGCAAGACATTTTCGTCTTGCGAAGCAAGCCCATAGGAAATTCGTTTTGCGAAGCACCTCCAAAACGGAAAACCCTTTCGTCTAGCGGGTTTTCCGTCTTGCGAGGCATTCGTCTTGCGGGGCACCACTGTATATTAAAAGAAAATGTGCATTAAAATGCATGCATGTGATGGCCTGGGATTCGGACTCGGATGCTGAACCTGAGGGATCCCAGCCTGCACAGGATTCCCCGCCTCCAGAACCAGCTGAGCCAGGGCTGGGGCATGAGCCTGAAGGGTCCTCATCTGTGCTGGGTCCTCAGGTGCAGGCACCAGCTGAGTCTGCTCTGGCTGCTGAGGTGATGGAGGACCCATTGCCTGCAGGTGCTCCACTCTCAGCCCCGTCAGGGGAAGAGGAGGTTGCCTCTGGGTCCGGTAACCCTCCAGCCTCTCCTGAGCTGCAGAGGTTCAGGGCAGAGAGGTGGAGGGAACTAAGTTCCTGCAGGAGGAGTGCTCGCCTCCAGGCCAGGAGAGGCGAATCACCTGTGGACTGGGGCCGCCCTATGCCTCGGGGCAGATAAAAGCTGGCCAGCCCCAGTCCCAGGTTGCGGGAGCAACATTGTTGGTAGCCTGTTCCTGCCTGCACCCTGTCCTGCTCTTCTACCAGAGTTCCTGACCTCACCCGACTCCCTGCCTTGGACCCAGCTTCAGCTTTGACGGACAGCCTCCATACCGTACCCTCGACCTTGGACTGGAATCAGACCTCGCTGCACGGTTAGCCCTTGGGACCCGCACAATGTATATGTGAAAACAACATGCAGAAATGAATTTTATTAAGGAAATCTGCTTGCAAAAATGTTTATGCTCAGAAAAATTGCATTCAGGAACATGTACATTAGGAGGAACATATGCTAAAATGCTGGTAAATTTTCATGAGGACTTTCTAAAATAAAAAATTAAACATCGGAACCAATGCAGGAATGTGGAGAAATGAACTCAATATCACCTTATTTGTCCAATCTTGAGTTGCTGTTGTTGTTGTTAGGAAAATTCCTAAGCAGATAAAGCTGGGAATGCTCACAAAAGCAATGCACGATCTATTGAGCCCATAGCACCTCCTTTGAAAGTCACTGGCCTTCTGAGTCAGGCCGATGTGCTGGAATAATGTGAGGTGATGGCTCCATCCTTGAGTCCTTGATTAACTTTGCTTTCCATCAAAGCGTTGCTTGTCAATGGCCAACACAATAGCTAATTAGGGAGGCCAAAAGGCAATAATGCCTCTCTCTATGTGTCCCACCACCTTTTTTATTTTGCAAATAGCAAGTCAGCCTCAGAAAACTTGAAACCTGCATTCAAGTACAGGTATGAGATGCAGATCAAAGGAACTGTTCCATTAGCTGCAACATGGTTTACAGAGCTGGGCCTTATGGCCACAGCCAATCTTTATGGAGAAAGAGAAAGGAGAAGGGGCAGGCAAGAGTGGACAAAAGTCTTTGTCAATTCTTCAAGTAACTCATGGAAAGGAGTTCTAGTAGAGATGTTTCAATTGCACAAAAGCCGAATTCAATTCTGTATGAAGTAGGACACTGGTGAGAGCCAACTCAAGACCTCTCCTGCAACCCCTGCCAGGGAGGAAGGGGTGAGCGAAGATCAGTATCAGGAGCAAGTGAATGATAAAGATCCACATTGGGATCTGCCTCCTGAGGCTGTCACCTCGTCTTGCCTCCTGGTTGAGCCAGCCCTGGCATTGATCCAATACAAAACTTAGTTGATTAATTGCATGCATTGCAGTTTATTAACCAAAGGTTTGATTTGGGTAAAAATGGTTTTGCTGAAGTACATAGCATACTTTAAGACAATGCATGCATTTCTCATAGAACACAGAGCAAATATTGTGTTGTTTTGTATAATTATGCTTCCAACTTAAGAAAATTTGTTCACCCTAACTGCAAGGTTTGACTGGAAAGTTCAGTGAAAGGTCACAGAAATGAGACAGCAAGAAATATTCAAACATACAATCGGCATCAGAAACCCACAAAATGCTCACCATTGTGTACAGAGATGAGGCTGTAACTCAAAAGATAGTGTATGAGTGGTTTAAGCATTACCATGAAGAGCTGCAAACCATCCAAGATGACCCTCGTTCTGGCAGACCGTCAACAAGCAGAACAGTTGCAAATGTCGACAGAGTTCGTGATTTATTCATAGAATCATCATAGAATCATAGAGTTGGAAGAGACCACAAGGGCCATCAAGTCCAACCCCCTGCCAAGCAGGAAACACCATCAGAGCACTCCTGACATATGGGTGTCAAGCCTCTGCTTAAAGACCTCCAAAGAAGGAGACTCCACCACACTCCTTGGCAGCAAATTCCACTGTCGAACAGCTCTTACTGTCAGGAAGTTCTTCCTAATGTTTAGGTGGAATCTTCTTTCTTCTAGTTTGGATCCATTGCTCCATGTCCGCTTCTCTGGAGCAGCAGAAAACAACCTTTCTCCCTCCTCTATGTGACATCCTTTTATATATTTGAACATGGCTATCATATCCCCCCTTAACCTCCTCTTCTCCAGGCTAAACATGCCCAGCTCCCTTAGCCGTTCCTCAGAAGGCATCGTTTCCAGGCCTTTGACCATTTTGGTTGCCCTCCTCTGGACACGTTCCAGTTTGTCAGTGTCCTTCTTGAACTGTGGTGCCCAGAACTGGACACAGTACTCCAGGTGAGGTCTGACCAGATGCAGGATCGGCCGAATGACGGCAAAAGACTTGCATATTCTGCGTGAAATCATTACTGAGGTTACTGAGTTGTTCCACCCTCCATATTCTCCCAATCTAGCCCTACCGAATTTATTTATTTTCCCCCCAGAACTGAAATCTGCATTGAAAGGGCACAGATTTTCCAACATTTCACACGTCCAAGCTGCTGTGACGAGGGAACTGAAAGCAGTATGAAAAGAGGACTTCTCCAGAAGTTTCCAACAGTTCTGCAAACGTTGTCAATGGTGAATCGTATCAGAGGCGGCCTACTTTGAACGCCTATAAGGCATGTATGTTCAAATATTTCTCACTGTCCGATTTCTGTGACCATTTACTGAACTTTCTGGTCACACCTTATATTTGTATTGCAAGTTTTATTCCCACCCCAAGCTCCACAAGCAAGGAGTTAGTCACTATTCCTCATTTCCACTGGTGGCTCTTTTAACAGTCCTCCAAAGAAACACCATGGGAGTTACAATGGGCAATTGGAGTTTAGAGAAACTTCTGAGTGGTTGCTCCATTTCTAAGATGGGGAAAAGGCAACTGAGGCTGGGCCAGAGAAGCAAAGAGTTTAGTGGGTAAATGCTTGTTAGGGATTGAAGCTTCAAGGGGGAAGGGTGGAGAGTGAAGATGGAAACATTTTACTATGCATTTCAGAGGTTATCCTCTGCTTCAAGAGGAGCATGTAGACATTCCTGGGTCTCCTGGTTAACCAGTGCAAAAAGTCTTTGGACAAAACCTCTGTGCTCTGGGCCAGACCACACAGAGCAACCCTGCAAGGAGCTGCCGGTGGGAAAGCTGAAATATCAGTGCAAATAAAGGGCTGCATCTGGAGAAAAATATCTGAACTCAGGCAAGCCACTGGCTGCATCTCCCTTCCTGCCAGTGAAAATAGTTTTTTAGCAAAGGTCTGAAGGATAATTGATACTTCACAAAATAAACCGCCCTGTTTGAATAGGCATCTGAATCACGTTGGTGACTTATAATGCAATTCTGTTCACATTTGCTTGGAAATTGTTTACCTGAGACTTGAATGCTTTTTCAAAAAAAGTGTATTGACATTTTATGTCCCTGGTCTGCAGCTCAGTGGCAGAGTGTTATTTTAATTATTGGTATTATTTGGTTTCTTTTGCAACAAGAGATACAGAGAAAACTAAACCTGAAATCAAGGCAATTCACAAATATTAGAGCATCTGCTTTGCGTGCAGGAAGTTCCTGGTTCATTCACCAGCATCTCAAGGTCCTGCCTGAAACCCCGAAGGGCTGCTGCCAGTCAGTGTAGACAATACTGAGCTACATGGACCAAATGGCCCAATTCAGTAAAAGGCAGCAGTGCTCCTGTGTTCATAGCCACAACCTTGAGAGACCTTCTTAAAGCTCAAAAGTGGTGTGGGATAGTTTTATAATTTAAAAAACTGAATGTCTTCTTAAGTTCAGTAGGGCTTTCCTCCTGCTAAAACAATCTGGATGGGATGGATGCTGCAGCCCTAGTGGAGCATGACCTCCCTGATTTCTGTTTGCAATTGTGGGAGATAATTAATAATAATAATAATAATAATAATAATAATAATAATAATAATAAATTTTATTTATATCCCGCCCTCCCCAGCCGAAGCCGGGCTCAGGGTGGCTAACAACACTAAATGTACTCTTAAAAATTCAAAAAGGCAGAGTAGATTATTTACTATTATTACTATTATTATTAATCACTTCATCTTGTCCAAGGTAACCCAAAGTTACTTACAACCAAATGGGTAAGTGGCTCTGTAAGGAAAACAGACTCTGCATGAGGTGAGCGGGGGGGGGGGGAGGGTGTGCATTCCACAACCCAGGAGGCTCTCACCTGCCTCACCTGATAGAGAGGTAGGGATCCTGGAGAAGGAAGGGTCTCCGAGGAGATCCAGATTCATGAGAGGAAAGGTGGCTTATTTTGGTTGCGCTGTAAACTTTGCTTGCCCTTTCTGTGCTCACAAAGGCAGTCTACAGTCAGGGGATTTCTTTCTGGCAATTGAGAGGTTCTTTTTTGGTCAAGGTAAGCCAGATGTTCCAACTTTGCTAGCTCTGTCCTCCCCTGATTTATAGTCCCTGCCACCAAACAATCCTAGGAGTAAAAAGCGGCTCCACATTCCATGTCGGCTTGGCCTAGGAAGAAAAGCACAGGCTAGCGCCGGGGGGGGGGGGGATGAGTTTGCCCCGGGGTTCCATGTAACGGAGTCGTTCAGAAGCCAAGGTGCAGCCTTGAGATAGTTGCAGACCTATACAGAAGGCTATGGAAAACAAGGACAAAGTAGAGTTCAGCCCCTAATGAGGTATGAAGATGCTGCCAGATTTCTGCTGGAAATTGTTTTTAATTGAGCTGAAGTTGATTTTCCACTAAACCGCTTAACAAACTGTTCAGGGCCATTAGAACAAAATGCAAAGAGCTCCAAAAAGGATATCTCCAAACGGAAGGAATGGGCAGCAAAGCGGCAAATACAAATCTATATAAACAAGCGTTAACTGAAGCACAGGGTTGGTTTTTTCTTTCTTTCTTCATTTCACATATATGCTCATAGGAACTAGTAGTGACTGACCAGGAGTGAGACCTTGGGGTCATATTTAATTTTTACTTGTTTCATTGCATTTACATTCCCCCTTTTCTCCAAGAAGCTCCAGGTGGTGTACATGGTTTTCTCTCTCCTCATTTGATCCCCACAACAACCCTGTGAGGTAGGTTAGGCCAAGAAGCAGTGACTGGCCCCAATGGGCTTCATGGCCAAGATTTGGACCCTGGTCTCCCAGGCCCCAGTCCAACACCCAAACCATTGTTGCACACTGGCTCTCAATGAAGATGCTGACTGAGTGCAAGCCAGCTGTAGAAAAAGCAAATTCCATGCTAGGGGTCATGAGGAAGGAAATGAAAATAAAGCTACCAATATCAATAAAGGTGACAACCTTCTCAGGGGTCCAGATCAGCAGAGCAGACCCTCTGCCACCCTCAGGAGCTCAGGTGGTGGTGGTGGTGCATTCTCTGCATCAGCCCCAACAAAGGGGTGTTTGGCAACTTCATTATACAGGTTTTTTTGGCAAATACTTTGGAAAAATTGAAGAGAGATTTTGCTCAATTCAGCTGGTAAGATCAGTTTTTCACAAGGCACAGCCATGGAATAACGAGAAAAGCTCTCATACCTGGAGGGAATTGATCGGTACACAATCTGGTCAAAATACAGGTCTAGTAAAAGTGCAGATGAGCTCTGCAGTAAATCCTTTCTTTCACAGTACTCAGCAACACAAACTCAGACTGAATTCTAATTTGTGTGAGCGATGTCACTATTACATACGTGGCAATGCTTAGCATTCTTGGCCTAAGTCTGGATAAGTCTGTCAATAGCGCATGATGGAAATATAGAACCTCCCTGTACAGATGCAGTCTGAATCCCAGTCGTTGTGGTCAAACAACCAGGGAGGGCTGTTGCCTTCACAGCTTGCACATGGGATTATCATTGGCCTGATCCAGCAGAGCTTTTCTTACGCGAACTTTTCAGGGCAATTGTTCTACAGCCAGACCACTAGGCCAACTTGCACCCACCCACCCCACCCCACAGGATGATAGGCTGGCAACAGACATTTAGTCAAAGTTATGGTCAGCGTGAAAAGTTTACTGCATCCTGTTGACACACACTCAAAATTAACAGATCATGGTGAGTTGCCTTCTGGTTTCTTGGCTGGTTTTATCACAGATAAATATGATGAGCCATTAAGTCTAGAGGGCATACAGATGCCTGCTATGGGGCTACGAAGGCACAAGGGCGAGTGCTCGGACACAGCAACACACACACACCAGATAATACACGGCTGGAAAGCCAAGCCTTTCTCAAAACGCTGGCATGACTTGTTTCACCAAATGTAAATTACGTTAATGCCATTAAAGTCTCTCGTATACCCAAATAAGATGTCTAGACGATGGGAGTGTATATAAAGTAATGCAAACACAACATTTCATAGGCCCAGTTTCTTCACCACTGTATTTTGAATTAACTTTACAATCATTTGTCTAACAGTATATTTCAAGCCGATGGAAACCAGATGTGATTCTGGGCGATCCTCCCTTGCACTTAAGTGTTAAAGGCACGAATGGAGACATGCAAGGGGGGGGGGTTCTTACCCCCCTTTCTTATCCTGATTCTTGCATGGGTACAGAATACGCAGTTTCTTGGGAGGTGAAATCTAGCACCTTCTGTGCATGGTCCCCACTTTAAGCAGAAGGGGTTTCGCTTCAGTATCCAGATTAAGCCCCCCCCCCCAACATGTGAGGTGGAATATGAGGTGGAATACATCTTGCTAATGTATGGAGGGGGGTCATCAATCAAGCTAACTAAAAAGGGGACTGTTTGGCCTGAACTGAAATAGTATCACTTCCATGGGCACGGCTGCTGAGCGAGCGCCAACAGGACCGATCTGAGCACATTACTCTTTGAAGAGGTTTGGAAGGCAAGCTGACAGGGGGCTCAGAGCTACAATATTCAGAGTGGAAAGGCAACACAGTTTCTTTGTTTTTTGTTTTTTAAATACTATCAATGATGGTGGCTGTGGTTCAAACTGCAACATTGCAGGACCACCACCCTCAAAATTCCAATCGGTATATCCCACCTAGGGTTATAAAACCCCATGGGTGTCACCAGAGGGGGCAGGGGCTCCCTCCCCACTTTCTCCCCTGCCACATAGATAAACTTCTATCATGAACATGCACTGTTATTTTTCCTTCAAATACCTTAAAATGTAAGATGCAAGTCACCCACCTAGAAAAGCAGAAGCTTACAAAAAGCATGGCATATTGCTCAACATCCATAAAAAAAGTGCTGCACCAATAGGCACAAAGCAACCCCTCTGCAGTGCCACAAATCCAACTCCATAGTGTTATGTTGGAAAGTGTTGATCACTTCTCCTACCTGGGCAGCTATCTTCCCACAATGGCCGACATTGATGCCAAAATCCAACATCACCCAAGCTCTGCGAGTGCAGCTTTTTCCCAATTGAAGGGCAGAGTGTTTGAGGACCAGGACATTTGCAGGGAAACCAAGATGCTTGTTTACTAAGCTGTTTACTCCCAACTTTACTGTACACTTGTGAAACATGGACCACTTATAAACACCATCTCCCACACCTTGAAAGATTCCATCAATGGTGTCTCCGAAAAATTCTACATATCACTTGGGAAGACAGGCGAATTAATGCCAGTGTACTGGAAGAAGCAAATATCACGTGTTGAAGCAATGATTCTTCAACATCAACTTCGTTGGACTGGTCATGTTGTACAGATGCCTGATTACCATCTACCAAAGCAATTACTCTATTCCAAACTTAAAATTGGAAAGCGTAATGCTGGTGGTCAACAAAAGAGGTTTAAAGACTCTCTCAAGACAAATCTAAAACAATGTAGGATAAACACCGACAACTGGGAACGCAGTGGATATAGCCTACCTTGATGAAGGGAACGCAGTGGATATAGCCTACCTTGATTTCAGCAAGGCATTTGACAAGGTGCCCCATGATATTCTTGTAAAGAAGCTGGTAAAATGCGGTCTTGACTATGCTACCACTCAGTGGATTTGTAACTGGCTGACTGACCGGACCCAAAGGGTGCTCATCAATGGTTCCTCTTCATCCTGGAGAAGAGTGACTAGTGGGGTGCCACAGGGTTCTGTCTTGGGCCCGGTCTTATTCAACATCTTTATCAACGACTTGGATGATGGACTCAAGGGCATCCTGATCAAATTTGCAGATGACACCAAACTGGGAGGGGTGGCTAACACCCCAGAGGACAGGATCACACTTCAAAATGACCTTGACAGATTAGAGAACTGGGCCAAAACAAACAAGATGAATTTTAACAGGGAGAAATGTAAAGTATTGCACTAGGGCAAAAAAAATGAGAGGCACAAATACAAGATGGGTGACACCTGGCTTGAGAGCAGTACATGTGAAAAGGATCTAGGGGTCTTGGTTGACCACAAACTTGACATGAGCCAACAGTGTGACGCGGCAGCTAAAAAAGCCAATGCAATTCTGGGCTGCATCAATAGGAGTATAGCATCTAGATCAAGGGAAGTTATAGTGCCACTGTATTCTGCTCTGGTCAGACCTCACCTGGAGTACTGTGTCCAGTTCTGGGCACCACAGTTCAAGAAGGACACTGACAAACTGGAACGTGTCCAGAGGAGGGCAACCAAAATGGTCAAAGGCCTGGAAACGATGCCTTATGAGGAACGGCTAAGGGAGCTGGGCATGTTTAGCCTGGAGAAGAGGAGGTTAAGGGGGGATATGATAGCCATGTTCAAATATATAAAAGGATGTCACATAGAGGAGGGAAAAAGGTTGTTTTCTGCTGCTCCAGAGAAGCGGACACGGAGCAATGGATCCAAACTACAAGAAAGAAGATTCCACCTAAACATTAGGAAGAACTTCCTGACAGTAAGAGCTGTTCGACAGTGGAATTTGCTGCCAAGGAGTGTGGTGGAGTCTCCTTCTTTGGAGGTCTTTAAGCGGAGGCTTGACAACCATATGTCAGGAGTGCTCTGATGGTGTTTCCTGCTTGGCAGGGGGTTGGACTCGATGGCCCTTGTGGTCTCTTCCAACTCTATGATTCTATGATTCTATGAACTGGGAAGCACTGGCCTGCAGGCGCCCCAGTTGGAGAACAGCCTTTATCAAAGATGTCATGCACTTTGAAGACACTCGAACTCAGGACGAAAGGGAGAAATGTGCAAAGAGGAAGGCACACTTGGCAAACCTTCACCATGATCAACTCCCACCCGGAAATCTATGATCCCACTGTGGAAGGACATGTGGATCCAGAATTGGCCTCCAACAGTCACTTATGGACTCACTGTTAAGGCCATGTACATGGAAGACAATCTTACTCGGCTGCGAGGGATTGCATTATTATTATTATTATTATTATTATTATTATTAATACCCCACCCATCTGGCTGGGTTTCCGCATCCACTCTGGGCTGCTCCCAACAAAATATTAATGAGAATAATAATAATAAAGTGATAAAAGATCAAACATTAAAAACTTCCCTAAACAGGGCTGCTTTCAGATGTCTTCTAAAAGTCAGATAGTTGTTTATTTCCTTGACGTCTGGTGGGAGGGCATTCCACAGGGTGGGCACCACTACCAAGAAGGCCCTCTGCCTGGTTCCCTGTAGCTTCACTTCTCGCAGTGAGAGAACCGCCAGAAGGCCCTCGGCGCTGGATCTCAGTGCCTGAACGATGTTCAGTGGCTGAACGATGGGGGTGGAGACGCTCCTGCCATAATCTTTTTTCTGGTCCACCACCACTGTATATTGGTTTCTGGGTCCAATTCCAGGTGCAGCTGAAACTCATTGCTCTATCACTCTCACAGAACTTTGGAAGTGATGGAGCGAGGCAGGAGGAATATGGCTTTCCTAGACATGGCACATCGGGGATGGACAGGGCTGGTGTGCCACGAGGCATGCTGAGGCAGCTGCCTTGAGTGGCAGAAGCCCACGGGCGCCCCATCACCACCAGTGAAGCAGCGTTGACTGTCCCAGCGGTCCCAGAGAGATCGTGCCAAAATCTCAAGGCAAGGCTGGCTTTGGTGGAGACGGGGGCAGGAGAGCACCTTCCAGTTTTGCCTCAGGCACACCCTCCCTATTTATTTTTTGTTACTACAGTTTATGTTCTGTCATGGTGGGACCAAAGGTCCTGGTGACCTTCAGCAAGGGAGATGCATCCTGTGAATCCAGAACCAGGAGAGCAGAGTTGTCCTTTCCATGGAAAAGCAACCCCTGGATCTCTTGGGGCTGGGAAAGAGCCCTTGCAGAAGCCCTGGAGAGTTGCAAAAGTCAGTGCAGACAATACTGACCTCAGCAACCCATAGGTCTGAATTCTAAGGAGGCTTCCTAAGTTTCTGCCACTATAATGGCTGCTGCTATAGAACTGCCATGTGTTTTAGTGCAGCTATACTATGAAATTGTCTTATATTATTATAATTTGCTGTTTTTATATAAAAAAACCAGCAAATTATTATAAATTCTCCAGTGGTAAGCCACTGGAGAAGGGGAGCTGTCCTAGGGATGAAAGATACTGGGTACTGCATGTAGTAAGCTTAATGAAATAAAATATTTGCAAAGGTATAGGCTAACTGGGTAGGTTATATTCACACAACCTCTCAGGGGGGCTGCAGTGAGGGACAACTGAGATAACCCCATGTAAACCACACAGAGCTCCTTGGAGAAAGGGTGGGAAAAGCTTGCTTTCTCATGCTTAAACTATGAAACTCCCAACCTAGGAGGCAATGTTGGCCACTAGTGTAGGTGGCACTGAAGGAGGACTGGGCAAATTCATGGAAGAGGAGAGAGCTATTGATGAGCCACAAGGGCTCTGCTCTGCCTCCAGCCTCAAAGGCGGCAGGGCTTCTAAATACCAAGTGCTTTGCAGGTTTCCCACCGGCGTCTGGTTGGCCTCTGTGGGAACAGGAGGCCAGACTAGAGGGGCAGGCACTTGTTATTCATAATAATTTATTATACCTGAAAGCAAATGATATGCACTAGAAATCATATAAAAATAGTACACGCCTTGTTCCACAGGCTGACAATCCTTTTTGGGTGCGGGACACAAAAGTGGAGGTGAAGTAAGGGAAAGGAGAAACTTACACAACAAGGGGAGAAAAAAAGAAGGGGACTCATAGAATCATAAATTCTAGATTTGGAAGGGACCCCAAGGGTCATCTAGCCCAACCCCCTGCAATGCAGGAATCTTAGCTAAAGCATCCATGACAGATCCAACCTCTGCTTAAAAACCTCCGAGGAAGACCGTCCCACTGCTGAACAGCTCTCACTGAGTAATTCTGGGTAGATAATGAATTTAGGGGAAATCAAATCGGAGGGTAGATGATCTGGTTACCAATTAGGGTGTTCATTTGGGAAAATATATTCATATAAATTTAATCTCTAGAATTAAATTTATCTGGAGTAGGCTATGCTGGAGATCAATTGAGGGAAATGAACTGAAGAGGAACTTGTTTACGGTAAGTCACAAGTTAACTGAAGAATTTCTATGGGATTATCTGGCTGGGAAATCAGTTGGCTCACTTTCTGTGGCATTTAAAGCCTTAATTTGCATGTACACATTGGCATTAGCACTGACACATTTTTTTTGCAAATGTAGGCCTAAGGGCCCATGCCCTGCATCTCTGAAGCACTGGAACCCTTGAAGGTTAATATGGTTAGTATTCCAGGAATGGTGGGAAATGGAGAAAAAGCCACAAAGACAGACAAGTATTGACAAGAGGATGAAAAGACTTACTAGAAAACAATAGAGGAAGCTACTAAGAACTTCCAGGGGTCTAAATTGCGCCAAACCCGTTTGTTGCCACAAATTACAACAGCAAAGTGAACCTATGGCTAAAATTAGCAAGATCCACCCACTGACTTCTTTTCAAATGGAGAGGCGGGGGGGGGGTGAAATGTACTTATGCTTGTTTGTAAGGAATGAGATACTTAGGGCAAGTATGCATTTGAGACAGGCTGAGCTTCAGGATAGTTTCAATTTGTACTTTCAAAGGCTTGTAATTATTAAGATGATGAAAAGGGGAGATGGCTTATACAAACTTGTGCCAAGGTGGCTCAGAGTTTGATCACAAGATGGAGAAGCTCTTTGGAGATACAGATCTTTATTGGCAAACAAGGCAACTTATCTAACACGGGTTGCATGTGAATGAAAAATCTCCAGTCCACCCCCCACCCCTTTAGTTCTTTTCCCAATGTTGGCAAAGGCACATCATGTTGAATTGCTGCTCCTTTCATGCTACAGAGACTCTCCAGATAAACAAAAGAGCACACACTCACTTTTTCCCTTTAAGATCCTCTTTCCAAAGCAGGAAACGAGATACAGCCTTAGTCATCAAGATCTGGATTCCTACTCTGAACAAGAATGCATAACAAATGGGGAAACATGTCCAACCCGTGAAAGGCTTCAGGACTTGGTACACACCCTTACTGTGCAAGCAGATGCTAAGAGAGGGCAGAGGGACAGCCATTTCCATGGGGAGAAGGAGCCGTGCATACTCCAGGGATAGATGGATCAGTCTATTTATGGCCTGCACTGTTTTATCTCTGCATCCATATAAAAATATGCATCTTATTCAAACATGTATCTTATCTCTATGTTACTTGAGCCAAGAGATGCACAACAAAATTAGGAGAAGTGAGAAACCCAAAGGATAATTATGTTCCTAGCCGTGTCTTAGTTCAGGGATGATGCTGGGCGATCACTCAGCTAAGAAACCTAATCTGAAAGAGCAGGTAACCAGGACACCAAGTTCCCCTTGCTGCAAGAATTCTTCCCCTGAGGCATGCAAATGAACAGATTCACCCCCACTTCGGAGCATCACACTCACCTGGATGCAATTGCCTGATACCTCTGAACAAAAATTGAGATCAACAAGGAAGGCATACTCTGGCTTCTCCTCAGATCGTATAAATCTTTCGCCTTTTACTAGAGATCAACAAGGAAGGCATCCTAAGAAAAATCTGACAACAGCTATTAGTTAGTTTGATTGGTAATTGACCTTCCTCCTGAACAAACCTGCCAGAGCCTTGAGGTCATTCTCAGAAGCCTCTCCCTATGCCCTCTTTTCCCCACCTTCAGAAGTGAGATGAATGGTTAACACAGGAAGCTGCCTTACACTGAGTCAGTCCACTGGTCCATCTTGCTCAGTATGTTTACACTGAAGGGCAGCAGCTCTCCAAAGTTTCAGACAAGGGGCATCTCCCAGTCCTCCCTGGAGATGCCACAGAAGGAACTTGGGAGCCTCTGTGTGCAAGGCAGATACTCTGCCACTGAACTATGGCGATGCAGCCATTTCACTGAGGTTGCCCAGCTTTACTACAATAGCACCAAAAGAATTCTTTTGAGACAAAAACACTTTTTTAATGGCCAGACCTTTTAGATCCATAACTTGTAGATTTTTGATGAACATGCCTAACTTTGGTACATTCATTTCAGTGAGTCTGCTCTGAGTACACCTTGGCTGCATAGAGCCCTTAGGGTTTTTCTGTAGGGAATGAAAATACTTTCTGCCTGGCTCTATTTTGTAATGCTCTTGTTTCATTTGAGCTTTGCATTTTAACGTTTTTAGATGTCTACCTGTCACCCTGGGAGTCTTTTTTAAGATCAGGGATGGAGCACCTGGAGCCTTCCAGATGCTTGGTTGTGCTTGTTGTAGCTGGTTCAAGTGTTTATATTGTTTTAGTAAGCTGCTGTGAGTCACTTTTGTTTAGTTATAAACAGCAGTCTCCACCAGAGACCAGCCTATTTGCTGCTTCTGAGAAATAGAGGAGGCAGTGAAGCCCCTACATCAGCTTAGCAGGGACTGTCCTTTGGCTCCTCTCCCAGAACTGCCTCTATCAGCTGCTTCACAGGAAGAAGAGGAACAGTGAGGCCCCTTCCATTGGCCTCGCTGGGACCAACAGTTGTTTAGCTGCTCCTTTTCCAGGACTGCCTCCTGTACTGACCACTCCACCAGGAATCCAAACCATTGCCTGGATAATTTTAAATGCAGATTGTGAAAGAGTTGGTGGCCTACAGGTGCTTATTGCTCCTTTCCCTTCCCTTCCCATTCTTTTCATTTTCTATCATAACAGTTCAATACACACACACACACACACACACACACACACAAAACCCCACCCTGATCGCTTTGAAAGAATATAAAAAGAATGCACCCAAACATTTAGCTTGTAGGACTGTATTGTATGTTCTCATTTAACTTGGAGCCACTTCATACAATATCCGAAGGCAAACATGCATTTGCTATCAAGTGTATGTTCAAACGGAACTTGACACTAATCCCTAATGAGTGTATTTGTAAAAAATGTGAGTTGGATTTGCACATTGCACTTAAAACCTCTTTTGGTGTGTGAAGGAGCCCTGAGGCTGACCAATTCCAACTGTTTCTTAATGTTTTAACCGGAAAATTTAAAATAACTAAGGGGACAAGACAAGGCTGTCCCCTGTTACTGTTACTGCTTATATTGGTTTTACAGGTTCTGACTAAAAGAATTAGATCTGGTAATGAAATCAAAGGGATAACAGTGGGGCAGAGAGCATATAAGCTCTTATATCAGCATTTGCAGGTGATGCAGTGATATCCGTAGAGGAACCTATGGTCAGTGTACCAAGGGTTTTAGAACAAATTCGGAGGGGTAGCAGGTTTCAAACTTAACAAAAACAAAACACAAATTATGGTGAAAAACATGAATGACCTAATTAAAAATGATCTACAATCATTAACAGGAATAATGATTGAAAAGAAACTAAATATTTAGGAGTGTGGTTAACACTGAGGAATATAAATATTTTTAAAGATAATTATGTCAGAGCTTGGAGAGAGGTTAAAAAGAGTCTAGAAATTTGTAGAAGGGTGAACTTGTCACTTATGAGAAGAATATCTGTGATAAAAGTGAATGTGCTACCAAAAATGTTATTTTTGTTTCAAACAGTACCAGAGATCAACAATATAAGATGCTTTAAAGAATGCAGGGGAAGAAACCAAGAATAAAGTATAAAGTATTGACTGATGCTAAAGGGAGAGGCGGATTCTCCTTACCAATTTGAAATTTTATTTTGAGACGTCTTGTATTTGCTGGCTAAAGGAATGGGTATCCTTGGGAAATGGTTCCATATTAGATCTTGAAGGGCATGATAACAGATTTGGTTGGCATGCTTATTTGTGGTATAACAAGGTTAAAGTTCATAAAGCTTTTCTGAACCATGTTATACGGATAAATGTAAAAAAATTATTGGAACAAAAAGCACCATGTGGCTCCCTTTACTAGAAGTAATATCGATGAAAAAAGAGAGTATGAGAAATGATTGGGCAACCTATAAAGAATTATGAAATGATGTAGATCAGGATTTAAAACTAAAGAGGTTTGAAGATATAAGGGAATTAGTAACAGATTGGTTGCAATATTACCAATTTAATGAAATGCTTAAGTTGGATAAAAAGAAGGGTTTTTCAAATAAAACCTCCCAGTTTGAAAGGGAACTGTTAGGAAATAAAATTATGTTCATTTCCAAAATGTATAACCTTCTATTAGAGTGGCAAACAAAAGATGAACAGGTCAAATCGGTTATGATCCACTGGGCCAAGCATTTTGGCTATAACATTGAATGAGCAGCATGGGAGAGACTATGGACAAGAGGATTAAAATTTACACTGTGTTACACTCTGTTGCATCTACCATGATGGATAGGACTCAGAGATCAAAGGTATCAAACTCTGGCAGACTACCTAAGGCTTTCTTCGACTGACAAATTAACTGACAAATTTGATTTGTCAGACAGATGGAAAATAAGAAATCCAATGGAAAAAGACTTTACTTTTTTCTCAGATGCTAACCAAGTATTTTCGAGAATAGACTACCCATGGATATCCAGAGACTTGTTTCCTAAAGTAATAAAAACGGTAATTTGCCCTAAAACTTGCTCTGATCATAATGCAGTTTCTATGGACTTGAAAATGTTTGTACAGGGTTCCTTCGGATGGAGAATGAATGATGATTTGTTGAGAAGTACTTCAATTGTGAATAAAGCCCAAAAAACCCTAAAGGACTATTTGGAACTTAATATGAATCAGGGAACGGAAACAAGGACTATTTGGAACTTAATATGAATCAGGGAACGGAAACAAGGGTTATTTGGGATGCCAGCAAAGCAGTAATGAGAGGGTTTCTGATACAACAAAACTCTATTAGGAGAAAGTCACAGAATGAGAGAAAAGATAAAATTATGGAACAATTAAAAGATAAAGAGAAGAAGCTTAGAGGAAACTCAAAGAATTTACAGATTCAAAAATAAATTAAGGTCCTACAGATTCAATATTCACAGTTAGTTAACCAAGAAATAGAATGGAAGATAAGAAGGATGAGACAAAGAAATTTTGAAACTGCAAATAAATGTGGGAAATTATTAGCCTGGCAGTTAATGAAGAGACAAAAGCAAAGTACTATCACAAATATTGTAACAGAAGGAAAATCTGTAGAGAACCCTGCAGATATAAGAAAATGTTTTTACAAATATTATAAACAACTGTATAAAAAGGACAAAGAGGGTTTGGCAAAAAATGAGCAATTTATTAAGATATGGTTTGCAGCAGATTCCAGATGATAAAAAGATCCTACTAAAAGGGTTAATTACAAGACAGGAAGTTGAACAGGCAATAAATTCAATGCAGCTTAGCAAGACACCGGGACCTGATGGTCTATCAGCGAAATATTGTAAGACACTGAAAGATTGGCTTATTCAACCTCTGGTAGAAGTAACCATCATGCAAGGGGGCAAAGCACCTGAAACCTGGAAGGAAGCTTATATTACTCTGATTCCTAAACAGGGTCAAGATAGATCCAATGTTAAAAACTACAGACCAATCTCCCTACTCAATGTGGATTACAAAATTTTTGAAAATATATTGGCTAACAGGCTAAAGAAGGTTCTATCTAAATATATCCACAAGGACCAGGCAGGATTTCTGCCTAGAAGACATATGAAAGGTAATATTAGAAATGTTGTGGATATTTTGGAAAAACTGGAAGCAAGAAAGAATTGTAAAGCAATGTTAATGTTTATTGATGCAGAGAAGGCCTTTGACATATAACATAAATCTCCAAGATACATTGTTATATAATTTTGAGAGTATGGGGGTTGGTCAAGATTTTTTAAATGGTATCAAAGTGATCTTTCAGGAACAAAAAGCTAAAATTATTGTAAATAATGTGGTATCGGAGGAAATTAGAATAGAGAAGGGAACCAGGCAAGGCTGCCCACTTTCCCCTCTGCTGTTTATTTCAGTCCTAGAGGTCTTGCTAAGTATGATTAGAAAGGATGAACAAATTAAAGGTATTACAGTAGGATCCAAACAATATAAATTAAAACCCTTTGCGGATGATTTAGTATTGACTTTACAAGATCCAGACTCCAGTGCAGTTAAAGCACTGGAGCTGATACAAGAGTTTGGACAGGTAGTAGGATTTAGACGAAACAAGAGCAAAACCAAAGTATTAGAGAAAAATCTGGATAATGATGAAAGAAAATCATTACAAGAAAAGACGGGCCTGGATTTTGTGAAAAAAGTTAAATACTTAGGGGTGAATCTGTCTGGGAAAAACTTGAATTTATACAAAGGTAATTATGAGAAATTATGGAACAAAATTAAGAGAGATCTGGAGATATGGTAAAATTTAAAATTGTCACTAATGGGCCAGATTTCAGTGGTTAAGAAGAATGTGCTGCCAAAGATGCTTTTTTTGTTCCAAGCCCTTCCAATCATACACAATGCAAAATGTTTTAAAGAATGGCAGAAAGCTTTATCTAGATTCATCTGGCAGGGGAAAAACCAAGAATTAAATATAAATTACTCATGGATTCTAAAGAAAGAGGGGGATTTTCCCTGCCAGATTAAAAAATTTATTTTGAAGCAGCAGCTTTCTGCTGGATTAAAGAGTGGATGCTTTTAGAAGATGACCCCCCCCCCCAGCTCTGGGAGCAGCGGACGGGCTGCAGGCAGCCTGTGCCCTTCTCCCAGACCTCCTCCCTGCTTTTGCGGGAGGTGGGGGAATTCCCCCATGTCCTGCAAAAGCCCACAGGAGCCACGCGCTCTTTAAAGGGGCTGCGCGGCTTCTGCTGGCTTTTCTACGAGGTGGGAGAAGGGACTGATGCGGCCAGTCAGTCCCTTATCCCTCCTGGGGAAAAGCCCGCAAGAACCACATGGAGCTCTTGGGGGCTTTCCCCACCTGCCTCCCCCCTGCATTCGCTCCATAGGACGCACACACATTTTCCCTTGCTTTTTAGGAGGGGAAAAGTGCATCCTGTAGAGCGAAAAATACGGTAATTAGGAAATCATTGTATAATGTATGGATTAAATATAAAGATCTTTTAGAAAGAAAGACGCCCAGGTGGCTTTCACCAATGGAGGCAAAGGCCCAGAAAAAGTTAAATATGGATACAAAATGGTTGAGAATGGCAGAATGATTTAATATTGGAAGATCAAGAAGGATATAAATTAAAACCATTTAATCAAGTTAAAGGTAAGTTAAACTGGCTACATTACTACCAGATTAATGAATTGTACAAACTGGATTTTTTTAAAAAAACGGTTTTGCTTCTGAAAAATCTAAGTTGGAGACTAAAGGTAAAAATTTGTCTAAAATGTATAAGTTATTGTTGGAGTGCCATACAAAAGATGAACAAGTTAAATCTGTGATGATAGATTGGGCAAGAGACATTGGACATCACATAATGCTTGATGATTGGGAAAGACTGTGGAAGGGGTTAAGTTCACTGCATGTACTGCGTTAAAGGAAAATATTATGAAAATGATGTATAGATGGTCTTTGACCCCTGTTAAATTAGCTAAGACTTATCATAACTGTGATAATTTATGTTGGAAATGTAAAGAAAAAGAAGGAACTTTTTATCACATGTGGTGGACCTGCCCCAAGGTGAAAGACTTCTGGGAAAAGATTTATAATGAATTGAAAAAAATGTTGAAATATATATTTATAAAGAAACCCGAGGCCTTTCTTCTTGGAATTATTGGTCGGGAATTGCCCAAGAAATATGTTAAATTATTTTTGTATGCCACAACTGCTGCTAGAATTTTACTAGCTAAAAAGTGGAAAATGCAAGAATTACCAACTGTAGAAGAATGGCAGATGAAGATGATGGATTTTTCGGAGCTAGCCGACCTAACCGGAACAGTCTGCGACCAGAAGGAGGAGGCGTATCGGGAAGAATGGACAAAATTTAATAATTATTTAGCTAAATTTGTTAAGTTAAATTAATTGGAAACAGCTGGCGGGTATTAGATTGGCTTAGGATTTTTTATAAATTAAGTGTTGAATTAATATGTTTAATTTCAAATTGAAAAGATATAAGGATGTTAAACGATTAAGTTAAGTTTATAAGAATTCTGATTTGGAAAACCGTTAAAAGGATATACACTGAAATTTAACCAAGGGGAAGCGAGGAAGTTGTTTAACAATATTAATAAGTATAACTTTAATAAGGTTATGATTTATGTTTGTTTATAATTTTGTGAAAATTAATAACAAAAAATTGGGGGGGGGGGGTATACAGAGTGTTACACTCTGAAGGAGAATTATATGAAATTGATGTTATCGCTGGTATTTAACTTCCAGCAAATTAGCTATGATGTACAAAAAAGAGTCTAAAACGTGCTAGAAATGTAAAGAAAAAGAGGGTACTTTTTATCATGTGTGGTGGTCATGTAAGATGATAAATGATATATAATGAACTGGAAAAAATGTTGAAGATAACTTTTCCTAATAAACCAGAAGCTTTTCTTTTAGGCATTATAGGACCAGAGATCCCAAAGGACCAGACAAAACTATTTATGTATGTGCCCACGGCCAGGCGGACTCTGTTAGCCCAGCAACGGAAAGAGGGTACAACTCTGACCAAGGAAGAGTGACAGTTAAAATTGGTGAACTATGCCGAGATGGCAAAACTTAGAGGAATAATTAGAAACCAGGAAGAGGAGGTCTTTAATAAAGAATGGGGAAAGTTTATAGTTTATTTGAAAAGCTATTGTAAACAATTACATACATTTGTAGGATTGACAGAAAACTTGTAGTAAAAATTTGAACTATAGATTAACAAAGGATTTATAAAAAATTGAGTTCTGAAAGAGATGCAGAGGGGGAAATCATTACATTAAAATCCACAATGGGGGGAGAGAAGTCAAAAGTGATTATATGTTTACATATTTAATTCATTTGTTTATGCAAAATAGAAAATGCAAAAATAAAATCTATTAAAAAAAAATCCCTGATTTTTGTTAGTATTTGCAGGATCTATTAGTACCTTTTGCTACTGAATCCTTAAGCTTAGCATTGCAGGGTGCCATTGTAACCAAATGAAAGCAATTCTCTAAAGATCAAATTTGGGGTTTACAAAAAGAATAATTTATTGATTTTTCAATCCCCCCCAATCCAATATTTCCATCCGAGAAGTTCTGTCCCAACTCAAACAACAATAGTGCCAAATCAGGAAAACGGCTGAAAGGATGAGGATAAGAGAGAGTGGGACTTTTTACCTGGTAATTTGAGTGCTCTAGCAAAAAAAGAACAGCAGCATCAGCAACAAAAAACAGCCAGTAAACCACAGCACAGATACCAAGTTACCTGCATATTGCTGCTTTAAGCTGGTGTATAGACACACGGGTGTATATTTGAACAAGGAAAAAGAACTCCATCTGAAAATGCAAAAGAGGGAACATTTTACGGTGAAAATGAGGCTTCTTCAATGGAATATATATATATACACACACACACACACACACACATACACACTGTCCTAGAATGATGGTAATTTTTACACTATTTTCGGCCTTTGTGGGAAATGTAGGGTGGCCCTGAAGGGCAGAGGAAGCCATGTCCCTACGATTTCTGACTGGCGATCCGTTGCAGGCACAGCTTCATGTAGGAATCCTTATTGCGAATCTCAATCACTGCGTCTCTGACGAGTTCAATGAACATCTGAGGCCAGAGCTTCTGCAAGGACTCATTCTTCATATTGATGTCAGTTGCTTCCTTCACCAAGTCTTGGATGTAGGAATGGCAGAAGTCCTTCCTGTCCTTCGCTTCCTATGCAAAAGAGCCATTTTCAAGGGTGAAGGTCAGGAAACAAATTCCTCCAGAGCAGCTAAGCTTAATTTAAAAAATGCCAGAGACATAAGAGTGAAGCGGGCTGAAATGTTGGTCCTCAGTGAACAACAAGGAACACCAAAGGATCCGTTTTGAGAGCAGGTTCTGCTGGGGTAAGAGAACACAAGTGTTTGAGCATTGCCAAGCTCCCTTTGGCAGAAGAGAAAGGAAGCTATTTTTCAACTTATAAAGCAAGCCAAGATAGGCTAAAAACAAAAATATTCTAGTCACTTCAGACAGCAGCCTGCTGTCAAAGTACTTTCCACTTCAAATGAATATACAAAATGTTAGCCCAGTTCAAATGTCAATATCAAAGCAAGGTGTGGCCATTAGTGCCATGTGCTCTCCCTTGCTTGGCAACTGTTTGTTTGTTTATTGTTTGGAATATTTATAAAGCACTAAACACTGCAAAATACCACAACAGTGTACAATAAACAACATTTCTTTGTACAAAAAATAAAATCAAATCTATCATCAATTTACTGTTTTCTCTTTTTACTTTTCCACAAATAATAATAATTATTATTTTCCACAAATTATTATTATTATACCCTGCTCATCCGGTGGGGGTGGCACTGGAAACAGTGAAAAATAATTCCAGCAGGAGAAAAAGAATCAAACACCAAAATGCATTTTCAAAATCTGTAGCCAGGGGGACTGTGAGACATGTACATATCAAGCTTGCGTATGCCCTTCCAGACCTTATACCAACATCTCCCTAATCCCAATTTCCTTTTCTCTCCATGGTTTTAAGACACAAAGAGTCAAAAGCAAACTTCCCCAACAGACCTAATGTTAATATCTGGCAAAAATCAATGTGAGCAAAAGGAAATATGGAGCGCCTCTTGTATTTCATTTTGCTTAAACAATAGCAGCGAAGTCCAAAACACATGTACTCTGAAGTAAGTCCTATTGAATTCAGTGAGGCTTTCTCACAGGTAAGTAGGGTAATAATAATTTAAATATTTGTACCCCACTCATCTGCCTGGCTTGCCCTAGCCACTCTGGGTTGCTTCCAACACATATAAAAACATAATTCATGCAAAAGCTAGAGCTGGGTATTTGGTGGGAAACCCACCCAGCAGGTATTCAGATTCAGCTACCTGGGAATCACATTCCATCGTAGGCTTCTCTGGTCCTCGCACCGTGCAACGGCGGTGAGCCAGCAAGATGTCTATGCAGGCCACAAGGTGTTTCTTTATAACAAGAGGTAATTCGCATATCCCCTCTGCCCTCAAGGTCTTCAGCGCCAAAGATATAGCTCAGTTGCTCTACGGAATTCCAGTCTGGCTGCCAGGGTTTACCCAGCTGGTAGAACGAGTGCAGGCAGCTTTCCATTTTAAGGTTTTTGCTGTCCCACGTTGTGTACCCTATGCAGCCTTGTGTCTAGAGGGAGGTCAACACAAGGTAGAGACCATAGCCTGGGCGAGATTCCTCACATGCTGGTTAAACATCTGCCTCACAACAGATAGAGATCCTCTCCCTAGTGAAGTTTTGCTAGATCCCTTTCTTTCCCCAGGGCTACAACGGTACAGCAACGTGGGCTGTCAGTGGAATCTTTGCGATCAATGTCCCCACCATCTGCCAAGGCTACAATAAAAACTAGGTTGTGGGACATTGAACGCCAGGAACTAACAGCAGCAGCAGAGAAAACATGCTCCCCTCTTAACTTTCAACTTTCTTGGGCACATGAAATTAACCACAATTATCTTGAATTTTTGCTTAATCCTCAAGAAAGAAGGGCATTTTAATTCAAATCCTTCCAACCTCCTATGGAGAAGGTTCTCGGGAATGGTGGAAGGAGAAGAATTTGGCCATGTGAAGACCATCAGGTGGAAACTCTTACACATACGGTTCTGAAATGTAAACTATATGTTGATCTCTGCCAGCAGCTCCAAATGGAAACCAGAGTTAGAGATCATACATTTTCTATTATTGGGGAATAATCAGGAGCTCACCAAGGTAGTGGCTAAATATCTTTATCTGTTTTTTTGTCGTCAAAACACATTGCAGACGTCTGATCTCCCTGGAGACCTAGAGATGTAATGTTAGACTGCCTTGCCTCTTTCATTTGACAAATGTTTTGTGTCACTGAGAAGGCGGTAATTCTGTACTGATTTGCTATGGATGTTTGTATGTGATGCCAATAAAAGGTTTGATGATGATGATGATGATATAAAAACATAATAAAACATCAAACATTAAAAACTTCCCAAAACAGGACTGCCGTCAGATGTCTTCCAAAGGTTATATAATTATATAGCAAGGATTGCAGGCTTTAAAAAGCAACGATGTGTGTTTCTTTTAGTGCCACAGTTGGCAGGAATGTATTTGGATGTAACTATTAACAACACTGTGTATTTCTTGAAGCTGGCAGTCATTAATCATTTGGATGCAGCAACTTCTACTGTCAATACTGTTGGAAGTCTATTGTTAGGCAGTGTACTTTAATATTGTGCCATAGAGCACCATTTCCCATTATTATGTATTGAATTTGTATCTCTGAATTCTCTCTCTACACCCACCCACCAGTATTCCTTCTGTGTCGGGAAACATTTTTTGATCAATGAGATCTAGAAAATCAAGCAATTTGGCCTCCACTGATGAGTGGGGAGGGGAGAATCTATTGTTGTGACACTGAGGCTTTCTTGTTCAGTTATTCTAATCCCCTTCTATCAAGGCTTTCCACAAAGCCCTATGACAATTGGCTCTTTGGAAGCTGTCACAATGTTTAATCCAACTGATTTATAGCCCAGCTGAAAATGTGAGGTCATGACTTGCTCCTGCAAACCACATAGAACTGTTTTTAATGGGTAGTAGAAGAGAGGGAACATCCCTTCCAGCTGCCTCGATCTGAAAATGTAACATTAACTTGCTGCCCTCAAGGGTGAACTACCCGTCACATTCATGATGATAGTTTGCAGTTGATGACAAGCTGAGCTGGCAGTTACTCTTCATCTTGCTTGTTCCCATAGGATGTTTGGTAAAATCCACAGCAGGGGTGGCCTATGTGGTGCCCTTCAGATGCTGGACTCCAACTCCCATCAGCCCTAGGAACACAGCCAATGGTCGAGGATGATGGGAGTTGGAGTCCAACAATACCTAGAGGGCTCCATGTTGGATACCCCTGATCTACAGGCACATGTGGAACATTGCCTTTCCTAATAACACCCCCCCCCCAAAAAAATATGCAATTTACCCAGTTGCGAGATTCCTCAAGGGACCTTATTTTGCTACATAGTCTTTTCTTGAGACGTGATGGAATCATGAAGTGAAGCCTTGTTATTAGCTTGTCTTGCATACTATTTACTGCTTCAAATCCCTGTTACACAGCCTCACTTTACTTGATCTTTATAAGAATTCTGTACACGTGGCTCTGGGAGTGGGGAAGGGCCTCTGTTCATAATTGACCTTGGCCATAAAAAGCACTAACTGGCCTCAGCTTCAGGCCCACAAAAGGTGGTCTCATGTCCTGGCCACATGCAGGCTAGACTAGTGCAGTATGTTATGAAGTGGGCTGCCTTTGAAGACTACGCAGATCCTACAAGTGGTGAAGAAAAAGGAATGTAGACTACTGTACCCTCTTTTGGTGGTGCATTGTTTTTTTAGAGGAGTTTTTACATAATGTTTTAATCTGTCTTCTATCTTCTACTACTTTTTTGCCTATATCCAGGCAATTCTAAACACAATTGCCTGGATATACGTGCTGTTGCACCCAATGGGATTTAGGACATGTGTAAGACCATACTGTTAGCCACTCAGAGGTCTCCCCTAAACAACACACATTTCTCAATGACAAACGAATTAACTGTTCCCCTCCAAGGGCCCCTAAGTGCTGCAGTTGGAAAGCAGTTGGGAGTGTCTGGAGGGGCACTAAGCCTGCTGGAAATCTAGAAGGCTACCAAGGCACTTGGTGGAGATGGTAGTAGAAGATACCATACCTCTCTCATACACTTTGGCTGCCCCCCCCCCCAATCCCACACCACCAACTGATTGAACGGTGAATTTTAAACCTGGGAACTCTCTTTGCTGAAAGGTGGTCAATAAAAATAAATACATCTGTATTTGCTCATTCCCAGCTGCACATCTGTACCAAATATATATCAGCAGCTTTCTGCCCGTGAAACCCTAATCTGTTTATATTCATTTTACAGCAGAACAAAGAAGGAGAAAGAGAATGTCTTTGGGTATGTCCAGCCTGTGCTGAATATCTCCATTTACAACAAATGTGCATATGCCAGCTTTATGAATATTTTCAACAGTGCTACCGCTAGGTTGCAGAGCAGGAGGTATTGGTTATGTTCCAGTTAAATCTTGAAATAAACTGTTTCACTAGATAGAAGTCAACTGTGCTGTTCGAAGCAGAAGAAAATATATGATAAACCCATTAAAAAGTAAATGAGCTACTGTAACAAAAACAAACAGTTGGGAATTTTTTAAGTGTCTGCTCCACCTGGAACTCCTTACCTCCAGCTTTTCTGTCTGGGAATCTCTCGTGGTGTAATTCAGCGCCAGCCGACTGGCATTCTCTCCTCCCAGCTTTCGGCGATCATTGCCATCCTCACTGGCAGTCCCCAATTTCTTCCCCTTTGCTTCCAAAAGATAACACAACTGTTTCTTCCTAAGGACAGGCAAGGCAGGAGGGAGAGAGATTTACAGAGCCAAATTATTGTAGCTTGGCCATTGCCTGAGTAACCTTTCATTTGTGCTTGTCCATTCAAATTCATGGGTTCCTGGTTACTGAATATCTTGCTGCCGGATTCATGCAAGGTATTCCTCTGTTATCTCAGAACTGCAGCCCCTTGATAGATGTGTTTGACAGATACAGTGGTACCTCTGGTTGCGAATGGGATCCGTTCCGGAGGCCCGTTCGCAACATGAAAAGAGCGCACCCTGAAGCGCTGTATCTGCGCAGATGCGCTGCATGATTTGGTGCTTGTGCGCATGTGCGAGCGACGAAATCCAGAAGTAAGGGGTACTTCCGGGTTGCCACGGGACACAACCTGACAGAATGTAACATGAAGCAAACGTAACATGAGGTATGACTGTATTGTAAATGAGTCTCAGAGAGAGAGAGAAGTAGGGGTGGGGTTTGGGAAATCTAAACACATTGGCGATGGACCAAAATGAAAACTGAAAAAAGTAGTAGTGAAACTAAACATTTTCTTTATTTGAATTTTATATGAATGTTTCTATCTTGCCCTTCTGGTTCCCATGCCATCACGCAGGGCAACCAACAACATTTTAAAATAAAAACACAATAACATATATATTAAAATACAAAGAATAAAAACAACACAAATATAAAAAACATAACAAATCCATTTAAAGAAACATCAGATATCAGCCAGCAAAAAATGTCCAGAAAGGAAGCCATCCATTTAACAGGGCAAGGTTTTCCACAATACTGATGCATCCACTATCAAGGCCGTCTCTCGAGTCATCATCAACCATGTCTCCACCCAAAGTGGGACCCAAAGAAAGACCCTTCCTAGTGATCTTAGGGAGCTGGAAGAATAGCAGGGGAGGAGGCCATCTCTCAGGAACTTTGGGTTCCACACATTATTGATGACAACACACTGTAAACCTCCAGACCAACTATCTCAGTGGTTCCACCAAGACATGTGAGCCTAATTGAAGTTATGAAGCTGCTTTATGTTAACATTAGGATAATAATGCTCTATGAGCACAGCTTTGGAACTTTTGTGTTAAGTGGTTTATTAAATCTTCTAAATAAATAAAGGGAGGGTGGTTGTTTTTAATTCTGCCTTTCTACAGGAGTCATCTGTCAGGGAAGAGTTAGATTTAGAAGTTCCCAGTTTCCCACATGGAGAAAGCTTTCCCCAAGGGGGGAAGGAGAGCAGTGAAGCTAAGAGAAGAGAGCAACAGGAACAACAGGGAGGGACAGGATGTTCCGAAGAAAGGCAAGGGTTCAGTTCTAGCTCAGATTCGGAGGAGGGGAGATGCAAGCCAGCTCTAGCGGGAAAGCGAAAGGAGCAGCGCCTTCACCATTTTGAGAGTGGCTGGTCACAGAAATAAGTGACTCTGAGGAATAATAGTTAAAGATAAGAACCTAAAAGCAGGAAAGTTGGGGAAAGAACAGTTTGTATTACCTGTGAAAGGGATATCTAAAGGTAAAGAGACCCCTGACCATTAGGTCCAGTCGCAGGCGACTCTGGGGTTGCGGCGCTCATCTCGCTTTATTGGCCGAGGGAGCCGGTGTTGGTCATGTGGCCAACACGACTAAGCCGCTTCTGGTGAACCAGTGAAGCACAGAAACACCGTTTACCTTCCCACCAGAGCGGTACCTATTTTTCTACTTGCACTTTGACGTGCTTTGGAACTGCTAGGTTGGCAGGAGCTGGGACCGAGCAACAGAAGCTCACCCAGTCACAGGGATTCGAACCGCCGACCTTCTGATCGGCAAGCCCTAGGCTCTGTGGTTTAACCCACAATGCCACCCGCGGCCCAGGAACATAATCTGCCATCATTATGGGAAGATATTGCCACCTTGTGGTTGTAGGCAAAATCTGAAACTGAAGTCTCCAGGGAAAAGGAATGAAGAAGTCTCCACTGAAGCAGCACAATGATGGCAGACACACGCACACTACATTTCCATGCAAAATTAAAAAGGAAGTGGAAATTGCTGGTTTGTGTATTTGTCTGTGATCAGGAATGAAAATCATTCAAGCAGATATGAGAGTTATTCATTTATGTTGTGGGCGGGGGCTTTAAGTCCACAAACAATACATAATTAATTAATTATGTTCACATTGTTTGACGTTTCCTTTACACTGCAATGAATGTAAGTTACCTACATTAACTAGCATACTGTGAGAAAAATAACGTAGTACAGTGGTACCCCGCAAGATGAATGCCTCGCAAGACGGAAAACCTGCTAGACGAAAGGGTTTTCCATTTCTGGATGCGCTTCGCAGGACGAATTTCCCTATGGGCTTGCTTCGCAAGACGAATATGTCTTGCGAGTCTTGAGATTTTTTTCCCCTCCCCACCCCCTTTTTCTAAGCCGCTAAACCACTAATAGCCTTTTAGCAGCTAATCCGCTAATCCCTTAAGCCTTTAATAGCCGCTAATAACCGCTAAACCGCTAATAGCGCTAATCCGCTAATAGGGTTGCTTCGCAAGACGAAAAACCCGCTAGACGAAGAGACTCGCGGAACGAATTAATTTCGTCTTGCGAGGCACCACTGTATTTGGCAGAAACCATCTGCAGCAGAATGGAAACAGCCATTTGTGATGAATCTCTACTTGAAAGTCAACATACCAGAACAGAAGAGTTAAAGAAGGAGGAAGCACAACCTTACAGATGGCACAATTCTGAGCAAGTGCACCAAAACAGGATGGTCTTCATGGCAGTCAAGAGGCGATGTACCTCTCTAAGGAGGACCTTCCGTTTTGTGGGTATCACAAAAGAAGGTGGTTCTCTGCCAGGGCCCTATTTGTTGTGCATCAGGGGACTTGAAGGGTGATCTCTAGGGTGGAATGGCATTCTCATGCAGACTCATGAGGGAGGAGGCAAACAAAATCAGTCCACCTGTCCCACTACTGGACTGTCTATTCCAAATGTCTTCAGAGATGCTCTCGTAGCCCTCCTTCAGGCAGGGGTGAAGGAAGGCTAACCGGCCCCTGGTGCTGGGTGTCAGGGGGTGGGGCAAACCGCCTGGCGACCATGCATGTGCACCATACGTATGGCGCATGCACAGCGTCGCTACATGAGCCAACGGGCGGCGGCGGGATCTTCTGCCCGCGGCTGCAGCTCTGAGAGAGCTGGAGCTGCAAAGCCGCGTGCAGACGATGGCTAGCTTGTCTTTGCACGGCGCTTTGCAGCTCTCCCCTTTCCCCAGCTCGCTGTAGGCTTGGGAGTCACGGGGGGGGGGGGCAGAATGTCAGCCCCGTCAGGATGGCACCCAGAGTGTGCCGCACCCGCCTTGCTCCGCCTCTGCCTCCAGGGATATCCGCAGGAGGCTTCTTTTTGTGCATACAAAGAAGCTGCCCCTCTGTTAAATTGAATGAGGAAGCACAATCCCGGGGGAGCTCTATGTGTATGCAACTAATCACAGCCTTGGCATACAAAGCAAAATGACTCTCATGTGTGTATTTATATTTACCTGCAATCTCCGAGGAATGAAAGCAGGCGGCAGTAGGGTACATCTGAAGATGCTACATATGCTAAGACACCAAAGAGATTTTCGGCCATGACCATGTCATTCTGGGTAACCTGCAGAAGGGGAAAGATGGAGGGGTCAAAGTGGCACCATCTGGGCCCTGGTAATACACAATGGGCCAAGGACCTCACTGCTCCGGTTGCATTCAAACAGATTTCAGACAGGCATCCATTTGGACAGCTGAAGGGCTTGTGTTAATTTACATGTTTAATTGAAGATTCATGTACTGATAGTCACTCTATCCACAATATGAACTGAATGAGGTCTACTCTTATTATTAGAAATCTCTGTTTATTATTATTGTGTTTTTTCCTTCCTCTTCTTTTCATTTTAATTCATTTTTTTCTTTTTTTGTTAAATTTTCAAACAAAGCAATTAATAAAAAGACACCAAGTGATCCACTTCAAAGTGCTCTCCATTTCACCAGAAAGGTTTTGCACAAGTTTCCAAAAATGACTGGGTTTGGCAGTCATGGTTTCTGGTAGCCAATGAAGGTCAGCACCTCAGTATCCACACCTGCAAAGGCAAGCAAGCATGTCCCTTCTGTACCCACAGCTGAGTGTGCAGTTTTGCAGGGGGGGAGCAGCTGGTCACCTCTGTGTGCGCCTGTTCCCCCACCTTCCCTTCAGCCCATAACAAGAGCCTAACATCCTGGTGCCATTTTGACAGAGGCCTCCTTGTATTGCTGGTGGCCTTTTCTCCTATAGTAGATTACGTTGGCTAGAGAATTTTACTGCAGAATTTTACACCAAAATTAAAATGAAAGGTTGCCACTGGATACTGTATTTGTGGGCTCCCTGGTTTAATAACTCAGTAAAATGTCTCCCACTTGTATAGATGCATTGCAGGGGGTGGGGCTAGTTGACCCTATGGGCCCCTCCCAACTCCACAATTCCATGATTTGAAAACTGCTTTCTCTTGCATGGCCTGTGCCCTTTCTTACGTAGCATGAACGAGTCTGCAGCACGCACAAGCACTTTGCAAGCTTCCTCCTTTCACAATCGCCATGCCATACAGGGCATAATTACCTCCATTTTATAGACAAAGAACTAAAACTGACTATCATTTTGCCTGACGCTGCACAGCAAGACTGCAACCAAACTGGCAATTATTGCAAATAATAATACATAGTGTTTCAAAGCATTTCACACAATCATTCTTACAACAACCGTAAGGTAGAGTAGAATTTTTATCACCTCCAGATAGAGTGGCTGGGACTTGGGCCTGATTCTATGAGCTCACTGCATTACTCATAGATCCACCTATGGAGCATCCTCCCCCAAAATAAATAAATAAACAAACAAACAATAATAATAATAATAATAATAATAATAATAATAATAATAATAATAATAATAATTGTTGCTGTTGTTGTTGTTGTTAATTTATTTATACCCCGCCCCTCTGGCTAGGTTTCCCCAGCCACTCTGGGAGGCTTCCAACAAAGGATTAAAAATACATTAAAACATCAGTCATTAAAAACTTCCCTAAACAGGGCTGCCTTGAGATGTCCTCTAAACGTCAAGATAGTTGTTTATTGCCTTGGCATCTGATGGGAGGGCGTTCCACAGGGCCGGCACCACTACCGAGAAGGCCCTCTGCCTGGTTCCCTGCAACTTCGCTTCTCGCAGTGAGGGAACCGCCAGAAGGCCCTCGGAGCTGGACTTCAGGGTCTGGGTTGAACCATGGGGGTGGAGACACTCCTTCATATGGTGCCATAGCCTTTATAATATCTTTCAAAAGCACATTACCTACACACTCTCCCTGCAGAGCCATTAGTCTCTCCCCTCATATTGCAGACTTAGCTGCAGGGATCCTCCAGCTCACATATTTTCTTCTCCCTCCTCCAATATGGCTGCAAGGAAGAGAGTGGAAGCTTCCACTTCCATTTTAGATTCACTACAATTTAACCCAACTGCATTTATCCATTGCATGGTTAATCTTAAATCTGAATTGCTGAAACAAGCCAGCTCCATAAGCCAAGGCTTAACACTGGCTTGTTTCCACAGAACAGGGGTAGGGAACCTGGCTGGCTATCCGTATGCTGCTGGGCTACAAAGCAGCCCATCCTTTGGCCCTGCTGCTGACCAGGCTGGACAGTGTGAAGGGTAGATGGAGTCCAACAACTAAGACAGACTGAAAAGGGAGGCATTCATTTTGTTTGATAGTACAAGATGGCTCTACAATTTCTCATAAATATAAGTTATGCTTAGCTAAGAAAAATATCTAAACTGAGGTATTAGACATTTTATGGCATGTTCTGCTTTATAAGGTCCTGAGTTACTATAGGGTAACTATTCCCTGGCTTTCTTTCTCCTCCCTTTGGGAGGTTTCAGTTGAGTTTAGTGATTTCCCCCCCCCCCCCAACTCCATGGTTAATGCATGCCAGAAAAAAATTGGAAAGTAAATCTTGCCATTTGTACTCCTAGATATATATTTCATTAGTTATCTAATACAAGCCCAGTTTGTAACAAATTATAAACAATGGTTTCCAATTATCAGTTAATTTAAGGCTTTCCTGTATGACCAATATAACCTATTAAACATACTGAACTTAACAAAAGATAGAATAGTTTTGCAAAACAAAAACAAAACAAAAATTGCAGCACAGATCCTAATTTATTTATTTTTTGCTTCCTGACCTCCGGAGTTCTTGCTTAGCTTCTATAATGACTTCTTTCTTTCTTTTTTTGCTGTTGGAATGACAGCTGGCTCAACAGACAGATCTGTCGCCTTGTGGAACACCAGAAAAATGGCTCAGATAAACAACCAATTCATGTAAGCAATGCAAAAGAGGCAGGAAAAACTCTTGCACGTCCTCTGTAACTGGGGCTCCTTGGAGATGAGACAGCCCTGTTGTGGGACTCCTGCAATCATACTGAGATTGTTTTACACTGTGAGTAGACCTCTCACGCAAGCAATTTCTCTTGCAGAAGTGAGTCAGTGATAAGACCAACTGAACCAGCTCTAAGGTGTCTGAATGCCCCCCCCCCTTCAAAATGCTGCCTATTCTTACCTCCATTCCATTTATTTTTTGCAGGTTGAAATGGCCCAGTCTAAACATCACGTAATACTTCCACAGGGTGAAGGTGACAACTGGATTTCCTTGAGCATCAACTGTTAGCTGCTCAAGGCGGCGAAGTTGGGCTAAGGCATTGAACTGTTTCAACACAGCAAGGTTGTTCTCCTTAAATTTCAAGTGCTGTAAAGAAACAAGCAAAACAAGAAGGCAGGCAGACATTTAGTGGAAGATACAATGATTGCAAGGGGCTGGGTGGCCATTTTGAGAAATGTCAGACAGCACCAGATTGGCTGTGCTAGTCAAAGGTCTCTACTCGCTTTGACATTAGGCCTTTGCACTGAGACCCAGCACAACATACCTAATAGGGCAATAGCCAAGACCAGCCAACCATTAGCCAGGTGCTGAGCGATGTGGAGCAGACATAGCCGGGTACCACACATCCTGACCTGTGCACCAGCCTGCTGCCGTCAAGTGCAATGGGGGATGCTCTCCCATTGCCAGTGGTGAAGATTTAACTGCCAGCCAAGGCAGCTTCTGTATAAGGAGTGGATATGTCATCTTATCCTTTGCCTCAGACAGCAAATCATCTTGAGCCGGACCTGGCAATAAACCAAGGTCCTGGGACTCTTGCAGTGAGTATTCAGGACCTTTATTAGACCCTGGAATCACTCAGCACATGCTGACACCCACATCCAAGCAGGGAGCCCACTAAACGGCCTCAGCCCAGTATACCTGAAGGAGCATCTCCACCCCCATTGCTCAGCCCAGACACTGAGGTCCAGCTCCAAGGGCCTTCTGGTGGTTCCCTCACTGTCAGAAGTGAAGCTACAGGGAACCAGGCAGAGGACCTTCTCGGTAGTGGTGCCTGCCCTGTAGAATGCCCTCCCATCAAGAAAAGAAACAACTATCTGACTTTTAGAAGACATCTGAAGGCAGCCGTTTAGGGAAGTTTTTAATGTTTGATGTTTTGTTGCTCTATTATTATTATTATTATTATTATTCTGTTGGGAGCTGCCCAGAGTGGCTGGGAAAACCCAGCCAGATGGACGGGGGAACAAATATATTATTATTATTATTATTATTATTATTATTATTATTACTACTACTGCTGCTGCTGCTACTGCTGCTGCTCACCCCTGGAGCTCCTCCTCTTCTTTGCTGTTCTCCTGCTCTCTCCAAGCACACATGTACAAATACGAGCAAGTAGGTAGAGCTTCCTCTACTCACCTTGTCTCTCTCCTCTAGGTATGCAAAAGGAGCAGTGGTAGTACAGACTAGATGGCTAGAAGGCTACAATGGCTTGTTTCTGGATATTTCCATGCTTGTTTGCCCAAATTAGCGCGCAAACTTCTACTTAAACACACATGACTATGTGCTTGAGGGTGTGTGGGTGTAGTCTGGGTACCAATTTATCTATGCAGTGATGTAATCTGCTTTTCACTTAATTATTTTCTATGGCCGAGAAGAGCAAACTTCAGTCATTCCATCATAGCAGTCATCAGCAATTGCCAAATTCTGCTTTTACAAGTTTGCCCAATCTTGAGCTCAACTGCTTGCCGCATAATGTCTCAGGAGGCCACCTGAGAACATTCACACATTTTCTGCTACAATGTGAATGTCTGCCATCCATGGGTTGTATGGCAAATTATCTGCTGCATGTGGTATGCCACACAAATAAGAGAGACAGACAAGCTAAGTCAAATGACATCCACAAAAGGTAGAAGGTAAAACTGGTTGGCTGCGGGTTCAGGACAAGCAAAAGAAAAGTACTTCTTGCCTTGCCACAAGACGTGGCACCGGTCATAAATCAGAAAGTTTTAAAGGGGAATTGTACTACTTCATGGAGAAGGAGATCTGTTCATCACTGTTAGCCATGATGGCTAAAGAGAATTTATCTCTTTATCCCACCTCCAAGGAGCTCTAAGTAGTGTACAGGGTGCTCCCTCCCTCACAGCAAGCCTGTCAGGCTGAGAGAATGTGGCTGGCCAAAGTCACCAAGTGAGCCTCATGGCCATGGGTCTCCTCGGCCTGAGTCAAATGGTCAAACTACTAAACCCTGGTTCCACATTCCACAATTAGAGGCAGATACTGGGGAGTACTGAAGGGAGAGTGTTATTGCCCTCGTGTTCTGCTTGTGGGCTTTTCCAGAGGAATCTTGATGTCCCCTGTGGGAAACAGAAGGCTGAACTAAATGGAGTCTTGGCCTGATCCAGAAGGACATCTTGTAGATTCTTTTCCTGAACCAAATTAGACATTTGGACATCCTGCCTCTTGTCCCAGATTGCTAAAAGATCAAGAACAAACTTCTTACTAGAGAATTGGGAAATCTGATCCTCAGTTTTGGCAACACTGGAACAATTTCATCAAAGTCTATGAAATTAAAGGAGATTGTGGTGATGCTCCCAGCCGTCTGTACACTCCAATTTCGATCAAGGGATTCCAGAGCTCCAGAGCCATATAGGTACACGGTGTCACCTTCTATCTCTACCAAGTGTGAATCGAGGACAGGCAGCCCTTGCGTGCCTTTGTTCAAAAGTGAATCAAGAGACCTGCAAGGAGAAATAAAACAGTCTTTTAAAGGCAAGCCCTACCAATTGAGGCAGTGGAAGACAGGAGTGCCTGGCATGCTCTGGTCCAGGGGGTCACGAAGAGTCGGACACGACTAAACGACTAAACAACAACAACAACCTACCGATTGACAACTAGCATGTGGCTCAGTAACACTTCCAGTCCATGGCATTTAGAATAGATATTTAACATTACAGTTTGTTTATTTATACACCACTTAATGCCAAAATGGGATCCTAAGTGGCTCACAAAGTATAAAACCCGATTACAAAATGTTTAAAATACAAACATCCAAAGCATGCAATAAAACAATTACATTTAGACAACCCATCAAGGAATGCCAAGACAGATTATTTTAGCAGTGAGAGATAGTCAGATCAACTATCTAATTCAGTATTGTCTACATTAGTTGTTCCCAAACTTTTCCAGGCCACTGCCTCCTGGGTTCCATAAACTCATCCCCAGTGCCCCCTACCCTACCCTATAAAAGGCACTGTTCAGAATAACAGTTTGCACAACCCACTTTGGAAGATAATACAATAAAATTCAAAACAATAAAAATTAATTGCACATTAATTCAAAATCCAATTAAAACCATTTGGTTTAATTTATTCAACAAAATGGATGAACTTGATGCTGTGATACCAGCTTTTCAAGTCTGATAGTCATTTACACCTCCAGCACCCCCTGCCGCCCCCTTATCTCTTAACAATGCAAAGCAAAAGAACTGAATATAGAAATGTGCTTCCTTGGCAGTAGGGCGGTATCAGCTTGCAATCTATTCTTTGGAAAGTGGTGCCCACAAGCCCTACGCTAGTAGCGTAACTGCTGAGAGAGGGGGTCATGCTAACCAGGAAGTCTTCTTTTCAAATCTCTCCTCTTCTGACGTAAACTCACTAAGCAATGCATCCTGCCTCAGCCTTGTTGTGGTGAAGGGGCTTGAATAACTCAGAGAAGCTATGAGCCATGCCATGCAGGGCCACCCAATATGGACAGGTCATAGTGAAGAGTTTTGACTAAACGTGATCCACCTGGAGCAGGAACCGGCAAGCCACTCCAGTATCCCTGCCAATAAAACTCCATGGAAAAAGACAACAGGCATATAAAAGTTATGACACTGGAAGATGAGCCCCTCAGGTCGGAAGGCGTCCAACATGCTACTGAGGAAGAGCGGAGAACAAGGACAAGTACATTCAGAGCTGATGAAGCAGCTGGGCCAAAGCCGAAAGGACGCTCAGTTGCGGATATGCCTAGAAGCGAAAGGAAAATCCAATGCTGTAAAGAAAAATATTGCATAGGAACCTGGAATGTAAGATCCATGAACCATAGTAAGCTGGATGTGGTCAAAAATGAGATGGCAAGAATAAATACTGATATCCTGGTCATCAGTGAACTAAAATGGACGGGAATGGGCGAATTCAGTTTCTTCTATGGGAGTCTTGCCCACAATAGTAGATATGATGATCATCCAATCATCATATCTACTACTGTGGGCAAGACTCCCATAGAAGAAATGGAGTGTCCCGCATAGTCAACAAAAGAGTGGCAAAAGCTGTACTGGGATGCAATCTCAATAATGACGGAATAATCTTGATACGAATCCAAGGCAGACCTTTTAACATCACAGTAATCCAAGTTTATGAACCAAGTTTATGCTGAAGAAACTGAAATTGACCAATTCTATGAAGCCTTACAACACCTTATAGAAATGACACCAAAGAAGGATGTTCTCCCCATTATAGGGGATTGGAATGCTAAAGTAAGGAGTCAAGAGATAAAATAAATAACTGGCACATTTGGCCTTGGAGTTCAAAACGAAGCAGGGCAAAGGCCTGCCAAGAGAACAAGCTGGTCATCACAAACACTCTTTTCCAACAACGCAAGAGACGACTCTACACATGGACATCACCAGATGAGCAGCATCGAAATCAGAATGATTATATTCTCTGCAGCCAAAGATGGAGAAACTCAATACAGTCAGCAAAAACAAGACCTGGAGCTGACTGTGGCTCAGATCATCAGCTTCTTATAGCAAAATTCAAGCTTAAACTGAAGAAAGTAGGAAAAACCACTGAGCCGGTAAGATACAATCTAAGTCAAATCCCTTATGAATACACAGTGGAAGTGAGGAACAGGTTTAAGGATTTAGATTTGGTGGACAGAGTGCCTGAAGAACTATGGATAGAGGCTCACAACATTATACAGGAGGCAGCATGTATAAACCATCCCAATGAAAAGGAAATGCAAGAAAGCAAAGTGGCTGTCCAATGAGGCCATACAAATAGCGGGGGAGAAAAGGCAAGCAAAATGCGAGAGAGAGAAGAGCAATGCAAAGATATAGAGAAAAACAATAGAATGGGAAAAACCAGATATCTGTTCCAAGAAAATTGGAGATATGAAAGGAACATTTTGTGCAAAGATTACCATAATAAAGGACAAAAAGTGGTAAGGACCTAACAGAAACAGAAGACATCAAGAAGAGGTGGCAAGAATACACAGAGGAATTATACCAGAAAGATATGGATGTCTCGTACACCCCAGGTAGTGTGGTTGCTGACCTTGAGCCAGACATCCTGGAGAATGAAGTCAAATGGGCCTTAGAAAGCACTTAGAAAGGCCAGTGAAAGTGATGACATTCCAGCTGAACTATTTAAAATTTTAAAAGATGGTGCTGTTAAGGTGCTACACTCAATATGCCAACAAGTTTGGAAATCTCAGCAGTGGCTAGAGGACTGGAGAAGATCAGTCTACATCCCAATCCCAAAGAAGGGCAGTGCCAAAGAATACTCCAACTACCGCACAATTGCACTCATTTCACACGCTAGCAAGGTTATGCTTAAAATTCTACAAGGCAGGCTTAAGCAGTATGTGGACCGAGAACTCCCAGAAGTGCAAACTGGATTTAGAAGAGGCAGAGGAACCAGAGACCAAATTGCAAACATGCGCTGGATTATGGAGAAAGCTAGAGAGTTCCAGAAAGACATCTACTTCTGCTTCATTGACTACGCAAAAGCCTTTGACTGTGTCAACCACAGCAAACTATGGCAAGATCTTAAAGAAATGGGAGTGCCTGATCACCTCATCTATCTCCTGAGAAATCTCTATGGGGGACAAGAAGCTACAGATAGAACTGGATATGGAACAACTGATTGGTTCAAAATTGGGAAAGGAGTACGACAAGGCTGTATTTTGTCTCCCTGCTTATTTAACTTATATGCAGAATTCATCATGCAAAAGGCTGGACTGGATGAATCCCAAGCCGGAATTAAGATCGCCGGAATAAATATCAACAACCTCAGATATGCGGATGACACAACTTTGATGGCAGAAAGTGAGGAGGAATTAAAGAACCTTTTAATGAGGGTGAAAGAGGAGAGCGCAAAATATGGTCTGAAGCTCAAACATCAAAAAAACGAAGGTCACGGTCACTGGTCCCATCACCTCCTGGCAAATAGAAGGGGAGGAAATGGAAGCAGTGAGAGATTTTACTTTCTTGGGCTCCATGATCACTGCAGATGGTGACAGCAGCCACGAAATTAAAAGACGCCTGCTTCTTGGGAGAAAAGCAATGACAAACCTAGACAGCATCTTAAAAAGCAGAGATATCACCTTGCCAACAAAGGTCCGTATAGTTAAAGCTATAGTTTCCCCAGTAGTGATGTATGGAAGTGAGAGCTGGACCATCAAGAAGGTTGATCGCCGAAGAATGGATGCTTTTGAATTCTGGTGCTGGAGGAGACTCTGGAGAGTCCCATGGACTGCAAGAATATCAAACCTCTCCATTCTGAAGGAAATCAGCCCTGAGTGCTCACTGGAAGGACAGATCCTGAAGTTGAGGCTCCAATACTTTGGCCACCTCATGAGAAGAGAAGACTCCCTGGAAAAGACCCTGATGTTGGGAAAGATGGAGGGCACAAGGAGAAGGGGACGACAGAGGACGAGATGGTCGTGTTCTCGAAGCTACTAGCATGAGTTTGACCAAACTGCGGGAGGCAGTGGAAGGCAGGAGTGCCTGGCGTGCTCTGGTCCATGGGGTCAAGAAGAGGTGGACACGACTAAATGACTAAACAACAATGATGTATATACAGAAATAATGCATTGAAATGAACTCACTTGCAGGATTTGAGTAAAACACTTACAATGGACAAATATAAATAGAAAACACAAACATGAGGTAAAAATGTTAAGAATAGATTAAGAATACTATTTTAATTTTAGTATATAAGGTATATAAAATTATAAGCAGAACAAACAAATATGTTATAAACCAGAAAGGGAAGCTGGGGGAAGTCTTAGGGGGGGGGGCAGGTGTGAACTGAAATTGTAAAAAGCAATTTGAATTTTTGAATATGTTAAAACTTGTTGAAAAATCATAATAATTTTTTTAATGGATTGGAATCCAGCCCCGAACCCAATAGGGGGTGGTTTCAGGAAGATGGGAAAGGGGGAGTCATTGTTCATCCTCACCACCACTCCTGTGAACTCACCCCCAAACCGTGAACAGCAATCCAAGTGTCCTGTTCTAGGCTGGATGGAACCCTATGCAGAAACACTTCTGTTAATAGCTGGGGATGCACTTCAACACTTGGTTGTATGCATCTACTTGGAGGTATAATACGGATATATCTTACATGGCTTTTGAGAGAATATATATGAAATACTTCCAACAGTAATATGCTTCACAGATGTTGTATTAGGAATAGTCTTATTAAGCTTGCTCAGTACCCAGTTCTGAAGTTCTTGCTTATTTAACATAAAACATTTTTATCTAATTTTCCCTGTCAAATATTTGGGAGTATTGTAATGTACAATATGTCTAAGCACTTACTGGAAGAATCCAACCTTTGTGCCAACATTAAAAAAAAAAATTGGCATCAACATCAATTGGGCATATTTATAGAAATCTAAAGGAATCTAGGCACTACTCAGAGAATGTTCATTGTGCATTAAGTTTACTTTCCTTGTACTGGCTCAGTTCCTCAAATTTATCACGTACAGAGATTTTTTAAAGAAAAGCAATTCCAGAGAACAGTAGAACAATGATATTGAAAATAAGTTCGGTTGTGTTGACTTTTATAATTAAAAATCAAGCATCGCCTCTCTGAACTTGACCTATTATACCATGACACAGTCTTTGGCAACAGGGGGCCCTCTAGATGTTTTAGACTACGGTTTCTATCAGCCCCAACCAGCATGGAGGACACCCCGTTGGCAAAGGCTGCCATCGAAAGTGTAAAGTTATGGTGAGGGAGTGACTGAAATTTTATTTTATGTTTCAGTCTGCCTTGCTACTTAGCATATTGGAGTAAAGTGTCGCATGGTCTTTCCTAATCTACGCATGATCCATGTCAACACCTGGGCCTTCTCAGTGTCTTCCCATGAACTACAGACCCTCCCGTGCATCTTGACTCCATTACACTAATGCTACTAAAAATCTGTCTGTTTCTGAATAAATATGAGATTAGACACATGCTTGCTGTATCATAGATTCTAGTTGTTCGCCCCCTTGCCAAAACTCAAGGGATTATCTTTGTTCTTTGGAAAGAATATGGGTACCGAAACTCTCTCTTGGGCACAGCAGGGAGTGCGAATGGTGTCTGGAGGGAGCAGTTATCTCCTACCCCAGTTCCTCAGGGGGAGGGGTGCAAAGTGAAGCCAAGGGCAGATTATCACGGGGCAGGGGGGGACCTCCTTTGGCCAGCAAAAGGTGAGAATCTCTGCTTATCTTCCCTTAGTCCCAGTTTCTGGGGGCCACAACAGGCTCAAATCCTGGCACTTACTTAAAGCAACAGCTTCTACCTGTATGTGCTCAGCAGTTTAATATAAAGGGGATGATCTGTTATTCTATTACCTACAGAATTCTGATTTATAGAAATTCTACAGAGATTAAGAAATGTGAGACAACGCCCTGACAAAGCCCTCAAGTTGTGGAGAGGAGACAAGCCCTGACAGCCCCCCCCGAAGTTGGTTACTCTAACACAGGCTGCCTTTAATAGTCTTCCTTCAGAGTAAATGGTGCCATGAACTGCAGGCCCACTTACCAAAGAGAGGGAAATATTTAAAAACTCGCTGCCTGGAAAATGCCCAGGATCATTGTAAACTCTGCAGGACTGTAGCCCAGCAAATAGTTCAGCTCATTTTGTAATAAAAGTAGTATTTTTGCCACTTTATTTTGAGAGGGGAAAAGGCAGAGTGATTCTTCCAACATCTTCTCCTATAAAAGAAAATTACAGCTTCCAGAAAGAACGTGGAAACTTATTTTACATGTTACATTTTATTATAGACAGCTTGGCTAAAGAACCACAGCGTTCACAATCAGGAAATTACTAAGAATAAACCAGCTTCACAGCCCGTCCGAAAGTAAGTAAAAGAAAACTTTACACAAAGAACTTTGCTTTAACTGGATAGAGGGGGAAATCTCTTAATACTACACTAATGCAGAGTTCTTGGGGAAAGGAAAGGGGTGGAATTATTAACATTAATAGATGCTACTGTAGGATGCAATGTTTTTACAAAATAAAACTTCATACAGATGACAGATACTGAAAAAAGGCCACTATAAAATATATTCAGGATAATTTGTTCCATTTTGTTGCAAAGTCTAAAGAAACTTAATGTTAGAATTAAATAGGCATATGGGAGGGGGAGTCAAAGCAAGGCATGCTGGGATTTATTCACGTTTCTGCCCTGCTCCAGTATAAAGTGGGGCTCTGTCACTTCCCCGCCTGCCTTTCCTCCCTGAATTCCACTGCTGGAGGCTTCCCCACTTGGGCCAGCTCAGCTCCACTCTGACAGCTGAGCCTGGGGAAAGGGGGTTTGAATTTATCTGAATGCACAAAGTGCTTTTCTTTAAGATACTCATTTGAAACATTTCTAGAGCACCCTTCATCCAACAGATGTTAGGGCAGGGCATAATGGGGAGGATGAATAAAGCTATTCCAGACAGATACAAAAACAACCAAAAAGTAGAACATCAACTCTCATAATGCCATAGCAAAACGGCATTTTGCCATCTTTCAGAGGCAGGGTGCCATTGAATACCTGCTTGCGGATTTCCTGCCAACATAAAGCTGTGGACCCTGTCAAGTAGGCTGCTGGAAAAGATGCATTCGCGGTCTGATCCTGTGGACGCTTCTTATGTTCTTTTTTATTTATTTGCATTTCTAGCTCACCTTTTCCACCCATGAGCTCAAGGTGGCATACAGAGTTCTCCCCCTCCTTGTTTAATCCCCACAACAACCCTGTGAAGCAGGTTAGGCTGAGAGGCAGGGACTTGGCTGCATGGCCACGTGGGGATTGGAACCCCGGTCTCCAAGGTCCGAGTCCGACACTCTCTCTCATGTTCTGCAGCAAGGCAGGGCACATCATCCAGACGGGCCCCGTTTCTCAGCCAGGACTAAGAGGGAGCCAGCATTGCACCTGAGCTGTCCCGCAAGGAGGACCTTGCCATTCCCATGTATGAACTTCTGGAAAGGAGTTCAGACATTTCTGCCTCACCTTTATGTCAACAAGAATTCCAGTCTCACAAAGTTTCCATTTAAGAATCCTAAAAGAAGCACTGGTGCCATTAGTTCAAAGATTTTTTTGTCTCGTGTTTTTTTCTTTTAAAAAAAGCTTAAATAAATTACAATTATTGGCTTTGGCAGGCATACTCAAAGCTATATGAGAAAAATAACCCAAAATAATTCCAGAAATTATCTTATGAATCATCAACAAAGTAACAGTTAAAGAACAGTTTCTGTTAAAATAACACAGGTGCAGGCGTCAACCAGGGAAGCAGACGGTTCAATTTGTGGAGAGCTGTTCAGAGGAGCCTGTGTTTATGAAGTCTATTCATGCACAAAGAATTAACAGCTTCATTCAGCTGATTTTGCATTATCCGTTTGTTTGTTGATCTTATTAAACTCACTGTATATTTTGAAAACATGCTGCCAATGGCGAAGGGAGAGAGGGGAAAAATCTGGACTTAAATACCAATGACAAAAACAGTATTTTGGAAGACTGGGGGATCATATACTCCTCTAACTATTACAGTGGTACCTCGGGTTAAGAACTTAATTCGTTCTGGAGGTCCGTTCTTAACCTGAAACTGTTCTTAACCTGAGGTACCACTTTAGCTAATGGGGCCTCCTGCTGCTGCCGCGCCGCCGGAGCACGATTTCTGTTCTTATCCTGAAGCAAAGTTCTTAACCTGAAGCACTATTTCAGGGTTAGAGGAGTCTGTAACCTGAAGTGTCTGTAACCCGAGGTACCACTGTAATACTTTTTAAAGCCAAATACTAAAATCACAAATTTAAAATACAGCACACTTATACTCTCTTGCAGCTTCCCTCCAGATGTTGGTGGGCTCACAACCCCCCTCACCCCAGGAAGCAAGGCCAATGGCCAGGGATGAAGGGAGCTGGAGTCCAGCAACATCCAGGCGGCTGCTGGATGGATCAAGGGAACACTTTCAGCAGAACTCCACTGGTATTTCTGAAGATGAATTCCTACCATCTAGGAAAGTATAGAATCAAGGAACTGAAGAGCTGGAAGGGATCCCCAAGGGACATCTAGTCCAACCCCCTGCAATGCAGGAGTTTCAGCTAAAGCATCCATGGCAGGTGGCCGTCCAACCTCTCCTTCAAAATCTCCAAGGAAGGAAAGTCCACAACCTCCAGAGGGAGACCGTTCCACTGTCAAACAGTCAGAAGGCTCTTCCGAATGTTTAGTCAGAATCCATTGGTTAGGATCCTATCCTCCAGAAAAGGAGAAAACAGGCTTGTTCCCTCTTCTGTGTGACAGCCCTTGAGATATTTGAAGATGGCTATCCGATCTCCTCTCAGTCCTCTCTTCTCCAGTGTTGTTGACGAGCAGCAGCTGCTCCATCGGCTGTCACCACAGAGCTCCCAGGCGGCGTGCACCACGCACTGAGGCCCACCGTCCAAGGCCAGGACGGCAGGCAGGCTACGCACGCGGAGCGCCAGGCAGCAGCGCTGAGCTGGACGCCAAGCTCTGGCTAAAGCCTCGCGAAGCACCTGTCACAATGCCCATGGTGCGGCCCAGACCCGCCGCCCACCCGCCAGCCTCTCCGCCCATGGCCGTGCCAGGTTTACCTCAGCAGCGCATGGACAACAAGGAACTTCCTGCAGCCAATCTGAAACTGCACCAGCCTCACCTCCTGCCCAGAGGCGTCCGTGGCTTTCGATTGGCTGCAGGAGCTTCCTGGAGCCAAACCGAAGCCATGCCAGTATTGTGGAAGTCAGTCCACGCACGGCAAGGCGCCTGCGGCTTATTTTCAAGGAAATGCCATGCCGGTTTAGCTCAGGGCAGGGACTGACAGGATTTACAAGCCTGGTGGGCCGCATCCAGCCCCCGGACCGTAGTTTGTCGACCCCTACTCTATGGCATGCAAACTAAACATTTTCTGTTGTAAGTTAACTTTTCTGAAGTGAATTAACCTAATTTGCACAGAGAAACTGTCCAGTTCAACATTTCTGGAAAACACAAATCACTGCTTATAGCAGACAGTGCTTTTGAATTGTGTGGATGAATTTGGGGAGAGACTGCAGGTGTGTGGAATGGTGGAAGACTGTGGCAAGTTGGACGGTATAGCCTTCAGCTATTCTCTTAATCACAAGATCATTTTACTCAATTTTATCTTATAATTATAAGCTCCTTTTCCTAGCTGTCATTTGCTGTTCCTATTTTTAGGGTTTTATTGCAGATTTCTTTTGGGGTCTGTGTGTTTATTTTAGTGTAGTTTATAGAGAAGGGGGGGAAGAAAGTGAGCCGCCTTGAAGACTTCACACCAGAAAACAATATAACTTTCCCTAAATAAAGAAGAAGAAAATTATTGTTACATTACAATAGCTTAACCCTTTAATTCCTATTGCAAATGGAATTTTAAAATGCACAAACATAGAACAGCAAATGAAAAATACCCTAAAATTCCTGGTACTCTGAACACTTATAGAGAATTCTCTGGTTTACTTCAGCAAAAGACCAAAGGTGTATACTTCTCCTCATACTTTTTGTGGACCTCTGATTATTTGAATTCCGTCACTACCTTTATAAACAACAGAAAGACGGGGATATCCAAAACAAGCTGAATCAAAGAGTCACAAAAAGCCTAAACTCCAATTCCAAAGGATCACTAATACTGGAGAATGCACAAAGACGCACATTAATGTTGCCTAAACCTTTGAAAGATGTTTCAAACTGATGAAACAGCCCAAATTACACACAGAGGACACCACTCTGTAATATACATCAGTGTAATGGAAACTTTCTGCTGGGGGGCAAAGTCTTTGACAAAACTAGTGCTCCCCCCCCCCCCCACTGCTATCTCCTCCGTCCAGTTGCATAATGCCTCAGGCAGTACTTTTATCCCACATTCCATAATTAATGTTGAATGACAAAATTGAGAGGGAGTATTAGGGCATGTAATAATATTTAGAGAGAGAGAGGGGTGATTACCAAACTTCCTCCAGCCAGGAACCAGAAACCAAGGTTCCACATGTGGTTCTCTGAGGGCCTCTAGTGGCCAATGGCAGAATCACACCCCACTTCAGTAATAGAGAAGGACCATCTCCCATGGTAACATGGGGAGGGAAGCATGTGACTCTTGATTCCCTCTCTGCTCCATCTCCACAGGGCAATCTGCAGGAGAGGGGGGCAGGATTAAACTCTAAGCAAAATGCCCCGGGGTTTCACCTCCAATTTTGGGTTGTTTGTTGTCCCCTCTCCCCAGTACAAGATCCCATGCCATGACTGAGGCTGCTGTTGGGCTGTAACCCACTTCATTGTGGATTTTCTGGATTCTTCCCCCAAGAAGACACTGAAGTCCAGCTGACTGTTTGATTTTGGCTGCTAGAGCCTGAAAAAGGGGAGGAGGTAGCGGGGCAGCGGAAGCAAGAGAATTAAAGTGAAGGATTTTTATTTGTTGATTTCTTTTCTTTTCAGAAGGTGACTATAATGGCAGGGAAGAGAGCAATTCAGAAGCTATGAGTGAGACAAGGGGAAAATCAGACCGTAAAGAGAATGAATAGCAAGCTGTCTGTTTGGGATGGCAGGAAATGAAATTAGGGGAACACAGAGAGGAGGAGGAAGAGGAGGAGGAACCTTCCAGCTGCTCATGGGGACTTCCTGCCTTGGCCAGGAAAACAAGGCCTCCATACCTGGTTTCCTCGGGAAATACATATGGAGCACTCCTGCTGTTCTGAGAAGATTCGTTGTCTTCGTTGTTCTCTTGGCTGGAAGGCAGGTGGGCAGAGCGGTTCTGCTGGCTCTCCCACCGATGGGCAATATTGCTAATGGTTAATCGTTTCTTTTCCTGAAATGAGATACAAATATACAGTTCGAGAAAAGAGTTTGCTAAAGTAAAACAAAACAGCATTCTGGAAACTAAGATCAAAGAAATGGAATTACAGCAATCAGAAAATTATGTTGATTTCAGTTGGCTATCTGTTTGCTCTCAACACCGATTATTCCATCGGTGGCTTTTAACTAAGATAGACTCCCTACAATCAGAGGCTGCAAGACTCTCAATGACAGTTGCTGGGCAGTTTGTGGGCTCCCCATAAGCCTGTGAGAAGTAGGATGCCATGGCCTGTTCCAGAGAGGCTCTTGTCTTCTTACGGGTAAGACAGTGGGAAGCATGGGCAGACTACAGTGGTGCCTCGCAAGACGAAAAGAATCCGTTCCGCGGGTCTTTTCGTCTTGCGGTTTTTTTGTCTTGCGAAGCAAGCCCATTGACGGAGTAGCACAATTAGCGCTATTGGCTAAAAAAGGGCTAAAAACGGCTTTTTAAGGGGGGGGGGATTAGCGTTTTTGCTGCTAAAATGCTTTTAGCAGCTTAGCGATTCAAAATAAGGGGTTTTGGAGCAAAAAAAACCCCGAAAATTTTCATCATTTTTTGTCTTGCGAAGCAAGCCCATAGGGAAATTCGTCTTGCGAAGCGCCTCTGCAGACGGAAAACCCTTTCGTCTTGCGGGTTTTCCGTCTTGCGAGGCATTCGTCTTGCGGGGCACCACTGTAGATCAAATACTCTATAGCAGGAGTTCCCAGTTGGCCAAGTTCTGTGGAACCCGTTTTTCAAAAGCCAAGCCATGGACCCCCCTACATTTTCAAATGTTGATATCTCTGTGGTCATTTCTGTTATGTGACTGGTTCCGCCATACCCTCCAACATGTCCCAGAGCAAAGCCAGGCTGCGTCTTCCAGGCCATGCTTCCGCATGAGTCACACGACCTGCACAAGAGCATGGAACCCAAAAACAGGATGTCCCATGCCTTTGACGGGTATGTGCCTTGGTGGGTTATGCGGCCTTCCAAGAGGGAACATAGGAACACTTTATAGGAACATGGGAAGCTGCCTTATATGGAGTCAGATCACTGGTCCATCGAGCTCAGTGCTGGAAGTACCTCTCCAGGATTTCAGACAGGATTCTCTCCCAGCCCAACCTAGAGATGCAGTGGATTGAACCTGGGACCTTCTGCAAGAAGAGCCGGTGCTTTACCACTGATCATTCTTCCCCTGCGATGGAGGATGCCATGTGGTTTGTTTCCAGCAGGGAAGGAGCAGCCATAACAAGGAGACGCAGCTACCAGGGGGGTGGGATAAGTGAAGGGAGAGAAGGGCCCGGTTCTCTTCCATTTGCATCACACAAAGGCCACCACTTGGTACCTTCAGTAAGGTCTGCTTGTGGCTTTCACGCCTCTTCTCTTCCTCTTTTCGTAAGGCAACAGATGCCATGCGCCTTTCTTCTTCCTGGGTTAAAATAAAACAGAACACTTTGCGGTGAGACTCACGATGGTACTAGTCAAACTTTGCAAGGAGTCAGTCCATAGCAGGGTAGGGGGTCTAAAGGTAACAGGGAAGTCATACTGGATTTTGTAAAAACACAAGTCATGAACAAGCTTTCAAGTTCCACAGAACAGTGTGTCCAGCTGCTAAGCAGAAAACAAAGAAACAAACCCAAAGTATCCCTACTGGGTAGACTGTGTAATTCAATTAAAAGAAGTCCAAGCATTCCCATATTTTCCAAGTAACAAAGCAATGCTCACAATGAAATCAAATATTAAAAGGTTCTTAATAACAATAATAAAAATATGTATACCCTGCCCATCTGACTGGATTGCCCCAGCCACTCTGGGCAGCTTCCAGAATATATAAAAACATAATAAAACATTAAACATTAAAAACTTCCCTATACATGGCTGCCTTCAGATGCCTTCTAAAGGTTGTATAGTTACTTATCTCCTTGACAACTGATAGGAGGGCATTCCACTGGGAGGGTGCCACTATCTCACTACATAGTGAGGGAACCACCAGAAGGCCCTTGGAGCTGGGCCTCCGTGTCCAGGCTGAGCGATGGGGGTGGAGACGCTCCTTCAGGGATACTGGGCCAAGACCGTTTAGGGCTTTAAATGTCAGCACCAATGCTTTGAATGGTGCTAAGAAATGTATTGGGGGCCAGCAAAGATCCTTTAGGACCAGTGTTATATGGTCTAGGCAGCCAATCCCAGTCACCAGTCTAGCTGCTGCATTCTGGATTAGTTGTAGTTTCCAGGTCATCTTCAAAGGTAGCCCCACGCAGAGCGCATTGCAGTGGTCCAAGGAGAGATAACTAGAGAATGCACCACTCTCGCAAGACAGTGCGCAGGCAGGTAGGGTCTTAGCCTGCGTACCAGATGGAGCTGGTAGACAGCTGCCCTGGATATAGAACTGTGCCTCCATGGGCAGTTGTGAATCCAAAATGACTCCCAGGCTGCACACCTGGTCCTTCAGTGGCACAGTTACCCCATTCAGGACCAGAGAGTCCCCCACACCTGCCTGCCCCTTGTCCCCCAGAAACAGTACTTCTGTCTTGTCAGGATGCAACCTCAATCTACTGACTGCAACCCAACTTCCAACAGCCTCCAGATGCTCACACAGGATGTTTACTGCCTTAACAGGTTCCGATTTAAATGAAAGGTAGAGCTGGATCCGTATACAGATGAACACCCAGCCCAAACCCGCTGATGATCTCTCTCAGAGGCTTCATATAGATGTTAAAAAGCAGGGGGCGGCAGGACAGAGTTCTGAGGCACCCCACGTAAGAGCCGAGGGGTCTGAAGACTCATCCCGCAACACCACTTTCTGGACACAGCCCAGGAGGAAGGAGCAGAACCACGGCATAACATTGCCCCCAGCTGGCTTCCCCAGAAGAATACCATGGTCAATGGTATCAAAAGCCATGGTATCAAAAGAACTGAGAGATCCAGCAGAACTAGGAAACAGCTTTTCCCTCTGTTCCTCGTCTACCGAAATCATCGACCATCTTCCATTATTGGAAAAACTGACACAAAAATTGGAAGTAGCAAGAGGCCAAAAGAAACCTGACAATTTTAATGCAGTCTGGTGTGACAGTTATGGTAGAACAGTACTAATAGTTTACAGCACAGTTGTGCGTGCATGAAGGGCATATTTTAATTTTCCACCTTCCCCCTCCCTATGAATTTTTATAAATTCTAATTGTTATTGATACAAAGTACCTTTTACTTACGGTCACCAATCTAAGCATTAGACAATACTATACATAATTTCATATCTGTAATAATTGTAAGTTTTGGTATATACACTTTGACACATCTTTGTTAATGCATTCAGAAATATATATATCTCAATGCAACCATGAATGAATAAAAATTATGTTACCATAAAATATATTAAAAGGTTCTCCAATGCAAGTATCTTGTGACTCTTAATTTTAGATTTATTTTATTCATTTATATACATCTTGGATGTTTAATAAAAAGCCTCAAAATATATTTTTATTAAGAGAAAGTTCTAGAAAGAAGAAAATCTGTAGGGCTGGATAGACCCTGCATATTAAATGCAATGAGAGTATTCAGCAGGTGGTTTGTTTAAAAAATAAAATCCTTGCTGTCAAATTTATTCAGGACATACCTATTCTGACATTTTCATTCTATTTATTTATTTGCAGCAGTTGTAAGGATGCCTGTTGAGAGATGGTAATTATAGTAATGTTGGCATTTCCAACATTTTTAACTAAGCTGTTAAATAGGCTGCTAAAAGAGCCACTGGTTCAAAGTAAAGCCTGTTTAGCTGCATCATACCTTTGGGATGGAGGAATTGTTTGGTGCAAGGTTCATACAAACATCTTTGGAGGGAATGTAAGACAGCTACTAAGTTTCAGAGTCATTTCTTTCACGGTAAAGTTGAACTGGACCTATTATTTCTCTTCTGGGGAGCAAATAAAGCCATCCTCTCCAAATGGTTAATGATCCATCTTCTCACAGCTGAGCAAATGGAGATAACCTTTCTCTGGAAAAGTGATCAACAATCTGCCCCTCCAAAGGTGGTATGACAGGAAGCTTTCTCTGTCAAACTTACCCAATGATGTAGCCTAACCCAAAGTGAAATAAGAAGTGATGGGTTCTAGGAAGACTAGTTCCTTCCTCTTATATTAATTCCAGTCCAGGAGAACAGGCTGTCTCTCTCTCTCTTAATGCCTTAATGGTGAGGTGTTTATATTCTTGACATGGGAGGGAGTTTTTCTTTCATTCATTTGTCTCTTTCTGTGGGGGCTATTTGTATTCTTGTGTCTTTATGCAGTACAATAAGCTCACAATTTAAACAGGGATCGGGTTCAATGGTGGGTGGGATTGCCAACACCATTTCCCCCAGAACTCAGCCCCTTTCTATTTTTTTATATTTATATATTTTTATTTTTTGCCATATGTGTTAAGCTGAATGAGCACAAGTGTGTAAGTTGTGGGTTTACTGTACACAAAGGCTGGTTTCAAAAACAGCTTACCATGCCATTGGGGCTGCTGCTTGTGCTCATTTATAATATCTGTATGTTACATGTTGGCTTTCTACTTCAGAGTGGCTTTCAACAAAAATACCAGTAAAATTAAAATGCTGAATATAAAATGCAAACTTAACAACAGTGAAGAGAAGATGCATCTTAACTAAAGTTCCCAGCGCTTATTTATGGGAAGGGGATTCCGTAATTTGGGAGGGGGAGACCGCTCTCTCCAGCTCTGCCTGCCTAAATTCTGAAAGAGCCAATACCCAGAGAAGAGCCTCAGAGAATGATCTTATGGAATGGGAAACTCATACTGACACAGACAGTCCTTCTGCTGTCTTATCCCAAACAGAAATTCAATGAGTGTAGACCTCACTCCTTATGGGGTTGTCAATAAGACAAACCAGAGGAGATTGCTAAGCATTTTATATATAGAAAATAGTAAAAATACTCTTAGTAACTGTAGTAAGTTTTTTAAAAATAATAAAAAACACAAAACCTGCTGGCACTGTGAATAGTCTGGTTAAATAAAACTCCTTCCTTATTTCAAGGTTTAACCCATCACAGAGTTTCCCCCACAGAGTTTCTCTTACTGTGATCTTCTTCATATCCAGCTGTCGGAGCTGCATCATATGGTGGAGAACAGTATGCTTGTAAAACGCCTCTTGCGCTATCGGGTTGCCATCTAGGGTGATGTCTGAAAGGGATGCAGAATCGGCAAGGCACAAGATGTCATCAAAACTAGGTGAAAAGAAAAAGGAATGGAACACAAGTCACGGATCTCAAACATACAATCATCAATTTCTATGACTATTAACCTTAAAATAACCATTATTGATATCATTCCACTAATTAAAAGTAAGCAGTAACAATACTATTCCCCCCATCAAATAGAGAAAGGTGAATTTTTGCAATAACTGGTCAAGGTTTTTTGACATATTTGGTTTTATGTGACTTTCAAACTTAATGGGATGTTTCAGTTAACTTTCACAATATTCACTGGTTTTCTGTTGTTAAGGTTTGAAATGTGTGAATTGGGTTATATCCAGATCTGCTCCTGAGGGATGTCATATCAGTTACATCTATCACTGTCATGGTTTCAATCACTCAAATGTTTATCATGGCTGAGTGACCAATAAACAAAGCACCAATGCAGCTGGGAATGAAATATGCTCAGGAGAGGGCTGGCTGTTTCAGTTGCCCTTTTTTAAAAAAAGGAAATATATCAAAAAGTTTACATGTTTCCTCTGCACCTCTGCTTCTTTCTCCTGGACCCGCAAGCTTGTCTTTCCCATTCTCCCAATGTCAAATTTGCCCAACAACACCAATGCAGCGGCGGCGGGGGGGGGGGGGGCAGGGGGTAGCATAGGGCTCTCCCATGCAATAGGATCCTGAACAGAACAAAATACAAAGTCCCAACAGTGAACGAGCGCAAATAAAGGCAGGGGCTCCGATAATGGCAGGAGGGTGCAATGGCCAAAGAGATACGTATGTGAGACCACTGATTCAGAGGGGATTTAACTGCAAACCTTCTGGCCTGTTTGCTGGTCCCACTGTGGCAAGGGAGGGGGACACACCCTCAGGCATGCAGGAATGGCGGCTGTTGTTGATGATTTAAGCGGGAACCCAGAGGTCCTCCAGGTGCAGTGGCTCAGGGGATGAGGCCCAATGCCAAATGGTAAATTGGGGAAGAAGTCCATTATTTACTGCTCCCGGGCATCAAATTCCAGTGCAAATCCTCTATCTAATTTCCCCAAACAGATGGCCAGCTGGCAGAGACAAAAATAAGGTATTTAAAACACACATCAGTTTTTAGTTATAGGTTTCTATCTGTTTTTAGTTTATTGTTGATTTTAATTTTCTTGAACTTTTGAAATTATTGTCAGTTCTCTTTACTGATGATTTTATTATTTTTTGGAAAACCGCTTTGAGGGTTGTTGTTTTTACAATCAGTGTATAAAATTTATGAAATATATAGAAGTAACAGTAGAAATGACCTTCAGTTACTTTTATCAATAATTTATATTAATTGTTGTTGCTGCTGAAATTTGTATGCTGCCCTTCATCTAGCGATCTCAGGGCGGTTCACAACATAAAAATACAATAGCTCTTTAGAAGAAGCAACTTTTCTCGATCTCTCTCAGCTACACAAAATATAAATGCTTTTTTCTCCTCTGTTGTGCTAGATTAACTTTTGCAGAGAAATAAAATCTTAATCTAATATAAATGAATACACTTGACCTTAAAAGCTACACCTGCTACATCTTCCCTGAGGGATCTAGACCTTCCCGTGATTTCCCCCCATAAGTGGAGAGAGGACTGTGACCCCTCTGCCCCCCTTTCTCTTCATGCTGATGGGGGAGGAGCCCCCCAGCTCACTTTCTGTTCTTTTTCTACTGCATCAGTGGGGATTACCTCTTTCCCCTGCACCTTCCTTTCCCCTTCTGACACTGTTCTAGCAGCGGCCTGGCTGGCCTCCCCCGGCTTCACTAGGTGCTGCCCTCGCAAGGTACCCAAGGCTGGGGCAGAGGGCAGTCACCCCTGGTTGTGCCTTCCCTGGGGTTTCAACTTAAGCAGGTCTGCAACATATCTTTAAAAATGCTGCCATTCTTAGTGCATAATCCCTGCTTTAAAAATACTGCTTTATACACAAAAACAATGGCATAAGTGACAGCAATTGTGCAGCCTGAGGTGGAACCTTCACTACTTCAGGTGCTCTCCTGTGGTACATAGGCTCACAAGTAGGAGGAGAAATAACTCATGAAAGCCTAGAGATACAGAGAGATAGAAACAAAGATAAATGGGGAAAATACCAACAGGGAATACTGAAGGAATACAAGAGAGGGCTAGTCACAGAGAAGGAAAGATGGGGGGACGACCTCTGTTGGAAAGAAGATTCCCTCTTTCTGATGTACACATTTACGTGGACAAACTAACCCAGAAGGAGCATGGCCAGAGGTACAACTCCTCTTCCCTCATACACACACCCTCAATTATTACATCTCTATTTGAAGTGTCAAGAACTTAAGCTTCTACTTTAAAGAAAAACATAATATTAATGAACCATCACTTTTTATTTAAGCACTAAGAGTGATAAACACCATGGCTATCTCAAAAATGATTCGCCTAGAAAGTACCGTATTTTTCGCTCTATAGGACACACTTTTTCCCCTCCAAAAATTAAGGGGAAATGTGTGTGCGTCCTATGGAGCAAATGCAGGCTCCTTGGCTTCAGCAACAGCAACGTGAAGCCTCCAAAGCACAGAGGGAGTGCTCCCTCCGCGCTCCAGAGACTTTGCGTTGCTTTCACTGAAGCCTGGAGAGCGAGAGGGGTCGGTGCGCACCGACCTCTCTCGCTCTCCAGGCTTCAGGGATAGCTGCCTGAAGCCTTTGGAGTGCAGCGCGCGTTCCCGCTGCGTTCCGGAGGCTTCAGGTTCCTTTCGCTGAAGCCAGGAGAGTCCTGCTCTCCTGGCTTCAGCAGAGGGAGAGCTGCACGGCGCCCCTTCAGCGAAGCAGGAGGAGAAATGTAAGGGGCTTCGTTTCTCCTGTTGCTTCGCTGAAGGGACGCTGAGCAGAGAGGGGGAGAATTTTTTTTTCTTGTTCTCCCCCTCTAAAACGAGGTGCGTCTTTGGTCGGGTGCATCCTATAGAGCAAAAATACGCTAAGTTTTGCATGTGACAACAGAATGGCAAGCAAACAGCAAGAACATAACTTGGGTTACTTCCGTGAACAGAGCTGATGAAACAGTTTCCTGTGAGGTGACTGCATCCCTGCCTTAGAGCATTTGGAAGAGCTAAACCCTCCTGAGTCCAGCGTGACATCACAGGAGAATGACCCCTCCAACTTCACAGCACAAGAAACAGTTAGCAAACTCAGGAAAGGGCCATTTAAGTTCAGCCCCAGTCTAGACATTGCAGTTTTCTTTTTTCTAATTTACAGTCTCCCTTCCCCAAGTACAGAACTACCACCACCACAGCGGAACTTTGCTTGAGAGAAACTGGGACACTGGAAAAATGATGTTCAGTTACACTGAGCAGAAAGTAATTCTCACTGACTGCAGGGTTTACATCCTAAAGGCAGAGCAATATACCTCTGCAGTCTTTCAACTGCTGAGCCCAGCCAAACACTCCCTCCCCCTCCAAAAAAGTTAAATCAGGGTAGAATTTATGTATCATTCAAAGTGAAACACAGGGACGTGGGTGGCGCTGTGGGTAAAACCTCAGTGCCTAGGACTTGCCGATCGCATGGTTGGCGGTTCGAATCCCCGCGGCGGGGTGAGCTCCCGTCTTTCAGTCCCAGCTCCTGCCCACCTAGCAGTTCGAAAGCACCCCTAAGTGCAAGTAGATAAATAGGTACCGCTTTATAGCGGGAAGGTAAACGGCGTTCCGTGTGCTGCGCTGGTGCTGGCTCGCCAGAGCAGCTTCGTCACGCTGGCCACGTGACCCGGAAGTGTCTCCGGACAGCGCTGGCCCCCGGCCTCTTAAGTGAGATGGGCGCACAACCCTAGAGTCGGACACAACTGGCCAGTACGGGCAGGGGTACCTTTACCTTTTACAAAGTGAAACAATCCAAACCATAAAGGAGGGCGGGGCAGATTAAGCTGGAGTGTTGGTAGATGGCTGTGTTCATGTCTAAATAATGCTGCCAAATCCAATCTATGGAAGGATATGCACTGAATGTGAAGTTTAGGTTCTCAGCACTGTTGCAATACATAAACTCCTAAGTACTGAAAACTCTATCCAGCAAGTGGCACATATCCTTCCACAGTTTAAACTGCAGCCAACAAGCAACACTTTCACAACAAAAGAGTTACCATTTTCACTTATTTCAATTAGTTCACTTCCCCTTTCCACTTCTCCAGAACATAAGCACAATAAAACAAACAGCAGTAGTTCCACGTGGTTAAATTCCACTGAGAGCAATTAAAACCCCTTGCCTGCCTCCCCCACCCTCCCAATGTGTGAGTAATTGCTGCAATCCCAGGCTGAATATCCTGCAGTGAGGAATCGCTGCAACACGTAATTGCCTCTGAGAAAGGATGTTAGACATACTAAATTGTGATCAAGGGGAAAGTGCATCCAGGAAAGAATACATTCGCTAATTTTGAAAACAGGCTTAATTAAATGCTGCAGCCAAAATTATATAAAAACAGAATAAAGGAGGGGGTGGGGAGAATAAGATTCAGAAAATGCAGCTCTTATTTTTAAAAAGGTGTTTTACTCCTGATTTCATAACTAGGTTGAAGCGTAGCATAGAAAGTAACAAGCTGCATCTTAGTAACTAAAAAAAGGATGCTCAATGACCTGCACAAATGGAAGCCTGTAACTTCAATTAAAGAGACATCAGTTTACATGACAGTCTGGAGCAAATATAACAGGCTGTATAATCTAAACCCAGTTATGGCATTTTTAAAATAATGAGAATAATAGTGATTCACAAACTAATTCAGATTAACATTGACTCTGCAGTATCAATATCCGGGCTTTCTACTTAAGTATGGTAATGACATATTTTAAAACAGAAGAGAAACATTTCTTCTCTGTGCACTTAGAAAAAAAGATTAAATGTTTTGCTAAATTTTGGGTTCATAGTTGTTCTCTTTTTCCATATACTGTATCATTTGTCTACCAGTCAGACAAAAGTAACCACCGGCAAATATTTAATTTTAAATGGATAGTGGTAATAAGTGAGGCACTGAGAGAGCAAACGGATTCTCTCCCCGCCCACCAGCAGTTTCTGCTTACCGAGATATATTGTTAAAGCTGAGGAAGAGACGTTGGAGGCAGGGCAAAGTATCCACATCTTTCTAGAACGAGAGAGAGAGAAAACACCAAATTCAGCATCTGAAGGACAGCATGCTCTCCACGCTCTTGCTTCTCTGGAGGATGAACCATGCCTACTGCAATTTACTGTAACCTTGCTGCAGTGCCAACTGATGTCGAACACGCGGCTCCATCCCTCTGTGGTGCATAGATCCTCTTGGAAAATAAGCTGGACTGCTTGCAACAGAAAGTGTTGAGCAAAAGAGAGGGGAGACGCAGTGGCAGTAGATGCTGGCCTCTTTTTGAGCAGGCTTCTCAAAAAAGGAACTGAGGTGCTGACTCAGGGTTTCAGCTGCAGCGGAAAGCAGACCGCTATGAAACGGCAGGCAAAATAAAATCCAATTTTGTAGTCATGCTGTTGTCTAAAGCATCAAAGTGCTAACTCATGCATGCAGCTGTCCAACCAGCAGCAAGCAATACTGAAATGTGCTCTGCAGACATTTCCCTGCTTCCTCAAGTAGCTTAACGAGTTGGAGTCCCACCACAAACAACACAGAAATGCACTCCAGATCTCACAAAATGGTTATCAGTTTGTAATGCACAGCCTTTGTGGGAACACAGGGAAGGTATAAATATATTATTATTACAGTGGTACCTCGGGTTACATACACTTCAGGTTACATACGCTTCAGGTTACAGACTCTGCTAACCCAGAAATATTACCTCGGGTTAAGAACTTTGCTTCAGGATGAGAACAGAAATCGTGCTCCAGTGGCGTGGCGGCAGCAGGAGGCCCCATTAGCTAAAGTGGTGCTTCAGGTCAAGAACAGTTTCAGGTTAAGAACAGACCTCCAGAATGAATTAAGTACTTAACCCAAGGTACCAATGTATTATTATTATTACTATTACCACCACCAACAACAACAATATCACTTTAACAATCCAACCAATTCTTCCATGAGTCAGAGACGTTTATTTTTGCCATTGCCACCACCAAACTGATTAGTTTAGTGGGTGAGACAACTCTCCAACTTGCAATGAGTGGATACAAATACACCAAGATAATGTTGATAATGATAATGATGATTTATTAAATTTCTATACCACCCTTTATCCAAGGATCACAGGGCAGTTTACAATATAAAAACACAAAAATGTATAACATAGTAACATACAAAAACAATAACCTTGGTCTCCTTGGCTTTCAGGAGCGGGACAAATATGTGGGTCATGATATAGAATCATAGAGTTGGAAGAGACCACAAGGGCCATCGAGTCCAACCTGCTACCAAGCAGGAAACACCATCAGAGCCCTCCTGACATATGGTTGTCAAGCCTCTGCTTAAAGACCTCCAAAGAAGGAGACTCCACCACACTCCTTGGCAGCAAATTCCACTGTCAAACAGCTCTTACTGTCAGGAAGTTCTTCCTAATGTTTAGGTGGCATCTTCTTTCTTGTAGTTTGGAGACATTGCTCCGTGTCCGCTTCTCTGGAGAAGCAGAAAACAACCTTTCTCCCTCCTCTATGTGACATCCTTTTATATATTTGAACATGGCTATCATATCACCCCTTAACCTCCTCTTCTCCAGGCTAAACATGCCCAGCTCCCTTAGCCGTTCCTCATAAGGCATCGTTTCCAGGCCTTTGACCATTTTGGTTGCCCTCCTCTGGACACGTTCCAGTTTGTCAGTGTCCTTCTTGAACTGTGGTGCCCAGAACTGGACACAGTACTCCAGGTGAGGTCTGACCAGAGCAGAATACAGTGGCACTATTACTTCCCTTGATCTAGATGCTATACTCCTATTGATGCAGCCCAGAATTGCATTGGCTTTTTTAGCTGCCGCGTCACACTGTTGGCTCATGTCAAGTTTGTGGTCAACCAAGACTCCTAGATCCTTTTCACATGTACTGTTCTCAAGCCAGGTGTCACCCATCTTGTATTTGTGCCTCTCATTTTTTTTGCCCAAGTGCAATACTTTACATTTCTCCCTGTTAAAATTCATTTTGTTTGTTTTGGCCCAGTTCTCTAATCTGTCAAGGTCATTTTGAAGTGTGATCCTGTCCTCTGGGGTGTTAGCCACCCCTCCCAGTTTGGTGTCATCTGCAAATTTGATCCGGATGCCCTTGAGTCCATCATCCAAGTCGTTGATAAAGATGTTGAATAAGACTGGGCCCAAGACAGAACCCTGTGGCACCCCACTAGTCACTCTTCTCCAGGATGAAGAGGAACCATTGATGAGCACCCTTTGGGTTCGGTCAGTCCATGGTGTTTCTCACCCACATCATGACAGGCAAGATTGTTGATTTTCTGGAACACACAAACACCCCTTCTCTACACAATGTGAAAAGCAAGACTCATTTTGTCATGCAGATGTTTCATTCTCACCACCACAAGGTCTATGCTCAAGATAACAAGGATTAGTTGCTTCTTAAACAATTGCCCTGAGCGCACAGTCTAGATGGCTAATGTAGCAAAAGGTAGATTCTAACAGACAATGCAGCAATTTCAATCTATTTATACCCCCAACTCTCTAGCTGGATAAACTCCCAGAGTGCCTTACAAATAAAAAAAGTTCTTGCCCTCAGGCTTATAATCTAAAAAGCTGTGATATTAAAGGGAAAAAGGTCAAAGAGGAGAAGAAGAAAACGGGCAAACTCTAATACCAAATTCTTAATAAGATCCTCAGGACCAGCTTAGAACACTGTAGTGTAGAGGAAAAACAAACACTGCCAGCAAGGAGAAAACTATCACAACAATGAATGGCCTGGACAATTTTGTCCCTCTCTGATTTTCTACTCAAATGGACTTCATGGACCACATCTCTCCATATGAACCAATCCAGACCCTGCAATCATCATCTGAGACCCTTCTTCATGTGCCTCCTCCGTGAGAGGTACAGAGGGTGGCAACACAAGAACAGGCCTTTTCTGTGGTGGCTCCCCACTTGTGGAATGCTCTCCCTAGGGAGGCTTGCCTGGAGCCTTTGCTACATATCTTTAGGCGCCAGGCGAAAACATTCCTCTTCTCCCAGGTCTTTGGCTAATTAAACAATTTTTTAACTATTGGGGGGGGGGGGTGTCTCTCTCTCGCCTTTCCCTGCTGTCCAACTCAGAGCACCACCCCTTTTCTCTGAGCCATGCTCTTCTGCAATCCTCCTTTCCCAAAACCTCTTCCTTTCCTTGGTGTATGGATATCTAACCTCTGCTTCTCTTCCTTGCCTAGAACCTTCAGCTTTCCCTCTTCTTACTCAAGAACAATACAGTTCAGACAATGGCCGTCAGACACCTTCTGTCTGCCCTGACTTTCCATGACCTTAAGATTCCAAGGCTTGCAGCAATTCAAACATCCCTTAGGTATATCACTTTATAGATCTCCTGCAAAATATGTATTCATAGGCTCTCTCTTCAACTGAAGACTATACATGACAATATACATTGATACCCAAAAGAAATCGACCAAAATAAACTGATTTTTTTTGAATCAAATTTGTTTTAAAATTCCAAAAGCAATATAGTTCATTCAAATTATAGCATTTTTTTCTAGAGCAAATGGATTCAGTTCACTTACCACAATTCTGATCTGATTATATCTAAGATTAAGTTCCGTCAGTGAATCTAGTCCGTTCAGGTTTTCAATGTATGTTAAGCAATTCCGGGCAAGATTCAGCACTCTGAGGTCACTTAAATGGTGGAGATTTTCTATGATAGCAATCTGTTAAAGAGAAGATGAGGAAGAATGAGGGTTGTATCAGTTGAGCCCAACCCTTCTCCCCCCCCCCTCTAAGAATGACACCATTAAACAAGCAGCTTCTCTTCTAAGCCTCAACTGTGCCTCCGGATCTTATGGAGGTAAAAAAGTGAAATGTTTATGGTCACACCCCTATGCACACTTACATGGGAGTAAGCTCCACTAAGCACTGTAGGACTTACTTCCAAGCAACCATGCAAAGGATGAGTTAATTGTAGAGCACCAACTACTTAAGAAGCAAATAACTGAAATAATAGGGTTAGCAAGCAGTACAGCTGACATCACACAGAAATGGAGAACAGGAACAAGTGGCTAAGAATGAAGACTGGAACTCTCCAAAGATGGCTTCTTGCTAGGAGTCCCTCCAGTGCCTCCTTTCAAAAGAGCAGAAGCATTTATCAGAACAGCAGAAATCTGGGATTCATGAAGAATTCATAGAGATGTTATTTATGAACTTCTTCTGTCAGTGCTAATGGAATTCCTTCCTATCACAGCTTTCCTTCTTTCCTTTTTAAAACACACACAAACTATCTATAGATCTACACGCAGACACACACACACATATATGGTTTTATAAAATTATGTTAACTAAAGTAGAAACAAAGCATTAGATGAAACAGAGCTCAAATATTACAGTACGGTTTGAGCACACACAAGATTAAGCATGATTTTCCCAGCTTATCCTTCTCACTCATCCTTCCCCAACAACTAATACTCAGGATACTCCCCTCTGTACACATGAATTCCTTTTAGTAAAAAGCACCATGAATGTTAATCCCTTTTGAAGCTATCTAAGCCAGTGACCATCAATACAGTTTAAGAGAGCAAATTCCATAAATTAATTATGTATTGTGTGAAGAGGGATCTTCTTCTCTCTACCCTGATCCTACTAGAAATCAACTTCTTTGGTCGGCCTTGTTGTATGATGACACAAGAGAAATCTAATATTTCCCTATTGTTTTGAATAAATTGATGGGCAGTTTGCATGTTTTGGTGGGCTGCCATTTCTGCCAGGCCCAGGCTTCACTGCTGCTCCCAATACTTCCTGGGGAGGGCTCTGGAGCAAGACACCTTCCATGCTTCGCCTTCACCCTGTCCCTCAGCAAGTGAGCCTGCTTGTTGCAGCAGGTCCAGGAGGGAACTCTTCTCCATCAGCCTCCTATGGGCCCTTAGCAGGTGCTCAACTCTGCTGATCCTTGATGCCAGCCCTGCACATGAACTGACTAACACTTTTTGGTAGTCAGGTGGGTTCTGTTGCAATTTTAATGGCAGACTCTAATCATAAGATCACAGAATATATAGCCATGTTCCTCACCATAGCCATCAAAACCAGGTTAGTTACTAAATGGAAAAAGTGGTCAATCAAAATTGTATGTATTTTAAACTATTTCTGACTGTTCACACATTTTATTATTTTAAAAGGCACAATTTGTGTGCACATATATGCATTTTCTCTCTGCTGTGGTTGTCTTGATAACATATGTTTGATGTTCAATGTCTGTAGACCAAATAACCAAAATGACTGATTTAACTGATTCATTTAGTAGATCACAACAATCTTGGCTAAAAAGCACAGAACTGTACAAATATAATGAATCAACATGATAACATTATTAATATGTCACCTACAGGAGATATCAGTTATTTCATTTATTTGATTCCACTAAATAATCGTTTCTCAAAAAATAACTTGAAGTGATTCCATAGTGAAAAGATCAATAAAGGTAATTACAAAAATTCCCTATGTCAAACCAATTTTATATGTCAGAACAGTTTCAAATCCAATACAGTCACAGATTAGATAGATTTTCCCCTTACAAGGCTTGTTGAAAAGGGAGGGTTTTTGATAGGCACAGAAAAGAGAGATGGCACCTGAAGAGTAATGGAAGGATACTTCGAGGAGAATGTGCCACCACACTAAAGGCCCAGATTCTACAAGGTCGGATGACGTCCTAATAAGATGGTATCTGATTTTGTAAACATTAGCTGTGCTCCCCCAACCCACTGGATGTCTTTTTCGAAATAAAAAGCCCCCAAACACTTTAACTCTTCAATATAGTGAAGGAGCAGGTGGTTATCTAGTCATCTGACAGCCCTAACAAAATGAATGATACGCTAGACTCCACAGGCTGATGGCATGATTAACTCAATGTAAGATTCTGAAAAACTATGCAAAGTTAAGTTCCTTCAATTTAGCAAGTCTCATGAAAACAAAGGGGAGATGCAAAGCAGCACTACACCTAAAAAGCCAGCAACAGGTACCCCATGGTACAAACTGAAAAGCATTTATCACATTATACCTGATTTCCATGAAGGTCCAAGACATCAAGGCTTACAAGGTTATCCAGGTTTGATATTCTCCTTATTCTGAAACATTCAAGCATTCAAGAAGTATTTTTATTTCAAGGAGGGGAAATTTATTCCCATTTGACCCCTGCCCAGGCTTTAATCTACTATGGGCTTCTGTCCAGCATAACCAACCACCTGAGGATCTAATCCCAAGCAGAATGCCAGAACCTCCAGCATACACAGGTCCCCAATGTGAAGGCGAGGACAGTGGGATTCAACCACAGGTCTACCCCTGCTGCTGACGTAAATGGTAAAGCCAACATGCTGAACAGAGGCAGAAAGAAAGGGAAGACCTCCATACACCAGCTTGAAATTGTATGGATTCTGGAAGTGGAGTGCTTAGCAAGAAGGTGGATACAGGACAAGATGCAACAGCAAACTTGGGAAAACAGCAGCTTCTGAGACTTCTTGCGGTATTAAGCATTCCAATAAAGGAGAGTGAAATTATGAATCTCCTAGCAATCTGTTCCTGACTGGCACCAGGAACTCACCCTCCTCCAATCCAAGGGTGGTTAGAAGTAAATAAAGAAGAAAGCCCCACTTAATTCATAGTTACTTGTGGTTTGTCCCATATTCAGACTTGCAACTGAACAACCTCCCCTCGAGTTTGAGGCGTCTCGAGTGTGTGGAAGAGGATCTTGCATTTCTCCTCCACTCTCACCCGGTTCCCGGGTGAGACCAGCAGGAGTGGTGAGCAAAGCTTGGAAAGAGTCTCAGAGGGAAATGTTGGGATTTGCAGGAGCTGCTCACTCCTAGGGAGGTGGTGTGCCCTTCTGCAGTGCTGGGGGGAGGGAGCCTCACAGAAGGAGGACGATTTCCTCAGGCTCCCCTCACACAAGGCAGGGAAAAGCTGGCAGGGCAAAGTTGGGACTCTTTCTGAGGTTAGCTCCTGCTCCTAGGCTATCCCAGCCCCGATATTCTCAGATAGTACGGAGTCTTTATCATGGATAGTTTGGCTTGCTCTCTAGCAGAGCGCAAGCTGGTATAAGATACTCTGTTTTTCTACTTGTTCAATGTTTTATGATGCTTTTATATACAGTGGTACCTTGGTTTAAGAACAGCTCTGTTTACGAACTATTCGGTATACAAATTCTGCAAAATCGGAAGTAGTGTTCCGGTTAGCAAACTTTATCTCGGTCTACGAACAGAAGCCGAATGGTAGAAGGGCACCAGCAGCGGGAGGCCTCATTAGGTAAAGCGTGCCCCAGTTTAAGAACGGCTTTGGTTTAAGAACAGACTTCCAGAACGGATTACGTTTGTAAACTGAAGTACCACTGTATTCTATATGCCACCCAGAGGGATATTAATAGTAATAATCTTACTCTTATTATTTTTTATTATTCAAAGCCAATATGTACATTTCTGCCATCAAGTGGAAAAAAATTTGCAGAGCTTATTAGGGTCTTGAAATATGCATGCTGTCGATTTCACCATTTTTTTAAAAAATGTATTTTTTATTAAAGATTTATTGGTTTACAAAAGTATGTGCAACGCCTCTTTTTCCAAGTTACATTTTCTACAGATCAGTTTCATTTGTTGAGACATTAGTGTTACATTAGGAAGAAAAGGGGGAAAGAGGTGGGGGGGAACGGTAAGTGGGGTGGGGTCAGGTGGCGATGTTTCTGTTTTACTTAATGTATGTGGGGTTTTGTGTCAGCGTCGCTTGTGCAGGTTCTCTTTACTATTCACTTGTGTTCCTTTGGTGGTGAGAGGTTGGGATTGGCCTAGGGTGTGGTTGTTTGTGGTGGTCGTTGTTTCCATGTGTGAGTGGGGTGGCTGGGTGTTTTTGGATCACGTTAGCCATATTGATTCATATGCTATTGGTGGATTCTTGTCATTGTCTTGCTGGGCTGTACATGTGATAAAAGGGAGCCACACCGGGGTAAAGGCGTCTTCTTCTATTTGTCCCCGTGTCAGTTTGAGTTGATTGGTTAATTTTTCTCGTAAGGCTGTTTCCCATATTATTTGGTACCATTGGTCCATGCTTACTCCTGACAGGTTTCTCCAGTGTCTGGTTATGATGTTTCTGGCTGCTGAGAGTAGGTGGGTGATGAGTTCTTTGTGATGTGAGTGGGAATTATTGTCTTGGAAGATGTTTAGTAGGGCCAGTTCTGGGGTGATTTCTAATACTTGCTTGGTTATTTTACATATTTCTCGTATGGTTTTTGTCCAGAATAGTTGGATTTTGGGGCATTCCACCACATGTGGAGGTATGTGCCTGTGGAAGTGCACCCTCTCCAGCATTTTGATGAGGTTCGTGGGTGTATTAGTGCTAATTTCCTCGGTGTTAGGTACCACCTGTAAGTGAGTTTCAGAGTGAGTTCTTTCCTTTTCGTTGATATGGATTTAAAGGGAGGTTTAGACGACATTCTGGTCCACTGAGTGGGGTTAATCTATGCCTATGTCGTCTTCCCACTGTTTTTTGATTACGTCTAGGGGGTTTGTGGGATTTTGGAGTAGTATTTTGTATATTGCGGATACCATCCCTTTGCTGTTTCCCTTTGTCGTTAGGAGGAGGTTTTCGAAGGTTGTCAGGGGCCTAGTTGCTGCTGATTTTACTACTGGATTGTTTACAAGGGCATGTAATTGGTGGTGTGTCAGCCAGGGCATTTGGGTGTCTTCTAGTTTGTCTTGTATTTCTTGTGTTGATAAGGGTTTGTTATTTTGATAGAAGTCTGTTAGGCGATATAAGCCTTCGGTTTGCCAGGTTTTTATCTGGAGATTTTGTGCTGTGTGATGGAATAATGGGTGGTACGCCAGGGGAATTAGTGGGGCTGGGGCTGGGGCCAGTTTACCTACTTCTGCTTTCCATGCTTTAAGCATGGTCTGTGTGCACCTGTTTAGTGTTGTGGGAATTTTCCTCCGTTTGGGAGGAATGGGTATGCTGTGGTGCAGGTATTTTCAATTGTGTCCCTCTCCAGGTGTATTCATTGTTTTGTCTCATCTTCTAGTATATATGGGATTATGTGACGTACTTGGTTGGAATGGGTATGCTGTGGTGCAGGTATTCCCCCACCTCCCGCAATAGCAGGGAGGAGGTCTGGGAGAAGGGCACAGGCTGCGTGCAGCCTGTCCGCTGCTCCTAGAGCGGGGCGGGGGGGGGGGAGGAGAATCATATTTTCCCCCTTGATTTTCCCCTCTAAAAACTAGGTGCGCCCTATGGTCAGGTGCGCCCTATAGAGCAAAAAATACGATAATTTATAGGTTCAGTTTCACCCATGTTGTCAGTTTACACTTCACTGTACTGTAGAAGTAGCCAAGACTTTTGATAGCACAGCTCATGCACTGAATTTGGGCAAAGCATGCCTGTGTGCGTATAATTACATAATTTGGCCCAACATTAATGGTCTCTGTCTAATAGCCGACCAATTCTGTCTACTCCATTTGCTTCTACACTCCTTCCCACTGGCAGCCCATGGTCCCACTTGCCCTGGGCTTTGTATGCTTCTGAGAAGTTGGAAGGTTAATAAACATACCATAATATTTTGGCAGCTGAGGTAGTGACTTTTGAGGGTTCGTTTCAAGGTACACCTATGGAGATTTCAAAATCTACAGTCTGCATTCACCCCAGGTTGTGTTCTTGCTTAGGGAACAAATTGGCAAAACTGCTATTCTTTTTCTCATATCCACAAATTCTGTACCTTAGTTTGATACCACAGTCACCTCTGTATTGTCACATGTCCAAATTAGTCAGGGCTGGCTTTGACTTTGCAAGCAGACAGCTAGGTAAGTCGTGATTACCAAGCAATAAGAGGTAGATTATGTTGCATTCCGTCTCTGCCAACTGTAGGGGGACTTATTTGACATTACAGTGAACACACCCTATGCAAGTTTCACAGAGAACACCAGAAAGGTGTTTTTTTAAGTATGTCAAGGTCCCCTCCCTTTTTTACCTGTTATTTCCTAACAAAAGGACACGGAGGGACCTTAGTGTAGTAAGGCCGCTGATTTCCTCTATCTGATTATCATACAGATCTAAGAAAACAAGATGCTGCAAATTAGAGATATTCTGGATCCGTGTTATGCAATTATGCTGGAAGCTCAGCAGACGAAGGTGCTCTTCTCCATCAATAATTGGGCAAACAGTCAGCTTTTGTCTAGGAGGGGGAAAGTTTTAAGAAATGTTTAATACAGGTGACAACAAACACAGGGAATCACTTCTAATAGCAAACTCAAGCAAAGTGTTGGCATGACTGAAGCAGTGAGAAAAAAGGTAGAGGTATCAGCATACTCAGGGGAAGCCCAAGGTTTTCAAAACCACAAAAATATCAGGAATTCAAAAAGATTGCAATGAGGACAGAGCATGCACTGTAGCCATGAGTACCCATTAAAAGAGAAAACCAGAAAACCAGGGGGAAGTGGCAATGCAAAGGGCCTGATTTCCCAAACAGGTAAACTCCTGTTCTGAGGGAACATTTTGACCTCAAATATTCCACAGTACTTTATTCAAACTTCCGCTGTTGTTTAAATCCATTATTTTTCTATCAGCTTTCTCCATCCCTGCTTTATTCAACCTTTTGTGGTTATTTTAACCACCACTTTCCCCCACCCCTCAATGTTTCTCCCTTCTCACTCCCATGCCGTGTCCACTGCTGTTGTGCAACCTTCCTTCTCTTTTCTTTCCCTCCACCACCCTGACTTCATGGAAATCCAGGATTGTGATATGGCACTACAAATCCTCCTATGGGGGTTGTGCAGCCTTACCTTTTTATGTACATAGGAATAAAACCATTGAAGTTCTTAATACTAGCCACTGCTCATGATTTTCCCAGACAGACTAACAGTGCAATTCTATTCTAGTCAGAAATAAGTATCACTGAATTAAAATGGGGCTTACTCCCAGGTAAATGGGATTATGACTGTGGCCTAAGGCTGCAATCCTATGAGTATGTGTGATATGATACCATAACACCTTCTATGTAAACATGTACATTACTGTGAAAAGCATCACCCACCAATTCTATTTTTACCTTTCAAGGGTTAGCCTGTCAGAATGCTGCATTTTCTCTTCTGCAGTTCGGTGCACTAGGGGAAAAGCAGTGTTCCCATAAGTGATATTATCTAATAGAAAAATAAACATTTAAAGGAATTTAACTTTTAAAAAACACACATATTACCATTTTACTGTCCAATGATGCACGTGTCTAACTAGCTCTAGCAACAAACATGAGAGACTTGATGCCAAGGTTGCAATGCCAGAGTTAAGGAAGGGGATGTGCTCCTTATGCGCCAGTCAGAAGCAGTTTTGTTGGGAAATGGTTGTAAGTGACATGGCAATATGGCACATGGAAGGCAAGTATGTATATTCTAATTTCATACCTATGCTTATAAGGCCCAAATTAGCCATGACTATACAGGAAAGAGAAGTCAGGGTTATTGTGGAAATATTATTCCTCTTGTTGGGCAGGGCAAACTATGCATCTAGGTGTATAGCTACAATCAGCAAGTAGGCCCTGTTGGTAGTTCTGCCTCTAACTGCTGCCCAGCTCACAAGGACCCATGACAGGGCCTTCTTGGTGGTGGTTCCATCTGTGGAATACCCTCCCTGGTGAGGCGCATCTGTCTGTCTCACTCCCCAGGCATTTGAAGGCTTATAGGCACTGGCCAAAGCAACCATGAAATTAATAACTGTGAGGGTATGTATGTTACATTTATGATATGTGGGCTTGTGTTTCCAGTATAACATTAAATAAAAACATTGATGATGATGATGATGATAAAAATAATAATAATGTGAACCAGCATGGTATAACTCCATAGCCTTCCCCAACCTTAGGATGTTTTGCACTATAGTTTCCATTATCCCTGGTCACTGGTGACACTGGCTGGGGCTAATGCAAGCATAGGCAAATTCAACCATCCAGATGTTTTGAGATTACAATTCCCACCATCCCTGACCACTGGTCCTGTTAGCTAGGGACAGTGGGAGTTGTAGTCCCAACACATCTGGAGGGCCAAGTTTGCCTATGCCTGGGCTAATGGGAGTTTGTGCCTTCTTAATGTTTCAGACTACAAATTAGGGAAGGCTGGATTAAGAGTGCCAGACTGGGGAGCTGCAGGTTCAAATCCCTCCTTTGTCATGAATCTTACTGACCAATCACAATTTATCAGTCTAACCTGCATCATGGGATTGTTCTAAGGATAAAGCATGACTGGGGTGGGGAGATCCATGGAAGACTTGAATATATTACTTAACTATAATAATTAAATATAATACTGATGAATATAAATACAGTGGTGCCTTGCAAGACGAAATTAATCCGTTCCGCAAGTCTCTTCGTCTAGCGGTTTTTTCATCTTGCGAAGCAACCCTATTAGCGGATTAGCGCTATTAGCGCTATTAGCGGCTATTAAAGGCTTAAGGGATTAGCGGATTAGCTGCTAAAAGGCTATTAGCAGCTTAGCGCCTTGGAAAAAGGGGGTGGGGAGCGAAAAACCCCCTCAAGAATCGCAAGACATTTTCGTCTTGCGAAGCAAGCCCATAGAGAAATTCGTCCTACGAAGCACCTCTGAAAACGGAAAACCCTTTCGTCTAGCGGGTTTTCCGTCTTGCGAGGCATTCGTCTTGCGGGGCACCACTGTATTATATGAACTGGAATAAACAAGCATTGGAAGATATGAGAAAGGTGGAAAGGAAGATGCAGTGCCCGTTATGCAAAGAGGAGCAGAGGCACAGAACAGGGCTGAGATCTTTACACAGATGCCCAACGTTCAACCCAGCTTCATACCTAGCATGAAACCTAGCAATAATAATTGTATTATTATTTATTTATTGATTCATTCAATTTATCAGAAGATCCAAAGGTACTGGGATACAACTAATAATTGTACTTATTAGTTACTGCCTCAGATAATGAAGGTAGTACACAGGTATCGTGGCTAGTTACCAATGACAGCCTTACCATCCATGTATTTGTCTAATCCCCCTTTAATGCCATCCACATTGGTCACCCTCACAACGTCTTGCAATAGCAAAATTCCTTCTGCCCAGCCTAAATTTACCACCATTCACTTTCACTGGATGCCCCTACTGGGTTCTAGTTCTAGTGGGTTTTAGTTCTATGAAACATAGAAACATTTCTGTTTCTCCATATCAGCCACATCATGCTCACCTCTATCATGTCCTCCTTTACCTGTCTTTCAACAGACGCCAAATGTTTGGAGGCCTGCTTTATCCACCACATCAGTGCTCATCACTTACCTGAAATATTTGGACTAGCATTATGACAGCCCTGTTGAAGTCTGTATTTTGAAGGGTTAGGAAAGGAGGAATCTCCAAATGTTGCCAGAGAGCCTGCACCATATTTCACCTCCATGCCGGGAATATCTGCAAAATTTGGTGCTACAGGGACATACAACTTTTTACTGCGTGATAAAGGACTTAATCTTCCATCGGCTGGGGGGAAAATATATATATAAGGGTTATGACAGTGCTGCTCATCAAAATACAGAACTACAGTTGCAGTCCTTTGCACTCCATGGCACACTAACTTGGGATGAAGTCCCTTTGAAATCAGCAGGTATGCTATAATTTATCAGCTATACGTGAGAATTTCACAAACTATCATACTTGCTATGACCACAGTCTCCCTCCATGTGTTATAGACTCAACTTCTACATGCATAGGAGAGAGCCTACATGAGTAGAAAAGGCTCCACAGTATGGAAGTTACCCCTCCAACTCATGGAAAGCAACAGAGACTGCAGTCAGGGGCAGAGCTAGAATGATCATCTCCTATCCCCCTCATCAAGCAGATCATTATTATTATTACAGTTATTCATTGCTTACTACATCCAGTGACTCAAAGCGGCATACATATGTAAAAAGTATATACAAATACAAACACTTAACACAACACCAAAATAATAAAACACCAGTATTTCCTAGAACATGCATGTCAAATGTGGATGACCTGTGACTTTGGAAGCCCCTGCAAAAGTTTTAAGAACCTGTTTGGACTGGGGCTCCCCAACACATCCCCACTGGGTGTGTCAGTCACCCTTTTATGTTTCTGCTGCAGGCAACATCAATGCAACAGCAGTAAATTCACAGTAACTGTATCTGCCGTGTGGATCTCAAAGTGGTCCTAAACTAGAAAAAAGTCTATGGTTTGCCTGCAGACAGCTTTGCTACCTATTTCAAGAAACAGTGAGAAATTAAATTACAAATAATGAAAATATGCTACAGCTGTAAAAACATTTATTCTTTTCATGGTTGGCATGCAAACTTTAAGAAAGAGGAGTCAGTCTCACAATGTTACCTTGTTTTCCTGAATAGTTCTTTTCAAGATCATGCTGCAAGAATCTGTTATGAAGGTACGGCTGCTCTTTGTGTAATCTGAACTCAAGCTGCAACAGAAATTATTACAACAAACCATTATACGTCAATGCAAACAAATGAGAAAGTAAGAAAAACGTGGATCTGCATGTATTGGGACTGCAATAAGGCTGCAATCATACACACATTTTTCTGGAAATAAGTTCCACTTAACTCAGTAGGACTTACTTCTGAACATACAGGTATAGATAGGATTGCACTGTGACCTTGGTTTCAGATGTAGACTGGAAATTTCACATAACAGCCCAATGATATGTTGGTGTGGTTGGGAAGTTCAGTCCAGGCACAGGAAACTGGATACAGAGAACTACTTCCATATGTGGAAGGGCCATCACTCAGTGGTAGAGCTTTGCAGGCAAAATGCCCCAGGTTCAACCCAGGGAGGGGTGGACAAGTCCCCTGCATGAGATCCTGGAGAGCCGCTGGTGGTGGTCTATGTAGACCAGGGTTGGCCAACTCCCAGGAGACTGCAATCTACTCATAGAGTTAAAAACTGGCAGTGATCTACCCCCTTTTGGGGGGTTCAGGTCAAAGTTGTTGAACTTTTCTTAGGGAGGAGGAAAGCCCAGTTTTTTAGGGGTTCAGGTCAAGAATGCTGAGCTTTTTTCAGGGGACCCAAACTTGTTGAGCTTCTTTGGGGGGAGCCACTCATCTACCAGTGATCTACCACAGACGTCCAGTGATCTCCCGGTAGATCACGATCTACCTGTTGGACGTGCCTGATGTAGACAATACACACAAAGACAATATAAATGGACCAATCTGTTTCAGTATAAGGCAGCTTCCTATTGTCCTATCCATAGTTCCATTAAGTTGTACCCCTTCCCCTCACCACACATACAACCAACCATGTGTATGATGTAGAATACGAATGTACACTTCTATGTCAGTATCACATTTCATAATATTCACAACAGGGGGCAGTCAATGCCTCACTGTGCATGTGGGATTCCCTTACAGTTTGGGACAGAGAAGGAGATGTACAGTAAATCTGCAATTTGCACTCACTTTACATGCGCAATCGCAACATTACCTGGAGGGAATAAATAAGCAACAGAGAGCAGAGTCTCTTTGTTTATTTATTTCTACAGACACACATGTACACCCAGAGGATTTCCCTTGCTTACCATGCTTTGGGGAGATCATGGCAGGGCCCTGGGAAGCTCCCAGAACCCTTGCACCTCCTTCCCGGAGGCTGGGAAGCAAGGTGGCACCTCACCTACTGGGCTTTGGGAAGGAGACACAAGGGTTCTGGGATGCTGCCAGTTCTGGGGGGCAGTTCCTGGGTTTCCTGAATTTGAGCAATTTTGCAATTCAGCACAGACCCCTAGAATCGAACCCCCACATAAGTTGTAGGCCCACTGTATATTAACCAGCTGCTTTAATGCTATCCCTCATGCTGCTCAGATAGACCATTAGTGCATTGCATTTGAATGCTTCTTTTTAAAGACATGCAGACAGGATATCTTAATAATATCTATTAAGCTGTTCCCAGATAGGTAACTGAAAGAAAGGAGTGATTTACTGGAGCACACGGTTAATATGAGGCTGTGTACTCATAGATACAGTATACATTTAAAAGACAACCAAGTGGTGCCAGTAAAGAAATTGAAAAAGGAGTTGGCAGCAATGTGCCCTGCCTGGATCACCTATCAAGGCAATAAAAATCAGTAGCCAAGTGAAGTGCTGCTGTCTATTCTCACCAGTGATGTAGCGTATATAGATACATGTGTTTTCATGTCCTGGATCACTATTATTATTACTATTACTATTATTATATTTATATGCTGCCCATCTGACTGGACTGCCCCAGCCACTCAGGGTAACTCACAGGGTGACAACAAAATATATAAAACACAATAAAACATCAAACGTTTGATCAGTCATTGTCAACCTGGAGCCCTCCAGATGTTTTGGACTACAATACTCATCAGCTCCAATCACTACTGCCAAACTTGCTGGGGCTAATGATTGTTGTAGTCCAAAACATCTGGAGGACACTGGATTGACAAAGGCTACATTAGATCATATGGACAGTTACAAATCATATGGGAAATTTCATTGAAAGCATTGTACTCTATCATTTGATGACACAAAACATCAAATACACTGGACAACTGTGTACAGCTGTATTTCAATAATAAAAAATCAGGTCTCACAGGCTTGGTTCTTTCTGCTGCTGATGTACTCTGGAGAACCAGCTGAAGCCCATAATTGTTGGCCTGGAAATTGAAGAGGTATTAATAACTTTCAGGAATATATAATTTAAATAACAGAAGGTGAAGAATGCTAGAAAATCAGATACACTCTATAATCTAATAATCTGAAATAAGAGATGGAAGATCGCTAATGAATCTGCCACCACATCCAGTGACCAGTTTTTGACCACATGTCATATAACAAACATTCCAATGTATGCTAAAGAAAGATTAAAACCTCATATAGATATATATGAATTCAAAAGCAATGGAAATAAAAATTGGAACATAAATAATGATCTGTATGTGGTCACTATATGAATTTTACTGTTTAATTGTTTTTAATGATTTTTTAAAAAATACGTTTCTATTTTAGTTGTAAGCTGGCTTGAGTCCCTATTAGGAAAAAAGGTGGGATATACTAATAATAATAATACAGTAATAATAATAATAATAATAATAATTACAGATGAAGGTGATAACATACACTAGTGGTCAAAATTGTGGAAACCTTTTGGAAAAAGTGTATTTCCAAGGTTTAATGGCTCATAACACCACATATTTTTGGAGTAATACCATAAAATTATATAACCAATGGAAAGATAATTTAATGAAGAATGTAATGCAACAAAGTTTGTTCAATTTTCTGTATTCTATCAAAAGTTATAGCCAAGTAACCAGAAAAGGGAAGCACAACTTGCTGAGGTTGATATGCAGTAGCTTTCCTTCATTTGAATGTAGCCAATGAGCAGGAGTGTTTAGAGGAGTGTTTAGAGAACCAATCAGGTATCATCTTGTTTTGGCAATGATTCAATCAATGTCAGAGTAGGATTCAGCTACTGATGCTATGTACTGGAGATGAGAGGAGGACATTTTTAGTTGGTTGATTCTTTTGTGTTCTTCCATTTAGTGAGCTTGTAAAACGTAGTAAAATTAAAGAAATGGCACAAAGAGTTGACTGGTCACCCAGAAAGCCACGTAAAATAGTACTATTAAGTAAACAAGGCTACAGTTATGAAGAAATCAGAAGAAAAATTGGTGGAAATGCAAAGGTGGCATTTCTAATTTTTTGAAGAGGTATCAGGAGACTCAGCCACTACAAAATCAGGAAGGCAGGAAAAGGTGCACAGCAGCAAGTGATGATAGAAGAAATGAGAGACTGTGCCTACGTGACAGAAGAAAATCATCTGGGTGTATGCAAGATGACATGGTGCAAGGTAATGTGAAGTTGAGTGCAAGGACTGTTCAACACAGACTGCAGGAATATTGTCTAAATGCTAGAATTCCAAGGAAAAGGTCATCGTTATCTCTCAAACAAAGGTTCAAAAGAGGAAACTGGGCATGTTAACTGGACAGCGGAACAATCACAGAATCATAGAATCATAAGAGTTGGAAGAGACCACAAGGGCCATCGAGTCCAACCCCCTGCCAAGCAGGAAACACCATCAGAGCACTCCTGACATATGGTTGTCAAGCCTCTGCTTAAAGACCTCCAAAGAAGGAACAATGGGACAGTGTTATTTGGAATGATGAGACCCAAATCTCCTTGCTTGGTAGTGATGGCATGAAATACGTGAGGAGAAGAATTGGAGAAGATTTACATCCTACTTGCATTACATCTACCGTGAAACACTCAGTTAGCGTTATGATCTGGGGTTGTAGGACAGCAAAAGGTGTGGGCAGAATTTGCATCTTTAATGGGAACGTAAATGCCCAGAAATACATGGCCCAGACCTTAAGCCAACTGAAAATCTATGGAGCCGACTAAAGAAACTTGTTAGTCAGAACCAACCCAGCAACAAAACCCAATTAATACAGGCAATAATTCAATCTTGGTTTAACATTATTACAGCTGCAGAACTAAAAAACTTGATTCACTGCATGGGAAGGCATTGTAAGGCCGTAATTAAAGCTAAAGGTTACCAAACTAAATATTAACTGACATGGTGAAAAAAATTGTATATCTCATTTTTTCTATGTGTTCCACATTTTTTTTTTATGACTGCTGTTGTAATAAATAATCCTTCATAAATGTTATTGCATTACATTCTTCATTAAATTATCTTTCCATTGATATATAATTTTATGGTATTACTCCAAAAATAAGTGGTGTTATATGCCATCAAACCTTGGAAATACACTTTTCCCAAAAGGTTTCCACAATTTTGGCCACTAGTGCACAATAACAATAAATATAGATGTATGTGTATGAATTATTACATTCATTTGCATTATTATTACTATTATTATTATTCTATTTATATCCTGCCTTTTTCCAGCACCTTACTTGTTTTTGCATCCATATAAATAAGGATGAGAAAACGTTATATAGGTAGATGAATATTAAATATACGGATTCAAAAGCGTTAAATGCACAAATGCAGGAGGGCCCGTGAGGCGACCCCCCCCCCCCGCAGGCGCGGCTCTGCCTCTCCCTTTGTGTCTCCTCAGAGCGGGCTCTGGAGAGGGAGGCGCCCCCCCGCCCCCGCTTACCGAGACGGCGTGTCCCGGTCGGGCCCCGGCGACGGCCGGCCGGCATTTGCTGGGCACCATGGCAACGGGCTCCTCCTCCTCCCGCGGCGGCGGCGCCCCAACCCCTCCGGGCGACGGACGCCTCCTCCCGCTCCCCTTCGGCCGGAAGCCACCCGGCAGTCGCCATAGCAACCGCGGCGCTTCCGGACAAGGCCCCGCCCTCCCGCTCCCTCCTTTCTCTTCGAAGCGAACTTGCCGGGGCGGGGCCTCTCGACTTTCCTGGACTCCAACTCCCATCAGCCCTCGGCACCGACAGCGCTTGGCTGAGGCTGATGGGAGTTGGAGTCCATCAGCATCCTGGAGGGCTACCCGCCGCCTTTAAAGACGTCGGCCTTCGCGGGGACGCTCTCAGTGGGAGCACAGGGCTTTCTTTCGGTTTTGTAAAGGCGCCCCGAGAATCATAGACTGGTAGAGTTGGAGGGGATCCCGAGGGTCATCTAGTCCAACCCCCTGCAATGCAGGAATACTGACACGTGCCAGTCTCCCATCTAATTCAAAAGCATGCTGCACCCTGCTTAGCTTGGAAAATATGCTAGCAGTTTTGTTGCCCGCTGCAAGAGAAAGAGGCCATTAAACTTAATAAATTGTTGTTGTTGGCATCCATCTGTCTCAGGAGATAAAGGAGGAGTGCACTTGGAAGGTTACAGCACCAGCTTTGACTGGAGAGACCGATACAGGAGAGACATGTTTTGTTGCAGCTGGGGCAGATGAAGGTATCCGCTTGTGCCGCTGCAGATGCACCAGGGAATTTCTTCTCTCTACACTCCTCTCAGTGGTCATTCCTCCTGTGGTCACTGCTGTGGATACACAACATGTCTGTCTCCAGGTGCTGCCAGGGATTCCCACATGACAGGGTTAATGCTGCCTGCCCTCTTGTCATGTTGGCAGACATCTTTGCCTGAAGCCATCTCCCCTCCCAGAACGGGTCCTTGAGGATCCTGCCATCTTCCATTCTGCGGACATGACCAACCCAGCATAGATGTCTCTGAGACAGAAGTGCAAGCATGCTGGTAACATGAGCTTGGAACAGCACATCTTTCTTTGTAGTTCTGTCCTGCCATGTGATGCCCAGAATCTTCCTGATGTAGCGCATGTGGAAGAGGTCGAGGCATTGCTCCTGCGGCCAAATGTCAGGTGCAACCAGCCAAGTCACAATGGGAGTGAGGTGACACCTCCTGACTACCCTTTTAGCAACATTCACATGGAAGCTGGAGGTGTGGGTTGCATAAGGCACCTGCCTTGCTCCACCCCTATGGCGAGGGCTGGGGAACATGTGGCCCGCCAGATGTTGCCGGATTCCTATCAGGCCCTGGCCTCCGTGGCCAATACTCAGGGATGGGGGAGCTGGGCTTCAGCAGCATCTGGAGAAGATGCCATTGCGTTATTTAAGGACATTGGAAGAATCTGCTGGATTTAGTTGAGATTCCTGCACTGCAGGAGGTTGAACTAGATGAGCTTTGGAGTCCCTTCCAATTCTACTATTCTATTATCTAGTCCAGCATCCTCTTCTCCCAGTAGCTGACCAGATGCCTGTGGGAAACAACAAGGAGGACCTGAGCACAAGAACTGCTTCCCCTCCTGTAGTTTCCAGCAAGGAGTACTCAGAAGCATTGCTTCCTTCAGTTTTGGAGGCAGAGCACAGCCATCGCTGCTACCAACCATGGATAGACCTCTCCTCCATGAATTGGTCCAGGCCTTTCCAAGTTGGTGACCATCACTGCCTTTTCTGGGAGGGAGTTCCATAGCTTAAATATGCCCTACATGAAAAAGTACTATCTTTTATCAGTCCTGAATCTTTCAACATTCAACTTAATTGAAAGTCCACAAGTTGTAGGTAAAGGTAAAGGACCCCTGGACAGTTAAGTCTAGTCAAATTTGACTATGGGGTACAGCGCTCATCTCCGGCGTTCGTCTGCAGACAGCTTTCCAAGTCATCAAAACCATCAAGCCTCTTGAGCTTGATGATCCTAAGGTCAGCAATTCAAATCCACACAATGGGGTGAGCTCCTGTGGCTTTGTCCCAACTCCTGCCAGCCTAGCAGTTCAAAAGCATACCATCGCAAGTAGATAAATAGGTACCGAAGTTGTAGCGCTATGAGAGGCAGAAAAACTTTTCTCCATCCCTGTTCTTCCTGCCAGGCATAATTTTATAAACTTCTATCATGTCACCTCTTTCTTGTCTTTTCTCTGAACAAAAATGTCCCACTTGATCATTTTCACTGCCCTTTTCTGAACCAAGTTTGCCAGCTCTACAATATCCAAATGCGACTGTACAATCAACTTGTGTAATAGCATTCCATCAGCAGTTCCATTTTCCGTTCCTTTCCTATGATAGCATGGAATTTGCCTTTCTCACAGCTAGGTCAACATCTTCAGATGTCCACTATGACCCCAATGGCTCATTCCTGTCAGTTGCTGCCAGTTCAGACCCTTGAGCATTTAAATGAAGTTGAGGGGCTTTGCCCCCATATGTTATCACTTGACACTGGTTTAGATTGAATCACATCACCATTTTACTGCCTTTTCACTCCATTTGGATAGATCATTTTGGAGTTCTTCACAATATCTTTTTGTTTCAACCTGAACATTTTAGTATTGAAGACTTGGCCACCTCACTGCTCACCCCAAAGCTCTCTCCATTCCAATATCTGACAAACTGTTCCTGCTTCCAGCTTCTTAACCAATTCCTGATCCGCAAGAGGACCTCTCCTCTTATTCCATGGTTACTGCTAATCTTACTCATCAGTGAAAGCTTATTGAAAGTCCAAGGACACTATGTCAACCAGATCACAGCTGTCTGTATGCTGGTTGATGCCCTCAAACCCCTGGACTAGGTTCCTGAGACTTGCTTCCGATAGACCAGCTGACTATAAAAGAGACCGGTGGGGTTTGGAGGGGGGCTGAATTGTGGGGACCTGACCATCTGCCCGGCCCTAGAGCCACCATTGCTAGTTCCATCCCTGGTCAGCCCGGTGTGGTGTAGGGGTTAGACTCGGACGTGAGAGAGACCAGGAGTCGCCTCTCCACTTGGCCCTGAAGCTGCCTAGGGGACCTGGCCCCAGTCCCGGCCTCGCCGGGTTGCTGCGGGGATTAACCCCGAGGAGCGGGGAGAGCCCTGGGCTCCGGGCCAACGGGACGACCTCGCGCGGCTGGAGGAGGCGGGCAGCGGCGGCGGCGGGAGGGCGGCTCCTCCGGGGGCGGCGGCGAAGAGGCGGAGGGGGACGCGGCGCCTCCCGGCTCAGCTGGCGCTTGGGGCCGCGGCAGGCGGAGGCTCCGGGCGCGGCATGGCGGAGGCGGGCGGGCGGCGGGCCGGGGGCGCTGGCCCCGTGGAGATCCGCGTCGCCGCGGCGCCCGATGCCCGGCTCGAGGGCGAGGACGAGGACGCGCGCCTGAGTCTCGAGCCCGCGGGCAGCGGCAGCTGCAGCGACGACGAGGCCGGGCGGGACGGCGGCTTCGGCGGCGGGAGGTCCAGGTAGGGACGGGGCGCCCGGCGGGGGAGCCCCGCTTGCCGGGCGGGCCTGGCTTCCTCGCGCCCTTCGCTATCCACCTCCCCTTCGGGGCTGGCTTGGCCTGTGTTGACTCCGCGTTCAGCGGGGCTGGGAGTGAGCTGCGCGTCCCGGAGCTGAAAAGGTCCCCGGGCAGCGCTCGCCAGCGGGCTGCTATTTGGCAGCTGCAGAGCGAGTGGCATGTGGTGCCAGGCGGGAGTCCGCTCCTAAACCTGCTCCCGGTCTTTCCCCTCCAGCCCCGGGCAGAGGTGGGGTTTGGCTGGGCTGGAGCAACGCGGTTCCTTTCTTCTTCTTTCGTGAAGCCGTTTAGCGAGGCTTGACTCGCGGTATTTGGTGGATGATCCAGACGGCGCTATTAGTCCGCAACAGTGAATAAGGCTCACAATCCACCCGCGAAGTCTCCCGCTCGAAGTCTAGGATTTCTGCATTTGGGGAATGGAGAGGTGTCAGCCCTTGTGATGGGCTTTTGCAAAAGAAAAAGCCCGATGGCAAACTCTCCTTTACAGAAAGTGGGCGAGGAGGCAAAGAAAGATAGAAGTTTTCCCCCCACGAGCTTCCATAGGAAGTTCAGCGGTTTCCATCTATGATGGAGGGGAGCTCGCCCGGAGAGCAGGCGGGTGAATCGGTGGAGCCTCTGGCTAAGCCTCCCGACCTGTGTCAGCTACAAGGAGGCAGTTTGGATCCAGCTCAGAGTGACCAGGTAACGTGCGCAGTCACCCTTTTAAGCACGCGTGGCCGTGTGTCTGCGATTGCATTTGCTATAATGCACTTCAGCTCATATTCCATCCACACAGTAACTAGCACTAATTCAATGCACAAAGAAGACATATCTATTTTTGGTATCTTTGGACCAAAGAGATGCGATGCTGAGTGGTATCAGGATTCTTTTAAAAAAAATGGTGGCAGGTGTGTGCGTGTGTGTGTGGTACTCCATCAGGTCCACAGAATATCAAGAGAGCAGGCTTAAGTCTTTCCTCCCCTTCCATGAACCCCCACCCCCAACTCGAAGTGTCAAAAATTGCTCACCTGCAACTGTCTGTCTGTCTGTCTATCTATCTATCTATCTATCTACGGTATCTATCCATGATCATAGGAAACTGTCTTATTAAACCAAGTCCCCCTAGCTCCTTCCTTAGGGGCTTCAACCCGAGACCTCCTGCATGGAGAGCATGGGCTCTGCAGCTGAACTATGCCCTTCTCCGACAAACTCCACCATGAGTGCTAAAGATGCATTTGGTGTCACATCCAGTTTGGCTCTGCCAAGATGTGAAGAGAATGAGGTCCATAAAAAACCCCAAACCCAGTCCTCCTTATAGCTGCCCACTGCGCATGGGGCGCCCTTTCCGTGAAAACGTTTCTACCCCAATTCCTCCCTGTCCTGTTCTCCCCTCACATTTGCCCCTCTCCAATTGCGCAGCCTGGGAACTCCCAGCATTCCCTTCCCTCTGCTGTGCAGAAAACAACTGTTTAGCCAACACTGGAACTGTTCACATTGGCAAAACTGCTGCCACCTGCCTTCCACCACCAAGGAAGGAACAGAATCTCAGCCCTTAGTTCAGAACCCGTTCTGCCAGCGATGGGGAATCCGTGACTGTCGAGATGTTGCGGGACTCCCCCTCCCATTGACATCCCACCCAGCCTGGACAATTGTCAGGGGTGGTGGGCAGAGGGCCGCCCCCACAGTTCCGTTGACTCTGCATGCAGTTGGGGAAGCGGTGCGCACGTAGCTTTTGCCACAATCCTTATGCACCCTGGTGCTCTGCTTTGATGTGTTTCCTTCCCAAAGCAGCTTTGATTCGAATTGAGGAAAAGTACGACCTCGCGTTTTAAGCAGGCCATGTGTGCACAGCCTCAGAGTGTTGCAGCATCTGGAAGAGAGAATAACATCCTCCTCCCCGCGCCCCCCCCCCCCGCCGTCGGGCCCGCCTTCCCTTGCCCCCCCCCCCTGCATGATGTTTTGCTATTGCTCCATATTCGCTCCTGCTATAGATGCTGTTAAAGCACCCCCTTCCCTAAACAACGCAGAGGCTCCCCTGCCAAGGGGCGCGCGGGCTAGCCTCTCCCCCCGGCAAGGAGCGGGCGGGTGCCCCGCATCCTCCAGGGGATCCTAGCGCAGTAGCTGACGCAGGCGCCGCGTGACGCGACCCAAGAGGCTCCCAAATCCTGCAGGAAGCGGGGCGCAACTGGAGCCGGATGTTGCACCAAGCGGCGCTGGCCCTGTCCTCCTCCTCCTCCTCCTCCTCCGGTCCAGCCCATGCGATGCCGCAAAGTCGCCTTTGGCCGGGAGCCTGGGAGACGAGGTTCCCCCCGCCCCGCCCCAGGGGAGAGGAAGGGATCTCCTGCTGACCTGGCACTGGCGGGGGGGGGGGGGAGGTGCGCTGCGCTGTAATCTGATGCCCCCGAGGAGGAGCGGATGAGCAGAAGGAGGTGACCTCCGTTACTTTTCCATCCCGCGAAATCCGCCTGGCTCTGCTCCCTGGTGCGCTGGGAGGGGGTCAGCAAGCCGCCTTCGGAAGCGCTTACAAGTTCGGGGTGGGCAGCCGGTGGCCCCCCAGATGGTGCGGGGCTTGAACTCTCCGGTGGGGAGGGTTGATATTCAGCAACACCTGGAGCGCTGCACCTTCGCCAGCCTTATTACCGATGTGGTCCTCCAAGGGGGGGGGGGCGGTTAATGCCGCCAGCTAAGGATGTGCCAAATGGGTTTTTCTCCACCACCCATAAAGTTCTTCTTTCATGAAGAACGGGGGGGGGGGGGCTTGGAGGTCCTTTAGTCCTACCAGCTGCTCAATGCAGGATCCACAGTTACAGCCTCCCCGACAGATGGACCTCCCGCCTCTGCTTAAATACCTCCAGTGAACTATCTGGTTAGATATTCTAAGATAAGATAAGTAGAATTATTTGTAAGTACCAAATTGGCCTAGGAGTTAAATATGTTAAATTGTATAACATTATGGATAGAGAACACTATGAAGAGAGAGACAGATGTTATTTGAATAAGTTAATTTTATTCGAAATTAGATATTGGAAAACTGCTACAATGAATTATATGGAAACTCAGCTAGAGAGACTTGAGGAAGTCATTCAATAATGATAATTAAAGTGGGATGTTAACAGTTAGGATATATGTTTGTTCATTTGTCTTTTTTATATTGTAATGTTTTTATTTTATGTTTCTTATAAATTTGGAAAATTAATTTTAAAAAATAGGGGGGGGGGAGTTTGCCCCACTGTCAAACATCACCACTGAGATGCTCTGCCTCATGTTGAGCCCAGATTTGGTTCCCTGCCTTTCCCATACACTGAACATATCTATTTTGTCTACATAACAGATGTTTGAAGTCAGATGTTTGAAGTCAGCTTATCCTCTGTGCCCTTAATGTTCTCTTCTCCAGGTTAGATATACCCATTCCTTGTAAGGCTTTGCTTCCAGGAACCCCTCTGGACCAGGAACCCTGTGGCCCATGTAGTCTAGCCCAGCATCCTTCTTACCATGGTGCCAAACCAAATGCCTCTAGGAAGCCCATAATCGGGCCCCAGAGTGAACCCCTCTGTTACTTCCTAGCACTTTATCTTCCCTTGCTAGATGTGCAGGTTCCACTCCTCCCTGAATTTGCCTGATTCACTTTTAAAGCTATCTAAGCTAATAGCCAGCACCACCGCTTGGAACAGTGAACACAGAAACCTAAGAGAAAGTAGCTTCCTTGATGAAATGTTATGGAAGAAATACAGTAAGATGAATGAATCAAGAAAGGAAAGTCATAGATTTAGGGAAATTGTGTCATAACAAGGTGATCTAAAGTACATAACAAACAGCAGACACAACCACTTCTAATTCTATTGCAAATTCAGTTCGGGGTCATTAATCTTATGATTCTCCTGTGCAAGAGAGGAATGGGCAGTGGTGCCAGGGCAGGACTTGGGGGCAGATGCACAGTGCCCCACCTGTCCAAATGAGCAGGAGGACTCCCAAGGGCAGTAGGACCAGCTTATCACATTTTGAAGTGGGGGGGGGGGGAGGGAGAGAGATTGAAACCATTAAGTCCAAATTCTAAAATCACCTAACTGCACCACTGGGGACACCAAGACCTGTCACCTTCCACACCCTTTAACTGGAGATTGGACTACACTTTACAAATCCACTTCAGACCATGGGTTCTTTAACTGAAACTCACATCAATGTGGTTTGACTTTCATTTCAGGGAGTGTATGAGTCTCTGCTTGCTATCGCCAAATGACACTTGGCGAATGGGGGTGTTTTGGCTGTGCTGGATGTATGGGTGTGTGTTGCAGTCTTATGCAGGCACGCACGCACGCACGCATATGAACGAGTGACCTGCTGGGCACCTGTTTCCATCAAGACTCTGGAGCAGTGGGCAGGTGGTTGTTTTCATGGTGGAGGAAAAAAGATTAGGGTGGCTGCATCACTCAGAGATTAGTGAAATAGGGCAGGACGGCCTGTTAGGAAGCTGCTGTTAATTAGTGTGATTGGCTTGTTGAAGTCTCCCTCTGGACTGTGACGCACTACTGGCTGCTTGCAAGGAGTCACCTAGAAATAAATGGATCTGGAAGATCCTAGGCATAATCTTGGATTGCCGCTGTCTTAATGAGCTGACGCTGGGCATCCCCCATAGCAGTGGCGTAGAATAGTAGCTCTGCAGCATTCTGTGCCTGTCTCTCCCTTCTTCCCCTACTACTGGTTTCACTTGACTTTTGAATAGGTTTCAATCATGCATACATTTGGAGGGTGTGTAGCGTTGCGGGGGGAGGGACAGGGAGAGATCTAAATGAACTCTGGATAATGTTTACCCAGTAACAAGGACTCTGGGGTAGGAAGCAGAATAGCTTTTGCTCAGTAAGTAGGAAGCACATCCAGAGTCCCACCTGGGCTTGCTAGCATGGCCCAGCAGAGAACTAACTGATAGCCGTAACCCAAATCAAATGGTGTGTGTGACCTGAAAAACTTTCTGGTAAGCTACAGAATTGTTGCGAGGGGGTGCCAGAAGAAAGGGTCTCTCTCATTCTTGTCCCACCAGCATCCAAATCATGTTTGGTTAGAAAATAAAGAGGAGCCTCCACACAGTGGTTCTCCCACCTAAGAGAGTCCCTCCTTTTCCATAGTTCAAACCATGTTCAAGGTGGCTTTCAGCATGAAAAATATATATGTAATTACAACATAACAAAAGTAGTCATAAGGAATAAATAAAACATCAACAAAACACACAAACAAATCCAACAATTTACACATACAAAAATTTTATATCAATAAAAAACCCTAAACACTACCCCTGCCCAATGCAGACACCAGCAGAAGAATTTCCCTTTTTTAAGGTGGCTTTTTGCTACACTATGCTGACTTGCAGACAGCACTCTGCATTTGTAAGAAATAGGTGCTGTTCCCCTGTGACAGTATTCCCTTGCTGGGTGGAAGTCCTTGATGCACTTGAACTGCAAGGGGCTTACTTCTGAGTAGACATGCAGAGGGTTGACCTGAAGCAGTACCATCTCCTTGTTGGAAAGTATGACTCAGAACAAAGAGATTTTCAGGGGTACTAAGGAGATCATGGCCCGTCTTAGACTCTCCGTACACACATACCCTCTATATGCTTCCTCGTTTCTGGCAGGTGCAAAAATAGCATGCTAACAGGGTGAGATTGGATGCCCCATCGACCTCACCACCCCATGACCACCTTAGTGCCTGCAGGAAACTACACGCAACATTTTCTATCCTGAATTCTGCTTAATTCAGTAAATAAGCTATACTGGTGTGTGTTGCATGTGTGTAGAAACTAGTCTTGGGTACCATCGTGGTAACTTTGTGAACCTGGACGCTAATGGGATTTCATTAACTTATTTTATTTTTGGTATTTCTTACCCACCCTTCACCCTAAGGTCCCAGAGTGGGTCATGTTAGCTAAATTACAACCACAAATTAGTGAATAATCAGCAAACTATAAAACAACAACATCTATATATCTATATCTATATCATCTATATCTATATCATCTATATCTATACCTATATCATCTATATCATCTATATCTAAGGTAAAGGGCCCCTGGATGGTTAAGACCAGTCAAGGGCGACTATGGGGTTGTGGCTCTCATCTCGCTTTCAGGCCAAGGGAGCCGGTGTTTTTCCACAGAAAGCTTTCCAGGTCGTGTGGCCAACAGGACTAAACCACTTCTAGCTCAACAGAACACTGTGCCAAGTGCCAGAGCGCATGGGAACGCCCTTTATCTTTCCGCCCCAGCAGTACCTATTTATCTACTTGCACTGGTGTGCTTTCAAACTGCTAGGTTGGCAGGAGCTGGGACAGAGCAAAGGGAGCTCACTCCGTCACAGGGATTCAAACTACCAACCTTCCGATCGGCAAGCCCAAGAGGCTCTGTGGTTTAGACCACAGCGCCACTCATGTCACTATCTATATCTATATCTATTTCTAGAAGAAAAGGTGCCAGAAGTCACAATGAATGTGAGTTCCTGCTGAAAAAAAGCCATACACACATAAAAAATCCCACTGTTGAAAGGAACGACAACTAGAGTACATTTTTCCTGCTCTTTTACCCTGATCCCTTAAGACCCTCCTGTGTCTCTTTCCACTCTTGGAAGGAAAAAGGAAATGCTTGCGACTTTTACATGTGCTTTGGAGAAGGACATAACACCAGTGTTTCCAGCCCAGTTGAGCAGGGAAGTGTTATACACATGTGGTCTGCACTTTCCTCTCTTGGAAAGTAAAATAACAGCTGTTTCTAACCTCCTTTACCAAGTCAAGGTGTTGCTTTCCCTTCCGGCTGCCACCCTTGCAGAGCTGTCATTTGCAAAATGCAGCTGTTAATTCCCAAATTATATTTTGGCTGTTTTAGAAATGCGTACGCAACTACTGATATAAAGTTGAAGTGTGTGTGTGTTTCTCTCTCATTGGCTGAGGCAAACAAAATTGTCTCAAACCCTTTAAACAAAAGTTGAGAAGGAATCCTAGTGACTCAATGGCAGAGCGCCAGACAGCTTCTGGTTCAATCTCAAGAAGCTCTGCAACTTGAAAGCTCCCTAAGGGAGCTGGACATGTTTAGCCTGGAGAAGAGGAGGTTAAGGGGTGATACGATAGCCATGTTCAAATATATGAAGGGATGTCACATGGAGGAGGGAGAAAGGCTGTTTTCTGCTGCTCCAGAGAAGCGGACACGGAGCAATGGATCCAAACTACAAGAAAGAAGATTCCACCTAAACATTAGGAAGAACTTCCTGACAGTAAGAGCTGTTCGACAGTGGAATTTGCTGCCAAGGAGTGTGGTGGAGTCTCCTTCTTTGGAGGTCTTTAAGCAGAGGCTTGACAACCATATGTCAGGAGGGCTCTGATGGTGTTTCCTGCTTGGCAGGGGGTTGGACTCGATGGCCCTTGTGGTCTCTTCCAACTCTATGATTCTATGATTCTATGAAAGGGCCAGGCAGCTGGTGATGAGAGAGGGCCGTTTCTTCCTCACCCCCAGGAAAGTCAGCTGTCAATCAGAGTGGAAAATCCAAGGCTAGAAAAACAGTCTAAACTGGCAAGAGGCAACTTCCTAGTGCATAGCGCACAAGTGTCCCATTTTAGGTGGGACATCCCAGATGGACAGAAGCCGCCCAATCCTGGATGTCCCATTTTGACTCCTGTGCTCTGGCCACACCAGCGTGTGGGACCCAAAGACAGGCGTTTTTTTGTCCTGCCCTGTGGTGTGAGTCAGTTGGCTCACACCAGAGTGAGGAGGGCGGGAGGGTAGCAGCTTCTCCCTTGGGTGCCAGTTGACGCAACTTTGGTCAAGGCCTTGGAGGAGGAAGAGGAGGCCACAGAGGAGGAGGTTGCAGGTGAAGGTGTGGGGGAAGGCAGGGTGGCGGTGGGGTGGCAGTGGCAGCGAAGGAGCAAGTGGGTGAAGGAGCCGGCAGCTGGAGGGGGGCAATGGAGGGGGTGCCCCGATTTGCCCTCCTGAAATGTGGGGGCGGTTATGCTAATGGCACCTCTTTAAGAAACAAGGCAGCGAAGCAGGCCTTGAGAGTCCATGACATTAAAGGTTTCCATTCTTTTGAAGTCCAGGCGTAACAGCTCACTCAGCTGTTTCTTCACTGGATTGGGCAGGTTATACATATATGAAAAATAAAAAGAATAGTTGCACCCAGTATAAAATTATAAGTGCACAAGGTAATACAAGACATGAAAAAAAAAATAATTGTTAAGATACACCCGTGTAAAAAAGATAAAAGAATAAAAAGAATTTTTAAAAAGACAAAAGAGGAAAAGAAGAAGAAATCATAAACATTACGAGATTGTTATTTCACTTATCCTAAACCTAACCTAATACAGTGTATAAAAATGATTTCCAAATATGTATCATTAAATTTGTCCATGGCAAGTCTATGTTTGTACGCAACTTGTTCATGTGTTGCAAGTTTATACTGTACATATTTTTTTTCCTATTCGTTGAAGGGAACCTCATTTTTTTCTTCCAGTTCATCAATACCTGTATTTTTGCCGTAGTAAGGGTGCAGAGAGTCCATTCATATTGTCCCTTTGTTAGTTTCCATGTATTTGGTATATAATTCAAAATGATATTTTCTTCTGCAAATCTAAGAGTTTTCCATACAGTCACATTAATCCTTTCTATTACCCTCTGCCAATGTAGAACATTGTAAGAACATATATTTTAAAGAAGCATTGTCCTTGTTACATCTCCAGCAGCTCAATGTCTTAGATAACACTTTCATGAACAAATGTAATGGAATCCAGTAAATTCTAAATATTATTTTTTTGTTGTATGAGTCTTAGTTTAAGGTCTAGAGACACCCCTGTTAGAGAATACAGTTTCCCATTGCTTGGTTGAGATTGAGACTTCAAGTTCTTTCTTACACTTCCTCCCTTAATATCTGTATTTCAAACTGGTTTGCTGCTAAAAAACATTTGTATAAGGTGATAGTGGGGTGTGTTACATAAGAGTTAATCAGCTGTTTTAAGCTCCAGGTCCATAAGTGGTAGTTAGCCAATCCTTTATCTGAACATATTGCCATTGAGCATTTAAGGGTAATTCATATTACCCTTAACATAACTCTTAACAAAGAGTATACATAAAATTCATCCTTCTCGTCTATCAATTGGCCTAACGTTAATATGGCTGAATTTATTCAGCTCTTCCATATCCCCATTTATTTCCCTATTTTTAGAGTCTGCTCTCCCCACAAAGTCATTTTAGTGTGGGAGAAAAGGTCAAATTATTTTTTTGGACATGTGTTGCCATATTATTCAAATTGATGAAAATGTTTCAATAGCATCTCAGGTATTATTAATGGGTTTTGATCCAAGTGCTCCCCATCTTGCTAGAGGGTATACATAGCAGTATTCCAAGGTAACCTAGTTTGGACAGTTATTATCAGTTATGGGTCTCCAGAATCAAAAGCGAGGATTCCTGTTCTGAATCTCAGTTGGAAGGGACCAGTGCCACCAAATGTCCAGCTTCTAGTTGAAGCCAGCTGGGCCTCTGTAACATGGGGGACAACCTCCAGAAGATCTCCATCGTAGAGCTGGGATACAAGGGCTCAGGCAACCCAAGCCCCTCTGCATTCTGCTTCTGCCCAGTGTGGCTGATGGAGCCTCCCTTTTGAAATGGCAGGAATGCATCTGCTATTGAATCCATGTGTGTATGTGAGCAGTGGAGCAGGTGGAGCAGGAGAACCCCAATGCCTCCACAGAGCCTAGCAATCTGCATTTGAAATATCCAGTGGGGGGTGGTAAGGGAAGAGGAGGGGTGCAAAATTATGGAGATGGAGAAATCCAAAAAAGAAATGATCAAGGAGCCAGAAAAACAACCACATTAGATTGTGACTCATCTGCCTGTGAGTCATCAGACAATCCAAACACAGGCACACGTCAAGGCTAATCCTATGTTCTTTGCCTCCCCAAAGCTGTTGAGGCACAAGAGTATATTGCACCCTTCAGTGTGATATATCTGAAAAACACAATCTATGTTTTTAAATGGGGGGGGGGGGGGAGAGCAGTATTCAGCATCTTTGCTCTCTTTTTTCCCAGACCAAGTGACACTTGTAAGACAACAGCACTTGATGAATCATATCTCTGGTGGGCCATCCGTTTATCAAGACCTGGCATAACTCCATCACTTAACAAAGTAGTTTTTACTGCCCTTGAGGACTAGAGAGAGGTGACTAAAACATGTGGTTTTTGTTTGCAGAAGATGTAGTGATGGATAAGGCTGTCAGTGGGCACTGTTAATATTAGGAAGGGGCTTTCTCTGCACTGTTTCTGATGCCTGCTTAAAAACTTTTATGTTTGGGCAAGCCTACCCAGACATGTAATTCATATATATATATATATGTATTTGTTTTTAAATGGTTGACTTTGAGCACCCTCTCTCTGTCTCTCTCCCTCTCTCTCTATATATGGGGGAAGACACCTACATGTCTCCTGTTAGAAAAGCACACTTCCATGTATCTGGGGATTTTATCAGTATTTTCTTTGGAATATTTCATATTGTTTTATGTAAAGCACTTAGAGACTTTTGTTGATTAAAAGGTATATAAATAGCCACAAAAATAGCCACGATGGCCGTATGCCCCCTCCAGTCTTGGGCCTGCTTAGGGGCACAAGAGGTGAGGGGGCTGGTCCTCTTAAATCCTGCCTGTGGGCTCTCCAAAGGGAGAGGCTTGTTCACTGTGAGAACAGATGGGCCTGTGGTCTAATCCAGTCCTAGGGCTCTTATTGGGTTCTTATATAGGATTGGTAATTGGTGCCTTAAATTGTTCTATATAAGTTGCAGGATTTAGTGTTTCATGACTTTGGATTTCTGCAACTGGGCCTGACATCAGTAAGTCAAACAAGCTTGTCAACCCTGTGAAGTGCACAGGTTTTATTATTATTACCAGTATGTCATCATTCCCAGGGCTGGCAATCATGTCCAGTTCTCCCTCTAATACATGGATTTCACATGCTTTCTTTCCTGCTCTGTCACATTGTGACATGTGAATGAAAACGGGCAACCTCATAAGACTTTGGTTACCATCTAGAATTGCTACTGTTCATTAATGTTCTACATACCGTACTTTATTCTTGGCAACCCATTACATTTCATTGATTTTGTTTTCCTTTGGGAATGATTCATGGCGCCTTGTTTTCTTCTTTTAATTTTAAAATATGGTAGCAGCGCCACTCAAATGGGTGTAGAATAGCAAAGTGCTATGGAAGCTTTTCAGTGTTGGCATTGCCTTTGAATTAGAAGCTTCCGCTTGTGGCTTTTAGAAGTACAAAGGTTTAGAAGTACAAAATCAGTCACTTCTAGTTCCCTGCAGGAGAGTCATAATGGCTGCTCTCCTACCACTTTTATTTTTTATTTTTTTATTGTGAAATAGTTATTTTGGAATAGCAAAAAGACAGTATATCACAGTAAAGATAAAGAAAAACAAAACCAGTAATTAATCTGGATCAGGAACTGACAGGCGAAGGAGCAATTAATCGGTAACAGCACTGTCACACTAAACAGGAAGCAACAGCAAATAGAAGCTACAAATGGGAAAATAACATTTCTCAGAACATTGCTTGAACAAGGCTTAATTCTGAGGAAACATCATAGTAGGACCATTGTTGCATAGCTGCATATTAAGTGTCACATGAAACCATCATTTTAGTTTCCTATTCAGGTGATTCCATTAGAAGAAATGCTTCTGTAGGTCAGAAGGACTCTCTTCTGAAAGTGGCCCTGCAAGAATGATTCCACCTTGCAGCAATATTTCCCTTGGAAGAAGCAGAAATGCAGGTGTAAAATTGTAATAAGACATCAAGGTGTGTTGAGCAATATCGTCTTCTTTTCTCTCTCTTCCTAGTGGTGGTGAGAATGATGGGGATGACTTTGGCCACAACTGGAAACCTCCGGAGCAGGAGCTGATCGTGAAGCTGGTGGCCCAGATTGAGTATTACTTCTCAGATGAAAACCTTGAAAAAGATGCCTTTCTCCTGAAGCATGTTCGGAGGAACAAGATGGGATACGTCAGTGTCAAGCTCCTGACATCTTTCAAAAAGGTGAGCTTTGTTGCATGGTGGCTGCAAAGTGTTGCTTCAACCAGAGGGGCCAGCAGAGTCCGTTCAGGCTATGCTCCTATATGCATATGGTTTTCCCTTCCTGTCCCTTTTCCCTTGTGTGTCAGCCCAGAACTTGGATACCAGAGGGCATTTCCACGACAAGAAAGCTTTGCTGTCTTTCAATTACATGGGCCATGCAGGCAGCCTAAAGCTGCAGGAGGCAGTCATAGAATCATAGAGTTGGAAGGGACCCCAAGGGTCGTCTAATCCAACCCCCTGCAATGCAAGAATGCAGTCCTGGCTGTCTTGCAGGATATGCAGCTGGCCCAGCACAGAGCCACTGAGTGTCCTGCTGCTCCCTCCAGCAGCCTGAAGTAGGTTGTGTGTGCCTGTGTCCCTTGGTCTGCCAGGCTAATGGCAAATTATGCAAGTGAACAAAAGCTGCTCCCATTCACTCATGGCTATGTCATACTATTCTGGTGTTTTGTTTGTTTGTTTGTTTGAATTTCTATAGTACCCTTGACCTGAGGATCACAGGGCTGTTTACAACATAAAACCACAAAAGACATAACATAGAAAGAAACGAAAACAATACCCTCAACAGTTTAAAAGACCATAGATAGTTCAAGTAGCCAAAGGCCTGGGAGAAGAGGAATGTTTTTGCCTTTTCTCAATGAGCTACCTTTCCCTTACAGGTAAAACACTTGACCCGTGACTGGAGAACCACATCTTATGCCCTGAAATATTCTGATGTTTTGGAGCTGAATGAAGACAACAGGAAGGTCCGTCGTAACACTCCTGTCCCCGTCTTCCCTAGCGAGAATCTCCCAAGCAAGATGCTGCTTGTCTATGACATCTGCTTGGTTTCTGATCTCCATCCTCCAGATGGAGGACAAGAGAATGGATGTGTTCAAGAGAAGATAATGGAGCATCTCCTCAAAGCCTTTGTCAGGTTTGGTGTCATCTCGTCGGTTCGCATCCTCAAGCCTGGTCGGGATCTTCCACCAGATATCAAGAGATTCAGCAGCCGATACAGCCAAGTGGGAACCAAAGAATGTGCGATCATCGAGTTTGAAGAGGTGGATGCTGCTATCAAAGCTCACGAGTCTATGTGCATCAGGGACAACGAAACTGCCATGAAGGTTATCCTCATTGGAATGAAGCCTCCAAAAAAGAAGGTCCTCAAAGACAAGAACCGTGAAGAAGACTCCAGCAAGGCTCTCAGCAAAACGCGTTCAGTGAACAAGAGGGTTGAAGAACTTCAGTTCATTGGTGATGAATCTTCAGCTAACAGCTCCTCCGAGCCTGAAAGCAACCCAGCATCACCCATGTCTGGGCGCAGAAGCAACTCTTCCAACAAATTGAGTCTTTCTGCCTACCAGAACAATCATCTTAGCCCAAACGTGTCTCCAAGATCCAGCCCTTGGAGCAGCCCTTCTGCACTGCGTAAAGTGTCCAGGATGTCCCCACTTGCTGGAGAAGGAAGGCTTAGCCTGAGCACCAGCCCTGAGACATCAAGGAGATGCATGGATTATTCATCGGACAGTAGTGTTACTCCTTCCAGCAGCCCGTGGGTCCAGAGGCGGCGGCAAGCTCAGACTCTGACACAAGAGAAAAGTCCTGTAGGCAGCCCAATGCAGAGTCCCAAAATGCCGACTGCAGTTGGGTTACCCGTTGGGGTTCTGCGTCTGCCCAGGGGCCCTGATGGTACGAAGGGATTCTATAACTGCCATGAAAGGAACAGGCCCACAAAGAATGAAGAAGCTTCGTGTGGTGCATTGAACTGATGGACCATTCCAGTGCTGTCCTCCTCAAGGACTTGCATTGCTGTAGTATTTTCCTTTTTTTAAAAAAAGCTTTTCTATCTGTGTAGCTTTGTATGTTTATATTCGCACTTAAATCTATATGTTGTCTTCATTTTATTTTATTTTGGCTGAAATCTCAGCTATGCTGCATTTTACTTCTCTTTTTTATACCAGGAATAACCAAACATTTTAGGGGGGAAACCTTTTTATTTTGCAAAGTGCAAATATATTTTAGTGTGTGCAATGGTCAGAGTTGTACCCATTATTTTAACAGTATGTCGAAGCTTCTCTTGTATGTAATCTTTGAAAGGAACTCTGGAGTTTCTGATATATTGCTAGTGTTGACCGTCAAAAAGACAATTCTGAGTGTTTTTTTAGACAAAAAGTGTATTGGTATGAATAAAAAGCCACCAACATTAAAAAATGTTTTATCTCCTGGCTCATCAGGCTTCAAGCCAAGCAGGTGTGGATTGGATTGTGGAATGTATAAAACTGTTTTCAGACGTGGGTTTGCTTTGTCTTCTCCTGCCCCGCAGGAGTGTTGCAAAGAATACTGGGTTCAGCAAAACTAATATGAAGTGAATTTTGGGGCCCTGCTATGATGGAAAATATTTACACAAATTCTGAGGGAATCTGTAAACACTTGAACCAAAATTTGCTACCTTCATCTAGGTTGGAGGTGGGGAAAGTTATTGGATCACTGTGGCACATTCTAGGGTAGGCCATTAGTTTGTGTGGGGTCACCAGGAGAGCTATTTGGACCTAGACATCGCCCACCTGCATAATCTGAGAATGCCTCTGAGTGGGCATGGTGGTGTATTTCAGAGAGAAACCAGCAACAGTGGGGTTGTTTTTATTCAGGCAAGCTGTTCATGATCCTTGATAAGATTTTGTTCTGAGGAATCTAAAGGTTACTGGGAAATACAGTTGGGGAAAGTGATGTGTCAGGCTGCAGGACGTGAGATGCTTATGTGTCGGACTTTGGGGAATTAGATCCCTTCCCCGGTGGCAGTGATTGTAAGATCAAAACAAAAGGAGCGTTCTTATCAGAGTTTCTTTAATAATCACAGCAGGAGACAAAGGAATGCACAGCTCCCTAAAAAATGGTGTTGCTCCCAGCGAAGGTTCACCCCCCCCCCCGGTCTCCATTAATCTATGCCACTCCTACGTCGGGTAATCTGAGCTTGCTGTTGCGCTTTTTGTTCTATCACTCTCAAAGCCCGTCTAGTCTTAGGCGCAGGGGGGTCAGGAATGCTGTCCAAGGACACTGAATCTGCCAGCTGTCTCTCTCCTGGTGTTTCCTCTTCTAGCTGCTCCTCACCCACTATTTCCCAGCTTTCCCCCTCTAGACTATGCCCTTCTGCAGACCACTGTTCTGCATCAATACTGTCCTCCTGCCCTTGGGAAGGTTCAGGAGAAGGGGGTGGGGCTCCCACCAGTCCTCCTCAGTCCACTCCCTGACACCATGGAGGAAAAACAACTACCCTGCCCCACTACGGAATGGATGGCAGGGCCAGCCAAGGAAGTTTTGCTGCTAGAGGCAAAGCAGAAAATGCTGCCCCCGCTGCTCTTATGTGTGCACCTGCCACCCCCAACTCCTCTACTGCCATGAACCCACTGCCAATGGTTTTTTCCCAGCCGGAACACACTGGATTCGGAACTCAGTTCCGGCACCTCTCTGGTGGGCGCCATTGCCATTCTAAGAGAACAAGGGAGGGTGTTCATGGTGAATTCTGGCACCTCTTTTCCTAGAAAAATAGCGCTGCCCTCTGCCCTCAGCGCACAGCAGAGAAGCCAGCACGAAGGTGAGGCTGTCCACAAGGCTGGATCTGCCAGCCACCTGCAGCAATGGCCTCACCTCACCTCATGAGCAGGCGACCTTTGAGATGCCTTCCCATTCTGATTCTAGAGCAAGGGAGGGGAGCCCTTTTCAGCCCAGGACCACCTTCCCTCATGGGAAGCCTTCTGGGGGCCACATGCCAGGAGCAGCAGGGCCAGAGGCAACAGTGGGCAAAACAAAAGATGCAGCTCTTAGCCGTTGGTAAGGCCAGTGGCATTCCAGCTACGTCTGAGGTTTTCCTGTGCCCACCTCTCCATCCCGGCAAGAGAGAGGCAGGGCTGGCGAGGGCGGTGGCCTGGAGGGGGGCTTAGGGAAGGTCGGGGGGGGGCAGATAGTGAGGTCTGGGCCCACAGGCTTCTGTGTTCTGCTGCTTGTGAATAAACAGCTTTTCTTCTGCTCCAGCCTCCTAATAAGTCTTGGTACCCCATGGGTCCAGCCTGGCAGTGAAGCCACACAGCACAATGGCCAATCAGCTTCAGGCAGGAGCCATTGTGAGATCATGGGTAATACGTATGTAGGGTAATAGTGGTATTAATAATAATAATAATCAGACCTAGGGCCAGCCAAGTGCTGGGATGAACACAATATGGCTTTCCCCTACAGGTAAGTGTCATCTGCTCAGATGAGGTGCCTTCACACTGAGGACCTCCCTGCTTCTGGGACTGTGATAGAGGATCTCTAAAGCAGGGTGGGGGGCCTGCCAGGGTCATCCAGATGTTGCAGGATGACAGCTCCCATCCCTGCTGACCACTGGCCATGCTGGCTGAGGCTCAGGGCCGTCTTACCCATAGGTGCTAGAGGTGCGGGACACCCGGGCGCTGGGCTCTCAGGGGCACCAGGCCAAGAGTTCGGGGCCCGAGGGTTGAGTCTGGGGAACAGCCCGCCCGTTGATCGGAGCGCCACAGCAGGCTCTTCTACTGTAGGTGGCTCTGCAGGTGGAGGAAACTGGCCTGCTGGGTGGGCACAGCCTTTCTGGATTTCTATTGTAGTAGGTGTAGGATTCATTTGTCAGAAAAGAACAGGAAAGCTAAGCCCTGCTTGTCCTCTGTCATGCCTTTTTCACAGAGCTTACCTGCCTCCCTATGCCATCGCCCCAGAATATGGCATCCACAGGCCCGCCTGCCTCTACGTTCCTAGTCCTGTAAGTATGGATTCTCCTCCCCCTATTTGTTTGTTGTCTTGGCCTTGGTGTAGCTCCAAGCCTAGACAACTGCATTATGAGCTCAATGTAGGGCTGCCCTTGAAGAGTGTTTGGGAGACAATCTGTTTCCTGGCTGAGTTGGGCGACCAAAAGTGCACATTGCCCATGGCTGAAAGTCGGGATTATTTCCCTCTGCCATATACAGGGAATGACCATCTTGCTCTCAACCAAAACACGCGAAACTGCTGATGCACACAGCTCTTTTGGCCCCAGAAGGGGGCGGAATGGGCTTACATGGAACTGGTGACACATACGATAACCCAGAACACAACCCCCGTACTGCACTTGACATGGCCAGCTCTATGGTTTGGGGCTCTGAATGTTTAAAGGACTGTCCCAGCCCTGTGCCCCATTTGCAATTTATTTGAACAGCTGAGACTGTCTCCTTGTGTCTACAAGTCTAATGGCTTTGAAATGTTTTTCCTGACTCAGCCGGGACCTAATTTGCAAGACAAGCTTCCAATGTAGGAACCTCTTGGCATAACTGCAAACTTCAATGTGTGTTTACCTGAAGATGCGTAATCAACTTGGATATCTTTTATAAGCTTGGTTTGTTCTCTCGCTCTTTCTCTCTCTCTCACCCCAACAAGTACTGATAATTTATTCTGTTTTCCTCAAAGTAAGCTTGTATATAAAGCTGCCATTGATCCAGCCACCTCAGTACAGTATTGTCTACTCTGACTGGCAGTGGCTCTCCAGAAATGGGAAGCTACTTAGGTGGTGATGCTGGCGGGGACTGACCCTGACACCTTCTATGTGCAAAGTCAATTGTTACCACTGACGTAGCTATAGACCCTCTCCATCATGGAGGTGATTATGATGAACACAGCAGTGCAATTTTTGAAAATTAATTACATGTTAAAAAGAACAACACAAACGATTATTACTGAAGGAGTGTGGGGAAAGCATGTTGGTAATGCAGTTGGGGGAGGCCCGTGGCTCAGGGGCAGAGCTTCCGCCCACCATGCATGCGGAAGGTTCCTGGTTCAATCCCTGGCATTACCATGGAGGCCGGGAGAGAGTGCTGCCTGAAACCCTGGAGAGCTGCTGCCAGCCAGTGTAGACATTAGTGAGCTAGATGGGGAGATGGGCAGATGGGCCAACTTGGTACAAGGCAGCTTCCTATATTCCTAATTTTATTTTATTGTCTCCTTGAAGATTGTAGACTACCGTGGATTCATGAGAGAATGCATTAAACACCGGGGAGCCATGATCATTGATCTGAGTGAGGCTACAGGTAAAAGCCTTATTAGGGTTAAGCTGATGTCTTGAAGGTGCCTTCATCCCTTGTTGCCACCCAAAAGCCATAGCATACGATTCCCACAAACTCCTTGCCAAGGTTTCTGCAAACATCGTGTACTTGAGGCATGTTTGTTTGGATTGAAACTGGAAACACAGTTCACTCTCCGCTACAAATTGCCCTGGAGATTTGAAAACAGGATAATGCACCTTGATATAAGTTCATAGTGTTTTGTGCTAAACAAAGTAATGTATGTTTATTATGCTCTAATAGGAATATGTTCTGTTTTTTAAAACCCTAATTACTGATTTAATTACTCGTTTTAAAGAGTAGTGGTTTTTAATGATGCAAGTTTATGTGAATTCTGTTAGCTTAATTTTTGTTCTCTCGCTTTGTGCTGCTGAGTGTGAAGACCAATGTAATAAAAGATACTTGATTCTGCTCTCCCAGTTTTCAGACATGGAGTCTTTCCAAGCCCAGGGAGGCCAGGGATTGAACCTAAAGCCTTCTGCACAAAGGGCATTCTCCCACTGACCTGCAGCCAATTGTTGTTGTTGGCATCTGTCTGTCTCAAGAGACAATGGAGTGCACCTCCGGGGGGTGAAGTCATGCTGCTGCATTAGCAGCCTTAGTGACCTCCCTGGGGCGCGAGCCTGAGCAGTGTGTAGGGAGGTTCTGGGCTGCCCAGACAACAAGATCCCCTCTTGGCCTCGATGATGTGATCTCAAGGAAAGCAGAACAATGCCTTTGGCACCAGCTTGCGTTGGCAGTGTGATATTTGCTTTGTTGACAAGTATGCAGGCAGTGCATGAGTAGAGGCAGGCAAATGGCAAGGTAACAGGTCTCCCCAGGTTCTGACCGCAGTTTCCACCACATCCAGCAAGAGAGATTAACTGCTTTGGAGGAAGAGCTGCAGCCAAGTAGAAGGTCCCAGGTCCCACCCCTGGCACCTCCAGAGAGGGCTGTGAGAGTCCCCTGCTTGAAATCCTGGAAAGCAGGCCCCTGTCCTGATGGGCAGCGCTGCCCCTGGGTCTCACCTGTGTAAGGCAGTAATTTCTGTACTGCTCTGTGCGGGACCCAAAGCTGCGACTAATGGAGAAGCAAGCTGTCCTCAGGTGCTGACTCTGCGAGCCCCTCCATCCTGTGCTCAGGCTGCACATTGGGATAAATAAAACCATCTATCCTAAAGACACTGCGGTCTCTCTTGACCTTCATTCCAAGGAAAGTGAACCCCAAGTATAGCGCTTGGAACCCTTGGAGTCTCTTGTTGTTTGGAGATCGGGGAGCATGTATTATGAAGATCAGAGTGCAGCACCCTCAATTCATTCCTAAGAAGAATAGTTTTTATTCCATGCATGGGAAACTATGCTAAACTCATCACTTTCCTTTCTTCAGGACCTGGCCTTACGTGGGAACAAAAGTGGATCAATTATGTCAATGTTGTCAACTCCGTCAAGCCCTGGAGAGCAGCTGGCAAACCCTTTGGTCAGTGCCTGGGTCTCTCCCTCCTTTCTCACCTTCTTTTCTTTCTTTCAGATGACACAGCGTGTGGTTTTCAATGCTAGCTCTGCCTGCACAAAACAGCCCCCTTCAAGATGTGACTGGCTTGGTTTTATTAATTTCAGCAGAGCTACTTTGAGTAGGATTAGCTGAATACCACCTGCAGGTTCTTGGAGTGGGTTTGGGCCAGTTCACACATGCATGCCCAACACTCAAGCAATGCCTCCGCCTGTGCAAATGTGGTCATAGGACTTCCTCTGCGTGAAGGATCATGACTAGCTTGGACTAGGGAGGCCTGGGTTCAAGCACATGAAGGCTGTGCTTTGCCTCCACAGCCAGAGGCAGCAATGCTTCTGAGTACCAGTCACTGGAGAGCACACGAGGAGAGGAGGCTCTTGGGCTCAGACCTCGCTTGCGGGTTTCCCCCAGGCATCTGGTTGGCCCCTGGGCAGCAGGCTCTTCTTGGGTGACTTTGGGCAAGTCATGCGCTCCCCTGACAGGGTTGTTGCAAGCATAAAGAGTGATATAAGCCACATGTGCACCATCTTGAGTTCCTTGCAGGCAGGTGGGATAGAAGTGTGAAAAACAAAGAATGAAATGTGATATATTTCATAGGAACAGAGGGGGCTGCCTTATACGAAATCAGGCTATTTTGGCTGCATAGCCCAGTATTATTGACTCTGACTGGCAGCAGCTTTCCAGAGTCTGAGATAGAGATAGGTCTATCTCCATTACCTGGTGTTTGGTTACTTTCATTCAGGACTGAATGGTGGGGGGCGGGGGGGGGGTGATGTCCCTGAGAAGGGGAGTGAAAGTGGACAAGGATCTGGAAAGCAAATTCTATCAGTAAAAGCTGTTAGGAATACTATTGCAGGGGTGTTGGAGTAGATGACTTCTAAGGCCCCATCTAGCATGACACCCTTGCAAAGCTTGCAGACCTAAGTCAAGGGCAAGGAAACTGGCAGCTGCATACGTCCTCAGTATGCCCTCCTTGCCCCAATTTTAAGCTTGAACAAAGCCTTTATAAAAGGCTGCTTGAGTGCCTACTGGCAGTGCTGATGGCTATTTCCAGAGAGGCAACAGTGGGCTGGGAGCAGCATCCCTTTCTGTGCACCTGCAACCCTCTGCTGGAAGGATGAAGTCAGGTAAGAAGCCTCCCTAGCTTTTGTCCAGGGATACCTTGCACTGTGAGATGCTCCACCTGCTACATCTGCCACCTGGGAAGGCAAGATGCCCATCTTCTCTTGGGGCTTTGGCTGTGAATTATTTCATACAATTTGCAACTCTCTTTGGTATTTTGTAGTGTGTGACCGACTCTGGCTCTGGACCAGTTAAAAGGCAAGAAAGCAAGATAAGGAAGAAGGAAAAGACCTAGACGGCTTCTAAGCTCTTTGTGCTTTTATTAAACTTGCCAGCGCCAAATGAGAATGTTTTGCTGGGGTTAAGCTTGAACCTGCAAGTGGTAAAATGAAAACAAACCAGAGCAAGAGCAGTCATTTGACAAGAGTGGATCAATGTTTACCATAATCGCAGCCCTCTTAAGCATTCCTCAAAGGGCCTTTGCTCTTTGGAATATTCTCTGCTCTGGCATTTACTCATTCACTTTTCAGGGAGATGTCGCTCATAAGGTTATTACAACAAGCTGAGTTTACAAAAGCAAAAGGTTACACTAGGATGGAAAAGACAACCTCTCTGTTTAGAAAAAGCTGTTGCTGCTTCTCCTCCTCCACCCTTTCGACAGAAAACGATGGCTCTAGGAGGGAGGGGCCACCAGGGGAGGGGGATGCCATGAATTTATTTCTCTCCACAAAGGGCAAAGGTGGTCCTTCCATCTGCATATCAATCTGGCTTCTTCCACTGCAGCCTTTAAAATGGCCATTCACAGCTCCCATTATTTCCTTTGGGCCTCACTGTTACACAACGGGTATTCTTATCCTGCATTTTAATGCCGCCTGCTTAAGTGCCTCTTAGACGTCTCTCTTTGCTGACACTTCTCTTCTTTAGCATCTGGGACTGGGATTTTGCACAATAAGCTCGGAAGAGGGGTGGGGGTGGGGACACTCTAGAAATAACAAATCTCCAACCTGACAGAGGCAGCTCACACTTTTAACATGCTTCTGATCTCATTGCCCTCCTTATAGCAAAGAACAGAAAGGAACCTCACCCACCCTCTGCCTGCTTTAAGAACATTCCATCCCAGGATAAGGTCTGCTAAATTTTCCAGTCATGCAAAACTAGCATATCAACTTTTCCCCTGACACATTCCTTTTCTACAGGCAGGGAGCTTTAACATCGGGGCCATTCAAAGACACGAGCTGCATCCAGACCGGCTTCACCAGCTAATCCTTCTGAATGTATAAACTGACTCAGAAAACACTCTGCACTCTTTGCAGATGACCTAATGGTGTCAACACCAGACCCCATAAACACAGCAATGTCCCTAATCAGAGAACTCATTACATTTGCAACGGTATCGGGCCAATAGGTGAATTTTGCAAAGTTGGAAGCTATGTGCTTCAGCACCCCTCCTCACATCCAAAAAGAACTCGCTAACGCAGGCATAGTCAAACTTGGCCTTCCAGAAGTTTTGGGACTACAACTAACAGGACTCGTGGCTAACAGGACTCGTGGTCAGGGATGATGGGAGTTGTAGTCCCAAAAGATCTGGAGGGCTGAGTTTGCCTATGCCTGCGCTAACGTCACCAAGGTAAAACTTTGCCACACCAAGTTCAGATACCTACGGGTACAAATAACCAGAAACCTCAATAAATTATAGCTCCACAACTACAACGCCTTGTGATGACAAATTAACAAAGACCTAAAGAGATGGAACAACATGAACGTCACTCTCTCAGACAAAATAGCCACGATCAAAATGATCACCCTCCCAAAACTAACCTACCTATTCCTAACCCTCCCAGTCTGGATTCCCCCAGCCCAACTCTGTAAATGGCAGAAAAACCTACACATTTATTTTCTCACACAAAAAACCAAGAATAAGCCCCAAATACCTGCACCTCCCTTCCTCAGAAGGACGATGGGAAATCCCCAACATAGAAGCATATTATATTGCCAACCAAGTACGTCACATAATCCCATATATACTAGAAGATGAGACAAAACAATGAATACACCTGGAGAGGGACACAATTGAAAATACCTGCACCACAGCATACCCATTCCTCCCAAACGGAGGAAAATTCCCACAACACTAAACAGGTGCACACAGACCATGCTTAAAGCATGGAAAGCAGAAGTATAGAATCATAGAATCATAGAATCATAGAATCATAGAATCATAGAGTTGGAAGAGACCACAAGGGCCATCGAGTCCAACCCCCTGCCAAGCAGGAAACACCATCAGAGCACTCCTGACATATGGTTGTCAAGCCTCTGCTTAAAGACCTCCAAAGAAGGAGACTCCACCACACTCCTTGGCAGCAAATTCCACTGTCGAACAGCTCTTACTGTCAGGAAGTTCTTTCTAATGTTTAGATGGAATCTTCTTTCTTGTAGTTTGGATCCATTGCTCCGTGTCCGCTTCTCTGGAGCAGCAGAAAACAACCTTTCTCCCTCCTCTATGTGATATCCTTTTATATATTTGAACATGGCTATCATATCACCCCTTAACCTCCTCTTCTCCAGGCTAAACATGCCCAGCTCCCTTAGCCGTTCCTCATAAGGCATCGTTTCCAGGCCTTTGACCATTTTGGTTGCCCTCCTCTGGACATGTTCCAGTTTGTCAGTGTCCTTCTTGAACTGTGGTGCCCAGAACTGGACACAGTACTCCAGGTGAGGTCTGACCAGAGCAGAATACAGTGGCACTATTACTTCCCTTGATCTAGATGCTATACTCCTATTGATGCAGCCCAGAATTGCATTGGCTTTTTTAGCTGCCGCGTCACACTGTTGGCTCATGTCAAGTTTGTGGTCAACCAAGACTCCTAGATCCTTTTCACATGTACTGCTCTCAAGCCAGGTGTCACCCATCTTGTATTTGTGCCTCTCATTTTTTTTGCCCAAGTGCAATACTTTACATTTCTCCCTGTTAAAGTTCATCTTGTTTGTTTTGGCCCAGTTGCTGAACAAGTCCAGGCATGCCTGGAGGATGTAGACCATTACGATCCCTTCCAGTCAGGATTCAGGCCTCATCACGGGACTGAAACTGCCTTGGTTGCACTGGTTGATGATCTCCGGCGGGCTAGGGACAAAGGTGAGAGCTGTTTCCTAGTTCTGCTGGATCTCTCAGCAGCTTTTGACACCATCGACCATAACATCCTTCTGGACCATCTTGAGGGGCTGGGAGCTGGGGGCACTGTCATACAGTGGTTCCGCTCCTTCCTCCTGGGCCGTGTCCAGAAAGTGGTGGTGAGGGATGAGTGTTCATGCCACTGGGCCCTCACTTGTGCGGTGCCTCGGAGTTCCATCCTCCTGCCCTGCTTTTTAACATCTACATGCAGCTGCTGGGAGAGATCATCAGGGGGTTTGGGCTGGGTGTTCATCAGTATGCAGATGACACCCAGCTCTACCTCTCTTTCAAATCTGAACCAGTGAAGGCGGTGAAGGTCCTGTGTGAGTGTCTGGAGGTGGTTGGAGGATGGATGGTGGCTAACAGATTGAGGTTGAATCCTGACAAGACAGAAGTACTGTTTTGGGGGGACAGGAGGCGGGCGGGTGTGGAGGACTCCCTGGTCCTGAATGGGGTAACTGGGCTCCTGAAGGACCAGGTGCGCAGCCTGGGAGTCATAGAATCATAGAGTTGGAAGAGACCACAAGGGCCATCGAGTCCAACCCCCTGCCAAGCAGGAAACACCATCAGAGCACTCCTGACATATGGGTGTCAAGCCTCTGCTTAAAGACCTCCAAAGAAGGAGACTCCACCACACTCCTTGGCAGCAAATTCCACTGTTGAACAGCTCTTACTGTCAGGAAGTTCTTCCTAATGTTTAGGTGGAATCTTCTTTCTTGTAGTTTGGATCCATTGCTCCGTGTCCGCTTCTCTGGAGCAGCAGAAAACAACCTTTCTCCCTCCTCCCCCATCCTTTTATATATTTGAACATGGCTATCATATCACCCCTTAACCTCCTCTTCTCCAGGCTAAACATGCCCAGCTCCCTTAGCCGTTCCTCATAAGGCATCGTTTCCAGGCCTTTGACCATTTTGGTTGCCCTCCTCCAGTTTGTCAGTGTCCTTCTTGAACTGTGGTGCCCAGAACTGGACACAGCACTCCAGGTGAGGTCTGACCAGAGCAGAATACAGTGGCACTATTACTTCCCTTGATCTAGATGCTATACTCCTATTGATGCAGCCCAGAATTGCATTGGCTTTTTTAGCTGCCGCGTCACACTGTTGGCTCATGTCAAGTTTGTGGTCAACCAAGACTCCTAGATCCTTTTCACATGTACTGCTCTCAAGCCAGGTGTCACCCATCTTGTATTTGTGCCTCTCATTATTTTTTTTTGCCCAAGTGCAATACTTTACATTTCTCCCTGTTAAAATTCATCTTGTTTGTTTTGGCCCAGTTCTCTAATCTGTCAAGGTCGTTTTGAAGTGTGATCCTGTCCTCTGGGGTGTTAGCCACCCCTCCCAGTTTGGTGTCATCTGCAAATTTGATCCGGATGCCCTTGAGTCCATCATCCAAGTCGTTGATAAAGATGTTGAATAAGACCGGGCCCAAGACAGAACCCTGTGGCACCCCACTAGTCACTCTTCTCCAGCATGAAGAGGAACCATTGATGAGCACCCTTTGGGTCCGGTCAGTCAGCCAGTTACAAATCCATTGAGTGGTAGCAGAGTCAAGACCGCATTTTACCAGCTTCTTTACAAGAATATCATGGGGCACCTTGTCAAATGCCTTGCTGAAATCAAGGTAGACTACATCCACTGCTTTCCCTTCATCTACCAGGCTTGTAATTCTGTCAAAAAATGAGATCAGGTTCGTCTGACATGACTTATTTTTCAGAAATCCATGCTGACTATTGGTGATCACAGCATTCCTTTCTAGGTGCTCACAGACTGTTCGCTTAATGATCTGCTCCAGAATCTTCCCTGGTATTGATGTCAGACTGACTGGGCGGTAATTATTTGGGTCCTCTCTTTTCCCCTTTTTGAAAATAGGGACAACATTTGCCCTCCTCCAGTCTGCCGGGACTTCGCCTGTTCTCCAGGAATTCTCAAAGATGACTGCCAGTGGTTCTGAGATCACATCTGCCAGTTCTTTTAATACTCTTGGATGCAGTTCATCTGGCCCTGGAGACTTGAATACATCTAAACTAGCCAAGTATTCTTGTACTATCTCCTTAGTTATTCTGGGCTGTGTTTCCTCTGCTGAATCATTTGCTCCAAATTCTTCAGGTCGGGCATTGTTTTCTTTATCGGAGAAGACTGGGGCAAAGAAGGCATTGAGGAGTTCAGCCCTTTCTGTGTCCCCTGTTTGCATTTCACCATCTTCTCCTCTGAGTGACCCCACTGTTTCTTTGTTCTTCCTTTTGCTACGAACATACCCATAAAAGCCTTTTTTGTTGCTTTTAACCTCTCTAGCAAGCCTGAGTTCATTCTGTGCTTTAGCTTTTTTGACTTTGTGTCTACACGTGCTGGCTATTTGTTTGAATTCCTCTTTGGTGGTTTACCCCCTTTTCCATTTTTTGTACACATCCTTTTTTAATCTTAACTCAGTTAAAAGTTCTTTAGATAGCCACCCTGGCTGCTTTAGGCACTTTCCATGTTTCCGTCTCATTGGTAATGCCTGAAGTTGTGCTTTTACTATCTCCCTCTTAACAAACTCCCAGCCATCATGAACTCCCTTTCCTTTTAGTATTACTGTCCATGGGATCTCACCCAGCACTCCCCTAAGTTTTATGAAGTCGGCTTTCTTAAAGTCAAGAAATTGAGTCCTAGTATGCTTGGCTGCTCCTTTCCGCTGTATAGTAAACTTCAGAAGAGCATGATCACTCGCGCCTAATGATCCTTCCACTTCTATCCCACTAACCAGGTCGTCAACATTGGTTAGGACCAGATCTAAAATGGCTGTTCCTCTTGTTGCTTCTCCCACTTTCTGGACAATGAAGTTGTCTGCAAGGCCAGTGAGGAATCTGTTTGACCTTATGCTCTTGGCTGAGTTTGACATCCAACAAATATCTGGGTAATTGAAGTCCCCCATTACCACTATCTCCCTTCCTTTTGCATACTTGGCCATCTGTTCCAGGAAGGCATCATCTATGTCCTCCGTTTGGCTTGGGGGATCTATAGTAAATTCCCACAATGAGGTCACTGTTATTCTTCTCTCCCTTAATTTTGACCCAAATGCTCTCACTTTGGCTTTGAGGTTCTAAATCTTGGATCTCTTCACAGGTATACACATCCCTGACATATAACGCCACTCCTCCTCCTTTCTTGTCTGGTCTGTTTCTCTGAAATAGATTGTCTCCCTCCATTATTACATTCCAATCGTGGGACTTTTCCCACCAGGTTTCAGTGATGCCGATTATGTCATATTTAGTTTGCTGTACTAAGAGCTCAAGCTCATCTTGTTTATTTCCCATGCTTTGCGCATTAGTGTACAGACATTGAAGTCCATTAATCATTCCCCCGTGTCTCTTATTTAAGGATTTTTTCCTCCCACCACTAGGTCTGCATGCTGTTTGCTCCATTTGGTCTATGACATTTGGATGATCATCTTCATCAGTTGATAGACTCCTACCTTCAGGAGCACTGTCTCCCTCCCCCACATTAGTCAATTTGAAGCCCTCCTGATGAGCTTTCTGAGATATTTGGCAAAACATTCCTCCCAACCGTTGTGAGGTGCAGCCCGTCGCTTGCCAGAAGCCCATCTTCAAGAAACTGCAGTCCGTGATCGAAGAATCCAAACCGTTCCTGTTTACACCATTTGCGAAGCCAGCTGTTCACTTCCACTATTTTTCCCTCTCTCCCTGGGCCACGTCGTTCAACTGGGAGGACAGATGAGATGACAATTTGTGCATTTAATTGCTTAAATTTCCTGCCCAGAGCCTTGTAGTCTCTTTTGATCTTCTGGAGGCTATTGCTTGCAGTGTCATTGGTTCCCACATGAACCAAGAGGAAGGGGTATTTGTCAGTGGGTTTTATGCTTCCTTGCAGTCGTTCAGTTACATCTTGGATCTTAGCCCCGGGGAGACAGCACACTTCCCGAGACATCTTGTCAGGCCCACAGATCACTGCTTCTGTTCCCCTCAGTAGGGAATCCCCTATCACCACTACACGCCTCCTCTTAGGTCTGGTCGGGGTTCTTCCGTGAGCTGTCCGTTCCAAGGTTGCCTGCACATTCCCTGAGGACTGACTTTGCTGCTCGTCTTCATATACCTGATCGACTGTAATGAGGGAGAGATCCTCAAATGGAGTCTGCTCTTCGTCTTCCATGCTAGGGGAGAGGACCTCAAAGCGATTCTGTATTTCTAAACAATCAGAGCGAACCCTGGGCTTCCTACTTCTTTGAGTCACGTTTCTCCATATATCTGGCTCCTGTGTTGGTGAACTAGCCTCCTTCTCAGGGGAGTCCCCTGTCTCTTCCTTGGTGGAGACGGTGTGCTCTGTTGCTTCCAAGAAGAGCTCCAGCTCTCTAATTCTTTGGAGCGTAGCTACACGTTCCTCCAGTTGCTGGACTTTGTCTTCTAAGAGGGCAATCAACATGCAATTGCTGCAGGTAAAGCTGCCTGCAACCTTTGTCATTTTGGACTCACAGATGTCCATGGAGGTGCAGGTCAATTCTGTGTCCAGGGCAGCTGTCTACCAGCTCCATCTGGTAAGCAGGCTGAGACCCTACCTGTCTGCGGACTGTCTTGCCAAAGTGTTGCATGCTCTGGTTATCTCTCGCTTGGACTACTGCAATGCGCTCTACGTGGGGCTACCTTTGAAGGTGACCCAGAAACTACAACTAATCCAGAATGTGGCAGCTAGACTGGTGACTGGGAGTGGCCGTCTTGAAAGACCTACACTGGATCCCAGTACATTTCCGAGCACAATTCAAAGTGTTGATGTTGACCTTTAAAGCCCTAAACGGCCTCGGTCCAGTATACCTGAAGGAGCGTCTCCACCTCCATCATTCTGCCTGGACACTGAGGTCTAGCGCCAAGGGCCTTCTGGTGGTTCCCTCGCTACGAGAAGCCAAGTTACAGGGAACCAGGCAGAGGGCCTTCTCGGTAGTGGCACCTGCCCTGTGGAACGCCCTCCCACCAGATGTCAAAGAGAAAAATAACTACCAAACTGTTAGAAGACATCTGAAGGCAGCCCTGTTTAGGGAAGCTTTTAATGTTTAATAGATTATTGTATTTTAGTGTATTGTTGGAAGCCGCCCAGAGTGGCTGGGGAAACCCAGCCAGATGGGCGGGGTATAAATAATAAATTATTATTATTATTATTATTATTATTATTACCTGCACAAGCGATGCTGACACAAAACCCCGCACATACATTAAGTAAAACAGAAGCATCGCCACCTGACCCCACCCCACTTACCGTCCCCCCCACCTCTTTCCCCCTTGTCTTCCTAATGTAACACTAATGTCTCAACAAATGAAACTGATCTGTAGAAAATGTAACTTGGAAAAAGAGATGTTGCACATACTTTTGTAAATCAAGAAATCTTTAATAAACAATACGTTTTTTTAAAAAAAGAAAACACTCTGCGCATGCAGCGTGAGTGCCATAGTTGTTGGTGGTCTGATATGGCTATTCAAGCACAGATGCTTTCAGTTGATGCCACTGCTCCTTCAGTTTCGTCTTTGTATGACTGGAAGCAAAAATGCAGTTGATGGCATTGTAGGAGATTTCCCAGATCTGTGCTTTGGACAGTTGGAATGTGTCCGCAAGCAGCTGGTACTCCTGGCTCAGGTCAGTCGCAAAAACCCCCTTGTCGTCCGTCTGGCATAAAAAGAAAATGGTAAAAGGGTTAATTTTATAGGCTTTGGGCACTTAATGGACTGCATCACAGAATATTTTCCTAGCCAACAATGTAGACTGCCTTCCAAAAATACTTTTAATATAAACTTTCTGTTCCTGATGTCCCTGCTGAGGGCTGTCGCTTGTGAGGCCGGAAGGGCGTGGGGTGTGGGAGGTGCCAGAAAGGCCATGATGAGATGGCTCAACCGGCAGCCATCCACCACGAGGGCAAGCAGAACTTCCATGCCCAGGGGCGGCAGACCTGGGAATGCTGCTTGCTAGATACAAAGCAGAGGGAAGGCTGTTCATGGATTCCTGGAGGTAGCATGGTGTAAAGGTTGGAGTCTTGGGCTAGGACCTGGGAGACCAGGGTTCGAATCCCCGCTCGGCCATGAAGCGCACTGGGTGACCTTGGGCCTTTCAGCCTAGCCTAACTCACAGGGTTGTTGTGCAGAGTAAAAATGAGGACGCCACCTTGAGCTTATTGGAGAGGAAAAGTGGGCTATCAGTGTAATAAATAAATATCATTTGATTGGCTATTGTGGGAAATCAGAATGCTGCAACAGATGGCTCCTCCTGATCTGGCAAGGCTATTACAACATGTCAATGGGGGGGGGGGGCTCCTCCCTATGCAGTGGTGTCCAAACTTTTTTTCAAAGAGGGCCAGATTTGATGAAGTGAAGGGCCTTAAGCTTTTTTTAGGATTAAAGTTGTTGAGGTTTTTTTACCCCAGGAAATAAACTGCCACAGGGGCCAGATTAAACTGACCGGCAGGCAGATTAGGCCCCCGAAACAGACTTTGGACATGCCTGCCCTATTGTTTTGAAGAGGTTCTCCACCCTGACATCTTTGTGTGTCTGGATAACGCAGAGTGCCTTACGCAAAGCACGATGGGATGACCCAGGTTGTACCAGAAACCGAAGTGGTGTTGGTCGCTAGAAGGCACCGTCTGGCTTTTGAGGTTTGACGTCAGGCAGAGTTCTGAGGAAGACGAGAGGGGTCTGGTTCAGAAGGGGTCAAATGGGGAGAGCAAGCATGGGAAGGCCAGCCAAAGCACTTGCCCTAAAGCGGACGTGGTCACCTCACACGAGCAAAGCCTCATTCCAGCGGAAGTATAGCAGTGAAGACAAAGACGCAGACCCTAGTGTGAAGGCCTTGGCGTTGCTCTGGTTGTGTCCGCGGACTCAACATGAGATGGTGTCATTAGTGGCATGTGGCACAGCCCACCTCAGACCTCCTGGGAGGAAGCACTGGCTTGAGGGGGCTTCCACATGGAAACTGGCCCTGCATTAAAGAAAGGCTTTTCCCAGTGGAAGTGCCCCCAAATCCCCTTGTGAAGCTAGAAACAGAATGTTTGATGTGGACGTTGTGAAGAAGGAAGAAGAGGACCAACGGTGCTCAGCACCAGCCACCTTCCTCCCCTCCTCTCACCAGGGACTGGCCTCCACCGGGCCTGAAAAAATGCTGCCGCAGCCACAGTCGTCTTGGTAACCTCAGTTGAGCTCTGCCAACCAAGGGCGAAATGGCAAAGGAAAGTGAATCCCAGGGACCCTCCATCTTTCCTTCAACGCCTTTCCTTACCTAGGGGTGTGCGATTTTGCCGAACCAGCTGCACAAGATCCCCTGAGGCCAATGATGAAGAATGAAGAAATGTACCGTGTCCAATTCTGTCAGGTGGCAAGCCCAGAAGAAGCCTGGTCTCCTCTTCCTGGTTTGGGATCTGAGAGAAGACACACAGATTAACTGCGCTGTCTTTTGACCGTCCTGAACCCACCATTCAGCTTTGCTGGGAACCTCTTTGGGTTCCAGTATCACGAGGAAGGAAGAAAACCCCCGCCGTGTTGCCCTTCTGCCCACTGTGCATAATCTGAAGGGTCTCTGCTGTGATGCCCCTGCGCTCACCTTCATCCCCTCAATGCATTTGGTCACCCACTGCGCACCTTTTCGAGTTCCATGAGCTGAAATAACCAGACCAACCAACCAAAACAAGAGCCCCATAAGATCTATGGCAGGTTTTTTGGAAACAGTATGTAGTATATAAATGTTTGTTTTATTAAAACACAAAATCAAGTGTACAACAAAACCATCACAGAAAACATGTGTGAAATGTTTAAGCAGAGATGGGTACAGAGACATCAGTCAATACATTCCAGAGTGTTGGCAAAAGAGAAATTCTAACAAGTCTGTAAAAATCAAAACACCATAAAGATGGATATCCCTTATTTTCCAGAGGGACGAGGTGCCTTTCCAGCAAAGCTCAGTTTGTGAAGCTCTACATGTATTCTTCTATTTCACTGCATTATTCACAGCTATTATAGGGGAGGCAGGGAAAGCTACGTGCTCTGGTCCCAATCCTGATCAATATTGCATCCATCACTACTATTAAAAAAAGCCTAGACATATTAAATGCAATTGCACACTGAATGCAAATAATTGTTTGTCCCTCTCCAAAATCAATTAGGATCCATCACCTCTCAGTTGAAGATACACCAGCCCTCTTGGTTAGCCTATTCTGCTAAGTTCCATTTGTCCCTCACCATCTCCCTTTGAATACAGAAATATCAGCAGGGAAATGATAAAGGGGGGGGGGGAGTAGGGACAAAAACTGCAGCTTGAAAAAGGGAGGGGAGGAATGCCTAACTGGCGGTATAGAACAAAAAAAGAGAGACATATTCTGAAATCAGTTGTGTACAGCTGATGAACATGATTGCGAAAATGTATAAATTATTGCCAAAATTTCAAATGCAAAAAGAACAAATTAAAGTAGGCATGATCAAATGGGTGAGAAATTGTGGGTATAACATACAAATGGAACAGTGGGAAAATGTGTGGACTAAAGGGTTAAAATATACACTGTGTTATAAAAGGAAACTTTAATAAAACAATGTACCATTGATATTTAACACCTGAGAAACTATTTAGAATGTATAAAATATCCCCAATACTTATTGGAAATGTAAAGAACATGAAGGGACAGTCTATCATGCTTGGTGGACAAGTGAAAAAGCCAATAACTTTAGATACACATAAACAATGATATGGAGAATTTTGAAGGCTAACTTTCAATTGAACCCAGAACTCTTCCTGCTGGGACTTATGGATATACAAAAAAGAAAAAGGGGAAAAAAGACTATGGAACGTTGTTCCAATATATGATTAGGACAGTGAAACTTATATACACTAAGATTGAAAGATTAATCATTACCAACAATGGAGGAATGGTTATTAAAATTATTAGACTTAGCTGAGAGGGCAAAATTGACATGCTTAATCAGAGAAAAGTCACTGTTAAGTTATTAAAGATTGGAAAGCTCTCATAGACCTTTTGCATGAAATAATGGCATTTTGGTTTGAAGGCTGAAGATAATGTTGGTTTATAGAAAGTAGTCATGCTGGGGATTATATTGGAGTGGATGAGTTGAATAATGTTTATATAGTTTGCTGACAGATGAAGAATTGTAAGTTCCTTAGTTTCTTAACTTTAATTTTTTTGTTCTCTCTCTCTTCCTTTCTTTTGTATCTGTGTTTTTATCTAAAGTAATGTTTTAGTCTGGATAAAAAAGATATGTGATAATAAACTTTGTATCTCTCTTTTTAAATTCTAATAAAATTTATTCAAACAAGAAGTAGATGATATACCCACAGACAGGTACTCCAGCTGCCAGCTTGAAGGAGGAAATATAAAGGTTTGGGAAAAGATCAAGGATCCCTCCATTGCCTCCTCCCCTCCCCTCCACTCTTACCTGGGGGCAGCCACATCCTCAGACCATGGGCAGGCAAACTAGGGCCTGATCCGGCCCAATAGCCTTCTAAATCCGGCATGTGGGCGGTCTGGGAATCAGCATGTTTTTACATGAATAGAATGTGTGCTTTTATTTAAAATGCATCTCTGGGTTATTTGTGTGGCATAGGAATTTGTTCACCCCCCCCCCAATATAGTCCACCCCCTCAAGGTCTGAGGGACAGTGGACCGGCCCCCTGCTGAAAAGGTTTGCTGAGCCCTGCCTCAGACTGTCCCAGTGGGAGAGACAGGAAGCAGGGCTAACTGCATCAGGGGCCTCGTTCCCTGAACCAGGCCGGCTGGCCAATACAGGAACTGCTATTTAGAAACTGGTGCCTCCGCATTGATTTTCCTCTTCCCTCCCTGTCCCTTTCCCCTTGCGTGTTGTGTTTTTTAGATTGTAAGCCTTGTAGTAAGCCACTTACAGGTACTACTAATTTATTTATTGCCCATGCACAGTTCCCATGTGGCCAGTGCAAACTGAACAAGTGGCCCCTACACAGGCGGGACTGACACACTGCAGCTTTGCGCCATGGTGGCCTGCCAGTGCTGCGCTGATGGCAAAGACAACCTGCCTTTCAGGTGACGCAGGGAACCCTACACACATCACTTAAAATAAATAAATCCTGGTGCCACATTCAGCCTAAGAAGCTGCTCAGTGAGCAAGTCCCGGCAGCAGAATGTTACCTCCGAAAGATGCAACGCCAGCTTCAGCCCGGCTTTTTTCGCTTCTAAGAGAGGCTCCAGAAAGTCCTTGCCATGACCTGCCTTGAAGGTAAAGCAAAAATATAGCTTAGGAAAGAAGTTTACATAATTATGCAAGTTGTGGAGAATGTGGAGAGAGAAAAGTCCCCCCCCCTCCCTCGTAAGGCTAGAACTCGTGGGCAGCCAGAGAAACCGAATGTTGGGAGGATTCAGGACAAAGCACCTCTTCAAGCAGCACAGAGTTGAACTATGGAAATTAAAGGTGAAGGGGCCCCTGACCATTAGGCCCAGTCGCGGCCAACTCTGGGGTTGCAGTGCTCATCTTGCTTTATTGGCCGAGGGAGCCGGCGTACAGCTTCCGGGTCATGTGGCCAGCATGACTAAGCCGCTTTTGGCGAACCAGAGCAGCGCACGGAAACGCCGTTTACCTTCCCGCCGGTACCTATTTATCTACTTGCACTTGGCATGCTTTTGAACTGCTAGGTTGGCAGAAGCAGGGACCGAGCAACAGGAGCTCACCCCGTTGCAGGGATTCGAACCGCCAATCTTCCAATCGGCAAGTCCTAGGCTCTGTGGTTTAACCCACAGCGCCACCCGCATCCCTAAACTATGGAACTTGGGTGGCTTAAAAAAAGGGGTTGGACAAATTCATGCAGGAGGAGGGGGCTCTGGAGGGCTCCTGGCCATGAGGGCTCTGCTCTGCCTCCAGAGCCAAGAGGCAGCAATGCTTCTGAATGCCAGTTCCTGGAGGCGAGTCTTGTGCTCAAATCCTGCTTGCAGGTTAGGCACATGCACCTGGTTGGCCACTGAGAGAACAGGATGCTGGGCTAAATGGGCCATTGGCCTGATCCTGCAGGCTCTTCTTAGGTTCTTAAGATACAGGTGAACAGAAGCCTTAACACAGCCTCCACCAAGCTGGTGCCCTCCAGCTGTTTTGCATGCTCTGCTCAGCTTGAGCCAGCACAGTCCCAGCATCCACTTATTTGTTTCTTTCCCGCCATTCACCCGAAGGTCCCAAGGCAGGTCACAACACTCATGGTTTAAAGCAGGTTGACGAAGGCCGGCTTGAATCATGATAGAAACATATGATAGTTTGGGTGATGGCAGAGGTGTTTCTTTCTTCTTTTTAAAGGAAGCTTACCGAAGGGTTTCCACTGAGGTCCAAGCCCACCACCACTCCATCTGTGGAAAGCAGGAAATCTTCAGCGAGTTTGACTGTTTCCTTGGCAGCTGTTTGTCCTCCTCTTCTATCCACAGATAACAGAAACCTAGAATATAGATAGCCATATTATTGCAGAAGTAACAACCATTAGCTCACAAATGAGGACTGTGATGTAGGGACTGGTCCAGGTTGAAAACTGTACAGCGGCAGCCAACTTCTTTTCCTGCTCAAGTGAATGCAATTAGCTCCTCTCGCAGAAAAGGCCAGGGAGACAGGGCAAACACCAGATAAGCTCGGGGAATCCTTTGCTGGAGATTCAGCACTAGAATCAGTGGCATTTAAAACAAAAGGAGTCTGGCTAACAAACTTAAGTAAAGGTAAAGGTACCCCTGACCGTTAGGTCCAGTCGCGGACAACTCTGAGGATGCGCACTCATCTTGTTCTATAGGCCGAGGGAGCTGGCGTTTGTCCGCAGACAGCTTCCGGGTCATGTCACCAGAATGACTAAGCTGCTTCTGGCGAACCAGAGCAGCGCACGGAAATGCTGGAGCGGTAGCTATTTATCTACTTGCACTTGATGTGCTTTTGAACTGCTAGGTGGGCAGGAGCAGGGACCAAGCAACGGGAGCTCACCCTGTCACGGGGATTCGAACTGCTGACCTTCCAATCGGCAAGCCCAAGGCTCTGTGGTTTAGACCACAGCGCCACCTGTGTATCGCTTGCAAACTTACCTAACATCTATATCCAAGCCATCTTCCTTGCATTGTCTTACACCCTCAAGTACAGCTTCCACATAGGTCCTTTTGGTCATACCTATGAAGAGAAGATCTGCATTCCTTTCAAACAGAAGGTATAAAGTGTTTTTGACACACACACACACAAACCCTAGGGTTTTGTTTCCTGGTATGCCTTGACCTCAGTCATACCCCAATCCATATATCACTAAAGGTCAGGTCACAACTGACCGCCCCCCCCTGGCTTTCGTTTCACAGCACTCAAGTGCAGACATTTGCCAAGCCAGGGTTGCACTACTGCAGAAAGCCACTGGGGTCAAAAAATGGCGGGGCTTTAGCTCCATTCTGAAAGCCAGGAGGTTCCAGGAAAGGGCACGAGATGAGGCTATTCATACCCAGCCCAGTCCAGTCCGGCCCACTGCACCAAAAACTTCTCCATGCCATTTAGTTATTAAGATGTGTGCTCTCGTATAGTCTCGTTTCTTCAGCTTGTAAGCTGCCTTGTGTATAGCAATGTTGAAAGCTGGTCTATCCCAATTAAAAAGGGAAATGAAATGAAATAAATAAGATCTATTCCCAATAGTTATGGACTGCTTTTCACCCTAGAGGAGGAATCTAGGTGGGGAACCTCCACCAGCCCTGGCCTCCCCTTTGGCCCCCAAGGGCTCCCCCCCCGCCTTATGATGTCAGCTGTCGAGCGGGTAAGGGAGGGGCTTCAAGGCAAGACCTGGAGCTTGAAGTGAGCTGGAGCAAGAAGTGCTCCCCCCTGACCTTAGCTGGTGGGGGGGGGGGGAGAGAACATGCCTTGCTCAAGAAGGGGGGGAGCACTTCTCCCTCACACAGCTGCCTTTTTCAACTGATGTTCTATAATAATTTATTTTATTTGTAGTTTTGCTGAGTGTTTGTTTTTTTAATGCAAGCAACCTTGAGTATGTTTTCTGTAAAGTGAAAAATAAATTGTTTCACTGAATGTATGTCTGTGGAAAGCAATGCCCCCCCCCCCCATCTTGGCGAGGGGAGAGCATTTCTTCTTGGAGGAGAACGTGGGGGCGGGGTGCTTAGTGGCAAAGAGCAGGCAATTATAAACTGAAAGGGAAATTGTCACCCGTGGCCGGCTCATCTCTGGGCGTGCTCCTTAGCTCTAGGTACTTGACTCCATCAGCAGCAAATTCCTGGACAACATCTTTCATTACCTGAAATTATAGCGGTATTTTGAACCTAAAGGATATTCACAAAGCACACTGCCATCATTTCAAATCTCAAATTCACTCACATACCTGGTTCTATTTTTCAGAAATAATTCTTATATCATCATGAAATATAAATATATGCAAAATCTAGGATATAAATGTTATGCTTCATATACAATTCATTTACAACCCTAACACTTCAAAAATATTGTAATGTGAATTGTGAAATAGTAAGACATTAGTTTGTATTCATCTCTGCGCCTCTAAAAAGACTCCATCCATTAAGAATTCTTTTTATTAATGATTGGAATTCAGCTACCTACACTTCACCAATTTTTAATAATTGCTCCAGCTGCCAAACCTTATTTAACCACACCTTACATGCTAATATTTTTCTGTTTCTTCAGTTCTTTGCAATGATCAGCTGTCTGCACACACAAGTCAGCCTCAAATCCTGTTCAGCCAGTAAGCTCACTGGGTGATCTTTGGCCAGTGATGATCACTGAGTCTAAACCTGCTCTGCTCCAAGGAGAACGTCTGAGCTGGGAAGGGCAAGAGATGGCTGTGTGCCCCACTCCGAGCTCCTTAAAGGGAAGGGTGGAAGAAAAGCAGAGATATAGGTAAGTAATACACCAAGAATAAAAAACAAAAAACAACCCCATGCTTGGCCAGTGATTGATTCCTTTTCATCAGCAGCAAAAGACTGATTCTATTCTATTCTTTGTATTTACTTACTGCATTTCTATTCCACCTTCTTTCCTCCAAAGAGCTCACAGTGGTCGGGCTAGTTCTCCCCACCCCATTTCATCCCCCAACATCCCTGTGCTACGCAAGGCTGAGAGGCAGCACCTGGCCAAAGGTCACACACCAGGCTTCATGGCTGAGTAGAGATTTGAACCCTGGTCCAACACTTGAAGCACCACACCAGGGGTTGGCAACCTAAGGCCCAGAGGCCACAAGCGGCCCATGGGGATCATTTAACTGGCCCATGGATCCCCCCCCCCACCCGCTCAGTTGGCTCCTGTGCTAAACCAGCACGGAGCAGAGCAGGGACCACCTTCTGCGATGCTGGCCAGCTTCCCATTGGCTGCAGGAAGCTCCATGCTATGAGAACACACATTAAAATTAAGTTTGAGTTAGCTTACCATTAATATGTCTTCAGTCCTATTGGTAATCTGATGGATGATCTGGAACATCTGAAAACACCTAAAGAAAGAAAAGAGAATTGCAATGAATAGGCATTCATCAAAACAAAGGGAAAAGTGGCACACTCCCCCAAAATCAGCTTTTTGAACTTGTTTCCAGAGATCAACTTTGTTTCAAATAGATTTCTGCATTTATCATGCATCCCTTCCCACACGCATGGACCTCTGAATTAAATGTACACATAAAAGGAATATTAAATATATAAATGATATAAATATAAATAAATATAAAATATAAAAAGGAAGACAACTTGTCCTCAGCATCATAACCTAAAAAGACTCAGCACAAAAGAAAAATGGATAGGGAGGGAGGAGGAAAGAAACAAACCTAAAGTTCAAGCTCTTACAAGTTGTTCTAAAGACCAGCTGGGATGAAAGCATTCAAGGAAGAGAGGCATCCAAAGAGCTGGTCCCTCGGATGCTGACGCAGAGGTCCTCATCCCTTCTCTGCTACAGCCTGACGTTGCCAATTAAGAGCATATGGAGGCGTTAATTATGCAGCGCAGGAGGAACAGGAGTGCCAAACAAAGAGTTGGGTTGGCAATTAGGGGGTGAGGATGCAGCATCAGGTCTGTGCTTCATCTGAAGGTCAGCTGCTGATGCTCACACATTCAGCCATGCACAAGGCCGAAGTTGGAGTACAGGGATTTCTCCTTGCATCTAAAGAGCAGCACACATCCACCTGACCAACAGGTGCAGAGGGTGGGATTGGGATGTGTTGTGGGAGGAGGCAGCCAGGCAGATGCTTCACCTAATAAATTCCAGCACAGGCCTTTCCTTTAGGGCTCAGACTGGAGACACTCACTCTTCCAGGCTTCTTCTCTTGCCCTTGTCAATCATGGTCATTCCATGAGGAACCCGAAGGTCTGGTTTCTGGGCCATCAATTTCTTCATGGTAGCAGAACTGATGGAGCCATTCAGGTGGGCATGCAGCTCCTAATTCAGAAGCAAATACGTGCTCAACGCTCCCCAAATTTCATAAGAAACATTTTAAAAACACCCCTTTCCCCCTCCCAGTTCCCTCTCTTCCTTAACCTTAAGCTGTCAGTTCTTATTTCTGGCTGCCTACACAACACAAGAGCAGGGGACTTTTTTTTAGGGCCGCATTCTCCTCCTGACAGCCTTCTGGGGGCCACAAGAAGTAGAAGTGGTTGGATCAACAACGGTTGATAGCTTCAAGATGCTTCACAGGAAGAAATTCCTCAGTGGGATATATAAATTCTCTCTCATCATCCATTGGAACTGACTGGCAATAGGTTCATGAAAGAGAAAAATAAGTCTTTTTTACAGAACAAACCATTCACTTACAGAATTAACTGCATGCAGTGATGGTCACTCCCTCGGGGGGCTAAAAAATGGAGGGCTAGCAAGTGTGAGAAGCTGCCTCACACCAAGACGGACTCTTGATCCACCCAGCTCGGGGAAGGGATTGGGAGCGCGGACTCGCCAGAGCTCCTTCCAGGCAGGAGACCCGCTCAGCCCGGGAAACCCGACCCTGAACCCGGGACTCCAGGTGCTCCCTGGGAGGCGGCAGGCGACTCTTCGGCCTTGCCCGTTCTTTCTCGGCGTGCCGCCTTCTCCTTCCAGCCCCCCGGTCGGGCAGGGGCGCTCCGGCCTCTCCCTCCCCGCCACACCGCCCGGCTCTCGCAGCTCTCCGCAGGCCCCGGCGCCCATCTCCCGCCCCGGCCTCACCACTTTGGGCAGCTCCCGGTAGAAGCCGCGCGCTCCCGGGGGCTCCGCCGCCATCGCGGGGCCCGCCCAGGAGGAGGCCGCCTTCGGCCGGGCAGCAGCGCCGCCTCCCGGCCCCGCGACGCCTCATCGGAGGCGAGAGCAGCCCGCGCTGCCATCCAAGGCAGGCTCGCCAAAGGAGCCGGATCCCAGAAGCAACCGTTCTGCAAAGGATCCTCTTGCGCTTGCATTCTTCTGCAAAGCGACTGTCAGGTCACAGATCATATCCGCTTTGCTGTGCGACTATGGCACCAAAATATGGGCCAGTCCCGCAGATGCTCTTGGTTTTTTACAGCCCCCCCCCCCGTGCATCATTACACCAGAAAGACCACCGGCCAGAGGTTTGCTGCATCACCACTGCACACAAAAACTGAGAACCCAGGTGGCTTTCAGGTTGCCAGGCAGGGCTGCTGCTTTGGTGCTCAGCATGAGGAGAAAAGGCCTGCAGTCTCTGTCCTCAGCAATGGCTGGGAGAGGTAAAGGTAAGACTCCGGGAAAGCTAAGGCCTGTCGAATTTGATACTGGGGTGCCATCTCAGTTTTCAGGCCGAGGGAGCGCCAATGGCTGGAGAACAGAGCTGCAAGTGCAGTTGTGAAAGACATGGGAGTCTTCCATCCCTTTCTCCCATTAGCCTTAGAAGGTTTTTGCCCCACCGATTCTTATTCTTACAGGATACTGTGGCACCTCAGGTTACATAAGCTTCAGGTTACAGATTCTGCTAACCCAGAAATAGTACCTTGGGTTAAGAACTTTGCTTCAGGATCGTGCTCCGGCGGCTAAAGTGGTGCTTCAGGTTAAGAACAGTTTCAGGTTAAGTACGGATCTCTGGTACGAATTAAGTTCGTAACCCGAGGTACCACTGTATGGGAGTCATAATGTTAACTTTGGGTCCTCCCAAGTTTTATATCTGAGGACAAATCAGCAGAAGTCTCTGTGTTAATTTAATGGCTCTAGCCAAGTCTGCTTTTCTATACAGTACTTGCCTCCCAACCCCCCTACCTTTGATCAGCATTGCTGTGGCAGGCGTCTGGTGGGCTATAAATACAGGTGAAACTCAAAAAATTAGAATATTGTGGAAAAGTTCATTTATTTCAGTAATTCAACTTAAAAGGTGAAACTAATATATGAGATAGACTCATGACATGCAAAGCGAGATATGTCAAGCCTTTATTTGTTACAATTGTTATGTACACCATAAACATCACAATTATAACAAATAAAGGCTTGACATATCTCGCTTTGCATGTCACGAGTCTATCTCATATTAGTTTCACCTTTTAAGTTGAATTACTGAAATAAATGAACTTTTCCACAATATTCTAATTTTTTGAGTTTCACCTGTAAAAGGCTTCACTGTACAGCTTAAGAAGAAGAAGAGTTTGGATTTGATATCCTGCCTTTCACTCCCTTTAAGGAGTCTCAAAGCGGCTAACATTCTCCTTTCCCTTCCTCCCCCACAACAAACCCTCTGTGAGGTGAGTGGGGCTGAGAGACTTCCAATAAGTGTGACTGGCCCAAGGTCACCCAGCAGCTGCATGTGGAGGAGCGGGGAAGCGAACCCGGTTCCCCAGATTACGAGTCTACCGCTCTTAACCACTACACCATGCTGGCTCTCAAGTCCAGGTGTATGCCCCTCCACTATACAAATGGCGGATTGAGCAGATGAGACCAATGGGTCCAATGGTAAAAAAGGTGCCGTACACGGAAGTGAGCCCATTAGGAAAAGGAAAAGCATTAAAGGAAATTTTATTACAGTCATTATATTAGAAGACTCAACTTCTAAGGTTATCTAGCAATAACAATGTAACATTCAGTCCTGCAGGAGCCAAAGTATCAAGTTAAATTAACACATAAACTGCATGTACCGTTCTCGGAAATAAAAAATAACTGAATGCAGGAGATAAACACATGTAATAAGAATTTAAAATCTGCTGCTCAATGGATTTTCTCAGGGGGTAACAGAAAGATACTTTCTCTCCTTTTCTTCCTCTTCTTTATTTTCTTCCTTTTTTCTTATTTCTCTCCTCTAGATTAGTTTGGCTTTTATTGTATTTTATGTTGAAAACATTTAATAAAAATTGATGATAAAAAGGGAACTTGCTAGACATGTAGTGAACTAGTTTACATCTGTCCAAGAAACAGAACTGCACAACTTAAAACACCTTTTTTCATAGAAAAAAAAATAAGTGCATTTAAAAAGCCAAAAGGAAACAAACTCCAGAAAAAACCCATCACCCAATGATCCATTCATTTATTTCACCTTAAGTTAAAGGCAGTCTAAGTACAGATGCTGTACATTAAATATATGTGAAATATGGAACAAGTTCTCCTAGGTGTGTTTGTGTGTTTCCAAGTGCAATCCATCTCTGACGTTTCTTGCATTGATGGTTAGATGTAAAGTGAGCCGTCAGCAGGGCCCACGTAACCAACGCCTATGAGCAGTACATCTATGAGAGTCCAGATTCCCAGGCCTCCAAAGCTGAAAAGTTTGCCCAGACCTTCTCTCCACTGGCCCAAGTAGAAACGATCAGCTCCAAAACCGCCAAGTGTGATGCTGCAAATACAACGCAATTATGTCTGAGAAGCTGTCCAAATCCAGACATCCATTACTGATGCCAGCAGCAAAGCATTTAAATTATTTGTACCTGACAAATAGCATAATGAAGTTGATTAACACTGACTTAAAAAATCATCTACTTTAAATGAGCCTACTAGTGATATAATTTTTTAAAAAACTGAAAACTTTGCACTTATTTTTACAGTTTAACACAAAATACTGGTAGCATCCCATTCTGCTTTCAAGACTCAGGACAGGCAGCATGCTTCAGAACTGCCTGAAGACAAAATAAAGTAACCAGACTCCCTTGACCAGCTTAACCAAACATCAATTCCGAAAAAGTAAGTATTTTATTTAGAAAGCAGGTAATCCTATTCCTACCTTAAAGCCAAGGCAGTTGACCATTTATAGCCTCCTGTCCAGTTACAATAAAGCATCTTGGGGAAAGTACGGTTACCTTAAAATAAACAGACATTGAAATCATAAAGCCAAGACCACAAACAGGAATAGTGCTGCAATGTGTGCTTTGAAATTATCTTAATTGATCTTATTGCAAAAACTGTGACAAATACTTTACAGCCCTGATTTAAGAGTGATATAGGCTCATCTGTTATCAGTGTTGCATCTTTCCCCTTTTTATTCATTAGTATTATTTTTTGCATTTCTCCCAAGTCTGGTATTTTTGCCCCCAAAACATCTGTTAGGATTTTATAGAATTCTTCAGGGACACCATCTTACTCAGGAGCCTTTTAGAGATCTTATCTCTTGTTGAATTTCAAGTGTGGTCAAAGAGGTACTTTCACAACTGATCAATTTTGGTCATAAGGACAAGATCCCGGATCAGAATCCTTTTCATGTTGAGGTGGCTCACCCATCATTTTCAACAGCTAGGTAAAGGGTAAAGGGACCCCTGACCATTAGGTCCAGGCGTGACTGACTCTGGGGTTGCGGTGTTCATCTCGTTTTATTGGCCGAGGGAGCCGGCATACAGCTTCCGGGTCATGTGGCCAGCATGACTAAGCCGCTTCTGGCAAACCAGAGCAGCGCACGGAAGCTACTTACACTCGACAGCTACTTACCACTAAATTAGATGCCAACACGCATAACTGATAAGCTGCGAGGCTTTTCCCTCTGCCTAGTGTCTGCACAAGTTGATTGTGATTATTTATTGCAGTAAGGTCCAGCAATCATCTAATAACCAGAAACTTTTAGGAAGGTAGACAGTTACTACACTGTCTAACACCAAATGACCATCATGGTATCATATTACTATAACTGTGGGCCAATAGGAACCCCCTGGGGTGTGAGAGAGAAAACCTTTACCAGGAAAAATGGGATTGGTGATTTGCATTAGAATACCCTCTTGCTCCAAAGTGGTGGGCATGGGCAGGGATGGTTAGAATATCTATGCCTAGACCAGGGGTCTGCAACCTTTAAGACAAAAAGAGCCACTTGGACCCGTTTCCGAAGAAAAAACAACAACTGGGAGCCGCAAAACCATTGCGATATTTAAAACAAATATATCTCCGGAGCCGCGATCTGACAGCGGGCAGGAAGGTGACGTCGGGACGGTGCGTGACTAACGCACGCACTGCCCCCATGCGACGTCACAGCCAGTACAGCGCCCGCCACAGTGGGGAGTGTCGGGGCGCACAATGTGCCTCCTCCCCTCGCTAGTATCCGCCCCAGAGCCGCGGCAAAGATGTAAAAGAGCCACATGCGGCTCTGGAGCCGCGGGTTGCAGACCCCTGGCCTAGACCAATGCATATTACTTCATTTAATAAGCTGGATACCACACAGCTTAGTCATAACCTAAGATCCCAAACTTTTTCTTGGTCCGAACAAGATGCTCTGGAAATAGTGAATAATATTGTTCAGAAAGACGCCTTTCTTCTCCCCACCACGTCAAACACCCACACTAAGGCATTGCTTACCCAGACAATGAATATGATCCCGCACCGTGCAATTGGCACTATATCGTTCTCGTGGACAAGAGACCGTTTTGCAGTTTACAGGATTGGAGCAGACATAATCTGATGGAGGGAGCTGCCAGCAAAGCTGGCAAGTCATGTTGATTGTGAAAGTTTCTGGGCGATTGTTTTTCTCATCCTGCATGCGAATCAGAAATCTTAACTCACCCTTCCAGAAATAATCCACAGGTTAACCAGAGAGCACTTACTGGAGTGTGACAGAATCACCAAATACACTTGGTTTTTTGGAAGCTGAGAGCACCTAAGTTCTAGATACTTTTACTAAATTAAGCAAGCACAAAGTCAAACACATGAGCTGTTATGTGCCAAAAAGAAAAGTCCTGTGGGAATATACTGAAGCATAAGCTTTCCTGGATTAGACTTCAACAGGTGCGTGAAGGTTCCCCCTCAACTGGTGTAGCTGCATGCATTATTTGAGGAAACTGATTGTCTAGACTCATTCCAATCTGGGTTAGTGACTGACTCTACCTTGGGTGCCCTAATGCAGTGTTCCCCAACCTTGGTCCTCCAGCTGTTTTTGGACTACAACTCCCATCATCCCTCGCTAGCAAGACCAGTGGTCAAGGATGATGGGAATTGTAGTCCAAAAACAGTTGGAGGCCCAAGGTTGGGGAGCACTGCCCTAATGGATGACCCTTATTGAGGGAAGGACCTGGCTGCTTCTGCTTGATCTCTCACCTGCTTCTGATACAAGGGAGCATGGCATCTGCCTATACTCTCTGAAAGAAATGAGTATCAGGGGCATTGCTCTGGTCTCCTCTTCAGGGACAGTTCCAGCAGACGGCATTTAATAGTGTTTCTCAGCCCCTAGGCTCTTGAGCTGTGAGGTGCCACAGTGCACTATGTAGTCCCCAATGCTATTTAACATCTATATGAAGCCATTAGGAGTGGTCATTAGGAGATATGGAGCAAGGTGTCATCAGTACACTGATAAACCCAGCTCTCTTTCGCTGTAACATCTGAATCAGCAGAGGCTGTGCAAGCCTGGGTGCAGTGGTGGGCTGGATAGCAGCCAACAGACTGAGTCTGAATCTTGACAAGACCAATGCACAATTTGTGAACACTTATTGAGTCTGTGTAATTGGTCAATTGCCTGCTATGGATAGAGAATGTACTTCCTCTGAAGGAGTGGGCTTGTTGTCCGGGGGTCTCCTGGATCCATCTGCTAGGAGTGCCTTCTAACAGCTTTGGCCATTTCTAGACTGTGGCAGCTGGACCATCGTAGGTCATGCACCAAGGACCTCCCAATTGGTTTAGACCAGGGGTGGCCAACTCTCAAGAGGCTGCAATCTACTTTCAGAATTAAAAACTACCCCCGTTTTTTTGAGGTTCAGCTCAAAGTTGTTGAGCTATTTTTAGGGAGGAAAGCCCTGTTTTGGGGCTGGGGTTAAAGGCAGGGGACAAAGGGGTAAAGTCACTCACAAAAAGATCGCTATGGATGAAAACAGCAGCACAGAGGAAGCTCCGTCTTCCCTTCCAGAGATCAAACAACAATAGAGGGCGGGGCAAGGCAGGAGTCAGTTTTAGCAACGCTAAGGAAAGGGAGCCAGAGATCTACCAAAACCTCACTGGGATCCACCAGCAGATCGCGATTGACCTGTTGACATCCCTGGTTGAGACCATCTATATAATCTTTTCAGCACTTGTTAACAACCTTCTTCTGCTTTCAACAAAACTTTGAAGTAGAGATTTTTATTCCAGTCTTTATCAGCACTGGATCAGAAACTGTATTTGTTTTGATTGCTCGTGCTTTTACTGTTTATCGCTTTGGGAAGAGTCTGTAAAACAGGATATGTCTTTTTGGGGGAAAATAATCTATAAATGCACATATGAAATGTTATAAGGGGTCATAGCAGCCAAACCCTACTGCTAACCACAAGCTGAGGTCTCTGTAATTAAAGTACAGAATTGAATCTTCCCCCTATCAGATAGAAAGCAAATGTCTAGGCCCAACAGAATATCCCTTTCATCTATATCCAGCATCTCCTGAATAAGGTATCTATTCAATTACATATTTTACAAAGTAATTATTCTCCTTCAAACAAGTAAGGTGTAGTATTTCCGCAAGATTCATGTTCATATTACAAATGAACAAGCATTCTACTTACAACACAGTGGACGTGGGATCTGGCTTTACATTCAAAAACAGCAGTTTTGCCATAGATACAGGAGCAATTTGTTTCACAGTCCATACATCCTGGAGGCAGTCGGCTGCACAGTCCATTACTAGGGCATTGGGTCATATACGATGGGGTCGCTGTGGCTTCTGAAGAATTAAAATCTGGTGAGAACAAAAGTTTCAGTATTCCCTTGAAAAAAGCTAGGGAACAAAATATTTGAAATTCCTAGGTTGCTGAACACGAATGCCTAAGCAACTACTTTTTCCTAACCTGCTCAATTTACATTTCACCTATTTTAGTAATGTGCAGCCTATACATGTTTACCCAGGAGTAAGATCCACTATAAGGCCCAAAGAATTTAATGGGTCTCCCTTATATGTAAGTTATTTTTAGGATTAGGAAGATATGACTGTCTCAAACTGGGCCAGAACTTAAGACCATCTAGCTCAGTATTGTCTACACTAGAATGCCCTGTGGCCTTCTAAATATGGTTGGAATCCAATCCTGATTAGTCCCAACCAGCAAGCCTAATGGTCAGGGTTGCTGAGAGCTGTACTCCAGCAATATCTGGAGGGTCTACAGTGACAGGTGTCTTTCCCAGCCTTGCAAGAAGAAGAAGAAGAAGAGTTTGGATTTGATATCCCACCTTTCACTCCTTTTAAGATGTCTCAAAGCGGCTCACATTCTCCTTTCCCTTCCTCCCCCACAACAAACACTCTGTGAGGGGAGTGGGGCTGAGAGACTTCCAATAAGTGTGATGGCCCAAGGTCACCCAGCAGCTGCATGTGGAGGAGCGGAGACGCGAACCCGGTTCCCCAGATTACGAGACTACTGCTCTTAACCACTACACCACGCTGGCTCTCTGATGGGCACAGAACTGGGGACCTTTTGCATTACCCCAGCATTTTTCACAATTCAGATACATTTCTATGGGGAAAGTTATGGGTCACATTCAAATGAAAAGGCAAGTGACTGACTCACAGGCTATATAGAATTAAGTATATTAATATTCAAACAAAAAAGTCAGGTAAGCATTGAGAAATATTACTGGATTATCATTTTGAAACACGAAGCGTATTTAAGTACCATAGCTACTACACAAATAGGAGCTGCATCCATGGAGAGGGATGGACTCACACAAGTGAAAGTGAAGAGAGAAAGTACTCTGGCATTTATCAATGCCATATGGTAATAGTATTTGTAATCACATGCATGAGTATTTATTCAGACCTGCTCACAATAATTCATGCTGGTTCCTTTGCTCAATTGGTGGCAACACCTTTCAGTTTCATTAGTGTTCTTTGGCTCTTAGTAGGAGATAATCAACAGCTTCTTTATCTGCAGGGTACAATTGTTTTGTTTCCAAATGAAAGACGACCTTCATTTTTAAGTTCAAGAAAATTATTTTTGTTTCCTTGAGCCACTCAATGGGCTTCATCCACAGAAAAAGCTTTTGCTTCTAGTGTTAGAAATGCCTCCGAGTAAGTGCTTTTGGGAAACAACAACAGGAGTGGTTCCTGCCCTCCTTGTGGGCGTCCCAGAGGCATCTGGTTGGTCACTGCGGGAAACAGCATGCTGGACTAGATGAACCCTTGATCAGATCCAGCAGGGCTCTTCCTATGTTTTTGTTTCCTGTACAGGGGACCAAACAGTCCATTTCCCTCCCATTAAAGGCCACATTATATAGTATGCACAAGTGGAACACGCCCATGTGGAACAGATGGTTGGTGGCAGCTTGGGGCAGTGTTCACAAGAGAGACTCTGAGTTGCAAAATACTATGATCTTAAGAATCAAGATATAACAGAACGGTGTGTCTTCTCTCATTAGCAAATGTAAAGCCCTAATTTCCTAGTTTTTCTTACATTTGAGAATTTGTTTCTAGAAATTAGGGGGTTTTTTTTACATGGAGGAAGTGGGGTGGAGAGTCCTTCAGAAATAAGCTGTTCTGTGGGTAAATATATCTCACAAACCTCTAAAGATCTGTGCAGAGTAAGGTTTACAAAGACATACATTTTCATTCTAAAAAGTACAGGACGGAATGGGAAAAAAAATACATACCTGATACTTTTGACACTGGAATGTGTGTGCTTGTAGGTACTATTGCAACCTTTGCCAGCTGAGCTTGTGGATGAGAGTGTTCTAAGCTCAGTGATCCTGGGGGTGGGGTGGGGGGAAAGAAACAGAAAATACTAACAGGATTCAAAGCATGTTTAGTTACGACTTGGAAGCAACAGTGTGGTCCAGAGCCTCAGGCTTGGGTTCAAATCCCTTGTGTGTTCAAAAGAAAGTGGTGCTGGTAAGATAAAGTGACTAGAATTGCTCAGTACACTCCTCCTCTAGAGGCTAGTTGCCAACGCTGTACTGAGTGACTTTCTCTGCCCAGGGAACTATTACTCAGAATGTATTTCTCATCTTCCTCACCCTAACCCAGGGCCTCCAGTCCAAGGAGTAGTACTGTGATCTTTCCATACTTATTTCAATTTGCATTTTAAAAGTGTGGGTAGTTCAGACCCATGAGCCGGTAAGTTAAATTACACAACAGCATCACTACTTTGAATTAAGGTGCTGAATTGCGAAGAAGAGAGAGAAGAAACACTGCCTGGTATTTGCACCTTTGACAACAGGTGTCCCAGATCTTTCAAGGCCTCTTAATGATGCACAGCACAACAACTGAGACGTTTGTCTGTGTTGGACATTACTTGTTTAAAAAAGTCCTACAGTAGCAAGACTGGATAAGACCTTGTGGCATTCCTCAGACCTTGTGGGGGGGGGGGCGGACTATATTTTGGGCAAAAATAATAATGAACAAATTCCTATGCCCTACGGATAGCCCAGAGATGCATTTTAAATAAAAGCACACATTCTACTCATGTAAAAACACCAGGCAGGCCCCACAAATAACCCATAGATGCATTTTAAATAAAAGCACACATTCTACTCATGTAAAAACACGCTGATTCCTGGACCATCTGCAGGTCGGATTGAGAAGGCAACTGGGCTGCATCCGGCCCCCGGGCCTTAGGTTGCCTACCCCTGTCCTAAAGCAACACTGCCAATCACAGCAAAGGATAGCAGTGAGAAGCCCCAAAGACTGACTTGAATATAATAGGTTTGCAGTTCCTCATAACCAGATTCGGGAATAACGTAAGAAGAGCCCTGACGGATCACAAGAAAGACCCGTCTGGTCCAGCATCCTCTTCTTGGAGTGGTGAACCGGATGCCTATGGGAAGCCTGGAAAGAGGATCTGAGCGCAGCCTTCTCCCCAACCGCAGTTCCCAGCAACGGGTATTCAGAGGCATACCCTTTAATCTAGCTTTGTATATTAGCCCCCTCACTCCCTGCATGCAATTCCTGGTCACCTATGGCGACCAGGTAATACTTAAACACAAGAAAGGCTGTGTCTGCCCCATATCCTGAAGTAACAAAACCCAGGTATATATTAACAAAATAAAAACATTACTCCCCCCCCCCCACTTCATTTGGCTCTCCTTTCTTGGTTGTTTCTCCGCCCCACTCCCATCATCCCAATGCCAGTTTCTATAGTGTAAGCCTGTTGGGGCAGAGACCTGTTTTCTTAAGGTTTTGCGAGAATGACACAGCACAGGCACGAGGCTGAAAGAGGCTGTTCTGCCCGGGGAAGCGACCCGAGGCTGGCGGTGCAGGTCCCCCCTCTCTCGGCTTCTGGGCAAACGCCAGTGCAGCAGAGCCCGGGAACATTCCCCGGAGAGAGAGACCCCGGGCCAGGCCTCCGTCCCGGCGAGGCAGCCTCACGGCGGAGGCCCGGCCGCCCCCTGAGCGCGTGCAGAGTGCAAGGGGCCCGGCGCCTCCTCGGCGTGACTTGGTGGGTCTGCGAAGCGGCCCGGCCTGGCACTCACCCCGCCCGGAGAGGACGTAGAGCTGCGAGAGGAAGAGGGCGACGCGGCACAGCCTCTCCAGCGCCCGCAGCGCCGCCACCGCCGCCGCCATCTTGGCCTCATCCGGGGACTCCGCTCGGCTCCGCCCCGCCGCGCTCTACGCAGGCGCGAACCCCGAGAGCCCGCGGGGCAGGCCGGGCCGTGCTCTCTGCTGCCACCACGAGGCCGGGAGCAGCGTGGCCTGTCTGAACATTAGGCGCTCGAGGGCGAGACCAGGACTGGAGAGCTGGAAGAGACCCCTGGGGTCATCTAGTCCGACCCCATGCAATGCCCAACGTGGGGCTCCAACCCATGACTCTGAGACTGAGAGATGCTCGACACACCCAGAAGACACACCCAGGCACCCAGTTATCCTTTATAGCCCTCCTGTCCTCTAAGGAGCAGGGGAGAAATACATTGAAAACCTCCTGTCTGCGTCTCAAAGGCAGGAGAAGTAAAGGAGAAAGGCCTTGACAGAGAGGAAAGCTTTTGCCTTGAGCCTATAAATATGATGATGGCGCCTGGCGAGGCTTCCTGAGGAGCGCATCCCACAAACGGAGCCTCGCCCACCCCCTTCCTCCTCCTTGTCCTGCAGGGACCCTGTGAGACAGACGGGGTGGCAGGAAGGAAGCCCACCAAGGAGGCGTTGGAAGGCAACAGGGACTGTGGGGAATGGAAGGTGGCTCTGGCCCAGGCCGGGCTGCTCCCTTAGTCTGTGGAGAACATCAGCAAGGGAGGGAGAGACCAGCCTGGCCTCATCCATTGGTAAAAGAAACAAGTCGCCAATTAATTGCCTTTCCAAGCAAGGGCAGCACCAAGGGGAGATTGGCCTGGCCAGAGCTGGACATAACTATCCCCTTATAGCTCCCCACCTTGTTCTGGGCCTGTGGAACTGATAGCCCACCTCCTCTACCTTTCCTCTCCCCTTGTGTGTATTGTCCTTTTAGTTTGAAAGTCAGACCTGATTCAAGCAGGACCCTTTTTTAAAAAAAAAACATGAGCCACTTGGGGAGACAACTGCTTGAGAAACAGGATAAAAATCTAGGAAACAGGCACTTCACCTCCTCTTGCTCCCAAGTGTACTGATTTGAACTTCATGAATTCCATTTAAGCCAGCATGACTAGCAACCATGGGAACTCCTCTTCCCATGTTTTGTCTGATCCTCTAAAGCCATTTAAATTAGGATGTTTACCACATCTTGATGCAGCAGATTCAGTAAGTAATTGGGCATGTTGTGTGAAATAGTACTGTTGTCTTTCTGGACACTGTCCACTAATTGAAAACCTCGGGAGTTGAAGCACTGAGGGGAGCAGAAGGCCCTAAACTGCTTTTTTGTACTATGCATAATAGTACAAACTTCAGTTAATTAGGTTTTTCACCCCAGGCATCAAAGACCAGCCCACACTGGTTCAGGGGCTACACATAAAGAAACACTTCAATAATTTGTCTAGAGGAATTGTGTCTTTGTAAAGTGCCACAATTTTTTAAAAGCCAAGCAAACAAACACGTCCATATTTTAAAAGATGTAGTAATCAAGATTATCATTTTCTCAAATATGAAGCATGAAGTGCTGGTTTTCCTTTTGCCCCTGTGCAAGGCACTGACATATCAAATCAGTATTGTAGCTTTCTCTATGCAGGAACACTGCACATTTAAATAAATAATAATAATAATAATAATGTATACTTTAAGGTACAATAGTGATAATTCTGACTTGAATGCATTATTTCAAAGAAGAAAGGTACTTATAGAAAAAAGAGGCAACTCATGCTGATTATAATGTAATTTTATTCAAAAGCTTCTATGTGGGCTTATTCATTGCTCTAAAGTGGGGGAAGCAACTCTAATTTGTCAAAGTTTGCTTTTTAAAAAATAAGAACACGTTATAAGGCTCAATCCATCAGGAAGGTGCACACCCAATGAAATGGACCAAACAACCTCTTCCATTTCAATGAGGCTCCAGCAGGACTTCCTGATGGATTGTGCCCGCAAAGCGACAATGCTATGTAAATATGGAGATCTCCCATTTGTGCTACACAGAACTGTAGCATAACCTTACATATAAGCCAGTTCTCGGCACAATGTAGAACCTGACACCAGTGAAAAGCTATTCGAGTTCCACACTTGGGAGTCACTCTTCACTTGACTGATGCATCATGGAGTCTTTTCCTTTCAACCCAGACGCTATTATTTTGCAACATGACCTCTAAACATAAAGGCAACTCCAACATATTGATGAGAGAATCTAACATGAACAGGTGAGGTTGCCACAAATAAGATTGCCCAGACAGGCTCAAAATAACTTGCACACTAGCTCACAAAAAGTTGCATTTTGAGGATATGTTACTCTCCTCAGAAAGCAGTAGCAGTAACAGAACTTCTGTATGAACCTCCCCAGGCCTTTCATTCTATGAAAGGGAGATTTGCTGTGTAATTTTGAAGTGTTTTTTTAAAGCAAGATGCCTGTGGTATCTAATAATGCTTCTTCTTCTTCTTCTTCTTCTTTTTACAGTTTATACAACAGCTTCAAGGAGTTTTGTGTCACCTTAAAGACTAACAAATTTATTATGCTATAAACTTTCATGGACTACCATCAACTTCTGCAGATGCAAGAAGCTGATAACCTGAGTAACAGGTGTTGAATTGTGGTTCAACTTGTGCCATAATAAATAAATAAATAAAATTGTTAGGGATGCATTCAACTAAATTATATTCAGAGGAGACCCCTTGAAATTAATTGGCCTGTTAGTTTGTCCATTATTTTCACTGCATCTACTATGAGTATTTACAGCATTTATATACTGTCTTTTTGTCAGTTTACCATTTTAAAGTACTAAAACAAATAATATAAAATGTAAACTGTGGAGAAGGCTCTGAAGTTGTCTTTGCCTGCTCCCATCACATGATTCTTCCTTCCTGTAAGACTAACCCTGAACACAACCCTAAGTCTTTAAGGTAACACAAGCCTCTTGGTTGTCTTTGCTACCCATCTGGAAATTGTTTCAAAAGAACCTGCATCACCTACATGTTTAGTTTTCTGAATGTCATGATGTACTATAGCATCAAACTCCTGCCTTGATGGAGGGCTGCAGTCCTAAATGTACTTGCCAGGAAGTAAAGCCCACCAAGCATAGTGGAGCTAAATTCAAGGTGAACGCATTTATGATAGAGCCAATATTTCACCTTTCAGTACACTCTCCATTAGCAATAACTAGAATTCCTCTTCTGCATGTAAAGTGTGTGATGCTTTCAATGCCTTTAGCTTTTCAATGGCAGATGTGACTGAAACTTCTCCATGGACCTTGTTGTCTCTTGTTCGCACATTCACAGCATTATTAGTTTTCTCCTTTTCTCCAACCACTGCAAGAAACAACGCAGAGCAATGTTACTTGGCACACAGCCACAATGCCTTGTACTGCAACAATGCTACACACTTACTCAATAAGATGTCCTACTGGATTCAGTAGGGTAATTTCTGAGCAATGCTGTGGCTCACACTAAGATTTATGAGGCCCATGAAAATCCACAGATGTACCTTTTCAGAATATATCCTGTGGCTATAATTTATTTACTCACATGAACTATCAATTCATGTACTTCTCTCTCAAACATATATAATTTATACACACAGTGTGTACTGCCTTCTGTTGTGATGATGCTATGGTCTCCCTTTTCTACTCTCGCCAATCAACAAAGGCCTTGTGCACTGACAGATTGTTACACTGCTCAATGGTTCAATTGTTACGAACATTCTATATCACCACTGAAGCTCAACAAGTTCTTATATCAAGCTACTAAACTCAGAGAACTTACAGCCAATAGTGGTTTCTACTGGCCAGTACTTACTTTGGAGAAAAAATTAGTAAAGCCACTGTTTTCCTACAAATTTACATGTTTCTGTGCCAGTGTGGTGTAGTGGTTAAGAGCGGTAGTCTCGTAATCTGGTGAACCGGGTTCGCGTCTCCGCTCCTCCACATGCAGCTGCTGGGTGACCTTGGGCCAGTCACACTTATTGGAAGTCTCTCAGCCCCACTCACCTCACAGAGTGTTTGTTGTGGGGGAGGAAGGGAAAGGAGACTGTTAGCCGCTTTGAGACTCCTTAAAGGGAGTGAAAGGCGGGATATCAAATCCAAACTCTTTAATTAAAATCTCTGACCAAAAAAAAAGGAAAGCTAAATTCACAAGAAAACATTCAGATTCAAGAAGCATTTGTATGTTATCCAAACATGAAAACTGGGACAAGCTACCCTGAAACTGGCAGTAAATGAGGGACAGAACTTTTCCCTCTACCCAACAAGAACAACATTCTCTACTTGTGTCAACCATATTGGGTTTTTCATTCTGAGTAAGGTGGGAGGCAAGAATGATGAACGAAAAGTCATAGATACCAAAAATAAAATTATACTGAGCCAGTTGTGCGTTTCTTATCTTCTTGTTTAAGGTGCAGCTTTGATCTAGATCAACATCAGCCATGAATCCAGCTGCAAAAAAGTCACTGCAAATCTAAAAAAAAAAAAAAAAAAAAGACAATGTAAAAATGTGTTACATTTTACAATTTGGTAACATTTCTGTGCCAAATGATATATTCCGACATATCTTGAGAAGCAGACTTTTCAAAGCTCCAAGGCTAGAGAAGCCTTTTCATGGCAATCTGTACACTGAGAAACCTCTGCGTGTCTGCCACAAAAACCCCTGCGTTGCAAGGTCTATTTCTGGGGGATGTGTTCTAAATGGGCCCTCTCCATTCAAATAGGGCACCTACCACGTTATGTTGGGCCACATCATTGGCCTAGGTCTAGTCAGAGTACATTTGAGAAGCCTCCCTGTGGTGGTTCGTTGGCAGGGAAACTCTCTAAAGGCAAAGAAGCTGGCCTTCTGGGAAGCTTGGCCATTATGATCACACATCTCAGTGCAGAAGGGTCATCAGCCCCCAAAGAATCCCAGAGTTCCTTGCAACACAGTTTAAAAACAGCCGCTGGGTAACACGCTTAGGCCTAAGTAACATTACTTACAGGCTTATGCTGACTCAGACCACTGACCCACCTAGCTCAGTGTTGTCTACCCAGAGTAACAACAGCTCTCCAGACAAGGGTCTTCCCCAGGGCTACACAGTGATGCTGCTGATTTAACCGGGGACCTTCTGCAAGCAAAGCACATGCTCTGCAGAAGGAAATTCCACAGAGTTCAAGGCAGAAGCATGCTGAGGGTTGTATACATGCAGCCTCTATTCCTGAAGCTCTAAACATCACAACAGTGAACAATTATCTCCCTTACATAATATACTTTAAAAATTTCTATTTAAAACAAAAACAACAACAAAATACATGTAGGAAACAAAGTACAATTGCACAGCAGAGAGGCTGGAAACAGTAGGAGGGATAAAAATACTAGCAGCAAAGATTCCCAAGCCATATTCAAGTCTTCGAAAATGTCATTAAAGTTTAGCAGAGTGAACACTCTGGCAGATCTGAACCAACTTTTAAAAAGGGTACAACTCGGCTGAAAATTACGGTAATTCGGGATTTTATAACTATATATAACTACACTTGACCTTAGCCAAAATGCTGAGAAGCTCAGTAGTAGAGGATCTGCCTTGCAAGCAGAAGGTCCCAGATTCAATTTCCAGCATCTCCAGATAGGATTGGGAGAGACGAAGGCCTGAAAGGCTGGAGAGCTGCTGCCAGCCAGTGTAGAGAATACTGAGCTAGATGGACTAATGGTTTGATTAAATACAAGGCAGCTTCCTATGTTATACCTGAACAAAACCAAAACACTTCAGTTGTTGTGCAGTTGACACTTCTGCTCTTACCTGTTGAGCATATTCTTCACAGGTGTGACCGACAGGAACTACCATGACCTGCCGAGGAGAAAGCCAAAAGGGCCTGGCCAAAATAAGAACCTCAGTGAATATGCAGCTATTATAAACTTTTTTCCCCACACAGCGTTAATCACAGTTGCTTATATGTCACACGCATACATGCAGACATACTTTGCATTATGGAAACATTAAGTTCATATTGTGTCGTGTGCTCATGTTTGCACAACTTCGTAGTGTGTTTCTCAGACTCAATTTATATAAAATGCAGATCACAGGTAAGTAATTACTTGTGCAAGGAGTCTATATGCCCCCAACCATCTTGCATAAAAAATGCTTACCCTCTATGCCAACCCATGCTCATGCAGCACTCGCTTGCCAGCAGCCAGTGTTCTGGCAGAGTGTGCTGCTGGCGTGCAAACATCCACTGTGACAAAAACATTTCGGGGGGGGGGGGGGAATGCTCACACAGATGGATGTTTTACTGCTGGCTAACACCACAGGAACATTGGGCCTTACTGTTTTATGTTTGGAGTAGCTGAAATGCTGCTCAGGAGCTTCTGCTCTATCATCCAGCAGGGAAGCCTTCCCCAGCCGGACACTGGGGGGGGGGGGGGTTAGACTACAACTCCCACCAACTCCAGGAAGGGAGGGAGCTGTAGTAGAAAGCATCTGGGGGGCACCAGGGCAGCAAAGGCCGCATTGTGACAGGATGAAATTGTTCTAAAAACGGTATTTCTGCGAAAATTAAACTTTGTGTTCAAGACCCCAGGGTGCTTTCTACTCTCTGCAACTTTCAAAACTGCTTCCAGTTACTGCTACGCACCATTTTCCACCATAGTTTTCTGCCAGAATGGCAATCATTCGCTCCACCGAGCCCAAAATAGCTCTATGGATTATCACTGGCCTCTTCTTGTCATCTCCATCTTTTCTGTGAAAGAATGGAAGTTAAAAAGTGGAAAGATTTAATACAAGCTTATCTTGATTTGAATCTGGTTTCACCCCTCTTTTACCAGAGTTAATTCTAGCACATTAAAAGGCATGGCTTCTAATTACATTACATTACTGAATTACAACTTCTCACAAGGAAGGAGTTGGGAAGAGTGCCATTTCAACAAGTTGCATCCCACTGACAGATCATACAACACTTTGCATCACCAATCTATTCTGAAAACCTTGAGGCTCTCTTGAGCCTGCTGAAAATTCTTCCCTTGTTCATGATTAGTTCTGTTTTGGCGAAAAAAGGATTGGCACTCAGATAATTTAGTTTACTGTTAGTACATATTATATTGCTTTAAGGTATTCACAGCTCTTTATTTATGTACTTCAGATTGTTGCAATCCTTACAACAATCTTCTGAAATAAGAGAGCAATTTTATCTCCTTATAGCACATGTGGTAGTCAGTGCTGATGTGACTCACCTCAAATCAGACTTTGAGCTCGTCCACACGGGCCCTTGTCCTGTGCTTTCTAACCATGGGCCTGAAAGGTTGTGCCTCGGCCCCATCACTTTCCCCCAGAAAACCCGCACTTTGGTGATAAATCAGAACAAAGAGCAACCTCTGGAAAACATGATTCAGCGCTAAACCATGGGTTTTCCCGGGGGAAAGCAGTGGGGCAAACGGAAGTGTGGATGAGCCCTTACTGTGCTCAGTTACTATGCCACACCAATGCTCCAGACATTTAAGCACTTCTTCAGCTTGTCACCTAGTACCTCCAAGTCCATTTACAGCCTCCTCTGATCCCTTGTTTCCTTGTTTTAGGCTCTACATATTTAAGCAGATCAGCTCAAGTCCTAAAAGACTCTTATGCAAACTTACCCCACATAAGTAAGATTAAATCTGATAGGCAGCTGGAAGTCAAGCTGGATAGTAGCACACTGATGGTACCGACCAATAGCATCTCTGATGTTAATATCAATCTGCAAAGGACAACAATGGCAAAATTATAGTTTGGGCTTTGCCATTTATCCTCCACCTGTAGGCTTCAGTAAGAACATGAGTACAAAAGCATGAATCTTTACTAACCTTGGGACCATAAAATGCTCCGTCTCCCAGATTTAGCTTCCAGGGCTCCCCCAAGTCATCCAGGCTGTTCTGGAGTTGCTAAGAATAAATCAGAAGAGCAGTTCTTCATTTACATTATCTTGTTGTATTCCTTACAACGATCCTCCAAAATAAATTAGTATTATTATCCCCCTATTGCAGATGGGAAGCGGATAATACTGATTGCGGCTCACCTGAAGTTAGACTTCTTACAGCTTAGCCCCCATGGCACACCAATGCTTAAACATCTAACCATCCTCCAATCCATGTGTCCTCATGCTCTTCCTTGCTAGTTTAAATGCCAGAAATATAAGAACTGTTGCTATGACTGCTTCCGCTTCTACTTCTTATTTCTTACCTGTCCTTTACCATAAGGTCCCAAGGCAGGTTAAAGCAATTTAACAGTTCAAAACAAATTAGTCAGTCATTCTCTCTCTCTCTCTCTTTCACACACACACACACACACACACACACACACACACACAGAGAGAGAGAGAGAGAGAGAGGCACTGACCAATTTGTGCAGGGGTTATGTCCCTCACCCCTGTCTCTGCCCCCCTTTCTGGCCATTTCCGAGTCGCCATGATCATGTATCCATCAGATATCCATAAATACGTAAACACACACACACAGAGAGAGGGAGAGACGTCTTATGGAAACTGCATAATAAAGGTGCCACACAAAGTCGCTGTGTTCTCTTTTTTAGAGTAGCAGAATTAAATTACCCTCTCTGCCTGGTCCCAGATCTCCTTTTCCCCTAGAAAGTTGACAGGCCTTGTGGAAAGATGTAGTTGGAAGGTAAAACCGAAGACAGCATATACAGACTGCAAGAAGTTCAAGCAGCCTTTCATCTCTTCTTCAATCTGAAATTTAAAATGCAAATAAATTTACAGTGGAGATGTGTGTGGGATGGGATTTAATGGGTAGGAGACGATGTAGTAATTGCAATCTATCCCTCCAGGTGCCCACATGTGTGGGCTCAAAAGAGTTTTAAAATCCCATCCTTGGCAGCAAAATTAAAAGCATAGGAATTAGGCTGAAAAACCTTGATTTGAGCAAGTTCAGCTATGAAGTAAGGAGGGTTCCTCCTTTTTACCCTGCTTAAGAATGTATCATGCTACAACTCGTAAAAGTAGTTTAAAAATATTATTTACTTACTTTGTATGCACTGGTTTACAGCAAAGGCAGCAGTTAAAACTATGCAGGCACTTTTATTTACAGTATAACCAGCTAGCTTTGGGTATGTGCATAACCAACTTTAGAGCTAGAGTGAGCTGAGGCATGTCTGCATCTATCACCGGTCAAAGGAAGAGAAGGGGTGGAACAGGGAGTACTACGTGCTCCTTCCTCTCTAGCAAAGGAGGGGAAATGACACCACACAGAGCCACCTCTGCTAATTGTAGTTCTATGGTCTGAATGTCTACCTATCAGCCGGTGGCTGATAAAAGTCTGTGGATTTAGTCCCTTCTCATGCTAAGGTTTGGTTTGGCTGGGAAGCCCTTTCACAACAGCTGCTGTCTATTTAGCACTCAGACCACACAGGGACTAGTTTATCATGAACTCTTTTATCATTAAAAAAACAGTGAAGGCATTCCTCTACTGTGGCAACCCCAACGTAAGTGCACTACCTGCTCCATTGTGCAAAAGATATGGGCGTCGTCCTGTTGGAAGCGCCTGACCCGAGTCAACCCGCTTAGGGTCCCTGAAAGCTCATTTCGGTGAAGAACTCCAAAGTCAGCAAGTCTTAAAGGCATCTCCCTCCAGGACCGGGGACGATGGGCAAACATCAAGCTAGAGACATGAAATAGTTATTAGATCCAAGCATGGTTACTTGACCTGTTTATTCACAGGCCTCCTTTGTGTCCTGCCCTTTGTCCGGATGGCTTTCCCCACATTTTACCCTCACAATAATCTTGTGAGAAGGGCAAGCCAAGAGATGGTGATTGTCTCAGGGTCACCCAGTGGGTTTCATGCCATAGGGTCAAAATACCTACGATATGGAGATATGCAGTCAGTTCTCCTGACATTCTTATTTTTTTTATTACAGTTGCTAAACCAAACAATCCACTAGAAGACGTTTTGTGTGTAAAGCAAGAGTAAAAGACTCCAGATTTGACTGACCTAGTGGCGAAGGGAGAGGTTTGGTGGGATTTAAAAAAAAATGCTCCCCCCGTGCCATTTCCCCTGCCTAAATCCTGCGCCCACCTGTCATTAAACCTTGCAGGCATGTATGTTTTCTCCATTGCAGAGTAATACGGGGTGGGGGGGGGGAGAGAGGAAGGCACACCAATGAAAGGTCAACCCCTATAACAACACGGCCGGTCTGAAGAAAAGTCCACCGCCGCTATTTCTGTTTTAATACAGAAGTGAATATGTTGATATGATGATACTTCCGAGTAAAGGGTTGGTGACCTTCTGGCAGCCTGTTGCCATCCATTACCCAAAGAATGGCTCTGGGCCCCACTTGCATTATCTGGGTGGAATTCAATGTCACTCTAAAAGGATTGTTCTGTCAGCATGAGCATATCTGCTAGCCAGATGAAACAAGTTTGCCTCTCCTCCCCCTGTACACTGGGGTTTGGTGGTTCTTCCAACCCTCCAGAGCAGTGCTAGAAACAGAGATATGAAAGCTAGGAGCTAAATGGCACCTTAAACCTAGTTATGGGCCCCACAATGGAGTATCAAGGTGTGCTTTTTTATAACAAGAATACAAAGCTGAAAATGAATGAACTGCAGCTAAAAACTTATGTTCATTTATTACATAGTCTAGTCCTCATCTGAAGACTGCAAAAAACAAAGCCATACTTCCCATGCCCACCCCCCTTATATTCTTATGAGGGTCCCTTCTTCAGTCTTCAGAGAGTGGCTAGAAGTGGGGAGGCAGAAAAAGGTCCTCCTTTTCTTCCAGGAGTGGTGGTTTTAATCTGAAATCTTAGGTTCAATACTGCACCCAGAGGTCAGAAACTGCTCGAATTAATGAAATTCCATCACAAAACACACCTACAACAAGGGGAGTTTCGAACGCTACTCCACAGCAAATCTGGGGAGAAGCCGGGGTGCTGACTAGAGGGAGCCAGCAGTAAATCACATTGAGCCAGTTGGAGTTAACTCTTTATTAGGAAAAACAGGATCTGCCTAGGAGTGTCAGGCCTAAGGAGCCCAGCAATTCAAGTCTGGCAGGTCTTGCCCCCATGCAGCAATTGCTGAGACTGAAGGTCCCTGCCTCTCCACAGCTGTCTGTCCCCTCTCTTCCAGGGTTTCCCCCAATTAATCTAAGACAGTGCCTACGTGAAGCTAACTTCTCTGCCACCCTCTTCATGCCTCTCCTGGTTCTTGGAGACCAGGGGGGAGAGGAGCTGGTCGTAGCAGAAGGGAGAGACACCCGTGCCTCTTCACCAGCCTGACTCCTCTCTGCCTCCTGGCCTCCCTCCTCTCCAGCTTCAGCTTCTGCCTCTGATTCTGGACTTCTTCTCACAAACTCCCCCCCCCCCCACTCACTAAGCCTTGTTACCTCTTCTGCTTCTAACACCTCCTCCCAGTCTTCTCCCTCTGACCACCCATCATTGTCCCACCACCCCTTTCCGGGCTCTGAACCTTCTTCCCTTGGGGGTTCCCCTGCTGGCCCCTCCCACCATCCCTCTGCATCCAGCCAGTCTGTAACAGGTACGCGGGGGGGGGGGGGGGAGCCCTGTTGTCCTAGTGGGAATTCTGGCACTGGCTTCCGCTAGCACATCTGGTTTGTTGAAATTGGCCCTCTAAAACAAGATGCTGGAGAGCTGGAGCCTCACCCACAGCCTGTCTTGAAGTGCACTCAGCCAAGCAGAAAAGGGGGGGGGGTGTAGGGTGATCTGGGTGTAATGCGGGGAAATCAGAAAGGGGGACAGCTAGCAAGGAGACAGAAGAAAGCAAGAGGGCACAGGGGCCAGGAGAGAGAGAAGGCACACCCTCATAGAAGTTTGGCCCAGCAAGAGATCTTCTTGAACAGAGGTGGAGACTATTTTCAGCCCAAGGGGTCACATTCCCTTCTGGGGGCCACATAACAGTGGTGGGTGTGGCCAGAGTAATATGTAAAAGTTACATTTGCACAGTAGTTCCTGCGCATGTGTGCACACACACACCTATCCTACAGGGGAGCCAAAGTGTTTATTAGAGTTCAAGGGCCCAATCCAGGCAGGAAAAAACACTCAAGCAGCGTGTGAAGCAGGGCCTGTAGCAGATGTGGCTGAGGAAGGGCTGTGGCCTGCGGAAGACTCGGAGGGGCCTCAGCCCTGCTCTTGAATGCACATGTCCCCCCATTACGACTTATTCTTATTTAATCCAAACTAAAATAAATTTCCAATAGTTCAAATTAATTGGGAGTAATAATGGAAAGAACCACACACCAGTGTCCAGGGCAGTTCATTGGCTTAAGGGCAAACATTTCCTTCTCAGCCTCAAAAGAGAACATGTTCTCGCTGTAGTGCTGCCAGTGGCCAGAAGCCTCCCACAGTTTGCTGTTGTAGATATTAGGAGACACAACCTCTGTGAAGTTACGCCGGTGATATTCTTCCTGCACAAGGAAACCAAATTCTTCATAAGCAGTAGGCAAACACACACAAACCAATTCTTGCTCTTTAATGTATTTGCATTATTAATGATTTGATTTATTCCCAGCCTTCACCCTAAGGTCCCAAGTCAGGTCAAATTTAAAGTACAGTACTAAAAACGCTACGAAAAAACTAAATGAAAAACTAAAATGGTACTAAAAAACCACATCAAATGCCAGGCAAAGAGGTACATCCTTGTAACCTCAATTATTTATACCACACTTGCAAACAGGAATAGCCTTGCTGATCAGACCATTTAATAAGCATGTCGATACTTCTACACTCAAAGCTCATACCTGCTTAGAATTTATAACACTTTTATCCTACCCTTCCTCAAAAAGTGTTGAGAGGGTGGTGTACACACACTCCAAATTTCATCCTCACAGTAACCCTGTGAGGTAGGTTAGGTGAACAGATGGTGACTGAGCCAGTATTACGCACTAAGCTTCATGGCAGAGTGGGAATTTAAAGCTGGGCCACTCTAATCCCTACCCAGCACTTGCTCTTCAGTGGCACCACCTACAAAATGTCACGGTTTGTAGAGTTCCTGCTCTGGGCTCCAGCCCACCAGCCATGCCACTTTCTAGAATACTCCATTCCGCGCCCCCACAGCCAGCCAGCACCTTCTAGCCTCTGAGCCTGCTCAGACCTCACTGGGCTGTCCTCTGGAGTCCCCCTCTTTAGGGTTTCTTTTCTCCTATAGGTTGTTTTGTACTTCTGAAAGCCTCAAGCCAGCTGGTATTTGCTTCTTCCAGGCGGGCAACACTGTTTGGGTTAAATAAAGATCCAGGCCATAACAACCATATAATTAAATAAATAAGTAGCAACCAATGTCCATTTCTCTGCAGGGAAAAAAAATATTTTATAACAATTTCAAATTAGTAAATGTCACTTACTTTGATAAAATCCATGAGTATATTATAAATAAAGGCACCTCTGGGCAGAAAGAAACAACTTCCTGGACTCAGTTCATGGAAGAAGAAGAGTTCTTGTTCCTGTATCCACACAATCAAACATCAGAAGTTAAAAGAAGACAGAAATGAGGCTTCTGGTCTCTGCAAGATGGCGAACGGAGCACAGATCTGATCGCTCTGACAGATCTGAGCCCCATGGAGAGTCAGGGGGAAACGCCAAGGTGAGGCGTACCCCCCCCAAAGTCTTGAGAGGGTCCTCAAGACGTTGAGGGGTCCAGCAGATTGCAAAGAGCTCTCCTGCAATTCCCAGGCTGGGGAGAGTGGGTGAAAGAGGCGGGAGTGAGTGCAGCCTTGGCAGCAATGCATCTCCGCGGGAGCGAAGCCTTAACGCTTCGGCCACCAGCAGAGATTTTCCATAACCAACATTCAAGCCGATGGAAATGTAAGAAGATTCACTATTGAAATTAATTAAGCTTAATTCGGTGCCAGACGAAGGATTAAAAAGGAAGTCCGTTCTTCATCTTCTGGGTAATTAACTGTACATGGAAAAAATTGCAAGTGGAAAACTTTATCTTATTTGATATTTACGGTGTGGGCCTGCTGATGGGAGAATTCAAAGCAACTGAAACCCATTCTTTATTGTTTGACATTGCTACGGGATTTTAAAGACTTGGTATTTGTGTATGGAAAAGGGAAGGTAGTGCCAGGACTCTGACAACACCCGAGAGCCCTTACGCAGCCCTTCCAAAGCTTTTCCTCAGTTGCAGGGAGGAAAGGTTAAGGCAACTGAAATCCACTCTTCTTGGCTTGTTATCGATACTGGAGTATAAAAGAGGAAACTGGATTTTGGACTGCAGCTGCCGTTAAAACTGAACTCAGCAGAGGAAATTTGGATTAAGACAATTAAAGTACTCTGTTGGGGGAATATAAGATAGACATATCTTGGCTGGAGGGATTTACAGAGCACTGAACTCAGTTTCCTGTATATAAATTGGAATTTTAAGGAGAAAAAAATCTGGAAAGTGAGGTTGATATGCCTATTTATAAGGATCTTCAAGTGCTGCAACTCTACATTCTACCCTGAGACATTTTAGAAAATTGGATACTGAGTTTAGTACTCTCTCTCCTGGACAATTAAGTGGTAATTCTTATGGATATATTGTTTCAGTCTCTTCTTTAAGGTAGATATTTGTAATATATGAATATCAACTTTAAATTTAGTTTTTATGTTAAATTGCATATGTGTATAAACGGGTCTAAAGAAGGGGGTAGTGGGAAAGCACAGAAACTGTTTACTGTTTATTGGGAACTTACACTGAATGGCCTTGAAACTGATAAGGTGGTGGTGAAAACTGGATGTTTTGAGAACAACAGAAAGACAAAAATATGACAGTGATTAAACAGTCAGAGTTGAGTCTGAATAGAAGGGCCCAAGTACAGGACCCGGGGGATAAACCTCAATCTGAATTGGAAAAAGATTTCACGAAAGAGATGAGGGGAATTATGGCTAAAATAACAGAGGAGTTTACAACCTGAATGGATCAAAGAATTAAAAGGGTGACAGAACCGATTGAAACAATAGAGTTTTGGACAGGGAGAATTGAGGAAGGGGATATTCCGAGGCAAAAGTTGGAAAGGAAGCCTGAACACTGGGAAAAGATGACCGATATGAAGTCCAAAAGAACAGGGTAGATTTGGAAGTTTTGTGGTTTAGGCAGAAAACCCTTGAGGAGGCCTAGGTGAAAGTACAACCTCTGAGACGGAGAGAAGTTTGGAGGAAAGGCGAGCTGGAACTTGCCTCAACTGACAGATGTTTTCTGATGAAATTTAAGAACGCCAAAGTTAGGAAAAAGAATGGGAAATGGTCTTGGAAAAAGTTATTGCTTATGTGCAAAATATTGTAGATATTGTTACATTACCAGGCTTTGATTAAACGCTTGCAATTAGTAGAGATGGGGATAAAATTAGAAGGAAAAAGTAATAGTTAAACACAGATGTGGAATGCAGAAAGTTGTTTTAAATGAAACTCTAGATGCTTAAATAACATCTGTGTTAATGATTTGAAGTGTAAATGATTTGAAGTGTTAGTAAGTTTTGATTAACTACAGGTAATTATTAGAAAATTGGATAAATGGAAATGGAAATGTAAGAGAAGAGGGGGTGGAGGGAGGTCCAGAGATTCCTGGAATCTCGGGAAAAAGGGTTTTGAAAAGATACTGCTGTACATGGGGATGGGGGGGGTAAAAATGTTCTTTTTTACTAATGTTAATGTGGAATTAAATTGTGAAAAAGAATAAAAAAACATTTAACAAAAAGACGACGACGACAAATAATCATTATTCTGTGCAGTCATGCAATGCAAACATGTCATTCAACTGACTTATTCTTCTACAGTGAAATCAAGCTGGCATGGAGGTGGATTTCCACTCTCTGCTGTCAAAAACTTTCCCTTTCAGCAGCACCTTGCAAGGTGCTTTGAAATCCCTACTTCAAGACTTCAATATATATTGCATATGGGGTCAAATTTGGCCCTCAAGACAGATCTGGATAAGAGAGCCAAAAAGGTTCCTCCGCCTTGCTTCTCTTTTAACCCTCATGTCAGAAAGCTGCTTCACACTTGAACACAGCTGCACAATGCTGGACTGCCCATTGTTTCAGTCTTGAGTCAACCCCCGCTCCTGAAAACACGGCAACTGTTCTGCAGTGTACACTTTTAACAGTTCTAGGGAGCCAAAACAATAAAAGGACTCGTATGTCACATTAAAAACCAACATTTATTGCTGCATTTGTTGCATATGTATTGCATCTGACAAAGAAACTAGTCCACAAAGGCTTCTGCTGCAGTAAATCTGTTAGTCTTAGATAAAAAAGGTTTCAAAGCGAAGAGAATGCATACAAACCATACTTTGCCAATTTTCCTGTGATCACGATTTTTGGCTTCCTCCTGGACCTTCTCCCACTCTTTCATCATTTTGTTTTCCGGAAAAGATATTCCATAAATTCTCTGCAGTGTTTCCATGTCAGCCTTTCCCTCCCAATAAGTGGAGGAATTCTGTTGTTGAAAGAGTTACCCCAAATGTAAGTACATTGCAAGAAAAAAATGTAATCTGAGCCATTTGTGGGAAATAAACCATCTCCGATTGCCCAGTAATTCTTTATGAAACTAAGCCTGCAATCCTGTGCATTATTTACCCCACTGAATACAGTCTGACAGTGATATTCATTTCTTTAGGTCTCCTGCTGCCCCCATATGCTTGGAACTTCCTCTGAAAGCACCTGTGAGATGCCCCCCCTCTCCCTCCAAACCCACCTTTTCTGCAGGGAAGCTCAAAGAAGCGCTAGGAGCGACCAGGTCACCAGGGATCCCATCTGCCCAAATAAATTAGTGGCTCCCACCTACTGAGGTGACAGATGTCCCAAAGGTTACAAGAATACCTAGAAGAAATCTTCTGCAGCAGACACTAGCTAAAGGTTTACAAAGAAATTTGTCACTTGAAGCTTTTAGGGTTAGATCTTTTCTCTCAGGCTCACAAGTTGATGGGAACTCAATTCAGTAAATAATCATTTTAAAGGTTTGATTGCTTTATTACATGAAATGTTAATAAATATTTCATTTCAGTCTGCTCAGAATCAGAGACTTTGGTGAGAACTCAGTTGAGATATTCCAGAGGAAGAGGAGTGGTAGAAAGAATTTTGGCTTAAACCACCTTCTGTCTGCTCAAACAAGAGAAATCTCACTGAAGCCAGTTCATGGCTGGTACTTTATGCCTAGGCAGCTTTCATTTACCTTGTGTGGCCAGCAGCTCACCCATGTGCTGGAGGGGTGTTAAATTACTGGCATCTATAGAGACGTGGGATGCGGGTGGTGCTGTGGGTTAAACCACAGAGCCTAGGGCTTGCCAATCAGAAGGTTGGCGGTTCGAATCCCCGTGATGGGTTGAGCTCCCGTTGCTCGGTCCCTGGTCCTGCCAACCTAGCAGTTTGAAAGCACGTCAAAGTGCAAGTAGATAAATAGGGACTGCTCCAGCGGGAAGGTAAACGGCGTTTCCGTGCGCTGCTCTGGTTTGCCAGAAGTGGCTTAGTCCTGCTGGCCACATGACCCGGAAGCTGTACGCCGGCTCCCTCGGCCAATAAAACAAGATGAACACCGCAACCCCAGAGTCGGTCATGACTGGACCTAATGGTCAGGGGTCCCTTTACCTTTATAGAGACATGTGGCGGGACTGCCCTAAGGTTGCAGAATTTTGGTGTAAATTCTTCAGTGACCATTTCTTTAATTACAAAAGACAGTAACTCCATCGCCTTATTTATATTATTGAATCACAGAGAAGGAAGCAGATTTACAAAGTAAAGAGCTTACCTTACATTTATTAACACTACACAGGAAGCTTTCGCAAAATTTTGGAAGACATTTGGTTTGCCTACTTTAGAATACTGGTTTACGAAAGTATGGCAGACAGTCCTCCTCAAAAAGATTTCTCATTAAACTAAAAGTACCCAGAGGACCAATTACAAATAACTTTTCTTTTGCCAAATGTTATCATTTTATTTCATATACAAATTAGGAAGCTCGTGGCCAGATGGTTCCTTCGGCATATGCCAAGATATGGATCTTGTGATTCCAAGAACAGAAAGTGGGGTTCTTATATTTGTTTTTCATAACAAGCCAGCAAACATAATGATAAATGTAGATATATCATAACTCTGCTATGACCAACCGTTTACACAAATATACACTGCAAGTTTCCCCCCTCCTGCTTGTGAAGGTACTGGTTATTATTTGCTTCTCTCCCCCCCCCCCCCCGCGTTTCTCTTTGACCCTGTATCTTGTTTCTTTCTATTTTCCTTAAAAAAATCAACAAAAGTATTTTGAAAATAACAAAAATTCAGTGGTTTACACACAAACCACCACATTCAATTCTATCAATACAAAAAGTCCCCACCTCAAAAAAAATGTTTAATATACGGTGGTACCTCGGGTTAAGAACTTAATTCGTTCTATAGGTTGATTCTTAACCTGAAACTGTTCTTAACCTGAAGCACCACTTTAGCTAATGGGGCCTCCCGCTGCTGCTGCACCGCCAGAGCACAATTTCTGTTCTCACCCTGAAGCCAAGTTCTTAACCCGAGGTACTATTTCTGGGTTAGCGGAGTCTGTAACCTGAAGCGTCTATAACCTGAAGTGTCTCTAACCCGAGGTACCACTGTAGTTATAGGGATTGCAAAGCAGAGGCAATATTATTATTTGTTTGTTTTGAAATAGAAAAAAGTGTTTAAACAGCCAAGCAATACAACAGCCTTTGGAAGATGAGTGGACCGTCACACAAACCACATTCCATATTATTTGATGTACAGTCCAAGTTTACTACGAAGCAACCCCATTTCAACACAAGGGAGCTTACTCCCTGCTATAAGGGTGTTTCACTCTTGAAAATCCTAATCTTTAAAGGGCTTGCTTACCTTAAAAATCTTTAAGGCCTTAATTTTCCCAGTATGCCTCACATGAGGGCCTCTGCATAAGTCAATCAGCGGACCACACCTATCAGAAGATTATAAAGGTTAAGATGCAATTAGAAAAAATCAGGTTCCCAGTTCATTTAAGTCTATAGCCAATCAAAAGGTAATCCATTCTGAACTTTGTCACACATGCAGTTGTGTTAATCTGAACTTCTTGCACTTAAAATGAACCTGAGGCATCACACCAAGCCATGGTTTGTGCTTCCAAAAATGTACTGGGAACTGGGAACCAGGCTTGGTGGCTGCTTGTTTGCTTTTGTTTTGCATCCTTGCAGTGCTTGTTCTCAGATGTGCCCCTCTCCATGGCGCAGCAGCTTCTAAGGTGGAGCAACAGCTTATAACTACAGCTTTTCAATTCAGACATTCCAAAATACAGCTCAAAACCACTGTCTACAAAATCCACCTCAAACCACAGCTCCCATTTCTGATTGCATTGCACAAACTGTTGACATAGGGATCATAATGAATCTTTGTTATGCTTCCCTTTAGCATGATGTATGAACCTGTATGTGTATATTGTATATTGTATATTACAGATTATATGTTTAATTGAAACAAAAGAACTTCACGAAACTGCATTTACAGTGGTACCTTGGGTTAAGTATTTAATTCATTCCGGAGGTCTGTTCTTAACCTGAAATTGTTCTTAACCTGAAGCACCACTTTAGTTAATGGGGCCTCCCGCTGCCGCCGCACGATTTCTGTTCTCATCTTGAAGCAAAGTTCTTAACCTGAGGTAATATTTCTGGGTTAGCGGAGTCTGTAACCTGAAGCGTCTGTAACCTGAAGCATACGTAACCCGAGGTACCACTATACTGATCCTTGCCTCATTTGAACCTCCTTTTGTAGAGTTTAGATTGTCAGATCTGTGCAGCAGCAACCTGCCTTTTGCTTACCATAATGCACCATGTACAGTGATGGTGTGATCAAAGAACCATCACAGCATTGTAGAGTTGGAAGGGACCTTGGGGGTCATCTAGTCCCACCCCCTGTGATGTGGGAATCTGAGTCAAAGCATCCATGTCAGATGGCCATTCTGCTTAAAAGCCTCCAAGGAAGGGGAGTCCACAACGTCCTGAAGGAGACTGCTCCACTGCCAAGCAGCTCTTACTGTCAGAAAGTTTTCCCAGATGTTTAGTTGGAATCACCTTTCATGTAACTTGAAGCCACTGGGTTGGGTACGGTCCTACCCTCCAGATCAGGAGAAAACAAGCTTGTTCCCTCCTCCATGATGTATGTTATAAGCAATAATAATAAAGCAACTATGTTCTCATTATATATACAGTATTTTTTTTTCTAAATTTGAGCATATAATTTTCTCTCAAAATTTAAAATTACATACATCTTACAAATGTCTTCTTCCTAAGAATTTAAAAAAATAGCACATTTGAAAGTTTGAGTCAAAACTGCGCATCCTTTTACCTGTACACTGTAGTTGTTGGTGTGTCAACCTTGTCATTCAAAATTCGGCATTTAAACTGGTTATACTATGCAGAAGAGGAGCAAAAAGGCAAGGGAGGAAACAAAATGAGAATTTGAATTTTCTTGAACAAGCATGAAGCCATATACTAGCCTTCTGCAACCTGGTGCCCTGGAGATGCCATACAACTCTTATCACCTCTACTGAGTGTGGCCATTGGTCAGGCATGATGGGAGTTGCAGTCTGGGCTGCCTTATTCTGGCAGACCACTGGCCTACCTCACTTCCTATTCAGACAAGCAGCAGCTCCAGGGTGTTACTGTTGAATCTTTGTGAGCATCTTTTCAAACTCACAAGGTGTCCTGCATGTTCCTCTGCGTGCTCCACTCTGAAAGTTGTCAAGCCTTTTGCGGAGACAATCACTGATGCAATAAACTCACTTCATGCCCATGGTTCAGGCAGTAAGGTTTATTGCCCGCTTACAGCTTAATGGTTCTGTACATCATTGGCCCATAAATCAGTCACTAGCATGCTGCTACGACGGTCTGCATCTGTAGATGGTTCTCCCCCTCCCAGCAGGGAGAAGAGGAGAGAGAGAGAAATGAACAAACTCAGCTCTTTATCTCAGTCTCTGTATCTAGGCCCAAAGAGACACTGTGCAGAACCTCATGCTTCTGACCCTGAAGCCACCTGCTTCTAGATTGTTTAGATTGCACTGTGCAGATAAGGAATGGCTACTAGTTTCCGTTTCACATATACCTACAGTTACTCCATATCCTTTTGTAATTGAAAACGCCAGAGATTGAGCCTAGGACCTTCTGCCTTTAGAGTACGGTCCCTCCTACCAAAGATGTTATTTCTGTTTCAAACCATCCCAGTAATCAGGGGGGCAGCGATTTTTAAAAATTGGCAAAGAGAAATTTCAAGGTTCATATGGCAGGGTAAGAAGCCAAGAATAAAGTTTAAGATATTGACTGATGCGAAAGAAAGAGGAGGCTTCGCCCTGCCGGACCTGAAATTATACTATGAAGCATCCTGCCTCTGCTGGTTAAAGGAATGGATAAAATTGGAAAATACTGATTTGTTGGATTTGGAAGGATTTGACAATAGATTTGGGTGGCATGCGTATCTATGGTATGATAAAAAGCGAGTACACAGAGGGTTTGGAAACCACACCATAAGAGGCTCATTGATAGAAGTCTGGGAAAGATATAAAAATCTGTTGGAGGCAAAAACACCATGGTGGTTGTCACCATTGGAGGTATTATGTGTGAAAAAGACGAATATGAGTGGGGAATGGTTAACATACAGAGAACTAATAAGGAAAATAGATGGTAAATGGATGTTGAAGCCATATGAAGAAGTGAAAAGATATGTGAATGACTGGCTGCACTATTACCAAATTAATGAAATGTTTAGAAAAGAGCTTAAGTTAAATGGTTTTGCGGAGAAAGAATCAAAATTCCAGAAAGAAATAATAAACAGTGACTATAAAATTTTGGCTAAAATGTACAACATATTGTTAGAATGGCACACAAAAGATGAAGAGATAAAATCAGTTATGATTGACTGGGCGAAAGACTTTGGATATAACATATATATGGAGGATTGGGAGAAATTGTGGAGAGAAGGATTAAGATTTACTGCTTGTACAACTATAAAAGAAAATGTGATGAAAATGATGTATCGATGGTACTTAACACCAGTGAAATTAGCTAAGATGTACAAGGGATGTAACAAATGTTGGAAATGTAAAGATAAAGAAGGTACATTTTATCATATGTGGTGGGAATGTAAGAAAATTAAAAATTATTGGGAAATGATATATAATGAATTGAAGAAAATGTTTAAATATACATTTGTTAAGAAGCCAGAAGCATTCCTGCTAGGTATTGTGAGAAATGAGATAAACAAGAAAGATAGGAAATTATTTTTGTACGCAGTAACAGCAGCGAGAATATTGTTAGCCCAGAAATGGAAACAAGAAGAACTCCCAACACTGGAAGAATGGAGAATGAAAATGATGGACTTTGCAGAACTGGATAGAATGACAGGAAGAATTAGGAATCGACGAGATCAGAGATTTATTGAAGAATGGGAAAATTTTCAGAATATATGCATAAATTAGGTGAAAAACAAATAACGCTTGCAACGTTTAGCGAAGCTTTGTAAAAAAGAAAGTTAAAATTATGGATTGAAAGCAGATTTAATTTAAGAAGTAGATAAGAACTAAGAAATGTGTGGAAAATTGAGAAGGGAAGGAGTACCAGCCAAGTTGAGGGAAGTCAAAAAATGAGAGAATGGTTTTATAAATTGTTTGAATTGTATTAATTTGTCTTATTTGTAAACTGAATAAAAATTATATTAAAAAAAAAAATAGAGTACGGTCCCTCCTACATTCTTATTTAAAATGGGCACAGCAGCCGCCTTATTGTGCAGCCCTTGCAAGATTTCTGGATGCCTTGCTAAGAGCTTCTGGACTCCTTTCTCCAGACATAGCCTGGGAAGATTGACATTCCTACCAGCCAGAGAGTATGTTACGAAACATGCAGGGGAAGCTAGACAGGGAAGAGATGGTTTGGCTGCATATTAGCTATATTAAGCACAGCTTCTTTCAGGACACAATTTCATCACGAATTAAAGAAGATGGTGAGGTCACCAGGGCCAATGTAACTGCAGGCTAAAGCAGTCTCCTGCTTCTCAATCCAAGAACTACTAACAGAAGCTTCTGCTCTGAAATAACTACAGGCTTAAGCTACACACGGCCTCTCACGGTGACTTTCTCTTCCTGCCCCAAGCAACATTTCAGGGAAAAAAGAGACTTTGTAGGACAGGGCTAGGGAAGAGTACTGTGGGCATGTACCTGATATGCAGAGCAAGGAGCATAAAAAATGGTTTGCAGCCTGTTGGGCAGGGAAGAGGAAACAGACAACTGAGAAGAAAACACTATTATCCCTAGAGTGGGATGGGGAACCTGTGGCCCTCCATAAGTTGTTGGGCTCAAACTCCCACCATCTCTGCCCACTGACTATGCTGGGAGGAGGGGGGTTATGTAAGCTGGAAGTCCAACAACGCTGGAAGAGCCCCAGGTTCCCTATCTGTTAAGAAAGGAGAAAAGCAGCATTGAAAATATTTTCCCCTTTCCTGCCTGCTGTCTCCCTTGCACCCCTGACTGTGGAACGACAATGGTTTTGAGGGAGTATCTGCATTTACATGCTGTGGAAACAGCCAGCATGAGCAAGTACTAGTCTTCAGATTCCAAAGTTCAGAGCAACGTTTGCAGTGGATGATTTTGAATATTGGAAAACCCAGAGACTTACCTTAAACATATCCAGCAGGATTTCTTTGCGAACTTCTAGCCTTTCAAAAGGCTGCTTCTCTTTTATGATGTTTTTACACAGATTCTCCAGGGTTGGAAATTCTGTACTAGATACACCTCTAGAAAAAAGAAAGGCCAATGATCTTAAAGTAAAAGACCATGTAGAGCAGCATGAAAGTTTATCATCCTCCATTACAAGCTGAAAATCCTATGCAGTTCTTTTTTTCACCATTGTATGGCAGTTTAAAGAAGATGGTCTTATTTATGACTAAAGTTCCTTTAAATTATAAACATGCAGCACAGCCCTAACCATGTCTACTCAGAAGTAAGCACTACTGAATGCAATGGGGCTTCCTCCAAGATAACTGGGGTTAAGGTGGCAGCCTTAGTTTCTATACATTTAAATATATAAATAATGATGCATTTAAAGGGCAAACATTTTAATAAGCAATATAGACTTTTATCATTGATTTAATCATCTTGGATTTTGGGGACAGTGGCAAGGTTGATGTTTAGACACCAGGAAAAAATTGTTTATTTCCACATCTGTATGATCATTTAGCTCGCTTAGCTTTACTCTGCACACCTTACTGTGGTATGTTGTATTTTTGTTCTGGAGTGCCTTTGATCATTGTAAACCACCTTGGATACCATTGTTGGAAAAGCAAGGTATAAGGATTTTAATAAATAAAATACATTTTAAAATGTATGCAATCAAGACATTCAAGTGGCAAAGCTTTGCCTGGGCTATCATCTGAGCCTGCAGGTGGGGAGATTTTGCATGCGTCATTTTTCTCTGAGAATAAAAAAAAAATAGCTCCCAACACACAGGAAAAAATAGCATGTCAGCAAAGAGTATAAGCTGGACCCTTTCCTTTTCCTTTTTAAAAATGGTGCCACATGGTTGGACAGAGTATGCAACTATTCCAACATCCCGCCTCCAGCCTCAACTGATACTCTCCACATCTGTACCACTTGATTTTGCTAAGTAAAGCTAATATTGTCTGAGATTTGCTATATAAAAATATTGGGTTCAGCCAGCTTTGGAGTATGAAATTCTATAACCAATGGTTCTTTCATCAAGAATAGTCATATTTTGCCTCTACATTTCCACTGGTGAAAGGAAATGCAGGCACAAACACCTCCTTTGCAGAACACATTACTGCTACTGAGTACTGATGCTATGGTGAAGATAGTAAATATTCTAACGTAGTTTTAAGGAAGAGGTTACATTAAAACCCAAGTTTATACTTCATCTGTGCTATACCAACTCCAAAATGCCAACACTTGTTGACAAAACAATACCTGTTTTCAATGTACATGTCATAATAAAAACCATTCTCAATGGGAGGTCCATAGCACAAGCATCCACCATAATAATTTTCCATTGCTTCTCCAAGAACGTGAGCACTAGAATGCCAATAAACCTGCATGCAAAGATAAAAAAATAGATCATGAGGCAATTAATTATTAGTAAGTTCCCTATTCCCCTCACAGATAGATTAGAGCTGAGCAACACACAATCAAATATTTACGTTTTCCAATGTGAAACCTTTGCCTGTACCATGCCCCATGTATCAGAGATGGGCAGATTTCACAATCTGTTCCCCCACCTCGAACCCTAAGGTCCATCAACCAGAGCCAGATGAAAAATGTTCACTCACAGAGTAGAGCCAATCACCTACTTGCCACCTTGAGCCAACTACTGGGATAACATGTAGATTTGTATATCTGAGTTGCTTCAGATCAGGGGTTCAAACACAGAATTAGCTAGCAAAAATACCTGATCAAAAGCAATCTCTTAGCATTCAGGTGTTGTAGATAAAGAACAACAAGGTTGAGATAGAAAATTATCACAGCAGATTATTATTTTTTGGTTACTTTCAATTTTACTTGCTAAAATATTAGGGATCAAAAACTCCAATCAGCTGCACATCACTCAGAGCTCTATTAGTTGGTCCTGATCTACTTGATCCATGCCATACATGATCACCTGCACATGGTTAGATAAGGCTGGCTCACATCCTAGTCTACAATATATAACCTTTTACTTCCATCATCCCTTCTCTATTTCCACACTGCTGCTATGTGCCATCACCATACTAAATTCCACAGAGGGGACCTGGCTGCCACTGGCTGCTGGCATCTGGGTGAGGAGAGGAGCGGGCAGTATGTGGACTGTGCCTGCTGTTGTCCCCTGGCAAGCCCCAGCTCAGCCTCTCAGTGCCAGCCCCAGTCTGGGCAGCATCGCCTCTGAAGCTCGGCTGCCTGGGTCTCAAAAGCACCAGGTGAGGGAGGAAGGTGGTGCAGCCTCTGATGGGCCACAGGCTCTCATCCTGGGCTGTCCTCGATTGACTCTGGCTTCCTTCTCACTGCCCACCCTCCTGGCGACATACCAGTGAGGGGCAGCCTCCCCCAATATTTTACTGAAGTTGGTGCCATTGCCAGGCAGCCAGTGGGAAAGCCGGGGGGGGGGGGGGTGCTGGCCTGCAACGGCACCCACCTCGTTCCGGCTGAAAAAAAGCCCTGCCTGTACAAGGATTTCCTTTGCTGGATCAGGACTTCTGTTTTCAAATTATTTTACAAAGAGAGAGATAAAAAAAAACTTTACGTACAGCTTGAGCTTCTTCACTATCAAAGGTGAGCAGCTCCAAGGAAGAGTCTCTTTCCATCGGCCGATCTAAATCCCACAGTTCCCCGTTCACTTTGGCTATGATGGCGTTATCAGCAAGTCCACGACTAAAGAGAGCAAAGGCATGCTAAAAATGTTACCTCTAAAAAACCTGCCAGAGATGTCCTCCTTTTGAGGCCATCAAACCTTTAATTCTATAGTTGCTGAGAGATGGGCTTGAGGGTAGGTCAGAGAGAAAGGGACAGATGTTAAAGCTTAATTGTACATAAAAGAGATGTGCAAAAAAGATAGTTTAAGCTTTAACTTGCACACAAAGTATTTTTAGCATTTCCCCCTCTCTAATCACAGCTATTATATGTTTCTCTCTACGTGCTTTTTTCTGTGTGTACATGCATACATAACATCATTAATCCAACCCCCTGCAACACAGGAATCCTGCCCACCACCATCCCTAAAGTAAAAGGTAAAGGTACCCCTGCCCGTACGGGCCAGTCTTGACAGACTCTAGGGTTGTGCGCCCATCTCACTCAAGAGGCCGGGGGCCAGCGCTGTCCGGAGACACTACCGGGTCACGGGGCCAGCGCTGTCCGGAGACACTACCGGGTCACGTGGCCAGCGTGACATCACTGCTCTGGCGAGCCAGAGCCGCACACGGAAACACCGTTTACCTTCCCGCTAGTAAGCGGTCCCTATTTATCTACTTGCATCCGGGAGTGCTTTCGAACTGCTAGGTTGGCAGGCGCTGGGACCGAACAACGGGAGCGCACCCCGCCGTGGGGATTTGAACCGCCAACCTTTCGATCGGCAAGCCCTAGGCGCTGAGGCTTTTACCCACAGCGCCACCCGTGTCCCTTTACCACCATCCCTGGGTGGGCTCAAAACACTATCCTTCTGGTTAACGGCCAGACCCACTGACCCACTGCGCCATCTGAGGATGACAAAAACCCTGCCTGCAAGAAAAATTACCTAATTCGTAGAGCTAGCTGATGTGGAGTTGTTATCCAGGATTCCCCCTCCATCTTCCTCCCATCAACAAGAGTGATTTTGATAGGTCTGCTTTGGCTGGATGCTCTGGAATCAAGGAGAGCATCGTGCTCTTTCTTCAGTGCTTCATATAACTTCAGCCTTTCTTTGATGAAGCTTGGTTCCTGCTGTAGCTGTTAAAAAGTGTGCAGGGCAGAATGTCAGTGCAGGCTTTCAACACAAATAGGGCATGGAGAACGCATGTGAAATATTAATATTATTAATAATAATATCTATATGTCACCCATCTGACTGGGTTGCACCAGTTACTCTGGGCGGCTTCCAGCAAACGATAAAAACAAACTAAAACACCAATCATTAATAACTTCCCTATACAGGGAAGTTCCAATGGGAGCTGCAGTTGCATGGAAGCTCCCATTCACTGCAAATTCCCACCACCAATCACTTTCACACTTTTTCTAGACTGTATCAATAGTAGCTGTAAACACATGGGTCAGAATCGTGAACAGCTTGGACTTCATTTGACATTTCCAAATGACATTTTCTTTTTTTTTTTAATAAGTTTTTTATTTATACAACAAGAAAGACAAACAAACAAACAAAAGAACACAAATACCAAATTATACACAAATTACAAAAATAACCATAGACGCATAATATTCTTAGCAGACAATAAAACATCTATTGGTCTTAACACTAAAGACCCGACCTCCCGTCCATTCCATACTTCAAATTCATATTACTTATTGCCAATACACATTTTTTCTTATAATTAAACTTATTCTCATTAAATCTAATTTCTTATATCTACCTTACAACTATTACTGAAGTTCCTCGAATGCTGCAACAGAATTTAAACTACTATATTTATTTTTCAGATATTCTTTGAAAACCTCCCATTTAGAAACAAATTCCTGTTTTGATTTATTCTTTACCAAATGACATTTTCAAACTGCTGTAGTTGAAAAGGAAAGTCATTATTTAGTCTAAAAGTGGCTTATATTGTTCCCTGTCAAATGGAAATGGCAAAGGCAAAAATACAAATGTGAGCTCCAGCCGTACATGCAGCGCCCACCCTCCTATAGGTGTAGCTCCTCCGGACCCTGATACAGAATCTCCTATAACTCTCATCCTAGCTAAGTGATAACTCATGCCTTCTTTTTAGCTAGCTGGTCCTTATATTGGACAGCACTGGACATTCGTAAAGCTCATATGTTTTAGGGTTAAGCTCCACAGAACAGAGCAAATGCCATTTATTGCTGCTCATCTTCAAGACTACTTACTGAAAACTGGCAGATAATCATAGTCCACCTCTTGAAATCACAATTTGTATTGTAGTGGTATACCTGTGCCTGGGTTGCAACCACCTCAGGCTGTGCACGGAAACTACTCCAAGCAAAAGATCCAAGACTGGGGAAGAGGGTTTGATCCTTTCCTCCCAGCACTGTTTTCCTGATGACTTCTACCCACCCAGCAGTTATTCTTCAATCCTAAAATTGTAGAACTGGAAAGAACCACAAGGACCATTGCATCCAACCCTCTGCAGTGTCAGAATCCTTTTGCCCAACTTGCTGCTTGAACACACAACCTGAGATTAAGAGCCTCATGAGCTAAAAAGAGGAAAGTTAAGGTCAAGGATCCCCACTGTCTCATCTAGTCAGGCACAGCAGAGACAAAGACAATACCAAGAGTGGCTACCTGGACACCCTAAAAAGTTCACATACCTCACTTCTACATCCATCAGCAGCTTGACTTTCCTTCTTCTCCCTTTTATGTTTACTCTGGTGAACAGCAAGGTTTGCATTGGGAGGATCCTAAGTAAAGAAAAGGTAGAACTACATTATATAAAAAAAATTGCCAATCCAAATGCCAGAATTAAAGTCAAAGCAAAAAAAGTGGTCAGAATTAGTAATTAAAAACACAAAGATAGAGAGGGAGTCAAGGAAATTAATTTCCAAAGCTCAAATCTCTGAACTGTAATGTCAATTACATTACTAAAGTACCATGTATTCTAGAGATACTGTACTTCAGATCAGTCATTAACCGTTACAGGGCCTGCTGTGCCTGTAGAGATCAATATGGAAGAGACATGTTATTGCAGTTGGGAAAGATAAAGGGGGTGGGGGGTGGATATGTATACAATGTTATAGGTTTGGGGGGGGCCTAAACCCTAGAAATTAATAAATGGTAGGATTTTGATTAATTGGGATGTGGATGAAAGTACAAGCTGCAGAACACTGCCAGACAAGGAATCCCTGGGCTGGCCTAGCAAAGAGAAAACCTGTTAACAGGACAAGATGGCCCAGGGAGATAGAAGTTGCCAAGGTGTGTTGGAGATGACAGGAAAAGAGAGGTTTTGAGCAAAGTGTTCTGGGAAGAAGGAGAAGGAGGAATAAAGAGTGGGATCCATCTTGGGCAGGCAGGCTGCAGGCAGGCTGGGGGCGATGCCTTGGTCTGCAGGGCTGCCCTGCTGTGGGGGTCAAGCCCCTCTTCAGATGACCATGCTGTAAGATCGGGACTCCCTCCATGCACACCAAAGGTGCAACCATCATTCTTAAAGCCACGACAGTCTCCGCCCTGTCTCGATTCTCCAAAGGACTGCAGACCCCCCGGGAGCGCCCGGACCCCCGGGAATCTTGCCGCGGCTCGGCGGGGGGGGGGGTGGCACCCCACTTTTGTAGCAATAACCCTGTCACTGTTGGGATGGGATTGCAGCTTTGGAAGCAAGCGCGGCCCCCTGCCCAACCCTGCCCGCCGCTCCAGCCGAAGAAGCAGAAGGGAGGCGCCGCGACGCCGCCCTCCTCTCGCCGATGCTCCAGCCGAGACGCCGGCCTCGCCGGGGGGCGCCAGGTCCCGGCAGGTCCTCCGAAGGGAGCCCCGGCGGACCCAAGGCGCGCTTGACCCGAACGGGGCTCCGCTCTGCCCGCCCCCCGCCGGGCCGCCTCCTCCTCGCCCACCTGCGCGGCCGCCCGAGGCGGCTCTGGCCGGGGCTCCGGCGGAGGCCTGCTCCCGGCGCGGGCCAGCTCTGCTCCGAGGCTCCGCCGCAGGTGCCCCAGGCGGTAGCGGAGCTTCTCGTTCTCGGCCCGCAGCGCCTGCAGCCCCGGGCTCGCCTCCGGCAGCGGAGCCCCGGCCAGGCCGCCCTCGGGCCAGCGCTCCGGCTCCTTCAGGCGCGCGATCTCGGCCGCCAAGCAGCGGACCTCCCGCTCCTGCCGCGCCAGGCGGGACGCGACGCCCTCGGCCCAGGCCGGCGCCGCCATCGCCCTCGCCCGCCGCTCCGCGCTCCGGCCTCGCGGGGAGGAGGAGGAGGAGGAGAGGCGAGGAAGGGGCGGCGGCTTCGGCCTCCCTCGCGAAATGTAGAATTCAGACACGTGGGGCTCATAAATTCAGTAAATGAGATGGGAGTTCGTTGGGCAATTCTAATACATAGGATTATTATTATTATTATTAATATTAAAGAATACATGCGTTATTTGAGGCTGATACCTGTTTCTCCCATGAACACAGGGACACCCTAAGGAAAAGGGGGACATTCCGGGTTCAAATCAGAAACTGGGATGATGTCTGTAAATCTGGGACTGTCCCTGGAAAATGGGAACCTGTGGAGGGTCTGGAAACTTCAGCTGGTGCAAAAGGCAATGGCCAGATTGCCCACCAGAACAAGACGGTTTGAACACCAGTCCTGCCCCGCTGCTTCTGGGCCCAATTCAAAGGGCCGCCTTAGGTGGCTGAGGACCTCCATGCCTTAAGAGCCGCCTCTCCCCAAACAGACCCACCCGGACCTGCGCTTGTCCTCGGAGGCCCTTCTCTATGTCTCCCCCGCTGAGACGTTCGGAGGGCGGCAACAAGAGGAGGGGCCTTTTCTGTGGTGGCTCCCCGATTGTGGAACGCTCTGCCCAGAGAGGCTCGCCTGGCGCCATCATTACTTGTCTTTAGGTGCCAGGCAAAACCATTCCTCTTTACCCATGCCTATGGCCATTAAATAATCTGTGGCCTGCAAAAGTATGGGAGAGTGGACTGTTAAGATCATTATTTTACAATTAGGCTATTTGTCAGTATGCTTATCACTGATGTTATGTGATGTGTTTTTAATGTTGTACACCACTCTGAGATCTTTTGATAAAGGGCGGTATATAAATTGAATAAATAATAATAATAATAATTAATTGGAAGGTTGGCAAAGTTCTATGAAGCAAACAAACAACTTTGGTCCATATAGAGGCATGTAATAGCAGCCACCAAGCACAAGATGGCGGAATTCTTGAACGTTTGGTTTTTTAAAAAATAACACCAGCCCATAGTTTCTCAGCAATAGCAATGAACATGCCTTTCTTGAACCAGTTATCTAGGGAATAGCATGAAGTCTCATCCCAGCTCTAAACAATCAGTAATTGAGCACTGCCAGGAGATATACTGTAAAAATCAACTGTTTATGTATAAGATCCTTACCTTTATAAAAAAATAGACCGAAGATCTCATTTTTACCTATTGTGTACTGATTTCTCTGATTTCCAAAATTTATGAACTTTGGGACAACTCCACATTTGCCAATAAGATCCTCACTCCTTGCATCCCCACTTGATCTTGTAACATGAGCCACACATACCGGGATAATATACCACCAATTAGTAACATTTAAAGAGTTCTCCCTTATGCTGACAGAAACCAGCCTAAAGGGTTGGGTGGACCAGATCTTTGTGCATGGAGAGGCACCAAGATGTTCCTCAAGAACTGATTCCTTTTCCAATTTAAGTGAATCCTGGGGCAAAAATTGTAACTGCAAAAGTAGGGAGCATATGATTGATATCATTCCCCTCCGGATGCCCTGCTTAGTTTTCAGCAGGCATTTAAAAGCTGAAAACAGAAGGCACCAGCTGAATCTCACTGACGGGAACCTTCAGCCAGAGTCTGCTGCCATCCAGACCAATCAGACTGAATTTTCCTGGCCCAAGCCCCACCTAAGGAAATCTTAAGCATCAGTCGGTCTCTCTCCCTCTCCCTCTCCCCTTGTCAGAGCCTGTCACCATGAATGACTGCTATGTAGGCTAGGCTTGTACTCATTTACAAAGCCCTGAGCAACTTAGGCTCAGGGAACCTCTGGGACCTCATTCGCTCAACGGCTGAGATCATCTGCAGGAGCATTGTTGGTAGTCCTTTGAGTTGGTGAGGCTTATTTGACAACAAGAAAATGAGCCTTTGGTGTCATTGGCCCAGAACACTGCCAATTCAGCACACACTTTCTGTGCCAACTTTTAAACACCTGCTGCAAACTTTTCTCTTCCACCAGGCCTGTGCAGGCAATTAAGAACACATCTTTCCATAATACTGTACTTAGCTGATTTCTGATTTTAACCTTTTCATGTTTTTGGTTTTCTGGACAATTGTTGTAAACCGCTCTGATTTATTTTTTTATCACGAATAGCAGTATAAATATTTTTAGAAATAAAATATAAATATTGTAACATGACAAGGCCTCATGGCTCTGTCAAAGAGGTCACAGAACATTTTATTTTCATTCCAAATACAACCTTTATACATCATGTCTTCACACATCTCAACAGTTATATGCACTGAGATCATTCTGTTCACATTAGACTCTGTTTCCAAGGGACAGAGCTACCCCAGCACCCTGGCCTGACGTTCCAAGCAAGATCAGAAGACATGGGAACCTGTAGGCCAGTCTTCACCAACCTGCTGCCCTCCAGAGTGTGCTGGTGCTGATGGGAGTTGTAGCCTCAAATTTCTGGAGGACAGCAGGTTGCTGAAGTCTGCTGCAGGCTATATCTCTGCAAGTTATAAATGTGATAGTAAAAGCATATGCAGTGGGAAATGGCAGAAATATATGTGAAAGTATATATTGTGCTGTGGGCTGAAGGTGACAGTCTGATGATGATTGAGGAAGGGAGTTGCCCTGGGCAATAGAGGCAGCATGAATGTCTCGGAAATCCTGGAGAAAGCAAGCAGATCAAAAAACAAAACAACACTGCTGCAGATTGCAGGAATTTACACGTTAAGAGGGGATGTTATACAAGCATGATCCACAGTGAATAATTACTGCTGGCAGCACACCTACATTGGAGCTGTAAGAATCTCTCTTAATCCTAATTCATTAAGTAGACACTATTTATGAGAGTTTTTTGTATTTTATTTTATTATGGGAGTTGACCTAGTAACCAGCACACATGATAGACATGCTCAGTGATGAAAGTTACGAATATCAGGCTTCAGGGAGAAAACTAATTCTTATCATTAGTCTTTCTGTTCATAAATGTGTCGCATGGAACATATTTCCTATGAAATACTACTTAAAAGGAGCCATCACCAATCAATCATATTGTGATTTGGATGACAGTCCTCCCAGGGTCAAACTTGGTATAACCCTGAAGACACATCCTCTTGTCTTAACACCATTTTGCCATGGGTGATTCATCTGATATTTTGTCTTCTTGAAAAAAGCATCCTTTTCATCTGAAAAAGAGGGTCTTTTAAAGATTGGTTACAGAATTAAAAAGTAACATTAGCCCAGCTATTTTCCTATCTCCTTCACTATGGTTGCAGAGATGCTTATTAACGCTTGTAAAGGGATAATTAGTGTAAAGTAATCCTCTTAGGGGACTGAAAGCCCTGGGCGTGGGCTTCCCCCCTCCCTTTTATCATTTCGACATAGGCCTTTTCTATTCCAGCTGAATTGCAATAACCATAGGCAGGCAATACACACTTGCACTCCCTCTATCCTTGCATTATGCGGCCATCGCCTGCTAAAGACTGCACAGCCCAGGCGGAGTTGGAATATCTGCATTTATTTTTAGCTTAAATGCAAACATGTTTGGATGGTCGGCTCGCTCTTGGTTTTATAACTGTACAAAACTGACAAAAAAAAATAGCAGAGAGAAGAACCGCTGGCTTGCTGATATCCTAAGCAACCACAGGGAGAGAATCGAAGCAGAGCTGGATGTGCAGAAAGTGCTGTCATATCTGGTTTATGAGAGAGTTTTTTCCTTGGAGGAGTACAAAGACATTTTGTCCCAGGAGTGCTGTGAGAAGCAAGCTGCGTATCTTTTTGAGAAACTGACTTGCAAGGGCCCCGGCGCCTTGTCCACTTTCTGCTCCGTGCTGGAGGAGGTCTGCCCCCAGCTGCTCCTTTCCATTCTCCTTGACTATCAAGGTAAGGTCATAGGTCCTGCTCTGAAATGTTCCAAGTGTGTTATTGGCAGTGCCCTCAAATCTTTCCACCCTGATGGTCTATAATTAGAGGCTACTTTCTCCGGTGCTAGGCGTTTGCTCCCTTTATAGCGCTTTGTTAAAGGGAAACCCAGGAGAAGAGAGAAAACTGAGATGCAGAAAGAGAATGTGATATAGATGTAATATAAAGCAGTGTTTGTAATAGAAATAGAAGAAATAGAATTAAGAATAGAAATTCTTAAATGATTTACCTATTTATTATTACATTTATATCCCACCTTTTATCCAAGAAGCTGAAGAGGGCATGCACCATTCTTCCTTTCTCCATTTTATTCTAATTAAATTGAGATGATCACTGATGCTGAATAACCCATCAGTTGATGAGAAACTTTCTCAAATTAAAAAAGGAAAAGAAAAAAAATCAATGATTCATCTGACTATATAGTGGCCACTTTGTTCTATATGTTTAAGTGAGTGTAATTTGCAGTGTAATATTGCCTATGAGACAGGTAGACAGATGGATAGTCAAGTTACATTCATGATAGGTTCTACCACATTTTATTTATTTATTGCGTTTATATCTCACCTTTGGCTTCAATGAGCTCAAGGAGGCTTACATGGTCCTACCCCTCCTCATTTAACCTTCACAACAGCCCTGTGAGGCAGGTTAGGCTGAGTGAGAGCTATTGACTGGCCCAAGGTCACTCGCGGCTGAATGGGGTTTTAAACCATGGTCTCCCCATTCCTAGTCTGATACCCTAACTGCTATGCCACACCGGCTTTGAGTCATAGGATCATTACATGAAACTACCCTTGGTTGAGTCATTACATGAAACCATCCTGATAGCTATTACTGAAAAAGGGAATGGTCAGCAGACAGTGGAAGAACAACTGCTAAAAGCAGGCTGCCAGCTACAAGTAAATGCAACATAGCATCAGGGACAGCTCTATTACATATCATAAAGAGATTTTGCAGGTCAACCCACAACACCTAAATCAGAATAACTGGATTGCTGCATTTGACTGAAGTCTTAATCCCATTTTCATCAGGGAAACTGGATCAGTTTCTCCTGTTCATCTTTACTCAGAAGCATGCCCCATTGTATTCAGTGGTCTACTTCTAAATGTGCTTCGAGTGCAGCCTATTTTAGCTCAAGCAGGCTGGGGACATGTGGATTTTGGTTTCATGGCACTCATGTTGCTTGCGGTTGGGAGGCTGATTTATCCCAAAATCGTACATAGTCTGTGAGTTTATTGTATTGATTGCACACATCTCCAACAGAAACTTAAACGACCCAAAAGGCTTTCTATAGTAACAGCTACATTTCAGTAACCAAATGCACACCAAGGTCTGCTGATTAAAAAATAACGCACCAACATTAACTTCACTTCTGAAATAGCCACTGCTTGCTCTGCCATTATTTCACACTTGTAAACTTAATTACCTTTAAAATTGACAGTTGCAAATCCAATTATGCAATAAGGTGACGGGCCGTTTACCATAATTTATCTTTGAACAGACCACTATGCGTCTCTCTCTGTTTCCTTCTTATGATTTACTGGACAGTTTTATGATGCTGACAAGGATGCAAATGCAATAAATTGTGTTTTCCAAATATCCAAGTGAATTCTCACAGGTGCTGATACAGTATGTTCCATGTTGCCCCCGGGGACAGAGTAAGGTAAAGGTAAAGGTACCCCTGCCCGTACGGGCCAGTCTTGACAGACTCTAGGGTTTTGCGCCCATCTCACTCAAGAGGCCGGGGGCCATCGCTGTCCGGAGACACTTCCGGGTCACGTGGCCAGCATGACGAAGCTGCTCTGGCGAGCCAGAGCCGCACACGGAAACGCCGTTTACCTTCCCGCTAGTAAGCGGTCCCTATTTATCTACTTGCACCCGAGAGTGCTTTCGAACTGCTAGGTTGGCAGGCGCTGGGACCGAACAACGGGAGCGCACCCCGCCGTGGGGATTCGAACCGCCGACCTTTCGATCGGCAAGCCCTAGGCGCTGAGGCTTTTACCCACAGCGCCACCCGCGGGGGACAGAGTAGGGAATCACATTAAGGAGTAAATGAGGGTGGGGAGCCTCTAGAGCAATGCTAGAATAGTTTGCAGATCATGTTTCTATCCTTCATTCACTATTTCCTCACCATTGCCATTTTGCCTTCTAAATTTTGTCCAGCCTTTGAATGAAGGCACTTTTTTGTGAGGGCATCTAGATAAAAATATTATTGTGAATTCTTCACTTCCCTGAGCAGTGTGAGAAGTTCCAGGGTGGAGCTGCTCAGCGGAAGTTTACTTTGGGTGAGAGAGCCTTGGACACTTCCTGTGCCTGGACCAGCGTCCCATTCCCACAGCGGTCAGCCAGATCCTCTTGAAAGCCCACAAGCAGCACAGAAGGACAACCGCACTCCTGCTTGTGTTCCAGCTAATGGTATTCAGAGGCATACTGTTTCCAATACGGGTGATAATGTACAGTCATCATTTCAAATAGCCATTGATAACCACATCAGTGGAACCTACATGCAGGTAAACAGGGCACTTCTACAGTGTTGGATATATTCTACACTGCTACACATGAGGTCCCCCAATCCCAGCGCCTTACATCTCTCTGGGTGTCCTTATCTCTCCTAACCTGTTATTTCTTCACACACACCCCTTGGGAGTGCATCATCCTCTGCCCCTTAGCTGTTTCTGTGTTTATGTCTGTGTTAATGATGGCAGGAGAGAGACCCCCCCCCTCCCAGTGTTGGATGGTTATTCCATAGGCCATAGTTTAGTGTTGGTGTGCTGCTTTGCATGCAGGAGAATCCAGGATCATCCCATGACATCTCCAGGTAAAAATATCAGGTGGTAGAATGTGGGAAGCGCCTCTGTATTTCTCTGCCTCTGTCTACCTGAGACCCTGGATAACTGGTGTCAGAGGAGACAATATAGGGCTAGACAGCTCTTTGTTTCTCATTGCACTTCTCTGCTTGTTATTGGTATTGTTAAACAGAGCTGAAAAGTGTGTGAAAAACTGCATAATCGTCTAACAAATCTGTCATAACAAATCTACATGACTGGTTTTCCATGAACTAGAGTGACTTTGAATCCAGCACCAGTAATCAAAGGAACTCTTTGTTCTAATCCAGGTGCGCTGACCAGGAGTTTCGCAGGCACATATTTCAATAATACAAAACTGAGGACAGTGCCAGATATGGACATTCATGAACCCAGCGAAGCCAGTGACCAGGAAGGAAACCCTTTGCCTGAGGATCACATAAATTTTTCCTTTGACAAACACAGGTAAAAAGTTCTACAGTTGTTTCATTTTGTTCTGCTTTAGTCAATCACAGAATGCTTTCTTGCTGACCTCTGAATATTCATTGGATAGGAGGAGTTTCTTACTCTTTTCCTCCCTACAATATGTCTAAGTAAAGGAAGATGCGGAAAAAAGCAGCCTTGCATTGTGTGCATGCCTGTGTGCATTATGTGTGTGTGCATTATGCCAAGATACTGGATCTAAGAGACAGCTGTATCGCTTCTAGAGGGCCAGGTTGCCACTGTGTTCAGAAATGTCCTTCAACAGCTTTGGTTGGTGCATGGTCTGTAACCTTGAAAAAGCAGGTCAGGCCCACGGGGGTGGGGGCAGCTTTGAATAGTTGGTTGGCTGGGAGCACAGGACAAGGCCATCCTTGTGATGGTGCCAACCCAATGCACCCAGTGGCGTAGCGTGGGTTGTCAGCACCCGGGGCAAGGCAAGTAATTTGCGCCCCCTAACCCGGGGCAAGGCAAGTAATTTGCGCCCCCCCGCTACACTGTCCCTCCCCCAGATAGTCCCTCGCTCTCTCTCCGCACCGCACCGCACCGCACCGCACGCCTGGCACCCCCCCTCCACAGTGGGCGGCGACCCGGCGGCTCGGATCGGATTCGCACAGCCAGCACTGCAGTGAGAGAGAGTGAGTGAGCCAGGTAGGGGCAGAGAGCTGCGAGTGCGAGCACGCCCCCCCCCAGATGTTGCGGCCGGCCCCCCTGCACCCCCCACGCTACGCCACTGAATGCACCAGAAGGCTTGTCTCTCTATCCATGAGGTCTGCACCACTGAGAAGTCATCTCTTTATAAACACACTGCTGAGATCTAACTGATTCCCTGTTTAAATGATGATTAGTCTCTGGTTGCTGTTTCAGTTCATTATGAATGTTTTATTTTACGTGATTGATTTGATCTTGTTCTTAATACACTGCTATTGATTGTAATATGCTTTGAGGTCCTTGACTGGGGAATGACTGAATGTCATTACAAGCCCACCCACCCACCCCTTTAGGGCCCAGATCCCCAGTAAATCATTTACACTAAGTCAGGGATGGTTCTGTCTGAGCCTCCAGACTGCAGGGGGCGGCATAGTGAGGCTGTGTTGCTCACCTAACCTCTGTCTGACTGAGTCTGTGTAGTATCCTGAACTGCAGAAGGCGAGGGGCATGACAGCAGAGAGACTGGCGCAGTGCAAACCCACCAGCAGAGCCAATCCATTGCTCCTGCCAATACATTTGCACTGTGCCCACCTCACACCATGTCCTTCCCCGTCTCCATCCCAGGATGCAACAGCAGTTTGGCCAGATGCAGGTCAGGTGAGCAATGCAGCCCCACTACACTGTCCACTTTTGCCTCCCATCAGCCCCAGTCACTGCAGCCAATGACCAAACGTGATAGTCCTGGGTAGCTGCTGCCTGGAGTGCCACAGGTTACCCCTCCCTCCCTTGACCGACCTGTGAATTCCCTTCTGTTTCAAGGTGGATTTGTGGATGTTCATATACAGTCATACCTCGGGTTACGAATGTTGCGGGTTGTGCGTTTTCGGGTTGTGGACCGTGCCAAACATGGAAGTACTGGAATGGGTTACTTCCGGGTTTCGGCACTCACGCATGCGCAGAAACACAAAATGACATCACGCACATGCACAGAAGCACCGAATTGTGACACGCACGTGCGCAGATGCGGCGCTTCAGGCTTCAAACACTGCGGGTTGTGAACGTGCCTCCCGCACGGATCATGTTCGCAACCCATTGTGTGACTATATTCAAGTACTCTATTTTTGAGTCTCTACTCAAGCCAGGGTTATTTCCATGCTTTAGTTGGTGATTTAAAAAAAGAAACAATTGAATTTGGCAATTTTGCATCTATACACATAAATATTCAATTTATATATTGAATTTTTTAAATAAATAAAAATCTATTCTTTTTTTTTGCCACTGTAGACTGCCATCCTATAAACCATTGCTTTAAAAAAGAAATTATATAGTGTGCTAGGCAAAATGTAGTGACTTGTGTGTATAAAGAACAATATGTCCAACCAGTATCTGATCTGAACAGTCTCTGTTGTTGAAATTCTAACCTTTTGCTCACTGTGTTTAATTTCTTGTTCTTCATGTTGTGTGCAGCTGAGATGAAGACATATTCACTCCACAGGGCTGTGCTTATTATATCACAATGTAAGGTCCCTTACAGAAGCAAACTAATTATAAAATGCCCAAATGCTTTCTTTAAAAGAAAAGAAATGGATAAATTGGGAGTCAGCTGTCAAACTGATGTACGGTGGGAATGCTTAGTAGCACTAAAATAAATAAATTAAATTAAGCTACCACAGCATACATTAGGCTGTGATCCAACCTTGCTTTTCAATTGAGTTTGTGTTTCCATTGCATAGGGGTTTAATTGGAGGGTACACAATCTTGGTGTCCTTCTGTGATGGCCTGGGAATCTGATTCAGAGGCTGAACCGGAGGAACCCCAGCCTGCACAGGAGTCCCCGCCTCCAGGGCCGGCTGAGCCGGGGCAGGGCCTTGAATCTGAAGCGCCTGCACCTGTGCCGGATCCTCAGGAGCAGACACCAGATGATTCCACTCTGGCTCCTGGGGTGATTGAGGACCCATTGCCTACAGGTTCGCCTCTCCCAGCAATGTCAGGGGAAGGTGAGCCTCCCCCTGGGTCCAGTAACCCTCCAGCCTCTCCTGAGCTGCAGAGGCTCAGGGCAGAGAGGCGGAGGGAACTGGGTTCTCTCAGGAGGAGTGCTTGCCTTAAGGCCAGGAGAGGCGGGTCACCTGTGGGCCGGGACCACCCCTGGCCTCAGAGAAGATAAAGGCCAGTTAGCCCGGTCCCAGGTTGCGGGAGCAACGTCGTTGGAAACCTGTTTCTGCCAGCACCCAGACCTGTTCTTCCAGAGTTCCTGACCTTGCCCGGCTCCTCACTTTGGACCCTGCTTCGCCCTTGGTGGACAGTCTCCAGACCCTCGACCCAGGACCGGACTCTGACCATGCCTCACAGTAACCTCCCCTCAGGACCAGCACACCTTCTTTTGTCTATGGGCCCTGGTTCAGATATTTGTGTAGGGAGACATGCTCCTTCCACCACTTGCCCATTTGCAAGAGGCTTGTTAAAATTCAAAAGTACTTTGACGGTTAAAATGGGGGATGCAAAACTGATGAAACAATATTGTTAGGCATTCCCCACTTTTCCAAACAGTGAGATATTCCAGGGGTAGTGCTACTGGGTTCAGTTTCTGGCCTTGGAGCCTTGGGCTATCTTTGCAGTATTTGTTTTATTTACAAATAAATAAGTAGAACACAAGTGTAGGCAAAGAGACTTGTCTACTACAGGGAGAAGATCTCCCAGAGAGTAATTTGGGTAATACCATCCTCAGACTGCACTCCCTAAGCTGGAGTGATGCCACTTCCAAACACCATTCCAAACTGCCCCCCTCAAAACTCACTGAGAGATTTCCAAATATCAGAATATCCTGATCCACTGAAATGCCCACCACCATGGATAGCTGAAGGAAGTGGGTCGGGCAGGAGTCCCAGGATTCTAGGTATGCAAGAAGGCAAGGCAAAATCAGCACATTGGAGAGGGACCTAGGTGTGGATTGCAGGACCACAGTTATAACCTGTAGTTAAGGCAGAACATAGAAGTTGTCTCAGTGGCATCCTGGTCTCAGTGCGTTCCCCTACGGTGTCCAGTCTGCCCCCCGCCTTTGGATTCTTCTAAGCACTGCAGTTTCAGGCTGTGGGAATACCTCCGCAGTGCTGTCCTGATCCTCAGAGGAGGGTGTGTTCCATCATCCGAGTCTGGTGACAGAAGTGTCTCGGGGGGGGGGGGTTTAGGGAGGATAAACAGACTCCAGTGACTGTGTCTCCACATGGGATGGACCGGGGAGTAGATCCATTTCCTCCTTGGGGTTGCCATCATCATAAGACTTTGCTTCTAAGAATTCCTGGTCTGAGGCCATAACGCCAGACACCAATAGCTATTATTTCCCTCCTATTGATAACACAGCACCCAGCTGACCTGAATATAAACCAGCAATCTGCGTAACACATAGCTGATTCTTTCTGGTCTTGTTTTGAAGCTTCCTAAAAGCATGACCATTTCCAGGTCTTGTATTGTGTATACTTTGTTTTGTCTGACCCAAAGCTACAGCTTATCAATTTAATTGTGTGTTTCCAAATTTTTAGCTGGGGGGTGGGACATTCCAAAAATAATTATTAAAGCAAGCTTGTAAATTTAAACTATTCCAGTGACCACCTGTGAGTAAACTTTTCTCCCAGTAACCATGCAAGCCAGCTTTTCTAGACTAAGAGGGGCTTGGTTTGTCTCCTTCGTCTATATTTTACGGAAAACCTTGAAGGCTAGTAACTTTGTAGGTTTTATTTGTAAGGCTAGGTTAAAGCATATCCCAGGACGATTCAATCCTTATATAATTAATCGTAAGCATACCTTCGGAATTCTATCATGAATTGCTTTGCAATTCATCTTTATTGGTTTCTTTTGACAAACATTCATAAAATCACGTTGTAACATTTCAATTCTTCTATAACTAAACATGTGATTTTAAAACATAATAAAGAAAACAAAAAAATATATTATTATTCATTTGATTCATTTGTACTCCATTTACACTTGACTTCCCTCCCTTTCTTACTTGGGTCCTCTATTTTACTTAGCTGAATGCCCCTCATAACAAATCTATATATTTGGTAACCTATTTTTCCACTATATTTTAATGTTCTTCCTTACAAGAGTTATTCTAAACCAGATCATTCTCCATACAGTGGTACCTTGGGTTACATATGCTTCAGGTTACATACACTTCAGGTTACAGACTCCGCTAACCCAGAAATAGTCCCTCGGGTTAAGAACTTTGCTTCAGGATGAGAACAGAAATTGTGCTCGGCGGCGCGGCAGCAGCAGGAGGCCCCATTAGCTAAAGTGGTGCTTCAGGTTAAGAACAGTTTCAGGTTAAGAACGAACCTCCGGAATGAATTAAGTACTTAACCCTAGGTATATTGTTTAAGTATATTCCAATCATTTTTAAATTTTTGTTTTGTTTGATCTCTTATCTGCCCTGTCAGCTTATCCATCTCAGCGTACTCCATCAATTTAATCAGCCAATCTTTCTTTGTCGGTAAGATCTCCATTTTCCAAAGGGAACAGAGTCAACAGTTGTTAAAAATTACAGACCCATCTCATTACTTAACAATGATTATAAAATCTTTGCAGACATCTTAGCGAGTAGACTGAAATGGGCTCTGAAGAACCATATCATAGAATCATAGAATCATAGAGTTGGAAGAGACCACAAGGGCCATCAAGTCCAACCCCCTGCCAAGCAGGAAACACCATCAGAGCACTCCTGACATATGGTTGTCAAGCCTCTGCTTAAAGACCTCCAAAGAAGGAGACTCCACCACACTCCTTGGCAGCAAATTCCACTGTCGAACAGCTCTTACTGTCAGGAAGTTCTTCCTAATGTTTAGGTGGAATCTTCTTTCTTGTAGTTTGGAGCCATTGCTCCATGTCCGCTTCTTTGGAGCAGCAGAAAACAACCTTTCTCCCTCCTCTATGTGATATCCTTTTATATATTTGAACATGGCTATCATATCACCCCTTAACCTCCTCTTCTCCAGGCTAAACATGCCCAGCTCCCTTAGCCGTTCCTCATAAGGCATCGTTTCCAGGCCTTTGACCATTTTGGTTGCCCTCCTCTGGACACGTTCCAGTTTGTCAGTGTCCTTCTTGAACTGTGGTGCCCAGAACTGGACACAGTACTCCAGGTGTGGTCTGACCAGAGCAGAATACAGTGGCACTATTACTTCCCTTGATCTAGATGCTATACTCCTATTGATGCAGCCCAGAATTGCATTGGCTTTTTTAGCTGCTGCGTCACACTGTTGGCTCATGTCAAGTTTGTGGTCAACCAAGACTCCTAGATCCTTTTCACATGTACTGCTCTCAAGCCAAGTGTCACCCATCTTGTATTTGTGCCTCTCATTTTTTTTGCCCAAGTGCAATACTTTACATTTCTCCCTGTTAAAGTTCATCTTGTTTGTTTTGGCCCAGTTCTCTAATCTGTCAAGGTCATTTTGAAGTGTGATCCTGTCCTCTGGGGTGTTAGCCACCCCTCCCAGTTTGGTGTCATCTGCAAATTTGATCAGGATGCCCTTGAGTCCATCATCCAAGTCGTTGATAAAGATGTTGAATAAGACCGGGCCCAAGACAGAACCCTGTGGCACCCCACTAGTCACTCTTCTCCAGGATGAAGAGGAACCATTGATGAGCACCCTTTGGGTCCGGTCAGTCAGCCAGTTACAAATCCACTGAGTGGTAGCATAGTCAAGACCGCATTTTACCAGCTTCTTTACAAGAATATCATGGGGCACCTTGTCAAATGCCTTGCTGAAATCAAGGTAGGCTACATCCACTGCGTTCCCTTCATCTACCAGGCTTGTAATTCTGTCAAAAAACGAGATCAGGTTAGTCTGACATGACTTATTTTTCAGAAATCCATGCTGACTATTGGTGATCACAGCATTCCTTTCTAGGTGCTCACAGGATCATATCCATGATGATCAAGCAGGATTTCTCCCAGGCAGCCATATGTGACAGATATCTTAGAGTATCTAGAAGCAAGAAATGATAAACAGGTGGCACTGCTGTTCATCAATGCAGAAAAGGCCTTTGATAATGTTTCTTGGGGATTTATGAAGAAAACCTTAAAAATTATAGGAGCAAGAGAAAATTTCTGCAAGGCATAAATGCAATAAACGTGCAGCAAAGAACCAAATTAAATACAGTCAAACCTCGTTCTGCGTTCGCTTTGGCGAACATCTGTGGCAAACCTGGAAGTACCGGGACGGGTTACTTCCGGGTTCGCCGCTTGCACATGCACAGAAGCTCTAAATTGTGCCGCGTGCATACACAGGCGCGGCACTTCGACATGCGTAATTTTTGGCTTGCATACGGGCCTACGGAACGGATCCTGTAAAAGCATTTGCTGACGACTTGATAATAGCAATGAAGAACCCAAGAGAAAGTGTGCCAACAGTTATGAAGATTAACGAATTTGGGTCAGTTGCAGGCTTCAAATTAAATAAACATAAAACCAAAATGTTAGTCAAAAACATGAAAGAAGAGGATAAAAGAGAATTACAATAGTTTACAGGCCTTACGATTAGCAAGAAAATAAAATATTTAGGTATATGGATAACAGCTAAAAATATAAATTTGTACAAAGATAACTATATACCAATCTGGAAAGAGATAAAAAGAAATTTGGAAATATGGGACAGGTTAAAATTATCATTCTGGGGTAGGATCTCCACAATAAAAATGAATGTGTTGCCCAAAATACTATTTCCCCCCCAAGCCATTCCAGTAGTAGGAAGCACAAGACATTTTAAAACCTGGCAGAAGGACATAATAAAAATTTATTTGGCAGGGCAAAAGACCTAGAATTAGTTATAAACTCCTGACGGATAGCAGAGAATCAGGAGGCTTTGCCCTGCCAAATCTTGAGCTGTATTATGAGGTTGAATGTCTATGTTGGATCAAGGAGTGGCTGATCTTAAAAAACACAGATACAGTGGTACCTTGGGTTAAGAACTTAATTCATTCCAGAGGTCCGTTCTTAACCTGAAACCGTTCTTAACCTGAGGTACCACTTTAGCTAATGGGGCCTGCTGCTGCATGATTTCTGTTCTCATCCTGAAGCAAAGTTCTTAACCCGAGGTACTATTTTTAGGTTAGCGGAGTCTGTAACCTGAAGCGTCTGTAACCTGAAGTGTCTGTAACCCGAGGTACCACTGTATATTAGATCTAGAGGACTTCAACAACAGTTTTGGCTGGCACGCCTATCTCTGTTATGAGAAAGCAAGGGTTTGTGCAGTCTGGGTAAAAAAATAAGGGTATTTTGGAGCAAAAAACACCATGGTGGTTGTCGCCAACGGAGGCCATGACTGTATAAAAGGTTAACATGAGGAACGATCGGGTAACATATAAAGAAATTCTCTGGGAGGAAGATAATAAATTAAAACTTAAATTTTTTGATGAGATAGAAAATAAAGTGACAGGCTGGCTAGAGTACCATCAAATATTTGATCTATTTAAACAAGATAAAAAGAAGGGATTCAGTAAAGAGCTTTCAAGATTTGAGAAAGACCTGATATACAATGACCAGAAAGCTCTATCGAAAATGTACAAAATTTTACTAGAATGGTCGGTAAAGGACGAGGAGGTAAAGTCAGCTATGGTGAAGTGGGCAGTGGGCTTAGGTCATACTATACAGTTGTCAGAGTGGGTGAAATCAATCATATTTGCTTCATCTGTTAAGAAAAGCTTTCACATATCTACTTATAAAATGACAAACTCCAGATGGAATGATATCTTCAATAACATGTAGCCATTTACAAAACTATAGAAATATGTCTTTTGAAGAAAATGTAACTCAGAGCCAAGCCCATATGCCACCCCATCAGCCCTGCATAAATTTAAACAGTGTGGAAAACCAAGGTAACTGTTTCTCCTGCCAACCAGGCAACCAATTGGAAGCTACCAATCTTGTCTATAAATATAACTATAAGGTGACTATGGCATCAATAAAAATATGAGGAAATCTTGATGAAATTGCAACCTTATTTGAAAAAAAAAGCAAGTAACTGCTAATAACTTGTCTCTGTCTATTTTTATGAGGGAAACAACTGATATTCTGGTCTTCATTGGTGAAAAATAACTTACCATCTTGCGTCTATTACCCCCCCCCCCTTTTTTGGGAGATGTGGAGCTCATTTTGAACAGTTGATAGAATCTTCAGGTTGAATCCAACGTAGCACTGAGTTAGAATTACTTAGCAACATATTCGTTCCACTGGGGAAATGTTTGGGGCTGGCAGAACAAGAGTAGTGCAAGAGAATGCTCAAGCAGGTTGGTGGTAATTTTGTTGCATAATAGATTGTGCAATCTGTTGCGCAGCTACTTTCCGCTAGTGCAGCTCTTGCATTGGATCCCTTTGTTGCACAACAAGAGCCCTTGCGCTAGAAGACGGAGAGCGCTGAATGCAGCCCATGGAGTTAGAAGGGTCTCTGAAAGCTAGCTAGTCCAACCCCACTTGTCAGCAATGCATAACAGGGAGTTTGGGCAATAATCTTTGATTTGAGGCTAAGAGTGTCACAAGTGTACTGTTATCAGGGCCAGCCAGCCCAAGAGTGAAGCCTCAGGCTGCGGAATCCCGGGCACCTCACCCGCCCATGCCACTGCTGTCAGGTTTGTGCGGCTGGGCTGCCATCTCATGGGAGTTCCACAGCATCTCTCAGAACTCACTCAGAGTGACCATTATAGCTGTGTGACCTCAGTAAGCGAGGCAGTGGTGGTGGGGAGATGGCACCGGCGAGTTTCACCTCAGGTGGCAAAATGGGATGGGCCACCCATGAGCCTTATGTTCACCTGTGAAATGTTGTAAGGTACGTAATAAAGCTTTTCAAAAAAATACTTTGAAGACTGAATCCAAGCAATAGAAGTAGGAAACTGTGTGGTGGTTAAAAACAAAGATGAAGAATGTTGGAGGGAGCAGGGATGGAGTCTGGATAGTTTCTTTTTTAAGCGTGAGATATGTTCATGAGTTACCAATTGCCATAGTAACCTAATGCAGTTTACATAATTCTGCATTTGATTATTCCCTTCCTGACAGAGAGCAGCAAGCCTGCCACATTGCTCTTCTTCCCCTTGCTTTGAATCAAGGCTAGTCTTGTGGGTGAATGACCCCCCCTGCACAAACAGAGGCTCCACATAAGGGTTCAATGTAACCTCCCCTTGCATGGTAGATTATCTCCCAATTAGCGACTCCCTTGCCAGTAGGGATGTCACAAGATGTTGAACAGGGATGCTCACCGAAGTGAACACTGCCTGCTTCATCCTGCAGGTAGATTCAGAGTGTGCCACACGACCACCCCAAAAGAATACCTGCCCCAAATCTGTTTGCATTCATGCACTCTCTTGCAGCTTTAGTGGTAGAGATTGTGCAAAGTGGCAGATCAGGCAGCATCATAACCCATGCTTTGGAGAGTGTTGTCAGGAGCTGCATTAAACAATTCTGTATGGAACTCTTATCAACTATTTTGGGCCAGTGTCCGAGGTCACTGCATTCTTTGAAATCACTGAATTTGCTTCCAGTTTCATGTTTCTGCTCTGTCTCTGCTCGTTCCACGAAACTTTCATGTTGACCACTGTGATCATCATCTGTATCAAAAGTATCACTGTGATCATCATCTGTATCAAAAGTATTAACAGTGAGTTGAATATTGCTAGAAAGTGCACAAACTGTGGGAGCTCTATCACTGGTTTCAATGGTGGTTCAACTGTAGGTGTAGACAAACTTGTCATTACAAAATAGTTTTTTTGACATTGATAATTTTCATCACATCACTTTTCCCTTTAAGTACTTTTGTGAACTCAATTTATTCCTTTAGGGTCTTAACCTCTGTTAAAAGTGGGGGGAAATCTGTGCTACGGACTCGCAAACTTTGAGATTGTTGAAATATATATGGGCCTTGCAGAGCCAGGCAGAGGCCCAGGCCAGGTAGATAATGTGCCCCCCCCCCTTTTTTTACCCTGGGGATAACTGAAGTCTTATAAATAAGTAAGTATAAAAATAATTTTCACAAAAGTTATGCTGACAAATAATTTTATTTCAAGGCTTCAACCGTATCTGAATATAAAGACAAAATGGAAAATTGTTGTTGTTGTTTAGTCGTTTAGTCATGTCCGACTCTTCGTGACCCCATGGACCAGAGCACGCCAGGCACTTCTGTCTTCTACTGTCTCCTGCAGTTTGGTCAAACTCATGTTTGTAGCTTCGAGAACACTGTCTAACCATCTCGTCCTCCGTCTTCTCCTTGTGCCCCCCATCTCTCCCAACACCAGGGTCTTTTCCAGGGAGTCTTCTCTTCTCATGAGGTGACCAAAGTATTGGAGCCTCAGCTTCACGATCTGTCCTTCCAGTGAGCACTCAGGGCTAATTTCCTTAAGAATGGATGTGTTTGATCTTCTTGCAGTCCATGGGACTCTCAAGAGTCTCCTCCAGCACTATAATTCAAAAGCATCAATTCTTCGGCGATCAGCCTTCTTTATGGTCCAGCTCTCACTTCCATACATCACTACTGGGAAAACCATAGCTTTAACTATACGGACCTTTGTTGGCAATGTGATGTCTCTGCTTTTTAAGACTCTGTCTAGGTTTGCCATCGCCTTTCTCCCAAGGAGCAGGCGTCTTTTAATTTCATGACTGCTGTCACCATCTGCAGTGATCATGGAGCCCAAGAAAGTAAAATCTCTCACTGCCTCCATTTCTTCCCCTTCTATTTGCCAGGAGGTGATGGGACCAGTGGCCATGATCTTCGGTTTTTTGATGTTGAGCTTCAAACCATATTTTGCGCTCTCTTCTTTCACCCTCATTAAAAGTTCTTTAGATAGCCACCCTGGCTTCTTTAGGCACCTTCCATGTTTCCGTCTCATTGGTATTGCCTGAAGTTGTGCTTTTACTATCTCCCTCTTAACAAACTCCCAGCCATCATGAACTCCCTTTCCCTTTAGTATTACTGTCCATGGGATCTCTGGGCTGCATCAATAGGAGTATAGCATCTAGATCAAGGGAAGTAATAGTGCCACTGTATTCTGCTCTGGTCAGACCTCACCTGGAGTACTGTGTCCAGTTCTGGGCACCACAGTTCAAGAAGGACACTGACAAACTGGAACATGTCCAGAGGAGGGCAACCAAAATGGTCAAAGGCCTGGAAACGATGCCTTATGAGGAACGGCTAAGGGAGCTGGGCATGTTTAGCCTGGAGAAGAGGAGGTTAAGGGGTGATATGATAGCCATGTTCAAATATATGAGGGGATGTCACATGGAGGAGGGAGAAAGGTTGTTTTCTGCTGCTCCAGAGAAGCGGACACGGAGCAATGGATCCAAACTACAAGAAAGAAGATTCCACCTAAACATTAGGAAGAACTTCCTGACAGTAAGAGCTGTTCGACAGTGGAATTTGCTGCCAAGGAGTGTGGTGGAGTCTCCTTCTTTGGAGGTCTTTAAGCAGAGGCTTGACAACCATATGTCAGGAGTGCTCTGATGGTGTTTCCTGCTTGGCAGGGGGTTGGACTCGATGGCCTTTGTGGTCTATTCCAACTCTATGATTCTATGATTCTATGATTCTACCCAGCACTTCCCTAAGTTTTATGAAGTCGGCTTTCTTAAAGTCAAGAAATTGAGTCCTAGTATGCTTGGCTGCTCCTTTCCGCTGTATAGTAAACTTCAGAAGAGCATGATCACTCACGCCTAATGATCCTTCCACTTCTACCCCACTAACCAGGTCATCAACATTGGTTAGGACCAGATCTAAAATGGCTGTTCCTCTTGTTGCTTCTCCCACTTTCTGGACAATGAAGTTGTCTGCAAGGCCAGTGAGGAATCTGTTTGACCTTATGCACTTGGCTGAGTTTGACATCCAATAAATATCCGGGTAATTGAAGTCCCCCATTACTACTATCTCCCTTCCTTTTGCATGCTTGGCCATCTGTTCCAGGAAGGCATCATCTATGTCCTCCGTTTGGCTTGGGGATCTATAGTAAACTCCCACAATGAGGTCACTGTTATTCTTCTCTCCCTTAATTTTGACCCAAATGCTCTCACTTTGGCTTTGAGGTTCTAAATCTTGGATCTCTTCACAGGTATACACATCCCTGACATATAACGCCACTCCTCCTCCTTTCTTGTCTGGTCTGTTTCTCTGAAATAGATTGTATCCCTCCATTATTACATTCCAATCGTGCGACTTATCCCACCAGGTTTCAGTGATGCCTATTATATCATATTTAGTTTGCTGTACCAAGATCTCAAGCTCATCTTGTTTATTTCCCATGCTTTGCGCATTAGTGTACAGACATTGAAGTCCATTAATCATTCCCCCGTGTCTCTTATTTAAGGATTTTTTTCTCCCACCACTAGGTCTGTGTGCTGTTTGCTCCATTTGGTCTATGACATTTGGATGATCATCTTCATCAATTGATAGACTCCTACCTTCAGGAGCACTATCTCCCTCCCCCACATTCTCCTGATGAGCTTTCTGAGATTTTTGGCAAAAACATTCCTCCCAACCGTTGTGAGGTGCAGCCCATCGCTTGCCGGAAGTCCATCTTCAAGAAACTGCAGTCCGTGATCTAAGAATCCAAACCGTTCCTGTTTACACCATTTGCGAAGCCAGCTGTTCACTTCCACTATTTTTCCCTCTCTCCCTGGGCCACTGGGAGGACAGATGAGATGACAATTTGTGCATTTAATTGCTTCAATTTCCTGCCCAGAGCCTCGTAGTCTCTTTTGATCTTCTGGAGGCTATTGCTTGCAGTGTCATTGGTTCCCACATGAAGGGGTATTTGTCAGTGGGTTTTATGATTCCTGGCAGTCGTTCAGTTACATCTTGGATCTTAGCCCCGGGGAGACAGCACACTTCCCGAGACATCTTGTCAGGCCCACAGATCACTGCTTCTGTTCCCCTCAGTAGGAAATCCCCTATCACCACTACACGCCTCCTCTTAGGTTTGGTCAGGGTTCTTCCGTGAGCTGTCCGTTCCAAGGTCGCCTGCACATTCCCTGAGGACTGACTTTGCTGCTCGTCTTCATATACCTGATCGACTGTAATGAGGGAGAGATCCTCAAATGGAGTCTGCTCTTTGTCTTCCATGCTAGGGGAGAGGACCTCAAAGCGATTGTGTATTTCTAAACAATCAGAGCGAACCCTGGGCCTCCTACTTCTTTGAGTCACGTTTCTCCATATATCTGGCTCCTGTGTTGGTGAACTAGCCTCCTTCTCAGGGGAGTCCCCTGTCTCCTCCTTGGTGGAGACTGTTATGTACTGATGTTCTCCCCCTGGGCCAACGGGGGATACTGTAGATAGTTTTCACTCAGGTCCACGTCAGTTATTTTAGGCGGGAAACCCTGGGTTGTTGTTGATACAATGTTGACAGCCGGCTCCTATAAAAGCAGGCCGGCTGAGCTGTTTGCTGTTCAGTTCTGTCCAGCTACAATAAAGAGCTGCTCTGGAGAATCACTGTGTCATCTACTATGTTCGCCCACAACTTAACAGAGACGGTGTGCTCTGCTGCTTCCAAGAAGAGCTCCAGCTCTCTAATTCTTTGGAGCATAGCTACACGTTCCCCCAGTTGCTGGACTTTGTCTTCTAAGAGGGCAATCAACATGCAATTGCTGCAGGTAAAGCTGCCTGCAACCTTTGGCAAGATGGCAAACATTGCGCAGGAACCGCAGGCGACTGCAGCTGTTCCCTCCCCCTCCATCTTGAGAATGTGTCGTTGGGGGTGGCTACAGCGGTCCTCCATCATAAAAAGCGTGAAGACAGGACAAATAACTCCCCCCCCCCCAAAAAAAACCTAGGTCTCCCCCAACAAACGTTTGAGACTAGCTCCCCTAAATCTAAAAGATGGATTAAACTGCCCTGCAAGCTCTGATAAGCTCCTCCCACAGCTAAACACCTGCCTCAACAGAAACCCTGCCCCCTCTGACCTTTGCACAGGGAGAGCAGCCAGTCAGCCACAAAGAAACACACACACAAGAAAACCCTTTTGGCTCCTTCTTCAGCTGCTGCCCTATCAAAGTTAGGTAGTGTACTTGGAGTCTTACACCATTCTTCTGTGCATTTTGTCCTTGTGCAACATGTTCCTCTAATAATGAATCGTATTTACTGAGGAGCTCAACTAAACCCAAAAAGTTACCATTATGACTATCACCAAGTCATTCATAAGAATCAAGGAAAGGGAGAGAAAAACAGGATAATGTCAAGGATGCATTGAAGTATTTTCTTCCATTTAGTGCTTTCAGCCTTGAGCTGGTCAACAACGTAATTGTCAACTGCAGAGCCACATAGAGCAGCTCTACTTGACATTTTCCACGTAATATAGTTTTTTTTTTATGTAAGAATTTTCATGGCTAGGAATGCGATCCTTTAATTTTCTCCATCCTTTCTGTATACTCCATCCTGGATGATCTGTTAATGCACTCACATTAGTCATAACTCCTTCTTAGAGAACAACAACAACAACAAAAAAGCTACACAATAAAGTGATTGCTTAACTTGGCTCCATTTTTCATTATTACAGTAAAAAGACGACTTGGAAATGAATTATTGTCCTTATCACTCGGAACATTCATTGGTACTTCGAAGTCCTGAACTTTTAAAAGTCTCTCAGTATCATTTCTATTCTTCTCATTAATTAATCCAATATCAATTTGTGGCTGTGAGGCAGGGGTTATTTCAACTGAAGATTCTGTATTATTATCTTCAGACTGTTGAGAAGGCGCTTGTTGTTCCACGGCTCGCTCTGTTGATTGATCGCCAGTTTCTTCGATAGCATTACCTCTATAACGGAAGGTCCTGATTCAGCAAGGTGATTGACAGGGTTGACTTGTTGTTGACTTCTGACTACAAATGCAGTAATAGATTTTGATTGTTTTGCAGCTTCATCTTGTTGTCTAGCGCGTTCTCTCTTTGATGCACCACTTTCGAACTTCCTCCCTGTGGTACTCATGTCTGTGCTCTACAGAACTGATCTGTAAAAATATTTATAACACATATTTTTTTAAATAATGTATTATAATTTTAAATACATTTTACAATAAATACATTATTCATTTTAAAATGTATTATACAATTTTTAATAGTTCAATAATGTATTTAAAAATCTATTTTTAAGTGGACAAATTTGACTATTATTTATAATTAAATTATAATTAAAACTTCTCCATCTTATTCTACTCTTAAAAAAGATGTATGCTTGTGAGAAAGCCACTATTGCTCATAAGCCACTATTTCTTTAAAAAAAAATGTTTCCACCAAATTTTATCCTCATTGAGCTATATGTACTCCTTGGGTGTAAGTAATATTCCTGGCCTAGTCAACAAAATTTTAAACAAATGGCTACATCTTCATCAATTTTTCATCATTTAAAAAAAAAAATAGCGATAAGAAAGCCAACACACTTATCTTTAAGGTACGTGTGGTTTTAATTTTTGGCAAACAAGATTTCAAACAAAAACTCACCAACTTTTAACAGCATGAAAAACATGGTCCACCATCACGTTCGCGGTGCCCTGGCTGCTGGAACCTTGGTCGCCTCCACCCACCCGGCGCCCCTTCCACGCTCCTCTGCGGAGCCCATTGCAGGCCCCGGGCGCCCCGGACGCCGGGAAGCTTTTCTCTGGCGCTGCCAGCCAGGGCCCCAGGGAAGCCGCCCGCCTCTGCCTTTGCGCCTCCGCGTTCGCCCCAGTGCATCCCCTGTGGTTGTGAATATGCTGACCGAGGCCCCCTTTGGAATGGGGGGCCCGGGGCAAGTGGCCCATATGCCCCCCCCCCCCCGTCTGGGCCTGTATATACTGTATGTATTAAAAATCAGCTTGAGTTGCGTGACTCAAACTGGGCGTACTAGACCCAATTTTTTAAAGCAATGTGGACTAAAGTCATTTCTGGGGCCCTTCTGGGATGAGGGGTCCTGAAGCTTTCATAGTTGATTCCCCCCCCCCACACCTGTGTTTTCATTTGTTCAAACTGAACTTGTTCAAAGTGAGCACTAATAAAAGCTATTCAAGTTAATAAATGAAACAAATAACATTTCTTCCATTCCAGAAAATAGAAATATAGAAATTTATCTTGTTCTTCAATCTGAAGAGCAGAAATTCGCCCAGACAAGCAAACTTTCCCCTCTTTCTTTAGTATTATGAAGAGGAAAGCAAGCACTGGAGAACTTGCTTCTTCTCTGGTTGATGGATACGTTTAGGCTGGTCTCTTCCATGCACCTGTGAAAAGCAGGGGCAGCATTTTTAACAACAGAACAAACACATAACCGCCAGTTTCTGTTTAAGATGTTTATTGGCTCATTATTATCAAGAGTGGTATCAGTTTTGTTTGATGATTTGACCACTAGATGGTACTATATTAATATAATTAAGTAACTTGGATACTGTCATAGTCATTCAAAGCATATCTTCAACACTCAGGGCTGGATCGAGGGAAGGAGGGCACCACATAAATTTTCCATTGGCAGATTTTTAACATCAATGGTCACAAATTGCTCAGCTGAACATTCATTTTTTCAATAGAAATATATTAAAAATCCCAACAGAACAACTATGCAGCAAGGAAGGCTGGATGCCTTATCTCTACTATGTGTAGAAGCAAATGCATTACATAAGATTAGTTTTGAGGATCTGATCAAGCACTTTGCAATTAGAAAAAGTTGCAGAAAAAGTTTAAAATATAAATAAAGTGGAAGTATACAAAAATAAACACTATTTTCCATCTTACTGTAGGTTTTATTTATTATGGTTTATTATTGTTAATAAGTTGAATTAGATATATATATGGGGGCACCAAAATCATTTAAGTGCTTAGGGCCTCTAAAGGTCGTAATCCAGCCCTGTTAACATTTGTTTTCTGCAAAAAGCTTTTTTTTTATTCTCTGCTATGCTCCTTCCATCAGTGTGTTTTGTTTCCACTTCCTTAAGCAGATTCTAAAGACTGGAGCACGGAGGAGGAGTGAGTGATATGTGCTTTTCCTTCCACTGCTTCTACTTTTCTTCCTGCCTCACAGTGGGTTGGACTAGTTGACTCTCAGGGTCCCCTCCGACTGTACAGTTCTGTGGTTCTATGACCACGTACAGGACAGGAGGAAGGGTGCGGATGTCTCGACCCAGGGAGGTGCATGTTCTGTCACTGCGTCAGGGGAAAGTACATTGCCTTGTGGGGCTGATATGACACACACACACCCAACGCTCTCTCCATTCAATACCCAGTAGGAAGGAATAGGGAGTGATGGGAAAGGAAGTGTTACTCATGCTCCTCAGAAAAGGATGGGAACCTTTTCCAGTCCGAGGGGCTGCGTTCCCTCGTGGGCCATCTTCCAAGGACTACATGCCAGTGTTGGGCAGATCGAGCCAAAGTGGGTGGCTCTAGAGGACAAAGCGGGCAGAGCAATGGCTACGACTCTCATTTCTGTATGGGAGGCTACATTCTAACCAAGCAAAAATCAAAGGTTTCTACTCACACCCACATCTCTTCATCCTTCCTCCAGGCAAGAAAGAGGCATCATCACAGTTCTATCTTTATTTTGGAGGACAGAGTGTTAATAATGGAGAAGAAATTGCCATTTCTCACTTAAGGCAGGTTCTCTGTGTGCCCATTTGGTCATATTACTTGGCTTTTAAATGATGCAACTTGGACACATACATTAGGTGTACCTCTAATTTGCACTCCTCTAAAGCAAACAACAGGGGCAGGAGTACTTGCAAAAAAAAGGAAAAAAGTCAAGCCTTGTCTTTCTGTTCAGAATGCATGGATGTATTTCTATGAGGATATCCTTGCAGTCTGTTCCTCGTCAAGATCCCTCGTGTGGGGTATCTCCCCACCCCACAGATAATATTCCAAGCCAATGTCATTCAGAATGGAAGAAGGTAGAAACGCCTCTTCCTTGCCAAAAGCTAATAAAATACATTTTCTGCCTTTCTCTAAAGAACTCCATCTCTATATGACCCATCTCTTCTGCCAGAGCAAACATTGCACAATTACCAACATCCCTGATCTGTCCTGTTATCTGGGGGCTTAAATGCTGTGTGGTTCCTAGTGCAAAGTCAGCAGTTAAGATCAGCAGCTGGCAAGCCTGTAAGTGGTTTCTGGGGGGGAATTTGCATCTTCATTTTAGCTCCGTAAATATGCAATGACTGATGGCTGTAACACTGATCTGGAGTGTAGTAGTTTCCTTTCATAGCCTGAGACACGTGATTCGCTTGCAGCAACAACGAAGGCTGTCCTTGCATTACCCAGTATGGATGTTGCTCTGGGGAAGGCGCTGGCTTCTGGTTTCACCCATGGTTAGGTCAAGGTGAATCGCTGAAAGAGGAAGGCATTTGTCTCTGTTTGCTACCTTGAACAGCTGTGCCAAGATTATGCTCAGCACTACAGAGGCAAAGAGGAGGGAGGAGCTGGTAATCCTATCGGGATGTATATCCTTCCCTGGATCTCTCCTGAAAGGAATACTCATCCTATCCTTTTGGGTTTCCTTCTATATGCCATGGATATACAAAACTGCTGCTATTTCATACTGTCTTCCCACATTTAAAAAAGTTTTCTTTAAATATTGTTTTCAACTACTGTATTTAACAACAATTTTTAGAAAGGGATAGCTTAATTATACCTTATAGTGTCCCCTGAATTCAACTGGGCTCATGCCCATGTAAGTGTGTTTAATACTGTAGCCTTTCTTTTTTTCTTTCCCATCCTTCAACCTCAGGTCCCAGACCAGGTTACAAGATTAAAACACAGCATTAAAAATGGTTTAGAATAACTTACAATCACAGAAATAAGATGGATCCTAAAAAATCATTTAATTCATTTTTATACCACTTTTCAAGAGAAAGCCTTTCCAAGGTGTCTAGCAATATTATTTTCTTTACCACTCCCACCCCCCCACACCCTTTATTTATTTTTATTTGTTACATTTGTATCCCATTCTTTTCTCTAAGGAGTTCAAGGTGGCCTACATGGTCCCCCCCCCCCCCCATTTAATCCTGGTGCGCTAGGTTAGGCTGAGATTGGCCCAAGGTCACCCAGCGAGATTCATGGTCAAGCAGGAATTTGAGCCCTGGTCTCCTAGGTATTAATATGACACTCTAACCACTACACTACACTGTCTCTCATGTGATAATTGTGTGATTGTGGCCTGTTACAACACAATTTAAAACAATTCCAAGCAATAAAGAGTGGTTGAGAAATCAGTCATAAAAACACTGATGGAGCATCCCTTAACGTCCAATTGCGGTGGCAGCTACCATCTCAGAAGTACCAAGGCAAACAGATAGGTCTTTTGCTGGAACTGAAATGCCAAAAAAGTGCCTCCAGTTGGATGGCATTTCACAGTCATGGCACCACCACAGAGAAGGCACCATTTATGCCACTACCCAGTATATCTCCTCTGGTGATGAGGCATTGAAAAGAGCCTCCCTCTGAGGACTTGGGCAGGTGGCCACACACAGAGGTCTTTCCAGGTTAACACCAGCACTTTAAATGCAGCCAATGTAGATATGAGTGATAAATGTGCAAGTAATAAATAGTTAAAACAGCAAAAAGGAAGGTAGTAAAATACACCATCATAAAACCTCTAATGCAGAAATGACGAACCAGCTTGGAAGCAATAATTCCGACTCTTTGGTGAATGCAAAATAGATATTGCACGCTTTTAACCAGGTTCCCTGTCCTCCCACACACTTGCAACCACTGTCACACTGACAGATCTGTAAACATCATGGATCTGCTGCTTCCCAGTAGTGCATAAACATGGAGCCGGGGCATGAATCATTATGGATCCTCCTAATTTTTACAAGAGAACCTCTCCAAACCACTATCAAAACCTGCAATGCCTCCATGTTTCCAGATGTAGTCTCTGTTTTTTTATAACCTTAGTTTTAAAAAACCTTACATAGAAATCATGAAGATCTATGAGGACATGTGCCTTGAATCGTGTTTGTGTGATTTTCACTATATAGGCAATCACTGGGAGCTTGAATTTGATGGTTGTTTGGGGGGGGCTCCATGTAATTTTTTTTTTAAAAAAATAATTTTATTATTAAAACAATTCAACATTAATACATACATGTTACGAATATGCAAACATACATTTCATACAATCCTCAAGAATATTCAGACATACCCCCACTCAGTCCCACAGATACTTCCTTTTCCCACCACCGTCCCTCACCCCTCTCCCCACCCTTGTGATGAACTTCCAATCTACTCAATTGCAATTTCTTTCCACTTCTATTACTTTCTTTCACATACTTTTAAACTAATTTTCTGCTTCTTTTTCTGTTTCACATTGTTATCCACCTTATTTAGTATTTCAGTATTTATAACGGAACTTGTTTATTCTAATAGGAGTTCTGATTTTTCAATATAATTTTGCAAGTATCCTTTAAACACCTTCCAGTCCTTGTCTATTTTCTCTTTTGATATCCTTCCAATTTCTCCCATTGTTTTGGATATATTGTAATACTTCAATAATTTGGAAAGTCACTCTGTTTTTGTTGGTATAATACCACTTTTCCAATTTTTTTCAACCAATAGCCTTGTGGCTACTGTTGCGTATAAATATAATGTCTTGTCTTCTTTCTTTAGACTTCCTGGTACTATTCCCAATAGAAAGTATTCTGATGTTTTCCTAAATGAATATCTAAACATTTTTTTCATTTCATTGTGTATTCTTTCCCCAAATTGTTTGATTTTTAAACAATTCCACCATATATGCATCATAGTACTTTTTTCAGTGTTGCATCGCCAGCAGACATCGCTACAATTTTTATTCATTTTTGCTATTCTTTCAGGTGTTAAATACCATCTATGTTGTATTTTAAGGTAATTTTCTTTCAATAAATAACACATAGTGAATTTCGTATCTTCTTTCCACAATTTTCCCCATTGTTTGAGCATAATTTTTTCCCTAATATCTTGTGCCCATTTAATCATGGATACTTTAACCAGTTCATCCTTGGTTTCCCACTCTAAGATCAGATTATATAATTTAGATATATTTATTTATTTTTCTTGTGTTAAACATTTATTGAATTTTGATATTTCTTTTTCAAATCCTATCTTTTTGTCTTTCGCTAATCTATACTTAATTTGAATATATTGGAACCAATCACTAATATGAGCTTTAATTTCTGTATAATCCTTTAATTCCAATTCTCCGTTTTCTTCCTTTAATACAGTTTTATAAGTAGCCCAATTTTCTTTCATATTTACTTTTTTCACTGCGACAATTTCTGCCGGCGATGCCCACCAAGGAGTTTTCGGTTCTAGGAGTCTTTTATATTTCTCCCATATTTTGTATATAGACTTTCTGACTATATGCCCTAGAAGCCTTTATGTACTTTGACTTTTTCATCTATTAGATAGGCATGCCATCCAAATCTCGTCTCTACTCCCTCTAAATCCAATACATCCAAATTGTCTAATTTAATCCATTCTTTTAGGGGGGGGGCTCCATGTAAAATAATCCAAATTAAAGATTTCACACTGGATCTAACTTTTACCCAAGCCCCTTGGAAGAACAAGGGCTGTGTCTGAGTACCTACTTTCTCTCTCTTTGTCAGGGGTGGGTGGGACCTACCAGGTGGGGTGGTGTCCACAGCATTCTTTCAAAATCCCCCAAAGAACGGACTACAGTGAGGAGGTAGATTTATGCCCATTCCCCCTGATTCCCATGCCCAGTTGCAACTTGCCCTATAGCCAAGTCTGAGAATCCATAACAGAAACAATCACCTATAGTTTTTGTGATTTTTGTTGTTGTTATGGCACCCTTCAAGCGGGAGTCCCAGGCTGGGTTACACCAATTAGAATACAATGTCAAGATTAAAACACCTTACAATCACAGAACCAAGGTGGGTCCTGAAAATACACCTTTTGGGTGTTAAAAGCCAGTGTAAAGAGGTGCATCTGCAGCATTTGCAGAAACTGTACAATAAAGATGTTGGAAGCAGCTCTGCCGGGAGCAAGTTCTGCAAATTAGGGCTGAGCACATGTTTTCTCCGGGGCATCACCACCCCTGAGTTTCTGAGGGCAGTGGGACAACTAGTAGCCCCCCCTCTGCCAATCTCAACACCAAGAGGAGGTCGTCAGGGAAGGAGGTGGTCTTCCCAGAACTGGGGACCGGAGTCTATTAGGCTGGCTTTTCCCTGGCTCCCCTCCCTCTGTCCCTCACCGCACCCCATGCTGAATTTGAGATTGTAAACTCCTCAGGGCAGGGGCCTGCCCTCTTGTATTCTATGCAAACAAACAAATCCAAGATCTCCAAATCCACAAACAGATTATGCAAGGTATTAAATTTTGAAATGCTATATAATCCTTTTAAACATAATGTTTTTAATCTTTTTAAACAGGATGCATTATCCCTGCTTTCCCCTGCACATACTGCTCTCTAGGCATTGCATGTAAGGGGGGTGTCAGATGAGGGGAGGGGAGAGAGAAGTGTTTATGTTCTAAATGAGTTCATTCTTATTGGGCTTTAACAAAGCCAGAGGGCAAAAGAAGTGGAATATATAACTAGTTCATTTGAAAAGCAAGGTGTGTGTGTGTCCCTGGGGATGCCTGTGCATTAGTGGTGAAGATTTAACATCCTTAACTGAATGCTAATACCTGTCAGTTCTCAAGAGAAATGTAACATTTCTTAAGCAGACCCAGCACTGGTTTGCATCAGAAATGCCATGCTATTCAAAAGTGACCTAAATAAATTTTCACCGCCCGGCCTCCCTGTTGCCATCTTCTCCTGGTAGACTTTCCTTTGTCTACCGTTTGTCACAGATGGTGAATGTCAAGGTTCAAGCCATGCCAGGAGAGGGGGGCTGAGGGGGACAAGGGCTGCCAGCAACCACAGTGTAAATGCAGACGCTGGAAAGGCTCTGAGCACAAGGCCCCTGGGCTGAATTGCAGGGTGAGGGGAGGAATCATACGCTAATCTATATTTATAGCTACAGATTGAAATCTCTGAGCAAATTAAGACGGTGGATGCATGGCTGGGGCCTCACTTGCTCTGTACTTTTGCAGAATGCCCAGCAGCTGTCAGCAAAGTGATGACCAAAATGAACCCTAGATTTAACAGACATACAAGAGATATGAGGCCTAGTGGCTAGAGCATGCATAGGCAACCTTCAGCCCTCCAGATGTTTTGAACTACAATTCCCATCATCCCTGACCACTGGTCCTGTTAGCTAGAGATCATGGGAGTTATAGGCCAAAACTTCTGGAGGACCGAAGGTTGCCTGTGCCTGGGCTAGAGTGAAATGAAAGGTCTGCCTGTGGTGTGTGGCACTGTGGGTCAAACGCTGTGGCACGCGGGTGGCGCTGTGGGTTAAACCACAGAGCTTAGGACTTGCCGATTAGAAGGTCGGTGGTTCGAATCCCTGCAACGGGGTGAGCTCCTGTTGCTCAGTCCCTGCTCCTGCCAACCTAGCAGTTCGAAAGCACATCATAGTGCAAGTACAGTGGTACCTCGCAAGACGAATGCCTCGGAAGACGAAAAACTCGCAAGACGAAAGAGTTTTTCGTTTTCTGAGTTGCTTCGCAAGACGGATTTCCCTATGGGCTTGCTTCGCAAGACGAAACGTCTTGCGACTTTTTTTTAAAAAAACGCCAATGCATTCCTATGGGAAACCGTCAATACACAGTGGAGCTTCGCAAGACGAAAAAAATCACAAGTCGGAAAAACTCGCAGAACGAATTAATTTCGTCTTGCGAGGCACCACTGTAGATAAATAGGTACCGCTCCGGTGGAAAGGTAAACGGCCTTTCCGAGCGCTGCTTTGGTTTTCCAGAAGCAGCTTAGTCATGCTGGCCACATGAAGCTGTATGCTGGCTCCCTCAGCCAGTAAAGCGAGATGAGCGCCGCAACCCCAGAGTTGGCCACGACTGGACCTAATAGTCAGGGGTCCCTTTACCTTTACCTGTGGTGTGTGGTGCATAATGGCCCCTGTTTCACACATGTGAGTCATCTCTGAGCTGCTTCTCAGAATACCTACGTGGTGCCACATCTTCCTTCAATTGCTCCTCAAAATTCACTGTTCATTAAACCTTTGGCACAACCCCCAGATGCCACCCTGGACTGTAACTCAGCCTATGAAGGAACCACATCTTGCTTCCATTATCGTATATACTAATTTCAAATGCATTCCCAGAGTGCCCATCCCCATAGCCCAGTGATGGCGAACCTTTTAGAGACCGAGTGCCCAAACTGCAACCCAAAACCCACTTATTTATTGCAAAGTGCCAACGCGGCAATTAAACCTGAATACTGACATTTTAGTTTAGAAAAAGCAACTCATACATTAACATCTTTTGTCTTAAAAGAAAAACACAACAATAGAGCTTTCAATGATACAAACAACTTTTTACTGAAAGGTAAAAGTTTGCATTTGGCATGCTTTTGAACAATTAATGTGATTTTTGCTGTTGTACGCATGCTGATAGTTTGTCTAACCTTGCTGAACTCAAGGCGGCTTACTCCCGAGTAGGATCAACAGACTGGTGGGAGGCCCTGGCGCATCAAAAGTTGATGCCTGCTCAGCCCCTCGCTCGCCCACCAGGGTTACTAGGGCTCTCAGTGTGCCCGAGAGCAGAGAAGGCGGGTCAGGCACAACCAGGCATGATGGTGGGGAGGCGGAGCCAGCCCAGAGGCGGCCGTCAGGCTTGGCTGTGGTGGCAGGTGGACTTGAGTAGCGGAGGCGCAGGGTTTGGGTGGAGTGGCAGTTTTCTGGCAAAAGCCCTCCTCTTACCCCCCCCCCCGGCGGGGCCCTGAGGGTGAAAACGGTGCCCTAGCAGCGCTGGCACCATGCTGGAAGCGGCCAGGAGCCTCCTGCAGTGCTGGAGCGCCAGTTTCACCCCCTGGCTACGGCCCTGCTGGGGAGACAGCACGTGTGCCCACAGAGAGGCCTCTGAGTGCCCCCTGGCATGCTTGCCACAGGTTCGCCACCACTGCTATAGCCCAAATCACTGTGGTATCAAACCTGTCCTTTAATTTCTCAGACGTTTTCTTCCCCCACAACAGAGACTTCTGTTTTTCTGCCTCATTTGCAGGCCTCTTTATAATTTATTTGTAATTTTGATGGGTGCCACGTTGGTCTTACCTTGGTAATCTTGTGAGGTGTTTTTGTTTGTGCTTTCTTTCCAATAATCATTTCTTCTGAAATCTGCAGCTTCCCTGCCTGCCTCTGTGCTTCTGATTTGTAAAACGAGCCCCTCGTGGGAGGCACTACTTGGTAATATCTTTCCATGTGCTTCAGTTGAAGCACAGGGAACAGGAGAGGTTGCATGCAAAATGGCTGAGATGGGGGCAGTCACCAACCTGCCGTGACTGCCCTGTGTCCCTCACCTAGTGTGTTATGCTGACATAAAGTGTGATGGGTGGGGGAAGAAGGGGATTAGAGTTAGAACTGGGCTGAGGAACGGGGGATAGATTACAGAAAGTAGCCTACATAGGTAGTTGTTTGGGGGTAAGATGGACCATTTGGTTCTTAGCCAGTTAGTCCTGGTCTCAGCTGGCCGGGGGGGGGGGGGCTTGTTTAAAAATAGTCCGTCCCTTCTGTCACTTGCGATAAGGGAGGGTCAGTGAGACAGTGTCAAGCGCCTTTCTGACACTTGTGTTGGGGTGTAATCATATAAGGTCTATAAACAATGTTGTCAGTATTATTAACAACATTATTGGCTTGGTGGAGTGTTAGGATAGGGGTGTGGGTGTTGGTATGTTCTGGCACCACCTTTATGTTCGTAAGAACAAGTCTTGCTGAAGCTTAACTGGCATGGCTTTTACTAGGGTACAACCCGTCTCCCTAACCTTTGGAGTTCTCTGAAATTTCTCTACAAGATTATACATAAAGGTCATCCGGTTGATATTGTGTACTCAGACTTTCAAAACGCTTTTGATACAACCTCACCAAGGACGTCTGAGTAGTAAGCTTAGCACTCATGGAAGGAGATAGAAAGGCCTCTCATGGATCATTATCTGGTTAAGAACAGAGAGCAGAGAGCAGGAATAAATGGACAATCCTCCCAATGGAAGGATGTGGGAAGTGGACTCCCCAAGGATAAGTATTAGGACCTGAGATTTTTAACTTCTTTTTTAACATTTTTAAAATTCATTTTCACTTTTAACATTTACCATCATACATAAATCATAATTATTTAAAACAGGATTCTCAGAATCCTGAAACTCCCCCCCCCCCATGTTTCCCCCAGATATTCTTTTCAAACGGCATCGTATCATATTCTCCATATTTTCTTAAAACTCATTTTCTTATCATAGTTCTCGCTTCATTGCAAGTGTTTTCAAAATCCTGCCAATGTTTTCAGTTGTTTACAGAGTTCTTAGAAATAACTTAGAAAATTTCCCCATTCTTTGTTAAATTTATTGTCCTCTTGATCTCTGGTTTTCTGGGTCATTTTCGCCAGTTCGGCATAGTCCATCATCTTTATCTGCCATTCTTCTTTTGTAGGTAGATTGTCCTTCCATCTTTGGGCAAGCAGCATCTGTGCAGCTGTTGTAGCATACATAAATAGTCTCTTCTGATCATTAGGTATTTCTGGACCAAAAATACCGAGTAAGAAAGCTTCAGGGTTTTAGGTAATTTTAAACATTTTTTTTACAAAGGTAATTTTAAACTCATTATAAATAATTTCCCAATATACCCTTTTTTTTTGCATGTCCACCACATGTGGTAAAATGTGCCTTCTTTCTCTGTGATTATTAACTTTTTCATAGATGATCTAGAGATGGGGTGAGCAGTGAAGCAGCTAAGTTTGCTGATGATACCAAATTGTTCAGAGTGGTTAAAACAAGTAGAAATTGTGAGGAGTTCCAAAAGGATTTCTCCAAACTGGGTGAATGGGCAGTAAAATGGCAAATATAATGCAAGCAAGTGTAATGTTGTGCATTGGGAAACAAATCCTAATTTCACATATATATGGAAATGAAATCGGAACGGGTGGTTGCTATTCAGGCATGAGACTGATGGGTTATCTCGCTGAAGATATTGACCTAGCTGAGAAAAAAGGTGAATTCCATGTTAGGAATCATTATTAAAGGGGGATTAAAAATAAAACTGCCAATATCATAATGCCATTATACAAACCTGTGGTGTGACCACGTATGGAATAGTATGTACAGTTTTGGTTGCCTTTCCTCAAAAAGGGCCCAGTGGTACTTCGGGTTGCAGATGCTTCAGGTTACAGACACTTCAGGTTACAGACTCCACTAACCCAGAAATAGTACCTCAGGTTAAGAACTTTGCTTCAGGATGAGAACAGAAATTGTGCTCCGGTGGCGTGGCAGCAGTGGGAGGCCCCATTAGCTAAAGTGGTGTTTCAGGTTAAGAACAGTTTCAGGTTAAGAACGGACCTCTGGAACGAATTAAGTTCTTAACCCGAGGTACAACTGTATTGTAGAGTTGGAAAAGGTTCAGAAAAGGCCAACAGAAATGATCAAGAGGCTGGAGCAATGCTCTTGTGAAGAAAGGTTACAACACTTGGGACTTTTTAGATATGGGGAGGACGCAATATGGGTGTACAAGAACATGTATGATGTGGCAGAAGTGGACATGGAGAAAGGTTAATTCCTCTCTCTTAATCCTAGAACTGTGGCCATCCCATGAAGCTGCATGTTGGAAGAGAAAAGGCAGGGCAGATCAAAGAGCATCTCCTTCACAAGTGCATAGTTAAACTATGGAATCTGCTCTCGCAGGTTGCAGTACTTGCCAGCAACGGGGATGTTTGAAAGGGGATTTAGGTAAATTCATAGTAGGCCTTTGTTCTAGCTGACGACAAGAGTTGTGCGCTGGATGGCTGACCTGCATTCTTATTTCATCAGGAAAATAAAATATTGTGGTAGCAATGCACAAAATCAAATGCATGTTAAGAGCAAGCACATTGCAGAAACAGTGCATGAACGGGATCCCGTCTGGTGGGCTGGAACAAGAGAGCTGAGTCAGCATTTGAAAGCTTTGCTTGCCTCGGCGCCTATAGCTAATGCTTGTTTGCCAATGAACAGCTTTTCTCTCCCCCTCTGTGTCGCAAGCTGACCCAAAGAACTCCCCTGGCTCACTAGGTGTAAAGTGGAAGTACCAAGAATACCTAGAGTAAGATGTCAGCTGCTTTTGCACTTCCTCAAGATATTTTTGGTACATGATCCTGCAGCGAATATTTGGCACTTTTCCTTGCATTTTTAAAAAAACTTTGCAGGTTGCATTCTATTCTTCTGCAAGTTACATTTGTTAGGTTTTTCCATGAGGTGTTAGATAATGGTCCCTCTTCTGGCACCAGCCTTCTCCAATCTGGTGCCCTCCAAATGTTTTTTTTTATATATAATATTTTTTATTTTCACAACCAATAAACAGACAATACAAACGAACAAATACAAAACAAAAAATAAAACAATACATACAAACAATATAAAATACAGTGTACAGAAAAAAGAAAATAAAAGAAAAAATTTAAAAACAATTATTGTGTCTTTGCATTTTTTAACATTAGCTTGGGTCTGCGACTTCCCCAGACCTTCCCACTCTGTATTCTAGATCTTATATTCTGACAGTAAATTCTTTCCCTCTGGCATATCTTTGGTTCAATTTAATCTTAATATCTTAACATAATTGCATTTCATATGTCTTAAAACATTAGTCTTTCTTAATCGTTAAATTTTTATGCTAATATTCTTTTAAATTCAATCTGATGTCCTCAAACATTCTTTATCTTATAATGCTTCTGTAAATAGTCTTTAAACTTCCTCCAGTCTTCCTTCACCGTCTCTTCTCCCTGGTCTCTGATTCTGCCAGTCATTTCTGCTAGTTCCATGTAGTCGATAACCTTCATCTGCCATTCTTCCAGCATGGGTAATTCTTGCGTCTTCCAATACTGTGCGATGAGTATTCTTGCTGCTGTTGTGGCGTACATAAAAAATGTCCTGTCCTTCACCTGAACCTGTTGGTTGATCATACCCAGGAGAAAGGCTTCTGGGTTCTTTCAAAATGTGTATTTAAACACTTTTTTCAATTCATTATAAATCATCTCCCAGAAGGACTTAATCCTTGGGCACGTCCACCAAAGGTGAAAGAAAGTACCTTCAGATTCTTTACATTTCCAACATTTATTATCGGGCATATGATAAATTTTTGCGGGCTTGACTGGTGTCATGTACCATCTGTAGATCATTTTCATTATATTCTCTCTTAAGGCATTGCTTGCCGTAAACTTTATCCCAGTGGTCCATAACCGTTCCCAGTCAGCAAACATTATATTATGACCAACATCTTGTGCCCACTTAATCATTGCTGATTTCACTTCCTCATCCTGTGTATTCCATTTCAGCAGCAAGTTATTCATTCTTGACAATATTTTTGTTTTGGGTTCTAACAATTCTGTTTCCAATTTTGATTTTTCCACCTGGAAGCCAATTTTCCTGTCCATTTTGTATGCCTCCATTATTTGGTGGTAATGGAGCCAGTCTTGGACTTTGCTTTTTAATTTATCAAAACTCTGTAGTTTCAATTTGTCTCCATCTTGCTCCAAAATCTCCCAATACTTTGGCCAATTGGCCTCCATATTGAGTTTCTTTAAAGCTTTTGCTTCCATTGGAGACAACCACCTTGGAGTTTTATTTTCCAAAAGATCCTTATACCTAATCCACACATTAAGCAATGCTTTCCTGACAATGTGAATTTTGAACATTCTGTGCACTTTAACCTTGTCATACCATAAATATGCATGCCAACCAAATGCATTGTTGAATCCGTCTAAATCCAGTATGTCTGTATTTTCAAGAAGTAGCCATTCTTTCAGCCAGCAAAAAGCTGCTGCTTCATAATAAAGTTTTAAGTCCGGCAGGGCAAAGCCCCCTCTTTCCTTTACATCTGTTAATATTTTAAATTTTATTCTTGGCTTTTTGCCCTGCCAGACAAATCTAGATATATCTTTCTGCCACTTCTTGAAACAGTCTGTTTTATCAATGATCTGCAATGTCTGGAATAAGAATAACATTCTTGGCAATACATTCATCTTTATCACGGCAATACGTCCTAAAAGTGAGAGTTTCAAATTAGACCATATATCTAGATCCTTTTTTATCTCCGTCCAACATTTATCATAGTTATCCTTAAATAAATTCCCGTTTTTAGCAGTCATAGTAATTCCCAGATATTTTACTTTTTTCACCACTGTCAGACCTGTCTCATTCTGAAACCTTTCATTTTCAATTTCTGTTAATTTTTTTGTCAAAACCTTAGTTTTTGTTTTATTTAATTTAAAGCCTGCCAATTGGCCAAATTCTTGAATCAGTTCTAAGACCTTTTTCACACTAGATTCTGGCTCCTGTAACGTCAAAACCAGGTCATCTGCGAAGGCTCTTAATTTGTACTGTTTGGCTCCGACCTGTATCCCTTTAACCAATTGGTCCTTTCTAATCATATTCAGCAATACTTCCAGAACTGATATAAATAACAAAGGGGAAATAGGGCAACCTTGTCGTGTTCCTTTTTCTATTCTGAACTCCTCTGTCAAAACATTGTTAACAATTAGTTTAGCTTTTTGTTCAGAATAGATTGCTCCTATACCATTTTCAAACTCTTGGCCTACCCCCATGCCATGGAGATTCTTCTTCATAAAGCTCCAAGAGATATTGTCAAAGGCTTTCTCCGCGTCCACAAATATCAAAGCCGCTTTTGTGTTTATATTTTCCTGCAAAAGTTCCAAAATGTCAATTATATTTCTTACATTATCTGATAAGTGCCTTCCTGGGAGAAAGCCTGCTTGGTCCTTATGAATCTCCTCTATTAGAACTTTCTTCAGTCTTCTAGCCAAAATGTCTGCAAATATTTTGTAATCCACATTAAGCAAAGATATAGGCCGATAATTCCTAAGTTGATGTTTTTCAGAGTCTGTCTTTGGTATAAGAGTCACAAAAGCTTCTTTCCACGTTTCTGGAGCCCTTTTCCCCTGAAGTATTTCATTACATATCTCCTTTAGGGGTTGAATTAACCAGTCTTTCAATGATTTATAATATCTTGCAGTCAACCCATCAGGTCCTGGAGATTTGCCTAATTGCATGTTTTGAATGGCGCTCTCAACTTCTTGTTCTGTTATCCTGCAACTCAGTTTAAGTTTGTTTTCTTGAGATATTTTTGGAAGCCCGTTCACTTTCAGAAATTCTTCTATCTCAGTATCTTTCTGTGGTTGTTGAGAATAAAGCTGTTTAAAATATTTTTGAAAAGCACTCCTAATCTCAGTGGGATGCTGTAGGATTTTTCCTTCCACTTCCAAATTTGTAATAGTATTCATTTTCTGCCTCTTCTTTATTTGCCATGCCAATAACTTTCCACATTTATTTGCCGATTCAAATGTTCTTTGTCTCATTTGTCTGATTTTCCATTCAATCTCTTGGTTTATCATTTGCATATACTGTACTTGATACAGCTTTATCTCTCTTAATATTTCTTGTGACTTTGGTTTTAATCTCAATCTCTTTTCACCTTCCTTGATCTTTTCCAAAACCTTTTCTCTTTTTTCCTGTTGTATTCTTTTCTTGAGTGCATTCTGTTGTATCAAAAATCCTCTCATAACAGCTTTGCTTGCGTCCCAAATGGTTCTTTTCTCCACCGTGGTGTTCAAGTTTATCTCAAAGTAGTCTTTCAAAGTCTTCTGGGCTTTCTTGACGAATTCCTCGTCTCTAAAAAGAGAGTCATTCATCCTCCATCTAAAGGAACCAGTTGGTTGTAGGTTCATTACCATCTTTACAGCGTTATGGTCGGAGCAAGTCTTTGGGCAGATTTCCACTTTTTTTATCTTTGGTATATCTTTCCCCAATCTGGTGCCCTCCAAATGTTACTGGGCTCCAACTCCCATCAGCCCCAGGCAAGATGGAAGTTTTAGTCCAGCACTTGGAAGGTACTCAGCTGGGGGAGGCTGATTTATGCCTATACAAATATTGGAAGCTTATGGCGGCCAGCCTTTGGTTCACTTCTGCATAGAACTGGGCAATGACCTTACACTGAGCTTTCAGGGAGGGGGAGAAGATGAAATTACTGATTAAATATTAATAAGAATAAAATCTGTGGAGCAGGCTTACATGCAGGGTTTCTGTGTTATCTACTCTGGCTGCATACATGTTACACTTGGGGGGGGGGACCATGTACTGTACGAGTGTCTTCTTTCTTGTGCTGAAATGGAGACCACAAACAGTTTCCAGATGCATGCATTGAACTGCAGAAAGACACCTTCACAGCTGAACCTAGCTTCAGGAATAAGCATTCTACCTTTGTTTCAAATGGTGGTAGAGTAGTGGCCCCGTGTTAGCTTTAATCATAATGATGGTTCGTAACAGTAAACCTTGGTTAACAGATACAGAGCAATGTGGGGGAGGGATTTGGGCACAAGGGAGCAGCAGGTGGAGAGAGAGGCAGTTCGCAAGATTAGGAAGCTGCATTGTATCAGATCACACTATTTGCGCATCTAGCCCAGGACTGTTCTCTCTCTCTCTCTCTCTGCCAGCAGCTCTTCAGAGTCTCTGACAGAGGTACTGCCCACTATCTGCATCAGGGTCCTTTAGACGAGCTGCTGGGGGCTTAGTTATAAAGCTGGCATCCCTGCCTGCAAAGCAAGTGTGCTACAGATGAGCGACGGCCCCTCCTTTCCTCTCAGCTTCTGACAAAGCCAAGCCAGCCATTGCTGAAGGCAAAATTCATGGTACTTTTACCACTCAGCTATAGTTCCTGTGTATAGGTCTGCAGCCTATTGTTAACCCTTTCAAAATGACCCTTTCAGAGTCTCATTCTGGTGTAAACACCAAGTCGGAGAGTAGCTGTGCAGAGATATTCTCCACCCCAGCCTTTTCCACATTCATGATAATGTCTGCAGAGAGTTCAGCTGCAGTGCTTTCTTCAGAACACATGGCTGTTCTCCTTCAGGTTGAATATGTAAAAAGAACCTTTGATGGTGGGTGGCAAGGGCCATCTCAGCACTGACTCGCCATCTCCTATTTGTTCTTTTTTACCCTGAAGAAGTCCCATTGTGTTCAGTGGTGCCTATTCTTTTCTTCATAAGGAAGCCATTCCATAACTCTGACTGTCATCCATTTTGTTAGTTTCCCACTCGTTCGTGCAATCCCCCTTTTCAAAACAAACATATCAGACTAGATTTCAGTTTATCTCCACAGGTGCAGTGCACCCAGGGAGTGCCATTTTAAGCATCTGACGTAAAAAAGATCTTAGTTTTGTGGATTTTAAAATCAACTTTTGAGTCTTTAAGATAATAGTCATTATTGACCCTTCCCCCTTTTACCCTAACGTTACTGAATAATAGCTTTTATTATGATTTAAATACCACCAAATATCTTAAATATGTTTTCTGATAGATCTGGGGCAGTAAATCCCTTCTGGACATCTATCTCTGGAATTACATTGAGAGGAATAAACAGCTGTCGGGAATATAAATGCTAAATCACCAGAATGCTGACTCAGTGCTGCAGAAATCACAATATGTCCGTACAGTGCGGAGGTAACATGTCAGATAGCGGCTACTCAAATTTCCCTGCTTTGGACAGCTGTAAACACCAAATGAAAAGCTGGAACCTGAGCATGGAATTAAAAGCAAACAGTGAAGTAAGCTTTTTAAAACTTTAGCTTCTGCTAAATGCAAATATAAATGGCTGACATGAATAATCATTCAATTTCCATAGCAATTCTACACTACATGTTAAATGTATTACAAGATTATATCATGGTTCCTCCTTCATCCCACATCATGGGAATTGTAGTTTGGTGAGGCTGCTGAGAGTTCTCTGGGTATATTCATACCTACAAATACCTTCCATTTCAGCACCAGTATTTTACTCCTCCAGAAGTAAAATACTTCATGTCAGGAGGTGAAGGCACACTAAAATAACAGTACTGTAGTTGTTTATTTTCCACTGCACTGGTACTGCAGAGCACACAAGAGAAATATTGTACTGCTGCTGGATTTTTTTAAATAAAAAAACCTGTTGTCTGAGAGGCTGGGTGCAAATGCATCCTGGTGTAAGCCACCCAAGATGAGCCATGAACTGGGAACCAGTAATTGCACCAGGGGATTAAATTTGAGATGAAGACAGAAGTCAGAGCCAGAGAGCTGTTTGGGATTGATGGGCAAAATAGGAGGCTGGACCCAAAGTACAACCCAAGGATACAGGAACACATCAAAGCTGAAGAAGCCTGTGTTGCTTTTGCAAGGCTTTTTTTTAAAAAAATATTTTTTATTAAGTTTTCAATTTTACATTTCAAACTAAACATTTTACAAACTTTAAAATATCCAATGACTTCCCTTCTTCTCCTTCCATGGTTCATTTTATGTATCATACATTCCTGCATATTTTACTATAACCATTCAAATCAGTTTTCCACTTTTACATCCATCAAAAAATTTTTACTCTGTTGAATTTATCTTAATGTTGTGGATGACAGCCGTCTTATGAATCATTGACCTGGCATTGCACAGCAGCACCTTCAGGTCATGTGGGTCTCCCTTGTTGATTCTTGTTTCCTTCCGGTTAAGACCCGGAGACAGGGATAGTCTTCAAACAACGACTAAACCTGCCTCCTCGGTAATGACATGGTCTGCTCTTAGCGTAACTCCTCCTTCTCCCCGTGATCACTGAGAGCAGATGTCCCAGTGCATCCCCCCCCCCCCCGTGGAACCTGCCCCAGCCATTCTGTTGGCTGGAGCCCACTCCTTAAAATCCTCCTTAAAATGTTTGAAGACAAGTTTAGAGTTCTGTGTGACCCTTGACATGAGAGCTGACAAAAGCAAGCCAAGATACAAGGTGAGCAGATGAGTGGAAGGAAACAAATGTCTGCGAATATTGACATGGTTGGTCAAACATGGATCAAACCATGGCAAACAAAAACCACCAAACCTGAAACCCCCCTCCCCCAGAACGACTCTGCTTGAACCTCTCTTCAAGACCAGACAGCCACAGACATGACTTCTGGCATTTTAAAATGTGTCCCTCAACAGAAAAAAATGCCTAGCCCACCCCTGCCCTATGGAGTCATGTCTCACTCAAACTATTCCTCTCTATAGCTACAAAAGATGTATTGGGCAACGTCCTGATATGGCCTTAAAGTTTGACCAAAGTTAGTGCTGGGGGTGCTGCACACTGAAGCGAGTGCCCGTTTGTGAACCAAATCAGCTTCCCCTTAAGTCATTCGTCAAACAACTTTTCCAAAGTCTCTTTGCATCCTCAAAACTGCTTTGCAAAGAAGAAACTGCTGATCTCTCCCTTCTGCATGTCTCGTCTCTGATCTCTGGGTAATTATTTGTGTAATATAGCTCCCTTGGGGACAGCAATCCAAACCTTGTCGAGGGGATGCTTGCTCGGCCTTTGAGATGAGGTGCTGCTGTCTATGCCCTCAGCCCTTTGGCCTCGATGAAAAGGGAAGATGAGCCTGTATGTTTGGAACATTTGGCTTTGGGCATGTACTGAGCAAGGCTGGACATGTAAAGGAGATCAGTTTTTGTTTGTTTGTTTACAGGGACACACTCAGAATTAGGTAAGCTCTCTCTTTGCAAAATGGTAAAAATTCTGCTAGAAATTAGAAGTGCTGGTTTGCTGGTTTCAGGAAGTCAGTGGGTCTGGAAATGAAAGATTAAAGAACACAATTTAGTGGCATAAAGAAGTTTTCTTCAATCGAGAGAGGACTGAAGGGCATTATAGGGATGGCCCAGGGGGCCTGAGCCCCTGTTCTTTTGCCCCTTCTTCCACTGCTTTTATTTTTTTTAACTAACTTTGCTTATGAAGTGGCATTCCCTTGCAAGTCATCCTAAATTTGCACCTACAAGTATAAATTAGCATATGAACCTGTTATGCAAATCTGTATCTACCCAGAGCCTTTTAAAGGACTAAGCAGTGTCCCTGGAGAGGACTGACACATTGAGCTTGCTTTGGCCGTCTTATCTCCAAGCACAATTCCCCTCATCACTGGAACACCCCCAGCAACCTGCGTTCTGCTCCGGAGGCCTGATGTTTCCTTTTTCTTTGGGCTTCATTGATCCTTTGGTATCTTTGGCATGACTAAGCTGCCCTGGAAATCAGCAAAGGAGCTGGGAGATCTTCACATTTTAATCCAGAGGCAGTGTGGAACTCACTCTGAGAAAGGGTCATCTCCTTTTGTTAGCTGTCAGAAATAGCCCTTACACTGCTGTGCCAGAGTCTCCCGGCTTCAAGCCATTCAGCCATTATTAATTCACAATGTAGTTCCTGCCATCTCTGTGGCCAGCAAACCTTTGCCATGTTATTGCACCTCAGAGTAGAATGGATTTAATTTGATATTCTTTACTTCACAGCAGGGAACCCTGGAAACTGTAGTTTCTGTGGAGGTGGAGGTGCTGATCTCTTCTCTGCCTCCTCACCCAGCTACAGTTCTCAGAAGTTTTTCGGGAACCCATGACAGGTGAACTGAAATAAAACCAATATAGGTTTACGGTGCAAATTGCACAGCCCTGTGACCAGCTGTATAGTTAAGGCAGCTGGCTTTGACAGCACTGTATTCTTACATAGCCTGAGATTTTTCTTCATCATACATTCATGGACATTTTTGTCCTGGTAGCTTGAAATTTGGCATGGTTAATCTGTCTGAAGAAGGGTATAAGAAGATAGATTTCAGAACATTCTGATGAAAGTTGCCTGAGTTGTAACAGTTTAAACATTTCCCCCCAAGTACTGATGGCATTAGTGTACCCCCCCTCTCTCTCTGTGTGTGTGTGCCTGTGTGTGCATCTGTTCGAAACAGGCCTTAAATTTCTCCTTTTGGCAGTTTAGAATATGCCAAAAATTCAAGGTTATTACAAAGGTCTCCCTTTTGCTTTTTTGGTGAAAATCCAGAGTTTATTCCTAACATTACCAAGTTTCAAAGTACCTATTTTAATCCAGGACCAAATTAAGGGCAAGTTAAATAGCACATGCATGTCTGGCAAATTGAAGCTTACCTGGTGGAGCCTTCATCCTGAAAGAATAATTTCCATTGCTAGCGTTGTCAAGCTGCAGTAGCAAAAGCCACTAGGTGGAGAAACAGGAGCTGTTCCCTTGGTGTGGGTGTGGGTGCTGCTGCTGCCTGTCTCTGCAATGGCTTGTGTAGGGCTGCTATGTGTGTTTGCAGATGTGTTGCTCAGCACTTACAAGATTCTAGACACAGGCCTTCAGCACAAAACTTTTTCTCCATATGTAATTTATTTGCATAGGTTTTCATATGCAGATTTAGGCTTTTGAGCAAATTAAGGTAATAGATAGTTGGCATCTCACTAGCTCTGCCCTTTGTAGCATACTCAGCTATCCTGTAAGCAACTTGCCTTTATTTTTTTACATGTATAGGAGGGAGAGAAGATCCGCTGCCCAGGACAAAAGACTTATGCTTTTGTGTGTTTGTGTGACATGCTTCATCTCTGGTTGCAATGCACACCTCCTGTTCTCTGCTCTCGCATGAATTTTCATGGATGGCTCAAAAAGCCTTAGAGACTCTCAAGGCTTTTCTGTTATAATGGTGTGGCCACTGCTTATTAAAGCAAGATAAAAAGCAGAAGAGAACCACTTTAAAACCAAATGTGTGTGTGTCAAGTGTGTGTTTTAATTTAACTCTCCTCCCTCCCAATTTTATTGACAAGACGGTAATGCGGGGATCTTGTGCAATGTGTTGAGTAGGTAACTGTGTCCAGGCTTTGACATCTGGCACTGGGATCAGCAGGATCCTGTGTGTTTGAAATAATTTAACCTCCTGCCCTAATCTCAGTTTGCGCTGAGAAGCCTTTGTAGCTGCTGCAGTGCCTCAGAATTAGCCAAGGATTTCTTATGTGATGGTCACACTAATCCTTCCAGCCAGGGACATACCTTCCTGGAGATCAAGGGAATGTTCTAAATACAGAGAGTTCTTTCCCTCCCTCTCTCCTTGTAGTCCTTCCTAAGTCAAAAGATGTTTTCCCTTTTTGCTGTCATGACCCCACTGCCGTCTCGCAGTGACAGGACATGGAGTGAGAAGCACAGTGTTGCCAGCTAAGGAGCCAGAACAGGTTCTTGGCTCTAAGGTGGATGCTGGTGATCAGGGGACCACCAAACCCAAGACAGAAAAAAGATCCCACAGTGCCAGGGCTGGTAGAAACAGAGTCAGCAGGATTCTCTCGTGACCTCCATCCCCACCAATGAGTAATTCATCACCAGCTCCCTCAAACCTGGCGCCAATCCAGCCCCAACGCAATGCACCTCTTCATCCCTTCTGAGAGCTGGACAAGACCACATAGGGTTTGTGTTCATTACACTAACACAAACACAATAATTTCCAAGTGAGAGCAGGAGTGTGCCTGTGGCATGTAGGTTGAGCTAGTAAGTCATTTTCTGTGCTAATAAGTCATTTTCTGTTTTGCAGTTTTATTGTGTTCTCCACATTTCCACATCAGTTTGTGAGCAAAACAAAAATCCTCATGAAAATTCACTAATATGTTAGTGAAAATTTCTCTCAATATATATATTTTAATGCATTTTTTTTCTTATTAAAACACATTTTTGCAAAGCAATTCCCCTCAATATAATGCTTTTTGTATGTTACTTTCATAAACATATGCATTTATATCCACACTTTAGAATATGAATTTTTGTATTACTTGTCTGGAGAACAGCCCTCCAAAATTTGAAAAGTGTAAAGTTTGAAAGATGCTTGTGTTCAGAAAGTGTGAAGTCAGTAAGTTTGCCTTTGAATGTGAACTGAGTTGAATTTCCACCCCATTCCTAGTGGAAGATGGCTACAAGACCAGGACTACATTGGGACCAAGTCTTCTCACTGTGATTCTAGGGCCATTCCCTCAATTTTCAGTCCTCTTTTAAAAAGAAAAGTAAACTTCTAGCCCTTTTTATTTCTGGGGTGTAGCGGATCGCACCACTACTACCAAGTGAGGTGGATCCCCCTCCCTATAATTCGATATTCTACTCTATAACCACCATGGTTTTTAACCATCTTGTGGTTTTTGTGTGAAGTAAAACTTTGATGTTTGGAGACTCAGGCAGAAGTTGAACAAATAAGAAAGATTTATTTTACAGAACAAAGTTGGTAGAACAAAAGATTTGTCAGGTGGTAAAATTGTTCCAGGAAACAGTTTAACTCTTTTATAATTATACTAAATTTAGTGAATGTTACAGGCCTCTTGGGATGTGGGTGGCACTGTGGGTTAAACCACAGAGCCTAGGGCTTGCCGAATAGAAGGTTGGCGGTTCGAATCCCCATGACGGGGTGAGCTCCCGTTGCTTGGTCCCTGCTCCTGTCAACCTAGCAGTTCAAAAGCACGAAGTGCAAGTCGATAAATAGGTACCGCTCTGGCGTTTCCGTGTGCTGCTCTGGTTTCACCAGAAGTGGCTTAGTCCTACTGGCCACATGACCCAGAAAAACTGTCTGCGGACCAACGGCAGCTCCCTTGGCCAGTAAAGCGAGATGAGCACCGCAACCCCAGAGTCGTCCATGACTGGACTTAATGGTCAGGGGTCCCTTTACCTTTTCTTACAGGCCTCTAAACGAAGTAGTAAACACACAGCTTTTTTTAAACCTCAGTTGCTTATGTTCAGTTATTACTCTTCTTCAGTTAGATGTTACAAGTTTCTAGACTAGCTTAGTTTATTTCGAGTTATTTCACTTCTGTTCCTTAATTTAGTTCTTACATAGGTGTCACAGCTTAATACTTTTGACAAGCCCACTCCTAAGGTACTTCAAATAGTACAGCAGAGCCAGGGGGTCAACCACACCCTTCCTAACTGGTCTGGGAGTCTCATTTTTCTGGAAGATCTCTCCCCTCCCGACTGGAAGGAGAACCAAGGAGACGCATTTCCACAGCTTCTGCCCTCCTGGCACTGGACTGGGTGGGAGGATTTCGACCTCTCTGCCTTGATGTAATTCCTACTGCAGATCATCCTGCTGGTGGTGGCAAAATCTCGGAAGGTCCTTGGCAGGTCATTTAAATAGGTTTGGGGGCTGGACCCAGCAGATGAGCTGGCAGTTCATGATCACCCTTGGTTAAAAAGTTCACTGCCACAATCCAGGCAGAAATTCTGGTGAGGACGACTGGGCAAGCACCCCAAAAGCTATCATCAAGCATTTGAGCTAAGGGGCCAAGGTCCCTTTGGCCCTGCCAATGAAATATTTGAGGGGGCTGCCCCCAAGTTTACGGGCATTCAGACGATATCTGTGTGCTGTGTCATGTGATCAGTTATGAGGGCTGGGGCATACTTGCCCCCCTCCCAATATTTTACTCAAGTTGGCACCCCTGTCATCAAGCACTGCTGTCTGTTAACCAAGATCACATGTGATCATAAGAAGGTGGTTTCTGAAGCCCAAACTATTTCTGCCACAAATACTGAAAACATTTTTGAATGCCAGTGCTGCAGATTATTTTTTTTAAAAAAAAAGATTGGCACAGAGACATTTGCTGCTGTAGAGAAATTGTAGGCTGTTGCATTAACTAATAACAATAGGTGAATAAATCAGTTTGCTTGCTTCCTTTCCTGGCTGCCAGTCTGATAAACCTGCAATCAAGTTGGCAGCAGCTGGCTATGGCTACATTTTTGTTTTCATCCTCCATTTTGCTCCCCGCCATAAAAATCCATGCTCAGTTCTAAGTTCTCTTTGCTGTTCCTCTATAAACTATATCCACATTCATAATTCACAGACTCCTCTGGGAAAAGGATCTGTCCCCCTCTGCTTTTAAAGAAAATTGAATCATATTTTCAAAAACCAGCTGCCCCCAGATTCTAATGCTCTGCTTCTTTGTAAAACTCACTTCCAGGCAATAGATCAATAAAGGGGTTTTGCTTCTACTGTCTTGGCAGGTGGATGGAGGCAGTGGGGGAGGAGCCTGTGGGAGGCAGGCTCTGCTCACCCTTCATGTGTGCTCCCCCATTGCGCGCCTCCATACCAGCTGCCTAGTCTACTGGGAGGGCACAAGCACTTGCCCTGCCTTGGGCGCCTGCAACCTGTGCTATGCCACTGTGTGTGGTATTTCTAATGTGTGTGAGCATGTCTGTGAATGGGATGTTTTAGCTCTGACCACTGCCAGTATGCAGACCCCCCCACTACTTCCCCCCATGTGGCATTTGGCTTGGTGTGTGTGTGTGGTTCTCCTTCCCTGCTTTAGGCCAGTATAGGCTGCTTTGGCTGACAGTAATTCTCTGAGGTGTACGACAGAACAGGTCTCTTTGCCTTGCTACCTTTTAAATGGGAAATGCTGGGGAATTGAACCTGCTTTGGCCTTGTAAATAAGCAAAGCATGATTCCCTGTGCTGTCTCTGCCCTCTGCTCCTCAGCGGGCTCACTGTGGTTGCATCCAAAAGGCTACAATCCGCTACACAACTGAATGCACATAAGTTCCATTGATTTCACTAGGAAATAAACATGCATAACCATACACTGGATTGCAGCCAAGTTCTGAAAGGCTGGAGACAGAAATGTTGTCTTTAATGTGAAATGTTGCAAGAATGTGAAGAGCTAATGGGAAACTTCAAGGTCTCCTTAATAAAACCCCACACAACTCTCACACACATAAACACAGCATCCAAATTAAAATGTAGAAAATAAATGTTTGGATTTCCCCCCTGCCCCCAATAAATGCCAACAGGGATCAAAAGTTTTAAAAATCTGATTACTAGAATAAAGTTTGCTAATGAGATTCAGAGAGACAGAAAGAGTATAAAGGTGTTAAGTGTATGTAGTGTGGATTAGAAGAGAAAAAAGAATAGAAAAGTTAAAAAGTGAAGTTAAATTCTGTTCAAGGAGAAAAAAACATTTTGAGAACCTTGCAAGGTTCATTGAGCACCAGCAAATACTTCACATATCTCTTGTAATTTCTGATTTGCATTTTTAATTGATTGCCCAATTCATTAAATTTGTACCCAGCCATTCCACCAAATATTGCTCAAGGTGTCCAACAATAACATACCAAGTAAAATGCAAAAAACCAAAACAGATGGGTAGGTCATCAATAAAACCAATCAAAACAACCACCAATGGGATAATATTTCTTATTTATTCATACTCAGATCATGTGATTGTGCTGTGTGTCATGCGGTCTACAATGTCAGGCACCAGTTCTTTGCACCCCCAGGGAATATGGACACATCAGGCCAGAATCCACCTGTCCACTGTAAGCCAATCCTGTGCCATTGTCAGGTACGTGGTCTGCTGAGTTTTCTCAGTCTGTGTAAAATGTTGCTGAGAGAAGGCATACCCTCCAACATTTCTCCACTGAAAATTGAAATGTCCTAAATAATAATAATAATAATAATAATAATAATAATAATAATAATATACCCTGCCCAACTGACTAGGTTGCCCCAGCCACTCTGGGTGGCTTCCAACATACAATATATAAGAACATAATAAAATATTAAACATTTAAAAACTTCCCTATAGAGGGCTGCCCTCAGGGGTCGCATAACTCCATACCCTCCAACATTTCCCTGATGAAAATAGGGTTGTCCTAAGGAAAAGTGGGACATTCTGGGATCAAATCAGAAAACAGGATGGCTTCTGTTAATCTGGGACTGTCCCTGAAAAATAGGGGCACTTGGAGGGTCTGGAGAAGGTTTCCAAGCCAGTCTATAATAATAATAATAATTTATTATTTGTACTCCGCCCATCTGGCTGGGTTTCCCCAGCCACTCTGGGCAGCGTCCAACAAAGATGAAAAATACACTAAAATGTCACATATTAAAAACTTCCCTGAACAGGGCTGCCTTCAGATGTCTTCTGAATGTCAGGTAGTTGTTTATCGCTTTGACATCTGATGGGAGGGTGTTCCACAGGGCGGGCGCCACTACCGAGAAGGCCCTCTGCCTGGTTCCCTGTAACTTGGCCTCTCGCAGTGAGGGAACCGCCAGAAGGTCCTCGGAGCTGGACCTCAGTATCCGGGCAGAACGATGGGGGTGGAGACGCTCCTTCAGATATACTGGACCGAGGCCGATTAGGGCTTTAAAGGTCAGCACCAACACTTTGAATTGTGCTCGGAAACGTACTGGGAGCCTGCCAAGTCTCAGCTAGGATCAAGCTCTAGACAGTGAGGTTCTAGGATCTGGGAGTGGGAAAAGAAACAGGCTGGCGTCATGGGTTGCCACAGCTGCATGTCTGCACGCAGGGGGACCACTAAGGAGAGCCTTCCAGACTTGCTGCAGGGAAGAGGTGGATTTATTAGGGAAAGGGGCTGCTGCAGAGGGAGCCTTGCCAAAGGACCTAAGTGCAGTACTGTGGGGAAGGGAGAGACGGAGGAGTGGGTTCAAAATAGGAGGACTCCAAGGAGCAGTGCAGGATCAGGCATTATTTATTTTAAGGCTTTTGAAAATTGTGCTGATTGTAATATACATAATTGTCTGGCATATTAACTGTCAATGATGGAAAAGCAGGATATAAATATTCTAAAGAAAGGAAACAAATGCAAATACAAAAAAAAATTTTTACAATGAAAATAACTGGCTCATCACAACAGTTCAGTAACAGCTTGCTCCTGTGCAAGCACGTTGATTTCAGGGGGGGGGGGGCTCTGCCTAGCTGGGGCTGCAGGAGAGATTTTAACCTCCTGACTTTTCTCCACTCTGCAGAACTATATACTCAAACACGCTGCTCCTTTATCCATGCCACCTTAAAAATCTCTGCATTTAATTGGATGCCAGGATTGGACACTCACCCTCCTATCTGTTCTGAACAGGGAAGAACTTCCTTCTGTGAGTCGGTGGTGGCTGATGTTGATGCTTCTCCCCACATTGATGGTGGGGCAGGGGAGGGGGGCAAAACCAGTCCATTCTGTGGCATTGCCTCTTTTTCTTCTATTAGGTGTGGCAACCATTTTTTGGTTTTGTGCTATGGCCTATGGGAGCAGTCTTGCTAAAGGCTCCCATGACGCTTTCTCAAAATTGCAAATGTGTCCACTGATCCAAAAATAATAAATAAATAAATGCGCCAAATTTTTTTTTTTTAATAGTTTGTGCTTCATGTAGTAAGAACAGCATGGCTCTTGTTCATCTCTTGTTCTTCCCTAGGAGTTTCCAAGAGATCATACCCTCAGCCATCTTTTGCTAATATTAAGGCAATTCCTCTCTTGCTCCTGATTATAACAAATCCTATTACATTAATGTTCATTGTAACTTTAATCTGATTAACTGTGGGACTCTTAACAGTCTACTGTTTTTAATGGAAGTGCTTTTCCTTACAATTTACAAGGTTTTTCAAGATGAATCAAGCATGCAAAACCAGAATCTGACCTATCAGTGACCTGCAAATAGGATTTGGAAGTGGTTCTTTTTACTCTGTGTTGAAATGGCATCAAAAACCACACTCTAGGTATTATAGAAAACTAGTAAAATCTACAACAAAATGTTGCTGTGTGGAAGATCCCTTCCATTCTCCCTCCCTTCAGTTTTCCATCTCTTGCCATTCCATGACCATTAAGCACACCCAGTTCTCATGGGGTAGTTTTTGAGGGATTCCCACTCCAAACCTTTTTGTTTTCTTCTTGCACTCCTGCAAACCTTGCCAATACCTCTCTCTCTCTCTCTCTCTCTCTCTCTCTCTCTCTCTGTATGTGTGTGTGTGTTGTGTTGTGTTGTGTTGTGTCCTTTCATTTGTATAAGCAATGGCACTCTCCCCCTGAATTAGTATATGCCATCATGGGGTGTGAATCACCTTTCCATTAGAATTCAGTATGCAATATTGCTGATACAAACAATATTGTTGTTGGTATCCATCAGTCTGAAGAGACAATGGAGTGTGCCTCCAGGGGTGAAGCTGAATCACTGCTTTGTAGCACCAAAGTGATTTCCCTGGGGCGCAAGCCAGGGCAGCAGCATATATGGAGGTCCTGAGTTGCCCAAATGACAGGACCTCTTGGCCTCCTCTTGGCCTCACTGATGTGGTCCAAAGGAAAGCAGAGCAAGACGTTGGGCACCAGCTTGGCTGCAGAACTTGCTGGAAGGAGGTGTACAAGGCACCATCCAAACATCTTAGGGACCCCACTCCGGATTTGTGTAGGGTTTACTCCTTAGCTTTTTCTTCTCCCGAAGATATCCTGCAAGGCAGCGGAAGTTCAGGATCAGCGTTTTTCTCCTCCTCCTCAAAGAGCTCCCTTCCCAGGTTGACAAGCCCCATCTGCCCCTCACTTCCCTCTACAGCACGTGCAGAAACGGCCTTCCTGACCATTGGGCCCACCATTGGTCTTGTCAACTCAAACTGCTGGAGCCTGTCTTCACATGCAGGGGAAGCCCCTAACTCACTGAGGGTCTAGCCAGCCCATTGAAGCCTTTCCTGGGGTGTATGGAGTGTTAGGGGAAGCGTGGGGGACACGTCTGGTGGGGGACACGTCCTGCTCCTTCTGGGGTAGTTTGCTACCTTTGGTTCCTTCCCTGCACTCAGCTCTCCCCTGTGGCTCCTAGGAGCTGTCATCATGCGACAGCAGCCACACACCAAGAGCTTGGTGTGGACAGAAAATAACTGAACACATTGAGTCATATATTGTAGTTGATGGAGTTTTGGGAGACCATATAGCCTAACGCCCTGCTCAATGCAGAAAATCCATAGCCAGAAGAATCCCAGGAGGTGGCTGACACACTCACTAGGTATAGAGATGCTAGGAGAGGAGATATTTATTAGATATTAGCCTTCCTTCTTCACATTTGTGAGTTCAGCAGAGTGCATCCCTTTGCAGCTTAAAAGGGAAGCTTTCATGGGCTAGTTTTAACCTTTTTTTCTGAAGCGGCGAATCTTCAGAAAAGAAGAAGCCTTTTTACTCAGATCAGAATGCACCCACCTCTTCAAGGGTGGCTAAATACTGAGGTTCCACATGTAAAACTCGCTGGGAACTAATGGTAGCAAACTTACAATTTTGCTTGCTGTGGCTGGCGTTCTAGAGTCCAATATTCATTAACTATATCACTATGGTTCTCTGTTTTGCTTTGTTCAGTAACATTTTATACACTTCCACACAGCTCCTTGCTTTGAGTACTGGTCACTAACCATAACAAAAGGAATAGATTGACAGATGGATGATTATGATTTGTTATTTATGACATGCCTCCCACACATATGTCTCAAGGCAATGTATAATGACGACAACCACAAATGAATTTTAAAAGTAGCCACCCATGGCAGAGACCCGTTCACGTAGCTGGGAGAGCTACATACGCCGAAGTGTTGTTTGGTTCCACATTCAGGTTATAGCTGCAAAGCACAGGTGATCGTAGTGGCAGTGGAAGGATTACAATAATATGGGGCTATTCTCAGCGCTAATGAGATTTGGAGTGCTGAGGACAGAGACCCAGAGGGGAGAGGGCAGCGCCAGGCCTCAAAGGATGGCAGTGGCAAAGGTAGCTGCTCCCTCTGCTTCCTGGCACGGCTGTGGGACAGAGCTGCAGCATGGCTCTTCGCTAGCAGCAGCAGCAGCAGGAGAGCCCCAGCCTCATGGGACGGGGCCAAGGGAAGAGCCCAGCAGCCCCCTGCTGAGTGGGGGCAAAGGAGAACAGGTCCCAGGTAACGGGGGGGGGGCAGCAGCTGTAAGGGTAGTGGGGACTTGGAAAGTTAGAGGGAGGGTGGCTGGGGTGGGGGTGGGGAGCAGAGCTGGAGGAGCTCCAGGCAGGCGCAGGGCAAGAAGAGGACGCATGGAGGACCAGCTCCCAGGGAAGCAATGGCAGAGCCGTGTGTGTCTCTGTGTGCCTGCGTGCTTTAGAGAGCAGAGGAGAGAGAAATCCTGGGCACATAGGAGAAAGCTGCTGGAAGGGACTCTCCTGAAAGGACCTGCGTGTGTAAGGTTCAGACCAAGGTCATGCTGAGATCTGTGGCGAAAGGTGTGTGTAGAAAAGAAGCAGCCCTTGGGTAGCCTTTATGTGACCACGGGGGGGGGGGCAGTGAGAGGAGAGCTTTGTTTCTGAACAGTGTGTGTGGGTTGTGTGGATGGGCAGTGAGTTGAAGGTAAGAGTTAAATGCCTGCTCCCATGATTCTTTGGGAGTTGTGTGTCTTAAATGTGCTTTAAATATATGGTGTGTACACAGCAATCGGTTTTGGAGGGCAGAGGGAGATGCTACAAATGCAAAAGCAATGCAGGAGACCAGCTTGAGTTGTGGAGGGGGAAAAGAGGACAAGGATATTTTTTTAAAAGGGAGTTTCTCTGAACAGGAACCATTCTTGAATTAGGGGTTGGGGTGTTTGAAGAACCCTTCATGAGTTGATGTGTAGGAGTACAGGTGTGTTTGGATGTGTATAGATATGTATATAGACATAGGAACCCACAAACCTCACCTCTGGACTCTGAACAAAATCATGCTGCCTCCTCCTCAGTTTCCCTGTAATTTGAGCACAGAACCCCTTAGAATCCCTTCTCCTATTTCTTACAGAATATTTTTGTTTATTTAAACAAGATCATACAGTTCACTAACACACAATAACAAAAGCTAGAAAGAAAAAAGAAACACAGAAAAAAAGAAAAACAACAAAACTGAATGCAAACAAAAAATAAACATACATATGTAATACAAATGTTGGTTGTTTCAGGTTGTTCCTGTTGGGGTTATTATTATTGGTGTTGCGGGCTAGTAACATTTTTTAAAAGATTCGTTTTATTTATAAATATTAGGATATTGTCCTTGAGGTCTCATGATGGTCTCACATAACTTGCTCCAGGCTCTGAGATGGTTCCCACATACAGTGGTACCTTGGGTTACAGGCACGTCAGGTTACAGATGCTTCAGGTTACAGACTCCGCTAACCCAGAAATAGTACCTCGGGTTAAGAACTTTGCTTCAGGATGAGAACAGAAATCGTGTTCCGGCGGTGCGGCAGCAGCAGGAGACCCCATTAGCTAAAGTGGTGCTTCAGGTTAAGAACAGTTTCAGGTTAAGAACGGACCTCCGGAACGAATTAAGTACTTAACCCGAGGTATCACTGTATATGACTTTCACCTGCTTATTGCACACTCTTTGACTGGCAGCTGTGTAACTAGATTCTGTTAAATAGCATTGGACACGATAGGAAAAATCCACCCGGGTCTCAATCTGCAAGAGTGGCCCATTCAAGCATGCTTGTCCTCCATTGGTGATGCTCTAATTGAACAATGAGCATGTATTAGTGATCTGCAGCTAAAATGTCTGAACAAGTCCCCAGTTGTGTTGGAGGTGATGGGAGCCGATACAAAAGCTCTCTCCCTCTCTCTCTCTGTGTAGTGATTTACCTGTATCTGCTCATTCACGTGTACAAAGAACCACTAAGACCACAGCCTTAATTACCTGGGAAGAAACAGATGAGGTCCCTACAGACTGGAGGCAGGGAAATGTCTCCATCTTCAAAAGGGGGGAAAAAGAAGACCCAGGTAAATACCAGCAAAGGTCCTAGAACAGATAATTCATCAGTCGTTCTGTGACACTTAGAAAAGGATGCTGTGATTACTAAGACCCAGCCTGGGTTTCTCAAAAACAAGTCATGCCAAACCAATCTGATTTATTTTTTTGACGGAATTACAAACTTCATGGATCAGCAAGGCTTTTGACAAAGTCCCCCATGATATTCTCACAAGGAAGCTGAAAAATGTGGGATGAACAAGGTTGATTTAGGTGGATTTGTAGCTGGTTGACTGACCAAACCCCAAAATGGTTCCTTATCATCCTGGAAAAAAGTGGCAAGTGGGGTGCCACAGGGTGACAAGTGGGGTGCCACAGGGTTGTGTCCTGGACCCGTTGTTGTTCAACGTCTTTATAAACAACTTGGATGAAGGAATTGAGAAGATGCTCATCAAATTTGCAGATGACACCAAAGCGGAAGGGATAGCTAATGCCGCAGAAACAGAATTCAAAATGTCCTTAACTGATTGGAGAACTGGGCACAAGCTAACAAAATGAATTTCAACAGGGACAAATGTAAGGTTCTGCACTTAGGCAGGAAGAACCAGCTGCAAAAATATAGGGTGGAGGACACTTGGCTTACTAGCAGTACATATGAAAAGCATCTAAGGGGTCTTGGTGGACCACAAGTTGATGCAGCGGGGGGCGGGGGGGGGGGGAGCTAATGCTATTCTAGGCTGCATCAAGAAAAGTCTAGTGTCCAGATCAAGGGAAGTCACAGTCCCACTCTCTTCTGCCTTGGTCAGACCACACCTGGAATACTGTGTCCAATTCTGGGCACAGAATTCCGAGGAGGGAGACCAAGATGATCAAGGGTCTAAACTAAGCCTTATGAGGACAGCTTGAAGGAGCTGGGTGTGTTTAGCCTGGAAAAGAGGAGACTGAGAGGAGATATGATAGCCACCTGCAAATATCTCAAGGGCTGTCACAGGGAAGAGGGAACAAGCTTGTTTTCTCCTGCTCTGAAAGGGAGAACTTGAACCAATGGCTTCAAGTTACAAGAAAGGAGATTCTCACTAAACATTCAGAAAAACTTTTTGACGATTAGAGCTGTTCTGCAGTGGAACAGTCTCTCGCAGGAGGGGGGTGGACTCTCCTTCCTTGGAGGTTTTTAAAACAGAGATTGGATGGTAATTTGTCCTGGATGCTTTAGCTGAGATTCCTGCATTGCGGGGGGTTGGACTAGATGACCCTTGGTCCAATTCTACCATTCTATGATTCCATGATTCTAAGAGGGGCTTTTCCCACATCAACACACAAATGTAAGAATGTAAGAAGAGCTTGCTGGACAAGACCAGTGGAGTGTTCTGTACTCACAGGGTCCACCTAGATGCCCATAGGAAACCTGCAAGCAGGACGTGAGGACAAGAGCGCTCGCCCCTCCTGCAGTTCCCAGTGACTGGTATTCAGTAATGGAGGTGGAGCAGAGCCCTCAGGGTTGGGGGCCACTGATTCATTCATCTACAACCATACTTTAAACACACCCACACAGTAGTGGTACCTCGGGTTACAGACACGTCAGGTTACAGATGCTTCAGGTTACAGACTCCGCTAACCCAGAAATAGTACCTCGGGTTAAGAACTTTGCTTCAGGATGAGAACAGAAATCGTGCGGCCGCAGCAGGAGGCCCCATTAGCTAAAGTGGTGCTTCAGGTTAAGAACAGTTTCAGATTAAGAACAGACCTCCAGAACGAATTAAGATCTTAACTCAAGGTACCACTGTACTTCTGAATAACCGTGCCTAGGATTGCACTGCAGATGTGTAAGGAGCCCCTTCAATATGTTATTGCTGAAATGCCTCAACGCATTGTGTTGACATTCAGTGATATAAAAGTTTAGTGTTGATGATGGTGAATCTGAGAGGGCCCATTCACATGTGCAAATAATCACAACAATGGATTGATGACCATGTGAGTGGCCTGTTCACAAATGCAAATAATCCCTCATTTTGCAACTTTAAACTTATTCATGAACAAGCAAGCCTCTTTGAACTCCGACCTGCTTCTTCGAAATGGTGTTCAGGGTTGAACTGTATGTGGTGCAATTATGGAGCATTGCATGTGTGAATCAGCCTTTCCACTGCTGGCACCCAAAAAGCTCCAAAGCATCACACTGGAGGAGATATTTTTTTTTTTTTTTTTATAATATTTTTTATTGCGTTTCTTTCCAAATTTTGTGCATTGCAAACATACCTACAAATTTACAAGAAACCATTTTTTTTTTTTTTTTTTTTTTTTGTATAGCAAAACAATATAAATCAAACCAAAAAAAGAGTCCTAACTTGGACTTCCCCACCCCTTCCGATTCTGCATTCTTTGTATTAACAATGTCAGCAATTTGTTACCTTATATCATACCTTATTGTAACATTCACATGTTATGTATCCAAATTCAATATATTATGTCACCATTTTTATACCTTTAAAAATAAACGTAACATGTTCAATTCATATTATCTCCTTTTCTCTTTTCTCACTTAATTTACTGTTCACTTAATCATAGTTGCTAAAGCATATCATTTCCAAATCATGCATAATCTTAAGATTCATACAGCTTATAATACTTTTGCAAATAATCTTTAAATTTTTTCCAGTTCGCCTCAATTATTTCTACATCCACATCTCGGATTCTGCCGGTCAATTCAGCTATCTCCATGTAATCCATCAACTGCGTCTGCCATTCCTCCAGCGTGGGTAGATCTTGTGTCTTCCAGTTCTTAGCGATGAGTATTCTTGCTGCTGTACTAGCATACATAAACAAAATTCTGTCCTTCTTTAACACTCTCTGGTCCACCATGCCCAACAGGAAGGCCTCTGGTTTCTTGGGAAAGGTATACCTAAATACCTTTTTCAACTCATTATAAATCATTTCCCAAAAGGCCTTAACCCTTGGGCAAGTCCACCAGAGGTGAAAGAATGTCCCCTCTGCTTCTTTGCACTTCCAACATTTGTTGTCAGACAGGTGATGTATCTTAGCTAACTTGACTGGGGTCATGTACCACCGGTATATCATTTTCATGATGTTTTCCTTCAAGGCAGTACTTGCCGTGAATTTCATTCCGGTGTTCCATAACCTTTCCCAGTCTTCAAACATAATGTTGTGTCCAACATCCTGTGCCCATTTAATCATAGCAGATTTAACTATCTCATCCTGTGTATTCCACATAAGCAGCAAGTTATACATTCTAGATAACAGCTTTGTCTTTGGTTCTAACAATTCTGTCTCTAGTTTCGACTTTTCCACCTGGAATCCAACTTTTTTATCCATTTTGAAAACCTCTTGAATTTGAGCATAGTGTAACCAATCTCGCACCTTGTTTTTTAATTTCTCCTGGCTCTGCAGCTTCCAATTGTCTCCAATTTTTTCAATTAGTTCCCAATATTTCGGCCAGTAGGCCTCCATATTGGGTCTTTTTCGGGCCTTGGCCTCCACTGGTGATAACCACCTCGGAGTTTTACTCTCTAGTAGGTCTTTATATTTCATCCAGACTGCAAAAATTGCTTTTCTGACAATGTGGCTTTTAAACAATTTATGTACTTTAACCTTGTCGTACCATAGGTATGCGTGCCAACCAAAAGCATTATTAAATCCTTCCAGATCTAGGACATCAGTGTTTTCCAACAAAAACCAATCTTTCAGCCAGCAGAAGGCTGCAGCCTCATAGTACAACCTCAAGTCCGGCAGGGCAAACCCCCCTCTTTCTTTTGAATCTGTTAGTATTTTAAACTTTATTCGGGGCTTTTTGCCCTGCCAGATAAATCTAGATATGTCCTTCTGCCATTTTCCAAAACAATCCACTCTGTCCACGATCTGCAAGGTTTGAAACAAAAATAACATTTTCGGCAACACATTCATTTTTATAGCTGCGATTCTTCCCAACAAGGAAAGTTTCAATCTTGACCAAATTTCTAAATCCTTTTTAACTTCCAACCAACATTTCTCATAGTTATCCTTAAATAAATTCAAATTTTTGGAGGACAAATAGATCCCTAGGTATTTCACTTTTTTTACCACATTCAATTCTGTTTCTCTCTGAAACCCCTCTGTTTCTGTAATTGTCAAATTCTTGGTCAACACCTTAGTTTTTTGTTTATTTAACTTAAATCCCGCCACCCGACCAAATTCAGATATAAGTTCCAGAACTCTTTTTGTACTGGGTTCTGGCTCCTGCAGTGTCAAAACTAGGTCGTCTGCAAATGCTTTCAGTTTATATTGTTTCACTCCGACCTCTATCCCTTGTACCAACCGGTCCTCTCTGATCATGTTCAATAGCACCTCCAGGACTGAAATAAATAACAGAGGGGATAGGGGGCACCCTTGTCGTGTCCCTTTCTCAATTCTAAATTCCTCCGTCACCACATTGTTCACTATTAATTTAGCCTTTTGTTCTGAATAAATTGCTTGTAATCCATTCTCAAACCCCCGTCCCACTCCCATCCCTTCCAAGTTCTTCTTCATAAACATCCAAGATATGTTGTCAAATGCTTTCTCCGCATCAATAAAGATTAACACCGCCCTTGTGTTCCTATCAGTCTGCAAAAGTTCCAAAATGTCAATGATGTTTCTAGTATTTTCATATAAGTGTCTACCAGGGAGAAAGCCTGCTTGGTCCTTATGAATTACTTCATTTAATACTTTTTTAAGTCTATTTGCCAAAATGTCTGCAAATATTTTGTAATCCACATTTAGGACACACTGGAGGAGATATTAATGTCATCTCCCTCTTTGTACTTGCACGTGTGTGTGTGTGTGTGTGTGTGAGAGAGAGAGAGAGAGAGAGAGAGAGAGAGAGAGAGAGATGCACTCCAATGGCCTGTTCACATGCAAAACCATTACTAAACCACCTTATGAAGGCATTTATGTGCCTATGTGTGTGAATCAGCACTTCTGCCCCTTAAATGATCCAAAAGCGTTGCACTGGAGACCACACCAATATTTTCTTCTATCTTTGAGTTTGTGTGTGTGTGTGTTGTAGCTGGGTTGGCCCATTCCCACGTGCAATCGGGCTAATCATGACGCGATAGGTACGCACGTGTGAATGAACCCGGAGGGGGGCGGAACAGGAGCAGGGATCGCAAAGGTGGGCAAGAGTGAAGGGGCGAGGAGGAGGAGAAAGAGGAGCTCCTGTCAGCTGAGGGAGAGCGAGAGAGAGAAAGAAAGAAAGAAAGAAAGAGCGAGGCAGCAGGAGGAGGAGGAGAAAGGAAGAGGCGAGCGCGAGCGGGGAGGAGAGCGGAGCTGCAGGAGGAGGAGGCGGGGGCGGGGGGGGGCTGCCCGGCGCGAGCGAGCGGGAGCGCGAGGGAGCGAGGGAGCGCGGCAGGAGCAGGAGGAGGAGGAGGAGGCGGAGGAGGGAAGAAGCGCGACGCAGGGACGGCAGATGCCTGGAAATAAAAATTTGATGATTGCATGCAGCGGCTGGAGAGACTCTGTCGGTGGCGGCGGAGGGGACGCAGCAGGGACCGGGGGGGCGACGGCAAAATGAAGTATCAGAAATACCTGACTGTCTTGCAGATGGCCATCGGGGTGACCGCCTCCAACCGGGGCAGCCTCATGCCCTTAAAGAGGAAGCTCTGGTGAGTAGCGGGCGCCGCGCTGCGGGGTCTGGGCGCCGCGCCGGCCGGCCGGGATGGGCGCCTGCCCCGCTTGGCTTGGGGGCCGGAGAGCCGAGCGCGCCCACGCGCGCCACCCGGGCGAAGGCAGCTCTCCCCGCTGACCTGCTCTTCCACGGCCACGCAGCTCGGCTCCGCGGGGCCAGGAGTGCTGCATTAATTAAAATGCGAGCCGTGGCAAATCGGCAGAATCGCCCGGTTTCTTTGCAGTGAAATCCTCCCTCGCTGTCATCTGGATGCTGGAAAGACACCGGCGCACCAGGGGGGGTTTCCGTGAATTATTTGCGGCAAAACAGCCCCCCTTCCCCGCAGAGTCAGACCTTGATGCTGTGCTTAGTAGTTTTCTTTTTTCTTTTCTCGCCCCTCCGTGTCTGTGTGCGGGGTGGGGGTGGGGGTGGGGGAAGAGAGGCTTCGTTGCCATAACCAATTGGAAGCTGTTTTAGAGTTCAAAAGTGTCATGCTTTGCACTATCAAGCTCCCAATCTATTTCTTTTTTAACTGAGGATGTTGGTTAAATTTGATCTGAGATCATGGATGCTCTTCCAGAGAGATACAGAGGGGGAGTGATAAGGGAGGGCCTTTATGGATTTCAGAACATGGAACATAGTCTTTGATCTGCTTGGTAACAGCATTTTGATTTTTTTAAAAACCCTAGATGAATAAAGTGTGTTTTATCCTTGCCAAATAATTGGTGCTTATGATAGTTACTGGAGGGGGTGGGATGTGTGAGAGTGTGTGTGTAATGCATTGTGAGAATTTGACCTTAGCTGCTTGATTCAGAATTATATAGTGCATGTGTGCTTTTCTCTGTTTCCTCCCGTGGCTTTTGCTCAGCTCCTCTCTGTGCACACGGCATGTTGAGGGGGTAGACTGTCATATTGTGATTATGTACTGTGGGTGAGTAGGGTGCAAAGATGCATTGCAATAACTGGTGACTTGTGAAGGATCAGTTTGATTTCAAGCAATAGGACATGGGTAGTTTTTAGAAGGAAAAACCTGAAGGAGAATAAAATCTAAAATCAAACTGAATAGGCTGACATGGGGGGGGGGGGACAGAGCATAGCAGAATTGCCTCAACTATTTGGTTTAACAATATAGCACTACAAGTTTCCATGGGGGAGGGGAATGGCAGAACCAAAATCCATTTACTTCTCATATGCAATTCTTCATCTTTTGTATATGTGATTTTCTTTTTGATGTGCAAAATGAAATGTAGATACATAATGGATGCATCTTTCTCTCTCTCGCCCTGCCTCCTGTCTCTGGCCAACAAGAGAGAGGCATTCATCATATTGCTTAAATTGTATTAACATATTTGAAGGTCCAGTCATGTACACAAGCTTAAAAAGCCACATCTGAGCAGTAACTTGCTCTCCTCCTGACCCTCGGTTGCAGAGAGAGAGTGTAAAATGTCAGAGGGGAAAAGTGCTGATGGCACAGAAGGTAGCTGGAGCATCTTAGAACCACCAGCTAATAGTCTGCTCCTGTTTCCTGCACTTGATATGATTGATTCTCTCTCCATTCAGATAGATTAGCAGAATATATGACATGAGAAAGAGAGTACAGTGGTTACTACTCTGCTCATCTGAAGCCTCGTAGTGAGTAAGGAATACTGCCATGACTATATGTGAAATGCACGTTGCTCATTCTGTCCCATGGCTTGCCCTTTATTCCCTCTGGCAGATATTTTTTACAAGCTTTTTTTTTACCGGCTTAGAACCAATTTAGCTGGTTTCAGGATCACAATATAAATATCATAATATTTAAGGAATATGCAAACACCTTGTATGCCTTTTCTAAAGAACTTCATATAGCATAGCAACTTAACTTACCATAACTTAACTTAAAAAATCATTGCCAAGCCTATTATGTTACAGTAAAGAAGAGTTGAAACTTTTATTTAAAAACCAGTTGTTTGCAGGGGTTCCTATGGCCATGTTCTCATTTGTCTGGGACACATAAAATGATAATTTAGCTCACTCTCAGCAGAATCATCTCTCTTCATTTTGCTGATAGTGCATGTGAGTCATTGAGGTGTATACAGATGCTAATGATAAAACATTATTTGTCAGGAACAAAACTGAGCATTAAATAGGTTCTATTTTTATACTGTTTTGTGTGCTCTCTTCTAAGTACTCTCAGATCATTGTACAACCTTGCTGTAGAAGTTGGGGGAAAATCATTTACAGCTCCCCGGCTATCAGGCATGAGTGTATTGTACATAAGTTTCTCAATGATTGTTATGAAGGATCAAAACAAGGTTGCGCTGTGAGTGTGAAGTCTAATGGACACTTATAGGCAAATTTGTTGATAGGCTGCAGGACGTGCTTAAGTTCTTTCTGTCATTATGTTTGCCTTGTGGCTTTAACATCCTTTTACATGACTATGTTTTATAAGAGCATCCTTAACCTGAATGACAGTACAACATAAAATCCAAAAGTAAGCAGATGTTCTTTAAAAAAAGATTAGCTGTGTTTTTGCCGAAGGGTAAGAATTCATGAGCATAAAAATTCTGGTCTTTGATTAAATAAATTTTATTATGTTGTTATTATTATTATTATTTTAGAAAATATTTTATTAGTATTAGAATGATGTGTGATTTTCATGTACACCATCCTGGAGTCCATAGTTTGGATGAAGGTGCTGTTGAGAAAATTACAAAATAATAAATGAATAAAAACTGACCTAAGAAATGTTTTTCTGCCTACTTAGTAACAAGAAAAGTATACATTTGGCTATGTTACATTGGAAGTGCAGGTCACAACCCTTTTACAAACAAACAATGCACTGCATGTGAAAGAAAATGAGTCAATCTGGTTTTTAATTACATATTTCAGCTTTTATGAATTCAAGTATCATGCTTTGAAAAAAAGAATGAAAATCAGGTTTTACGTATTCTGGTTTGCTCTCAGGTCAGTAACATCTGTGATATATGTTACATACAGTTACTGCAAGCAAAATAGACTGTTTAATAAAAACGGTTTAAAATACTCTTATCTTTTGCTGGGGGAGATAATCCACCTGAATCCCACTGAATGAAAAAATGCAAAGGTAGTGGCGACTGTTTGCTTCCTCCATGGAACATCTGCCACTCTAATTTCTTCCACAATAAAAGGTCTTGTCCTATGGAACATTAAAAGCACAGCTTCATTACTATACGGCTTGTTTTTGTTTGTTTCTCGTGTTTCATCATCACACAGTGTTGGAGAATTTAATTTCTAGGGGCTAATTCAATTTCTAGGGCTCCAAGTGTCAAAACAGTGGGCTGTACAGAAGCCATTTAGAAAATGAATGGGGTGGTCTTGAGATCGATTCTCAGGGACAGTCATCCAGATCACCACAATCACTCTCTTGCTTGGCACCAGTCTAGCAGAGAGGCCACTAAGTGACTAAATTCTACTGGGATAAGATCTTCCAGCCACGTTAGATGTCATGCAGCACCAACCTGCCAACCGGTGTAAATTCAAAAGGAAAGGGTAGAGGCTTGCCCCACACTGACTTTGACAGTTGCCAGCCCCATAGAAGTTGCCATACATCCTGGTACAAATTCCAATAACATTAGCTTAGGTGTTTAAATATTTAGCAGCACCACAGGGAAGAACTGTAGCTCAATGGTCAGGCCTGCCCAGGCAAGGCTGGAAGGAATCCCAGAGTTGCTCCCTGTCAGTGGAGGCCACCCTGAGCTACCTGGGCCAAGGGCTGTAGCCAACTAAGTTCTACTCAGAGTAGCCCCATTAAAATTGCAGAACCTAAATTAGTCAGATCTATTAATAGATCTTTCCTTCCTTGGTGGTTTTTAAGTGGAGGTCAGATGACCACCTGTCATAGAATCATAGAATCATAGAATCATAGAATCATAGAGTTGGAAGAGACCACAAGGGTCATCGAGTCCAACCCCCTGCCAAGCAGGAAACACCATCAGAGCACTCCTGACATATGGTTGTCAAGCCTCTGCTTAAAGACCTCCAAAGAAGGAGACTCCACCACACTCCTTGGCAGCAAATTCCACTGTCGAACAGCTCTTACTGTCAGGAAGTTCTTCCTAATGTTTAGGTGGAATCTTCTTTCTTGTAGTTTGGATCCATTGCTCCGTGTCCGCTTCTCTGGAGCAGCAGAAAACAACCTTTCTCCCTCCTCTATGTGACATCCTTTTATATATTTGAACATGGCTATCATATCACCCCTTAACCTCCTCTTCTCCAGGCTAAACATGCCCAGCTCCCTTAGCCGTTCCTCATAAGGCATCGTTTCCAGGCCTTTGACCATTTTGGTTGCCCTCCTCTGGACACGTTCCAGTTTGTCAGTGCCCTTCTTGAACTGTGGTGCCCAGAACTGGACACAGTACTCCAGGTGAGGTCTGACCAGAGCAGAATACAGTGGCACTATAACTTCCCTTGATCTAGATGCTATACTCCTATTGATGCAGCCCAGAATTGCATTGGCTTTTTTAGATGGATGCTTTAGCTGAGATTCCTGCATTGCCGGGGGTTGGACTAGATGACCCTTGGGGTCCCTTCCAACTCTACAGTTTTATTATTCTAATGGCTGTACTCTGAGTAGGAATACCCACTAACTTGCCTGTCCCCTGCAGCCAGTTGGAGAGGCTCTGCTAGATGTCCCTCTACCAGATGAGGTGTTGCTGGTGGAAACAAGGGACAAGACCTTCTTTGTAGCAATGCCCAGGGTGTGGAACTCGCTGTCCTGAGATACTGGGTCTTCAGTCACCGGTCCCAAGTTTTGGGGGCTTGTCTCCCTGTGCTATTTTAAGAGCAAGCCTGTCACTTAGCTTGTTCAGTCAGAGATGGTTCAGTCCAGTTGATGAATGTTGTGTGTGGGTGTAGGTGTGGGTGTTCTCTTGTTAATAAAATACCCATTCTAAATTACTACATTGAATCTGAAACTACATGTTGAAGACAAGACATATTACCCCAATGCAAGACATCATGTGAGACTATGGAATATTTGAGGGCTCTGTATCTTTCTTCTCTCTCATATGAGGCAGCTGAGAAATGGATGAGGGAGAAGTTTCAGGATAGCAAGAAAGGAGTGCCAATGAGGGAACCGGTGGTTTTAAACAATAGCAGAGGTTTGACGAGAGCAAGCCAAGGTGGGAGACACTGAGAAAAAGAGGTGGCTTAAAACAAGGTTTCAATACAGCAAAAAATGAATTGGGGGGGGGGGTTCTGTTGTGTTAGCTTTTGGTGTTAGTTTCTATTTTGTTCCCATCTCTGCCATTTCTCCTTCCTGCTTAAAACACCTTTTTAAAAAGACAACAGCCCTCCTTTCCCAGTCCATTCAGACCTCTCGCATGACTTTTGTCCCCAGTGTCTTTTCCCCCTAGCGCCTATGCCACGGTTGCTGCTGTGGTGCAACCTGCCTTCTTGTTTGTTCCCCACCCTGACTTCACGCAAAACCAGGATTCTGATGAGGCACTGCAAATCCTCCCTTCGGGGGTGCATGACGACAGCCTTGCATTTTTATGTATATAGGAATATACATGAATAGGAAGCTGCTTTGAGTGTTTTCTGCTGAAGAAGGAAGGTTTTTTAAAAAATAAATAATAATCCTGTAAATAGATAAAATTAATATGTGTAGACAAAGTGATACAGAATAACTTCTGCCAATGTATAGGCTATGTGTGAGAGAAAATGGGAATTAATTTGTCCTGGAGTGCTGTTTGTGGATGCAATTCTGATATTTAACAAGTTGACTGACTACCAACTATTAATTCTTGGCATTCATGATTCTCATATGCTATTGCTATGAAGAATGAGTTGGCCCATGTTGGTCCACATATGCTTGTGGTTTCTCAAATTCTGTGTGGGGCAGTTCATAATATGTGTCAAGGGAGAATGTACAACTGTTTTTTGCAGGGGTGGCAATCTTTTTTCTGTCAAGGGCCACATTCCCTCCAATTAATTTCCTGGGGTCCATATGCTGCAGGTGGGCAGGGCTTGAGCACAAAGTGTTTGGGACTGAAGCCACAATTGCGTTGGGCACCTTCCTCCCCCTCTCATGCCCTTTTTCATTCTGTTTCCACTTCTCTTTGCCAGCCACCGACTACCTCTACTTCCTCCTTTCTTTTACACCACTATTTATAAAAAGGTACCAGAGCGGTTTACAAAAATTATATGTAAAATCATACAAAATAACCATATCAAAATGTTAAAATCAGAAATGAGGTAATTGTTATGGAAATGGGTTTTCCTAATTGCCTGTATAAACCTGAAAGAATTGAAAAACCCGCAGTGGGCTTAAAAGTTTAAAAGACCCTTGCTCCATCTCTAGTGGCAGGATGTTCCACAGGACTGGGCTGATGACACTGAAGGCTTGGGTTCTTGTTGTAGTCAAATGAGCCTCACCAACTCGGGGAATGACTAACAAGACTCCTGCAGATGATCTCCGTGACGGAGCTGAGATAGAAGGGTTCAGGTGACCCCTGAGGTCCCCAGGATCTGAGTGGTTCAGGGCTTTGTAACAAACAAGAACCTTGAACCTGGCTCAGTAGCAGATAGGGAGTCACACTTAGTTGGCCGGATGCCTCCTTCAGCAGTCTGGCTACCTCCTTCTGCACCAGCTGGAGCTTCAAACTAGGCCCAGGGGCAGCCCCACAGAGAGTGCACTGCAGTAACCCAGCCTCAAGGTTACCAGCACAAGGACTACATATATGGAAACACATTCCACATGTTTGAAATGTGTTGTGATGTGGCATAAAATATAATATAAACCAGGTCTGCACATCTTACATCTCACTCAGTTAAAAGTAGAGTCGGAGAATAACAGAGTTGGAAGGGGACTTCAAAGGTCATTCAGTTCAACCACTTGTCAATGCAGGAAATTAATTTCTACAAGATCCCATATAGGTGGCTATCTGGCTTCTGAGGCAGGGAAGGAAGGATTAGCTCAGGGAGGGGAACTTTCTTCAGCCCAGGACCACATTCTGTCATGGGCAACGTTCCTGGTGCTGCTTTTCAGTGTGGACAAAGTCAGTGGCAAAAGTAGGTGGAACAAAGAATGTGACTTTTTGTGTGCAGCAGGTTACATTCCAGGCTACAAAGCACATTTACACATGAGTACTTCTGAATACCATCTCCTGGGGTCAAACAGCAGAAGTAACCTTCAAGCCCTGCTTGCAGATATCCTGGCAAGCAGCTTGCATTCTTCCTCTGAAGACAGAGCGTTCAGCATGGCTAACAGTCACTGAGGTCTCTCCTGCTCACACCGCCAGATGAAGTGAGCTAGGACAAGGCCTTTTGGGTAGTGGCTCCCTGATTATGGAACAGCCTTCCCAGGCAGGTTTTCCTGGCACTGTGTTTTCAGTGTTCGGTGAAGATATTTCTATTTATCCAGGCTTTTTAAATATCTTAAGTTTTACAGTCTGGGTCTTTCCATTCCTTACATGGTGTTTAATTGTGCATTGCTGTTTAGTTTTTAATAAATGTTGTAGTTTTTACTGTTTTATAGATTTACATTCAGACTTACATTCTAAAAAGACATGTCACAAAATGAAAGTGGCATCTTCGGTGAGAAGGTTCCAGCAGCAGATGGATTGGAAGCGCCCTTCTTTGTCTGCTGAGACCTGGAGAGCTACAACTGATCAGAGCAGACAAAATTGGACTAGGTATATTCTTGGTCTGATTTGCTATGCGACAGCTTCATTAGCGGAGTCTGACATGGCATAAGGCAGCTTCCTAGTATAGGCTGCAGGCAGGAGCTCTTGGGAAATGAGGTCAGAAAGACAGTGCTGCATGCTGAGGAAGAGCTTGGAAGGGTGAGGGGCAGCAGAAAGGGTTAGGATGGGCACAGAACTCAAGTTCTGCAGGCCTGGGTTCTAATTTTGATTGCTTTGTTTTAAAGGTTTTAAAAAAGAAAATGGAGAAGCAGATAAGAGAGGAGTGTGGGACCTGGGGAGTCCTACAGGTGTTGCTGGAGTGTCATCCTGCTTGACCATTGGCCATATTGGCTGGAGATGATGGGAGAGTCCAGCAACATCTGTAGAGACACAGGCGCTCCCCGTCCCTGACATGTAGAAAGAGGAGGACAGGATGGAGCGTTACTTCTGTTCCTGAACAGTTTGGAAAGTGCCTGATTATCCCTTTGATTTTGTGGAGCCTGACTCCTATTGAATATGTTAAAATTGCTGTTAGCTAAGAGAAGATTCATGCATAGAATCTAAATGCTCTCTCTCTTTAGGTCTTTCACACTTATGCCAAGAGGATTGTAAACCTCTTTTGGCAAAAACCCATGAATGAATAGTATTGCCTGTGCTATTGTCCACTTTGGGAATATGAGAAGATGAAAAAGAGATGTTTGCTGACAAGCAGACCAGGGCAAAGTCCCATTCCTGGCACCTGGTTCGTCTCTGATTTAGCTCTGTCGCTCCCTGATGGATGCATGTGTCTTGCTGATGTGAACTGAAGTGCAGCAGGATCTGGAGGGCCCAACTCTGGCATAGCGAAAAAGCAGCCACTGAAAGAGAGCACCCCAGAAAAATAAGGATAAAACTTTATGCATCTGATGACTCTAGTCCATGAAAGCTTGTGCCCTGATAGATTTCAGTACCTGTTGTATTTGCAGAAAGATTATTTTGCTACTGACCCCTGAGTCAGTATATCATCATAGTCTACCCTGGAAATGTTTGCAGACCCACCACTTCTCTCTAACCTGTGTTGTTAGCCATTATTTTAATGAACATCACAATGTTCTCTCCATAGTAATTAAAATGAATGAATATAAATACGGAAACGGTTCTTTGGTCAATCAGCTGGAAAGGGATCAGCTTCTCCTCCTCCTCTTGCATGTTGGTGAGATGCTCTGATCATGTTCAGCTGAGTCCTACTGACCTCATCACTTTTGCTTTAGCATTAAAAAGACCTGGCATTTGATGTGATGTTATTTGGGAGAGCATGCTGGATGGCGGCAGTGGGGACACAATCAGGGAGATGAAGTACAGCGAAAGCACCGAGCTCAGAGCTGAGTAACAAACTCTCAGTAGTTGTGTCTGAGAAATGATAGAAGTACTCTTGCTGCAAGCACCAAACCCACCATGTTAACTCTTGGCAACAAAGGCAAAACTACAAGGGGGGGGGGAAGCTTTTTGAAAGTTAATTTGTCCTCCTCTTTGGGCAAAGTGGATCCTGAGGAGACCTGTGATGGCACAGTTGAGAGAGGGAGAGGGCACATGAGCTGAAACTCTGGGAGCAAGATGCTCGGCAGGTTTCCAGGTATTCGAAATTTCAATTCTGCTCCTGTAGCCAAATCCACTGTCTCGGATCAGATCTCCAGAGAGAAGCAACTTCCCAAACAGCAGAAGCAGCTTAATTGTACAGTGCAATTTAAAAGTGTATATTAACAACTTTGCTTAGTCTAGTGTGAATCCAATAGAAAACAGCTTCTTCTTTCCATACCTTTATGAGCAAAGTTATTGTGAGATGTGATTGCTCTCATTTCCTCCTCATTTCAGGATCTGTTAATTGCCTGTTCTGAAAACAGGTATTTTTGAGATGTTCATTGCAAATTGTCAATGTCAAAGATTGTTTGTTTGCTTTTGAACATCTGATTTGTCTAATGTTGTATCTTACATTATCATTTTCCTGTTAGGTTAACCGGTTTGTCAATAGTTGATTTGTAAGAAGGCTTGGGAAAGTATTGAGTGTTTCACTTAAATAAGGAGGGTGGCAGCTTTACATTGTGTACAATAGCTTGTAATTGTCACAGGGGCAGGAGATGTTAATGAAGAAGAGGTTTTTTTATGGCTTCTCTAAAACCATGAGTGGGAGGATAAGGCTATGAATGGCAACTAGCCATGATGGCTCGGCTTTGCCTCCACGGCCAGTAATGCTTCTGAACACCAGTTGCTGGAAGCCAAAGGAGAGGTCCTGATTTTAGATGCCACAGACATCTTGTTGGCCACTGATGCTGATCCAGCTGGCTCTTCTTATGATCCTAAGTTGGTTCGTAAAGCATAGCACCTGGCACCAGTATACAATTAACCTATGAAATTCATAGTTGCAAGATGTAGGGAAGACCGCTGGCTTACATGTTTTTAACAGGTGAGACAAATTCTTCCAGGATCCAGAGGCAAAGTGTATCTGACTAGCAGTTGCTAGAGGGCAGTGGGAGAGAACTACCCTTGTGTCCTGCTTGTGGTCTTCCCCAGGCATCTGGTGGCCACTGTGGGAAAGGGTATCAGATCTAATGGAACTCACTTTATGTTCTTATGGTCCAGTTCTCGTGCAAGATGGCATCTGGAGACCTCTAGGTGACTCTGGCTGAACATGGAATGACCTGACATGGCCTTAGATGTCCTAGTAGAGCACAAAAAGGCTTGTGAGTCATCTTTTAGCTCTTGAACTAAATGTAGGGTCAGAAGGTTTGCTTGCTTGTTTGTTTAAAGGGTTTTTACCCAACTTGCCCTTAACCTCAGTGCTCAGCAAAATGTTGCTTGGCAGCAGCAGAACATTGAATGCCTATTAATATGCATTTGGCAAAGGAGAGCGTTACAGCAGTACATTGTTGCAGGGTGCTGATTTGAGGATCGCCCCTTAGGAAGGCATTTCTTGTTTCCAGTAGAGCAACAATAAAACATTTTGGGCACTTGGAGAATAGCTTCCCCTTTGGCTCATCCCCCACCCCTTTCCCCCATTAATATGGCCTTGTAATGCAAATGATGGCATTAGGAAGGTAACTTTCATATACAGGTCAGACCAGTAGAAGACACATGGAGTGTCTCCAGCAGTGGCTAATAATAGTTAGAGTAGAGGCAAGTGTAAAAGAGGTCGGCAGGTATCTCAGTCATTTCCTTTTCTCTTGCCAAAGGTTCGTAGGCAGCCTGGCCATGAGGTTGCACCGATATGCTGTTTATACATGAAGAGGGAACTTTGAGTTCTCATGAGGTTTCTGACCATGTGGAACTAGAAAGAGATTCCAGGGTATAAAGGAGGAGGCCACCACCTTGCTGAAGCTGTGCAGGTCTGGGTCTGGTCTGAGTCAGGGAACCCCAAGTGGGCCACCTTGAGTTCCATTCTATAAAGGAAGGAAGGCAGAATATAAATATAGCAAAATAAGTACATGAATACAGCTCTGTCCCCTCCTCCCACTCAACTTGTGTATGAAACAAGTGCTTAGAAATCAGGTCTAAAAATTGATTAAAAATGAAGTTTTGTTTATTTGTTTTTGCCTACACAACATAATTATTAATGTGGCTTTTGCTATCTTGCTGCAACAATCTCACTGCAATCAGAAGGTTAACACAAATCTAAAAATGGAATAATGTGCTCATTTATAAATTTCCTCCAATGAAGGCAAGAAGAGGTTAAGATTTTTCTAAAAAAATAAAAATAAAACACTGAATTAATTCCTCTCAAGATGGCATTAAAATTGTTTGGCTCAAAGAGGCAGTAAATCTTGGTTTCTACAATACATGTTTGTTGATGAATGCCCATGCAAAATGCTCCATTCAGTGCTGAATGGAACCTCATATAGGTTTGGGGAAGCCACCCAGGCAAAAATCAGGATGCAAGAAGAGCCATGCTGGATCAGACCAAAGGCTTGTCTAGGCCAGCATCCTGTTCTCACAGTGGCTAACTAGATACATGCAGGAAGCCTACAAACTGGACCTGAGTCATCTCCCCACTACTGATTCCCAGAAACTGGTATTTAGGAGTAGCATGCAGCTGTCATGGCTACTAGCCATTCATAACCCTGTCCTCCATGATTTTTTCTAATTCTCTTTGAGAGTCAAAAGCCTTCATTGAAACTTATGAAATTGCCTTATATTAAGTCATCCTCTCTAATCTCTTGTCTGCTGTCTCTGGCCGTCGGTCTCTGTGGAATCAGTCACAGAAAGTGCTTTGGCCTTACCAGCTATAATAATAATAATAATAATAATAACAACAACAACAACAACAACAATAATAATAATTTATTTGTTTATTTGTTTATTTATTTATTTATACGCCACCCATCTGGCTGGGCCTCCCCAGTCACTCTGCGTGGTACCCAACAGAATATTAAAAATGTGATAAAACATCAAACATTAAAAACTTCCCTAAACAGGGAAGGGCTGCCTTCAGATGTCTTCTAAAAGTCAGGTAGTTGTTTATTTCCTTGACATCTGACGGGAGGGCATTCCACAGGACGGGCGCCACTACTGAGAAGACCCTCTGCCTGGTTCCCTGTAGCTTCACTTCTCGCAGTGAGGAAACTGCTAGAAGGCCCTCGGAGCTGAACCTCAGTGTCCGGGCTGAATGCTGGGGGTGGAGATGCTCCTTCAGGTATACTGGGCTGAGGCCGTTTAGGGGTTTCAAGGTCAGCACCAACACGTTGAATTGTGCTCGGAAACGTACTGGGAGCCAATGTAGGTCTTTCAGGACCAGTGTTATGTGGTCTGAGCGGCCGCTCCGAGTCACCAGTCTAGCTGCTGCATTCTGGATTAGTTGTAGTTTCAGGGTCACCTTCAAAGGTAGCCCCACGTAGAGCGCATTGCAGTAGTCCAAGCGGGAGACAGTGCACAGGCAGGTAGGGTCTCAGGCAGTGTACCAGATGGAGCTGGTAGACAGCTGCCCTGGACACAGAATTGACCTGTGCCTCCATGGGCAACTGTGAGTCCAAAATGACTACCAGGCTGCACACTTGGTCCTTCAGGGGCACAGTTGTCCCATTCAGGACCAGGGAGTCCCCCACACCTGCCCACCCCTCCCTCAAAAACAGTATTTCTGTCTTGTCAGGATTCAACCTCAATCTGTTAGCCACCAGCCATCCTCCAGCCGTCTCCAGACACACAGGACCTTCACTGCCTTCACCGGTTCTGATGTAAAAGAGAGGTAGAGCTGAGTATCATCCTCATACTGATGAACACCCAGCCCAAACCCCCTGATGATCTCTCCCAGTGTCTTCATGTAGATGTTAAAAAGCATGTGGGAGAGGACGGAACCCTGAGGCACCCCACAAGTGAGAGCCATGGGGTCTGAACACTCATCCCCCCCCACCAATTCTAGACACGGCCCAGGAGGAAGGAGCAGAACCACTGTATGACAGTGCCCCAAGGATCAAGGAGACAGGTGGTTGGTTTCACTCGTCCAAGCAGCCTGTCCACATCCTCAGAGGTAACAGATTGGAACTGATCCCACACAACTTGACTACACAGGACTCTAGCACTCCTCTGCCCTGACCCTGCTCCCATGGTGGAGTCACCCTCTGATTGTTTTAGCTGGAGAGTTTGGGGATTGAATCTGGGACCTTCTGCATGAAAGCATAAGCTCTGTGGTTGAGTTGCAGCATAATTATGGCAGGGATAGTCCAGCTAAGCCAGCTTTACAGGGTTGTTGTACGATAATGCAGACGAAGTACTTGCAGCATGCTATAGAAAGGTTAAGCATTATTCCTGTGGCTGTTACTGATACTGAAGCATAGGTAAACCTTATCTACGTTGCTATTTAAAAACAGATTAAAGTCCTTGTCTTGTTACCAAAGGGTTCCGGTTCTTGAAATTGAGAGGATCCCCAGGTTTGCTTTGCACATAAAAGAGTGGTCTGTACTTTAGAGTCTTTTGCATGCTGATAAAATGGGTGACAGTGCTTACCTTTGAAGCCCTACAAACAGTGGTCCCTGAATGAATGCTTGCTCTCATATCAACCTGCCATTACAGAATCACAGAATTGGCAGAGTTGGAAGGAACCTTGGAGGTCATATTGTCCAGCCTCCTGCTCTGTGCAGGTATCTGGAAATGACAGCATTTGTGATAGATGGTTCTATTTAGGCTCCTCCAGCAAAGGAAAGCCCTCCACTTCCCCAGGCACTGTGGAAGTTCCTCCTAATGTTTAGCCAAAATCTGCTTCATTGCATTAGTCTTGGTCCTGCCTTCTGGAGCCCTGGCTGTCTTCCGAGGCCCAGGTGCTCCCTGGACGGGTTTCAGGGACAGTCAAAATGGCGCACCTCCTTCCTTGCTTATTTATTCATTCCTGTGGTAACTTGTCGTTTGTTATATAGTACCATCAATGTGCAGAGTACTTTATAAAGTATAAGAGGACAGGACAATTATACTCCATGATTTGACATGGGGAAAACAGAGGACGGGGACGGAAACTGAGACAATGGAAAGAGTATGCTTTTATTTTTGTGATAGGCCAAATCAGCTGCTCCAGCACCCCTCGTAGGTGGCAGTCTAGGCTCTGCTTAAAACCTCCGATGAAGAAGTGACCATCTTCTGAAGCATCCTGCTCCACAGTCAAATAGCTCATCCTCTCTGGGTTCCTCCTGACATTCAGTCAAAATCCCACTTGTATTTTGGACCCATCAGTCTGGGCTGTGCCCTTGGGAACTGGGTTGGGGAACCTCTGACCTGAAGGTGGAATGCAGCCCCAAGGCCTCTCCCTCTGGCCCTCTGAACTGCCCTCAGGCCATAATCTCACTGGCCTGCTGCGCACCCTCCTTGACTCCTTTTGCAGAGCTGAAATGTGTCCGTGAGCTGTGATAGCATCTGCTACTTGTCTGGATGAAGGATGGAGAAAGGTGCCTGTGTTTGTGTGTATAATAATAATAATAATAATAATAATAATAATAATTTATTATTTATTATTTATACCCCGCCCATCTGGCCGGGTTTCCCCAGCCACTCTGGGCGGCTTCCAACTGAATATTAAAAACAGTCCAGCATCAGACATTAAAAACTTCCCTAAAGAGGGCCGCCTTCAGTTGTCTTTTAAAAGTAAAATAGTTGTTTATTACTTTGACATCTGGTGGGAGGGTGTTCCACAGGGAGGGCGCCACTGCCGAGAAGGTCCTCTGCCTGGTTCCCTGTAACTTGGCCTCTCACAGTGAGGGAACCGCCAGAAGGCCCTCGGAGCTGGACCTCAGTGTCCGGGCTGAACGATGGGGGTGGAGACGCTCCTTCAGATATACTGGACCGAAGTCGTTTAGGGCTTTAAAGGTCAGCACCAACACTTTGAATTGTGCTCGGAAACGTACTGGGAGCCAATGCAGATCTCTCAGAACCGGTGTTATGTGGTCCCGGCAGCCACTCCCAGTCACCAGTCTAGCTGCCACATTCTGGATTAATTGCAGTTTCCAGGTCACCTTCAAAGGTAGCCCCACGTAGAGCGCATTGCAGTAGTCCAAGCGGGAGATAACCAGAGCATGCAACACTCTGGCGAGACAGTCTGCAGGCAGATAGGGTCTCAGCCTACGTACCAGATGGAGCTGGTAGACAGCTGCCCTGGACACAGAATTAACCTGTGCCTCCATGGACAGCTGTGAGTCCAAAATGACTCCTAGGCTGCGCACCTGGTCCTTCAGGGGCACAGTTACCCCATTCAGGACCAGGGAATCCCCCACACCCACCCGCCCCCTGTCCCCCCAAAACAGTACTTCTGTCTTGTCAGGATTCAACCTCAATCTGTTAGCCGCCATCCATCCTCCAACAGCCTTCAGGCACTCACACAGGACCTTCACCGCCTTCACTGGTTCTGATTTAAAGGAGAGGTAGAGCTGGGTGTCATCTGCATACTGATGAACACCCAGCCCAAACCCCCTGATGACCTCTCCCAGCGGCTTCATATAGCTGTTAAAAAGCATGGGGGAGAGGATGGAACCCTGAGGCATCCCACAAGTGAGAGCCCAGGGGTCTGAACACTCATCCCCCCCCCCCACTTTCTGGACACGGCCCAGGAGGAAGGAGCGGAACCACTGTATAACAGTGCCCCCAGCTCCCAGCCCCTCTAGATGGTACAGAAGGATGTTATGGTCGATGGTGTCAAAGGCTGCTGAGAGATCCAGCAGAACTAGGAAACAGCTCTCACCTTTGTCCCTAGCCCGCCGGAGATCATCAACCAGCGTGACCAAGGCAGTTTCAGTCCCATGGTGAGGCCTGAATCCCAATTGGAAGGGATCCAAATGGTCCGCATCCTCCAGGCATGCTTGGAGTTGTTTGGCAACCACCCGCTCAATCACCTTGCCCAAGAATGGTAAATTTGAGACTGGGCGATAGTTGGCCAAATTGGCTGGGTCTAAAGATGTTTTTTTAAGAAGCAGTTTAATGACCGCCTCTTTCAGCGGGTCTGGGAAGGCTCCCTCACAGAGGGAAGCATTCACCACCCTGCAGAGCCCATCGCCTAGCCCTTCCCGGCTAGCTTTTATAAGCCAGGATGGGCAAGGATCAAGGAGACAGGTGGTCGGTTTCACGCGTCCAAGCAGCCTGTCCACATCCTCGGAGGTAACAGATTGGAATTGATCCCATGTAACAGGACTAGACATAGGAACACCCTGCTTTTGCCTGGCTGAAATAGAGCCCACTGCCCAAAGATGGAAGTCCAACTCACTGCTCTGCCTGCTTTTGCTTCTGACCACACCTACTTTGGCCTCTGGCAGTGGCCACCTCTGTTCTGCAGACCCTGGAAGGCTGCCCATGACAAAGGGTGGTCATTGGACAGAAAAAGGTTCTGCTTAGCAGCAGCAGAAAACAAGTTCAGAAAATGTACCTAGGCTTGGTTAGTACAGGGTATGAGGACAAAGGATTTAGGCCTGTGTGGTGTTCAGAACAGAGTTTCTTCCTTTTAAAAATGCTGTCATTTCTCTCCAACAGGGTAACGCCATCCTCTGAAAATCCCACTGGCTCTAATTGTAGTATAAGCCAAGGAAAGCCTTCTCTAAGAAGAATAAAAGGGAGAATACATAGAAGCAAAAGCCTTGATAGCCTTGATTTCTGTGAGTTCAATGTAAGTACATGATTTGTCCTACCTTGCTTTTGCTTGATGTTCCTGAGAATCTCCCCTTAATCAGACAATATGAAAAAGGTTTTCACCTCCTTTTCATTCATTCACAGCATATATCTATCCATATGGTTAAATCAGTGGCTGGTTGCGCATTACGCTTGGTGAATGTGCCTGTGAAAAGTCCCAGCCTTCCAGAGCAGACCTCTCTAGGTTCATGCAAACAGCAGATGAGAAGCTGAAACTGATTCTGGACTGTACCACTCTAGACTTCAGGAAGGGGGAGCCACATGACTGATTGCTGCTCTGTGGGAGAAAAATATATGACTGGCATACATACTTTTACATATAAAAGCATTCACTCATTGGGTACCTCCTTGCAGCAATCTGAAGTGATGAAATCCAGAAGCACTATTGGCTCCTCCTTTGCCATAGCTGCATGCAGGATGTTGCTTCTTGCTCCACTGAGGCAAAAAAGCAGCTGCTCAGGCGGAGCGCCCCATCTGAGTTGGAGTTGCTTCGTGTTCTCTGACATCTTTGGACAATGCTGTATAATTGCTTACTGATACACAATTTGCAAATTATGTTTTGGTTCCTATGAAACACAGTGACCGTTATAACTGAAATAACATTTGCTTCACTGCTCTTCACAAGCATTGAAAGAAAGAGATAGCGGGCTTTTTCCTGAAACTTTGTGGTTGTTAATTAGCAAAAATTAACAACCCTTTAGGTTACAGTGACATGCCTAGACATTGTACTCAGCAGAAAAATACTCACTTTGGTCACAAATATTTTAATAATGTATGTTGGCTATCATTGCAGTCAATTTCATCAGAAAAGTTTGTTTGATTTGGAATGCACATGCTTAACATCACATAGCCAAAGTTAGCAGCAAATATATATTTGTTATTTTTCTCTGCTGAAGTTTTCTAGGTGTGAAAATGGAGCTTCCTTTTCACTTTTCAGTTTAGAGGCAAGTAAGAGGTGACCTGTGATCCTTGGATGAAGTGTGGTGTAGAAATGTAATGAATAAAATAAAATGTATTATAATATGTATGGGGTAGAGAAAGTGGATAGAGGGAGGTTTTTCTTCTTTGCTTCTAATACTTGAACTCGTAGACATCCAAAAAAGGTAAATGTTGGAAGATGCAGGACAGATAAAAGAAATGACTTCTTCACGCAGCATGTAGCTGAACTCTGGAACTTGCTCCCTTTGGGGGCTGTGATGGCTTTATCTAAGGATGGGACAAATTCATGGAGGAGAAGCCTAGCAGTGGCTACTAGCCAGGATGGCCACTTTCTACCTCCACTATCAGGCAGTAATGTTTCTCAAAAGCAGGAGGGGAGCCTGCTGCTTGGGGCATCCCTGGCTGACCACTGTGGGAACAGGCTGCTGGACCACGTGGGCCATGGGCCTTATCCAGGAGGCTCTTCATGCTCTAGGTTTAACCCCAGCAACTGACTCAGGGACCAAAGACCTCTGCAATACATCATTCAGATACAAGTTTAGGTAATGGCCCAGAGAGTGGGAAAATCCTACGGAAGGCAAAGAGCAGCTTGGGGGAAACACAATTTTCACTGGGAAAACAGGGGCAACAGGTTAAAACAAACAAACAAAAAAAAAACTTTCACCCATTTCAACAGTCTTGATCCAAACCTCTTTCTGACCCTATTTGACTCATTTTCTGTCTAGTATATTCCACAGAACAAACTAGGATGATACAAGAGCAGGCAAGGGCCAAACTGTATGTCATCAGGGGCAATTTTCAGCTGCAAAATTATGTGCATGCTAATACACACACACACACACACACGTGTAACATGTAGTTTGGTCCTCAATCTCAGTGGTAAGAGGTTGTCCAGGGGTAAAGACAGTCTATTTCAATACTGAACTGGAATCCAAAGGCCTGAGAATCGTATGTGAGCTGTCCATGTAGAATATATTTTTAAAGGGAGCCAGGAAAGAAACACTTAAATGTAGATTAGTGAGGAGGCATTGGATCTGATTTTCATTTCTCTTGGACAATTTTTGCTCCTTCCTGGTGATGTACAAGGCTCCTTTTAGGTGGACCCAAAGATAGGAGTTCCCTCCCCACCTTGTCTCTTCTGAGATTTGAATCAGGCACCTTGGATGAAGAAGAACTTTAATTTGCATAAACACCAACAGGAATACATTGCAGATATAGTTACCATAAAATCTTGTGACCTATTAAAACCCTAGGTAAATTAATAATCTCAGTACTTAAAACTTGGCAGAAGTAATAAAATAATAATAATAAAACATAACGATAATAATCATAAAAACCTAGGCGAGGAATCCGGGTGACGACACTGATATCATTCAGATACCAGCTCTCAGTCTCATTGCTCTCTCGATAAATTTGGCAACCTTCTCTGTTGTCGAGCTGTTCTGGTCGGCTAGAAGTGAGAACAATTTGGCTTCGCAAGAGCGGCCCGGGATGGCAGATAGGAGCGGTGTAATGGTCTCGTCCCTGAGATCTTTATATAGGGAGCAAGACAAGAGAATGTGTGACACCGTCTCTACATAGCCAGCTCCACAGGGGCAGAGCCGGTTCTCAAATGGAATTTTTTGATATCTACCTTCAAGAACAGCTGAGGGTAACATATTTAGTCTGGCCAGTGTAAAGGCCCACCTAAGTTTTGGAATGGTTAAGTTAGACAAATAAGGTGCCCGAAAATCAAAATGGGAGGGGGACAGATAAGCGTACCAAGCACTAAATTTCTTAATATTGGCCAGATTATTCTGCTGCTCAATATCCTTCATGCGCTGATTAATAATGGTTTTTGCCTTGGGGAGACCCATTTTCAAAAGATGCTGTGCTTGTAGGCCACATGTAAGTAGTTTTTGATGCACTACTTTGGACCACCGACTTCTATGAGCACCTCGTGCTACTAGAGGTAGTAGTCCAGATGGGTTTAAATTTAAACGAAGCCAATAGTTGAATGTTCTTAACCAGGTCCGGGTCTCGACAGAGAGGAGGCCAGTCTCCAGCTGTAGGGCCGCATTTGGTACGCATGACGGAACGGCTAGAATCCGTCTTAAGAATTTAGACTGGACTGTTTCAAGTGTGCGGCAATGATTTCCCGTCCAGATTTGGGCCCCGTAGAGTAATTGCGCCAAGGGTTTTGCTTGAAAGACCTCCAAAGCTGCTGGGATATGTCTGCCCCCCTTCGTAAAGTAAAAGCGAGATAGTATTTTGACGCTTTGAGATGCTTTTTCCCTAGCATATTTATGGTGGGCCTCCCAGGCCCCTGTTGACTGGAAAACTACTCCGAGGTATTTGAAAATTTTGACCTGTTCTATTGGCTGATTGTCCATCTCCCATCTGTGATGTCTGTGTCTCCTAGCGAAGACCATGACTTTAGTTTTTTGGTGATTAACCACCAATTGATCTCTCCTGCAGTAGGCTGAGAATTCTCTTAGTAGCCTTTTGAGGCCTACTTTAGTTCGTGATAAGAGAACCATGTCGTCCGCATAGAGGAGCGCTGAAATTGATTTTTCGGCCAGTTTGGGGGCATGAAACTCCGGGGATGTTAGGTGTTTGACCATGTCATTTATATATAAGTTAAATAAGGCTGGGGCTAAAATGCAACCCTGCTTGACTCCTTTGGTGGCTGGTACAGGGCCAATTAGTTGCCCATTTACTGAGGCTCTTACATATAACTTGGAGTCTTTATATAGGCTTTTTATCAAGAATAGTAATCTTTTGTCAATGTTGGTAGCATTGAGTTTAGCCCAAAGTTTGACTCGTGAAATCGAGTCAAAGGCCGCCTTCAGGTCAATAAATGCTGCGTATAGAATCCCACGTGTTTTATTGACATATTTGTCAATGAGGTGTGCTAATACGAAGCAATGGTCTATTGTTGTTCTGCCCTGTCTGAAGCCGGCTTGCTCCTCTGCCAGAACTGCCTCAGTTTCCATCCAGTCAATTAGTTTGATGTGGAGGTGTTTGGTGTACAATTTGCTGGGGATAGGAAGGAGGCTAATGGGTCTATAGCTCGCTGGGTCTGCCATAGGACCCTTTTTATAGATTGGGATGATTACTGCCTCTGTCCAGCAACCAGGGATTATGCCTGTTGAATCGATGTATGTAAATATTGACGCCATTATAGGAGCCCACCAACTGGTATTGTTCTTCATGAGCTCTGCTGGAATGTAGTCTATGCCCGGGGCTTTGTTGTTTTTCAGTTGGGCAATTAGTTTCCCCACCTTCTCTATGGAGACAGGAGGCCAATATGGTAAATTCTCGGAGTAGGCACTTGGATTGTTGTGCTGAGCTTTGTCGTCATAGAAGAGGGTTTGGAAATATTTCATCCACTCCTGGGGTTCTACAGTACATGTGGGACCAATCTGCTCTTGGCCTAGGAGCCCCCTAATGGTACGCCAAAAGGAGGTTGAGTCTTTGTCATTCGAGGCCTTCACTAGTCTACACCAGGCCAATCTCTCAGCTTCCTCCCCCCCCTTTAATAGCTGTTTGTAATTTCGTCTTAAATAGATGTAGGCCATAAATAGCAAGGGTGCTCCAATGTTTCTGTAATTCTGATAGGTTGATCTCAGACATTTCCTTGCTTGTCTACACTCCAAATCAAACCAACTCTCTTGATCCTTTGCCCGCTTTGTAACAAAGTTAAGTATCTCAGTTGTTAGGAAGGTCTTTAGTCTTGCTAATAACTCGTTGAACGAGTCCATGGCCTTTTCCCCGGTATTAGCTAATACAATGGCTGAGTAGATGGTCTTCACGTCTTCCGAATGGAGGAGGTGAGTTAGGTCTGTATTGAGCATGGGGGACCATTTAATGCTTCTGGGGGCCAATGATCCCAGGTTAACAATGGGGGTGTAGTAAAGGTTAGCCGTGGGTTTGTTAAACGATGGGCCATTGAGCGCTAAAGTTAGTGGGAGGTGGTCGCTTTCGGTGTTATGTCCCACTTGAAACTTCGACACAGAGTTATAGGCGAATCTTGATATCAGAATATAGTCTATCACACTTCCTCCCATCTTTGAAAAATGGGTATACTCCCCTGGGTGATCCTCTTCCCTACTACCGTTTAATATCATCAGCTCCCTTCTTTTTGCGACCTGGGCTAGGCATAGCCCCAAGAAATTACATTTATTATCTTTAGAAAGTTGTGAAACGCCTGCTTGGGTTGGACTTTCAGGGTCCTGAATCTGATGATATTGGCTGTAAAGGTTGTTATCATCAGTTCCCATACGGGCGTTGAAATCCTCCCCGATTATGATCGGTGTAGAAGGGTGGGAAGATTCTATGGACTCTAAGAATGCCTCTAACTCTGCCCAGTTAGCTTTCACTATAGATTTTTTTTGGCAGGGGGTCAGATAGACATTGACCACTACCAGTGCATCTCTCTTAATTTTGAGTAGGACTGCCATGGCTAGTGAATTGCAGTTTGGGAGGGCTTTTAAGGAATGTTCAAGCTCTGTGGAGATGAGACTAGCTAGACCTCCACTAGGCCTACCTCCCCTCACAGATGGAGTAGCAAGTAGGGAGTGGCAAGAATAGTGCATACAATGAAAAGGTGATGAAAGCTGCAGATGTGGTTCAAACTCAGGTGAATTGAATTTGTGCTATAAAAAAAATGGATTGTTTGTGACAGACGAGAAGGAATACAGAATCTCAGGGCTTGCAAATTGCTTAAAATCAAACTGTTGTTGTTGTTGTTATCAGGTAGGAGAGGAGGATAACCAAACTGATCCTGCCTGGATGTTCATGGACCAAGGAAAAAAGAGGGTTTCTACAGGCAGACGTGCTGCATTTGCCAGACATCATGGAAACCCACCTCAACCTTTCCACCCCCAAGCAGATGTGCATTCATGTGCATGCACACTTTCCCCCCAAAGCGCAGGCTTACCCAACTCACACACAGAAGCACTTGCACACATTCACATGCCACATTTGTACACATATCCCAAGGACACACACACACACACACACACACAATGTGGAGAGGGGAAGGGAACATTATGCTTGTCTTCCTCCACTCCAGGAAAACTTGCACCATAAAATTTGGGGACTTGGTTTGATCCAAGGGAAGCAAACAGCCAATCACTTGATTCCTTTTGAGTCCAACTTTTTTGTGGTGATGGAAACCCACTATATCACCCCACCCAATATGTCTTTCTCTCCCACGCACCATGTATACTCTTCAGTTTCCTGGTACTGGCAGGTGTGGGCACATGTCTTAGTTGCTGGCCATTGAGGGGATTTCATTAGTAGGAGTGGGAGGTGTCAGGTGAATCTGTCACTCTGCTTCTTGGCTCACCTGAATATTTAGTGCTATGTGCCCTTTGAAGTTGTGTGTGAGGTGGTATGTGGTGCAAATAGGTCTATGATATTCGAGTTACCTTCCTGTGTTGCCGCTTTGGCTGCAAAACACAGTCTGTCTTACCCGTCTTGAAACTGGATCTTTCAACTGGGCTTATGTATGCTGAATTTTGAAGTGCTGTGCTTTGGGTGCGACAACCCTAACCCTAACCAGCTTCTAACTGAGTGAAAATGTGTTTCCATAGGTTAAAGCAAAGTGACTACAGTGGATGCTCGGGTTGCGAATGTGATCCATGCGGGATGCACATTCGCAACCCGCAGTGTTTGCAACCCGCGTCTGCGCAGGCACGGGTTGCAATTTAGCGCTTCTGCGCATGTGCGACCACTGAAACCCAGAAGTAACCTGTTCCAGTACTTCCGGGTTTCGGTGGTCCGCAACCCAAAAAAGCACAACCTGAAGCTGCTGTAACCCGAGGTACTTTGAAGCAGTTCCATTAAAATTTGGGAGCAGAGCGCTGTGTTAGATCAATAGAAATGCCTTGCTCACTACTACTCCAGATTCCCTGTTGTGTACTTGTGTGCAATGTTAGAAACTCAGATATATATATGCAAGGCACCAAACGGCTCCTTAAACCAGGGTTACAGATGGCAAAATGGAATGCCTAGTTGCCATTTTTCATCCAAACACATTTTCAATATGACTTTTTGGTTCCTGAAATTCATTCTGATTGTGCAGATAAAATATGACAGACAGAATTCTACAGGATGTGTTGTTAGTGTGTGAATACAGGCAAGATCCAAGGATCCGCAGGCAGGCACCTCCAGATGGTGGAGACGTCAGGCACCATCCTGGCAAACGGGCATTTTCACTCGGTCGCAAGTGGCCAGGTACTACCAGGTGCAAAATACACCTGGCACATTTCGAACTCTGCTTGTGTGTGATGCATGCCTCTGCAAACCCTTGCTGCTTGTGTGGTGATCTGCCTCTGATGAAATATTTGAAGCACCTTGCTGTACCAAAAGATTGCAATATTTTTAAGAACCCTATTTTTCTGGGGTTAATGTTCTCATGAAATTTTCCTCTAAGATACATGGTGTGCCCCCCCCCCCACTTCTTTGGCACAAAGGACTCAGAAAGCCCAGTTTGACCATTGTATCCAGCTCAGTGTTTCTCCTTCTCCCTCAGAGCTTGCCTGTCAGAGCAAAGGGTGAACAGAGAGTGGAAAGCAGGTCGGGCGGGATAGGAAGTGTGATGTGCAGCACATCAAAAGTGCTACCTGTGTGCCAGCAACTTTATGTAACACAAACCATCAGCTTGAACAATTGTATTTGACATCATGGACTTCTTTCTTTTTTGCTGTGAGTTTATATATTGGCCTCATCCCTGGGTTGTTCCTCAAATGTGACTGTGCTTCAGAGCTGTGTCATTAAGCTCTGTGCTGTGAAAGAGTTTTGCAATGGCAATGGTGACCCTGTTTTGCTGCCTATTCTAGTTAGGTTGAGGCTGTGTGTTGTTATCTTGATAGTGGTTAACACCTTGTTTGCTTGATGTCTCCTGGTGTCCTTTACCTGAGGAATGTGAGATTTTGTTCTAGGAGTTTTTTGTGGAGTGGAGCAGACGTTTGGTGTTAATCTCTAGGGCTAGAAAACTTAACATGTAGAGCATCCCTAGGACTGCTTCTGTATTAGAAATCCTTCTAGTCTGCAAAGAGACTGTCTCCTTTCCCACCTTTCTTCTCAACAGCCACACACATGCTAGTGGTCCTGTTCCCCAGGGGTGGTCATCATTTTCTGGTACCTCTCTCTTTTCCAGCTCCCTGTCAGTGGAGCATCCTTCCACCTGACATCCAGCTCTCTTCTTAAGGCACCTCTGCTCACCCTGCCTCAACCCAAGAGAAGCTCCTTCCCTTTTCCTAACCATTCATTTCCTCCTCAATGTGTCTCTCTCTTCACCTTTAGAATCTAAACCTGTAAATATGTCCCATTATTTCTGACCCTCATACAGTGCTTACTCATGTGTTAGGGTCCTCAACCAAGTGTGGTCTGGAGGACTGGAGGATCCCACATTCAAATCCCCACTCTGCCAGGAAGCTTACTGGGTGAAGGATCATAGAATTGTAGAGCTGTAAGGGACCCAAGGGGCATCTAGTCCAACTCCCTGCAATCCAGGAATCTCAGTTAAAGCACCCATGGCAGATGGCCATCCAACCTCTGCTTAAAAACCTCCCATGAAGGAGCATCCACCACCTCCCAAGGGTGACTGTTCCACTGTTGAACCGCTCTTCCTGTCAGAAAGTTTTTCCGTATGTTTAGTCTCCTTTCTTGCAACTTGAAGCCATTGATTCGAGTCCTACCCTCCAGAGTGGGAGAAAACAAGCTTGCTCCATCTTCCATGTGACAGATATTTGCAGGTGGCTATCATATCTCCTCTCATTCCTCTCTTTCCCAGGCTAAACATACCCAGCTCCTTCAACCACTCCTCACAAGTCTTGGTTTCCAGGCTCTTGGCCATCTTGGTTGACCTCCTTTAAAAAAATATTATTGTCACATAATAGCCATTACGTACAACTGAAATGTGCAATAGTAGGGTGTTCCATATACAAAGCAAGTAAACAATAAATAACAAGAGAAAGAAATATTTCCCAAGCTTCTGTGGATGGATGGTGAATGTTGAGCATCTAAGTCCAACATGTGGGAAATAAAACCTCCCCAGATGACATAAAAGCATTCTGGATCCTTCATCACTTTGGAGACACACAGTTTAGCTGTTATTTTTCCTTCAGCAGCCAAAGTCTGTAAGTTCTTACAGATAAATGTAGACTTTTTCCCAAGGTTTTCCATTGCTGGGCTATTGAAATCCTAGCTGCAGCTAACATCTGTTCTTTAGAGTGACAGATAATTGTGTTATTAGGGATGGGTGAATTTATCAATTTTGGTGCCTCATAGTTTCATACATTGAGTTTAGTTAGTTAATATGTCAATTTCAGTTTTTCTCAGTTTTTCATTTTTCCAGTTTCCAGTTCAATTCTCCACATTTCCACATCAGATTTAAAAAAAACTAAAATGAAAAAACACTGGCATTTTAGTGCATGTTTCTCCCAGTATACAAGTTTTTGCATGTAAATTTTCCTGTTGTATACATTTTGCAAAGCAATTTCCCCTCATGTAATGCACATTTGTGTATTATTTTAATAAATGTCTGCATTTATATGCACACTTTATCGTGGTATATACATTTTTGTTCACATTACCTGACTGGAAAACAGAACTGCAAAATTTGGAGAAGTGTGAATTTCAAAGAATGGCTGGTTTTTGGTTCATGTAACATTTTGGAGTGTGTGAATTCAGTTAGTCTGTTTTCAAGTGCAAACAGTTGTTGAGCATTTTGGGGAGAGGATGACCAAAACCTGGGGAGGCTTCAGCAAAGTTGATCGAACATGGACGCACCGTTATCAACCGGTGATGCCTAGATCTATCTTTCATTTCAATTGGAACCAGTGAAGGCAGTGAATGTCTTGTTTAAGTGTCTGGAGGCAGTTGGAGGTTGGATGGTGGTCAATGGATTGAGGTTGAATCCCAGCAAGACAGAAGTACTGTTTCTGGGGGACAGGAGGCAGGCAGGTGTGGGGTTCTGAATGAGGTTACCTTGCCCCTGAAACACCAGGCGTGCAGCCTTGGGCTCATTTTGGACTCACAGTTGTCCATGGAAGTGCAGATCAATTCTGTGTCTAGGTACAGTGGCTGCAACCCTACCTGCCCGCAGACTGTCTTGCCAGAGTGGTGCATGCTCTGGTTATCTCCCGCTTGGACTACTGCAATGCACTCTACGTGGGGCTACCTTTGAAACTACAGACCCAGAAACTACAACTAATGCAGAATGTGGCAGCTAGACTGGTGACTGGGGGTGGCCGCCAGGACCACATAACACCGGTCCTGAAAGACCTACATTGGCTCTCAGCACGTTTCCCAGCACAATTCAAAGTGTTGGGGCTGACCTTGAAAGCCCTAAACGGCCTCAGCCCAGTATACCTGAAGGAGCATCTCCACCCCCATCGTTCAGCCTGGACAATGAGGTCCAGCTCTGAGGGCCTTCTGGCGGTTTCCTCACTGCGAGAAGTGAAGCTACAGGGAACCAGGCAGAGGCCCTTCTGGGTGGTGGTGCCTGCCCTGTGGAATGCCCTCCCATCAGATATTAAGGAAATAAACAACTATCTGACTTTTATAAGACATCTGAAGGCAGCCCTGTTTAGGGAAGTTTTTAATGTTTGATGTTTTATTGTGTTTAATATTCTATTTGGAGCTGCCCAGAGTGACTGAGGAAACCCGGTCAGATGGGTGGGGTACAAATAATAAAACATATTGTTATCATTACTATCATTATCACTAAAAAAATTATCCCACCATTCCTCCCAAAGAAACCCCAGGTTGGCACGCAGCAAAATGTTTAAACAGTACTGTTTAAAATCAATTTTTAAGTACTTCTTTATTTAAAAAAAAAACCATCTTAAAACATTTAAACTATCTAAAGCACTTCTTAAAATTCAGGCTGAAGGTGTCCTCAAGCATGTCTGAGGCCCATAGGCAGCCTTCCCCAACTTGGTGCCCTCCACATGTTTTGGATTTCCATCAGCCTCTTCCCAGCCAGCCCAGCTTTGTAGCCCCAAACATCTAGAGAACACCAGGTCAGAGAAAGGTTTTACTAGAGCATAGTCTGCTAGTCCACACATTTCATCCAGCTTCATATAGAAGCTGCCTTACACCAACTCAGACCGTTGGTCCATCTAGCCAGCATTGTCTGCCCTGACTGGCAGCAGCTCTCTGGGGTTTCAGGAAGGGAACTTTCTCAGTCCCACTGTGACTTGAACCTGGGACCTTCTGCATTCAAAGAAGCTGCTCTGCCATGGTGCCACGGCCCTTCCTTCGCATCAGCTGGTCAAGGGAGCAGAAACTGATATGGCAAAGTTCAGAGGGAGAGTGCAAGACCTCCTCCTTGGCACGCAGAGGATCTGAAGAAGGAGAAGTGAGTGATATGGGCACAGCGGAGATCTTGGGAAGGTAACTGATTTTGTGTGTGTATGTTCATAGGCAAGGGAAAGAACAGCCCTGAAAATCAGGGTTCATTTAATAAAAATCAATCTAACCTAATGCATAGAATTGTGTGTTTAAGCATCTTAGCAGTGAGAAACATTGGCCTCCAGTCCTTTGGGAAGAGATACATAAATAAGATCAAAGCCAAGCAGAAAGTGGCTCAGAATTAAAAGGTTTAAAAAAACCTTAAACGACAAGAGACATGCTCACTTTCCCTCTTAATCTGCAAATTTTAATTATCTGTAAGTTTTAACTACAAGTGTTTGGTACTTTGCTGTTAATTAGGATTCAGTGGTACATTCTAAAAGCCTAGAAATAGCATTTTACTGTTAGAAAGGGAGAAAGAAGAGCTTTTTACCTTGACAACTGCATGTACAAAAATGTTATTGTAAATGATAAACCTGCGCAATCTATTTTCAGCACCATCTGCCGCTGATTGTGCTTATGAATCTGATTTAATTAAGGGCTTTGGTCTCTTGCTGGAGACTTCTGCTCCAATTTGCTTTCCTGTTGCTGGGAAGTGACAGATAGAGACGTGATGAGTTTTATTGGGCCCTTGGCTGCTCAGAGTGTGGTAAGCTTTTGGTTTTCACAGAGCTCTTGGTTGGAAAATGGGAGCTCTCATAGGCTAGCACATAGGCCTAACATTCTTCCCTTGTATATTTCCACCCACATTGCTCCTCTTCTCCTCAGCAAGTGCTCACAGGGAAGTTACGTTGGTTAGCAAACGGCATCAGCAACCCGCTTCCCCAAGCAGTGAGGCACTTCAGGGTCAGGTTGCTTTAGGCGAGAGAACCCTGGAGACGTCCAGTGCCTTTGTAATATCTCTTTTATTTACAAATGTGGAAATGGAGGATCTGGGGAGGGGAAATCATTCCTACAATAGGCAACACAACTACAGACCCCACATCTGATTCCCAGAGAAAACAACTGCTCAGACCACATGCCCCGTGATCCTTCCCTGACTGCCTGAAGTCCAGCTAAACTCAAGTGAAAAACTCTCAGCTTCTGTATCTGTTTCTGCCCAAGCCACATGTTCTCAGAGGCCACGAGAGGCCGGGCACAAGCCCATCACGGCTGATGCTCCTGAAGTCTTGCGGTGATAAGGCGGGTTCTTGAGCTGGGCTTCCAATGTGGCAGATCACTCCACTGCCTTTCATCTCCATTCCTTTTGATGGCTGGAGCCCTTTTAACTGTCTTTCAGTCTTCGTGGAAGAGAATCACATGGCAACATGTTGTTAGCGCGCAACAGTAAAGTACTGCTATTTACCATATCCGTAGGGACAAGTAGGCCCTTTCTCACCTCACCTGGCAGTACGCCACAACATCCTCAGATGGAGAACAACCAGCCAAGGGAGGCTGTGTAGGTGAGTTGTGTGAGTTTTTGCAGATGCTGGAAGCTGGAGACTCACAGAAGCATGTCTTAATTTGTTCTGGACTTATGAGTTTGCTGGAACCCAAATGGAAAAGCAAGTTTTACTTCAGGAAGGAACCCAAACCTATAACAATATTAAAAACAAAACAAGACCCATAGCTCACATTCAGAGCAATCCTCTAGTGCATGCAATGGGTTTGTTTATGTGGCTCCAGAAGGACCCTTTGTGCAAAAGTGACCCCTACAATATCTTAATTAAGGAGCTCAAGAGCAAGGCTACTTTTGTGATTGTTGCCCAGTTAATGAAAGAACTCTGTCATTCTCACTTGTGCTCATTGTTCTGCTGCAGTCAGGAACTGTGGATCCTCACCCAGGATGCAGGTGGCCCTGCATGTATTGCGACAGGGGTCAGCAACCTTTTTCAGCCGTGGGCCGGTCCACTGTCCTTCAGACCATGTGGGGAGCCAGACTATATTGGGGGGGGGGTTTGAACAAATTCCTATGCCCCACAAATAACCCAGAGGTACATTTTAAATAAAAGGGCACATTCTACTCATGTAAAAATACGCTGATTCCCAGACCATGCGCAGGCCGGATTTAGAAGGTGATTGGGCCAGATCTGGCCCCCGGACCTTAGTTTGTCTACCCATGTATTATGCTTTGCTGCTTCCAGAATTATGAGTTTCACTCCTTTGCCATTGCAGCAGAGGGCTCTTCTTTTGATTTGTGTTTTAAGGCCGTTTTTCGTATTAACTTTTCTTGAAGGCATGTGATGACAACCTTATGTCTGTGTCTAATCTCTCAGTAGGATGCTATTTAAATTTAGAATGTGCCCTGAAGAATCACCTCCTTTCCCCCCCTTCTTCTTCTTTGCCAGTGCATGATCCCCAACCCACGGGGGGCTGCTGTAGCTGTAATTAAAATCAGCCGTGGAAAAAACAGGCAAATGAAACAAACAGCAGCCTGTGTGGCTTATGCCATGCATCCCATAATGGGCTGCTGAACTAGGGGATATTTTTATTGAAGGGAGATGGCTCTATGGCAGCCTCTATTTCATAAGAAGTTTCCCATCCAAGTTTTTATCTTTGCTTTGAGTCTTTTCATGGGCCTTTAAAATTATTATGACTTAATAATCAAATAATTAAATGGCTTTCCCCCTTCAGTCTGACCCTCGTAGTTTGGAAAACTAGTGTTTGAATTGTGTTTATTTCATTCTTCATAGGTTTTTCATAGGTTTCTACTGTTATATATTGTATTTTAATTGCTGCCTTTGTTTTGTGGGTTGTTTTGTGGTTGTGGGGAGGCTATCAAGTTAACAAGTAAATAAGCAATACAATAAAAATATTACATACAGTGTTTGTTTTAAAAAGTAGTAATCCCCTCCTGTCCATTTCTGTCCAACAATCCCCAGAAGTCAGCCGTGCTATGTGTAATTTTGCAGGAATAGGTTTTGATAAGATTTTCTACTCTATATCAGTGTAAGCTTTTATACAATTTCCAGTTTGGAAAATTTTTTTTGCATCCAGACCTATCCAGTATTAGAAACTGAGATATGAAAGCTAGGAGCTAAATGGCACCTTGAGCCTGGGTTATGGGCGCCACAAACAGAATGTCTAGGCATGCTTTTTTATAACAAGAATACAAAGCTGAAAATGAATGAACTGCAGCTAAAATCTTATGTTTGTTTTTCACATGGTCTAGTCCTCATCTGAAGACTGCAAAAAACAAAGCCATGTTTCACCTGCCCACCCCCCTTAATATTTTTAAGAGGGTCCCTTCTCCAGTCTTTAGAGAGTGGCTGGAAGTGGGGAGGCAGAAAAAGGTCCTCCTTTCCTTCCACTCTGCAGACAAGCTCTGGATTCTCCCTACACCCCCCCCCCTTCATATAAATATATATTTTTGGCACCACAATTAACACATATTACAGGCCTATACAACTGATGGCAGAAACACCCACCTTGAGTGTCCAGTTCACAAACCTAAGACTTCAATGTCTTTCAGTGATCCTACTCCAACGTTTGTTTTGATGAGGTAGATAACACTTTAACATGCACTACTTAAACCAAACCTATTTAAGCCAATCCAAGGCCACAGAGAGCAACACACTGCCTTTCTGTAAGGCCAGCTGAGAGGTGGAATCTATCAGCTTGCCTGATGCTGCAGTGATCTCTTGGAAGTCCAGTGGGGAGTAATTTCTCCTCCCATGCCCTCAGCGCCAGCATTGGCAGTTTTAATCTGAAATCTTAGGCACAGTATTGCACCCAGAGCTCAGAAACTGCTTGCTCTAATGAAATTCCCTGTCTCAAAACGTGCCTAGAACAATGGGAGTTTTGAACGCTGGACCTGATGTATCCCAGTTCACCATCCATTTTATTCAGTTCAAGCCCATTATTTATTATTATTTAAATTTGTATGCCGCGTTTCCATATAAATATGCTCACAGGAGCTCACAACAAAAGAAAAACGCAGATCAATACTTCATTACAATATCAATCAAAACGCTATGATTAAGTGAACAATGTAACATTTTAAAGTCATCATAAAGCAAACTGTCAATCATTAAAACATATCAATTAACATGTCAGTAAAACGTTTTGATTAATGGCAGGTGTTATAACTGTTCCAATGCAATTGCATTTCAACAATAATATAGGCAACAGCCACTATGTGGCACTAATATGCAAAATGATATGAAAAATTAAAAGTGTATAAAATGTTTCATGGTGGCTAAAAATGGAAAGTGTATATATATAATTATATAAGAGCTAGCACCCCTCTAGCTCTAAGAGGCGGCTCACCCTTTTCTAGCCAAGGGTCACACAGATTCAATGGCAGGGCGTTTGTGTCATGAAGCAGCTCAGGCATCTTCAGAGCTGCTCTTGGCAAAATAACAATGAGACTGAGCTATACTCCTTCATTATAGAACTTAATAGTAAAACTTCTCAGATCATAACTAGTCTTTGCATTTCCCCCTCGCTAGCTCTGTATTGCAAAAAAGATGGAACATGTGAATGATTTGCGTGTGAGAAGCAGTGACCCCAGATGGCTTGCTGGGGGTCCATGTGCCAAAGGCCTTTGAAAGATGGGGCCACATGTAGTAGAGGCTTCCTTTCTCCGCTTTGGTCTCAGTGCTGCTCAGCAGCAGCAAGATGGGGCCAAAACTGGAATTGGCTCTGCCCGTCATTGGCTCTGGCGCCACCTACTGTCAGTCTTCCTGCCTTCTGCCCTACAGTTCCCAATGAGCGCTAGCAACTGATGGGCACAGCAGGTGGAGATGAAAGGTCAGCACCTGTCTGCAGAAACTAGGGGAGAAGAGATTCCAATGAGGGTTTTGCTTGGTAAGAAAAAAGCATATCAGCTAAGGATCCTATTTTGGGAGGAGGTCAGAATCATTGGATTGGACAGACAGTCTGAATAGTTAGACCAGCCTTCTCCAGTCTGGAGCCTTCCTGATTTTTCAAACTACGATTTCAATGCCATGTCCAGTAGTCAGGGACGAGTGGAGTTGTAGTCCAGCAACATCTGAAGGGTCACAGGCTCCCCAACCACAAGCAAGTGACTTAAGGCATCTCTTGCTGCCTAGAAGCTGCTGGTGCAATGGCCTTTGTAGACCTGTTCCTGGTCTCACTTCTGGAGGGCTCCTTTCCTGCCCAGCTGTTAAGAGCAGAGACAGCTGCCGCTGCTGGACAGCTCCCTGGCCTGGCTGGGAAGGCTGCCATCTGACAAGGAGTGAAAAATCAGATCTCTGGGAAGGGAAACTAACACGATCCTCTGAGGGAATGAAGGATTTGAAAGTGGTAGCAGAGGGATGTTTAGACCCTAAAACCTGTATCTGAGGTGCCCTGTGACCAAGAGCCATGACCTTGTGTATTCAGACATGGGATGTCCCCCTGCACCACCCACTTCATCAGTTCAAGCACACTTTTCTTCCAAGCTAATCGTTGAAGAACCATGAAGGTAGGATCCCAAGGGACTGAGCTGGTTCAGATGCATCACCAAACAATGCCTGAGCGAGACTCCAGAACCCTCGGCTTCTCCTTTCTCTCTCCCTCCTCTTTCCCATGCTGAGTCCTATCCTCTTCTCCTGGTTTGAGGCAAACCAAAGGTTTCCATTTTGTCTGAAGCAGCAAACTAGGGCTTCTTTTGCCCTGCAAATCAGGTTTGGGAACCAGGAGGGAAGAATGGAGGGAGAAAGGAAGTGGGAGAATGTCTGTGAGCGACTTGGGCATGGAACAGAATATTCAAAGTAAAAATAATTAAGTCTGAAATAGGTGGAAGGGGCTAAGTTTTTCCCCAGGGCTTGTTTTTAAGCAAATAAAGTTACCAGCGTGCTTGTAAACAACAGAGGCCTTGAAATTGAGTGACCTATAAAAGCAGATTTTCTTTTTGAAAAAAACAACCAAAAAACCCCAGAAGATGTAATATTCCCGCCTCCATTTGTTTAAGTGACAAATCTGCTCTCTCTCACGTTCAGTCTCATGTATAAAGATCAATAAATAAATTACAGTTTTCATGACCAGGCTGCTAAAAATACAACTTAATCTCTTTTATGTTGAACCAGAATGCTGATTCATACATTACGTGGGATAATATAGCAAATGTTATTTAAAAGAATAGGGTGTTATTGGACTCACCTAACACTGCAGAGAAAGCACTTATCTGTGCAGTTCTACATACAGCCCTTTAAGGTTTTCTAAGTTTTGTTGCATTTTATTGATTCCTTTCAGCATTTGACAGTTTTGCATAAAATGCCCTATTTTAGCCCCCTCAACCTCTCTCACCACCAAAGGAACACAAGTGAATAGTAAAGAGAACCTGCACAAGCGACGCTGACACAAAACCCCACATACATTAAGTAAAACAGAAGCATCGCCACCTGACCCCACCCCACTTACCGTCCCCCCCACCTCTTTCCCCCTTTTCTTCCTAATGTAACACTAATGTCTCAACAAATGAAACCGATCTGTAGAAAATGTAACTTGGAAAAAGAGATATTGCACATACTTTTGCAAACCAATAAATCTTTAATAAAAATATGTTGAAAATAAATAAATGCCCTATTTTACAGATAAATTGTGTGGTTTCAGTGTACGAGTCACAACATACCACCAACTCCCAAGTCTTGCATTTAGAGATATACATTCATAGAAGAATAGAATTGTAGGATTGGAAGGGGCCCGGAGGGTCATGTGATCCAACCTTCTTCCCTGAAATGCAGGAATCTCAGCTATAGAACCCCTAACCTCTGTTTAAAATCTCCAAGGAAGGAGAGTCCACCACTGTTGAATAGCTCTTCCCGTCAGAAAATTCTTCCTGATCTTTAGTCAGAATCTCCTTTCTTGTCATTTGAATTCACTGGTTCATGTTCTACCCTCCGGAGCAGCTGAAAACAAGCTTCCCCCATCTTCTGTGTGGCACTAGGGCATTTCATTTCAGTGGATGATACTTAATTTTTGCAAAATTCTTCAGTGAGGGGTCTTAAAAAATATGTTTTGGAGTTTGAGGGATTCAAATCTGCAATTATGTTTGTGATTGGACAACATTTAGCTTGCTGTGTCTATGCTTAATGAAGAAGCACATAAAATGCTTTCAGAAAACCAAACAATTTTACTTTTACCTTCAGGAAATGCTAAATAGTAAATAAATAAAACTAGTAAAATATAATAAAACTGCAAGTACTTGGCAATCGTTTTTAATGATTTCTATGCAATTTTACAAACATTTTATTTACCAAGCAAAACTCAATTATATTAATTTAACCAAAATGTCTTTTGAACTCCCAAGTCATGTTACAACTTTTCAGCACCCCTCATTTTTGGAATTTGAAAAATTCAGCACACCCAAATGTGACAGCCTTCAGCTATCTGACAATGGCTGCCCTCTCTCCTCTCAGTCTCCTCTTTTCCAGGCCAAACAGACCCAACAGACCCTCAATTGTTCCTCACAAGGTTTGCTTTCCGGACCCTCGGTCATCTTGCTTGTCCTCCCTCTGCACGTGGTCCAGCTTGAAAGTTTGTCCAGTGTGTGTGTAAAAATGTATTTTCTGGGTTTGGGGTTTTTTGATCATCCTCCCAATCTCTCCCTATTTTTTCCAATTATTTACTTGCCTATTCTCCTGGCTGGAGGCAAACAACAAATTGCCCTTTTGTCTGAAGTAGCAAACTATTTTGCCGTGCAAACGAGAGAGGGTGCATGGACAAAACATTCATGAAACAAGAATGATTTTTTAAAAAAAGTTCCTAAAAAGTAGTTTTTTAAAAAAACAATTTCCAATTTGTTTCAGAAGGACCCTCTGTTATGTGAAGAATTCTACCATTTGAGTGTCATTTTAAAAATTCTGAATGTGAACTATTAAAGGGGGGGAAATAGAGCTCTCTCTCCATCTTGGCTTCAAGTTTCAAGCCCCTGGATATTGGAGGCATCCTCCTGGCTCCATGACGGCTGCTCCGAAACAACTGGTTTGGGGATTGCTGACTTAAAAGCTCAGACAGGAAAGCCAACGACACCCCCCGCCACTCCACAAGGCACAAAAGCAGCAATAATGATAATAATAATAATAATAATAATAATAATAATAATAATAATAATAATAAAATTGTAATGTAATGTAATTGTAATGAAGATTATAGTGTCACTAGTATTGCCATGCCGTGTTCTGACATCATTATTAATGCTATCTTGATGCTTTTAAAATGGCTTTTCCTTAAATCCTTTAATACTGTAAATGGGATTAGTTTGGGCTTTATTTATTTATTTAGGGTGCCCAAAGCATTTAGAGGAAATCTGCTGAGGTTGGCTTCTTGTGCAGCTGACGGTTTTTCCACTTATTCAGCGCCTTACCTTGCCCTCCTGAAGGAGAGGCTTCAACAAGCCCAGCCAACAGTGGTCCCAGGTTTTGCCAGCTGGCTTGGGCTTCACTTAAATCGACCAGGATCCAAGTGAAATATGGTCACCCACATCTCTCCCAAGTGACTCTTGTGATGCCAATGATAAAAAAATGATACATACCAAATAAGTCAAGGTTGAGTCTCTGTACTCTCCTCTGTGTCCTGTGGTCGGTTGTGCAAGTAGAATAGGGGTGACGAAAGATGGCATCCCATCTGAGGTCAGGGCTTGGCTCCTTCGTGGGTCATAATCTACCAGCAGAGGAGCAGGGCTGAAAAATTCTCCTGCTGCTGTATAGTTTGGATTTCCGGTTTTGCCAGCAACACCAAGGATTTGTGCCTGGCAAAGTTTCCAAAGCAGCAACATAGCACAAAGAATTGCACAAAACACCAATATTTTATACCAGCAATAACCAGACAAGAAGGCAAGGACTCTGTACCAGTCTTCCTGTCCCACATCTTCCAGGGGCATCAGGGGCTTTGATCTAGGATTTCATAATTCTTCTTGGGCAGGTTTTAGTGATTCAGAGACCTGTGTTGCCAGACAGGCACTGTGCTTTCTAGCTAATCCAGAGGCCTCATACTGTCACCCAGTTACAAAGGTTGGTGTTGTGCACCTTTACTATCTTCTGAGCTTGAGAAGGGCTCCTTGGTCTGAAGCCACACAGTCCCTGCCTGACCACGAGCCGTGGTCCCAAATATGGCCCATGGGACTTCTGGTTCAATCAAAGTGAAAGTTGCTTTTGTGAGATGTCTGGGAAACACTACAAGGATTTTTCATGACTTTGAGGCCAAATTAACCATAAGAAAAAACTGCATATTCTGCTGACTCAATCATTCTTTGGAGAGTGACAAAGATATAGGAGGCAGAGTTCAATAATTCACTGAGCTAATCTTTCCAGTTATGCACACAATAATAATGCTAATAGTGTACAGGAAAGACATGATCTAGAAGAGGCCTGGAGAAAGATGCTCCATTCTGAATTCACAAACTGAGTAATGCTCCAGAATGTCTGACACCTTCAGTTTTTCATTTTGTTTTGATAGCAGCAGTGACACAATGGTTTGAGAAGTTGATGTCTAGTCCAGCTAGCTTTTTCAATGGTTGACATGTTATTCCCAACCACACATATTGCCAAAACTGGAAGGAAATTAAAAAACCCCCACATATATTATAAAGAATAAAGTTTTGTTTTGAAACCGGCTTTTTCAGATCCCCTCCCCTCCCCCTCTTGCCTGACCAAAGAAGCAGTGGCTTCCCTCTCCTGACTTCATGACTTCTGGGATCCTGGACTGGAGAATACAAACTCCAAAACTGGATCCTGATTTAGTCACTCACAATTGTAATGTGGCATTAGCAGTTGCTAAGAGCAGGGATGGGGAACTTGGTGCCCTTCAGACATTGTGGAACTCCAACCCCTGCTAGCTCCAGCCAGCATGACCAACAACCAGGTGTGGTGAGAGTTGTAGACCAGCAGTATTTGGAGGTTCCTCATCAGTTCCTCATCTCATCAGAGAGGACAGGGATTGTTCCACTTAGATCAGGAAGGATGGAGGAGAAATGAGCAGTGATGGTTCATCTGGTTAACTGCTATAAACAAATTCAGCAAGTTCTGTTTCCTTTGTGGTTCTCAGCATCTAGGAAGAGAGAAGTAGCGAGTGTTTTCTCTCCAAGTGGGATGTGCTTTCCTGTATCTTGCCACTGCCGCCCAGTGTCATGCTCTTTTTTGAGTTGATGTTGATTGTTCCTGATCTTTGTCCTTCTAGAGGGAAATGCCTATCGAACTTTGAGATACTGTCAACTGTCATAAAATTCATTGACTTGCACATGTCATTGATGGGGGGAAACCGATTAGGTCATCCAGCTCATCCTTGGCCAATGCAAGATTGCTCCCCATAGCATATTTCCTGTGGTGTTTTGCCCTATCTGGACTAGCTGATGGCACTCCTGGGAAGCCTAGTGGCTGTTGTACTGCTCACAGGGCCATATTCACCATATTCCTCTGTGAACTATGACCCAGAAACAATCAAAATCATGACTAATTAGTGATGCAGGCAATGAAGATGGCCTTGGTATCTCATCTCCAAGAGGCATGAATGAATCCTGGCACAGCAGGGGGAAATATCCACCAGCAGTATCCAGAAGGACAGGATGACTGAACAGACTTATCTTGCTATTTCTGAACCGGCAGGCACTCCTTGCCAAGGAGATGAACATCAATGACTAAATCTATTAGTTCAATATAACCACAATTGTCTATTCAAGTTAAGAAAACTTCTGGGAAAATTTTGAGATAACAGAACTCAACACCCCCCGTTATCTAACATGCAACTCATTGAACTGTTGCATCTGTTGCTGAAAATATTGTTATGGGTAAAACCACACACAGCATACGCACCATTGTTTCTATGGCACCCCATAGGTTTTCTGGGCACTGTAGATTCCCATTCCCCCTCCCACCCAGCTGTCAGCTTTTTCCACTCTCAACATGCGCTTGAGTTCTTCTTACAAGACAGTTTTGGGGTTCCTTCCTACTTTTAGAGGTTTCCCCCTAAATATATTTTTTTACTTTTGCATACCTCAGCATTCCCTCACGTCTGCCAGTACCTTTGGTATGGGGGTGCTGCTATGCTGTCTACATAAGAGTGGGCACTCTCTACTGAAGCTTAGAAAAAGAATATGACAGCCCTCTCCTTTGGCATGACCAGCCCACAGGGGAAGGCTCTGCTCTCTGTCCCAGGATGGAAAGGGGCTTGGCTGGTGGGTGTGCTGGAGAAGCCCTTCTTTATATGGGTATCTGTACTCCACAGCACCTTGATCTGGGAGATTTCTGACTGGTTGGATGGATGGATGGATGGCTGCCTCCCTGCTCCACTTAGATAACAGGCAAAGACTTTTATTGTGGTGGATTTATGTTTTGTGTAAAATTCTTTTTAACGATCAGCTGTTTTATTGTGTGCATGTATGTTTGTTCGCTTGTTTAATGACTTTATTGTTATGCAGAAAAGAACAATGGCATTACAGAAGTGAAAATAAAATGTACAGTTGAACATTAACATTGAAATGAGTATCCAGCTGGGTATAAAACCCTCCCCCATTATCCATTCATATGCTTTATAATACATGCATTTTTATCAAAAAATGCATTAGTTCATACACCATTATACTATCTTTGGTAGCTGCAATGATTTCCACAATGGAAGAGTTCTTGCACTAGCAGATGGGTGAGAGCCAGCGTGGTGTAGTGGTTAAGAGTTCAGTCTCATAATCTGGTGAACCAAGTTCACGTCTCTGCTCCTCCACCTGCAGCTGCTGGGTGACCTTGGGCCAGTCACACTTCTTTGAAGTCTCTCAGCCCCACTCACCACACAGAGTGTTTGTTGTGGGGAGGAAGGGAAAGGAGAATGTTACCGCTTTGAGACTCCTTCGGGTAGTGATAAAGCAGGATATCAAATCCAAACTCCTCCTCTTCTTTTAAAGTTGAGCAGCAGAGAGCTCTAACACTACACTTGCTTTAGTGCAAACGCATTGCGCTACAGATCATGAAATCTCTTGTGCAAGAGCAGCATCCCGCTTATGCATTCTCTTGGGCACCAATGTTCCACTAGTACAAAACTTTAACTTAGCTCTACACTGATACAATCTACATTTTTTTGCCAAGATAAACAAGGTTAGCAGTTCCAAGTTGTCACTTCAGACAAGCACTTTTAAGGTAATTCAGATGGTACCACTTTTTGGAGAACTGTGGATTTTATGTCCAGATATATGTGAGCATTCAGGGTTTCTGGCCAAAGCCCTTGTGTAACTTGACAAGTTGTCTAGAACATGTGAAAGATGTCAGCATTCACGGGTTTGACACTCATTGTGTGAGTGTATGCATTTGTGGTTTGTTTGTTTTTTAAAAAATGTGTTTTTACATTTTTATGTTGATCGTAATACAACTGCCTTGCATGTTAACTGTCAGTGATGGAAAAGTAAGAGACATATATGGGGATAAGAAACCCAGAATTAATAAAAGAAGATGGTATAAACCCCAGAAAATAGGTGTGTCTTCCCAACATAAAGTTATATTATATAGCAAATAAGTTAAGATATATTATAGACGGGATAACAGAACAAGGAGAGTTAGAATGGTTAGAGAGTGGTACACAGGAAATGAGAGAGAGGTTAGTGAATATATTTTTTATCAAACCAAATAGGCAATTGTGGCAGAATATTGAAAATCCGTTATTAAGAAGCATCATTGAAAAATGAGTGAAATATAAAGGAAAATTGATACCAGTAAATTCCCCACTAACTCCGGTGGTGATTTAAAGAAGGAAATTGAAAAAGAAGCAAAAGAGAAGAAAATACTTAAAAAAGGATTGGGTGGAGAAAATAAGAAGCAAAGAACAAGGAAGAGAAGCTCTAACAGGAAGTGAAATAACTTGGTTTAACTGCATACAACTGGAGCCACAGACAATGAAGTGGTTAAGGGAAAACAAGAAATGCAAAGAGTATACAAAATTTGAAAAAAATGATTATAAAAAGGGGAGCTGAAGAAAATATAGTTATAAAAGGGGAAACCAGTGAAATTTATAAAATATTAGTAGAAATGGAGGGTCAACAAGATCAGTTAAAAGAGGTATAGGAAAAGGAGACAGCAGGGCAGATAAAGCTGGGGGGAAATATGGGAGAAACACACTCTGAAAATGTTGTCTAACAGGATAAAAGAACATTACTACAAGTTAGGATGAAAATGGTACTTAACACCAGTAAGACTAAATCAAATAAACAAGGAGGTGATGCCAGGAAACTGGAACTTATGTTCACATGTGTAAATACAGTGGTACCTCGGGTTACAGACGCTTCAGGTTACAGACTCCGCTAACCCAGAAATAGTACCTCGGGTTAAGAACTTTGCTTCAGGATGAGAACAGAAATTGTGCAGCAGTGGCGCAGCGGCAGCAGCAGGAGGCCCCATTAGCGAAAGTGGTGTTTCAGGTTAATAACAGTTTCAGGTTAAGAACGGACCTCCGGAACAAATTAAGTTCTTAACCCGAGGTACCACTGTACATACAAACTTTTTGGGAAAGGGTTTTTAAGGAGATAACAAAAACCACTGAGTTAAAGCTGAGCAAAAGTACAGAGGTAGCATTGTGATCAATTTATGATGGGGTGGAAGGTTCACAGGCTATAAAGGATTTGCTCACAAATTTATTGACAGCTGAGGAAGTGGATAATTTATTATAGCTAGGAAGTGGAAGGGGCAAGGTGAACAGAGAATGAAAGAATGGTATAAAGAGGTGTGGGATATAGTTATTAATGGTAAATTAACATGTACTGTTAAGGTAAGACGGGGAATATGCAGGAGAAATGATTTTGAGGAGATATGGAAGGTATTTCTAGAATTTGTAGTTAAAATGGAAAGGGGTCAGACCTTCGCAAGAGGTGTTGAATTTTTGGGAGGTTGGATAGTTATAATGGAATGGTCTCAGGGATGCACATTTTTATTTCTAGTTATTTATTTATTTATTTGTTTAAATAAATACATAAAAAGAAAAGCAAAATATAACTATTATAAGGAAAGAAAACAAACAAATACAAATATGGAAATAATTGTACTATAGAAAGGACTGGTTTGTTGTAATGGTTAAGTAACAGCTTGGACCTGCGCAAGTCCTTTGATTTCAGGTGCCTCCTCTGCCTAGATGGGGCTGCAAGAGAGATTTTCAGCTCCTGGCTCTTCTCTCCATTTTGCAAACTCTGCAGACCTATATTCTCAGACATGCTGCGCCTTCGTCCAGCTTGGCAAAGATGGAAAACCGAGAATCTATGATACAGGACAAAGAAGCAATTTCTCAAAGGGTGATAGATTGCATGGAAGCTCATGAAATATAGATGGATTGTCAAATTTAACTCACGTCAGAAGTATTTACCTTCCATTAACTATCATAAATGATGCAGTAATTTTGTTTTAAATAACTTTTTGCAATGCGGACCTGAAGAATACCATGAATTGAGAGTCCCACCCTTCACTTCTTATTTGTGCTTTGGGTCTCAAGAGCCACACAGCCATACCAGAGAGCAGCTGTGGGGAATCTTTGGCCCTCCAGATGTTGCTCAACTGCAGCTCAAATCATCCCTGCCCATGGACCAGGCTTGCTGAGGCTGCTGGGATTTGTAGTTCAGCCCAATTTGGAGGGCCAATGGTCACACCTGCTATAGAGGGAAAGTTCAGAAGAATGTAACTCAGGAGCAAAGACCCAGAAGCAGGGCTTAAGAGCAACAGCACTCTGCTGCCTGTAATTCAGAGGGGCATATTTGCTCCTGGTAGCACAGTATATGGGACGCAGGTGGCGCTGTGGGTAAAGCCTAGGACTTGCCGATCGCATGGTCGGCGGTTCGAATCCCCGCAGCGGGGTGCGCTCCCGTCGTTTGGTCCCAGTGCCTGCCAACCTAGCAGTTCGAAAGCACCCCGGGTGCAAGTAGATAAATAGGGACCGCTTACCAGCGGGAAGGTAAACGGCGTTCTGTGTGCTGCGCTGGCTCGCCAGATGCAGCTTCGTCACGCTGGCCACGTGACCCGGACAGCGCTGGCTCCCGGCCTATAGAGTGAGATGAGCGCACAACCCTAGAGTCTGGCAAGACTGGCCTGTACGGGCAGGGGTACATTTACCTTTTTTTTAGCACAGTATATAGCAAGCATCATAGCTGCTGATAGGCGTCTCCTCTGTTAATTTGTCTAATTCCTTTCCTATATTTGAGTAGAAACTGTGCTCTACAGGGAGCAGTCAGGAGCATCTCTGAGCATTCAGGAAAGAGGAAGAAGCCTTCTGATCTGCTCTGGCGTTTCCTTCTTGCTTCCTGAGTTCACCCCCCCCCCCCCCGCAATCTCTACTTGCAAAGTCGCCTTTTTGCTCCTGCTGCAGATGAGTGGGTGTTTTGGGGGCAAAAAAAAAGAGGCTTGGGTGGGGGTCTGGTCTGGTTGGTGGATTAAACCATTTACCTCAGAATTTGCCCTTTGGAAAAGATCCTCAGTTGTCTAACCGGATCTACTAACAGAAGTGTGGTTCCTCTTGCTTGCCTCACAGTCTTCATTCAGACATTGCAGTGACAGTCATGGCGGGCTGGAAAAGGTTTGGGGCAGGTGCTGGGCATGTGGTGCTTAAGGGGGTGGACAAACTTGGGAGAATTACAATGACAGTATCTATTAGTAATCCACATAATACCAGATCATTCCTTCCTGTGCTTAACAAAGCTTCAGAGCAGTAACCCTGATATTAACTTAATGAGTACATAGCAAATCATTTAGTTTGTTTAAGAATAACAGAGTGCCTTGTTCAAAGGGGGCTTCCAGAGGGGGGCAGAATCCATTGGTGCTGTTTGAAAAGAACCCTTCAGAGGTTTGCTCAAAGGAATCAAGTTGATATTTGCTCTAAATATAGATATTTTGGAACTTCTGTGGTTCTGCTGGAAGACCCCCTTGGGGTGTCTTTGTTACACCCAGTTTGAGTTGTTGCATGTTAATTAAAAGGCGAGTGTTAAATTCTAAACTGTAACATCCTTTCTTCAAATTGTGAAATTATCACCAGGGTTTAAAAGGCGTTAAATAAAAAGAAAGTAACATAGATTCAAAAAGAGTCAGAAATGTTGACTTTGGCCAGGCACTAGTCAGATGTTACATGAAGGAAAATTTAATTTATAGAGAGTAAAGCAGACAACATTTCAGCATCGACTGTGGTGGAGGGAAAGTGGTACAAAGTGGGTGGGGCCAAACCACACATATACCCCATTCTCTCTCTCTCTCTCTCTCTCTCTCTCGCACACATTCTCCCCCTTTCCCATTTGCCTTCCTTGCTGAAGCTAATGAACAGAGAGGACATGCACCAGGCTGGCTATGTGTGAATAGTGTTCTCTCTACCTGTGTGGCCAGTTTGCTGCAGGTGGGAGGCAGTGGGTGTGGCCTAGGAGAAAGTGGTCTTTGGGAGAGTGCTTGAAGCAAATATTTTCAAAGCACATTTCTTCTCCAGAGTTGCTGAAAATGAGAACAATGAACATTTTTTATAATATAATACTAGTAAGAGACTTACACAGGGGTAAAACCAGTGCCATTCAATAAAAGTGAGCAATGGTATTTAAGGGTGAGAAATATTGTTGGAACAAGGATAGTGTTGTGCAAAATGAACCCTCAGCTGTGTAGCCAAAGCAGAATCTGTCAGAGAGTTGATGGGATGCTTGATTATATAAAAACATGCCTTTCATGTTGGCTCTTATTGGGCCTTGGTGGCATGTATGGATGGTACGGTTGAGCCTTCTGAGCCTTCTGCTCTGCTCTGAGACTTGTTCCCCTTCCCTTTCCCTGTTCTCCTGTCAGTTCCTTCCAGGTGTGGGGACTTGGGGGCTCCACCCTTCATTAGCTTCCCAGCTGTTCAGCCCCAGCAGGTGAGCTCCTGTGACTCTGTCTTGCGCTCTGCTGTGACTTGGCCAGAGGCTGCTTGGCTTTCTTCAGTGCCACTGGCCCTGTCACATCTGATTAAAAAGCTCTAATGGGAGAGGAAGCCATTGAAAGCATATTTGTAGAATGCTTTTTGCTCTGTTATGTGAAGCAAATGCCTTGGGGTTTTTTTTTGGGGGGGGGGGGTTGGCAGACTATCGACAGACTGCCTGACTCCTGTCTTTGCTCTGTGCTGGGGCACCTACTTGTTTCCCCCTTTCCTCATCCTCCACACTTCCGGTCTCCAGTACATCCCAGCTCTTCCCCTCCTCTGGGGTGTATCCGGTTGTCCACCACCAAGATCCTGGCTCTAAATCTTCTCCTGTGCTTTCCTGAAGGGCTCTTGGTCAGGTGGTTATCATAGAATCATAGAATCATAGAGTTGGAAGAGACCACAAGGGCCATCGAGTCCAACCCCCTGCCAAGCAGGAAACACCATCAGAGCACTCCTGACATATGGTTGTCAAGCCTCTGCTTAAAGACCTCCAAAGAAGGAGGCTCCACCACACTCCTTGGCAGCAAATTCCACTGTCGGACAGCTCTTACTGTCAGGAAGTTCTTCCTAATGTTTAGGTGGAATCTTCTTTCTTGTAGTTTGTATCCATTGCTCCGTGTCCGCTTCTCTGGAGCAGCAGAAAACAACCTTTCTCCCTCCTCTATGTGACATCCTTTTATATATTTGAACATGGCTATCATATCACCCCTTAACCTCCTCTTCTCCAGGCTAAACATGCCCAGCTCCCTTAGCCGATCCTCATAAGGCATTGTTTCCAGGCCTTTGACCATTTTGGTTGCCCTCCTCTGTACACGTTCTAGTTTGTCAGTGTCCTTCTTGAACTGTGGTGCCCAGAACTGGACACAGTACTCCAGGTGAGGTCTGACCAGAGCAGAATACAGTGGCACTATAACTTCCCTTGATCTAGATGCTATACTCCTATTGATGCAGCCCAGAATTGCATTGGCTTTTTTAGCTGCCGCGTCACACTGTTGGCTCATGTTAAGTTTGTGGTCAACCAAGACTCCTAGATCCTTTTCACATGTACTGCTCTCAAGCCAGGTGTCACCCATCTTGTATTTGTGCCTCTCATTTTTTTTGCCCAAGTGCAATACTTTACATTTCTCCCTGTTAAAATTCATCTTGTTTGTTTTGGCCCAGTTCTCTAATCTGTCAAGGTCGTTTTGAAGTGTGATCCTGTCTTCTGGGGTGTTAGCCACCCCTCCCAGTTTGGTGTCATCTGCAAATTTGATCAGGATGCCCTTGAGTCCATCATCCAAGTCGTTGATAAAGATGTTGAATAAGACCGGGCCCAATACAGAACCCTGTGGCACCCCACTAGTCACTCTTCTCCAGGATGAAGAGGAACCATTGATGAGCACCCTTTGGGTCCGGTCAGTCAGCCAGTTACAAATCCACTGAGTGGTAGCATAGTCAAGACCGCATTTTACCAGCTTCTTTACAAGAATATCATGGGGCACCTTGTCAAATGCCTTGCTGAAATCAAGGTAGACTACATCCACTGCGTTCCCTTCATCTACCAGGCTTGTAATTCTGTCAAAAAATGAGATCAGGTTAGTCTGACATGACTTATTTTTCAGAAATCCATGCTGACTATTGGTGATCACAGCATTCCTTTCTAGGTGCTCACAGATTGTTTGCTTAATGATCTGCTCCAGAATCTTCCCTGGTATTGATGTTAGACTGACTGGGCGGTAATTATTTGGGTCCTCTCTTTTCCCCTTTTTGAAAATAGGGACAACATTTGCCCTCCTCCAGTCTGCCGGGACTTCGCCTGTTCTCCAGGAATTCTCAAAGATGATTGCCAGTGGTTCTGAGATCACATCTGCCAGTTCTTTTAATACTCTTGCATGCAGTTCATCTGGCCCTGGAGACTTGAATACATCTAAACTAGCCAAGTATTCTTGTACTATCTCCTTAGTTATTCTGGGCTGTGTTTCCTCTGCTGAATCATTTCCTCCAAATTCTTCAGGTCGGGCATTGTTTTCTTTATCGGAGAAGACTGAGGCAAAGAAGGCATTGAGGAGTTCAGCCCTTTCTGTGTCCCCTGTTTGCATTTCACCATCTTCTCCTCTGAGTGACCCCACTGTTTCTTTGTTCTTCCTTTTGCTACGAACATACCCATAGAAGCCTTTTTTGTTGCTTTTAACCTCTCTAGCAAGCCTGAGTTCATTCTGTGCTTTAGCTTTTCTGACTTTGTGTCTACACGTGCTGGCTATTTGTTTGAATTCCTCTTTGGTGGTTTCCCCCCTTTTCCATTTTTTGTACACATCCTTTTTTAATCTTAACTCAGTTAAAAGTTCTTTAGATAGCCACCCTGGCTTCTTTAGGCACCTTCCATGTTTCCGTCTCATTGGTATTGCCTGAAGTTGTGCTTTTACTATCTCCCTCTTAACAAACTCCCAGCCATCATGAACTCCCTTTCCTTTTAGTATTACTGTCCATGGGATCTCACCCAGCACTTCCCTAAGTTTTATGAAGTCGGCTTTCTTAAAGTCAAGAAATTGAGTCCTAGTATGCTTGGCTGCTCCTTTCCGTTGTATAGTAAACTTCAGAAGAGCATGATCACTTGCGCCTAATGATCCTTCCACTTCTACCCCATTAACCAGGTCATCGACATTGGTTAGGACCAGATCTAAAATGGCTGTTCCTCTTGTTGCTTCTCCCACTTTCTGGACCATGAAGTTGTCTGCAAGGCCAGTGAGGAATCTGTTTGACCTTATGCTCTTGGCTGAGTTTGACATCCAAACACTCAACAGGTTCCCAACACTCCTCCTCATCCAGCCAGTCCCTGACCTCGCTGTCTCAAGGCAATTTACACATAAGAACATTTTTTAAAAAAACCCCAGCCAATATATTTAAAATAAGATTCAAACCCTAACAAGTGGACACTCATTTATCCATCTGGGAAAGCCTATTGAAACAAAATGCATCTTCAGCCTTTTCCAGAAAGTGCAGATAGTGAGCACTTCTCGTATCTCAAAAGGGATGCTATTCCACAGAACAGGGACAGCCACACTAAAAACCCTGCTCCAGGATACTGTGGAGTGGACTTCTGAGATCTTTGGAACTTGTAGGAAAGACTCTCTTGCAGAGCACAGTGATCTACTGGGTGCATAGAAGATAGGATCAGCTCAAGAAACAAGTACTTACAACCTGTCCAGGGGGTCCCACTGCCTTTCTGCTTCTTTCACCTCACTGTCAGAGCCACCTTTGCAGAACTTCACATGGAGGTGGGGGCTAGAATTGGATGGCTCCGCCTGTCATTGTCTCTCTGCCTTCCACCATACCAGCTGTCCCTGCTCCCTGCAAGACTTCGAACCCTGGTTCTAAAGCAGGCTTTGCTTTCAGATGGTTGGTGGTAGGGGTGGTGCCTGAAAAGTTCTCAAGAGACTCCATGGCATTTTGAAGTTCTTTGTGGCCTTGTTTCTTGAGCTGAACAGAGCCATAAAATGAGATACCAAAATTATTAACTGATTGGCAGTGATTGGGTTCCCCTCTTGCCCCCTGCTTTGGTTTTCACTGTAGTTCCACACAACTTGGTGTTTGGCCAGCAGCTAATTATTTCACTAATTTGGGAGAGCACTTTGATTACCAGTGGGTATATTGATTAAAGAAGCGTGCTGAGAGAAAGAGAGACTGCTGTTCAAAGGATGGGCTTTTTTGGCATTCCCTGAAAAAGGAACACCACAAAAATGCAATGAAGATCAGCTTGAGCCGTTCATTCCAAGAACAGGGAGAAGGATGTTGGGCTCAGTCGCGCTGAGGGAGCTTAGCTTGCTCATTGAAACTGTAGGACTTAAAAAACAAAAAACCTCACTCATTTAACTGGTGTCACATCAAAATGAGCATCCTGTCAGTGCAACCGTTTCTGCTTGCTGAATGAAATGACTTCCCCTCTCCCTGCCGGCTGTTGGAGGTGGGAGACAGAGCTACTTCACTGAATCTAGCCCTTTGGCCACATTTCAGACATCACATTTCTCAATCCTCCAAACCACCCTTTTCAACCAGGTGACCTCCTAATGTTTCAAGTGTACAGCTTCCATTGTCCTCAGCCAGTACGGGAATTGCAGTCCAAAATGTTTGAAGGGCACCTGTTAAGGACTCGTGGACGGTTAAGTCCAGTCAAAGACGACTATGGGGTGCAGTGCTCATCTCCGCTTTCAGGCCGAGGGAGCCGGTGTTTGTCCGCAGACAGCTCTCTGGGTCATGTGGCCAGCATGACTAAACCACTTCTGGTGCAACGGGACACCATGACAAGTGCTAGAGCACACAGAAATGCAGTTTACTTTCCTGCCACAGGGGTATGCTCATGGGGCTATGCTTTCGAACTAGGTTGGCGGAAGCTGGGACAGAGCAACGGGAGTTCACCCCATGGCGCAGATTTGAATGACTGACCTTCTGATCGACAAGCTCAAGAGGCTCAGTGGTTTAGACCACAGCGCCACCCGCGTCCCTGGTACCTGGTAGCAGAAGGCTTCTCCAGACCACACACCATGCTTCTGTGCTCCCCTCTCACAAGTAGCATAATACTTTACTTCCTAGTTTGACCAAACTCTTATGACTGAATTGTCAAACTATGATTTGAATGAGCTCTTCAAACCAGGATTGCAGGTCAGAGCTTGCAATGATATTTCAAGTTTGGCGCAAATATGGTGCATTCAAGCCAGGAAGTAATAATATGTTTCAAGCCTTGTGCACAAGGAGAGGAGAAATCACAGGACTTGTCCCTGATCCCTCAAAGCACAGTTTGTGGGGAATTTGACCTATGGTATCTGAATGTAGCCTTTGGCCTGGCCCTGACTATTTTGCAGTGATGTTTCTAGTCCCAGTTTCTGCTTTAGCCAGCCATTTACAGCCAGCCAAGGAGGTTTAAAATGAGTCCATAGTTTGATCACACCCCAGATGTTGTTGGATTCTCATCATCGCTGGCCACTGTCCATAGGCTCAAAGGCAAGACACAAAACAACTAAAGATAGGCTTTAAAACAAAACAAATAAATACCTAAGGCAGAGACATAAATAAAACAAAACCAAGAAGCAGACTAATCACAGCAGAGCAGGTGGAGCAAAACAAAGAAGAGGTAGAGCTGCATGGATCCCCAGGAGACCTGTGGCTTCTCATGGTTAGCACAAGGCCACGGGCAGAAGCCTCTGCCTGGAGGAGATGTTGCAGCTCCAGGTCCAGGCAGGCAGCTGTTGAAGCTGTAAGCTTGGGTCATGATGAAGCGGCAGCAGGAAGTGTAGCAGGGACAAAATCCTGTTCCATTGACCAAGAAAGGAACTATTACCAAGCTGCCAAGCTTTACAAAATGTTGCTCCTGCTCAGGGTGCTAGGAAGCCAGCCAGCTATGCCCACCTCCAGGATCAGAGCTGCCAACTTACGCCAAGGATTGAAGGGGCCGGCATGGCGCATGAGATGTCAGGAGGAGGCTGAACGCGGTGCGGCTTCCATAGCCGGAAGCTCCTCTCTCGCGCTCGGCCTCTTTCCATGACAGGTGGAGGAGCCGCCAGCCACTGAAGTCATGCTCCACCCTCAGCTCCACCCTCAGCATCCTCTGCCCCCTCAACATTGGGAGCCCCCAGCCCTCTCCCAATGGATGTTGTGGGGGCCCAAAACAGCTCGGCTGCCACAAGCTGGCGGCCCTGTCTGGGATATGCTGTTCTGTGCTCCCAGTTCCCATGTTGCTTTTCCAATGGACACTCATCATTCTGCGGCTGCTGAGTATGCTCAGTCCTCATTGGACTATTTGGTGGAGGTGGCAGGGGAGTGCCTCCTTAGGTGGTCTTTGCAGAACATGATTCTCTCTTCTTGCCCAGTTTAAACATCACAACAACCTCCTGAGGTCTCCCTGAGCTTGCTGGTACCTTCCCCTTGTTTCTCACTAGGCCTGTTTGGCTCAGTTTCCACCAACACCTCTCCCCACACCCCAGATCTGCCATGAGAGGGAATGACTTGGCCACTGCTGAAGCCTCCTGAGGGCTACTGCCACTGGTCTGGTGCTGCACTTCCGTAATTCCCTTCTGGCCCTGAAGAGGGTGCTCTGAGACTTGTTTGTGCCACTTCAGCTTTTCCGGATCACATAACATAAGACTTTAAAAAAGGCTGTTCTGCAATAATAGAGTTGGAAAGGGACCTCATCTAGTCCAGCCGCCTGCCAGTGCAAGAAGCGCACTGTTACAGCATCCCTGAGAGGCAGCATTGCTTGGAAACCTGCCGTGAAAGAGAGTCTGCCACCTGCCGTGGGAATATCTCCCACCATTGAAGAGTGTCTACTGTCAGGATGCGCTTTCTAAATCCATTTTTTGTAATTTGAGCCTGTTGGGTCAGGTTCTACCGTCAGAAACAAGAGAAAGCAAATTTGCTCCATCATCTATGTGGTAGCCCTTCGAATATTTGAAGAGAGCTATCAATCATATCACCTCTTAATCGTATATAATAATGATGGGCCCCATTAACTATGAACCCCCAAAATTGGGATCCTCTCCAAACCTGTGCAAAAGTTTTGCAGTTGTTTTGCAAAGTTTTGCAGTGAAAGCCCCACATTTTGTAGCACCCCAAAAGCTGAGCCATAACTGCTTAAACCTAGGGTCATAGGTATCACCCCAAAACCCAACATTGTCTGATTCACTCCGAATCAATGCCAAAGTTTGGCAACAGTTTTGCAGCATTTTGCAGTGAAAACCCCACATTTTGTAGTACTCCACCAACTGAGTTTAAAGCACACAGAATATGCCCCAAAGAGCCCTTCAGGATTGCCTTCAGAGTAGTCAGACATAGGATTTCATTATGATATGTCAAGACATAACTCTGCCCCTTTGGAAACAGAACTTGCAAGTCAATAATTTCATATATGGAGTTGTTTTTTCAAAGTCCCTTTTTATAGCATTAAAACAAAAAGCTGTTTCTTGCTATTCCAGTTCCAGTGCCAACATTTTACAATTGTTTGCAGTGTTTTGTAGTGTAAAATCATTTTTGCAGCGTCCCTTGAACTATGACCTACTCAGGGTATGGTCTTTCTGGTCTCTTCAAATCCAGTCTTGTCCAATTGCCTCCAAAGCTATTGTTTTTTAGGCATCATCTCCCATGGAGTTATTTCTTAATATGTGTTTTTATGTAAGATAAGATGTTGGATTCAACTTGATAATAAAAATATAGATTGTAATAGTAATAATGTTTTGCTGAAACTTTAAAAACTCTTCAAGAAGGAAAGGTACAGAAAGAAATATACACACATCAATGTAAGCATGTACAGAAGTATTAGATGCAGATATCCACATACACAAGTCAATTTTTGATAAAAGTATTTTCAGCAGTTAAAGTTTGATTCAAAAGGACTTGGAACGAATTGCAGAAGCATAATGTGTGATGAGTGAATGAAAATAGAACAGTCTGTAGACTGTATGAGCATATTTTTAAATCTTTAAGATTAAAGCAGCATTTATAAATTGTAACGTGTGGTAAAATTGAGTCTTCAGGAAGACAGCAATTCAGAACTTCTATGGTTTCCTTACCGGAGTTACCTCCCCAATTCTCTCCTCACCCATATTGCAAATTAGGGGTGTAAGAACATGGTCCTATTGAACAATGGCTAGAACTGGCCTGTCCCATTGAACATAATGAACAATCATAGAAATTGCACTAGAAGGGGTCAAACTTTTTGTTACTACTTCATTTACCTCAACTCTGCATCTTGTTACAGTGGAGTTTTTGTTTTATTTTGCATTAATTATGCCTATTTTAACAATGCAGAACAATGAATTTTGACTGAGGCATAATAAATTGAGCAAGCTGAACTGAGGCTACCACAAGTATAACAATACTTCTAATGAAAACCCTCTTTTCATCCATGTTTTAGCTTCTTATCCTGATGGATTAAATTAAAGGCCTCTCTCAGCAACCAGCACAGCAATAAATTTTACACCATTCTTTGTGCTTGACTACTTTTTTTAGATGGCAAAAAGCCTATGTAAGTAGTTAAGCGCATTTGATCGATAGGGGAATCCGGGTGTTTTGATCTCAGCGGATGGCTTCATCGATTTAACTCAGCTCAACATAAATGCCCAGATCTTGGCTAAGGCTTTGGCGGTGGTGAGCAGCAAACCATGTGTCTCAAAACCTGGAAAATCTACAACCTGCCAAGCTGAACACAGACTGTAGCCACGTACAGCTTGATTTTGTGTGTGTGTTTAATTTTCATTTATCCAAGAGTAAAACAATACAATGTCTGTGAGCAATACCTGCCACTGCAGTTGGGTGAAAGAGCCTTAGGGGGTGTGGGAGCTGGGCAGAAGAACTCACATCCAGCTCCTCCTCTTCCTAGGCCCCTGCTGGGTCATCACTTACAGGTGGACTCCTGGCAATAGAGACTGCTCACTTGGCTGTCAAAGAGAGAGAATCAGGGCTCAGTCAGAGGAGTTGGGCTGGGGGGAGGCTAAAGTCAAGACTTCATGAGACACGCCACCTTCTTGCACATTCTTCCAGGCCCTTAGTTGTAGCAGGGTTCTCAATAGGGCATCTTGGGTCTTTCTTGGAGATCTTCCTGGGGTCTGGGTGAAGTGGGAAGTCTATGTGAGAAACCGTTTTTGAGAAACAGTCTACACCTATTCAGCAATGGCAATCGTTCCTCTGGTGGGGTCTCGTTGAATTCTGATCAGCAGTTCCTTTCCCTTGATATGAGACAATTCTTTGTTGGCCAAATAACATTTTGTTTTCAACACTACATTTTTTGCTTTAATTATTAGAGAATTTTGTGTGTGTGTTTCACAAGTGACTGCAGAACGATACTGTATGACTTGTATGAACCCTTTGGAAGCAAGACTTCTCTTCTCAAGGGGGACATTTTCTTTTCGTTCTTTTAAAAACAGCCTTCCAAGCACAATTTCAAAGGATCTCCCTGTCTTCCATGTATATGTAATAAGGCTCCAGATTTTAATCCACGTCAAATTTCTGAGGAAATTATTTCAATGTTCCTGATCTTTAGAGTATAGAACATGGAGGTGACCTCCTCTGAACTGATTAGGACAAGCCTGTCCAGCTTTTGATTAATGGGGAGGGAGAATTCAGTTCGTTCCACATTTCATACTGGAACAATACATGAACAGAAAGGCAGCTATACTTTGAAATTCACACTTCTCTGGTTTTTCATAGAATCATAGAATCGTAGAGTCAGAAGGGTCCCCAAGGGTTATTTCATCCAACCCCCTGCAATGGTGGTTCCATTTGATTTGATGGGTGAATTTGCCAATTTTGGTTACTCCTAATTTCTTATTATTTCCATTCTTAGGTTGTTTACCTTATTTCTGGATCAGTTTTTGATTATGATTATGATTTTAAAAATCTGTAGAACTCATCAGTGTGCACACATTTCTATACACACATTTCTATACACATTTCAATTTCATTTAATGCATATTTGTATATCATATTCATTAATATCTGCATCAGAGTCTGAACTGCTCCTGTCATGGGTTCCTCCTGCTCACTAAACTCTGTTGTCCCTTCGGTATTCAGCACCTCCTCCCAATTGTCTCCCTCTGACCTCTCCTCACCAAACCCCTGGCTCGGAGCCTTCCTCCTCTGGAGGTTCCCTTGGGGGTTCCCCAGCTGGTGCCCCCAGCACTCAAGCACATGAGCACATGCAGCCATTCCAGCAGTAAAATGACAAGCCCAGCTTGGATTCATGTCTTTGGCTGTCTGGCTTGCAGTTTGATAAGAAAGATCATAATTTCTGTCATCCTCTCATGCAGGAAAAGAAGACGATGGCTCTGGCACACGCACAAATGACCAAGAAAGCACAAAACACACCAAATTGAGCTCTGTCATTCCCCATCTTTTGTTCTTCACACCAGTCACACGTCTGTGTTCTGTGATTTTCTTCCAGCCACCTTAACATATAAACATCTGCTTAGCTGCAAACCACCTGCTATTTCTGTAATGATGGGGTTGAAGTCTGCATGCAGCACAAATAATGGTAATTATTATATAGCTTTCCTGGGAAGAGTAATTTCATTCTTGCTTTGGGGTGACTTTTTGTGGAAAGGGATTTGGCATAGGAGTCTCCTTTAATTCCAAGTATACTAAGCCATTCTTAATTTTACAGCCGGTGTTGTTTAAAATTAAACATGTTTAAAGGCTTCGTAATGTATTAATAAAACATGTCCTGAATCTTATTCCAGATACTTAGACTGGAGACAGATGTAATTCAGAGGCTGCAGAAGAGCCCCCAATACTTGTGTGACACAAATGCACTCTTATGGCTCGGACTGGGCTCAGTGACACCCTTTTTTCTAGCTGGACCTTGCACCAGTCATACTGCAGAGGAGCCAGGGTGGTGTAGTGGTTAGAGTGTCAGATCAGGACATGGGAGACCAAGATTCAAATCCCCATTGAGCTCCCTGGGTGACCGTGGGTCAGTCGCTGCCTCTCAGCCTCACCTACCTCAGAGGGTTGTTGTGGGGAGGAGGAAAACTATGTGCTCCACCTTGAGGGATGCAAATGCAATCAATAATAAATTAATGAACTATCTCACCCTCCTCTAAGCAGCTCAGGGCGGTGCCTGCTCTCCTTCCCTCTCACCAGTTTTATCAGCACAACAGCTCTGCAAGACAACTTTCCCTTTCTCAGTTCAAGGCTCCTCATGCTATTGATTGACTGGCTTTTGTATGTCAGAAAGCCCCTCAACCCAATTTCAAAGTACTAAAGAGAAAAAGAGAGGAGGGGTGCACCTGTTCATGCACCTGTGTGAAGGAGGGGAAGCCTTGAAACAGTAAAGAAGCTAACTTTTAATCAGATAATCCTGCCATCTAATTTTGTGTACGGTGTATTGGAAAAAGTAATCGTGAATCAAAGAGTCTTCTTTTTGTCCCTTTCCCAGTCCTTCGTTCTCACTTTCGACACCAGAGCAAGGCACATGGGTTGGTGCAGGAACAAGGATGCACCTCGTAGCACTGTCCCCTCCCCAAACCCTCCCCTGCCTCCTACGTGCGTCTCTCTCTGGCCTCAGAAAGTCATCTTGGTTCTCTTCTGGGTGAAGGAGCAGCTCAGCTTCCAGCCTGCAATCTTCCAGCCCGTGGAGATTCTTCACAAGATGACACATTAGATTTTGTTTCAAAGGAGGTCTGGAGCTTTTGAAATGATCCTAGAGCACTTCTCAGCTTCCTTCTCCTTCTGAAGTTAAAAAAAAGTGACACACTGCATGCAATAGTCTTTGGCATTCTAAATTTGGTTTCTGTAAAGTCTGGTGATGCATCAGGAGAATGGCTGAAGCTCATTGGCAAGGCAGGTACTTTGCATGCTGGAGCATCCCAGGTCCAGCTGTTGGCATTTCCAGTTGAAAGGAAGAGGTAGCAGGTGGTGGAAACAGAATTCCTGCCTGAGATCCCACAAAGCTGCTGCCTGTAGAGGAGATGGACCAATGCTTCATAGGAGAAAGCAGTGCTTTTTTTCTAGAAAAAAGAGGCGCTGGAACTCGCCATGAGCACCTCCCTCGTTCTCTTGGAATGGCAACGTTGCCCACCTGAGAGGCGCCGCAACTGAGTTCCAGCTGGAAAAAAGCCCTGGGAGAGACTGTAATTCAATTAATGCTTTATATGCAGAAGGACCCAAGTTCAATCCCTAGTAGCATCTTTGGGCAAAAGGATTCCAGGCAGCAGAGGCTTGACAACCATATGTCAGGAGTGCTCTGATGGTGTTTCCTGCTTGGCAGGGGGTTGGACTCGATGACCCTTGTGGTCTCTTCCAACTCTATGATTCTATGATTCTATGATTCTAGAAACAATGAGGAAGGGACCTCTGCCCACTATTTTCAGAGCCTTTTATTATTTTCTTTATTTCAGGTGTTGCTCTTCCAGCTCCCCTAATCCACCACGAATGGCCTTGCTGGCTGAGGCCAAAGCATTTGGAGGTCATCACATTGGCTGACCTGGAACAGAACTAGATGGGAATGTATTATTAATAATCATCATCATATTTATTTAATTTAATATATTTATCACCTGTCTTTCTCCCAAGTTGGGCTTCAAGGTGGCTTACAGTGTTTCAAAACATCAATTATGAAGTACAGAATAATAAAAACAATCTGGTTAAAAACAGTAATTAAAATACATCACAACATATCTAAAGAAAGCAGTTGAAATTTAAACTGCCCTGACAGCAGCAAAGTGGAGCTAATGCTTCACTTTATCCTAATAACGCTCTTAAAGGCTCATTTTCTGAATGCCTCAGCGATGCTCCTGTTTGATCACCTTCCATCCTTGTGCTGTCATTTATTTTCAGCTGAAGTGATGCGACCAACAAAGCTGACAATTTGTTATTATTATTTATTTTAAAGATGTGTACCCCAGTTCCCCCTCTACAAAGGAGTCGCAAAGAGAATCAAAGAAGCACCAACATAAATGCACAGATATTCTGACCTTTAAAACACAGATAAACTACAGATTGCAATAAAAACACAAAAGAGCAGCACTAAACCATCACTGCATGAAGGAGCAGCAGAATTGAAAGCATGGCTTACCGTGCATGAGCTCCAACTTGGGCCTGCTTTGCTCCAGTGCTGTTTTTCTAGAAAAAGAGGTGCCAGAACTCACCATGAACGCCTTTCTTGTGCTTTTAGAATGGACCCCACCTGAGAGGCTCCAAAGCTGAGTCCCAGGGGATTCCGACTGAAAAAAGCCCTGCTTTGCTCCTCCTTGAAATAGTGTTACACCTGAACCAATGCAGCTAGTAGGTGGGGTGCCCCTGAAGTGGCACCCCAGTCTTTTCTGTGAACCGCCCTGAGGCCTCCAGGTATAGGGCAGTATATAAATTCAAATACTACTACTAATAATAATAATAGGTGCCCCACCTGCCCTCCCGCCTCTGCCAGCAATGGAAAATGGGATGCACCGCCCCTGACCTGAACCAGGGACCGAGGTTTGCTTCCCTCTCGACATTTGGTAGGCAAAGCTTGCTCTTGGCTTACTGCAGGTGGTTTGTTTGGAGCAAAATAAGCCATTACCCCTGGCTCAGAGTTCATGCTGAGCCGGGGAGCAGGAGCAGGGAAGGTAGCTTCGAAAAGCATGACCAACTGTCAACAATGGCTTGCCATACTGTGCAAACTGGGGGAAGGGGGGCTGAATTTGCAAACGGGTCTTTGCCGTTCTTTTTTTCTGGGAGTACTCAAGGGTACACAGTACTGGCAATTTCCCCCCCAAATGTAAAATAATAATAATAATAATAATAATAATAATAATAATTTATTATTTATACCCTGCCCATCTGGCTGGGTTTCCCCAGCCACTCTGGGCAGCTTCCAACAGAATATTAAAATTCAATAGTTTATTAAACATTAAAAGCTTCCCTAAAGAGGGCTGCCTTCAGATGTCTTCTAAAAGTTTGGTAGTTATTTTTCCCTTTAACATCTGGTAGGAGGGTGTTCCACAGGGAGGGCACCACTACCGAGAAGGCCATCTGTCTGGTTCCCTGTAACTTGGCTTCTCGCAGTGAGGGAACCGCCAGAAGGCCCTCGGCGCTGGACCTCAGTGTCCGGGCTGAACGATGGGGGTGGAGATGCTCCTTCAGGTCTACTGGGCTGAGGCCGTTTAGGGCTTTAAAGGTCAATACCAACACTTTGAATTGTGCTTGGAAACCTACTGCAACAACTTCATGGTAAGTACCGGTACCTCTTTTTCTTTTTAAAAAAGTGCTGGTCATTGGTCATTGGTAACAGTTTTTTATCAGATTCCCCCCATAAAGGGTGTTTTCAGATTAAATTAGAGGGTGCCAGGATAGGGGCCTGTTATTTTGATGCCAGCAGTGTCATCATGAGGACACTGGGGGAAAACCTTGCTTGCCCAAGAGGCAGCGATCCCCTGGAAGCACCCAGGCTTGGTCCCAAGACTTGAGCAATGGAGGTAATGTGGTGATTGGCAGGGAGGAGGAACAGAAGCCACCGTGAAATGGCAAGATGGGGGCCATTAAAATGCTAATGCTACTTTTGTCTTAGTAACTAGTATGAAGTTGGCTGTATAAAAAGCAACCACGGGTAAGAAGCATTTAATATGATCCCTGCTAAAGGGTGTAAATCCCTCAGCGCTGTCCTCCTAGCTCATAAAACCCGGGAGAGTTTAGACCACTTGAGACTTACAGCTGTTATATTATATTGAAATTTGTGAAGGATGATAAAGGGGGATTTGCTGCGGCACAGATCCTCACCCTCTTTGCAAATGTGACACGAGGGATAAATGTAGGCAAGAACCCTGTCAGAAGAAATTATCTGGTGTCTAGCCCTGAAATTGCAGTGGCCTTCACCTTTTAAAGATGTGCTGGAGCAGGCAGGCACATCACATTTCAAGGAGCTTTTCTGCAAAGGACATTTTGGGGAAAATCCTCCAGATGGCAGAATTTCTGCTTAAATAAATCAGACGTGGCGGAAAGAGGCAGAGTCACTTTTCCACATTCCCACACAGAGGATTATCATTGTTATAATGACTGGTGCTTTGAAGTTTTTCCTTCCAAACGGACTGTTGAAATAGAGGCTCTATGGAAGAGCTTTAACACGGTTAATGCCTCTGATATTCAGGGATCATGAAGAGATCCCTGCAAAATCTCACAGCCCTGGCTTTCTACCTTTCTTTCTGTAACTATAATTTAGAGTATTACAGACTAGCAATAGAGAAGGAATTAATGTATATGGCAGGTCACACACCAACATTTCATAACTTTGCCACAGTCAGAATGTATTGCCCAACTTTCACACATTTATGCAGATGTTATTTTATTATTTAGTTAGATATATCTATACATTGCAATGGATCAAGGCTTCTGGGAAGGGAACCATAGAACATGAAGAAAATTACTTTCCATTAATAATCATATAATCAGATTTAATTTCCTATATGTCAAATTCAAATACACAAAACTGTCTTTACCAAATCTCAAAATTTAGCTTTCATGGTGTGTTTTGCTGCTTTTATTTTTCTACATTAACTGCTCTATTATTTGGAAATACAGCCTCTGTACTGCTCCTGTGTTTTGCAACTGAGCTATTTCCTGTTCGTTGGATGTACACAGCTTGAAATAATAATAATAATAATAATAATAATAATAATAATAATAATAATAATAATAATATTCTGCTCATCTGACTGGGTTGCCCCAGCCACTCTGGGTGGTTCTCAAAAGAATATTAAAAGTATTAGAAATGCAATAAAAATCATAGTTTGTTTATTTATTAACAATATTTAAATACAGGTATTCATTTTAACTCCTGCCCACCTAGCAGTTCGAAAGCACATCAAAGTGCAAGTAGATAAATAGGTACCGCTCCGGCGGGAAGGTAAACGGCGTTTCCGTGCGCTGCTCTGGTTCCCCAGAAGCGGCTTAGTCATGCTGGCCACATGACCCGGAAGCTGTACGCTGGCTCCCTTGGCCAATAAAGCAAGATGAGCGCTGCAACCCCAGAGTCAGTCACGACTGGACCTGATGGTCAGGGGTCCCTTTACCTTTACCTATTCATTTTAAAAAATCAGAGTTGTTTACATGTGTACACAATGACACAATAAAAAACACAGAGAAAAAACTCAAACTCAGACCTCAACAATTGTGAAGATATGCCTGCCTAAACCTGATGGAATAGAAGTTTCCAGGAGGCATTTAATAGTTGGCACAGAAAGCAGTGGTGGAACTTCATGCTCCAGCACCGGGGGGGGGGGGTGCAGAGCAGGTAGGGGCAGGGCTGGTGTGCGTCCTGGGGGCACGGCGCCCAGCGTGGGTGGGGGGGCAGCCGCGATGGCAGCCCACTGGGATCGCACTGCCAAGGGTGGTGCACTCCCCCCGCACTCTTCTTCCTCCGCAGTGACAGAAAGTGTCTGCTGAAACTCTAGTGGCAGAGCGTTCCACAAGACTGGGGTGATGACACAAAAGGCTTGGTTCCTTGATGACAAATGAACCTCACTAACTTGGGGAATGACCAGTGGTGTTCCTGCAGATGATCTCAGCAATTGTGCTGGGATATAAGGGTTCAGGGGATCCTGAGGTACCCTGGACCTAAGTTGTTCAGGGCTTTGTAAATATATTCAAGGACCCTGAATATACAGTATAATATTGTTAATAAATTTTGTGGGCTTCCAAAGGATGTTTAGAGCTTGAAATCAATATTTGTAGTCCCACAGGCAACAAACCTCCCATTTGTGACCCTCTCCATCTCGCACCAGCTTGTATGTCTGAAGACTACTGCCATACTGACAGCCACAGAGAGATTTGCCACAAGTCCCGCTGCAGTGATAAGAATCCCAACATGTTATCCCCCTGCCCCCTGCAAACAGTCAGCAGAATAATTTGTGGGAGGTGAATGATTTAGATGTGTGCCATTTCTGTCTGTAAGAAATGAGGGTGGGGGGAGAGGCAACCTTGAGGGGAATGAGGAAGGTGTAGGCCCAGATCCCTGTCCCATCCAAATGCACTCCTTGCTCTTCCTGCTAGAGAGTCCGTGTGTGTCATTTGCAGCAGCAAGGGGCCCTAGCTAGGCCACTGGAGCTGCAGGCAAACAGGCACCTCAGTGACAAGGCACAGCGGGGCAATGCTGTCCCAGCACCCCAGAGGCTGGCACTGAGATTTGCTGACTGCATGGTGACCGGCACTCCCCTGTGATTGCTGCATCGGCTGTGACATGACAAATCAGGTGAATAGTGAGATGGGAAGTCAGGCATGCAATCAGGGAAGGGAGGGGGAGAGAAGCTGATCTGTGTCCTTGCCATGTCTCCTTTTGCTTCACACCCGTTGAGCAGATGCAGAGCACTCAGGGAAGGCCAAGCTGCCTAGTTATTACAGGCTGCACCCTAAACCCCGGCAACTCTAAACCCTTGAAAAGAATAGCCACCTCTCTCACACCTCTGTGTATGCCGGACAGCCAGAGCAGAGAAAGAGGTTGCAATTCTCTTCCTCCTTACCTGGGAATAAGTCCTGTAGAACTGTGCTTGGCCACTGTGAGAACAAATGCTGGCCTAGATGGACCATTGGCCTGATCCAGCAGGTTCTTCTCATGTTCTTACTAGAATTCAGCAGGATCCACTTCTGTGCAGACATATATAGAGCATAGGAGCCAACTCCTAGGGACCAAGGTCCCTTCGCCCCCCCCCCCCATAAAATATTTGCTCCCGCGGCAGGGAGCACCACCCTTTCCTGCATGCCCAGCAACCACAGCTAATGGCCTGAAGGGGTGGGCCCTTTTTAGGTATCCAGCTACCCTTGGTCAGCCTTCCCAAACCTTGAGCCACAGATGTTGTTGAACTGCAGCCCCCATCACCCCCCGAGCATTGGCCATGCTGGCCAGGAGTGGTGGGGTTCTCTGAGGAAGCCCTTAAGTTGTGGAACTCCCACCCCATAGAGGAGCGTCTGGTACCTTCATTGCACAGATTTTGGCACAGATTACACCTGAGATGTATGTTTTCACAACCCATCTTATTTCTGCAATTCTCAACTGTTTTTAATACTGTATTTTAATTGTTGTGACCCATCTTGGACTCTTAGGGTTAAAGGAGGACAATAATAATACAGTCTAGCTGCATCTAAGGACCTCAGCTGCATCCTCAGTAAACCCAAGTTAACCATGTCCAATAATTTCCAGTGTCTGCTCTAAGTAGCATTTAGTAGGTATAGCCTAAGTTTTGGGAAGACTGTTTAAAAGAAATGAGAACTAGCACAGCCTAAAACATCCTGCAGGTTCAAGCGTGGAGGTGCTGAACTGGGACTTCCCCAGATTTTGAAATTGGGGGCACCTGGATGCACCCCTAAGGACTGGACTGCAACATAACAATGGATCCACGTCATCTCAAGGGCTGTCACATGGGAGAGGGAACAAGCTTGTTTTCTCCTGCTCTGGAAGGTAGGACTTGAATCAATGGCTTCAGGTTATAAGAAAAGAGATTCTAACTCAACATCAGGAAAAGCTTTCTGACAGTAAGAGCTGTTCAACAGTGGAAGAGTCTCCCTCAGAAAGTGGTGGACTCTCCTTCTTTGGAGGTTTTAAAGCAGAGTTTGGATGACCTCTGTCTTGGATGCTTTAGCTGAGATTCCTGCATTGCAGGGGGTTGGACTAGATGACCATTGAGGTCTCTTCCAACTCTATGATTTTATGATTCTCTAAAGCAGCCCCCGAGTCTCTCTCAGTAAGAGACTTGCTTGTGGATTGCTGCTCCCTAAGCTTTCCAAAGATGAATAAGGTGGTTTCAGCTCAGTCTCTCCTTTCTGATGTGGGCTTTCCCCCTCTTTCCTTCTCGTTTATTTCTGCTGATCCAAGAAGAAGCTCATTCCCTCTTCACCTATTTTAATTGTCTGGGACGGCTGCCATCTGCCATCTAGCTCACAGCCACCACCTCCCTAATTGGACCACCCAAATGGCAGAGGCCAGTCTCCCTAATCGCCACAGAGGCAGCCTTTGAACACCTGATCAGCTTAAACCTCCCTAGCAGCTTGGTTGGTATTTGCTCTGGGTTTTGTATTTGTAGCAAATAAAAGAGGCAATTGATGCCTAGTCACATATAAAAAGGTAATGCAGTTGCCTCCTGCCTCCCTCAAGAAACAGTTCCAGAAACATATCTCTGTGGATACGTTGGATGACAAAATGCTGGATTTCTGTAGAAGCCAAGGACTGTAACAAATTTTAATTATTAGAAGCCTTTTTCTTCCCACTAGTTTTTACCCCACCACACACATCCTTTCCAAAATTAGTTATGGATCTAATTTTATTCATCAACCTTCTCTTACATTTCTGTTTATCGTTGTTGTTTTATAAAAATCTTACTAAATTTCTTGTTCTCAAGTATAAAGAAAAAGCTGAGAAAAGGTAGAGATGGGCATAGGGAAAAAGTTAAGTGTATCCACCACCCCACTAATGCTTCCCCCCCTAAAAGTTGCTCTCCCTGCTGCCGCTTTGCAGAGTAAACATGGAGTAGTATGCAACTAAGTTTTACTCAGGGCGGAGCAGCTGAAATCAATGAACATGATTAAGTTGGGTCCATTAATTTCAACAGGTCTACTATGAGTAAAATTTAGTTTAATTGTGTTCAGACACCTCAGACCATTGTTTGCCACCCAAAGTACAAGATCAGCCTCTAGTTTCATGTATCTTAGCTATAGAGATGCTGAAGTTGCAAGATCTTGCACCAAGCAAGGGGTTAGGTTAGGTTTCCTCTAGATTTCCCTTCCAACATTCTGTTATTTACACAGTTCTGTGCATCCTGTAAGCCCGGCTTCTGCGTTCATAGCTAAATGTTCATCAAGAGCTATTTAGAGAATTTTCACTTCATGCTGTGCTGATCCAGTGAACTGAATGCAGTCCCTTGGGGTCAGCACGGAAGAAGAACTTCCAGCTCCTCTCCACCTGCTGAACATATTTATAAAATTCTCAGAAGGGGGGGGGGGCGTTTTCCACATTTTCAGACAGCAGTTTCCAAATGCTCTTCCTTTCCATGGAGCCCATGAAGCATTTCCAAATGGAAACTGTTGTTGACCCTAATGAAACTACTGGGTTGTCAGCACATTAAAACTGATTAAGATCAATCTAACATACTCTGGATAAATCGTATCCTTCTAACATGTGAGAGCAAACACATTTTGGCCCAGGGGGGCATGTGACCCTGTGCCAGCTAGTTTTAACAACTGACATACAAACAACTGCTGAAATTAGCATTTTGATGAAAATATCGACCAGCTATGAATAGCATCAAGTATGATACCTAATGTGTGAAAACACTGCACAGTCCAACCTTCTTGGGCAACTAAATACTTTACCAAAAGTTTGGCTATTGAGATATTGATTAGAGTGACATGATTCTCTTTGTTCATTTACTTAAAATCCTGCACCATGCAGATGGTGTGGACATTTAAAGGGAGCATTTTCAAAGCTGTACATACTTTATTAGCTGGTGTTGCTTGTATAATGGAAGCCAGGATGGCACAGTGGTTAGGATACTGGACTTACAGTGCAGTCTTGTACGTGTCTAACTCAACTGAAAGCTCAACTGAGTTCCTGGGTAAAGGATTGAAACCTTAGACCAGGAAGAACCAAGTTCAAATCCCCCCCCCCACAAGCTCAGTGGACCAGTCACCATCTCTTAGCCTAACTTACCTTTGATCTTTAACAGAACACTGTGAAGATAAAAGGGGTAAAACATGGTTATTAGCGGGTGGTTCAGGATCTTTTGCAACAGGTAGTTAATTAATGGCCTTGATGTCTGGTGGTTACACGGTCCTGCGTACAAACACACAGAGACACATTTTGCTGATACCCTTGCAATCAAATATGTCAAGTTGCAGGAATGAGTTTGGGTTCTTGGCTTGTTTCGTGCCTCACTTGAAGTTAGAAGGGAGGGAGGAGCAAAGTGTATTTCTGCATAAAACCACAGTTTATTTTAATGCTGAATGTGAACTGGGCCACTGTGGTGTATCAGTGTTCCAGTTTTAATGTTTGCTTTCATTTGACAAAAAATTTACTTGTAAGTTTTCCTGGGAGCATGTTGAAGAGTAAAGCATGTACAAACAAATACATGAAAAGCATGGCACGGTCACAAATGGGAGCACTACTCGGAGGAGCTGGAGTGAGTGCCGGTTACAAGGCTGGGTTCAACTGCACCTGAAAGAGATTTTAAAGGTACTATGTGTCACTTAAAACAAATAAAACCCAAAGCGCCCAATTGATTCCAGGTTTGTAATCTATATCAAGAAAATATAACCAAGATTCCGCCTGCAGAAAATGGGTGAAAACGCTGACAAAAAAACAGGCAAATATTTGGAAAGCCGAGAAGTATCAAGGAGTGGCAGAGCAGCACAGGAAAACATGGCCTTGTGTATTTTAGCAAAGTGCCAAGTGGTTTGGAAAAGATTCAAGAATTGTGATTTGGTCTCGGGTGGGGGAGGCCTGTGAATGCAGATCTGTTTCAGCGTCAACAGGAACGGGCTTGGCCTTTGCTAACAGAAGAAGTGCAGCTGATCAGGTCATTGTTTCTTCCAGGGGACAAAAACCAATCAAACGCTTTGCAATCAACACGCTTGCCATCATTCTGACACAAGGATAAAGGCAGCACTTTGGAGCGCCTGTAATCAGCAAGGCAGCACAACGAAATCTACAGAGGGGGCAGAGGCCCCCGTGTATTTTGGATCACAAATGACTAGTCTATAACTAAAGCTGAAAACAGGACCACCAGTCTCTGCTTATTATTATTTTGCTCCAGAAGCAGTTTAGACATGCTGGCCACATGACTTGGAAGCTGTTTGCAGACAAATGCCTGCTCCCTTGGCCTGAAGCAAGATGAGCGCCACACCCCATAGTCGCCTTTGACTGGACTTAACTGCCCAGCACATTGAACTGGGCCTGGGAACTACCATATTTTTAGCTCTATAGGACACACTTTTCCCCCTCAAAAAATGAAGGGGAAATGTGTGTGTGTCCTGTGGAGTGAATGCAGGGGGGGAGGCAGGCAGGAAAAGCCCCCAAAAGCCGCACACAAGCTCCACTCGGCTCTTGCGGGCTTTTCCTCAGGAGGGAGAAGGGACTGACGTGGCCAGTCAGTCCCTTCTCCCTCCTCGTAGAAAAGCCCACAGGAGCCACACGCTCCTTAAAGGATGCGCGGCTCCTGTGGGCTTTTGCAGGAGGTGGGGGTATTGCCATACTTGCGCGCAGCCTCTCCCTGCCAGAGAGGTTATGCAGGGCTAAAGAAGCCATAACCCCGTTCAGCCTCTCCCAGATGTGTCCCGCTCGCTGGCTTGGCTTCTTTGCTATTTGGGGCTGGGGGGGGGGGGGACCCGGGCTTCCCCGGCAGCCCCAAGAAGCTCACGGAGCAGCGGAAGGCTGCGCACCTTTCTGCTGCTCCCCTATCTGCTCTTTGGGGCTGGCAGTGGGCTTCCCCCCGCCAGCCCCAAAGAGCAGGTCAAAAGGAACTTGAAGCCTCCAGAGTGCAGCGGGAACTCCTGCAGCACTCCGGAGGCTTCGGGTTGCCTTCACTGAAGCCTGGAGAGTGAGAGGGGTCAGTGCGCAGCGACCCCTCTCGTTCTCCAGGCTTCCAAGGTAACTCCCCCCCTTGTTCCCCCCCCCTTGCTTGAACGGCACCTTGTTTTAGAGGGGGAGAACAAGGGGGGGGAATTCTCCCCCTCTCTGTGCAGCGCCTCCTGCCGCTTCGCTGAAGGGGCGCTGGGCAGAGAGGGGGAGATTTTTTTTTTCTTGTTCTCCCCCTCTAAAACAAGGTGCGTTCTATGGTTGGGTGCGTCCTATAGAACAAAAAATACGGTACTTAGTAGCCAGTGCGGTCAAGCCAAGATCGGTGCTGTGTGCTCAGACTGCCTTGCCCCACTGAGCAACCTGGCTGCTGAATTCTGCCCCAACTGCGGCTTCCAAACCGCCTTCAAAGGCAGCCCCACGTCTAACACATTGCAGTAATAATAACACATTGTATTGCCTTGCTTGGCATTGTCAAGACTTGATCTCTCCCCACCACTCACTTTGGTTAATATGACCAGGGTGGCAATATGTCCTGCGTGCAGAGGACTGTCCCCTATTTGAAGAGCTGAATGGTCTGAAGACAAAGAGTCATCAGAGGTAAGAGCAGGGCGCTTGGAAGTTCCTCACTAACACCAAGCTCCTGGATGGCAGGCTGGAGGGCACAGAGGTCGCCTGCTCAGTCTTTCCCACTATGGTGAGATGTATGCAAAATTTATGCCCACATTTTTTTGGGGGGTGACATATTTCCCCCTTTTTGGCAGTGTGTGAGTGACCAACCTAAATATGACATTGAACCAGGTGCACCTTTGGTGTGATCCAGCTGGGCTCCTCTTACGCAATATATTCAGTGTCAACAGTATGCAGAACAAACACACACAGCCGCTCCCTAGACAGCTTGCAGTCCACACTGAAAGGGCAAAAGAAGGAGGCAGGGTGGCGACAGGTCAAGACTACCTGAGAAGGTTGGGTGTGAGCATGAGGGATAAATGCTGCAGTGCTAGAAAAGTGAAGCTGGAGTGATTCTGAAAAGGCTTGACTAAGAATGTTGTTGTTGTTTAGTTGTTTAGTCATGTCCACCTCTTTGTGACCCCATGGATCAGAGCACGCCAGGCACTCCTGTCTTCCACTGCCTCCTGCAGTTTGGTCAAACTTATGCTGGTAGCTTCAAGAACACTGTCCAACCATCTCGTCCTCTGTCGCCCCCTTCTCCTTGTGCCCTCCATCTTTCCCAACATCCAAGGAGTCTTCTCTTCTCATGAGGTGGCCAAAGTATTGGAGCCTCAGCTTCAGGATCTGTCCTTCCAGTGAGCACTCAGGGCTGATTTCCTTAAGAATGGACGCGTTTGATCTTCTTGCAGTCCATGGGACTCTCCAGAGTCTCCTCCAGCACCATAATTGACAAGCATCCATTCTTTGGCGATCAGCCTTCTTTATGGTCCAGCTTTCACTTCCATACATCACTACTGGGAAAACCATAGCTTTAACTATATGGACCTTTGTTGGCAAGGTGAGGTCTCTACTTTTTAAGATGCTGTCTAGGTTTGTCATTGCTTTTCTAAGGTCTTCATAATGCATTTCAAAGCACCCCCTGTTAAGAACATCAGAAGAGCTTGCTGGATCAGGCCAAAGTTCCATCTAGTCCAGCATCCTGTTCTCACAGTGGCCAGGCAGAGCATAGCCATTGTGGCTTGTAGCCATCGCGTGAACTTTCCTCTATTTTATTTGTTTTTAATATTGTGTCTTAAAATTGCTGAAACCCACCCTGGGACCTCAGGTGAAGAGCAGGTAGGAAATCAAATTGAACAATAATAGTAACAACAATGCTAATGCTAATACTACTAACGAAAATATCCATGGTCACCCTCCTATCTTAGGTTGTTTCGTTATAATCAATTACATGGGCAATGGGGCGCTTCAACCTGGCCACGCTCCCTGCCGCGCACACTTGCCCCTGGAAGGGGGCCCTGGTGTTCCATTGCTGAGTGCTCCCTCGCACTTGCTGCAGAGGTTCTGCGTAGTGGAACAGGACTGAACAAGGATCGATAAAGAAATACAGCCCAAGTCTCTGCGGCATGCGCTGGGGCAATTTGTTACGGGAGCTGTTCTGCCCTGTTTACACAGGAGGAGGCTCGATCTGACAGGTTTTGCCATTCAGCAGCTTCAGAAGAAATGTATATAAATCTTCAGCTGCTTTGGCTACATATTCCGGCTTTGGAGTGTGTAGAGCTCTCTTCATACAAATTACATTGCTAGATGAATATAAATAAGAAAAACGTCCAAGTGGCATGCCTTGAGTGCTATTGATTAAAAACAGGATCAAATGTCGAGAAATAAAATACTGTTAAGCTGCAAATAATTCCAGCTATTACCTTACCAGGAAGTATCTTATACCCAGGTAGAGGTTACATGGCATTTTAAAAACAAATTATAGCAAAAGACAAAGGTGAACATAACCCTTGACACCTTTATAAATTAATATGAATAATGCTTAATGTTTTCCCTCAGTAAAGTTTACAGCAACCCTGCTGAAGTAAGCCTCTTAGTTTAAATTAAGCGTGGGTTTTAATTAGTAAATACAGAGGGAAACTTTCAGGATTTTCATGCTGTTGCTGTATATTTGTTTTTGACTAAATAAAAAAATGTTCTACTCTATTTATTAGCAGCTCTCTCTTGTTCACACCTGAAGAGTTTGCTCTCAACACCAGGTTATGTTTATATATAATAGTATTGAATTTGTTTGGGTGTTTGCATTTCAAAATTTTGGACCAAACTATGACAATTAAATTTCACTTCCCTTGTAAGAGATCTTAGGAGAGATTTGGAGACCTGGCCAAAGGCCAATATGTCATGGACAGGCAGGGTGTTGGCTGTAAGTGGTGGTGTAGTCAAAATTCATCTTTTTGTTCCAAGTTCTGCCTATTTGCATCCCCTTAGAGCTTTTGAACAAATGTCAAAATATTATTGTGAATTTTGTCCATCAAGGCAAAAGTCCCAAACTGAGATTTTGCCATCTTAGCTTTGTCCTTTTCCATCTCTGGAACCTCCTGCTTTTATTTTTTTAACAAATGAGTCTGATGTGAGCCAAGCCATTCAAGCAGTGCTGATTCCTTTCCTTCTAAATGGGTACGGAATGGAATGGCCGATCCAAAGTTGGAGTCATCATACAATGTTAGAGAGAGAGTGTGTGTGCAGGCACACACACACACACACACAGAGAGAGAGAGAGAGAGAGAGAATTCTGCAGAGCATCTGATTCCTCGGGCTGCCCTTCTCATTCCACCTGGAGCAGCAATAACTCCAATCCAAGAGTGAAATCACACTCAATGCACTTGTTGCCTCTGCTGCTTAATGGGATGCGTGTTTCTTGAATATGAGCCCAGCGAGAGCAGTAAATAACTGCTGGAATGGCTTTGGAGGATGGCTCATTTGAGGGCAATCGGGCTGAGTAAGGTGTCCGGCAGCTGTAGAGGAAACACTCCAAGAAACGTGTTGCGTAGCAGCAGCAAAGGCAACAAGAGCAGGAAGTGAGAGGGCAACCCTGGGTTGGCGGGCAGTATTAAGAGGATTGCCCCAGGTGGGACAGTTCATGTTCTCTTGGTCACAGAAGAGGATGACCCCCAAGACCAGAGCAGCCTAATCTGCACTGAGGAAAGCAAGTGCTGTGTGGCTCTTGTTATGTAAGGCTTGGTTTCCAGACGCTTGATCATCTTGGTTGCCCTTCTCTGCACACGTTCTGGCTTGTCAATATCCTTCTTAAATTGTGGTGCCCACAGTTGGACACAGTATTCCAGGTGTGGTCTGACCAAGGCAGAAGAGAGTGGGACTATTACTTCTCTTGATCTGGACACTACACTTCTGCGGATGCAGCCTTGAATCGCATTCCTTATTATTATTATTATTATTATTATTATTATTATTATTATTATTATTGCTGTTGCATCACATTGTTGATTCATGTTCAGCTTGTGGTCCACCAAGGCCCCTAGATACTTGTGCATCTGATTCTTCCTGTCTAAGTATAGAACCTGACATTTGTCCCTACTGAAATTCATCTTGTTAGTTTGGGCCTCCAAACTCTTAAGATCTTCTTGAATCCTGATTCTGTCTTCTGTTGCATTAGCTACCCCTCCAAGTGTGATGTCATCTGCAAATGTGATGAGCATCCCCTCAATTCCTTCATCCAAGTCATTTATAAAGACACTGAACAACGACGGACCCAGGATAGAACTGTGCAACTGCACTTGCCAATTTTTTCCAGGAGTATAAGAAACCATTACTGAGCACTCTTTGTTTTTGTTTTAAATTATTTTTATTAAGATTTTACAGCAAGTTTTAGTATAATCAAAAATTCAAATTATATTTTCCATTTTCAGTTAACCCCCCCTCCCCGACTTCCCCCAACTTCCCTTTCTGGTTTATAGCATATTTATTTCTTCTGCTTATAATTTTATATGCTTTATGTACTAAAATTAAAGTTGTACCTTATCAATCAGTTCTTAACATTTTAACCTCATTTTTATAGTTTATATTTATATTTGTTCATTGTAAGTGTATTACTCGAATCCTGCAAGTGAGTTCATTTCAATGCATTGTTTCTGTATATACTGTACATCATAAAAGATTCCCAATCTTTTTTGAAGTCATTGTTGTCCTTATTTTTGAGTCTCTCAGTTAACTTTGCCATTTCCGCATATTCCATCAACTTTTCTTGCCATTGTTCTTTCGTTGGTATTTCATCGCTTTTCCATCTTTGAGCTAACAGAATTCTGGCTGCTGTTTTCGCATAAATAAATAGATTCTTCTGGTCTTTTAACAAAGGTTATCCTGAACATTTTTTTCATTTTATTATAAATCATATCCCAGTAATTTCTGATTATTTTACAATTCCACCACATATGAAAAAAGGTACCTTCCTTTTCTTTACATTTCCAGCACTTATTGGAACTTGTTCTATACATTTTTGCCATTTTCACCAGTATAATATACCATCTGTACATCATTTTCATGTAATTCTCTTTCAGCAATATACAATCCGTAAATTTTAAATTACTTTATCGTAATCTTTCCCAATCTTCCATTTGTATATTATGTCCTATATCTTGTGCCCATTTAATCATTACTGATTTCACCTCCTCATCTTTTTTCTCCCATTCTAACAATAAGCTGTAAGTTTTCTTTAGTAATTTACTATTCTCTTCTATTATTTCTCTTTGGAATCTAGATATGGTATAACTAAATCCTTTCTTATTATCTTCCTTAAAAATCTCGTTTAATTGTCGATGTTGCAGCCAATCATAGACCGAGTCTTTTATTTCATCATAATCTTTAAGTCTTAATTTCCCTTCTCTGTCTGTCAATAAATCTCTATATGTCGGCCATTTTGCCTCCATATTTGTTCTTTTGGTTGACATTGCCTCTGTTGGGGCCACCCACATGGGGTTTTTTTGATCTAATAGATTTTTATATTTTTCCCATACTTTTATCAATGCTTTCCTAATTATATTATTATGAAATCATTTATGTATCTTCCCTTTGTTATACCATAAATATGCATGCCAACCAAACCTATTATCATGTCCTTCCAGATCTAATAAATCAGTATTTTCTAATTTGATCCAATCCCGGATCCAAGTAATGCAGCTTGCCTCATAATACAATTTTAAATCTGGAAGAGAGAAGCCTCCTCTATCCTTCACATCTGTTAATATTTTATATTTTATTCTTGGGTTCTTCCCTTTCCAGATAAATTTAAATATATCTTTTTGCCATTTCTTAAAGGAAACTGCGTCACCAAACTGTATTGTTTGGAATAAACAACATTTTTGGCAATACATTCATCTTGATTGCTGCAATTCCTCCTATTAAGGGGAGATTCATTCTTCCCCATATTTCTAGTTTCCTTTTTATCTCATTCCAGCATTTTTCATAATTCCTAAATATTTAACTTTTTATGGGTTTCTGTTTCTATAATTTGAGTTTTATCCACTTCTTTCAAATTTTTAACTATTTGGTCTTGTTTTTATTTAGTTTAAATCCTGCAACTTTCCCAAACTCCTAAATTTTTTCTATTACTTTTGGGAGAGAGTCTTTAGGATCTTCTACCATAATTACCAGATCATCTGCATAGGCTTTCAATTTATATGACTTTGGCCCTATTTTTATTCGTTTAATATTTTCATCTGCCCTGATATTTCTCGCCAGGACTTCTAATACCAATATAAATAATAAAGGTGATAACGGACATCCTTGTCTTGTACCTTTTTGTATTCTACATTCCTCTGTTACCACCTGATTAACAATTAATTTTGCTTTTTTGTCTGAATATATGGCTTGAATTCCTTTCTTAAATTTATCTCCAAAATTTATTTCTTGCAGAGTCCCCCCTCCATAAATTCCCAAGACACATTGTCAAAGGCTTTTTCAGCATCTATAAACATCAATAATAATAATAAATTTTATTTATACCCCGCCCTCCCCAGCCAAAGCTGGGCTCAGGGCGGCTAACAACAATAAAAACAATCCAACATTCTAAAAACTTTTCACCATAAAATCAATCAATGCTGCTTGTTTTTCATTTCTCATTTCCAGATACTCTATAATGTCAATAATATTTCTAATATTATCCTTAATTTGTCTGCCTGGGAGGAATCCCACCTGGTTCTGATGTATGTAATCTTTCAATACTGATTTCATTCTGTTGGCCATTATGTATAATGATTTGTAATCATTATTTAATAATGAAATTGGTTTATAATTATTAACTGCTAACACATCGGCCTCTTGTTTTGGAATTGAAGTTATATATGCTTCTTTCCATGTCTCTGGGACTTTCCCTGAAGTTAAGGTTTCATTCATTATCTCCTGTAATGGACTCACCAATTGGTTGTTTAGTTTCTTGCAATATTTTGATGGTAATCCATCTGGTCCTGACGATTTCCCTGTTTTTGCCAACTTAATTGCATCTAATATTTCCTATGGTGTTATATGGGCATTTAAAACTACTAATTTCTCTTCTGTTATCCTTGGCAGGTTACTAGCCTTCAAATATTGGTCTATCTCTTTGCTTTTTTCCTCTTCCTTTCCTAAGTTCCTTCAGGTTGTCTATAATTTTTTCATTTACTTTGATTTTATTTATGATGGTTTTTTGCTCACTTTTATTTAACTGCCATGCTAATAATTTCCCTGGTTTGTTTGCATATTCAAAATGTTTTTGTTTCTTTTTTTTATTTTCCACTCTATTTCTTGATTAATAATCACTGAATATTGTATTTGTAATAGTTTTATTGCTTGTTTTATGGACTCTTTATCTGGTTTATCTATTAACTTTTTCCATTTTTCATTAATGCCTCTAGTATCTCTCTTTTCTCTCTGTTTCCTTCTATGTGTATTTTGTTGAATGAATAGACCTCTCATGACTGCTTTGCTGGCATCCCATACTACCAGTGTTTTGGTACCTTTATTAAGATTTAATTCAAAATAATCTTCCAAGATTTTTTGTGCTATTTCTAAAAAAAATTGATCTTCTCACAAATCCTCATTTAATCTCCACCTGAAGGTGGATTGAATTTCATTTTGCATTTCTAAAAACACAGGGTTATGGTCTGATATTATTCTTGGCACTCCATTCAAATCGCCCATCAAAATCATTTTCTGACCTGCAAAATCCATTAGGTCATACATGTGTGTATATATATATATATATATATATATATATATATATATAAAATAAAATTTCATTTTTTTCCATTTGGGGCATAAATTCCTATCAATTATTTTTTTCCGTCTTGCACCACAATCTGTATTACTATAACTCCCCTTGATCATCCTTTAATATTTGTTTGGGCTCCAATTTTGATTTAATGTAGAAGACCACGCCACGTTTTTATTTATTTATCTGCTATTATAAATTTGATTCCAAACTTTTTGTTACTAAGGACTCTTTGGTGGTTTTTTTGCTATATGTGCTTTTTGGAGACACGCTATGTCTAAATTTTGCTTGAGAAGTATATGATGTATTTTATTTCTTTTTGTTTTACTATTTAAGCCATTTACAGTCCAACATAATAACAGGTTTGCCATTCTGTTTTCTTACTTGTTTTGACCTAAAAGTTGTTTAAGCTTCTCCTTTTTCCTGATTATTTAAAATATCTGTATCCCCACCTGTTGCTCTGCCTTCCCCTCCTTCTGCTCCCCTTGGTAATTTATCTCCCTGTCCTGGTGAGCCCAAAGGGCCCGGTCCTGGAAATGGGTTGTCAAATTCAAAGTCCTTGCCATATTTGCACCAGAATTCCTGTGCTTGGTCTTCATTTGCCAATCTATGTTTTTTACCTTTAAATTTAAAGGAAAGTCCTTCCGGAAATTTCCATCTGAATCTTATGTTGGCTTTATTCAGACCCTTTTTTATAAAGCGAATCTCTGGCATCGTTGCCTTATAGAATCATAGAATCATAGAATCATAGAGTTGGAAGAGACCACAAGGGCCATCGAGTCCAACTCCCTGCCAAGCAGGAAACACCATCAGAGCACTCCTGACATATGGTTGTCAAGCCTCTGCTTAAAGACCTCCAAAGAAGGAGACTCCACCACACTCCTTGGCAGCAAATTCCACTGTCGAACAGCTCTTACTGTCAGGAAGTTCTTCCTAATGTTTAGGTGGAATCTTCTTTCTTGTAGTTTGGATCCATTGCTCCGTGTCCGCTTCTCTGGAGCAGCAGAAAACAACCTTTCTCCCTCCTCTATGTGACATCCTTTTATATATTTGAACATGGCTATCATATCCCCCCTTAACCTCCTCTTCTCCAGGCTAAACATGCCCAGCTCCCTTAGCCGTTCCTCATAAGGCATCGTTTCCAGGCCTTTGACCATTTTGGTTGCCCTCCTCTGGACACGTTCCAGTTTGTCAGTGTCCTTCTTGAACTGTGGTGCCCAGAACTGGACACAGTACTCCAGGTGAGGTCTGACCAGAGCAGAATACAGTGGCACTATAACTTCCCTTGATCTAGATGCTATACTCCTATTGATGCAGCCCAGAATTGCATTGGCTTTTTTAGCTGCCGCGTCACACTGTTGGCTCATGTCAAGTTTGTGGTCAACCAAGACTCCTAGATCCTTTTCACATGTACTGCTCTCAAGCCAGGTGTCACCCATCTTGTATTTGTGCCTCTCATTTTTTTTTGCCCAAGTGCAATACTTTACATTTCTCCCTGTTAAAATTCATCTTGTTTGTTTTGGCCCAGTTCTCTAATCTGTCAAGGTCATTTTGAAGTGTGATCCTGTCCTCTGGGGTGTTAGCCACCCCTCCCAGTTTGGTGTCATCTGCAAATTTGATCAGGATGCCCTTGAGTCCATCATCCAAGTCGTTGATAAAGATGTTGAATAAGACCGGGCCCAAGACAGAACCCTGTGGCACCCCACTAGTCACTCTTCTCCAGGATGAAGAGGAACCATTGATGAGCACCCTTTGGGTCCGGTCAGTCAGCCAGTTATAATTGAAGGGATTTCTTTATACATGGTCACCTGAGTTCTGTCAACCTGGAGACTGCTTTCATAGCTTTTTTGAAGGATCGCACCTTTCTTAGAAGTAAATGTTACCAAACCGTCTCCAGCTTGCTTTGTGTCTCTTGACCTTTTGGAGTGAATTCGGTAACAACTTTCTATTGATTCCTCTAGAAATTCCTGACTCTCCCCCATCCAATCAGCAAGCATCTTGGCTATATATGTTGTCAAATCCTGTCCCCCCTCCTTCTCTGGCATATCTCTTATTCTAAGGACGTTGGATTTTTATCTCATCTCAAGCAGAGCAAGCTGTAAATCAAATTGATCCTGCCTATCCGATAAACCTCTCATGTCTGCCTTTATAATGTCCTGTTCTTCCTGTAACTCTGGGCAGCTTTTTCTGTTTTTTTGAGTTCTGGATTCTAAAGTTTTTACCATTATTTCCATAGTATCTAATTTATCTGTTTTTGCATTCCCCCCCCCCAAATCCCCCCTTATATCTTGCTTACAACTATCCAATTGTAATTGCATTTGAGCCAGCATTTCCTTATGAAAATTTCCCATTATGGATGATACCTCTGAAGCAACACTGCTCTCCGGGACTGAGTCCCTTCGGCCTGCTGGGAAGCAGGCGGAGTGAGTGGGAAAGTTTGTGCATTCAGCATTGCAGCTTTGAGCTGCTGCAATGGGGATTTGAGCACTTTTGCGTTATCAATCACAGCCTTCCCTTTGTTTGGGAATGGGTGCTATTGGGCAGCCTTTGGCCGTTTCCCTTTTGTGCCCATCCCCCCATCATTGCCCTCCCTGTAGGTAAGCAGGAAAGGCTTTATGCCATAGTCAAATTGCTTCTGTTTCAAGCAGGGACTTAAGCAGCAATTGGCGAACTTAGAGTGCAACGTTCTTCATAGAGCAAATTGGAGGGAGCCTTCTTACAATGGCCTGGGTTTATTTAAGTGAATTTTCACCTCCAGATGTGTATATATAAGAGTGTATGTGTGTGTGCATGTGTGTAGTCCAGTACGCCACAAGGTCTGAGGGACGGTGAACTGGCCCCCTGCTAAAAAAGTTTGCTGACCCCTGTTTAAGATCAAGGTCAGTGCTTTTAAATAATCTTCCCCATGCAGTTGGCTGTCTGCCAGAAAAAGGAGGTTGACTCCCTTTTTAGTTTCCGGTTTCGCCAAATTATTTAATTAGAACAAAATAGATTTTAAAAGCAGCTTACTGCCCATCCAGCTCCAAATGTTATTCAGAAAATACTCTGTTTTCAGTGGCAACCTGTGACTTCAGCCGGCGGAGCCGCGTTTTAGCCAGGAGCGCTCTGAGCCGCTTCTCCCTCCCCCTCCCCCTTCAGCTTGGGTTTTGGGGCAAAAAGCAGGAGAACATCACTTCTGCCAGACCTCTGGACACCTCACAGACCTTCGTGAGGCTTTCTGGGGGTGTTCCTAGTCCTGGCACTCTCCCCTCTTGCTCCTGCCAGCTTTGGAAGGATTGCTTTGATCAGAGCGATCCGTTCTGCTCTGCCTTTTTCCGAGCAGCAGAGAACTGAGCACTGTTTGGATTTGGTCAGTCAAAGTTTTGTTTGGGTTGTTTTGCTTTAAACCCTCCCTACAAATAAAAGCTAGCCTATCGGGGAGAAAGAGTGACTAGGTATGAAAGAGTATGTTCCCTACTTTGCTGAAATTTCTGTTGATGCAAGAGAACATTCAAAAAATGGGACAGTCCCACCTCCACCCACATCTTACAGTCCACTTGCGCCAACCAGGCCTGCTGTGTAGAAAACTAAAAGTCCAGTGCTGATTTGGACCAGTAAAAAGAGCTGGCTTGATTCACTGTAAAGAGCAACTACTGGTTAGTTTGACTTTTCCTTCTCTCTCCCTTTCTCCCTCCAAGGTTGCACTTCTCCATGCAACCTCCTCAAAATCCTCTTCAACTCAACCAGCCTAGCCGTTCCTCGTGATCCAAGCTTCTCTCACACACAGATAAGGGCAGTTCATCTTAATCAAATGGCCTGCATGCCATGTTTTATGGTGCCGCACTGCCGTACTCTTATTAAAGCTGTTATTATGCCAGAATAACTGCAACAATAATTTCAAATGACATTAGAGGATAGCCTTCCACCACCATAGCTGGGGACGGGCCACAGCTCAGCGACAGAGCATCTGCCTTGCACGCAGAAGGTCTCTGGTTCAGTCCCTGGCATCCCCAGTTAGGACTGGGAGAGACCCCTGCCTGAAACTCTGAAGAGCTGCTGCCAGTCAGTGTGGTCAATACTAAGTTAGATGGACTAATGGTCTGAGTTGGTATAATGCAACTTCCTATGTTCCTGTGCACATGCATGTAAAGATGCAGCTATAGGTTTTGGTCTGAGCTTGGCACATGGACTCCTCAGGCAGGGTGTCCCTGCCCACCTGGACCCCTCTTAGATTCCTCCCCCCCCCCCAATCAGTGTCAGACAACCCGGTGCCCCCAACATAGCACTGATCTAGAAAATGGTAAGAAATGGATGTGGTGCTGGTGATGCCTGAAGTCCTTTGAGCATGATATATAACTGCCAAGTTTGATTCTTTGACCATATGGGCTGTGGTTTCCTCTTCCCCCTTTGTGTACTAGGTCAGGCAAAAGGAGGGTCTCCTCCAGGATCCCTGCAGGGCAGGCGGTTGGACTAGTTGACTCTTGGGCTCTATGATTCTCAGAGACACTTGCTCTTCCACTTGCTTCATCCATAGCAAGTTTCCTCAGAAACAAACCCTGTCAAGTTCCATAGGATTTATTTTCTAATAGGTATCCAAAAGATTGCAAGTCTAAACTCTAAACTTATGCTATAAAAATAAGAAGAGTCCCACTAGATTTAATTTCATTCCTGTTATTTGTATCCCACTTTTCTTCTCCGTGGAGCTCAATGTGCTATACCGGCTTCTCCCCCTCCTCCTGTAATCCCCACAACAATGAGGATGAGAGGCAATGACTGGCCAAAGTCACCCAGGGAGCTTCATAGCTGAGTGGGGATTTGAACCCTGGTTTCACAGGTCCTAGCCCAGCACTCTAACCACTACACCACACTGGCTCCACACAGCATTAGGCCAAATACCCATCTAGTCAGCATCCTGCTCCTCACAGTGGCCTACCAGGTGCCTCTGGGAGCCGGGCTGAAGCAGCACATGAAGGCAATGGTCCTCACCTCTTGTTGCTGCAACAGAAAGTGCAATCCTCTGCATGCCTTCTCAGAAGTAAGCCCCATTTAGTTCAATGGGACTTACTCCCAGGAAAGTGTGCACAGCCACAGTGCCACTGAACATGTAACAAATCTTTCCAATCAGCTATCTAATACCCTTTTTAAATCCACCCAAGTTAGCAACTATCAACATACCCTGTGTCAGAAAATCCTGTGAATCAATTTTGCACTGTGCTGCTTTCTTTTATCTGTCCCGAGGGTTTTCACATGAGTAGATGAGGGTTCATTGGATCAGCCCTGAGTGCTAGCATTACCTGAGGGAGAGGTAAGGAGAGGGAGAGAAAAGTCTCCCTGCCTGCTTTCTCCACACAGTGCTTTAAATACATGGATGAGGAACAAGTGGACCCCCAGATGTTGCTGGGCTCTGGCTCCCTGGAGCCTCTGCTAGCATGGCTAATCATCACGATTCTGGGAGCTGCAGCCCAACAAAATTGGGGAGTAGTGGGCTCCCCATCCCTGCTCTGCTATGTCTCCAGTCATTTAGGTAAATGGAAAGGCCATAAATGATATCTTTTTCTCTTTTTCATGGATGCTTTTGCTGCGATTCCTGCATTGCAGGGGGTTGGACTAGATGACCCTTGGGACCCTTCCAACTCTACCATTCTGTGATTCTTTATGAAGTGTGCTAGAACACACCCACACCCACACACCAGAGCTGAATCCAGGTGGCCAGACCATTTGTCAGGGTGGTCTTTGGCAGTAGTAGTTTCAGAGGTGAGTGAAGCACACCATGAAGCAGACTTTTGTTCCATCACACATCTCCAGTGAAAACCCTTCCCGGCTGGGCCCACTTCCTCCCACTTAGCCTGTCCATTATTATCCAGCCAAGAGGGACCACAGCTGGCCATAGCTAGAGATCGGTGCATGTATCTTCTCTTTCTACTTTGACTTCCTCCCATTTTACTTCTGTCAACACCAGCAAAAACAATAGCAACCGGAAGCAGCTCCAGACTGACAGGTCTTTGGAAGCCCAGTGAATGAGGCTGCCTTGCTGGGATTTGTATTTTGGACATTGGAGTTGAGAGGAGGAGGATGATAACGACGACGACTTGCATTCCACCCATCAGCCTCGGTTGCCCCAGCCACTCTGGGTGATGCAAGAGTTGGAAGAACTCTGTGGTTCTGATCTGGATCCCTGGTTCTTCTAGAGCAATGGTCAGCAAACTTTTTCAGCAGGGGGCCGGTCTACTGTCCCTCAGACCTTGGGGGGGGGCGGACTATATGGGGGGGGGGATGAACGAATTCCTATGCCCTACAAATAACCCAGAGATACATTTTAAATAAAAGGACACATTCTACTTAATTAAAAACATGCTGATTCCTGGACTGTCCGTGGGCTGGATTTAGAAGGCAATTGGGCCGGGCCAGCCCCCAGGCCTTAGTTTGCCTACCCATGTTCTAGAGCCACAGGTCCCTCCCAAACTGGATTCTTTGCTTGGTGTGTTCTACAGTGTGTCAAATCCACCTCAGAGCATTTGTGGTGTATGGCAAGCTCCTTAAAAGAGGCTTTCCCATTTTTATTTCCTAAAGGGAATAATGATCAGTCTGTTCTCTTGGACATTTGATTTCCCTCTAACCTCAATGTTTACAATTACTCCCCCCCCCCAAAAACCCACTGTTTGTATCCTGGAACTTCATGCACCTGATGGTCCACTCAAAACTTGATCGGTAATAAATTTGATAGCCTGGTTAGGTTACAAATTCATGAATCCTGATACAACTCATACAATTCAGCAACTCAGGGTACAATTCTGTACATGTTTATCTGGGCATAAAACTCTGCTGAATTTAATGGAGTTTACTTTTGAGTAGATACGCACAGGATTGCACTGTGAGATAAATTTACCAGGCAATCATATCCTAATTTCGCCTGTGGGTGCAGGGGGAGCACAAGGAGAGGGAGAGATGCAGAATGGATCTTGTGCAGACTGGGAAGAGCAGTAATCTTAAAGAATCTGGAGCCGTGCCAGAACTATTGTGTGTTGTGAGCAATTGGTGCTCTGAATCTGAGCGTTGGTCATTTGTAGTCCAGATGTTCAGGGCGTGCCAAAGCCCTGCAAGAGCAAGGGCTTGCATGAGATATTTTCTTTTTTGGCTTCCTGGTTCAGCACCACCATTGCTATTGGGAAACCCTTAAAAAGGATTTCTTGTCTCTATTAATAGGTATAGTGCCAAATCTTCTCACTGTGGGCCAGCTGCTGACATGAATTCATTTAGAGTTTCTAATGCTTATTTCTATGGCAGAAAGCCAGAAGTGCGGAGTCAGCTGAAATCAGCAGGATTAATTCTTAAGGTGAGCAGCATTTTTGGGTGCACAGTAGAAGGCACCTTTATGCATTTGCACCACAGGTGAGCAACCTGCAGTCTTGAGGCTGCATGTGGTCCCCACTTCATTTTATGCAGCTAGTGCACCTGGAAGCTGCTCCAAACTCCCATTGCAGCTCTTTGCTTCTTGTTCCTTTCCTCATTTCCACTGGCTTTTGCAAGAGCTTCCCTCCGCGAGCAATCTTTTATTTGATAACTGTACATGTATGTGGCGTTGCTTCCTTCAGATGTCAAGGAGATAAAGAACTGTTCAACTTTTAGAAGACATCTGAAAACAGCCCTGTATCAGGAAGTTTTAAATGTTTGATTCTTTATTAAGTTTTATATATTCTGTAAGCTGCCCAGAGTGGCTGGGGAAACCCAGCTAGATGTATAAATAATAAAATGATGATTATTATTAGTTTTTGAGCCATTTTTAAGGAAATTCGCCAAAATCGACACTTCCAACGTGGGTTGCTATATGTCTGGATCTTACCAGACATTTAAGCAATTTCTGCCCAGACACTGTTTCTGATGGTCAAATCCCAGCTATGTCTGGGAAATTCCAGGTGTGTGGCAACCCTACTTTTTAAAAATGCAGGTTAGGAAAACTTCTTAGGTTGTAACCTCTTCAATCCAGTGGGACTTACTTCTGAGTAGACCTGTACAGTGGTACCTCAGGTTAAGTACTTAATTTGTTCCGGAGGTCCGTTCTTAAGCTGAAACTGTTCTTAACCTGAAGCACCACTTTTGCTAATGGGGCCTCTTGCTGCCGCCGCACCGCCGGACCACAATTTCTGTTCTCATCCTGAAGCAAAGTTCTTAACCCGAGGTACTATTTCTGGGTTAGCGGAGTCTGTAACCTGAAGCGTCTGTAACCCGAGTGCCACTGTACAGGCTTCAGAACAGAGGTCTGAGACAGCCATGGTGACAATAGGAGCAGAGCAGCCTGGGTAAGTCTTTGGCTCCACCTGCCATTGACTCTGGCTTCACCCACTGCCCACTGGAGCACTTTTGTAATAAGGTGGCCGAGAGATCTAGTAAGTTAATGAACAGACATCCAGGGAGAAGCAGAATTCATTTTTTTTAAATAAGGCAACCCCCCAAAAAGGGGGGGATGGGGACAAAATAAAGGTGTATTGAGGAAAGGATGAGCAAATAGGGGCTGTCCTTGGTAAATCGGAACAGCTGGAGTGTAAGACAATCTCCTGGAGTACCATGGTGCCTCTCCTGTTTCCAGCATCAGTTGCTGCATTCATTAATGGCTTGTGGAAGCCATTGATTTCCTTGCCGCTGGATGCTAATTAACAAAAAAAGAAATGGCTTTTTAATAAAGTGACTTTGATGAAGAAGAATAACCACCAAGTACCATATTTCCCTATGTTGTTGTTGCTGCTGTTATTTTCTGGAGGACAGAAATAATTAGGCCTGTGAGTCTAAAGAGAAATGAAAGCTGTAATTAAGAGGTTTGTCTCTAAGCAAAGCTCCTGGTTTTCTTTTTCATTGAATCAACCCCTCTCTGGTTCTTCTCTGCTCACTGAGCAAAGTCCCCATCTCTTGCTATTGGAACTTGAAATTTGTCTGCTTTGCTGCTTGATTTGAGTATTACCCCACTGGCAAAGGCAGAGAATGATCCAGAACTTTGAGGAAATCATACGGATATGCAAAAACACAGGCAGAAATTCTTGTGCAACAGAAACCCCAAATTCCCACAAAGGGTTCTGGTCTGCTGATCACAGATATAATAAATCATGGACTTGCTGAAGTTCTGCTGCATTTGCTAATAGATAGCATCTTTGTCGGGGGTTGACATCCCATTAATCTTACTCTGGTTTCTCAACATAAAGGTTTCCTTTGGCTTTGCAGACCTGGCTCCGCTGCTCCCGCAGTATTGAGGGAGTGGATGTCCAATATCCCGGGCTAGTGTGGGCTTTCTATTGAAGGCTCCTCCTGTGCTTCTCTTGACCAGGTGTGGGGTTTGTGTGTTGCTTTGCCCCTCCAAGCACTAGTGAAATGGGCCATGAGTCAGCTTTTGGAATCATCGGACTCCCGTGACGACTCCTGATGGCTCAGCCCTGACAGAGGCTGCCCGCTGCTGCTGCTGCTTCCTAGCAAGAGGCACACTCAGGACCTGAACTAATGCAGAAAAAGGGATGTAGCTTCTCTGAGGCACAGGCTGTAAATCAGGGGCCTCCATCTGTCACAGGGCGCCTTCTGGGGGCAGTGTCCCAGCAGTGGGCAGAGACCAAAGTGGGTGGAGTAATGGATGTGGCTCTTGCCTTTGCAAAATGGACTACCATCCATGCAAAAGACAGAGGTTTACACACACACTTCTCTTGCCTCTTTCCAGGCAAGCAGGACACATTATCACAGTTCAGAGACACATGTCAGCCAGGCAAAAGTATTTGAGGACATGCAGCAGAGCCAGCGGGAGCAGTGGCGGAGCTTCATGCGCCAGCACCAGGGAGCAGAGAGCAGGCGGGGGCAGGGCTGGCACACATCCTGGGTGCAGGGCACGCTGCCTGCGGGGGCATGGCGCCCAGCGAGGGCAGGGGGTGATGCCCTCCCCCACCATAGCTGTCAACTTTTCCCTTTTCTTGCAAGGAATCCTATTCACAATAAGGGAATTTCCCTTTTAAAAAGGGAAACGTTGACAGCTATGCTCCCCCCACACTCCTCTTCCTCCGCCAGTGAGCGGGAGGTATGACCTGGCTGGGGAGAGGCATTTTCTAGGGACAGTCCTGCTGGCTGCATTTGGCCCCTGGTCCAGGGGATACCCACCCTGCTGCTGAAAATGAACTTTTTGGGAAGCAGGGGCAAGAGCAAAGCGCCCCTTGATCCAACTTCGGGTGGGGAAGGTTCTTCTTGGATGCCATGACTTTCCAGGATTTGGGATCATGGGCAACTGGGCTCCTGAACCAGCCCCATTAGGAAGCCTCTGACTGAGGTCAACTAGGTTAGCCAATTGACTCCTTAATTGTTTAACTGTCACTTGCCTCAGCGTTGTAGACGTTTCGGATTAAGGCCAAGCTGTAAATGGCATTGGTGCTGATAAGTCCCATTACCCTCGGTGGAATTATCCTCAGTCTGGACGGTCCCACAGTCTCCCTATTATCTGCAGCCAGGAGGGGCTGAGGGGGGCGGAGGCCTCGCGGGGCCTGGGTCCTGGGCCAGCCACCATGGGCAGCCATTAGGGGAGCCACAGTGGGGCCCGGAAAGCCTTTGGGTGGCTGCCACCTCCAGAGCCAAAGAAAGCAAGGGCCGCAGAAGTCCTTTGGCCGGCCAGCCGGGCTGGACCGTAAATCTCTGGGGAACAAGGACTCTTTGCATTGCCAAGAGAGAAGTGATGTGTTGTCTTAGCCTTCAGTTGCTTTAAGAATTATTAATCTTTCCGGTAAGGTTTTATGTCTTCCTTTCCTTCCTTCTCCCTTTTCCTCCCAGCGAGTCATCCGATTTTCTGATACTATGCTTAAGGCTAACCTTTAAATTGTGTGTTATATTATTCTTTGATGCTCCTCCTCCCTCCCCTCCCGTCCCTCTTCTTTCAGTCAATGTGCAAGTGTTGTATTTATTGCTGCATCTTTTTAAGCCTGTTTAAAATCGAGGCAGTTATTTTTAGCTGACTCCACATAGCTGTTAGCAGAGGCTGTGGGCATTCAGCGAGGATCACGGGTTCTTGTGCATTTTTTGGTGACTTGGAGAATTAATGCAAGATGTTCCAAGTATCTCTGGAGCCTGGGAGAAGGCAGAAAATAGAAAATGCCTGCAAGTGATCTCCGTCAGGGTTTCTGATTTGTGTGGAGTCCCCCCCTCCCCTTTTCCTTGCTAAAACAACCCGAAGTGTTGCTGTTTGTTGCTTTTTAAAAGTTTGACTGCTTTTGCATCAGCTTCTGCTGTGCTGTTCACTGTGGTTTTGGCCACAAGAAGAGCACATATGTGATTTTGTGGGCATGCCACAGCAGGGTGCTCAGCAGGGCGCAAATACATATTAGTTTCAATATTATCAAAGATATTATTAAAGCCAGTAAAATATACATTGCAATTTCATTGTTGTGTGCTATGAAAATTAAGGTGGGAAAAACTTCTTGAAATAGTTGAGCAGGTTCTGCGGAGCCCTTTTATTGAGGGACTCATGCATAAAGTCTTCTGGAAAGGCTTGCTGCTAGGTGGGGAAAGGAGCATCCGTCTCTGACTCGGCCACCACCATCCCTGCGGACACCACCTTGCCTTTTCAGGTCTCTGCAAGGGTCGTGCTCCATGTGGTCCCAAACAGGCAGCAGGCAGGTTCCAGGGAAGGAAGGGAGGGTTGAGGGGCCAAAGGCATGCATAGTTAAAACCAGGCAGTGGACAAGGGTGAGAACAGCAGCCAAGGAGCATGAGTTAGGCAGATGGCATAACTGAGGTGCAAGTTATGAGGTTGAGGTTTTATAGAGTCTGGTGGGCAGGGAGGGATTGGCCCTTGTGGTGGGAAAGTGGTCCTTAGGGGTTCCTGCCCTGTAGAGCTCTTGACGTCAGGGTCTGTGTCTCAGTTTCATGAGTTCAGGGGGTTGGACTCGATGACCCTTGTGGTCTCTTCCAACTCTACGATTCTATGATTCATCCTTCTGTGGCCTTGGCTGTTGGCCCTTTTGATGTTGTCCGTCCCTCTTCATCTTGCCCTGGGACAGAGCTACCCACCTGGTGTGGTTCAATGTGTTGCTAATTTCTTAGAGGGATGTTGCGTGGCAAAGATGCAGTTAAAGTATGGGAGTCCCATATGGACATGGTCCCAAGGCATGAACTGAAAGCAGATGAGGCCACCACCTTGCTGAAGCTCAGCAAGACTTGGTCTGGTCACTTCCTGCGAACCCCAGAGGAGGCATCATTGCATGATAACAAATAACTGTCCCTATCTTAGCTGTTCTAGGAAGAGGTTTTATTTTCTTTGGATATATTTTTGCATACCCTTTGCCCAATGCTGTTTTAGTTGCTGTTTTGTTCATACTGTAGTGATTTATAGATTATAATTGTTTTATTGATGATTTGTTAATTATTTTACATGATTTATACTGTATGTTCTATTATGTTATTGTTATTTATTGTTAGTAAGCCGCTTTGAGATTCTTTTGAATGAAAAGAGGCATAGAAATACAATAAGTCAAATAAAATCTGACGGCTGGCCTAAATTTGCATCTTTACACATAAATTTGCACACGTTATGCAGATTTCTCTCCTAGAGCCTGTGCCTAGCAATGCCCTTGAGTCCAAGCTTGTGGGGCGGATTGGCAGGCCTCCGTCGGCTGACGCTGGGCTCTTCCTGCAGCCTCCATTTTGTAAGGCAGGCTTCATGGCTGAATAGGAATTTGAACCTGGTCTCCTCCCTCTACATATGTTACACTGTCCCAAGAGTGGGGGACCTTTTTCAGTCTGAGGGACACATTTTGTTCTGGTCAACCTTCCAGGGGCCACTTGACTGTGCTGGGTGGGGCCAGAGGCAAAAGGAGGTGAAGCAATGAAGGGAAATCTTATGTTTGTACAGTTGGCTAGTTTCTGCAAACACTCTCACTCCTCTCTAGGTCTTTGATCCAAGCAAGTTCAGAATCATTATCAGAAATTCAAGGGCACATTCCAGTCAGGCAAAAACACTCAAGTGGGGTGCATGGCCTGGGGGAGGCCAGGGCCAGATAGAGAGGCCTGAGGTTGTCTATCCCCTGCTCTCAGCCACCCCTTTTCCTTAATAAAAAAGCAAGTGCCCTTTTTCCGGCTTAATTTTTGGTTGTTTTGAAGTTTCCCCTGGTGTCTTGGCAATCTCTTATGTATTTCAGTCACGTTGAAAAAGCTGTGTAAGCTTTCTTACTAGAGGGTACGTCTTTAATATTTGTGTTATCCGTGCATAATGCAAGTTGACAGGATCTATATTTGAGGGGCAAGTCACATGAAGTGTGGATCCAAGGGTTTTCATTTTGTCAGGCAGAGGACAGGTTAGAAGTGCTGTATGAAGAAGCATATGAAGTTTCAGCCAACTCAGATTCAGCTAGTTGCTAGAGGCAGCAGGATGGCAGCTGGTGTTGCTGTTTCTGAACCGGGTGGCACAGGAGTGATCTTTCCTCAGAAGGAGCACCTTTCCTAGGAGGAAATGCAAGAGCATTTGGGGGCCTTTTCAGTTAGGGATAAAAGACAACTATTGGGGAGAATGCCACCCCTTTACATCCATTTCAGTTGTGGGCAGGTCTCAGTCATTCCTTAGGTCTACACTGGGATGTCCATAACCAAATGAGCTTTTACTGGAGCCACATCTATTGCTCAAGGAGCTGTCCAATGTTCTGGAGGCCTTTCCACACCTGGGTCTGTTTGCTCATTACCCACTTACTGCACCACATAATCCCAACAATTCAGGATCTGCAACAGGTTTCCACTTGCTGCCAGTCACCTCCACAATCGTTATGAAGTCTTGCCCGATGTCCAGTGTTTCTCTTCCACCTTTTCACTGGGTGAGCTCATATTCTCCGTGTTCCTGGGCTCGACATTTTTACTATGTTTGGAAGGAACGCACATGCTTTCAAATGCAGTATGCAAGAATGCAGCCAGAAGCAGTGGCTTTGTAATCAAATCTGCTAGAATGAGAGCACATCTTTCTCTCCTCTCAGGGCCAGCCCCACCATGTTACAAGGTAACTGCCTCTGTCAGCAGATCCTGCAAGTGGGGAGCAGTGGGGAGCTGTTTGAGGTCAGCAGTGTGGGGGTGTTGTGTCACCTGCCCTGTGCCCCATAAGGCAGCCTGTGAGAATATGTTGTCTTACCTCCATGTAGAAGTTAGATTCACCTGCCAGGCTGGGCAGCTTCTGTTCATGGAAAGAGAGTGGGAGCCATGTTTCTCTTCTTATCAGACAGCAAAATGTTTTGAGCTGGCCCTGCATTGTCACTGGTCCCATGCAAGAAAAAAATTCTAGTGAGAACTAGTGGAGGGGTTCTAAGTTGTAATATCTAAGTTGTGATCTACGCGACGGTCACCTCCAGACTGGATTATTGTAACTCGCTCTACGTGGGGCTGCCCTTGAGACTGACCCAGAAACTCCAGCAGGTGCAGAATGCCGCAGCGAGACTCCTTACGGGGTCTTCGCTGCGAGATCACATTCACCCGGTGCTATACCAGCTGCACTGGCTCCCGGTGGAGTACAGGATCAGGTTTAAGGTGCTGGTTTTAACCTTTAAAGCCCTATACGGCCTAGGACCCTCGTACCTATGGGACCGCCTCTCCTGGTATGCCCCACAGAGAAACTTACGGTCTTCAAATAAAAACATCTTGAAGGTCCCAGGCCACAGAGAGGTTAGGCTGGCCTCAACTAGAGCCAGGGCTTTTTCGGCTGTGGCTCCGATCTGGTGGAACACTCTGTCACAAAAGACCAGGGCCCTGCGGGACTTGACATCTTTCCGCAGGGCCTGCAAGACAGAACTGTTCCACCAGGCCTTTGGCCAGGGCACAGCCTGACTCCCTCCATCAGCAATTTTCGCAGAGCTCTGGCCCAATGGTTGCCAGTGGCTTGAATTAATTAATTTTATAATGAATGATTTTAGAGTGTTGTTTGTACGGTTTTATTGTTGTTAGCCGCCCTGAGCCCGGCTTCGGCTGGGGAGGGTGGGATATAAATAAATTATTATTATTATTATTATTATTATTATTATTATTATTATTATTATCCTAGCCTTTGTGGAAGGGCTTTAGCTCAGCGGCAAAGCATCTGCCTTGCATGCAGAAGTTCCCAGGCCCAGTCCTCCAGCATCCCCAGCTGTTGTGCTTGGATCCTGCTTATGGGCTTCGCATCCTATTGAGAACAACCAGCCAGATCCAGCAGGCTCTTCTTATGTTCTTATCTCGGGGTCTGGAACTCTGGAGAGCTGCTGCCCGTCATTGTGGACAATACTGAACTAGAGAGACCATTGGTCTGAATCAGTTAGGAAACTTCCCGTGATCCTTTGCGTGCAGAAAAATATCAGATTTGGACAGTTTCTGAAAATCCCACTCCCCCCCCCCTCAGTCAGCCCCAGCCACGCTCAGCATGTGCCACCGTGTCCCCAGCATATGAACCCTTGTCGTTTTGTTTGCGAGTCTCAGCTCTCTCAGGGAGCAGCTAGTAGAAGCAGCAACATGATTATTTTTCTGCATTAAGTGTCTTCTTGGATTTGGCAAGTTATTTCCTGATCTGAACTGTTGTATCTTAGGAGCAAAACCCGTGGCGAAAGCTGGAACAATTGTAAATCGGTTCTGCTTTGACACATGGGGCAGGTCCAGGAAAGGGGGAGATTTTGACCCTCCTGACCCAAGTACATTTCCATTCTGTTTCAGAGATAGGAAGGCGGCCTGCCTTGGAAAGTCACTGGACTTTTACATTATCATTTCAATGCAGTTAGCCTGAGGGGAAGGGCTACCTTTGTTCTCCATGCCTGGTTGTACAAACAGTCCCTAAAAAAGGAAGTAATATATTCAGCTGACAAACTAGGATAAGAGCAGCTCAGAAATGGAGAGAGGATATTAGAACCAAGGGACTGAGGCAGTTATTGCTAAGGGGCATGTGTTTAAAGACCTCATCTGAGTGGATATATACCAGGTTGCCTTTCCCACAAAGTCCTGAATCATAACTGAACAGAAGAAGGTAAGAAGAATCTGCTGGATCAGGCCAGCATCCCGTTCTCACTGCGGCCAGTCAGATGCCTGTGGGAAGCCTGCAGGCTGGCCCTCTGCGCAAGAGCCCCCTCCCCACCTGCACTTCCCAACAACAGGTATTCAGAAGGGTTGGGCGCCTCTGGCCGTGGAGGTAGAACAGAGCCATCCTGGCCAGGCTGCATCCCTGCGTCACTTTAGGCAATTGGTCAAAAAGTGGGTGCTTAAAAGGGGCTTTGGCTGATACCCTCCCCCCTTTAACTTTCATGTTTTAGTTTTGCAATGGCTGTTCTTGAATGGGCCACTACAGTTTGGGGGTTTGGTGCAAACTTTTTCATCTTAATGGGGAATGTTATTTATATAGGTTTTTTATGCCTGTCATCTTTAGCAACCTTCCATTTTGTTTGAAAACTAGGCAGGGTCTGAAGTGATCCTCCAGGCGCAGAGGCCGTATATATCCTGGGGAGCAAGACTGGGGGGCAGGCTGTTTCCTCCACGCCCTTCTCTTTGGGCTTCCTGGAATCATCTAATTGGCCAGCATAGGAGGCAGGACACAGCTGTATCTCTTAAGGTTCTCATCTCAAGCTTGGAAGTCCTCAATAGGTGCAAAGACTTGAGTGAGAAATCAGCAAATTCCTTGCTGCCTGTCAGCAGCACGTAAAACACACAAGTCCAGCTAATTAAAAAGGATGGTTTATTGCCAAGAATAAACAGAACAGCCCGAGCAGCCTCCATCACAGCCTACGATGACTCAACTGGGGCCTGGTTTCCCTTTCTCTTCCTATGGAAAAAACAACGGAAATACATCCTCTTTCTGCACTGCTTCTGCCTCTCTCTATCTTGTGACCCACCTCTCTGGCGAAGTCTGTAGCTTATTGGTTCAGGCTCTCTCTCTGACAGGCTGTTACTGTGTCTCTCTCACTCTGTCGCTTGAACCTTCACCTAATTCCTGTCTGCTTGTTTCTCTGGCAACCTGCATATCATTCTCTTCCTCCCCTCTGTCTCCAACTTCTGCTGGCATTTGCTCTTCGGACAGTGGCAGATTATGAGATGTAGGTTCTTCAGTCCTGACATCATTCCCTCCTCTAGGGGTCTCCTCCGGCTCCCCCTGCTCTTCCTCCTCCCCATAAGGGGCGCTATGGGGACCTCCCCACCATTCCCCTTCACTCTCTTCCCAGTAAGTGTTCCCCTGTGGATTCTCCTCTGTTTCCATTCCCCATTCTGCCCCACTCTCTTCATCTTCATCCTCATCCTCATCCTCATACTCCTCCACCCACCCTCTGGGTTTGGGTTTACTGGGGTAACTGCTGTGGAATTATCTCTGCAACCTCAGGGCATGTATGTTCCCAGAATCCTCCCAAGAATTCTCCTCTTCCCCATACCCCTTCCAGGACACTAGGTATTGCAGTCCCTTCCCCCTCCAGCGAGAGTCCAGCAATTACACCACCTTGTATTCAGGCTCCCCTCCACCAGGATTGGAGGAGGAGGTGGCTCCTTCATTGGTTGGTACCGGTGCACTGGCATCACAGGGGATAACAAGGACCTGTGGAACATTGGGTGTATCTCCATGGATGTGGGTAGTCAGAGCTTGAACGACACAGGGTTGATTTGTTCCACCACTTCGAATGGGCCTACTCTCTGGGGATCCAACTTACGACACTTCCCTTTACTAGGCAAGTCTTTTGTGCACAACCACACTTGGTCCCCCACCCTTATCTCCTTGCCAGTTTATCTGTGCTTATCAGCATCCCTCTTGTATTGTGCCTTTGCTCTTTCTAGGTGGTCTCTCAACAAGCTGTTGTAGCACAGCCATTTCCTCTGCAAACTGTTCTGTGGCTGGCACTGTAAGGTTGTCTTCCTGCCCTGGAAACCCTCGTGGGTGTCACCCTTGACAGGCAAAGAATGGGGTCTGTTGTGTAAATGAGTGTACCACATTGTTGTAGGCAAACTCGGCAAGCGCCAACTTCTCCACCCAGTCATCTTGCTGATAATTCACGTAGCAGCGTAGGTACTGTTGTAAGGTGGCATTCGTTCTCTCTCTGTTTGCCTGCGGGTGCCTAGCAGACGAAAGATATACTTCTACCTGCAGTAGTTGCATCAGTTTCCTCCAGAACTGGGAGGTAAAATGCGTTCCTCTGTCCGATATGACTTTTCATGGCAACCCATGCAGCTTGAACACGTGCTCTACGAAGAGTTGAGCCATCTCCTGTGTCAAAGGCAGTTTCTTGCAGGGCACGAAGTGCGTCATCTTAGAGAACAGGTCTCCCACTACCCATATAACGGTCTGTTTCCATGACTCCAGTAGGTCGGTAATAAAGTCCATCCCTATTGCTTCCCATGCCCCTTGGGGAGTGGGAAGTGGTTGAAGCAACCCTGCTGGTGATTCCCAGGGCCTCTTTGCTCGCTGACAAACCTCGCATGCCTTGACATAGTCCTTGATTTCTGCCTGCATTTTGGGCCACCAAAATTTCTGTGTCAATCGCTGTCCTGTCTTAAATTGTCCGAAATGTCCCGCCGTAGGGCTGCCATGGCATTGGGACGCCCCTTCTGGGACGTACAGCGTTTCCCACAGCAATCCTTCTCTTTCTGTGAAGCCTTCTGCGTCGCTCTCTCCCCCCTGTATCGCCTCTCTCTTCTTCCTAGCAAACTCATCCTCTGCCATCTGCTCCCGGAATTCGGACATCCCAGCCGCTGTAACTGCAGCGAGTTGTAGCTGTTCTGGCTTGAGGATATATCTCTGCACTGGTGCCGTCTCTGCCTCCTGATACTCCGGCTTCCTGGACAGGGCATCCGCCCTTTGGTTCTGCAACCCCGATACGTACTGTACTCGAAAGTCAAACCTGGCAAAAAATGGTGCCCACCTTATCTGCCGCTGGTTCAGGTGCCTTGCCGTCTGCCAGTATTCCAGATTCTTATGAACAGTGCGCACTTCCACTTCTTGCCGTGCCCCCTCTAGGAAATGGGGCCATGTTTGCAGAGCATCATTAATGGCCAGCAGTTCCTGTTCCCAAATGGTGTAGTTCTGTTCTGACAGATTTAGCCTGCGAGAGTGGAACGTGCACGGCCTCAAGTTCCTGTTCTCATCTGCTTGGAACAACACCGCTTCCAGAGCCTTATCCGAGGCATCTGTCTCGACTACCATTGGCTGGTGCGGGTCTGGATGAGCCAAATGCTCTTCTGATGCGAACATGGTCTTGAGCCTCATGGAAGCTCTCTGAGCTTCTTCTGCCCACCAGAAAGGCCTTTTGCCCTTCAAACAGTACGTTAGTGGTGCTGTTAATCCAGAGTACCTGGGTATAAACTTGCGGTAGTAGCTCGCAAATCTGAAGAACCTTTGTACATCTTTCCTGGCTCTGGGCTCTTGCCACGACACCACAGCCTGCACCTTGGTGGGATCCATGTGTACTCCCTCCAGTGTGATGTGGTAGCCAGGAACTCCACCTCAGTCATGTGAAACTGACACTTCTCCAACTTGGCATAGAGCCTGGTTCTCTCTCAGCTGCTGTAGCACTTCCTTCACATGTTCTGCGTGCTCCTCAGGAATGTCTGAGTATATCAAGAGATCATCAAGATAACACAGTACCGTAGAGTCTAGCAATCCTGCCAACATGTGATTGATGAATGCCTGGAATGTCACAGTGCCCAACTGTAGTCCAAACAGTATGACTAAGTACTCAAAGCTGCCGTATCTGGTTCAGAAGGTAGTCTTCCACTCCTCACCCTCTCACACCTATATCAGGTTGTACGCCCCCCCCTCAAGTGCAGCTTGGTAAAGACCTTTGCCGACCTCAATCTCTCAACCAGATCCCCTATGCGTGGGAGGGGGTATTGGTTGGGTATCATCACCTTGTTCAGAAGCCTGTAGTCATTGCAAAGCCTCAGTTCTGCTGAGTCTTTCTTTTTCACGAACAACGCAGGTGCGCCTCCTGGAGCCTTCAACGGGCAAATGAAACCGCGTTCTAGATTTTTGTCCAAAAACTCTCTTAACGCAGTCAACTCCGCCTCAGACAGGGAGTACAGACGAGTGGTGGGTAGCTGGGCCCCTGGTAGTAAGTCAATCTTGCAATCATCAGGCCTGTGCGGGGGTAACCTATCGGCTTCCTTCTCACAAAACATGTCCCTGACAGTCTTATACTGCACAGGTAACTGTCCTTCCTCTCCCGTGAGAGGCCCACAGACCTTGGCCCCAATGGCCTTGCCGGTCTCTGGCATCCTCACCCCTAAGCAATGGAGTCTGCAATACACCAATCAGAATGTCATTGACCTCTGCCCTCACAAGATCATGGGGTCGTGCTTGAACCTTCACCTAATTCCTGTCTGCTTGTTTCTCTGGCAACCTGCATATCATTCTCTTCCTCCCCCCGTCTCCAACTTCTGCTGGCATTTGTTCTTCGGACAGTGGCAGATTATGAGATGTAGGTTCTTCTTACCTTGTTTTGGTCCAGCTTCAGGAGCAAGCATCCTTAGCTTCCCCTCTCAACTACACTGTATGCTTGACTTTTCACCTGCCCCCCCCCCCAAATCAGACATCCTAACTTCTGACTCAGTTGTGATTAGATCAAGGAGATATAGTTGTTTTGCTCCTGCAGAACAAAAAAGCACAGACCAATTAAGTTGAGAGAAGGTCTTTTATTGGACCAATGTCTTTTTATTGGGCAGAGGGGGGGGGGCAGAGAGAGAAAGGTGATCTTTTGAGTCAGAGTTATTGCCAGGCATAGCCTTTTTTTAGGAGGAGGAGGAGGAGGAGGGGAAATATTGAATTGAGGTGAGTTTTTATTCTGAATCACTTTTCTGCCTTGAAAAGTGATGCCTGAGTGAAAAGAAAGTGGGTGTTTCTTAATGACTGCAGGTGGTCTCCTGTGTTGATCCCTTATGTGTTTTGTGTCTCTGCATACATCTTTTTCTCCTTCTTTGGCGATCCGTCATAGCTGAGTAAGATTGTCTTCCATGTACACAGTCTTAACAGTGAGTCCGTAAGTGACTGTGGAGGCCAATTCTGGATCCACACGTCCTTCCACAGTGGGGGGTCATAGGTTTTCAAGCGGGAGTTGATCATGGTGAGGGTTTGCCAAGCGTGCAAACATTTCTTAGCACATTTCTCCCTTTCGTCCTGAGTTCAAGTGTCTTCAAAGTCCATGACACCTTTGATAAAGGCTGTTTTCCAACTGGAGCGCTCACAGGCCAGTGTTTCCCAGTTGTCAGTGTTTAGCCTACATTTTTCAAGATTTGAGAGAGTATTTAAACCCCTTTTGTTGAGCACCAGCATTACGCTTTCCATTTTTAAGTTCGGAATAGAGTAGTTGCTTTGACAGATGATAATCAGGCATCCGAACACCATCACCAGTCCAACAAACTTGATGTTGAAGAATCATTGCTTCAACACGTGATATTTGCTTCTTCCAGTATACTGGCATTAGTTTGCCTGTCTTTCCAAGTGATATGTAGAATTTTTTTGAGACACCTTTGATGGAATCTTTCAAGGTGTGGGAGATGGCGTTTATAAGTAGTCCATGTTTCACAAGCATACAGTAAAGTTGCTTTGTACAAATAGCTTTGTAAGCAAGTATCTTGGTTTCCCTGCAAATGTCCTGGTCCTCAAACACTCTGCCCTTCAATCGGGAGAAAGCTGCACTTGCAGAGCTCAGCCGATGTTAGATTTCGGCATCAATGTTAGGCCCTTGTGGAAAGATAACTGCCCAGGTAGGAGAAGTGATGGACACTTTCCAGCATCACAGCATTGAGTTGGATTTGTAGCGCCGCAGAAGGGTTGTTTTGTGCTTGTTGGTGCAGCACTTTGGTTTATTTGGATGTTGAGCGATAGGCCAAGCTTTTTGTAAGCTTCTGCAAATATATTTAGGTTGGTTTGGAGGTCCTCCAGACCTCTGCATACATACAGCCCCCCAAAGCCTCGTAATTTAGGATCAGCCAACAGGCATTGTACAGTGAGCTGGCAAAGAGTTAGCATCTGCCGAAACCTAGGTCCAGATCCATGATCAGCCCTGTGAAATCCCATGCATAGTTTCCTAGGAGTAAACTCAATTGACCTCTGGTGCTTCCTTCTGGCTGCATGGACTCAATTTCTTTAAAAACTCTGGGCTTTAAAAAAAGATCTTTAGCCAGAAGAGATGCAGCCTTTGGCTTTTAATTAGAAATGCAAACAATCTTACAAAGAACTTTTATCATTTAAACTGGTGGTGTGAAGTAGGACCCCATCAAAAGAAAGGAACGATGCATCCAGCCACTTGATTATCTTTCTCATTATCCGACTTGCTCTTTGAAGCCTTCCCCAGCCTGGTGCCCTGCAGCTGTTTTGGGCTGCAACTCCCACCATCCCTGACCATCGGGCAAGCTGGCTGGGGTGGGGAGGAGTCCAGCTCCAACCGGAAGCCACAGCTCCCCAGCCCGGGCCCACTTGGACAGACAGGGGATATCAGGCAGGACTTTTTTCTGTCGTCAACTGGAGATGCTGGGGTTGAACCTGGGAAGGTTTACCACCCATAGGCTCCGCCTCTGATCCCTGGCTCCTCAGGTTCATGTCAGAAGATGTGGAGAGAAAAATATCAGAAGAGACCTGGTGAATCAGACCAAATGTCTGCATAGTCCAACAGCTTTTTTCACACAATGGCTACCCAGTGCCGGCCCAAGACATTTTGCCACTTGAGGCAAAACAGAAAATTGGGGGGGGGGGCGTGCCACTGCCGCCTTCTCTGCCGCTGCTCCCGTCTCTTCCTCCACTGGAGGCAAATGGCGGCAGCCTGTGTTTGCCCTGGTATACTGAAGGAGCAGGGGGGAAAGAAGGAGGCCAGAGAGAAGAGGGGGTGGCCATGGGTGATGAACACAGGAGACAGTGAGCTGCAAGCTCCTCGAGGACCCAGATCTGCTACCCCTCTTCCTGCCTCCTGGGGTAACAACCTCACCAAGGTGAATGTGTGGGCAAGCCCTGGGCCTACCAGATGCATCCTGGAAGCCCATAAGCAGAACATGAAGGGAACAGCCTTCCCTTGTCATTCAGAAGTAGACTGCCTCCGAACATGGGGGTTCCACTTTGCTATTCTGGGTAATAGTCACTGAGTGACATTCCAGGCTGGGCTGAATCTTCTTTGCAGGGGTATTGCTAGGTTCTTAAAAGATACAGAGGACAAGCTCATAGACAGAAATTTATATAACATTTGCACTTGTACAGATGCAAATTCAGAATTTAAATGTCACAGAAGGCAAAATAACTAATTCCCATCAAAATACATTCTTCAATTAACTCCGTCCCAAATCACACCAAACCAGTTCATTTACCCCCATTTGATTTTCCAGCGGATCCTACTTCAAGTGAATTTAATTCCCTTTCAATTATCCACATTCATTACCTCCAAAATTATCTCCAGATAAGGTCATTGTAAATGAACTGATTCCCCGCAAATTAATATTCTAACCAGTTCAGTATCTCACATTACGTATTTTGAGAAACACCCAAGGCGGTTAGAAAAAGGGCTGAGACTTGCCTCCATGACCTGAATCCTTCAGTTCCCCCTACTTCAGAGTCTGCTGTATTTATTTAATCTTGGGGTGAAATCGAGCTGCACACGAAACCTGTTTTCAGTTTCAGGGGAGGCAGAGGCTGCTCCTGTTTTAGCTGGTGGGAACCAAGTAGGTTTTGAGCCAGAAATCCCCAATGATGGCTGTGTTGCAGAGAGGGAGGAAGAGAATTCCCTGCTGGAGGAGGCAATGTGGGTGAAAAGATACAACGCTTTCTAAGAATGTTGACATATTAAGTTCAGCCATGACATTTGACTTGCCAGCCTGAGAGCTTGTCGTTTGTTTGTTTGTTTGTTTGTTTGTTTGTTTGTTTGTCTGTCTGTCTGTTTGTTTCCCCCTCCCCATCTCTCCAGCTTTCATTCAATATAGAGTGCCAGGGCGGCAGTTTTAGTAATCAGGCTTCCCACACACATTCCTCATAATGGGGCATGTGGGAGGTTCATCTAATCAAAGAGGAATGTTGCTCTCTGGCCTTGGGAGAAGATTTATATGTAAACAAGGAAGGCTTATCTCCTGAAATGGCAAACGTTGAGGATGTGTTTCCAATGGGTGCCTTTCCTGGATTCTTGAAATACAGCTCTTTAAGTTTGTATTTTGAGGAGCAGGTCAGTATATACAGATTTTCCCCACCTAGGAAGGGAAGGAATGAGCATGAAAAGAGGAACGAAGAAAGGGTCCATCAAACCAAGTCTCAAACTGATACTCAGAAAAGAGTTTTATAGCTCTCCATACATTTATTTTGGCACATTGTGCCGTAAGAGAGTTGCTGCAATAAGATACGGAATTTAGGTTGTGCATGTAAGAAATACGATTGGGAATATCACACAGTACAACCATTTTCTATTTTTCTGCATATCTGTTTGCGGGGCTTTGCCTCGTTTATTGGTCCTTCCCACTCCCTCCAATTTTCTCAATGTTCACATGTCAAACAGAAATATTTTAAGGGCCAAACTAGGTGCTTACGCTGTGGGGTTTTCTTTAGTCTGGTTGATTTAGCTCGGTAGAATTTATCGCTTTGGCTTTCTGTGGTAATTGATTGTAGCTGCAATGTTTTGCGCTTTAGAGCTCTGCTTTGGGATGGTGGTTTGCTTTTACAGTTGCATTATTTGTTCCTACATTATTCTTCTTTTATTGGGATTGGGATCCCCCCCCCCCCGCTTGATTTTGTGCTGTCACTCAGATATCCATTACTCTTTGGGTGACCAATAAATTAAATTAATACAGAAGCAAACAAAAAATTGATAGGGAGGCTTTGTGCTTTCATTCCTATATTTCCCCTGTTTCTTTTCTTCTATTTTATTTGTGAAAATCTTTGAACATTTCAGAGCAACATACAAGAATCTAAAACATCAGTGTGCAATAAATCAGTATACAAATTTGGTTCAACAGTTCATGTAAATTAACAGTCTGCATGGCTGAGGTCCATCATCTTCAGCAGGCACCAAAAACCTATTATAGTTGACAGCTAGAAAGTGGGGGGGGGTGTGTGCCTCAGTCCCTTGGGAGTCCTGCGTATGGGCTTCCCATAATGGGCATCTGTTTGGCCACTGTGGGAACAGGATGCTGGACTAGATGGGCCCCTTTGGTCTATCCCAGGTTTCCTCAGCCTCGGCCCTCCAGATGTTTTGAGACTACAATTCCCATCACCCTGACCACTGGTCCTGCTAGCTAGGGATCGTGGGAGTTGTAGGCCAAAAACATCTGGAGGGCTGAGGCTGAGGAAGCCTGGTCTATCCATTGGCTCCTCTCAAGCAGGAAGTACAGTGGTACCTTAGGTTAAGCACTTAATTCGTTCTGGAGATCTGTTCTTAACCTGAAACTGTTCTTAACCTGAGGTACCACTTTAGCTAATGGGGCCTCCCGCTGTCACTGTGCCACCGCCACACGATTTCTGTTCTCATCCTGAAGCAAAGTTCTTAACCCGAGGTACTATTTCTGGGTTAGCAGAGTCTGTGACCCGAAGCGTCTGTAACCCGAGGTACCACTGTATTATTGTTATTATTGTTGTTATACTTGTACCCTGCCTGCCATTCTGGGCGGCTTCCAAAGCATATTGCAAGAGAGCTTCCTCCTCTTCCACCTGAGCCTCGCTGGAGCAGCAAGGGTCTTCCTGAGCCCCTGGCACGCGTCTCTGCCCTTGGTTGTTCTTTGTGCCTGCTTGCTCTCAGCTGGCTTCTCAGACTTCCTGCTGGTTGGGTCTTGGAGTCGGACTTGTGGTTTGGTTGCGGCTGCTGCTCTGTTCTATGGCTCCTGGCTTCTGGTTCTCCACCACTTGCTTTGCATGGACCAGCCCTGACTTTGCACCTGTTCTATGCCTACTTCACCACACGTGCACACTGAATTGTAGATAACCAGTCACTTTAGAAGCATGCACTTGTTTTTTCTTGAAGGGCCATAAGGGCCTGTTATTTTTGTTGCCACTGTAGAATCAGTTATACATGTGAGGACTGACTTACACACGGTCTGAGGCAGGGATGCCCTCTGCCCCGTCACCAAAGGGCCCCCTTGGTGATACATTTTATTATTTTAGCATCCACTGCCTTGAGACTGTGCAACCTTTCAGCACACACCAAAAAGCTTGAGGACATGTCTGCTCCAACTCTAGTGTCTGGGCTGCTGTCTTGCTCTGTTGAACCTCTCTGTTCCACAGTGAGCCCTTGGGGATTTTTGTATCAAGCCTGATTTAAAAACATTTTGAGGTTGCCATGAATTATATATGGTGGCTCTCATACCTTGGGGAATTTCCTTGTTCCAGGGGAGCACAATGCTGCCTTTCAACCAAACTTATGCCTGGCCTCTGCTGGAGAATTTTTGAAATGGGGGAGCACTCTTGCTGAAACCTCATGAAATCACATTGCCCTATAGTAATTTCTAGTTGGTGTTTGTTCCTTGTCTTATAGATATCACACCTCATAGATATCACCCCCTGATCTAGGGAACCATCAGGCTAACAAAAGAGAAGAGGAGCAGAACAGCCTTAAAGTTGTGGTGGCCCTTTTTGTGGGGTAGAGCAGTGACATGGATGGGGGGGGGAGACAGGAGTCGCTCTATGGGGCACGCCATATTTGCCTAGCATTTCTTACTACTACCCACATTTCCTCCTTCAGTTGGAAGCTGGAAGTGCAAATTGAAGTGCCAAGAGATAATGGCCACTGGCCTAAATAGCCATTCATTGATTCAGCCCACCTCCAATATCAGAAGTGCACTAGTTCGGGTGGGAAGGGAGGCCCGTCTTTGGGATCAGTAAAAGGAAGTCCCTCCTCCCCCCTCCTTGACTCCTCACAACAACCCTGTGAGGAGGGTTAGCCTGAGAGGCAGTGACTGCTCCAAGGTCACGCAGTGAGCGGGGTTTTGAACCCTGATCTCACAGGTCCTCGTTCACCACTCTAACCATTACACTACCACTGGCTCTCAGAAACTCCAACGTGGTTGTCTTAAGAGAGGTCCATACAACTTGGGACCCACCAAGCGGAGTGTTGCCTACAAGCTGTTTTTCCAGTGGCTGAAATCCCCCACCCCCATTTCTCGGCCTGCTGGAGTCCTGTTGTAAATGGCAGATGGATCACTTTTGATTCCCTTGCACAGGCCTGGCTTAACATCTCTCAGTAATCTTCCAAGTGGCCCCGCTCCCTCTGCCCCAAGGCTAGGATAGAATAATATTGCTGCTTTGATATATCAAAACGGCTGGAATGTATTTAGGGAAGCAGACTCCAGGGGGCTTCTCTTTCCTGCCAAGAACATTGGCTCCACCTGAAACCATAGCACCCAAATTCCATTGCTGAATGCTTTTTAAAAAGGAAATAAAAACAGCAGGCTCTGTATTTTTAAGATCAGGTGATCTGTGCAATAACAAGCACACAATGTTTCTCTGAAAAGAGCTCTCTCGGGGCCTGAAAGCGCAACAGGAAGCACACCCAGTCCGCAGCCTCTACTATTTCACAGATAAAAGCAGGGAGACGCTTCTCCTGCCCTTGGTCCCATGTCAAGGCTTCCTGCTCAAGCACTTCTGGGTCACCAAGGGTGCAGTGCAGTTCAGGAGCTTGACATGGCAGCCCCCCAAACCATGCCTACCAGGAAGTCCAAAATGCAGGTGGCTGTGTTGATCCATTAGGAGAGATCTTCCCTGCCCTGGTGCCCTACAGATATTTAGGAGTCCAGCTTCCATCAGCCCCATCCATATTGGCCATTGATCAGGAACAATAGGAGGGCACCAGCTTGGATAAAGCTGATCTGCATCATAGGGTCATACAACTGTAGAGTTGAAAGGGACCACAAGGGCCATCTAGTTCAACCCCCTGCCATGCAGGAATATTTTGCCCAAGTTCTACTGACTAAGTTATCAAGGCTCTCAATTTATGTGATTTTCACCAGAGCAGCTGATGAAGGCAGAAGCTGTATCATTTTGCAACAGAAGTTAAATATTGGGGGTGGGGTGGGGTGTGTAAAAATGCACATCCTACACAGAACAATAGATAGCATAGGATCTATTAATTGTAATCAGCTGACAGGCATACAAGACGGAGTTAGGAAAGTGTAGTGTAGCATTCAGCATGTTGGACTCTAGCTGGGGAGATGGTCAACCTTGAGCCCCTAATCCCTTCCCACAACTACAATTCCCAGATTGGTTTGCTGTAACAAAATCTGCCCTATTTCCCTTATGGGTTATCCAAGAGCCTGTATAGAGTCCTTAAGTGGGTTCCCTATTGGTAGGAGAAAATAACAGAGGCCAACCAGAGAATATTGAGAAGCAAAGCAGCTAGTAAGCCTGATCTTTATTAAAGCTGTTGCAACAGGGTGCTCCCCTCACACGCAGGAGGACCCAGAACAAAGGTGTGTGCGCCCATATATAGACATTTTAAATGCCCACCCTGGAGTCCAAGACCACCCCCCAGATACATCATACCTACATCACAGAAATCTGAGTGCATTGTTTATGCAATCCTGTCTGGCAGGTTACCTATTAATGCTCACTTGATTGGATACCCTGGGGAGCCTGGCCAGTCTTTTTAATGGTAAATACTTAGTTCTTGAGCCAGGTCACAGGCTCACCCTATTCATACACAGACATACCCTTAAGACAGGATTTGTGAACGAAAAGACAAGGGGGAGGCCTTTCCATTTTCCTTTGACCTTGCAGAGAAATATTTGAAGTCAATTTGGGAGGGACAAAATGGTTTCAGGACTCTTTCTGTGGGGTTTCAGACATGTGGTTTATATATAGTTATGAACATTTATTATATATCCATATAACCTTAAAATTCTTATAACAGGTTTAACAATCAAGGTCTCTTCATTGCAAACTCTGGGAGTTGTAGTTGCATGAGGGGCGTAGGTGTCAGCGCCCTTAAGAAACTACAGCTCCCAGAATTCTCTGGGGGAAGCCAGGAGTCTTTTAAAGTGGTAGCATAGTGCTTTGAGGGTATGGGGTGAATGTGGCCCAGGTCAGGATTGCACAGAAAGTCATTGATGAAGACGTTTGCCCCGTTTCCAATGCATTTTCCATTCCCTGTCTTTCTAGGCATTTTCTGTTTAACACCAATAACAGGTCGGGTTTGCAGCTGTCCAGTTTCCCCCGTTTTCTGGTGCCTGAGCTGCTCTTTTTTCCACCTTTGACTACTTAGTGAGCCCTTGGGTGAAATAGGGCCTGCCTTTCTCCTCTGTCCTCCTTCTGTATCTACAAGAGTTAGAGCAGGCATAGGCAAACTCAGCCCTTCAGATGTTTTGGGACTACAACTCCCATCATCCCTGACCTGTTAGCTAGGGCTGATGGGAGTTGTAGTCCCAAAACATCTGGAGGGCCGAGTTTGCCTATGCCTGAGTTAGAGGCTTGGTCCTACAACTTTCATCTGTTCTGGGGCACCAGGTTGGCGAAGGCTGGATTAGAGGCATATCTGGGATATCCCTGATGAAGGGAGGAAGTTCACAGCCCCAGGCAGCTGCCTCCTTCCCTCTGACATTGACAGACAACAGGACAAAACCGTGGCGACGGAGATGCTTTGCCCATGTAGGCCCTTCTCCATGTTACATAAGGCGTAGCCACGTAAACATTGGTATGCATCGAGAAGCTGGTGTTACTGGTTAAGACAACTCATAATCTCCCCTTACATTCTGTCTGCATATGACAGCACATTATAAGCGGCATGTCAATAGAAAACAGATCCGTCCTTGTCATGGCCAGGAGAAAAACAGCCAGCACTCGCAGTTTGCTCCCAGCAAGTTTCTCTCTTCTCAACAGGACTTTGAACTGGTGCAGCTGCAGGGCTGCTCAGCTGAATCAATGTTTTCCCCAAGTCTTCTGAATGGTGAAATATGTTCATATGAGGACATATGTCTGTGTGTGTGTATAAACACGCACAGACACAAACACCACGGGGGGGGGGGAATAAATTGTGCTCTGAACAATTAGACTATTGTGTTGTTATGTTATGTTATGTTATGTTATGTTATGTTTTATGTTATGTTATGTTATGTTATGTTATGTTATGTTATGTTATGTTATGTTATGATGTTGTTATGTCTGTTTCCCCAGGTCAGGAAGGGTGGAGCTTGGAGTTGTAAGGGAGGTGTAGCAATTGGACCAGTTACACATCTGGAATAAGAGCATCAATCAGCATCCCGTTCCCCAATGCTTTTTTTCTACATCGAAAGGTGTTGGGATGCACCTCCCTCAGCAGACCCACCCCAGAGCCCAAAGATGATATCTCGTGAGCTGGAGGTGCAGCAGGGCTTTACTGGGGCTGGACAGGTCTCTCCCCACATTTCCAGCCCCTAGCTGAGAGGTCCTGGAACGCAGTTCCGGTGAGTTCCAGCTGGAAAAAAAGCCCAGCCATTCCCTACAGCGGCCAGCCACAGATACCTCTGAGAAGCCCATAGGCAATAGATCTCTTTCCCTCTTGTTTGCCCCCTAGTGACTAGTAACATATAGAAATCAGGGCCAGCTCAATATAGTTTGCTGCCAGAGACGCAGGACCAGATGGCACCTTCCTTTATTCCATTTGCCAAAGCTGGCAGTTCAATCTTATTTCAACACTGGTGGCAGGAGAATGCCTTTCACTTGAAGCAGCCATCCAGCTTAGGGGAGCACAGAGTAGGCTGCATCGGACACAAAGCAGAGTCCACTAACTTCTGCTCAGCAGCTGCTTCACTCAGCCTAATGGTAGGGCCGGCACTGGCCATCCTGACTTGTAGCCACTGATAGCTTTATCCTGCTTGCATTTCTCAAACGCCTGTTTAAAACCTTCTGGTGTAGATGTTGTGGGGTGCACAACATCTCCACCAGTCAGCCTTTTGCGCGTTCCTTCTTTTCCAGTGCTTGTGTATTGTGCAGCTGTGTATATGTTGTCTGAGATTTTTGTGCTGGAAGTGTGCCTGTGTGTGCATGACACACACTCTGTGCTCTTCCTTTCTTTTTTTGTCTGCAGCCATCAAAAAAATTGCCTTCTCGGATTGCTTGATCTTGTGGGTGGCAGCACTTTTACTCTCTTTTGGCTCAGAGCTGTAAACAACCTTCAGTAATATGGATAGTCAGAAAATATGTCAAATTTGTGCAGCTGCCTTGAAGGAGAAATTACTCACTAAAACCATCCATACCCTCTCGTGTACAGAAAGGGTAGAGGGAAGCGTTCTCCGTGCAGTTGTGGAGGGGCTCCTGTGTCTCTTTTCTTGTACATCATCCCAGGACCTGAAAGTGCACTTTCTCCAGTATTGCCTTGCCTGTCCAGTAAGATCCGCTGGGAAGCCTCTGCCATGAGTACTGGGGGGGGGGGGGAGCATGGAAGAGATGGTTGGACTTCGAGAAGAAGTGGGAGGACTTTGGAGAGTTAGATCTGGAGGACCCCAGGGAGGTCCTAGTTCGGTGGGGGGGGGGTGGATTCCAAACTCCAAGAGATGCCTGACCCTAGGCACCCCCCCCCCCTTGTGCCTCTCCTCGCCTCCCTTCCAGACACCCACTCCGAGCTTCTCCAGTTCAGGAGCAACATCCACTGCCTTCTCCTATTGCACAGCAGTCTCCCCCTTCAAGGAAGGCAGCTGGGAGTAAATCAGATGCCCAACTTGCCTCCATCACCTAGGGCAAGGAGATGCCGTGCTGGCATGCACCAATCTCACCTAGCCATCTCACTAGAAGGAGCGCCCATTTGCTTGCCTAGCCTGGGGACTTCAGCCCGTTGCCCTGCTAGATGCTGTCTCTGCCCTCAAATGGAAGGTCCAGGGGGCTTCTGGGTTCAGCATCTTAGCTCTTGCTTAGCTATGCCTTTGATCTCTTGTGTAACCACTGACTTTGCAACCTGTGACTGCCTTGTGTACAAAAGCTAAACTGGAGTCATGAGTTCCAGTTCTGGCCATACGGGGAGAAGCAGGACAGCCTTGTTTCGACTTTGGCTTCTGCTGGGGACGCAGTGACTTGAGGCAGGACATTCACAGTGGTGCTCCCTGGGGCCGGACAAAGATTTGCTTTGTCAGTGTTTGCAGGGCAGCGGCTGAAGAAGGAGCCAAAAGGGGTTTCTTGTGTGTGTGATTCTTGTGGCTGATTAGCTGCTTTCCCTGGTCAAAGGTCAGAGGGGGCAGGGTTTCTGTTGAGGCAGGTGATTAGCTGTGGGAGGAGCTTATCAGTGTTTGCAGGGCAGCGGCTGAAGAAGGAGCCAAAAGGGGTTTCTTGTGTGTGTGATTCTTGTGGCTGATTAGCTGCTTTCCCTGGTCAAAGGTCAGAGGGGGCAGGGTTTCTGTTGAGGCAGGTGATTAGCTGTGGGAGGAGCTTATCAGTGTTTGCAGGGCAGCGGCTGAAGAAGGAGCCAAAAGGGGTTTCTTGTGTGTGTGATTCTTGTGGCTGATTAGCTGCTTTCCCTGGTCAAAGGTCAGAGGGGGCAGGGTTTCTGTTGAGGCAGGTGATTAGCTGTGGGAGGAGCTTATCAGTGTTTGCAGGGCAGCGGCTGAAGAAGGAGCCAAAAGGGGTTTCTTGTGTGTGTGATTCTTGTGGCTGATTAGCTGCTTTCCCTGGTCAAAGGTCAGAGGGGGCAGGGTTTCTGTTGAGGCAGGTGATTAGCTGTGGGAGGAGCTTATCAGTGTTTGCAGGGCAGCGGCTGAAGAAGGAGCCAAAAGGGGTTTCTTGTGTGTGTGATTCTTGTGGCTGATTAGCTGCTTTCCCTGGTCAAAGGTCAGAGGGGGCAGGGTTTCTGTTGAGGCAGGTGATTAGCTGTGGGAGGAGCTTATCAGTGTTTGCAGGGCAGCGGCTGAAGAAGGAGCCAAAAGGGGTTTCTTGTGTGTGTGATTCTTGTGGCTGATTAGCTGCTTTCCCTGGTCAAAGGTCAGAGGGGGCAGGGTTTCTGTTGAGGCAGGTGATTAGCTGTGGGAGGAGCTTATCAGTGTTTGCAGGGCAGCGGCGCGCGCCTGTCGGCGCACGCAGTTTGAACCATCTTTTAGATTTAGGGGAGCTAGTCTCAAGCCCAACGACACATTCTCAAGATGGAGGGGGAGGGAACAGCTGCAGTCGCCTGCGGTTCCTGCACAATGTTTGCCATCTTGCCAAAGGTTGCAGGCAGCTTTACGTGCAGCAATTGCATGTTGATTGCCCTCCTAAAAGACAAAGTCCAGCAACTGGAGGAACGTGTAGCTACGCTCCAAAGAATTAGAGAGCTGGAGCTCTTCTTGGAAGCAACAGAGCACACCGTCTCCACCAAGGAGGAGACAGGGGACTCCCCTGAGAAGGAGGCTAGTTCACCAACACAGGAGCCCGATATGTGGAGAAACGTGACTCAAAGAAGTAGGAGGCCCAGGGTTCGCTCTGATTGTCTAGAAATACACAATCGCTTTGAGGTCCTCTCCCCTAGCATGGAAGACGAAGAGCAGACTCCATTTGAGGATCTCTCCCTCATTACAGTCGATCACGTATATGAAGATGAGCAGCAAAGTCAGTCCTCAGGGAATGTGCAGGCAACCTTGGAACGGACCGCTCACGGAAGAACCCTGACCAAACCTAAGAGAAGGCGTGTAGTGGTGATAGGGGATTCCCTACTGAGGGGAACAGAAGCAGTGATCTGTGGGCCTGACAAGATGTCTCGGGAAGTGTGCTGTCTCCCCGGGTCTAAGATCCAAGATGTAACTGAACGACTGCAAGGAATCATAAAACCCACTGACAAATACCCCTTCCTCTTGGTTCATGTGGGAACCAATGACACTGCAAGCAATAGCCTCCAGAAGATCAAAAGAGACTACGAGGCTCTGGGCAGGAAATTGAAGCAATTAAATGCACAAATCGTCATCTCATCTGTCCTCCCAGTTGAACGACGTGGCCCAGGGAGAGAGAGGAAAATAGTGGAAGTAAACAGCTGGCTTCGCAAATGGTGTAAACAGGAACGGTTTGGATTCTTAGATCACGGACTGCAGTTTCTTGAGGATGGACTTCTGGCAAGCGATGGGCTGCACCTCACAACGGTTGGGAGGAATGTTTTTGCCAAAAAACTAAGAAACCTCATCAGGAGGGCTTTAAACTGACTAATGTGGGGGAGGGAGACAGTGCTCCTGAAGGTAGGAGTCTATTAATTGATGAAGATGATCATCCAAATGTCATAGACCAAATGGAGCAAACAGCAAGCAGACCTAGTGGTGGGAGGAAAAAATCCTTAAATAAGAGACACGGGGGAATGACTAATGGACTTCAATGTCTGTACACTAATGCACAAAGCATGGGAAATAAACAAGATGAGCTTGAGCTCTTGGTACAGCAAACTAAATATGACATAATAGGCATCACTGAAACCTGGTGGGATAAGTCCCACGATTGGAATGTAAAAATGGAGGGATACAATCTATTTCAGAGAAACAGACCAGACAAGAAAGGAGGAGGAGTGGCGTTATATGTCAGGGATGTGTATACCTGTGAAGAGATCCAAGATTTAGAACCTCAAAGCCAAAGTGAGAGCATTTGGGTCAAAATTAAGGGAGAGAAGAATAATAGTGACCTCATTGTGGGAGTTTACTATAGATCCCCAAGCCAAACGGAGGACATAGATGATGCCTTCCTGGAACAGATGGCCAAGCATGCAAAAGGAAGGGAGATAGTAATAATGGGGGACTTCAATTACCCAGATATTTGTTGGATGTCAAACTCAGCCAAGAGCATAAGGTCAAACAGATTCCTCACTGGCCTTGCAGACAACTTCATTGTCCAGAAAGTGGGAGAAGCAACAAGAGGAACAGCCATTTTAGATCTGGTCCTAACCAATGTCGATGACCTGGTTAATGGGGTAGAAGTGGAAGGATCATTAGGCGCAAGTGATCATGCTCTTCTGAAGTTTACTATACAACGGAAAGGAGCAGCCAAGCATACTAGGACTCAATTTCTTGACTTTAAGAAAGCCGACATCATAAAACTTAGGGAAGTGCTGGGTGAGATCCCATGGACAGTAATGCTAAAAGGAAAGGGAGTTCATGATGGCTGGGAGTTTGTTAAGAGGGAGATAGTAAAAGCACAACTTCAGGCAATACCAATGAGACGGAAACATGGAAGGTGCCTAAAGAAGCCAGGGTGGCTATCTAAAGAACTTTTAACTGAGTTAAGATTAAAAAAGGATGTGTACAAAAAATGGAAAAGGGGGGAAACCACCAAAGAGGAATTCAAACAAATAGCCAGCACGTGTAGACACAAAGTCAGAAAAGCTAAAGCACAGAATGAACTCAGGCTTGCTAGAGAGGTTAAAAGCAACAAAAAAGGCTTCTATGGGTATGTTCGTAGCAAAAGGAAGAACAAAGAAACAGTGGGGTCACTCAGAGGAGAAGATGGTGAAATGCAAACAGGGGACACAGAAAGGGCTGAACTCCTCAATGCCTTCTTTGCCTCAGTCTTCTCCGATAAAGAAAACAATGCCCGACCTGAAGAATTTGGAGGAAATGATTCAGCAGAGGAAACACAGCCCAGAATAACTAAGGAGATAGTACAAGAATACTTGGCTAGTTTAGATGTATTCAAGTCTCCAGGGCCAGATGAACTGCATCCAAGAGTATTAAAAGAACTGGCAGATGTGATCTCAGAACCACTGGCAGTCATCTTTGAGAATTCCTGGAGAACAGGCGAAGTCCCGGCAGACTGGAGGAGGGCAAATGTTGTCCCTATTTTCAAAAAGGGGAAAAGAGAGGACCCAAATAATTACCGCCCAGTCAGTCTAACATCAATACCAGGGAAGATTCTGGAGCAGATCATTAAGCAAACAATCTGTGAGCACCTAGAAAGGAATGCTGTGATCACCAATAGTCAGCATGGATTTCTGAAAAATAAGTCATGTCAGACTAACCTGATCTCATTTTTTGACAGAATTACAAGCCTGGTAGATGAAGGGAACGCAGTGGATGTAGTCTACCTTGATTTCAGCAAGGCATTTGACAAGGTGCCCCATGATATTCTTGTAAAGAAGCTGGTAAAATGCGGTCTTGACTATGCTACCACTCAGTGGATTTGTAACTGGCTGACTGACCGGACCCAAAGGGTGCTCATCAATGGTTCCTCTTCATCCTGGAGAAGAGTGACTAGTGGGGTGCCACAGGGTTCTGTCTTGGGCCCGGTCTTATTCAACATCTTTATCAACGACTTGGATGATGGACTCAAGGGCATCCTGATCAAATTTGCAGATGACACCAAACTGGGAGGGGTGGCTAACACCCCAGAAGACAGGATCACACTTCAAAACGACCTTGACAGATTAGAGAACTGGGCCAAAACAAACAAGATGAATTTTAACAGGGAGAAATGTAAAGTATTGCACTTGGGCAAAAAAAATGAGAGGCACAAATACAAGATGGGTGACACCTGGCTTGAGAGCAGTACATGTGAAAAGGATCTAGGAGTCTTGGTTGACCACAAACTTAACATGAGCCAACAGTGTGACGCGGCAGCTAAAAAAGCCAATGCAATTCTGGGCTGCATCAATAGGAGTATAGCATCTAGATCAAGGGAAGTTATAGTGCCACTGTATTCTGCTCTGGTCAGACCTCACCTGGAGTACTGTGTCCAGTTCTGGGCACCACAGTTCAAGAAGGACACTGACAAACTAGAACGTGTACAGAGGAGGGCAACCAAAATGGTCAAAGGCCTGGAAACAATGCCTTATGAGGATCGGCTAAGGGAGCTGGGCATGTTTAGCCTGGAGAAGAGGAGGTTAAGGGGTGATATGATAGCCATGTTCAAATATATAAAAGGATGTCACATAGAGGAGGGAGAAAGGTTGTTTTCTGCTGCTCCAGAGAAGCGGACACGGAGCAATGGATACAAACTACAAGAAAGAAGATTCCACCTAAACATTAGGAAGAACTTCCTGACAGTAAGAGCTGTTGGACAGTGGAATTTGCTGCCAAGGAGTGTGGTGGAGTCTCCTTCTTTGGAGGTCTTTAAGCAGAGGCTTGACAACCATATGTCAGGAGTGCTCTGATGGTGTTTCCTGCTTGGCAGGGGGTTGGACTCGATGACCCTTGTGGTCTCTTCCAACTCTACGATTCTATGATTCTATGATTCTATGATTCTATGATTCTATTCTATGATTTGCTAGATTTCTTACCTGTCCTTCACCAAGATGTCTCAGGGCAGGTTGCAACAATTTACAAGTAATATTTAAAAAAAAAACAATATTAAAATCAGTTAAAAGAAATTGCAGCCCAAAGGCTTATGAAACCCCCTCCTGAATGACATTGGTTGTCCTCCATGCTGGCCTCATTTAGGTTCAAAGTAAAAACCTGTTTTCTTTGCACAGGCCTGTGGAAAATAATCAAGCTTCCTGCTGCTGCTGCTGCTTTGTATATGGAGTTACAATGTTAATGGTGTTTTTTAATGTTGTTGTTCCGAGTTAGCCTCTGTGTGCTCCCATTGGGAGGAAGGGCAGGATATGAGTACAGGGAAATAATGCTTGGTGCAAGAAATATCAGAGCACAGCATAAGCTGCCACAAATGTCAGTGCACTGACTATTTGGCTATTTTTATTTTATTTAAAGATTCTAGATGGCACTTAAGATTTTGTTGTCTTTCAAGCTTATGTCATTGATTATATTGTTTTAATCCTGGCAATCTTGCATTGTTCTGATATTATAAATCTCCCAGGGAAACATGATGAAAGGTGTCATATAAATGAAAAACAACATAATAAAATGTTATGCCAAATCTTGGAAAACTGCAGATGAGAAGGTGGAGTTTGAATGTCCAAAATAGATCCTCATTCTTCTTCCATTTACTATAGTTTTTCTGGATCCGTATCCCAAAACCCACCTCAGAGCTTACTTCCACATTCCCAGGGCTGCCATGGGTGTCATTTTTGGCAGGTAGGGAAGACTTCATGATCCAGCATCTCTGGCAGCATCTGCTGCGAAAGGGAGAGTGGGAGGATGGGAAAACTGATGTTTTAGGGAGACATGCAGTGCTTTTTTCTGGGGGGATGCAGGGCTACGCATACCCCTAAATATTTTGTGAATCTAAGTTTGGCTTCATTGAGGTGCAGTATTTCAATATGAGTAGGAAAACAAGATTACCCCTAAACTTTTTTTTTTTAAAGGAAAAAACCACTGGAAGAGAGAAGGAGCAGAGAGAGTCATAGCTCAGGACTCTCTGGACTCACTGGCCGTGGGTCTCCACGGTTTCAGACAGGGAACACTCTCAGCTCTACCTGGAGAGACCTTCTGCATACAGGGCAGGTGCTCTGCCAGTGAGCTAGGGCTTTTTTGCAGCAAGGGAGGCAGACAAGAAGATGCAGAGGGCCTGAAGATAGTGTGTTATTGGCCAGGAAAGAACAACAGCCCAACATGGCTAATGAAGTTGAGTGGGAGGGCTTAACCTGGTTGGGGTCAGGATCTGAGGCTCATGGATTCCATGAAGGGCTGCCTACACCCCAAACCCAATAACACAAGTATGGGTAGGAGCTGCAAAATCCTTTGCAGGTGGAGAGGCTGTAGTTCAGCGCTAGAGCATCTCCTTTGCATCCAAAAGGTCCCAGGTCCATTCCCCCCCAGCATCTCCAGGGAGGGCAGGGATAGGTTCCTGTCCGAACCTCTGGACAGCTGCTGCCAGCCAGTGTAATACTGAGAGAGGTGCATTGATGGCCTGACTCATAATAAATTGGCTGTGTATGCCGTGTACACATGTCGCTGGTGCTGGCAGAGTCAGCTCAGGATCTGTTGTACAAAGAAGTTCCGAAAAGTGAGAAATGGGAAAGACTTAATCATAATGTTAAAAATCTGTTATGCAATGAGCCTGTGTGTATGTTCTGTGTTTCCTTGCTCAGATCTATAAATAGCTATCACAAGATGAGAAAAAAGGCTCCCTGCACTGATGCAGATTTACAGCACTGATCAGACTCTCCCAGTTCTGGAGAGGCAAAGTCTTGGTTGCCTTGATCTGTTTTCTCTGCAACTTTATCTGATCTGCCACTACCTTGATGTTAGCTTTTGTTTGGGTCAGTTTTGGCTAAAACACTCTAAACATGTTTGCTTCTCCTTTGAAGTTTTTTTGGGGGGAGGGGAGGGGCTTTTGGCAATCAAGAAGAGAAAAGATATGCCTTGAAAAGAAGATAAGAAACCTGCTGGGTGAGCTCCCTTGATGAAGCCAAAACACAGTTGCAAGGAGTCAGTCCATTATGTCCACAGAAGTGTGGCAAAACATGATCCGTTGGATCAAAGCAGACCTCCTTGCAAGCCTGTAGCTCCTCTGCAAGCGGGCAAGCCAGCAAAGGCAAAGTTTGCAACATATTAGCTGCATGTGCAGTTTCACTAAGGTATGTTGTATAAGCTGAGCAAAAGAAGAAATTTTTTGAAGAAACTGTGTTTCATGCTGCTTGTTTTTTCTTCATATATAATAATATTACATGCATTAAGGGTGGTCTAGTGGCTAGAGTGTTAGTCTAAGATCAGTGAGAATTAAAAAAATTAATTTGCAAATGCAATAAAGAAAACAACAGACTAAAATACATCATAAAAATGGTCATAAAGGCAAGGAGAATAAAAATACAAGTAAAAATATTAGAGCTAGGGGTAAATAGGGTAAAATATATTCCATGGTGGAATAAAAAGTTCATATTTATATAACAAATATCAAGGTGCATCCTTCTATCCTTGAGAGATCATTAAACAAGGAGTGACCAGCAGATAGAGAATTAATTGTTGACAAAAAAGATCAGCACCATCAAAAATGGATAAAATACATAACATGGTCCAAGCTGCTAGTCATTAATTTCTGTTACTACCTGCTTCCAGAACTTGTATGCAGAGTTACACCCCCAACACGTTCCTTACAATCCCACCTGCATAAGTGGGACAACAGTAACTCACAATATGAGCTAGTTGGACTGGGGCTAGAGTCTTAGTTTAAAAAAAGAAAGGAAAGCTGAGAGTCTGGGGCCACTGTGGGTGCCATGGTGCCCATGGGCACCAGGTTGGTAACCCCACCCCCTGGGTTAGCCTAATCTACTGCACAGGCTTGAAATTGCCATAGGAACAAAGAGCACATAAGTGGTCAGCTGTTCACAGCACACGCCTATACAATCCTGTCTACTAAGCCCTGCTTCTGTTGAGTGCAGTAGGATTGCAGCCTTTACATTTGTAGATCAAGGACTTCCAAACTGTGCTCCCTGAACTCCATTCACGTGGTCCGCAGTGTGTTTGTGGATTTGTGGTTGAAGACAGGAGACAGCACATCTTTTGCATAAAATATACATATTGATTTTTAATTGTACTTTTATTGCTTCTTGTATTTCTTATATATTGCATTTTATTGCATTACAATTTGAATTCTATGGAATACAATAAAATACCATAAGAAATCAAACAAGCAATAAAAATACAATTAAAAGCATCTAGCACAGCTCATTACAATTGCTACTGCAAGCAGAAAAATAATTAAGTGGTCCACAAGACTCTCAGCAGTTTCAAATGGTCTAGGGGAGGGGGAGTTTGGGAACGATTCATCTATACCAGGGGTAGGCAACCTATGCCCAATCGGCTTCTCAGTCCGGCCCGCGGACGGTCTGGGAATCAGCATGTTTTTACATGAGTAAAATGTGTGCTTTTATTTAAAATGCATCTCCTGGTTATTTGTGGGGCACAGGAATTCAGTCTTCCCCCCCAAAAAAAAATATAGTCTGGCCCCCCACATGGTCTGAGGGACAGTGGACTGGCCCCCTGCTGAAAACGTTTGCTGACCCCTGATCTATATGATGATGCATGAAGCTAAGACTTGATGCCCTCATCTCATAATGCAAATGCCCTATGTAGGTGTGGTACCTGAATATCGTAACTCTGGTGGAGCAGCATCAACATTTTTGGCAAAAGAGGCAAGCCTAATTTAATCAGACCACATTCTATTAGCCCTGGAAACACAAACAATACCCAATCATGCAGTAGTCTGCATCTGAGTAGGATTACAGTCCTACTCCAGTCAATGAAACCTATTGGAGTTTTGCCAATGACTTCAGTAAGGTGAGGCTAGAGATGTCCCCTTTTCCCAGGGACAGTCCCCGGATTTACAAATCAGTCCCCTGACAAAATCCTATCATGAAAAGTGTCCCCGAATTCATTGGGGGGAAAACCTGGTAACCTTACAGTAAGGTGCACTCTGAATGTCTGCAATCTGAGGGTGGTTGTTGTGGGAAATCCCCCATAGTTAAGACAGAGCAGGTGACACTCCTAAGTAGGCTTCAGACTGAGAACATACTGAATAGGTTGAATGACAGCACTGTTTGTAAGGTAGATGAGGAGGCTTCATATCTGCACAGAATGAAAATGCCCAACTAAGAGTCCTGTGCAAACAGAATGCTTGCTGCATTTGCCTAATAACATTTACGGCCTGATGCAAACTGTTTTGGATCCCCTCCGCAGTGAAAGGTGTCATTTCCCCTCCATTTCTTATTCTACACTTGACATTTTCATTGAGGAAATAGCCACCAATGACTGGGGAAACGGAACTGTGCAGTGCGGAGTGCTGCTATTCAGGATTCCTTCCCGCTCCCCTTGGCTTTTCATTCTCCTCTTTTCAACTTTTCTTGGCCACTCGGAACATGGTGTCCTCGCCCCCCCCCACCTTAGGTCCCCCCCCCCAAATATATGGCAATACCTCTCTTTGGTGTGTGAGGGGTGATGTTCTGACTACAGAACAACGGCGCTCACAGCCTGAATATTGGAAATGGAGGGAATTAAGTTTTGGTTACATTGCTTAGGTTCAAGCTATCTGAAAGACCCTATTCTCTCTTATGAACCTGCCTGGATTTTTAGGTTTTCAGGGGAAGCCCTTCTCTCGGTACCACCACCCCCACAGGCACACTTGGGGGGCGCATGAGAGGGTGGCTGCTCTGTGGCTACTCCCAGACATTGGCACGTCCTTCCTAGAGAGAGGCTAGGCTGGCTCCCTCCTTGTTATCCTTTTGGGAACTGACTGCTTTTAATGAAAGGGCTGGTGCCGTGCTGTTTTAGAGTAATTATTTGTAAGTTTTAAACACTGTATATATAGATTTAATTCTATCTGTGTTTAATTGTTTTATTAATTATTGGTTTTTCTATGTTTTAGCGATTCTTGTTTTTACAGTGTTACCTCGGGTTACATACGCTTCAGGTTACAGACTCCTCTAACCCAGAAATATTACCTCGGGTTAAGAACTTTGCTTCAGGATGAGAACAGAAATCGTGCTGCGGCAGCAGCAGGAGGCCCCATTAGCTAAAGTGGTGCTTCAGGTTAAGAACAGTTTCAAATTAAGAACGGACCTCCGGAACGAATTAAGTTCTTAGCCCGAGGTACCACTGTAATCTATGAGCTGCCTTGAGACCTGTCAAGGAAAAAGGCAGGATATAAATAAATTTATCATAATCAGGATAATAATCATAATCACAATAATCGTGAGTTCACTGGGAAATGTACACATACACCCGTGATAGGATGCTGTTAGGAGTTTGGAGAGGTGGGGTCAGTCTGGATGATACCCGAGGTCCCTTCCAAGGCCGCTTCTCTAGTAGAAGAGGCTGCTAGACAAGCCTTGGTTGAGAAAATGGCTTTGGCTGACTAGTTAAGTACTGTGAATTAACATATTCAAAGAGGTTGTTCTGCTGCCATGGAGACCAATGGGGGGGGGCATTTGCCCACTTCACCTCCTAGGATGGAGACCAACCAGCCAAGGAAGGGCTGGGCAAGAGAGAGTGGTGCCTGAGAGCTGAGCCAATGCTAGAAGCTGCAGATAGAGAGGGGTGATCTACTTGGGGCTCCCCTGGAAACCGAATGGAGAAGCAAGATCTCCATCTATCCTATGCTCAGGTTGCATATATGCAGCTCAGAGTTTGGGGTCCTTGCAACAGTACTAAATGCCTCTTTGTTTACTCCTGTGGTTTGGCAAACGGTGAACTGGATAACCTTTGGTCAATTCACTGTCTGTGACACCCATTGCTGATGATGTATATTGCCAGCCAACGTGCAAAAAATTCAGATTAATCACTGTGGTCACAGTTTTACACACTTTCTGGTACATGTGAATATTCATTGGTGTTTATGCAGTTTCACCCATCAACTCACCCGAACAGATAGATAATAATATTGAGGTGTAGGTTACTAGATGCATTGACATGCTGCCATTTTCCTGTTTGGTGGGAATAAATATTATTCTGTTGAAGACTCCTGGCCATGTCTTTCCTAATGAATGCATTCAGGAGAGGGGCAAAGGATTTGCAGTAACATTGGGACTCTCAAATCCACAAGGCTAAAGGCAATATTTGTCTTTCTCCTTCCATGTTCTCCTCCCTGCTCAGGGGCAGATCACTGTTGCTAAAGCATAATAGTTCAGTGAGTTGAAATCTCGGCGCTGTGCAGATTCCACAGTTTGTTTTCATTATGCAACTCAGTATGAATGCTAAGTATTAGACAGGGAGGGCTGTCTAGACCAGCCTTCTCCAAGCTTGTGCCCTCCAGATGTTTTAGACTATATCTCACCTAAGGCTGTGCCAGCTGCGGCCGATGGGACTTGTGATCCAAAACATTTGGAGGGCACTAAGTAGGGAGAAATGAATAGCTAGAGGCTAGAGCGGAAGTGCACAACTTGCGGCCCTCCAGATGTTTCTGGACTACAACTCCCATCAGCCCCAGCCAGCATAGCCAGTGATCCAGGATGATGGGAGGTGTAGTCCAACAACATCTGGAAGGCCACAGGTTGTGCCCCCGTGAGCTAGAGGAATAGAAGAGGCTAGTAAAAGAGATGTTTCAGAGAGCTGGGCCTCCACAAATATTTTATTCTTTAATTTACCTCACACTGTTCCATCGACTGGCCAATCAGCTATCCTCTCATCAGTGTTGTGTCCAGCATGAGTTGCCAGGTTGCACCTGTGGGTGCACATGCTTTGCCATGCGCTGCCCACTCTCATCCCCAGCTGACGTTGGAAGAAGCGCTCTGTGGTAACCAAGAGACCAGGCTGTGGTGTGTGCTTGGACGAGGTGTGCATGTGTCCTGCTTGTTCCATGGAGGTATAAGAAGAGGGGTTTTGTGCCATGTTAATTTGTGGAAGGAGGGGCTTCCTGTTATGGTTTTCAGTATGTGGTAAATACTCAGTTGAATGTATGAAAATGGTATAATATAAAAATCTTGCATGGCCAGAGGGCAAAAAAGCCGAGGGACTTCCATGGTGGACTGGTGGCTATTTATCCAGCACACAAGGTCTCTACAGGGCAAACTGTACCAGCCGCATTCCTCAATCTATAGCAGTGTCAACCTCTTCCTATATATATTTACATCAGCAACATTTGGACTTCCTCCACTTTTGTGATTTTATGAACTATACCATTATTATAAGTTTAGTAAGTTAAGTTGTATTATTAAGTTGTTGTTGTTGTTGTTTAGATCTGAACAGACCATTGGCTGTGGTGAGGACTGCAGGGCCTCTCCCTTCCAAGGCCTTTTCCTACTTGCCCAGGGGGTGGGGCCCAGGCCCTCACACTCCCAGCTACAAAAGGACTCCTGCTGCAGTGCCTAGAGAGTGGGGCTGGACTCATTTGGAACAAACTCTTGGGGAAGTGTGGGGTTGTTCTGCTATTGATTCCCTGTTCCAAGTGTCTAATGTGTTTTAAAATGTCCTTAAATGTGGGGAGGAGGTGTCAGACGGAGCCGATCGGCAGACCTTAGCAATGTGGCCTCTTTTGGAACACTTCTGACAGATGGCGTCTCTGAATCGACACTTGGCATGGGAATGGTTGCCTCCACAGCCGGCACATTCCGATTGGCCCTTGGACTTCTTTTGGAACTTTCTGCGCTCCCACTTTGTCTGGTGCACGTCATCGTCCTCACTGGAAGATGCCTCATCACTGCTGGCCTCTTTGTGATGCACTGGAACTGGCTTCCTAGCAAGACGCGGGCTGCTGGCCTTGCGGATCTCCTGGGCAGCTTCCAAGGCCATGGCCTCCTCAATGGCTTTCTGCAGCGTGAGGTCTGGTTTGGTGAGGAGGCGCCATTGCAGACGGATATCCCGGACCCCACAGACGATTCGATCCATCAGGGCATCGTCTAAGTCTCAGAACTCGCAGTGCATTGCAGCCTGTCGGAGGGCGGCGGTGGTAGAACATATGGCGGGCAGCAATCTTGGACGGCTTTGGTGCTTAATGGTTACGGAGCTTCTCTTGAATCGTGTCCCACGGTGTTGCCTGGACTGCTACAGGCGCAACCAATGCTCAGGCCGTCTCGAACACCTCAGGCCCACAGAGGCTGAGGAATAGGCCCCGCTTACGCTCCTTTGATACTGCTGTCAGCTCGTTGGCTTGGAGGTAGCAGTCGAACCGAGCGAGGTAGGATTCCCATGATTCAGAGGCTGGCGCAAACGGCAGTAGAGGCACAAGTGAAGCCATGATTCCGATGTGGAGGCGATGGATGGAACACAGTGCTCTAGCCAGAACGGTCAGCTCTGAATTGGTTCTGTTCAGTGATTTCGCTTGGTGTTTCAGCTCAGTGATTCAGCTCCGCTCAGAGGGTGGCCGCATCTGGCTGTGCTCTGTTGTCCATCAATCCCACCTTCGTCGCCAGTGTTAAGTTGTGGGTGAACATATCAGACGACACAGCGATTCTTCAAACAGCTCTTGTTTATTCACAGGCCAGAACAGAACTGAACTGAAGGGTTCAGCCAGCCTGCTTATACAGAGCTTCACTAGAACGCAACAGTAACCATTTTCTGTAACTATCCAATCACTGAACGTCACTTTCGATCCCTTATTTGCATATGTGGACCTGAGTGAAAACTATCTACAGTATCCCCCTGCTAGCCCAGGGTGAGAACTTCAGTACATAACAAAGAATACCTGAGAACACTCCTGATCCGGTTGACGGCCTGATTCTGGGGTCATGAGATGGCCTTTCATTCCTGATTTGATTGGCCCCAGACTGACACCTTTTCTGGGTGCTAGATTGCCAACAGAACAGCAGCACCTGCCATGTGTAGGATGGTGATTCCTGCATTGCAGGGGGTTGGACTAGATCAGGTGTCCCCAACCTGCGGCCCTCCAGATGCTTTGGGACTACAGTTCCCATCATCCCTGACCACTGGTCCTGTTAGCTAGGGATCATGGGAGTTGTAGGCCAAAACATCTGGAGGGCCGCAGGTTGGGGGGTGCCTGGCCTAGATGACCTTGGAGGTACATTCCAACTCTACTGTTCTGATTCTATGATTGTTTATCCACAAGCCAGAATGTGGCCAAGTTACCCTAATATGACAAGATCCGGGGGGGGGGGGGGCGGGGGCTGAGGGATACCTCCCTCCTAGAATCAAAGAATTGCAGAGTTGGAAGCTTTTAATGTGTGACATTTTTGTTAAGTTGTGGGTGAACGTATCAGACGCAGTGGCGTAGCGTGGGTTGTCAGCAACCGGGGCAAGGCAAGTAATCTGCGCCCCCTAACCCTAACCCCCAGATGTTGCGCCCGGTGCGGCCGCCCCCCCTGCACCCCCCACACTACGCCACTGATCAGACAACACAGCAATTCTTCAAACAGCTCTTGTTTATTCACAGGCCAGAACAGAACTGAACTGAAGGGTTCAGCCAGCCTGCTTATACAGAGCTTCACTAGAACGCAACAGTAACCATTTTCTGTAACTATCCAATCACTGAACGTCACTTTCGATCCCTTATTTGCATATGTGGACCTGAGTGAAAACTATCTACAGTATCCCCCTGCTAGCCCAGGGTGAGAACTTCAGTACATAACACTTAAGAAGTCAGTGGCATTTTAAGTTTTCTCTCCCCCCCCCCGCTTTTTTTGCTTTGTTGGGGGTGGGGGGTGGGATGGATATCTTGTTGGGGATTAATTTTAGTATAACTGTTTTTGTTGTTGTTGTTGTTGTTGTTTTATTGGTTGTTGTATAGTTTGTGTTTTGTTTTTAAGGGGCGGAATCAGGGCTGCCTGGGAGTGGGCTCCAGCCAACAGAATTGCTGGGGCAAGTTCCACAGGGGGGAAAGCACTGGGACATCCAATCTCAGTGATCACGGGCAGGAGGAGGAATTATGCTAAGACCAGACCATGTCATTACCGAGGAGGCAGGTTTAGTCGTTGTTTGAAGACTATCCCTGCCTGCAGGTCTGGTCTTGACCGGATGGATACTGGAATCAACAAGGGAAACCCACATGACCTGAAAGTGTTGCTGTGCAATGCCAGGTCAATGATGAAGAAAACCACTGCCATCCATGACTTGATCGTGGATGGAGGACTTGACCTGGCATGTGTAACAGAGACTTGGTTGGATAAAGCAGATGGGCCTGTCCTTGCCGCTGCTTATCCACCACGTTTCTCTTACACACAGCAACCCAGGCCTTGTGGGCGGGGGGGGGGGGGTGCAGTGATTTTTAGGAAGTCACTAGCTTGCATCAGGCGTCCTACTGGAAAGACCCAGTTCTCTGAAGTTCCATGTTCTGAAAGCTGGGCAACAGGAGCAGTACAGGATTCCTTTTGGTGTACCGACCTCCCCGCTGCACCAAGGATTCCCTGCCTGACCTGCTTCAGGTCGTGGCGGATGTTCTCCTGGAGACACCTAGTTTGGTTGTCCTAGGGGATTTTAACATCCATGCCGACACGACCTTACAAGGGGCCGCTTGGGACTTCGTGGAAAGCATAGCCTCCATGGGGCTGTCCCTGAATAAGTTTGGCCCAACTCATAGTCACGGACATGCCTTAGACCTGGTGTTCACCTCTAGTGACGTGGGTGATCTGACACTATGTATTCTGAATCCAGGGCAGCTGTCTACTAGCTCCATCTGGTACGCAGGCTGAGACCCTACCTGCCAGCGGACTGTCTTGCCAGAGTGGTGCATGCTCTGGTTATCTCCCGCTTGGACTACTGCAATGCACTCTACCTTTGAAGGTGATCTGGAAACTACAACTAATCCAGTATGCGGCAACTAGACTGGTGACTGGGAGCGGCCACCAAGACCATTATATGTTATATGACCATATAACACCGGTCCTGAAACACCTACATTGGCTCCCAGTACGTTTCCGAGCACAATTCAAAGTGACCTTTAAAGCCCTAAATGGCCTCGGCCCAGTATACCTGAAGGAGCGTCTCTGCCCCCATTGTTCTGCCTGGACACTGAGGTCCAGCACCAAGGGCCTTCTGGCAGTTCCCTCACTGCGAGAAGCAAAGCTACAAGGAACCAGGCAGAGGGCCTTCTCAGTAGTGGCACCTGCCCTGTGGAACGCCTCCCATCAGATGTAAAAGAGATAAACTACCAGACTTTTAGAAAACATCTGAAGGCAGCCCTGTTTAGGGAAGTTTTTAATGTGTGACATTTTAATGTATTTTTAATCTTTGTTGGAGGGACGCAGGTGGCGCTGTAGGTTAAACCACTGAGCCTAAGACTTCCTGATCAGAAGGTCGGTGGTTCGAATCCCCGCGACGGGATGAGCTCCCATTGCTTGGTCCCAGCTCCTGCCAACCTAGCAGTTTGAAAGCACGTCAAAGTGCAAGTAGATAAATAGGTACCGCTCCAGCGGGAAGGTAAACGGCGTTTCCGTGTGCTGCTCTGGTTCGCCAGAAGCGGCTTAGTCATGCTGGCCGCATGACTTGGAACTGCCTGCGGAGAAATGCCGGCTCCCTCGGCCAATAAAGCGAGATGAGCGCCGCAACCCCAGAGTCGGTCATGACTGGACCTAATGGTCAGGGGTCCCTTTACCTTTACCTTTAATCTTTGTTGGAAGCTGCCCAGAGTGGTCAGGGAAACCCAGCCAGATGTGTGGGGTACAAATAATAAATAAATTATTGTTATTATTATTATTATTATTCAGATTGGGTAAAAGGGAGGTTTACTGTTCATTTCCCCTTGTTCCTTATGTAACTCAATGTACATTATTTTTGCAAGTATAAAATGAATATATACACACATTCCATTGGGTTCTGTCAGATTAGAAGAGTGTGCTTCAATTTTAGGACCAGCAGGTCATAGCTGGTGAGCATTAGACTGTTGGGGCTGCTGGTCTCTCTAACTTCATGATATGCTATGCCCCCTCCATGGCAGCCATTTTGCGACTGGTGCCTCCAGTACTCTCTCAAAATTCAAAGTGTGCCCACCGGTCCCAAAAGGCTGGCAACCCCTGCTTTGCACTCTTGCGTGGCTCCTCCTCAATACAGCAAGACCACCACATGAGAATGCCCGGATGGGTTGGGGGGGGGGGAGTGAGTGGCCGCCTGGCTGTTCCCCTCAGGAGCCCCAAAGGGAACCCAAGTCTGAAACCTGAAGGAGCTCCAAGGGAGTGTTTGCAGCTTTCCTAAGATTCAGAAGGAGCTCTCACGGAAAAAAAACGAGAGAGAAAGACTTCTGCATATCAGAAAACATCTCACTGTCTCTTCTAGCACTTGCTCCTCATAAACAATTTCACACATGAAGTAACAGTTTAGCTGACTCTTGAAGGAAAAAAACATGCCAACTGACAACACTGGTTCTTCTCAGTGTGCAAAGCACCAAAGCAGGGAGATGTTTAACAAGTGGAGCATCTTGTGGAGAAGTGATAACCTCTGTGGGAGGGCAATGGGGGCCAATGCAGAAGCTTTCTTTCCTATTTTGGCATAGTATCATAGAACTTTAGAGTTGGAAGGGACGCCCAGGGTCATCTAGTCCAACCCCCTACAATGCAGGAATCTTTTCCCCCAATGTGGGGCCTGAACCCACGAGCCTAATATTAAGAGTCTAGGAGCCACAGGTGAGAGTGCAGGGGCTACCAAAGGTGGACAAACTATCCCAGAACGAACACGATATGTCCCCCACCAGAGGCACTATCCCTCCCCTCATACCTGATACACCCCACAAAAAGAATAAAACCGTAAAATAATAAAGACAGTCAAAGACAGCTATTTAAAACACCCACAAAGTGATTAAGATCAACCATGAGCTAAAAGCAGATAAAACACATGTAAACTTTCTACATATCTGGGCTTGCCTAAACAACGATGTTTTTAGCAGGTGCCCCGAAGGTGCTTGCCTGATGTCAATAGGCATGGAGTTGCAAAGTATAGGAGCAGTCACTGAAAGGCCAATTTCCTTCATATGTGAAGCATGTATTATGTGGCACCTGCAAAGCTACTGAGTGGGCATAAGTGGGGTAAAACAGTGGTTGGGCTCCCGTTTGTGCTGGGGAGGCCCATAGCATTTCTGCAGAGCCACGGGGCGAGAAAAGCTCCTTTGCCACCCGCACGCCACCAATAAGACAGTCTTGGTTGGTGCTGCTGCTCTAGAGTAATCCCACCGATACCAGCTGGGGAAGCCCACACTGGGCAGCAAACGCCAGGCTGGCAAGCCAGAGGGGCTCCTGGACGAGGAACAGCGAGAGGGGCAGCAAACCCAGTGGTGGCCCCGGGCGGCCAAAGCCCCAGCTGCACCACTGTTTTCACCTAACCCTAGATGTTATATTTAAAGAAATGTAGAGCCTTCGTGTTCTCTTATGCCCTCTCTGAAAATGGATAAGAAGAGGCTAGAATGACCATCAGGTGTTCGTGGCCTGGTTTCCAATTCTCTGCTTAATAATTCAAATGAAAGCAATATCACTAGATACTCAGCATCATGTTTTGTAGACGCAAGTTTCTATAGGGATCTACGTATTGCCACTTACTCTGGCATCAGTGTGTTCTCACCCCATTCTTTGAATCTTTGTACACGTTACCCACAATCCCCAGGTATCTTGTAGTTTCTTCTGAAGCACTGTGTCTTGATGTGGTTTCCCCAGGTCTGCTTCACTCCAACTTATTTTACATTGTGTGGTGAATCCCATGTGCATAAAATCATGGAACTATAGAGCTGGAAGGGACCCTGGAGGTCCTCTAGTCCAACCCCCTGCAATGCAGGAATCTTGTTGCCCAGTGTGGGGCTTGAAGCCATAACCCTGAGATTAAGAGTCCCCTGCTCCACCAACTAGGTTATCTCATAGAGTGGAAACATTTGCTGGGGGGGGGTTGATGTGGGGCAGGGCATGTATTGTGGAGGAGCACCCCACTTTCCACCCACCCTGCCACTTGCCATGTTCCCTAATTCTGTTGGCTCAGAACTAAGGTTGCCATTGTAACCGTGTCTCTTCAGAAGTAGGTGCCACTGGATTCAGAGGAGACGGACTCCCTAGTAAGCGGGCCATGACTGAGTCTCTGCAAGCAAGAGATCGGTTTCCTCTCATTTACTTGGGTTTTTAAAAGTGGCAACACCATACCCTCTAACATTCCTCAGATGAAATTTTTCTCCCTCTCCCCCAACTGATCTTCCTCAACCCCCCCACCCAAGCATTTCCTATCAGAAGAAGGGCGAGTGCCATCAGCCCCACACCAATGGGACACAGACACCCTCCACCATCCTAGGAAAACCCTTAACCCCAATTTTCTTTATTTTATTTCATTCTCTCCTTTGGTAGATTTATCAAAACAAACAAACAAACAAAAACAGAAAACACCAATAAATAAATAAATAAATAAATAAATAAATAAATAAATAAATTTTAGAAAGGGGCAAGGTTAGACGTGGATGCACAAAAATCAAGACTCCTTGAGCTCTTCTCCGCTCCCCGCTTCTTCCCACACAGGGCAGCCCTGCCCTCTGCCTGCCCCTCACACGAGGCTGGCTCCGAGTGCCCAAGCGAGGAGGACGGCAGCGGTGGCCATGGAGAGGCAAGGGGATGCTCCCTCACTGCAGCTGTCCCTGCTCATCCTCCTCCCTGAGCTCGGCAGCAGCATTGGCCCTGGTGGGGGAAACAGGGGCATTCCAGGAACAAACCAGAAGGCTTTCATAATTGCAGGACTGTCCCTGTGTTGCCGGAAAAATCCGAGGGCTCCCTTGGACAAAAAGTAAAGACACCAACCAGAGTAAATTGGAGCAAATCAGCAGCCTGTAGGCTTGGCCTTTATTGTACTGTTGCAGCAGGGTGTTCCCCTCACTCGCAGGAGAGAGGAAAGACCCAGAACAATGGTGTGCAAGACCTTATAAAAACTTTTGAAATTCCCCTCCTCTAGGTCAAGCCCACCCCCAGAAACATCATGCATACATTACAGAAAGGAGGGGTTGAGGGAGGAGTTGTGGTGGTAACCTGAGTGTCCTGGCACCTGGCTGGTTCCTCCTTTCTCCCCTCCCCATGAGTACTTTCCAGGTGACAAAGGGGAGATTGCAGTTTCCTGCCCCCTGAGGGGAAATCCAATCACTGTTCTTTTGTTATAGTCCAGGTTGAATCCACTCGTGTATGCAGGGTTGATGGTTTTCTGTCTGAAACCATCAGGGTTGGCATAGCAACTGGGCAGGGCTCCTGTGAATATGCTGCTATGCTCAAGGAATTATGGTGGCCTGTATCAAACCTTCCCCATTTTGTAGTCCTTCCTTCATGGAGTAAAATAAAAATGGAACAGTGCAAATCTGATGTATGGTTGATTTTCTATGAATTTATAACAGAAGTGTAGCGTATGTAGTGTGTGAGTGTGAGTGTGTGTGAAGTCTGTACAAACTGAATGATGGGGGGGGGTTCCTGCTACACCTGGAAAATAGGGACACTTGGAGGGTATGCAACACTGGGGTGAATCAAAGCGGCGAACCATCTCCCTGCAGGATCCTGGAGGCTAAAGGGATCAGAGCCCAGAATGCACACACAGCTTCCTTCCCCCCCCCTCCCTTTCCACCCAAGAGTGCATCAAATGCTAGGAAGGAGTTTAAACTCCAACTCTGTGGTGCGTTCACTTAGACTGGGAGTAAGTCCTGTGGAAGGTGATTTGGGGAGGGCGGGGATGAATGGGAAACCAGGGACAGAGAGCTGGCAACATGGGAAGGCATCGACTTTAAACACAGTATGGAAAAATGACCTCACTGTGTTTTAAACAGGTAATGTGTACATACTCTGGATGTGTACATCCAGGCTGGATGGTCTGTCATCTGCTGGGTTCCAAAAGCAGCATATTCAGGTTCTTAGGTCCCAGTTGACACACTTGCTAAATCGACATCTCAATTTACAGGGCAGAAGTGGAGGCACACACTGCTCAGGGCCTCTCCAGGAGACATAATCGGGCGGGGAGTTTGACTGGGCTGCCTGCCTGCCCAACATCACACAGGCATCTTAAGCAAGCTGAGGGAGGACAGAAACCCTGAAGATAAGCTCATTTGAACTTGAATTTTAGGAGGAATGCAGACCATGAAAGCAGAGTTTAGTGATCCCCCCCCCAAATGTTTTAAATATTTAACTGTTTTTACTGATAATCATTTTCTTTTTGTAAACTGCTTTGACCTTTTTTTTTTACAATCAAGCGCTATTTAAATCTTATTAAATAAATAGATTTTTAAAAAGATATACAGAAGAAAGGAAGCCAGACAAGTGTCTGAACTGTGCCAAAATTTGGAAACCAGGCACCAGAAGCAGTCGCCCTTCGCCAGCCCGGTTACAAACCCTCCTCCAGTGCTGGAATGTGGTCTGGAATTGTGATGATGCCTCTTGCTTGCTGGGAGGGAGGGAGGTTTGTGTGTAGAAAAATCTTTGGGTGTTTATGTGGCTGGTAGATAACCTGCTTAAAGGTGAGCGTCGCATCAGTTGCCCCACCCACCATTGCCACATGGCCCCTGGAAGCTTCTTCATGATGGAACGTGGCCCTTGGGCTGAAAAAGGCTCCCCATCCCCACTTTATAATAACAAGAGTAAGATCTTAACCTTTGGATATTTTCTGTGTTCCCAATTCCTCTTTAACAGCAAGGCTTTATTCTTTTTATGGCCACCAACTGCTCTTTCTGATGAATTTGTTGGAGAAAGAGCCATTTGAATTTTTCTTTAATGGAAACTGCCTTATAGCCATGTCCCTCTCAAGAAATAGCTCTGGACTTGAGGTTTCTGGACTGTGGTACACTAAAGAAAGCGAAGAGAAATTTCAAAACAGTCTGGCAGCAGGAAAAACCACACCCTAGCAAAACAGACACACACAGCTTTATCTGCCTGGATTTGAAACATTGAGGTGCTCTGCATGTTCTTGACATGGTCGTTTTGGAAGCATACAGCCTATTTTGATCTGGAGCATGAAAAGTCACATCCTGGACTTAAGAGGCATTTGCCAGCTCTGTTCATTTTTTAAAGGAGCAATTTCTATATATTTATTACCCCAAAGCACTGTAGCTGATAAACAAGTGTAACTAGTACAATTATCCACACCCTGCTGTCTGAAGTAGTGATCCAGAAGCACTTTGGGACACCCAGGACATCAATGTCATTTCCGGTTTACTAGCCCCCTTCTTTTTCTTCCTTGTTCCTTCTTCCCACTTCCTCTTCCTCCCAACTTTGTCTTAAACTCTACAGAGCTTAAGAAGTGGCTTGTGGTTCTGGGGAGCGGCTGGGCTGCTGAATCAGAAAGGCCACTCAAATTGAGGGTGGGTGTGTGCTAAGGGCTTTGCTAAACTCTTGTCTTAACATGTGAGTTACACATGCCCTGGCTGCTCCTGTGTACTAGGGCCTATCACAAAACCACCAACCTTTTTTTGCTTTGAGAGCTCATGACAACCACCAGTTTTGCTGCACAGTTTTCATTGGGTTTGGCCTGCCCATGAGGTGGACTGAAGCAGCCACCTTGGGTGGCAGAATCCCAGGGGGCACTGGTGCCACAAACGCTGTGCCCGCCCCTGCTGCTGCTGCCGCCACCAGGATTGTGTGGCGACTTCCGGCAAGACCTTGTGAGCTCTCACGAGATCTTGTTGAAAGTCGCCACACGGCCCTGGCCACGGGGCAGCAGTGAGGGACACTTTCCTGTTTTGCCTCAAGACGGCAACATGGAACTGGCCACCCCGGTTTTGATCAGATGGCTGAGATTGTTGGACTTCCCTGCACCAAGAGCCCATGGAGTCCTGGGTTGAGGCATGTAATACAGGCATATAATACCTTGTTAACAAGTCAGTAGCTGAATAAGTTTCCCAAAAGTTGTGTAAATCCTGGTCAAGGTTCAATTTGCAATACGTCCGAAACAAACCTTTCTAGTCTGACCAGGAGGATCCAGGATTGAAATGTCTTTAAGAATGTTTCCCTCAGCGGCAGTCAGGGGCGTGGGGTGTTGTGGGGAGATACAAAAACAGGGGAGATACATGGGCAGGGATACAGATTACACTGCTTGCAAGCCAAAGACAAGCAGGTAGAAGAGAAATGCTTGGATACCTTCATGTGCTCCATCCAGCACAAGCCACTTAATCTTTTGACTTGCATTCTTGACATACTTGGTGCTAGAAACTGACCTGCAGGATTTAATTGTGTATCCAGCCAGCTTCAGGGGTGTCAGATTTGCCCCTGGATCATCAAACAGTTGAACAATGGAGATGACACTCTATTGTCCAGGATACGTCAACACTATTCCTGCCACCCAGTGCCAAAGCTTGCAGTCTTTCGTGCTCACGGCTCCACCATCCAAAGTTTGTTGGTGCTGATTAAGCTTTTCTTCCGTTTCACTCCCTGAGTGAATCAATAAAGAGCTTTGGGGCCTAGACAAAAGGTTCAAGGGTAGAAGGAAATCCTGATTTGCTCTGATGGCTCTGGATAGTGCTGATCTACCTCACAGGGCTCTTGTAAGGATCATTGTGAGACCAAGAAAGGCAAAAGTAGACATGTTTGTCTACGAGAGGAAGAAAAGTTCTCAAATCCGCAGTTGGGCAGTCTGTTGATTAGGAACAACCAACAGTGGACAGATTTCATGTTCTCCAGAACTCTGTATTAGTACAAATCTTACACTAAGTAAGGGATGAAATTGTGTGGGCAATGAGGAAAAATAGAATAAAAGTACAAAAATGAGTACAAAATCAGTTTGTCCCCTGGCAGGCCACATATATTTGGATGTGATTTTAACTCAGAATTTTCATGTCTCCTGGGAACCTGGAAGGGTCTCCCTCCGGAGGTTATGGACTCCCCTTTCTTGGAGGTTTTTAAGCAGAGGTTGGATGGCCATAGATGCTTTAGCTGAGATCCCTGGATTGCAGGGGGTTGGACTAGATGGCCCTTGGGGTCCCTTCCAACTCTACTATTCTATTATTCTCCCTGTTTTTCACCCATTTGCTGTTTCAGGCAACCTTGCCTCTTTAGAAGCTGCTTCACATCAAAAATGCCCACATAAAAACAAAAACAAAAAACTAGACAGAAGTGTCTACAGAAAGCTGGTATGAGTGCTTTTAAAGTGCAGCAGTTGCCCCTTTTGGATTTTCTGAGCCTAGGGAAACTCCAGATTTAGCAGAGAGAAAGTTTGGAACTCAAGGATGAACAAGCGGTACATAATCCACATTAAGCTGGGGTGCAGCTGGACCCTACTCTCTGCTCTCTGCTAGGATTCTAGCAGAATCTCCATTTTTAAAAACAAAGCCCAGCTGTTGCCTAGATTTCTTGCATGCCTTAAGCTAAACACAGGGGCCTGTGGTTAGCCAGAAAGCAGAAGAAGAAAAAATACAGAATGTTTGCTTTACATTAGCAAATGCAGAGATCGCTTTTTGGTAAAAGTGGAAACTGAAGCCAGATTTTGTAGCAATACCTAGTGGTTGGAGGGGATGTGACTCTGAAAATAATGCGAGATAATATACACTCTCAAAGCTGTATATCATCATTTGTGCTACTAATAGTTTGGGGGTAGAGGCAACTGGCAGACAATCCAAGCTGAGAGTCTCTTGCCACTGTAGGGTGTGTATTTGGACAAGAACGGGACAGATGCATCCACCTGAAACACAGCCGCTCCTGAAGGCGATGCATACAGTCTGTTTCTCAGTCTTTCTTTAGTCACTCCCAGAAAGTCAAGAGGAGCTGTGCAGAAATAGGGTAAAAATAATCTAAAACTGTTCTGCAGCAGAAGCGGGATGCCATGCAGCCAAACGATATTTTCCCATCATTCACTCCCCGCCTCCCATCCATCGTTCTGATATATATATATATATTGAATATAAATACAGCGAGAGAAAGATTGGCTCTGATGCAGGAGGATGCTGGAGACATTATTAAGACAGAGCGAAAGGGAGCCTTTGGGTGATGGCTCTGCCCCAGCAATTCTTTCCAATGAAAGAGAGAGAGAAGCTTCTTGGAAGAGTACACACGTTTTGCCCACTCAGCAGATTGTACCTTCTTCTGCAGTGCCTACAAGGCGAAGGTGCACGCAATCCTTAACAGAAAGAAGGGAGCACCAAGGAGTTCAGAATGCCTGGATCCAGGGAATGGGCTGCTGCCTTTTCAAAAAGAGCGCTGGATGTGCGCTTTGTTCCGTAGTTTAACAAACGTTGTATAGCAACCTAACTCAGAATCAACTCTGTGCAACAACATTGGATGGTTGCTTTTCCCTGTATTGCTCTGACCTCCTGGCTATGCCGATATTTGAACTGCGATTGTGTGATGCTCCCTTATATCAAAAGAGACTGCTGATTCACCTGGCCCCATAATGATGGCTTGCCTTCTCAGTGGCTGCCCGAGGCCTGCTGCCTGAGATCATGGCGAGTGCCAGCTCCAGGTTTGGTGGGGCCCTTGAGCAGCCCCTCTCCTTGCCACTGCCATGGCTGCACATTGATCTTTTCTCCTCACCCCCAGCAGCCGCCAGCGAGGCAAGTGGAGGCTCCTCCTCCTCCCTCCTCCTCTTGGATGGGGGACAAAAGGGCGGCCAGAACAACCAATCATCCCCTTGATTGTTCTGGCCACCCTTTTCTGCCCCATCCAAGCCCGTGAAACCAGTGAAAGAGGAGGAGGAAAGGTAGCAGCATTTGGGACTTTTCAATTTGAGTTAGAGGTGACATGATGGAAGTTTATAACATTAAGGAGAGAGTGGAACAGAAACGTTTTTCTTCCTCTCCACACTAGAACTCGTGGGCATCCAATGAAGCTGAATGTAGGAATATTCAGGACAGTTAAAGGAAAAGACTTCTTCATGCAGTGTAGAGTTAAACTGCGGAACTCCCTCCCACAGGAGGCAGTGATAGCCACCAGCTGGGATAACTTTACAAGAGGAATGGACAAATTCAGGGAGAAGCGGGCTACTGATGGCTCCTAGCCCTGGTGGCTAGGCTCTGCCTCAACCGTCGGAGACAGAAATGGTAGCAGTGCAGAAGAGGAACTCTGGGTGCAGCTGATGATGATAGTGGGGAGGAGGTGGCCTTGTGGGGGGAGGCCAAGGAGGGTGAGCTGCCCAAGAGCCCCCCAAGCCTGGAGCTGGCATCACACGTCCTTTGGTCTGGTTGGTGTAGGCATTAATTTTTCATTTGGATCCTACTGATTGTCCTTCATAATAATTATTTCTTTATTTCCTTTCTTGCATTTATTTATTTATGAAGGTTGTTAGCCTCAGGCTCGTGAGGAAGGGCAGGGTATGAATAAATAAACAACTCTCTCTCTGCCTTAAAATTTTCCAGGTGAATTTGTACTTACAAATGGTACTTTTAGCAAACAAAACACTGTGCATCCATGAGCTTGCGAAGGCAGAAACCTTTGTGGAAGGAACAAAGGTTTCCTTCCTTGTGAAAAGTAAAGGGTTGCCATACATCTGGAATTTCCTGGACATCACTGGGACTTGGCCATCGGAAACAGTGTGTGGGCAGAAATCGCTTAAATGTCCGGGAAAATCCAGACCTATGTCAACCCATTCTGGAAGTGCAGATTTTTGTGAATTACCTTAAAATAGCTCAAAAACCTTTTCTTTCTTTTTTTTGAGATCTTTGGTACCTGCCCCCATGGAAGCTCAGCTAAATAACTTTGGATCCCCCCCCCCAAGGAACTTTTGTGTCCGGATTTTCACTTTTTGAAATATGGCGCCTCTAATCTATCTAAGCCATGCAGTCAGTTTCTGAGCAATGAGGGGTTCCTGCGCTTAATCAGGATTTCTTAGGAATGACGGTGTCTTACAGATATATGGTTTATTTTCATGGATATACAACCTGAGCATAGGATGGAGGGGCTCGCAGCCTTACCACCCCAAAAAGTTCTTGCTTCTCCATTAGGCTTCCAGGGAAACCCCAAGCTCCCAGCTTCGGTGTCCAGCACAGAGCAAAGCATCAACAAAGGCATAACTTCCAACATGACGTGGTCCAAATCCAGGATGCCATCTTCCGGATCCACACTCCTGTGTGAGTCATGTGACCTGCACAAGATTGTGGCCCCCCAAAAGCATGCTTTTGAGGCACAATGCCCCAAACAAATTTTTTTGGGCGCCATGCCTGAAAAAAGTGCAGCCTGAAATTGCATGAAAACTTGCAGCAGCCATTTTGATTGCTGTGCTCTTGCAAGAAAAAATGAGACGTCCCATTTCTTCTTTATCTAAAAGGCATATTTCTTTTTTAAAAATGCTTATAGGACAAGTGCTTATAGTTTTCTAGGAGCAATTTATTTAGTTACTAGATAAAAACAACCCAAGGTGTAATTAACAGATCATGTTGGAGTTGGGGCCACTTGCATCATCCGGACTAGTTCTAACCATTTAACTAAATTTGAAAAGGCCCTTTGCATTTTGAAAAGGGGGTTTATCATGGCTGGAAAGCCACCCAATGGTCCAGGCTCAGGCCATCTGAAGGAGCACCTGCGTACAATATCACAGAATGCTACCCACCTCTAAGATCAGCCACATCCCTGCTCTCTGGCCTGTCATTCTTTTGAATCAGATTGGCAGGTACCAAGATAGGGTGTCTGTGTCATGCTTTATGGAGGACAGTCCATTACCAGTTCACAGTCCTCCCCAGTATGGTAAGATCTCCAGGACCAGAGGCATTATACTGGTGAATACCAGTTGCTAAGGGGCAAACAGCAGGAGGGGCATGAGACTGTGCCCTATGGACTTGCGGTATCTGGTTGGTCACTGTGAGGACTGAATGCTGGACTTGATAGGCCTTTAGTCTGATCCAGCAGCCAAGTTCTTAGGTTCGCATTGCTGAATTAGAACCATGTGCACACATGACATGTCCTTTCCATCATGAATGACTATCTTGTGCCATATTGCTCATGCTGTTTATACTTTAGCTATAAGCCATCTTGAGTCCCTGCCGGGGAAAAAGACAGAATGATGCTGATGATGCTGTGAATTTATTTGGGTTCTCAAGATGTGTGTGGTGGGGACTTCTTTCCCATCCATACTGCTGGAGAAGAACCTTTGGACTGGAGATGCTGGGCAGTCCCCTCCAACTCTTCTGCATGCAGAGCCGCTCCCCTCCCACTCACTCCGATAAACAACCTTCATCCTAACAGTTGGTTAAAATGGTGATAGCCGCCATTAATATTAACAGTGCTTTAAATATTAAATTGTATTCCTGCTGCGTCTGCAAGAAAAAAATAAAACAATGAAGCTATAATGGGATTTCCTCCATCCCAGAGCAGCTGAAAGAATCGACAAAGATGCCAGCTCTTTCCCAAGCTGCTGTGTTTCCTTTGGTTCTGATGCTTTAGTTATACACTTTTAGAAGATGAGTGTGTGTGTGCACATGAAGGCTCTAGGGCTCTTCCATGTCTGTGGCCCAGGGCTGGATTAAGACTTTTAAAGGTCCTAAGCACTGAAAAGATTATGGTGACACAAAGTTTGCTTGTATGCTGAAATGTACATGTATGTATGCCATGTACAACACATGACAGAATCTGATTTCCTTACATTATTTCAATCTACATTAGCTGGGGGTAATGGATAAGTAATAAAAAGAGAACAGAAAAATGGGGGAAGGGTGTGGAATGTAAGGAATTATAAGAAGGTTGACTACTTCCATTAAAAAAATATTCAAATGCCAATTTCCCCCCCAAAAAAATTTCTCACTTTTTTACACCCCATTTGCCGCTGTCCTAAGCACATGCTTGCTTTGTCTTTTGGGTAATCTAGCACTGCTGTGGCCCTGTTCAGATGTAACAACAAACTGTGGTTTGCTGTTGCCTGATTGGTTCTGCATGAGCTTCCCACTTCTCCTCGCCCCGCAAGAGAAAGAGTACTTCTGCTTGTAAAGAAACCAGGATATCAAAGCTCAGTTTGTCAGCAAACAAGATCAGACCAGGATTGGATGTTGACATCCCAGCTAACTAACCAGCTGAACTGAACAAGCCACTGTTTGCTGTGTTTGGATGCAACAACAGGGCTTAATGCTTTAAGTCACCATCCATTGCATGCAATGAGGAGTGGAACATGCTTTTGCCTGCTCGTTCACATGTCTTATGCTCCTCCTGTCTTGGAGGTGGTGCCAATATGCGCAAAGGTAGAAGCAAGCACATGGGCAGCTGCACTGAAGAGGAGAATGTGGTGTGGGGCACACTCAGAGAGTCCCCCCAAGAGCATATCCCTCCCCCCCAAACCTGGAACCTATACTGTTCACATAACAGCCATGGTTTACTGCAAGGGCTGCTATCTGTGGCCCTCCAGATGTTGTTGTATTGATGTGGCTGGTGGTAGCTGGAGTCTAATAACATCTGGCGGGCACTATATTGGCTATCCCTGCTGTTTTGTCTAAATTGGTGCTAGTAATACCAGAGATTGGAATGGTGCTTACATTAAATGAAAATAACACTGATTCTATTTACTGTACATAACTCTATCAGCTGGAACTGCCTTCCCCAGCAAAGGACTCTGCAGATGTTTTGGACTACAACCCCCAACAGCCCCATCCAACACGGCCAGTGGACAGACATAATAGGAGTTGTAGTCTAAAACACACAGAAGGCACCATCTAGGGTTGTCCCTGCCCTAGGATGAACAGCGGCTTCATTTGTGGCTGCAAAACCTTTCAATGGAACTTTACACGCCTCCATGCTGCTCAGAAATGTCTGCAAACTCATCCCATTTTGTAAGCTTTATTTTCTTCTGGAAGCTTCCACAGCCTGCTTATCCTCAACAAAAGTTCTCTGTGTGATGTCAACTTCCTCTCTTTGTAAGGTTGCCATATCAAATATGGCAACTGGAACATAATCCTAGGAAACTCAATATGACTGGGTTGCACTTTCTTGAGCAATGGGAATCGTTTCTTAATACAATAGTGTGGGTGTTGTACAGGCCATAACGCTATTGCAGTGGGAAGTGGGGAGAGAGGGCATTGCGGTATATTGAGGGGCATACAAAATAGGTGCCCAAGTTAAAAATTTGTGGAGAAGGGTCAGTGAGGTGACTTAAATAAGAAACAAAACTGGTGCATTAGTCTGCCTTTAGAATAAATACCGTTTTATGTTTTGCGTTTGTTTGTTTATCAACTTATTTTTAAAAGCAAAGAATGGAATAGAGTGTTTAATTTCACAATGATAGAACAGTCAAATAGTTTCAGTGTATTCAGTGTGAGTGAGCTACTTGGGGTTGGGGAATAAAAGGAAAACTGGTACATTCTATTTTTGCTTTATGTCATGCCCAATAAACATTTCTTCCAGAGTCAAAAGCAGGAACAAAATACTCATTTACCAGAAAAGAGACTCTGTGCTGAGTTTTTTAACAGAGCAGATTTTTTTTTAGGTAGAGAACGGTCTGGGAAAACAAGAGGTTTCTAGCAAACTACCTACTGCATTTTCTCAGTTCAGAGGCTGGTTTCCTGTGGTGATCCCAGCCTTTTCCTTCCTGTCCATTCCATCAGGGTTGGAAGATGAAAGCTACAGAAAAGCAACAGTGAGTTCAGAATCCTGTGGCATTCTGAAAGAAAGCATTTTTTTAATAGACTCATAGGGATTTCATAGAGTGAGGATTATTGGAGATTATTAGACTGGAGTTCTTCAACCTTGGGTCCCCAGATATTGTTGAACTACAACTCCTGTTGGTTGTATGGGGTGTTAGGGGAAGGGTAGCACCTTTGGTGGGGGACACATCATACTCCTTCTGGGGTAGTTTGTCCACTTTTGGTCCCTACCCTGCATTCAGCTCTCCCCTGTGGCTCCTACGAGCTGTCAGCATGTGACAGCAGACACACCCCGGGAACAGCGTTAACTGGCCGGCTGAACCAGGTAAGGGTAGCCAATGAGTCTTAAACCATTGGTGAGTTACCGACTTCCTGTGCATGTGAAGATAGGCTCTGGTGGATTGAGTGGACGGCGCAAATAGTGGGTCCAACAGTCAAGAAGGCAGTTTCTGCAAGTGCTGTAGAGGGAAATGAGGGGCAGATGGGGCTTGTCAGCCCAGGAAGGTAGTCCATCTGATTCTAACCCTCCACTGCCTTGTGGGCTATCTTCAGGAGAAGAAAAGGCTAAAGAGTAAACCCTACACAAATCCTGGGTAGAGACTCCTTAAGAGCCACCTTGTACACCTCCTTCCAGCAAGTTCTGCAGCCAAGCTGGTGCCAAAAGTCTTGCTCTGCTTTCCTTTGGACCACATCAGTGAGGCCAAGGGGGGGGGGGGTCTTGCCATCTGAGCAGCCCTACACACTGCTCAGCCATGCGCCCCAGGGAAGTTACTTTGGTACTGCTAATGTAACATTCTGACTTCCTGGAGGTACACTCCATTGTCTCTCAAGACAGATGGAAGCCAACAGCAGCAGAAATTCCTGTTTCCCCAACCAGCTTAGCCAATGGTCTTGGATGGTTGCAGTCTAATGACACCTGGAGGGACCCAAGGTTGAAGATGGTGTATTTTGTCCAATCTCCTGCTCAGGTGAGAAATGTGTGGCCCTCCAGCCATTGCTGGACCAACTCCCACTATCCTGCATTACTGGCCATGCCGGCTGAGGCTGGTGGAGTTGAGAGTCCCACGCCATTTGGAGGTCTGCAGGTACCCCTCTTGCTTTAAAATGCTGGCCAGGGGCAGCTTTGTCACAAGGGGCCCTGTGGGGCACCAGCTACTGCACATTTCTCCTGTGCATGCCCCTGGATTCTGGAGCAGCTAATTCATTTCAACAACACACGTAGAGATGGGTTGTACTCCATGCCACTTGGCGAGAAGGGGTGCCATTTGGATTTTCCTCCACCGCAGGCATGACAATGTTTTAGACCAGTCCTTTGCAGTGTTTGATAAAATAAGGCACATCAAGACAGTCCCCTGGTGCTTAAACTGTAAATGGAATGCCTGGATTTCAAAAAAAGAGAGCACTGCTTCTTGTTCTTATTTTGTAGCGTTGCCCAAGGCTCAGCTCTGCCGTTTAATAAGAGCTTTGTCTGAGCTGAATCTTGGCAGTGTTGAGACCAGATTCTGTTTCAGATACAAACAAGGGGTCCTAGAATCCAAGCTGCAATAAACCCATTCCTGGTAACATTAAGAAGCGCAGAGTAGAGTCCCTCATTTTCCAAATTAAGCTCTAGTATCAACTTTAAGCAACTGTCCTTGAAAGCTGAGTGGAATCAAAGTATTGTAGAGTTGGAAGGCACCCCAAGGCTCATCTAGACCAACTTTTTGCAATGCAGGAAATAGTTAAAAGTCTTCACAGCCAAGAGTGCAGCTGGAAACTAGAGACTGGTGCCATCTACACACTTTGCATATGGGCAGAGGGCTCCATGCCTGGGAGGACCAGTAGAGCTCTGCTGCCCCTGATGTCCATGTGTTGAGCAGCCAGCACAGCAACTGAATTTGGCAGGGGAGGAAGGCGCTTCCTCCTGTGAGGACTGTAATTGCCATCAAGTCAGCAGCCTGAAGGAAGGATTGTGCGGCAAGAGCTGCTCCATCCCCCTGGCCTGGACACTGTCCCCTACTATGTTCCTGGATCTGATCTGGAGGGACAAAGGCTTCTGGGGAGGAACTGCTCTTTATCAAGGTCAAGACAAACAGGCTCACCTCTAATGCTAGTGAATCGCCATTGTTCTACTTGGCAGCCAGAATCCACATGGACAGAACTATCTAATTGTATTATAAGAGCTGTAACTTTAAGAACTGGTGCTTGCTTTCTCCTCCTCCCTCCCATTCCTTGTTCCTCCTGTGTCACATCTTTTTAGATTTTGAGTTTGAGGGCAGGGACAGTTTTAGCATTTTTTGTAAGCTGCCTTTTCAACCGAAAGGCACAGCGTAAAAGCCTTAAAAGGATGAAAATGAACTCCAATTGTTCAGGGCTCCACATCAGGTGGAAATGCTCTGTGCACTTGGACTTCCCACATTGAAATGTTTACGGACAACTCAGGGGCTCACATGTGGCCACACTGCCTCTTCTATATGTGAAGCTTCCTTCACGTGAAAAATGTGTGAAGGGGACTAAAGTCACAAGAAATTCAGCCTGGGGGAGCATCAGGCATGTTGGCAGCAGGTGCAGGAAATGGACACACGTCCTCCAACTGCACTTTCCTGGTGCCTATTGTTGGCGATTCACCACCTCTACAGTGGTACCTCCAGTTATGAACTTCATTCATTCCAGAGGTCCATTCTTAACCTGAAACTGTTCTTAACTAGAGGCGTTCTTTTGCTAATGGGCCTCTTGCTGCCACCGCGCCACTGGCACACAATTTCCGTTCTCATCCTGGGACAAAGGTCTCAACTTGAGGTAACTCTTCCAGGTTAGTGGAGATTGTAACCTGAGGCGTTTGTAACTCAAGGTACCATTGTATTTTTTTTTTGCATTTGGCAGGTGATAAATTTTTGTGTGTGCTAGTCAGGAGGGTTCTCTGTCTCCCCTCCCCTCCTCTTGGTATGTAGACCTCACTTCTGTCACTCCTGAGACTTAAGGCATGGGATTGAAGTGTGCTTAACCTTGCCTGTATTGTGCCTCCAAATTTATCTGCTCATGTTATCATTTCACACTGATAAACAAAGCAGCAGGGACAGAGTTCTCCTGCCTTTGCAGGAACCCAAATAATCATTACCTCTACTTTACATTCAGCATGGAAAACTACACACACATTTGCTCGAAGCTGACTTTACTGTGGTGATCTGGGGGACCACAAGGCTTGATTTCTGCAAACCAGCCTTTGCCAATCTGGTGCCCTCCACCTACAACTCCCATCACCCCGCCTTCCAGCACAGGTTGGCAAAGGCTGTTGTAAATCTTTGCTGTGCACGCTTCTGGCGGTGCTCATGGCTTGCTCAGAATGCAGCACTGCAGCTCCATAGAGTTCTAGGCCTCCACGAGTGATCAAATTATGCCCATCCTGCATCTTTGCTCTAGCTGACTCTTGCAGAGCAACACATTTGAATTTAAGATCACATTGCTCATTTTCAAGGCCCCAAGTGATGTAAGCCCTGTGCTCAAAAACTGGTTTCCTTTTTTTCTCTTTTAATGAAGAACAGGGTATTTTAATGTCATCATCATGTGTTTGTGGAGGGGATACATTGATTGAAAATGTCTAGTAAACCAGATCAGTGGAAGGGTATTTGGCGAGTCAGCATGGCAGCAATGTGGGATTGAGGATTGGAGTGATCGTTCTGTGGTGTTATGGCAGTGGACAAAGCTGTATTCTAACTTTTGAAAAAACTTTTGCAAAAAGGTGTATTATTTTTTTTAAAAAAAGAATTGTTATTGGAACTGCAGTGACTGGCACTCTGCATCTCCGCTGAGGGGATCCCTTGATCACCTCCCTCCTATTTACTTCTGTCCCTCCTCACTTTTAGAAGGGCTCAGAGGCCTTGCTTTTCTCAAAGGCCTTTTGCAGGATCCACACCTGCCTTTCTTGCTTCCCTATATGGGGAAGTTTTTAATGTTTAATATTTTATTACGTTTTTGTGTATGAAGGAATCCGCCCAGAGTGACTGGGGATTATCATTATTATTAGCACCAACTGAAAGTTTTATATTAATTAGGCATGAGCCAGGTTGGGTTCTCTTGTGCCACCATGGTAAGAAGTGTGGCTGTGAGCCTACGTGTGAGTATTCAAAAGGTTGCTAAGATGAGTTCAATGGGACGTGCTCCTCAGAAACTGCACACTGGATTGAGGCTATGCCACTAGACCTCAGGCACTGATGCCTTATTGACTTTAGAAGAAACTTTTTTCTTTCAACAAACCTTTGCAGAGTGCTGTCCTTAAGTTGCTTTATGCTGCCACTGCCTTTTATCCTTTTTAAAAGAATGTTTACTGATTGGTTCTATTGATATTTTGGTTTTTATTTTGCTGAGTTTTGGTTCTGATCTTAAGCTGCCTTGGATATTTCCTTGTTAGGTGTGGTATAAATGCAGAAAATAATGAAGATGCTAATAAGATTTTCTCCCAAGTTAAGTGCTGCAGCCACCAGTGATCAAAACTGCAAATATATGGCCTGTGATTCCTCATCTGTGCTAAATTGGGCCTTGGTTTTCTTTTGGCTAAAAAGCAGAAAATTTAAGTTTCCCACTTGCATTTTGGGAAGCAGTTCTGATGTTGATACCAAAAGCTTTGGCCACAAGAAACCTGTTAAGACGTTAAGGTACCACAATTCTCTTAGCTGGTTTTGTTTTTGCTGCAAGAGACCGTGTGTGGCAATTTTACACCCTTACCTGGGAGCAAGCCCAACTGAACTCGTGGAATTTACTGTACAGGACTACTCAGTATAGGATCGCACTGCTCAAACGCGGCTCTGGGAATGATTATTCCGATTGCAAAACAGAACACTGAAAACAAGAAAAGAAAGCACGCTGGCCTGGGAGAAGAACAAGAGTTCACAGCCTTTCCAAACTGGCGGCCGCGCTCTCTGCAAACCCTCTCCCTCCTCCTGCCGCGTTGGGGTCGCTCTGCAACCCGCTCCAGCCTCCCGCCCGGTCCTCTGCCCGCCTCGCCAGCCTCCCTCCTCCGCGGCCGCTGATAGGCTCGTCCGCGCCGGGCAAGTCGCTGCCCCAGTCGCCGCCCGGGTCCGAACCAAAGCGCTGGGAAGCAGCGGGGGGGGGGGGGGCGCTTGCAAATCCCTGCCCCTTTTGCTCGGAGGGAAGCCAAGCAACTTTCTTGCGAAGCGTCTGTCTTCTTCTTCTTTTTAAGCACCCTGCACATTTATTTGGAGCGGAGGGAAAGGAGGAAGAAAGCAAAATGATGGCGATGGGAAAAGTCCTGGCGCTTCCCGGCTCCTTGCGCAGCCCCGCGATTCCCGCGCTTCCATCCATCCCTATTGATTCTCCCCTCTCCCTCCGCATTCCCCCGGGTCTGCGCACCCGCGCAAGCCAGGCTCCTCTGCGCCCCCCCTCCGGGAGGAGAGAGATGGACACTCCCAGCAGCAGCCAGGCGGACATGTCAGTGGTTGCTGGGAGAGACGGGGGAGGGAGCGGGCGAGGGGAGCGGGCGGCCGGCCGGACGGGCGTGTAGCTGCCGCCGCCGCCGAGGACAGAGGCGCCTCGCCGCTCCGGCCCAAGGAAGCCGCGGAAGCAGCAGCGCCCCCCCCCCTCCCGAGACCCGGGCCGGGCGCCGCTCTGCTCGGGGCCGGACTTGCAGGCAACTGGGCGGGCGATGCTGGCCGGGGCCGCCGCGGCGTGAGGAGGCGGAGGCAGAGCGCGCGAGAGCGAGCGAGCGAGCGAGCGAGCGGCCGCCCCGGGACTCCCTGGCGGGCGGGCGGGCGGGAGGCGGAGGCAGCGCGCCCCGTCGCCCCTCCCTCCTCGCCGCCGCCGCCGCCGCCCGCTCTTCCCTGCCCTCCTCGGGGACGGGAAGGAAACAAGATGTCTGCCCGAGCCGCAGCTGCTGCTGCTGCTGCTTCCACCAAGGTAAGCGAAAGCCGCCTCGGCTGGCGGGGGGGGGGACCTCCGGAGCCAGCCTCCCTCCTCTCCGCCCCCGCCGGCCCGGGAAGGGGAACGAGGGGCTGCCGGGGGGGGGGCGCGCCCCTTCGCCTTCGCGGCGAGTCAACCCCCGCGCGCACCATTCCCCGTGGGGCGCGCCTGGTTCCCCCGGGCTCCCCCCTCCAGGCCCACTGTAGCCTTAGTGGACTGAAAGGGGATTGAAGAGGAGTGGGGAAAACACAACGCTCTGGCCCCATCTCCCCGCCACGCTTCGCTCGGAAGTCTCTTTATTGTTGTTTAAATGCCCCCCTCTTGCAGACTTGGGCTCAGGACAAAATGATTTTTAAATCAGGAAAAACCAAGCTCTGCGAGCCTTTGGGCAGGGTCTGGCTTGGTTGCGTGTGTCTGAAGTTAATGGAGCTCCTCTTTTTAGGTTCGCACAATTCTTCTTTTTCTCAAACTCCCCCCTCCCCCCCCAAAAAAAACACCTGTTGGGTGAAGGGCTGGCTGGTGTGCTCAGGATACCACCAAACTCTAGATTAGTTCCTTTTGGAGTGGGTGGCCAAAGAGTGGATGGCTTCTCCTCTTGGAGGGCAAGTTTTAAAAGTTAAGCTCTACAGATGCTTTCAAAGGGGACCCAAGAGAAGATTCTAAGTCTCCTTACTCAGGAGTAAGTCGTAACTGGGTTCATTGAGACCTCTGCCCTAAATAAATGGACTTCCCATTACAGCCTTATCCTGAGCACATTTTTACGCAGAAGTAAGCCCCTCTTGGTTCAGCAAGACTTAATTCCCTTACTCTCCTTGCGCTCTGCTTCTGACATTGTACCGAGAAGGTGGGCTGGGTTCTGCCCTGCAATTTGTCAAGCAGCCAGCTTTTAAAGTGAGGTGTCTCAGGGTGGAAACTTGCTTCCTGTGTGCTTTTAAAATACAGATTGGGAAGTGCCTAGCTGTGGGGTTGCAGTTTTGCCTTGTAAAAATTGCAGCAGAAAACGTTTGCTTTGGGAGATTTCAACTCTCATCTGAATCGCATGTTGTTTCTGTGCTTTAATCTGGGGTGTGAATGGAATTGGGCTGGGTTTGTTGTTTTTTTAGCACATGGTGTGTGTGATGTTTTTTGTACTCCAAAGGACGTGTCCTTTCTTAGGAATTTCACATCAGGAATTCCTGAAACAGCAGGTTTCACAATTCCTGAAATACAGGATTTCTCAGCAACTCCCTTTGAATCAGCTGCTGCTGACATTGTGCAAATATGTTTGGGTGGTGCTGGGAGCCCAAGAAAAGCTCCACCTGCTCTGTAGGTGTATTCTATGGTACAGGTGCATGTAGTACTCTGACCTCCCTCCGCTCTGCAGGAGTGAGTGAGTGAGTGAGTGAGTCAGCTGTGCTGTTTTACTCCTAGGGGAAGGAGGTGGAGTTGAAATGCTCAACAAGTTTCTCCTTATGCATGAAACCTTAGACTGGAAACTTTTTTGTTTTAAAAAAGGTAGAATAAAGCTTCCCCTTCCTACTCTAGAATTATAAACAGTTCTTGGTTCTTTTGGAGACAGTACATTGGTTGTTTTGTGTTGGCTGCGTTAAGGAATATTGCTCGATAGTTCTCCGGAAGGGTTTGCTCTCAAGTGAAACTGTGTAGTTTCTGTCTGATGTCATCTCTTGGTATGCGCTTGCACCTGAACTGTGCGCCTCTGATACTGCACTAATGCAGTGGCGTTGACGCTTGGCACAGATTCTTGGCAGTAGAATCAGTTTCTGGTGGCATTCATGAATACTCATTCTCCAATAGGTATTGGGTACAGTTTCATTTTTAACTTAAGTCTCGCTTTATTGAGCTTGCAAAGTTTGTGACTCAGAGAAGCACCAAAAAGTTTATAGTAGTTTTTAAATTTCATTTTTTGGCATTATCTTGGCACTTTGAAAAAATATTATAACCTGCATTAGAGTATTTTTCTTCTCAGTCTCCAAAACGTGTTCATTCTTAGGTTATGTCAGGTGAGCTATATCTGCCTTGATTAACGTGGGGTCCTCCAGATGTTTTGAACTATAATTTGCATTATCTCCAGACCTCATAGCGGATGGAGATTGTTGTCCTGCACATCAGGTTGACCAGGGCTGAGGCATATGAATCTGATTCATACATTTTCTTTTGGAAATGGCACATTTATTACTTTGTTCTAGCAAAATGCAGGAAGGGGGTGGAGAAGGGGGAGAAAACCAGATACTTAAAGATAACTATGATGCCAAGGAATCTGAAATACTTTTCAGCTTTTCCAAAATTGCTTCCCTTAGAATGCTGGTTATACCTAGGTGATAAAAGTGAATACTGCTTTCATTTGTGTTCTCTTTGCCCTGTGAGAGTGCCTGTGTCGCTGTTGCATTGCCAGGTAAATATGGCAGGGAGTGCAATGGTCTGTTTAGGCCTTTTGTGTTGCTCTTTGTTCTTAGTAGTAAGGAATGTTTTTTCCCCTTTTCCTGATTTTTGTTCTTAAAACTCAAATGTGCATATGAACAGGAGATTTGAACTGCTTGCTTCAAAGCATCATAGCCAGAGATAATGCAATTCCGTCTAATGGTTGTGCAGTGTGAACTTAAGGATGTAAACACATAGCACAAATTTTAAAGAATGATGAACAAAAGTCATGTCAAACTTGCTCTGTTCCCACTGATAGATTGTGGTGTTGCTTTACAACAGGGCTGGGGCTGGGTTGCCTTTGATGCCTTCTAATAGAGTATGTCCCCCCCCCCCTTTTAAAAAGATACATGAGCAGTGGAGTAGCTTTAGAACACTTTGCTTTCAGAAGAAGGTAAAACAAATTAATTGTATGAGGGGTGATTTTATTTTGTTTTGTTTGTTGCTTTGATAGTCTTACTGCTGCTATGTTTACTTGCAATGAATATTGAATAGTAAAAGTGGGGAAAACGTTGAAGGGCTTTTAACAAGAATGGGGAAGTATTGAGTAGATTCCTATGATACTTCTCAGTCACATTCCAGATAGCACCCGAAGTGATAATAACAGCATTGGTGGACAGGTAATTGCATTTTCTCTGTGATTAGCAGGTTACAGTTTGGGTACTGGTAAAATGCAGTTTCCAGTTTTCACATACCTGGGGATGGAATACTGGATTTTCTCCTTCACCCTCCTCCACAAGTTGAGAAGAAAGTTATTTAGACCCGTTTAATATCTAACAGCTGTGTGTACCTTCCACAATGAAACAATACTATGAAAAGGCCTTTACTAATCTTCTCTAATCACTTTAAAATGTTCAAAGGTAACAGTTTCAACCAAGGCTCTGTACATAGAGGGAGGTAACTGAAATCTTGGGATATGTGGTCTTCCATTCCCTTCCTGCAGTAAATGACATTTTAACAATTGCATAGCTTCTCACCACACAATGCTTTCTTGTCTTATTTATCTTGGGTAAGTTGGTCAATATATTAGAATCATAGAATCATATTAATCATAGATCATATTAATCTGGATTCTTTGTCTAATGAGAACTTTCTTTGTATAAGTGCTGACTTCCATTATCTGCTTAATGCTCTACTGCCAGGAAAACCTCTGCATCCTTATTGAAGGTTTTTTGCTGGGCCTGGTGATGACACCACGTGAATATTTTAGAATTCAAAAGGGATGATGCAGGCATTGCAGTAGGCATGGAGATCCAGTAATTAATACTTGCTTCATTCTTCTTACAAGGGAGGAGTTGGAAGTTTTTCTGTTGGCTTTTCTGCATCCAGAAAGTTAAGCAGTATATTTAGATTCTTGTGCAGTGGCAACCTTGGAATAAATCTGTCATCCCCATCTTAAAATAGAAGTTTTGCATCTTGAATACTGAAAATACAGTTCACGTGGTTTTTATTATTATTAGCTATAGTGTAGTTTATGCTGCTAGCTCAGTAAGACTTCAGCATACTAAATAAGACTTAAAATGGGACACTTTAGGACAAACGGTGGATCTCTTGTTCATTTCTAAGAGTGTATGTAACTAGAGTAGGAATAGGAAGTGCATTGCCTGAAAACTGCACATGTCCCATCAAACAGGCATATTGAATATGTTGTCTGCCTTGAGTTTAAGGACAAGAAATACTAAAGGTAATAAAGGCCCCCTATAATCTCCCCCCCCATCATCAGCTGGCCTGTTGGACACCTGCCCATGGTTTAAACTTTTATTATATGCCATTGAAAGATAACTTTGAATATGCCTGTTTACTTTAAAGTAATTTATATTGTCTTGTGTGCCAATTGTTCCATACCAGTGTTAGAAACTGGGATAGAAAAGCTAGGAGCCAAATGGCTTCTGGGACCTGGGTTGTGAATTAATATGCAATTCACGTAAGTGACACATTGTTAATATCACATTTTATGCAGAAATTCTTAATACAGTCATACCTCAAGTTGAATGTTCTTTGGGTTGAGTGCGTTCGAGTTGCGCTCTTGAGGCAACCCGGAAGTAACGGAGCATGCGCATACGCTCAAAATGACGTCACACAGATGCGTGGAAGCGGTGAAATGCGACCCACGCATGCACAGACGCACCGTCGCGTCTTGCGTTCCGTTTGGGATGCGAATGGGGCTCCAGAACGGATCCTGTTCGCATCTCAAGGTACCACTGTCCATGTTTAATTTGGTGCTTACAGTAAAAATATTGGTACCATACTTCATGCTTAAAAACACTCTACTCTTTATTGTTAAATTCCTTAACATATTGTCTATCCTTAACATATACTTCGAAGCTTCAAAGCACATACATTTTGGTAATCCTTGAATGTCAGTCAGGCACACAAAAAATGGCACCCAGACTTTTTGAGGTGCTTGCAAATGGAGAATCTTTAGGTGCAAAATGCACCTGGCGCCCTGCAAATTTCTATCTCTGTCCCATGCCCATGAATGCATTAAAGAGACCTGAGTTGTTGTTGTTGTTTTTAGGTTTATTTCAATTGACTGAAGCTGCTTTATATTATCTAAAATGGGATGTGGAATTAAGCACTGCAAAGGCCACAAGTATGTATCCAGGCCGGTTTATCAGGAACCATGAATTGTGGTAGTTGACTCTGTCCTATTAAAAATAGCTTTTGGGATGGAGTGAAATCAGAATTCTCTGTCTGTCATCTATGTTTTATAGAAGGTATAGTCTAATTTTTATGTAAGTCTTTTTAAACTACTACTTATTAATCTGTTAAGAGGAATCGGTTGGGATCTTTTTTTGTCTAGTTGATGTTCACAGGCTTGGCTGTAGGAGGAGTTGTGACTCACACACATTTCAGCATCTGGTGGGCACGACGTTGGCTACGCCTGCGTAAACACATTCCAGTGCCTCTTTCCAGTGGAATCCACAAGAAAACAAATTACATTGTTGACCATCGACAGTCTTGTTTCCTGCCATGGTTCCATATGGTGTCATTTGTTGCCATTCCTGTTATGTGAACATTCAACTCTGAATTTCTTCATAAACAGCTTTGGGTAGTATGGTGAAATATGTTCAAAAAATAAACAGAATAATCTGCTAACCCAGGGTCCTATTTTTAGTAGGTTTGTATAAACGATATCACTTAACAAAGGAATTACAGGACTGTCATGTATGCCTTCCCACTGTCTTGCCAGTTTCTCTTTGAGCTGAGTATGGCAAAACAAAGCAATTTTATTGCATACACATTGCCATGCCACCCCTAAAGCTTATTTTAAAATTTCCACACACATCCTTCTGTAATTGGACAGAAATTGACACCAGTGTAGAGAGTAACATGTTACTAATAAGATATATGGGAGGAAGACTAGTAATAATCCATTTTCCTCCTTCTACCCCTCCCCCTGCCCCCAATCAAAATGTGATTTGCAGTAAGAGTTGGGTTGAACATTTTTTGGTGGTTATGCATGATAAGGCTGCAAAATTGAACTCTGTGACACTGCTGAGCAATCATCCTGAGGGGTGCACTTGGAGACAGTTGTCATTTTAGGACATTGAGTGTATTCCTGCACAATGGCTGGGTTCAGATGATCATATCTCTGTTTAATAAAATCAGATACAGTGGTACCTTGGGTTAAGAACTTAATTCGTTCTGGAGGTCCGTTCTTAACCTGAAACTGTTCTGAACCTGAAACATCTGTTGCAAGAAAACATAATTGCAGTCTGGTTACTTATGACTATCTTCACTAATAGGCATTGTAGGTTCTCATCCTAGTGGGCCAATAAATGTTTAGAGTTTGTGGGATATATCGGGCTACATTTTTTTATTTTGAAGTGCAGCCACACTAAGTGTTTTGTGATGCTGACTGTTTCTACTAGTCATCATTATTGTGTATAGAGTAGCTTAAGGTAATAGATTATTGCTTTTTATGGGGCATTTAATTGAAGACCAAGATCTTAGCTTTTGTCACTGTAGATTCAGGGTCCCCCCCCCCCCACATATCCAAAAAAAGTCTGCCTTTTGAGGGAAATGATGGTCAATATATACAATTCAAAAAATAGTATAGTGAAAAGGTAGAAAGGGTTTTAATTCTTTAGAAAGAGGTCAAGATGAATATTTTTAAAATGTCAGTTGCTCAGTCTAGTTTTAGATTTCTTTTGAGTTGGTGTAAGATACAAAACTTATGTAAGATACAAAAATACCTTTCACTTCTAAAATACTTTCCCTAGTATGGCTTCTAATGAGAATGAAGATAGACTGTTTTGCTTTTTGGTGAATGGGGGTTAATATCATGTTCGTTTTGGCACAAGGGAAGTCTGCTAAGTGAGGAATAAGCAAGAAGGCTTGTGAAATAAGGTGGCATGATGCATTCCCCCCTTTCAAACTTCCATGCAGGGTTTTGTTGGACTCTGATATCAGTGGAATACTATGGAGAGCTGGATGTTGAAGGGACAGTGAAATGTTTGTGTATCTGAGATGGCAAAGATGGTGACAGAAATATGATCAAATAATGGAGACTGCAGAGGCCAAGCGCACATCTTAAACATAAGAAGAACTGGTGGATGAAGCCAATGGCCCGTCTAGTCCAGCTTCCTCTTCTCACAGGGACCACCCAGATGCCTGTGGGAAACTCAAAAGTGGGACCTGCAAACAAGAACACTCTCCCCTCTGGTCGTTTCCCACAACTGGTATTGATAAGCATTGTTGCCTCTCTGACTGTGGAGGCAGAGGATAGGTATCCTGGCCAGCAGCCATTCCTTTGCTTATTTGTCCTGAATCATCTACATTCAATGTCATGGGATATCCCTGAGTATTGTGAGCAAGGGAGAAAAACCTTTCTCCATCCACTTTCTCCATGCCACGCATAATTTTATAAACTTCTATTATGTCGCCTCTTACTCGCCTTTTCTCTCAACTAAAAAGTCCTAAGCGCTAGTCATTATCTAGTCCTCTTGACTTCTAAAACTGGCTCCAGGCCTCCCTTAAGGGTCTGTTTGTAAGCTACGGTGAGCATTCCCAAGGCTTCAAAAATGTCACGTAACCTAAAAACAACAAGAAGAAGAAACAACAGCTTGTAAGGATATGGCCTTAGTCATTCGTGTCCCCTCTGGCTTGAAAGAGAGAAATGAGGCTCATTTGAGGCACAGCACTCAAGGCATAGTAAGATGGGTGACTTCCAACCAATATGTACTTACTACTGTTCTGAAATACTGTTGTTGGTTGTAAATTACCAGAAAAACTCAAAGCATTATGATTACAGGCTTCCCTGCTTGCCTGAAAAGGGCTTCCTAAGAGAGGTTTGCTTGAGCCACCTTGAGTCCTGGTCTGGGGGAAAGGTGGGATGATTTGTTTGTTTGTTATTATTAGAGTTTTGCTGTGCAGCAGTCTTACTAGACCTCTAATTGTTTTCTGTAGTGAGCCTTGCTCAGCTTGAATTTGGTCCTGTGACTCTAGTGTAGCCTCCCACAGTCAGCTGTTGTTGGACTCCACACCTTGCACCGTTCCTGACGGTTGGGCCTGTGGGATGGGGCTGATGGGGATAGCGCAGCCAGTAGAACCAGAGACTCTCAATCTCAGTGTTATGGGTTCGAGCCCCATGCTGGACAAAAGATTCCTGCATTGCAAGGGGTTGGTCTAGCTGACCATTGTGGTCACTTTCAACTCTACAGTTCTATGGTTCTGTAACATATGGAGGGCACCGGGTTGAGGACGGAAGTTCTAGTACAGCCAGGCTGGGTTGACCCCCAGGTGTTATGGAGGCTGGAAGAAAGCAGGATAGTATATTTTGATTAGTTTAAGTTCAAAAGATCAATCTGATTGCAGTTGCAGTTCTAAACAGTTTCACTTGTCACTACACATGACTCTAATTATGTCATTAGAAGCTGCATCAAGTTGTGTGTTTTTAATGAAATGGGTGATTTTTCATCAGGTTCACTCTGTGTGGGGTGGGGAGATTTAATCTTTCCCTCCCTCCTCTCCTTTGGATGCTCCTCCACCAAACAAAGAAAAGACTAAGGGATAGCAAAGTAAGGGAGATGGTTTTAATTGGGAGTACAGCTGAAGGAGGAGGGTTTAAACCTTCCCTCCCCAGTTCTGCAGTCCTGATACTTTTTTAAATAGGAGGCAGCAGAAAAGTATCCCAACATCCTTGTTGGGTGTTCCACAGCCCCAGAGCAATGCACATTTAATGGTGCATATAGTTTGATCTAAGGCCATGGAACACTGGCCAGGATCTGGCCCTGAATCAGTTTAAGAGACGAGGTAATGTTTAATTAGGGTTTTAAAAATCCTAATTAAGCATATGGTCAGGAGGGATATGGGAGAAGATGCTGATCCCCCCCCCACACACATTACAGAAAGCGGGGGGGGGGGGTGTCAGTCCTGCTGAGGTCTGCTTTTCCAGCGTGTTCTCTGCAAGGAACACGCTGGTGAAGCAGATCAGTGCTGCCTGCAGGATTGAATCCTGTGCTCCAGCTGATGAGCGAATGGTTCAGTCCTGCTCTGTTTGCCTGCACACGTGTGTCCTACTTCAGAGTAGGTGCATACAGCCAAAGCCCCTCCTTCCTGCCTGATGCCCTGTCCCCTGGCAGCCCAAGAATGCTTCAGGAGGCCTGTCCTGATCTGGGGCTGCCTCCACCTGACACAGCGAAGCCCCCACATCCAGTTGAATCAACCTGGGATTCAGCCAAATCTGATGTGCCGCCCTAGTTTGCATCACCCGCTTAACTTGGATTGATTTCTGAGTGAGCTTGGTTAGGATTGCCATGCTGGTTTGCTGCACTTTGAATTACAGATAAGCTGAGTGTTTTGTCTTTTTCTTAGGAGTATTGAGATATTTGTTTGGTACTGAACATAACATAAAAGGAGCCAGTTGACCAGCTAGTCCAGCGTCCTGTTCTCAGGGACACATTTTTCATCTTAAGTGATTTTTAGCTTCAGGGTCTCAAAGCACCTTTGCTGAAGTAGTACAGCATGATAGATGCATCAAGGAAAAAAGTTAATTGATATTTTAGGGTTGATTTTTAAGCAGTTGAATATCCTTTAACTTGTTGGCAGTCACAGAGGAATGCTGCTTTTGTTTCACTGGTGCCTGCCTGTACCTGTGTGTGGTTGCAGTCAAAGCACTGGAGAGCCTTAGAGAAAACTGCAGCTGTTTACCCCTACCGCTGATAACGCCCAGCTTTTTATCACTCAGAGTTCTTTTGCAGGGGGCAGGGTGGTTAGTTGGGGGAGGGATTGTGACCCATTGTCTGAGGCTGGCTTCAGCTGCCCATGTGACCAAAGCCTTGCTGGAATGTCTGCCGAGCAGGTCATATGACTGGGAAAACTAAATTCATGAGTCAGTGGAGTTTGCAGAAACCACTCTGTAGTGGACATTGAAGAGCACTTGCCAGACTTTTCTTCTTTCCCTTGGTTTCAAAACACAAATCACATTTTTTATTTTTAGAGAGGTGTTAATAATATATTGGTTTTCAAATAGCGTGTTTCTCAAGTTGATTGGAGAATTTCTAATAGGATGCTGCTTACTAATCCACTGTGAACAGATGTATTCCCTCCCCCAACCCTGTGGGGATTGAGCAGAAAGGGAAATTACCTATGCATGCAGGGAAAAAGTTAAGGTGGAAAAGCACAAAAACCTTTGGACTTACCTTCAGATCTAGGATACCGTACAAATGGAAAGGTTCAGCATTTTTTTAGCCTTCACATGCATTTATCTTGGTAATCTTTACAGCTGTGTAAATTAGACCTCAGATTGCAAGGGAAAGACTAAGGGCATAGTGGTTTGCTTCACTAGGGGTCGGCAACCTAAGGTCCATGGGCCACAAGCGGCCCAGGGGGGGTCGTTTAACCAGCCCATGAGCCGCCCCCGAACCGAGCCGCCCATTCGGCGAGTCCCCATGAGCTGCGCTAAACTGGCGCAGCATGGCGTGGGGACTCGCTTCCATGGCACTGAAAATCGCATCTGTGCAGACGCCGGAAATCGCAGGCACGCACAATCCGGCCCACAGAGGATCTCCACTGGAGTGAACTGGCCGACCCCTGCTTCAGACCATCAGGGAGTCTCCCCCTCCTGCTGCGACCAGCTCCTCTGCCCCCTGGTCTCTTAGGACCCGCAGAGAAATGAAATGGTCTGACCAGCAGGTGGTTGTGCACAGACGCATCCTGAGACTGTGTGGGAAAGATCCTGGAGAGGAGGAGTCCTAGCGGACACTGGAAAGGCAGGGATCTTCGGTCCTCGCAAGTGCTTCACTAGGGCAAGACCTCCCAGAAAGAGTTGCTGAGACCACTTGACTGGACCTGTGCTTGGATAAAGAGTTAACTTCATGCATTTGCCTCAAGTAATTTATAATTTTTGCTGCTGACCTATGCTCAACTCCAGCCCTGACATTGGTCCACCTTTGATGTTCTGTGGTCCTGTAGCCTCCCCACATGGTTTAGAACCCAGAAGCAGCAGGGATCTCAGTCACACGCGGCTCCTGCGCAAGCACAGTGCCCCAGCACTGCACAGTTTGCCTTCCTGACACATGGAAGGTGATGGAGACAGAGAGATGCGGCCAATGGGTTCTTCCACTGCTGAACAAAGCTACTGTTCCTTTCATTTTTCCGTGTTTCTGCTTGATGAATGAGGCCAGCTTCACAATGAACTGTCTGCTTTCACACACAAGATAAGTGATTGAGGTGAAATTGAATAAGCTAGCCGGCTTTAATATTTCATGCCTTCCAGATTTTATGTCCTTCCAGATGACTTAGGACTGCAACTCCCACCACCCCTGACCAGTGGCAAATGCTGATGGGATCGGAGAGAGTCCGAAATCACTTAGAGGGATGCAAGTTCTTATCCCTGCCCCCAAGCAGAATCATTGGATAACAGCAGAGGAAAGCAGGCCTAAGAATTACTTTTCGAGAAGTGGCTACAGATTGGAGCTGGTACAAGTCAAGGATAAAACAAAAATAAGATGTGCATTTTACTTTGACTTAAGAAATGTACTTGTTAAATCATGCTTTTAAAAAAGAAGAGATTAAATTGGAATGTAATGCAAGCATGTAAACAAAGATCACATGGAAGCTGGTCTAGCACAGCAATTATGTGACTGGACTGCAAACCAGGAAGTCTCCAGTTTGAATCTCGCCTCTGCTAAGACCTTGCTAGATGGCTTTTAGATAAATCGCTCTCATCTTCATCTGCAGTTGGGGGACAATAATACTGACTGACTGTACAGGGTTCTTGTAAAAATTACAAGGAGAAAATGTTGGTTAGAGTGTGGTGCTGATAATGTCCAGGTTGCAGGTTCAATCCCCATATGGGACAGCTGCATATTTCTGCATTGCAGGGGGTTGGATCATCAGGGTCCCTTCCAACTCTGATTCTGTGTCCTTTCAGCACTTGAAAGGGCTATTCACATACTAAATATTATCATGAAAACTGGTTCCATGACCCTTTATGAGGCACACTGAATTGAATCTTGCATTTCTGTGTAAAAGAATGCCCTGGGACAAAAGTAACTCACCTCTGAAAGTATTATAAAAGTAGGCATTGTGTGTGTTTGGACTCAACCAAAAGACTGTTGGTTCTGGACAGTTTCTGGGCATTTTAGACGGCAATTCTCTGCAGCAGCTTTTGCCAGCCTAGTGCTCTTTCGATGCTTAGGCGTAGTGTAGGCTGGGACTGATGAGAGTTGTAGTTCAAATAATCTGGATGGCTCTGCAACAGATGGACAGAGCTTGGTCCAGCCTCCTGGAGAATCAATAGCCAATCTGGAGGGGAGGGTAGATTTAAAAGAGAGAGCCTGGCAGTTAAACAGCCAGATAAGGCTTGGCTAGGGATTAGCTGCGTGGTTTGGGGTTTTCTAGGTAGAGCACCCCACATTATTTCCCTGAGGGAAAGGAAATGGTCCTAGAAGCCAGCTGGAAATGTTTTGCTGTCTTAATAGAACATACAGCCATTCTAGGAGGAATCAATTTAATGAGAAACAGTGGAATTTTAAAGTAAAGTTCTTAATTACGTCTGTAAAGTGATTTTGACCAAAACAAAGTGTTGTGCTTCCTCAGAGCAAACCATTAGACTTTAACCCTCATTGAGTTTGTTTTAATAAAATTCTAGTTTTGTTTCTGACGTATTCTTACTTTGATCCACTGGTTGAGGGTTTCCTTTCACTTTATATCACCAGCAGTATATCACCAGCCAAATGTTGTGGTCTGGCAATATACCGCGATGTAGAAAAAACAAGCTGCGTGGGCCTCAGCCTGTGAGGCACCGGGTGAAATTGCCGCAGCTCTCACTGCGGGAGCAGAGGCCGTTTTTTTACCCCAGTGCGTAGCCGGCTGGCACAAGGCAGCTTCTTCGTATGGCTCAGCAGGAGGACTCCCCATCCCTTGCACAGCCATCCCTCCTCGCTTGCGCGGGAGCCATCGCCAGGCTCGGGGGTCAGCAAACGTTTTCATCAGGGGGCCTGTCCACTGGCCCTCAGACCTTGTGGGGGGCCGGACTAGATTTTGAAGGGGGGGAAATGAACGACTTTGGGCCGGATCCGTCCGGATTGGGATGGATCCGGCCCCTGGGCCTTAGTTTGCCTACCCATGCCTTAACTACTTGGCAGAGTGGAGTAGCAACCGCGCCCTCCTCAGCCGAGCAGTTTAAAGATGCAGAGGGAAGAACAAGCTGTATTTGCGCCTCACCAGGGCAGCTTTGTTCTCCCTCTGCGCAGTGTGAGGGCAGAGTGAGGTGGTGGTTTCAGTCGGCAATATAGCGCTGGTGAAACTGCCACCGCTCCTGAGTCCCTCTGCTAGCAAGGCTCACTGGAGGAAGTCACTAACAGAGGGATTCTGGAGCGGTGGCGGTTTCACCAGCAATATACTGCTGAGTGAAGCCAACATTGCCGTCTGCTCCTCATACCGGTCCTGGGCGATATATTGATATATCACCCAGGCCTATTGCTGACAGGGAGTGTCCTAAATTTTAAAGCACCCAAAATCTGGTCATGTTACCTCACTCCCATCTTTATTTGAGGGAGTTTGCTTTGGGCACCTGGTAGCTGAAGGCTGCTGTACCTGAGAATAAGTCTCATTAAACTTGATGGAACCTTCAGTGTGACCCTATATGTGTCTACTCTGAAGTAAGTCTTCAAGTAAGTGATCTGACTCACTGCCAGAGCACAAGTATGGAGGGAACCAAACAGAAAACCCATGTCTTATGGCTGTTTCCTATAGTAGATGTAAAGTCTGGGCAAAAGGCACGTGTTTTTCTTCCTACTTTGCAGCGAGCATTTGTTGTGCTGTTCCTTCTAAAAATCATCCTGATAGTGGAGGACATTTCTTGTAAGGATGATTGTGTGTTCTGTCTGGTTCAAGGAAACCTTGACCATCAAGATTCTTCCCTAATTATTTTTGAGGGAACGCTCCCCCTCCCCCCTCTTCTCCTGGGTCCTTCCATCCTGTCAGTTTCATTGGAGTCTAGTCCTCAGTGTGCTGCTTTGCTCTTGCAACCCTTTCCCCTTCTGTAATCCCCCCCCCCAGCCGGCAGTAATTACAGACCCGGAAATGATACTGCTTCCAGCTGAGCAGGGCTGCAGAACTGCAGCTCGCTTTCTTCCCAGGTATCCTTCGCCATGTAGCTAGCAGCATTTTGACCATGATCACCATTCGCTGCAGGGAGGTGGGATGTGATACAATTCCGCCCCCTCCAGTTTGAAATCAGTTGTTAGGAAACAGAAACAATGTAAGCATCTGGTGTACAAAGCCTTGAGCCGAGCACACTATGTTGCCTCAAATGCTTATTTTTCCATGATGTGAAAGGACAATGGGGCAAAGCTGCAGAAGCTGTGGGTGAGGTACATGGCCATTTCTCTTGCTTGTGGAAATAGGGGGGTGGCAGGGAGAGATAAGATGCAGGATGTTTTGCTTCCCGAGAACAACATGGCTACATTTTTAAAGCAGGCAAACAATGAATCATTTGTGTACAGTAGTTGGAGTACGTAGACATGGCATGAGTGCCGTATATCAAGTTAACAGCCTGCAGAGGTTTCTGCTAACCTGTGAAAAGGGTTACTAGGTGAGTTGCTAAATGCAAGGCTATGGGTAAATAGTGTGGAGCCAGGTGGCCACTGCTAGCCAGCCAGTCCCTTTGCCTTACCTCATGCAGTTGTTGTTTTCTTTAGTTGAAAGGACCATGTCCATGATGCTCAAAACAACAACCATAAGCATAGGTATTGGGAATAAAAGTCAAACTTATTAGACACTTTTTAAACCAAAGTAACTCAAAGTGACTGGAAGCAATAATTAAGTAAAATGTACATTAAACCAGCATGAAACAGAACACAGAAAAATGTAAAACATACTCATATTTTCAAAAGGCAGGATTTAAAAGAGACCACAGAGATTTAAAAACCAAAGGCCTGGTGGAAAAGTCCAGCTCTCCCATGGAGGGGCACATGGAGAAGGGTCCCAGATGCCAATGGCAGGGCCATAGTCCACTCATATGGGGAGAAGTCGTCGTTGAGGTGCAGGTAACTGAGCTTTATGTGTTTGTCAAAAACATAAAAAGGGGGTGGGGTCTGGGGAAAATGACTTTGGCCATCCCACCTTTCATTGTTTTGACTATATGTGATTTTGGCTTTACACACAATCCCTGGAACATAACCCCTGCATAAGTTGAGAGTCACCTATATTGGGGTCCTGGGACATAGAAGGCTATATAGGTCAATGTGATTCTTCTAGGTTGTGTAGGGAACGCCTGCCAAGGGGTCAAAGGGCCTCTCTCTGGTACCCAGCTATACCCCTCACTGACTCTGCTTTGTATCTTCCTTGAGTGCTTTTGCTTTTGGATCTTTGTGAGAGAGTGCCTCTTGCTTGCCTGGATAGAGAGACCTGGGCAGATTGGGGTGTAGGAAGGAAACTCCATGACATCTGTGTGGCTGTTCTGTACAAAGGTAGAATTGCATCTCTTGCCCTGCCCACCACTGGCTTGAAGACACCAGAAGGTCCGCCATGAGGAAATGTCATTTCTCAGGCTGCAAAAAAGTTCTCCACCCCTGTTCTCATTGATGTGCCCACAAAACACCAATTCCACAGCAAATGGAGATGGGAGGAGATTGAAGGAAAGACCTTGGTGGTGGTAGAAAGAACCTGCTGTTTTCCCTTTGCAGGCATGTCCAAAGTGAAGAACTTTGGGGTAAATTTATAAAAAAAGCTCAACAACTTTGGTTGGCCCTCACAGCCCTTCACTTCATCAAATCTGGCCCTCTTTGAAAATAGTTTGGACATCCCTGCTAGTGTATCCTGTTTGGCTATGGCCTGTTGTAAAATGGATTTAACAAAATGGTAGGGATCGACTGTAATTGTGTTTCTGCTCTGAAACGTTTACCATGGAAGCAAAAATGTTAACATCACAGTGCTTTTAAATACTTGGCTTATCTGTTTGGCATTTAAACCGGCATCTTCATAGCACACACAGAGAGACTGGGTCAAGAATGCCTTTTGACTAAATTAGCTTTCTAAATGAGACTTCAGGGAGCATTTGATAATACAAACCTTAAAAAGAAAAAACAGAGTACAAAAGACTCAAACAGCCTGATGTGCAAGCTAATTTAAGGCAAGTAGATCCAGGCATTGTCACCAGCCCAACTAAGAAAAGTAACTAACACTCCTGAGAGAGAACAGCTCATTCTCTCCCCGCCCCCAATACGAAAGAAAAGAAAAGTTGCTGAACTGATAGCCTAGAAATATTTCTGAAAGTGTTGGGGGATGATCAGTGGTGCTTTGAGGGTTTTGTGTGTGTGTTTGCCAGGCAGGGAATGTCGACCTAGGATATTTAGAGGGAAGCCTTGATTTTGTAGCACAATGGCTTACGTTAGCTTTGTTCTTAGAGAATGTCATGCATGGAAGCAGGGCTGTAGCTAGGGAGTGGTGAGGTGGGCCCCTGCCAGAGGTGCACGTGGGGGGGGGCACAAAATCAGCTGCTGAGACCCTCCGCCAGGCGCCCTGTGCCCTCCAGCGCTCCCTGCCCGCAGCCCAGGCAGGGCAGAGAAGAGGGTGCGCTGGGCGGCAGCTGCTCCTGGCCGGGCCCCTTGACCCTCCTGGCAGCTGGGTGCCGCAGCTGGGCTGGCTGGGGAGCCTGCGCATGCCCCTGCGCCCCATCCCATCTGGCCCCGAGGCGCCGCCTTTGCCTCTCCTGGACCTCACTTGGGGTTGGGGCCGGGAAGGTCCACCAGCCTCGGCCCCTGATGCTGCCCAGCCCACCTCACTGCCCACACCCTCCCTCAAGGGTGCCAACTTGAATAAAATATATGGGGGGGGGCAGGTAAGCACTGCCCAGTATAATCGAGACGGAGCGCACACACACTATTTGAATGGCAATGACCATTAACGGTGGGGGGGGCCCTCAAATATTTTAGTGGGGGCCAAGGAGTTGGCACCCATGCCCGCCTCCCTATTAAAGTGGGGTGCTCCCCACTTTAGGCAACTTCACTTGTGCATGCAGGGGCCTGGAATGTAAGTGGGGAGATGCCTATATACCACCATCTAGGTCAGCCTTCCCCATCTTGGTGTCCTCTCTCTGTTTTGGCCTCCTTCAATCAGAATTCATTACAAAAAAGAATTCATTACAAGGTGAAGTGCATGAGGAATTGAATGGGTGCAGGGGAGGGGTTGGAGGAGAGGCAGAAAGAAGAGCTACCATATTTTTCGCTCTATAAGACGCACTTTTCCGCTCCTAAAAAGTAAGGGCAAATGTGTGTGGGTCTTATAGAGAGAATGCAGGCTGCACAGCTATCCCAGAAGCCAGAACAGCGAGAGGGACCGCTGTGCAGCGCTTCCTCTCGCTGTTCTATAGCTTCTGGCTTAGCCCCTCGTCCCTTCCCCCACCTCCCGGAAAAGCCCCCAAGAGCCACGCTCCCTTTAAAGAGCCACGCTCGGGGGAAAAGCCTGCAAGCGCCGCACACACGCTCCACGCGGCTCGTGAAAGGGAGCGCTGAGCAGAGCCTGGGATACATACAGGCTCTACTCAGCGCTCCCTTTAAAGAAAAATTTATTTCTTGCATTCCCCCTCTAAAATCTAGGTGCGTCTTATGGAGCAAAAAATATGGTAATTTGTTCGTGGCTAGGTGGTGCAATCTGGACGGTTCTGCCAGGGGTGCAAAATCACCTCGCTACGGCTCTGCATGGAAGAGGTCAAAAGAGTATATTTTTGGGGGGCACTGGATAATAGGCCTTCACAGCTTCCATGACTGGCAGGAGCCCCCGACTCTGAGCAAAAACAACAACCCAAGCTGCTTTTATAATTCACATCCTTTCCTTTTATGCTGGTTCTTGACTTTTTTATCCTGCCCTTATTCACTTTTGTAATCTCACTTGTTTTGTGAATTTAAATTTGTTCACTGCTTTGGCAGTCTGTTTGAAAAGCAGGTTAAAAGTAGAGTGGTACCTCGGGTTACAGGCGCTTCAGGTTACATACGCTTCAGGTTACAGACTCCGCTAACCCAGAAATAGTACCTCAAGTTAAGAACTTTGCTTCAGGATGAGAACAGAAATTGTGTGGTGGCGGTACAGCAGCAGCAGCAGTGGGAGGCCCCATTAGCTAAAGTGGTGCTTCAGGTTAAGAACAGTTTCAGGTTAAGTACGGACCTCTGGAACAAATTAAGTTCTTCACCTGAGGTACCACTGTACTGCAAAGAATAAATATGTGTGAACCCAATAATACAGCTCTCTAGACTGTGTTGAGCTTTCTGGGTGCAAGGGGGTCACACAATCCTTTTTAGGATTCTCTTTCTTCCATTTAAGCTCAGAGGGTGGGCCTTGGCTGTGGACAGTCATGTTGCTGGTAGTTGCTGACAGCAAGTCTGGAATTGGTGCCAGTTAATGGGATCCAATGTATTGCACTAGTTCTTTTTCCTATGCTCTTTGAAGAACTCTGTGACATGACCAGCAGGATCATCATGTTCAAACTCTCACTTTGCAAGTGGGGTTCTGAGGCTGTGAGTAACTGCCTCCAAGACGTAATAAGGCACAGCGCTTAAGCTGGATGGAAGTGCTGGTGGATTAGTGGGACGGGGGTGTCACTTGCTAAGAACTGGCTTAATCAGCCCTTAAGGGCCCATTTACCAGGAAAGTGTTTTTTGTTGGCCAGGTAAATACTTCAGTGGGTGAAACTCAGTGATATGGAACTCGCTGGGTAGGTGGACTTGGGCAAGCAACTGTCAGGAAGGAGAGTTTAATTAACCAAGTGTGGCTTTTGAATAGCTGAGTGAAGTGCGATTAAGAAAGCTCTGATATAATTGCACCAAAAGAGCTGATTTGAGGTTACAGGATTTGAGGGAGTTCAAGCATTAAGCAAATTGATGATTTCATAAAATACTGGATTATGAAAATGGTAAATGGAATAAAGTTAAGCTGCAGTGAGACTGCAAGATAGGGAAAAAAATTGCAGCCAAGCTACAAGCGTAAAAGAAATGGGAGATAAAGCATTTATGGTATGGTCATACTTAATCCATCTGTTAAAGTATCCATTTTGGCCTGGCAAATATATGTCAAGCTAAAAGGTTATGACATGAAATTCAGCAAGTCTCTCTTTTTCACTGTAAATCTGTCTTCCCATTCCTGAATTTTCTGCCGAACAATTTCCAAATGTTCCTGGAGACCGGATGCAGTTGTGCCAATTGGGATTTTGCCTTGCCTTTCCCCTGCCTCCACCTTGTTTATTCCACTGTGTTTCAGCTGCATATTAACTAGACTGTTTTAACAGAAAAACAATTGCTGCTTGTAGGCTCCTCTTGCTCCTTCCCTCGTGGAGGTGGATGTCGCATAGATCAAAGTGCTGGTTCTTTTAGTAAGTGTTGCAGCTGAATCAGTGTTTCTGCTATCTATTTATTGAAATACCTTCTTTTTTTCTGCGGAGGGGATGCTGTGGCAAAGACCTGCTAGCTGGTAAGAGACAAAACCCATTTATAGTCAGAACGCCAGCTTTCACTAACCAGGTGCCCTCCATTTGCTGTTGCACTACAAATCCCATGAGCCCCTGATGGGAGTTGTGGTCCAAAAATGTTTTTAATGTCCAACTTCTAGGCCCTTCCATGTATCTTGTAATATCTAAGGTAGAGTAAGGCTGCTTTTTTGCTTATGTGCCTGACTTCATGTTGCAGTTCTCTCTGTGTATCACATCCTCAGTTGTTCAAAAGTTTTAATGCTCATGCAAGCCTTCGGCTGTTCTGAAGACATTGTACTTTTGATATAATACATAAAGAAAGCTTAACTATACACCAGGACAGCTGTCTTGAGATAAATAAGAAATGCTCATAGGTGCCAGCTTTGTTCTCCTGACTGCTGATGGATCCCCAGGTCTCTTTCTCCCCCCCCCCCCCCCCCGGACTGGAAAGAAAGGTCATCAACTGAATGGTGGCAGTTGCACAGGAGTTTTCCACCAGTGTGGCTAGTAGTTAACGATTTGGTGGTTTTGAGAGGTAATGTGGATTGGTGCAGATGCATCATTTCCTAAGAACACAAGAGGAGCCTGCTGGATTAGGCCACTGACCCATCTTGTCCAGCAACCTGTTCTCACAGTAGCCAACTAGATGCCTGTGGGAAACTTGAAAGCAGGATTCGAGCACAAGAGCTGCCCTCCCCCCTCCAGCAACTGGTATTCAGAAGCATTGCTGCCTCTGGCCCTGGAAGAAGCAGAGCCATTGAAGACAGACTTCTCCATGAATTTGTCCAGCCCTTTTTCAGAGCCGTCCTGTGGAAGGGAGTTCCATAGTCTAAGTATGCGCTGTGTGAAGAAATCCTTCCTTTTATCTGTCCTGAGTCTTCCAGCATTCAGCTTCAGTGGATGTCCACGAGTTCTAATGTTATGAGAGAGGGAGAAAAACTTTTATCTATCCACATTCCCCATGTCATGTGTAATTTTATAAACTTCAATCATGTCACCTCTTACTTGCCTTATTTCAAAACCAAAAAGTTGCAAATGCAACATTCTCTCCTTTCTGGACTTGTTTCTCGCTGATGCAGATGTAACATGCTATGCCCAGCCTGGTTTGCTGTCAGCATGTTACATCTGCATCAGCACTAAAGATTCCCTTCTAACCAAAGTTCAAAAATAAATTTCAAACCCTGTTTTTGAACTCTTTATTTACAAAGGCGATCCTGGTTTGTGTTTATGCAGATACAGTGGACGCTCGGGTTGCGAACATGATCCGTTCGGGATGCATGTTCGCAACCCGCAGCAGTGCGTCTGTGCACGCGCGGGTTGCAATTCGGCACGTCTGCGCATTTGCAAAGCGCGATTTAGCGCTTCTGTGCATGCGCAACTGCTGAAACCCGGAAGTAACCCATTCCAGTACTTCCAGGTTTTGGTGGTCTGTAACCCAAAAAAAGGGTCCCCAAAAGGGACGCGGGTGGCGCTGTGGGTAAAACCTCAGTGCCTGGGACTTGCTGATTGCATGGTCGGTGGTTCGAATCCCCGCGGCGGGGTGAGCTCCCGTCTTTCGGTCCCAGCTCCTGCCCACCTAGCAGTTCGAAAGCACCCTTAAGTGCAAGTAGATAAATAGGTACCGCTTTATAGCGGGAAGGTAAACGGCGTTTCCGTGCGCTGCGCTGGTGCTGGCTCGCCAGAGCAGCTTCGTCACGCTGGCCACGTGACCCGGAAGTGTCTTCGGACGGCGCCGGCTCACGGCCTCTTGAGCGAGATGAGCACACAACCCTAGAGTCAGACACAACTGGCCCATACAGGCAGGGGTACCTTTACCTTTACTTTATCTTAACCCAAAAAAAACACAACCTGAAGGGGCTGTAACCCAAGGTATGACTGTATAATGTTTCAGAGGGAGGAGGTTTGTTTGCCTTTACTCTCCCAATAATGCTGGACTTTGGCTCCCACCTCACTTGACCATGCTGCCTGGGGCCAATGGAAGTTTGAGTCCAAATTCTTCTAGATGGAAGCAGGTTGCTAAAGTCTGATCTAGAGAGCCACAGGTTCTGTGCCCCTGGCTTAAAATAGAGAGTTAGACTGAGAAAATAAAACACCTTCCTGGGCATCTGAAAATAGTCCCCAAGAATTTTGGTGTTTCTTCTGGCTTTGAGCATGGGTTGCTTCTGAAAGCTTGAGGCTACTTCTTGGATGATGGAGGAGGAGATATTTGACACTCACTAAAATAGTGACAGATTACATAGCTTCATTCAAGGAAGTAAAACAATAAATGAGCATTGTCTGGTTATGGTCATATGTTGCTAGTCTTATGTAATTTTTTTTGGTGTATGTGTATGGCAAGCGCTTTATAGTAAAACAATATCTAGGTGGATTCTGAAAGATTTTATATTGTTCTCAATTGCTTTGCATAAGGTGTGGGTTGGCCTAAAAAAGCTTTGCTTGCCTTGAAGTATGAAGCATAATTACAAAGGTTTTCTTTGCAGCAATTGTAGTAGATGGACTCCGTTGAGACATTGGATGAGATGCATAGATTGTATGTGGAGGAGAAACTTCTCTATCTTACTGCATAGATGATAGGCTAAAATCAAAACTGTACGTTTTTGTAATCAAATTTTGCTAATTGCATTTTTGAGGAATTTCTTTTATTTGTGCAATGGTGTTTTAAAAACATAATCCCAACTCCATCTGTTCATATTTACTGAATGTGGGCAGATTTTGTTTTCAAGCGGTAATAGATTTTTGGGGCTGCAATAATAGACTTTAGATCTAACTGATCTTAGTAAGATTTGCTGGTTGCTGTGATTAAAGCAAGATCTTTCAGTACAGTGTTAAGTGGAAATTTTAAAGCACTAAAATGTTTGCAGTTACTCAGTTTTTGGTTTTTTTGACCCAAAAACATTATTGTAAAGTTATTCCTCATCTATAGCTTTTCACAAACCCACATGATTGGTTTCCTTCTCCCCACACTACTGAATTTTCTAAGGAAATCAACACAACTCACTTACATTCTGCAATGTAACATTTCTTCCCATAGGGTCGTTCCCCCTTGCTAATTGGATGGTGTCACATCTCAACATTGTGTTTAGAAATGAGTGTACTGAATGGCAGAATGCAAGAATAACAGCTAATTTGCCAAGACCTGGCCAGCTGTAAACTTTCTTAGGAATTTGAAGTATTTGTCTACCACACAGAGTGATTGCTTTCTGGTAGGACATAGGCTGTCTCTTTATATTGCTGCTGCTGCTGCCGCCCTGTGCTCAGAAGGTTGTGTGAGTAGACTAAAACTGAGCCAGAAATTCTTATTGGAAAACTGTTTAAGTTTCTTCTCCAATGGGTGTAGATGCCTCCAAACACCCTCCAGGTTTCACTGAATTGTTTTATCTTCTTGTGGTTCTATTTTGTGCAAAAGATTATTTAGCGCCTTTGATTTTACTTTGTGTAATGTGCTTTATGAACCTTTTTGTCAGCTGCTCTGAGCTTCTTTTATATAAAAAGCAGTGTATACATTTCCAGATACTCTCTGACAGTTCCTTGGGGGAGGATCACAATTTTTGTGTAGGCTGTCACTGCAGGTAATGGCAGCAGCAGAACTTGTGTGTGTTGATGCGCTAGCCACCACCTTGTCCTTCCACGGTGTCCTCAATAATACTGTTGCTCCAACACATTGTGGAGAACACCCCCCTTTCCATCAGCCTTCAGTTCCTGTTCTGCAGGAGAGTTGGCTGATTACATATCAGTGACCAGGCTTATCTTTCATTCAATTCCCTTCCCAGCAAAAGCAAAGCAAAACAAAAACCAACAAAAGGGTGTTTCCAAGCAATGCTTCAACAGGCAAATTCCACCCCCCCCCCCAGTCTCCCATCATACCAATTTGCTCTCCCTGTTTACAGAGCAGAGAGTGCAAACCAGGTTTTAGCCTAGTGTGGCTAAAATTATTAACATCAGGAATTCACTCACTTAATGATTACGGAAATTGTAGTTGAGTGAGGAAATGGGTTAATTAAATGTAGACAAATGTGCATGAAAGGATAGTTCTGGGTTGGGGAAAGCATATTTTGTAAAACATGTCTGCATGTATTGCTGTCTTGGGAGAGGTGTTCCTACTATGTAAAAGGCAAGGCAGGATGCCTTTTCAGAGATGCTGTCAAATATGATTCTTGCATGAAAATTTTTTATCTTACAGTTGTAAAACAAAAATCTGCTTGGTTAATCTGGATACTCTTAAACTGGCTAAAGATTGCAGCCCTAGATTTTGAGGCACAATTTAATTACGTTCAAGTGGGGCAGCATAATATATGTGTTGGGGAGTTTTATACAATTAAACCCTCTGGACATCTTTTGCTGTTCAAGAATTGCAGCAGTTGCTGAATCTGTATCCCTTGAGCTATAAATGCTGCATATTGTAAAACTAAGAGCTATGGCTGCAAATAAATGCAATTTGTAGAGCAGTGGCTGCTGCACCAATTGTCTGTTTTGCCTGTGCTGTCACCCATTTTAAACTGTGTAACCACACACTCTGGGAGCAGGAATTGGTGCTGAGTAGTTTAATATAAAACTATTTGTGATGGAGAGGAACATAAGAGTCCATAGGACATTCCCTGATGATGAGTATTTTTATTTTATTTTATTATTATCTTTACCCATAGATCTTAGGGTGGTTCACCACATAAAATCACAATATAAAAAACAGAAAATGCACAATAAAAGACTGCCCAATAACCTCCCCTTCTACAACACATTTTAAAAGGGCATCGGATGTAAATCAACTGAAGGCCTGGTTAAAAAGGAACATTTTTGCCTGGTGCCTAAAGGTGCATAATGCAGGGGCAACTGAGCCTCCACAAACAGGGAGCCACTGCAGAAAGTTGCGTTGCCAGCCTCCGGACCTGACATGGAGGAGGCACATGAAGAAGCGCCTCAGAGAATGATCTCGGGGTCTGAGTTGGTTCATAATGGAGAGACGTAGTTCTTGAGGTATAGTAGTCTTGAGCCATTTAGAGTTTTATAGAACAAAACCAGCACTTGGAATTGGGCCCAGAAACTAACTGGCAGCCAGTGCAGTTGGGCTAGGATTGGTGTAATATGCTCAAACTGTCTTGCCTCGGTGGGCAACTGGCCACCAAATTCTGCACCAGCTGAAGTTTCTGAACCATCTTCAGAGGTAGCCATAGGTAAAGGTAAAGGGACCCCTGACCATTAGGTCCAGTCGTGGCTGACTCTGGGGTTGTGGCGCTCATCTCCCTTTAGTGGCCGAGGGAGCCGGCATACAGCTTCTGGGTCATGTGGCCAGCATGACTAAGCCACTTCTGGCAAACCAGAGCAGCGCACGGAAACGCCGTTTATCTTCCCACCAGAGCGGTACCTATTTATCGACTTGCACTTCGTGCTTTTGAACTGCTAGGTTGGCAGGAGCAGGGACCGAGCAACAGGAGCTCACCCCATCGCAGGGATTCGAACCACCAACGGCAAGCCCTGGGCTCTGTGGTTTAACCCACAGAGCGCCACCTACGTATAACACATATAATTATGAGTAAGACCAATGGTTCATCTATAATTATGAGTACGGCCAATGGTTCATCTAGCTCAAAATTATCTATACTGACTGGCAACAGCTCTCCAGGGTTTCAGGGAGAGTTCTCTCCCAGATCTCCCTGAAGATGCCCAGGATTGAATTTGGGACCTTCTGCATGCTCTACCTCTGAGCCATGGCTCTTCCTCAAAGAGAAAGGCGTGTAGTACAGAAAAAGATATGAAATTCTGAACAAGCTTAAGATGACCAAATTGCTGTTAGGAGCTGGAATTTAAACGCTAGAATTCAGGGTCGTCCCGTGAAGCTGAATGCTACAAGATTTCAGAACATACAAAAGAAATGGTTTCTTCACCCTGTGTGTAGGCAGATGTTTCCCTCTGGAAGTAGTGATGGCCACAGATTTGGATGCCTTTAAAAGAGGATTAGATAAACTGTCCAGAGAGTGCGCCTCTGATGGGAAGGCAAGTGGGGAGAGTGCTGGGCATTCAGATCCTATTTGCTGCATTTCCATAGGCATCTCATTGGCTGTTGTGAGAACAGAATACTTGACGGGATGGCATTTGCCTGATTCAGCAAGTTGATGTCAACTTAGAATGTAGCTTTGGTGAAATATTCCCACACTCTGTATTTTTTTCCTGAAGAAGGCTTTGAAAAAATAGTAAGGGTGCTTCCTCTTTTTGATGTGAGGGGGAAATGATTCTTGTTTATTTTAGAAGGTATAAACTACAATCTTCCATTCATCTGATGGCTGTGAACGGTCAATGAGGCTGAATTCCTAGGAAAAGGAATGGGATATTTTGCATGATCAAATATGAGAAGAGAATAATATGACTTGTTTGCTTTGGAATAACAAATTGATTATGATTACAGCCTACAGTTCTTATTCATAGGTATTTTTATGTTATCCTTTGATCCCTGTGGGTAAAATTAATTGCCTTCACTTGCAAGAACTTAAAACGTGCCTGAGTTGAACCTTCTAAGAAGCAAAACTGTGAATGGCCTCCCTGCATACCGAAAAGTGGCTATACCTGCTGAAAGAGTTTCTTGCATGTGCACCAAGGAAGAAAGAAGTCTTAACTGGATTCACACCATACTTTAGGATTAGGACCCATGGCAAGAGGGAAAAATTTGGTGGTTAGGGCACGCTTCACCCGGCTTGCTGAGCAACCCATTGAGCAGGCATTTGCATGGATATGGTTATGGATATTCTGCTCTTTAGTTTGCTGTGAGTTTGTATTTTTAGCTTACTTTTTATAATAGTTATTCCGTTCTAAGGGGGAGGGGAGGGCAGGGCTGCCTGAGAGTGGGCCTCAGCCAACAGAACGGCTAGGGCAGGTTCCACTAGGGGGGATGCACTGGGACACCTGATATCAGTGGTCACGGGTAGGAGGAAGAGTTACACAACGACCAGACTGTGTCATTACCAAGTAGGCAGGTTTAGTCATTGCTTGAAGACTATCCCTGCCTCCGGTTCTGGTCCTAACCAGAATGATATTGGTATCAACAAAGGTGACCCACATGACCTTAAGGTGCTGCTGCGCAATGCCAGGTCAATGATTCACTAGACCACTACCATCCATGACTTGATCGTGGATGGAGGAATTGACCTGGCATGTGTAACAGAGACTTGGTTGGACATGGCAGATGGGCCTGTCATTGCTGCTGCTTGTCTGCCAGGTTTCTATTATATACAGGTCCTATTGGGGAGATCCAGTTTTCTGAGTGTGTGTTCTGGAAGTTGGGCAATAGGGACAGTACAGGATTCCAATGGGTGTACCAACCTCCCCACTGCACCAAGAATTTCCTGCCCGAACTGTTTCAGGTTGTGGCAGATGTTCTCCTGGAGACACCTAGTCTGGTTGTCCATACCAACACAACCTTACAAGGGGCCGTTTGGGACTTCATGGAAAAAATAGCCTGAATAAGTTTGGCCTGACCTATAGCCGTGGACATGCCTTAGACTTGGTGTTCACCTCTATGGACGTGGGTGATCTGACACTAAGTTCCAGTGAAATAAAAGAAGTGCCATGAGCGGTTAACTTTCTGGTGTAACTAGACTTCTCCTCAATCCTTTTCCTCCGCAGGAAGGTGGGACTGAGTTGGATGGTCCACCCCTGCGTCTTATTGGATCCAAATGGTCTCTAGAGCAGCATTTCCGAACCTTGGGCCTCTAGCTGTTTTTGGACTACAACTCCCATAATCCTCAGCAAGACCAGCAATTACTTCTGAGCAGGCTTATTACAGATTGCACAGTAAACATTGTTTAGGATGAGCAAGGGGAGGGGAGGGCCAGTTTGTGCTGGAGATGCATGTAGGGAAAAGAGAAGGAGTGTCTGTTCTCAGATTGGTTGACTCCAGATTTGTTAGCAATGCTTTGCATGGAGCCAGAGTTCGGTCTGCACTGGATCTCTACATTCTTGTATAAGCTTCTTCCCTGGGAGTAGTCTGGTGAAATGTGGTGGGCATGAGCTTTATTTTTTCAAATATTAGGTCTTTCTAATTGTTTTATTAAATGTGGTGTGCTTGGTTCTATTTACCATCCTTGGTGGAAGAAACAGCGCCAGCACCAGAGGAAACGCTGGGGTTCCTTGCTGCCCCCCATCATGTGCTCCTGTGTTTGTGTCTGCTGCTAGTAATGAGCTTCCTGGGCTAAGAGGCTGATGTATTTAAAATGGGTTTTGCTGCTTGGCTCAGCCCCATGTAATGGCAATGTGCTGCCCTGCAGATTTAATCTTCTGAGGGAAGGAATGTGGGGCCAGAGCTACTTGCTGCAGCAGGTGCAATAAAAAGGCTGAGAGAATGCAGCTAAAACGCACATCCAGATTGTCCACTGAGGAATCTGCTTCTCAAATTGGTGGCGGCGGGGGGGGGGGGCAGATTCTTTAGTTAATTTTGGAGGAAGGGATTAATGACAGCTGCTGATGCTTCCATGGCAACAAGGAGAGCAAATAATTTGTGTATAGCAACGTGAAATATATTAAGATTCTTACTGTGTGCAGGAGTGTGAATTTGTCTCGCGGTATAATCACCATAGCCTTGAAGGATCAATTTAGTTGTGAAAATACCACCTTCTGTAGGGATATATTGTTTGGGGCTATTTTTAAAAAATGATTGTAGTATACTAAAGTTAAAAACGGGTACTGTAGCATTGAACACAAATTGCTTTTTCTGAGTCCAGGGTTTAGAGGATTAAAATTTAGAGCAAGGAGGAACTTGCAAGGCAAGTTGAGTGAAAATAGCTGCTATGTTCTGCTGGTTGCAGAGGTAGAGGCTCTAGAGCAGTTACATCACAGAATTTTATGGGATCCCCATTAATGCTATTAGATAACACTCTTTCTAAGCTTCGGTTGAGTTGCAAATCTATAGTAATTTTTTCTCTACCCTTTCCCAAGTTCAAGTCAGTAGTTAAAAGTGGAAGGATAGCCACAATACTCATATCATTCTTAGTTGCCCCATATATCCACAATACTGGCCCAAAGAGTTGTGCAGTTCTTTTGAAAAGTATACAGCAGAGGCGGGGGACTTTAGTTTAGCTTTCCGGCGGGCTTTGGGACCTGGCTCCCTATCCGGGCTGCCGACTGTGCCGCCCTCCTGTACATTTGAACTTGGCGCGCGCGCCCAGCCTTCAACCTTCCTCTTGACCGTTTCCTCGCTCCCCGACGGAGGCGTGGTCAACCCTGACTCCTGTTCTCCCGCTGCCAGTGCGCTGCCTGATCCCGATGTCTGGGACTCCTCCCCCCTGCTGCACTCTGGTGTGGACGCTGGTACTGATTTCCAACTGCTGCTCTCTGAGTCCCCCTTGGCCCCTTCTTCCTGGGATGTCCCCCTCGGCACCCCCCTTGCCCTAACCATGGGGGCCCCTTTCTGTGAATCTTCCGATTCGCTGGAAAGACTCAGAGACCTCGGACCGCTGTCATCACTAACATTTCCTTCGGACTCCTCCCCCTCGCTCTCTATTTCCTCCCTTTTCTGTGCCTCTGCTCCTGAGCCCCTGACATCCGTATTCCCTTGTGGGCAGACTTTGGGGAGGCAGGCATGCTGGGGGCAAGTTATGCCAGAGGCAAAGGTGGTTGGGGCAGTCAATGTGACCTTGGGTGGTACCTTGGGTTACAGACGCTTCAAGTTATTGCCCCAGGATGAGAACAGAAATCGTGCGCGGGCGGTGTGGCGGCAGAGGGAGGCCCCATTAGCTAAAGTGGTGCTTCAGGTTAAGAACAGTTTCAGGTTAAGAACGGACCTCCGGAACGAATTAAGTTGTTAGCCCGAGGTACTACTGTAAGGGGTTACATTCAATGGTGTGGGTGTCCAGTAAATTAGAGTAATTTGCATCAGAAAATTTTCACCTTGCATTGGAATATTTTCTGATGCCCTATAGAGTGATCTAATTTAGTTTTACTTGTATATAGTAAACAAAGCTAAAATGTTGAGATTGCCAAGATTACCTAATATTTATTTGCAACTGGCATAAATCCATCATTTCTAACAAACTTTTGAAATAGAAACTTCAGACATCACTGGTTACATTCCAGTTGTGTGGATGCAGTGAGAAGAAAGTAAAGGAAATACTCAACCTTCGACATGTGTACATCTCATTGTTAATAAATTAGCTCTATACACTCATTCCTTGCTTTTTTAAAAACACCACCACTTGGTTTTCCCCGTGTTGCCCAAATTATGTTCCTCATCTTTTCCAGCCAGCTTTATTTGGAATCTAACCCTCCTGATCCGTGAAAAAAGAAGCAGAATAGATGTATACTGTGCAGTCCTTTACATAACTGTCTGTCTTGGTGAAGCGCTATATCCTGGCTAGATTACTTGAATGCACTCTATGTGGGTGTGCCCTTAAAGATTTGGATCACATTGCCTCTGCTCCATCCCAGTTATACTGGCTCCCTGTTCATTTCTGGAACTAATTTAAGGTGCTGATACTGTCCTTTGAAGCTTTTCATGCTTTGCGACTGGACTATATGAAGGACTGCCTGCACCCATATGGATCTGCCCAGGCCTTAAGATTTGGGGAACAGTGAGAACAGCAGGTTGAATAATAATAATAATAATAATAATAATAATTATTATTATTATTATTATACCTCGCCCACCTGGCTGGGTTTCCCTAGCCACTCCGAGCGGCTTCCAGCAAAATATAAAAACAAGACGGGTTATATTAAGGATAGGCCCTGTTGTGTGATGGCTCTGCATTTCTGGACTGACCTCACTGAGATGCAGATGGTCTCTGTTAGGTCTTTGGATAGCCTTAAAGATGTTTTTATTCCATCCACCATTTTATAGAGCTCTTTTTTAGCAATTGGTTTATGTTAATGTTTTGATCATTTGCAATTTTCTATGTTTTAGCTGCCTTGTGAAGCTATAACCTTGTATTTATAAAATGTTGAAAGGTGGGGTAAATTTAGATAGACATATAATTTTTTCTTAAGTCCTTAAAACAATATTGCAAAAATAAAAGAGTAAGTATCAAGTATGTATGTTCTGGTGGCTGAGTTACGTATTATATATAAAAGCAGCTGCGTCTTGGATTTGCAGAGAGGTTGATACCCAGCACCTGCTTTGAGAACATTTATTCCAGGGAACAGTTTTGGCTGGATCCTAATTGCTCTTAAATGCCTCTTTGGACTTCTTTTCCACTGAACTAAAAACATACAAGTGAAACTCAAAAAATTAGAGTATCGTGGAAAAGTTCATTTATTTCAGTAATTCAACTTAAAAGGTGAAACTAATATATGAGATAGACTCATGACATGCAAAGCGAGATCTGTCAAGCCTTTATTTGTTATAATTGTGATGATTATGGCGTACAGCTGATGAAAACCCCAAATTAACAATCTCAGAAAATTAGAATATTGTGAAAAGGTGCAGTAGCTATTCAATCCATAACACCTGCAATGGGTTCCTGAGCCTTTAAATGGTCTCTCTGGTTCAGTAAGAAGCGCAATCATGGGGAAGGCTGCTGACCTGATAGTTGTGCCGAAAGCCATCATTGAGACCCCCTATAAGGAGAGAAAGCCTCAAAAGGTAATTGCAGAAGAAGTTGGATGTTCCCAAAGTGCTGTATTGAAGCACATTAATGGAAAGTTATGTGGAAGAAAAAGGTGCACAAGCAGCAGGGATGACCACAGCCTGGAGAGGATTGTCAGGAAAAGGCCATTCAAACATGTTGGGGACTTTCACAAGGAGCATCAAGAGCTACCACACACAGACGGATCCTGGAGATGGGTTTCAAATGTCGCATTCCTCTTGTCAAGCCGCTTCTGAACAAGAAACAACGTCAGAAGCGTCTTACCTGGGCTAAAGAAAAAAAGAACTGATCTGTTGCTCAGTGATCCCGAGTCCTCTTTTCTGATGAGATCAACTTTTGCATCTCATTTGGAAACCAAGGACCCAGAGTCTGGAGGAAGAATGGGGAGGCACACAATGCCAGATGCTTGAAGTCCAGTGTGAAGTTTCCAGTCTGTGTTCATAGAATCATAGAGTTGGAAGAGACCACAAGGGCCATTGAGTCCAACCCCCTGCCAAGCAGGAAACACCATCAGAGCACTCCTGACATATGGTTGTCAAGCCTCTGCTTAAAGACCTTCAAAGAAGGAGACTCCACCACACTCCTTGGCAGCAAATTCCACTGTCGAACAGCTCTTACTGTTGATTTGGGGAGCCATGTCATCAGCTGTTGTTGGTCCACTGTGCTTCATCCAGGGTCAACGCAGCCGTCTACCAGGAGAATTTGGAGCACTTTATGCTTTCTTTCACAGACGAGCTTTATGGGGATGCTGACTTCATTTTCCAGCAGGACTTGGCATCTGCCCACACTGCCAAAAGTACCAAAACCTGGTTCAATGCCCATGGGATTACTGTGCTTGATTGGCCAGCAAACTCGCCTGACCTGAACCCTATGGAGAATCTATGGGGCATTGCCAAGAGAAAGATGAGAGACATGAGGCCGAGCAATTCAGAAGAGCTGAAGGCTTCTATTGAAGCATCCTGGTCTTCCATAACACCTCAGCAGTGCCACAGGCTGATAGCATCCATGCCGCATTGAGCCAGTAATTGATGCAAAAGGGGCCCAAACCAAGTACTGAGTACATATGCATGCTTCTACTTCTCCGAGGTCCAATATTGCTCTATTTGCAATTCTTGTTTTGCTGATTTCATTTAATATTCTAACTTTCTGAGATTGTTAATTTGGGGTTTTCATCAGCTGTACGCCATGATCATCACAATTATAACAAATAAAGGCTTGACATATCTCGCTTTGCACGTCATGAGTCTATCTCATATATTAGTTTCACCTTTTATCTCATATATTAGTTTCACTGAAATAAATGAACTATTCCATGATATTCTAATTTTTCAAGTTTCACCTGTATGTCCATCTTTTTCTGTAGAAGTGTTTTGTTTACAAACAAGAGCTTGGAAATGATTATTACCCCCACCCTCCAAGCTCACTTTTCTCTTCTCAAAGATGTACATCCAAGAGAAAGCAAAACAAAAAACCAAGATCCGTATTAATGAACAAGAGTTATCACTTACAGGATCAATGGAGTGCTTGATGCTCCTCTCTTCCCCCTTATAAGCACCTCTGTGAAGCTGTCAGAATTTATTGTCTCTTCATGAGCTCTGGGCTCAACAGAAATCACCTTTTGGATACTTAGAATGTACAAGCAGCATTCCTCTACTTCCTTCTTGCTCACAGTCATCTTGTTTTCCTTAACTACATAAAAAGTTCATTACCATTGGGGTGGGAGATGCTTTTTCATCTAGAGAGCCACATGCCAGGGGAGGGGGCAGCCAGAGGCAAGAGTGGGGTGGAGCAGCAGATGTCTCAACTATATTCCGTTTGTGTGCAGACACAGGCATGAACACAGATGGATATATCCATCCTGGCAAGCAAGAGGCGTTTCTGCAATTCAAAGGCACATTCTAGCTAGGGAAAAGCACTTGAGGGTGCCATGGAGCAGGGCCTGGGGGGGGGGGGATCGGGGAGGGGACATGGGAGCCAGGTAGAGAGATGTGGAGAGCCACATTTGACCCTTGGACCTGAGGTTCCCCACTCCTACATTAGTGTGACTAAAAAAACAGGGTGGGGAGCAGAATTTGGAGGAGGTATGTACCTTCCTCTTCTAGGAAATAGCTGCCCATATCCTCCTATTTCCTGACTTCCCTCCCTGGGAGAAGAGCGCAGGAATGAAATTTGGGGATGGTTACTGAGGAGTCAGCCATGCTTCCATCACTGGGAATAGATGCAGCTTCCCCAGTGCTGAGAGCATCTGCATGCTCAACAGTCTTGCAGGACTCAAGAATCTCATGAGCCTAAAGCTTGGCAGGTGAGGCTGACCACCTATTGGGACAACTTGGTTGCTTCTGTGCCCTTCCAAGCTCCTTGTCCTTAAACTTAGGCCACTGTTTCTAGCCCAGCTACCCTCACCTTTCCTGTCATGTAGCCTGAGCATAGTGGCATCTGTGATTCGTTATCTGTTGCCAAGCCTGTATCTCTTCTTCCCCCCAATAACAGTATTTCCCTTACTGTCAGATAAAAGCCTCTGTTTTCGTGGTCTGGGCAAGAGCTAGGGCAACATGTTTATGGTATTGGGGTGATATCTAGTTAAATTCTCCTCAGAGGAGACCCTCTGAATTGAATGGATATGAGTTGGTCATGTCCTTTAATTTCAATGGGTCTATCTGTGAGTTTGACTATCATAGGATACAGCCCATGTGTGTCATATTTACTGCCCTCATCCACACTACTGTATGCATTTTTCTGATGTAATGTTAGGACAAAATGCCCATCATGATGACAGCTGGAAGGGCCTGCAAATTAGAACAGGTGGTTTTTGGGGGGCGGTGAGAGAGTATGAGTGCTGTGCACACTGAGACACAGGGTCAAACCAGAATGAGAATCTGGGAAACACCCAGTTTCTCCATGTTTAGTAGATGGGTATTGGAAAGGATTCAGCATTGTTAAAATGGAGGTGTTTGGCACACAGATGTTGCTTAATGTAGCTTTTGCAAAAATGGCATATTTTTGTCCCCAGCCCACCAGAGAAAAGGAGAAGAGGCTGATTAGGCAGAATCAGTGGTAACTTGGAAGCTTGGCTACAGTCTTTAGTACTTTAATGCTAACATAATGAATTACAGTTTTTACTTACTTAACTTGATTAAGATGGCTTCAGAAAGTTAAAATGAACCCATTCCAGCCTGCTAGCTAATTAATTAAGCAGTTAAGGGGAAAAAGCCCTGGAGTTTTTCCAAAGAGAGAATCCCATTTTATTGTGAAATTACAATCCACCAGGAATTTGTCGTGCCTAAAACTCTCTGAAAGGATTGAGAATTGAGTAATACAAAGCTTTAGTTGGTTGATTATCCTAATTATCATATATGAGAGTACGGATTATAGTTTTGGCTTCTGTTATTACACAAGTTATTTAGAATTGTACTTAAAGAAAAAAATCATTTGTTTCAGTAATATTGTGTACAGAAGGTTGTGAAATGACTATTGAGGCTTTTGTTGTAACCGTACCAAAGCCTCTGTGTCCCAAGGTGGACTTTGAAACCAAGTTTCCAAGTTGATGTCAGACCATAGTATCCAATTCTGAATATCAAGACAAGCACAAATCATATTTCTGCTGCAATGACAAACTATGGTCTCCACTGAACAGGAAGCTAGGAAGGAAATTTTGGAATATGTAGGGAACTTATGACCCTTGCAATATTTCTGGATTCCTAATACTTAGCACACCTGACCATTGGCCATATTGGCTGGGATTGATGGAAGATAGAGTCCAATAGCACCCAAAGGACCATAGGTTCCCCCTACCTGGTTTAGGAGATGGAGGCAAAGTATGGACTGAAGGTTGACTTGTGCAGCACCAAACAGTAGCTTGGCATTATGTGTGAACCCATGTTGTATTGTTTCATATGCAATGCTTTTACTCTTCTTTAAACCTGCATGTACTGGGTCTGGTGGTGGAGTCCTCATCCCAGGATGCTGCATCCAGGAACAAACATGTTCTGGGCATGTACTGACCATGATACTGAATTATATTCTATTAGATTTCTAAATTACCTACACATGGGTGTAAAGGTGGAGCTGGTTGGTTTGATATTTGTATTCTACTTTTCCAGTAACAAATCTCAGCCCCCAGTGGCTTGTGATAATAACAAAGAATTTGAAAATAGCACATAAAATTTCTGTCAACATAGCCGTTTTAAAAAACGCAGTGACATATCAGTAATGCAAGGCTTCAAGTCACAGGTGGAACTAATTTGTATATATATATTTCATAGAATTGGAAGGGACCCTGAGGATAATCTAGCCCAACCACCTGCAATGCTGGAATCTCAACACACAGTCCTCCATCCAATTTGAAACCATACCACACCCTGCATAGCTTTTGCAAATGTGCTAGCAGTTTTATTGCTGCACCAGTAAGAGGACATTTTTTAATTCTTATTTATGCATTTGACAAAAACAAATACAGTTGCATTTTCTGAATCAAGAAATAAAGAAAGCACGTTTGGTTTGGAACTGTTCTGCCATTCCTGTTTAATGGTTGTAGAGAAAAATTCTGGTGAGTGGTTCAGTCCTGCTCAGTCTTGCTACTTACACCTTTTCCCTTGCTGGGAACATGCATGTGCAGCCTAGAGTGCAGTGTGAGGCTGCTTGAAAGCCCTTTTGCAAACAATTCAGTGCTGCACTTCAAAGTCCCGACAGTTTAGACTCCTAAGCTTGGTATCACCTGGCATCACTATGACATCAGATGACTGACATGTCATACAGTGGTGCCCCGCAAGACGAATGCCTCGCAAGACGGAAAACCCGCTAGACGAAAGGGTTTTCCGTTTTGGAGGTGCTTCGCAGGACGAATTTGCTATGGGCTTGCTTCGCAAGACGAAAATGTCTTGCGATTCCTGGGGGTTTTTTTCCGCTCCCCACCCCCTTTTTCTAAGGCACTAAGCTGCTAATAGCCTTTTAGCAGCTAATCCACTAATCCCTTCAGCCTTTAATAGCTGCTAATAGCCGCTAATAGCCGCTAAACCGTTAATCCGCTAATGGGCTTGCTTCGCAAAACGAAAAAACCGCTAGACGAGGAGACTCACGGAACGGATTCTTTTCGTCTTGCGAGGCACCACTGTATTTTGCCCCCCAGGGTTGGGGAGATAAGAGGCCAGCCCGCCATCCAGTAAAAGGTCTCCACTTCTGGTATAGGCTGCAGTGAGCTAAGTGGACCCAGTGGTCCCATCTGGTGTAAGGAGCTTTCTCTGTTTCTTGTGAGGACACTCTGGTCAGGGTTTTATAACTGGATTACAGTTTTTGCTTTGCATAGAAAGATGGGGCTTATCTGAAGCAATTTGGGAAACAACCCCCCCCCCTTGCTATATGACATTCATGTTTTTAATTTTGTTCAGATTTCATAAAAAGCCTTTAAGACAAAGCTAGAGATTTATTTGCAAGTCACATTAGGTAAACCACAGGAATTTATGATTCAAGAACCTAGGACTTGTACGTTGGGCAAATGTCCTGTAGGTCAGGTGTCACCAAGCTTTTCAGACCCAGGACCCACTTTTAACCCAACATACCTTTGTGGACTCATTTCTTAACATTTAGCCATGTATTTGCATGGTGCCCCTGCTCCGGCCATGGCCCACCAGCTGAAGACCAATGCGGTAGGTGATACAGTCACACGGTTTGAAAAGCAAGAATTTTGAAGCAAGATGGGTTTTGACAAACTACCCAGTGGTGGAAGAACTTCTAATCTCTGCAAAGTTTTACAGTATGTGGTAGTTAAAAAGTGACTTTCAATAAACTAATTTTGTGACTTATTTTCTTCTCTCTCTCTCTCTCACCCACCCACCCACAAAAAACCCACAAATATTTTCCTTCTCTTTCTCTCTCTAGTTGTCTTTCATGCCCCTATTCTGTAGCTTTTACGCAGTAGTTTGTGAAGCACAAATTACTGCTGACTCCCTTGCTGGAGCCATATGCTTCTCTCAGAAAACATGAGACAAAAGTGGGTAAGCTGCAATTCAGTGGAGGTAAATGGTAGCAAACTAAAACAGATTTGGGGCTAAATTTAAGTAACTGCATCTAGTTGGTTGTGCCTTTCACACAACTGATTTTTCAGTGGTGAGCTCTATCAATTCATCTGCCTCTTGCACACAAGTAAAATGTATCTCTGTAACACTAAATGTCTTTGGTGGATGCCTCTTTGGAGAAAATGTTTTGTCACTGGCTTTGCTATAAATGCACAATCATTTTAAAAAGATGTATAATGGGATCATCACATTACAGACTTACTAGATTCCTTCTTCTTACTGCAAGTAACTTTGTTTTCTGGGTCAATTTTGAGTAATAACTGTCTCAAAGCATCTGTTACCATGTCTGTGAAATCCCAGTCAGATATTAGTCAGACTGCATTAGGTGTACATTTCTTGGCCTTCAGTCAACAAAACAAATACAGTGGTACCTCGAAACTTGAATGTAGTCCTTTCCGGAAGACCATTCGACTTCCAAAACATTTGACTTCCGAGGCATGGCTTCTGATTGGCCAACAGCTAGGTTTTAGCACAGTGGAAGCCGCGTAGGACATTCGTGTTCCAAAAAACATTCAAAAACCGGAGCATGCACTTTTGGCGTTCAGGAGTCGAAAGCTTCAAGAATGCAGCCGTTCGAGTTCCGAGGTACCACTGTACTCTGTGTTTCAAAATTGAAAGGTTACTGCGGACTCCCATTCAGTATCATGCAGACCAACTTGGAAAATATTTAAATTGGCCCACATTGTAAAATCTGGGCTTCTTGTCCAATGTAGTGGTTTTTTTTTAACATTAAGAATGGCCATCTACAGCAGGGGTCAGCAACCTTTTTCAGCCGTGGGCTGGTCCACCGTCCCTCAGACCATGTGGTGGGCCAGACTATATGGGGGGGGGGAATGAGCAAATTCCTATGCCCCACGAATAACCCAGAGATGCATTTTAAATAAAAACACACATTCTACTCATGTAAAAACACCAGGAAGGCCCCACAAATAACCCAGAGATTCATTTTAAATAAAAGGACACATTCTACTCATGTAAAAACATGCTGATTCCGGGACCGTCTGTGGGCCGGATTTAGAAGGCGATTGGGCCACATCCAGCCCACAGGCCTTAGGTTGCCGACCCCTGATCTACAGTCTTGCCCTGGGATTTCAAATGCACATGACGGTTATTTTGCATTTCACTTCATTTGTGCCACAGATGCCAGGTTGCCCCCAAGATTGAAGGGGCCCGGTGTATACATGTGACATCACACATGCTCCAAATGCTGCACAGGCTGGCGCAGCCTTCTGCTAGGCTGGTGTGACCATGCACCAGGCACATGAGTCCCTGCAGCATCTCCCGACACCACCCAGGCCAGTGCAGCCTTCCGATCTCTCTCTCTCTCTCTCTCTCTCTCTCTCTCTCTCTCTCTCTCTCTGTGTGTGTGTGTGTGTGTGTGTTGAAATTCTCTGTTTTGGCTGAGGGCTTGATCCAGTTTTGGCCAACTCTTTGCAGGCTACATTGGATAGATGTGTGGGACCACCTATCAGTCAGTTACTTGCTGTCCTGTGATGTCTGCTGAAGCAGAGAGTGGTTTGCATTATGTGGCAAATTTAAACAGCAACGAATGTGTGCTGTTGTAACAAAGGAACAATCAGCAGGGCACTCTGAGGCTCCTCTTAATTCCTTTGCATCTTTACCAGGTCCACACCTGACATCACATGATGTCATGTGAGTGACAGGTGCCTATGTTCCCATACTGTACTGAAAAACAAAATGGAGCATCAACTTCACATGCGTTCAGTCCCAAGTTCAAGCCATTTCATCTTCAGTTGAAAAAAGATACTGCATAACAGAGATGTGAATGCCTGGCGGGGTGGAGGCGGCTAATGAGGATTTCCCCTCCACCATTTCCAGTGGAATAATTTTAAACTTTGGGAAACACTGAAATAAACCCCTCTTTGGAATGAGTGAATGCTTTTTAAGGCAAGGTTTTACTCAATCTGTGCTATGAAAACTAGACAGATCTCCTGTATTAATTCCCTTGTGTACTGTAGACATTTGCAATACCTAGTTGCATGATGCATTTCTGCACATAGTGTGATTCCTTTTTCATGAGAAGAGCATGCAGGTCTTTTGTTTCATTGTGAATTATATGCTTCTCTCTGTGAGGGAGCCTTCCCAGACCCACTGAAAGAGGTGGTTATCAAACTGCTTCTTAAAAAACCATCTTTAGATGCTGCCAATATGGCCAACTATTGCCCAGTTTCAAATCTTCCATTCTTGGGCAAGGTGATTGAGCGAGTGGTTGCTCAACAACTCCAGCCACGCCTGGAAGAAGCGGACCATTTGGATCCCTTCCAGTCAGGATTCAGGCCTCTTCATGGGACTGAAACTGCCTTGGTCGCACTGGTTGATGATCTCTGGTGGGCTAGGGACAAAGGTGAGAGCTGTTTCCTAGTTCTGCTGGATCTCTCAGCAGCTTTTGACTCCATTGACCATAACATCCTTCTGGATCGTCTAGAGGGGCTGGGAGCTGGGGGCACTGTTATACAGTGGTTCCGCTCCTTCCTCCTGGGCCGTGTTCGGAAAGTGGTAGGGGGGTGAGTGTTCATGCCACTGGGCCCTCACTTGTGGGGTGCCTCAGGGTTCTGTCCTCTCCCCCGTGCTTTTCAACATCTACATGCAACCGCTGGGAGAGATCATCAGGGGGTTTGGGCTGGGTATTCATCAGTATGTGGATGATACCCAGCTCTACCTCTTTTTCAAATCAGAACCAATGAAGGTGGTGAAGGTCCTGTGTGAGTGTCTGGAGGTAGTTGGAGGATGGATGGTGGCTAACAGATTGAGATTGAATCCTGACAAGACAGAAGTACTGTTCTGGGGGGACAGGAGGCAGGCGGGTGTGGAGGACTCCCTGGTCCTGAATGGGGTAACTGGGCCCCTGAAGGACCAGGTGCGTAGCCTGGGGGTCATTCTGGACTCACAGCTGTCCATGGAGGTGCAGGTCAATTCTGTGTCCAGGGCAACTGTCTACCAGCTCCATCTGGTACGCAGGTTGAGACCCTACTGCCCACGGACTGTCTCGCCAGAGTGGTGCATGCTCTAGTTATCTCTCGCTTGGACTATTGCAATATGCTCTATGTAGGGCTACCTTTGAAGATGACCCAGAAACTACAACTAATGCAGAATGCGGCAGCTAGACTGGTGACTGGGAGCGGCCATCTTGAAAGACCTACACTGGATCCCAGTACATTTCCAAGCACAATTCAAAGTTGATGTTGACCTTTAAAGCCCTAAACGGCCTCGGTCCAGTATACCTGAAGGAGTGTCTCCACCTCCATTGTTCTGCCTCGACGCTGAGGTCCAGCGCCAAGGGCCTTCTGGCGGTTCCCTTGCTACGAGAAGGCAAGTTACAGGGAACCAGGCAGAGGGCCTTTGGGTAGTGGCACCCGCCCTGTGGAACGCCCTCTAACCAGATGTCAAAGAGAAAAATAACTACCAAACTATTTGAAGACATCTGAAGGCAGCCCTGTTTAGGGAAGCTTTTAATGTTTAATAGGTTATTGTATTTTAGTGTTCTGTTGGAAGCCGCCCAGAGTAGCTGGGGAAACCCAGCCAGATGGGCGGGGTATAAATAAATTGTTGCTGCTGCTGCTGCTGCTTTATTCCTTCCCATAGCATTTGATCTAGTTTGACACTACTATAAGCAAGTATCCTGCCTCTGTTGTCTTTTTGGCCTGGCCCCTCCCATGTGCTTAACCTCCTTTGTTTCTGCCCTCCAGTGTTCTCAGACACTTTGCTACAGAACGTAAGGCATTTATTCTTTTCAGGCTCCAGTCCAGTGTTAGAATCTCAGATATATAAGCTAGCTGCCAAATGGCTCCTTAAACCAGGGTTATAGTTGCAAAATGGAAGGCCTAGTTGCCATTTTGGGGCCAGACAACTCGAAAGTTGTATTTTTCAATATGATTTTTTCTGATTGTGCAGATAAAATATCATGGATAGAATTCTACAGGATGTGTTGTTAGTGTGTGAAAACAGTTAATATCCAAGGATCCCCAAGCATGTAGCTCTAGATGGTGGAGATGTCAGGCACCATCCTGGCAAACACGCATCGTCACTTGGTCGCCAGTGGGAGATTTTAATTAATTAATTTTATTTTATATACTGCTCTTCATCCGAGGAGCACAGGGTAATTTACAATATAATAACAGAAAAATGCACGACATAGTAACAAACAAAAACAACGCCCCCTCCCCAGTTTAAAAGGCCTTAGATTGGCTAATTCAACAAAGACCTGGGAGAAGAGGAATGTTGTTGCCTGGCAGCTAGATACGTAATGAAAGCGCCAGGTGATTCTCCCTGGAGAAAACCTTGCAGAAGTGGGGAGCCACTGCAGAAAAGGCCCATTCTCTTGTTGCCACACTCCAAGCCTCTTGTGGAGGAAGCACATGAAGAAAAGGCCTTTAAGCAGATTGGCCTATCTGAGTTAGGGGGTTATTCTTCTGCAAATTTCATTAATTGATAGAATATAAATTGTTATAAGCAAATATAAATATAAGTTATAAGCAAGGCGTTGTGGTGTTGAGAGCAGTAACATAATTTCAGGTTTGATGAGGGAGTTTCAGTTTCCCCATAAATTTCCACTTTTCACTGGGAGAAAACAGGTTTCCCCATGGCTTTAAAATTTCTGGAAATATTAAATTTCTAGTACAGTGGTACCTCGGGTTACAAACACCTCGGGTTACAGACTCCACTAACCCGGAAGTAGTACCTTGGGTTAAGAACTTTGACCCAGGATGAGAACAGAAATCGTGCAGCGGTGGCAGGGCAGCGGTGGGAGGCCCCATTAGCTAAAGTGGTGCTTCAGGTTAAGAACAGTTTCAGGTTAAGAACGGACCTCCAGAACAAATTAGGGTTGTAACCAGAGGTACCTTTGTAGGAAGACTGCAGGGTGGATTTGATTTAAATCAAATCGATTTAATGATTTAAATCATTTTTTTACAGAAAGACTCATTCTTGCTGGTATCTTAATATTTACAACCAGATGAAGGTTTCATTTCTGGAATAATAAATTATCAGAGTAGTTTTTACAGTTATATCAAAGATTACTGATTTGGTTATATTATTAGAAATACTGTACATAGACAGATAATTATGAAATTATTGTGAGGTTTAATAAGTTACCTGTTTATATTTGGACAACATTTCTGCTGTACTTTATTGGAAGGAGAAAAATAAATAAATGTTTCCTTAATAACAATTTAGACAATTTATTCAGCTAGACCAAAAACATTCTAGCATATATATCCATGTTTGTTAACTGATTTGGTTAGAGACTTCATTGCTTGGACAATGTCCGGCAAGCCCTGGGAAGAAGAGCCTGGAACCAGTGAACTCTTATGAGTTGACTGGCAAGCACTTCAAGGCCTTGCCAAGGACTTACAGACCACTGTTACTATTTCTTCCACCACCCCAATGGATTTGCGTCTACATTCAGGTGCCTATTCTGCACAGTTAAGTGTTAGTGCAGTTGTTGGAACCCAGTGGGATTGGGAAGAGGTTGCCAGTCCTGAAGAGCCTTCAGCACTTGCCTCAAGTCTGAGTTGCACAGACATGCAACTGACTTGCACAATTATTACACAAAGATCCCAAGACTTGTGGAGTATTCTGCTCACAAGGTTGCACTTTCATTTTTACAGCTTCACACTTAGCTACTTGTGCAGATCTATTCCACTCCAAACAATCTGTTCATTGAACCTCTTGGAACTTAGCGTTTAAGAGGTACGGGGTTGATTCTGTGTATATAAATTTGCAAAGGAACAATGGGATTAAGGTTTTTTCCTCAGCCCTGTATGTTTATTTTATAACATTTTTCCTGTGAAGAAAAGGCATGTTATCTCTTCAGACACAAATTCACACTTTTGAAAACTTTTTGAAAACAAGAACCTGTGATAATATATTCTCATTAGAAAAACTGCCCCAAATAATCTTACAGAAACCTCTGGAAGAGCAAGACATTGTGAATGGATTAATGGAATTCATTTATCAAAAAATTTAAACATTGCATATAATGCCTTATGCTACATAATTAAAAACAAATCCTTATTTCCTGATGAATAGCCTTTGGACTATAATGTAACTTAAATAGAAAACTATCTTTAGAAAGATTTTTCCTCCAAAAGCATTTTATTTTTAAAAATCTGTTGAAATAAAAAAATCCAATTTAAATCAAAAAAATCAATTTTAAAAAATCTTTTAAAAAACCATTGATTTTTATCCACCCTGGAAGGCTGGACAATATCCCTGCATGAGACCCTGGAGGCTCACTTTCAGCTGGAATAGATGCTTTGGGGGCAGAGTGGTCTGTCTCACTGTGGAAAATCGATATGTTATAAGTTACTGTGGCATGTTGCTTTAGTTTCTTTTAATGCAGGATTGCCAACATTTTTGGGTCAGTAGACAGATTCAGTGTGTTGAGTGTCACAAAATGGATGCCATGGGGGCATGGCATAACACAAAATGGATGCTGTCAGAACATTCCATAATGGTTGTCACATCTAAGGGCAGAAAGGTGCTGCCGTGTCCCCTCACCCATGAGGGAAAAGGGGCTTGTATCACACCCCCTCCTCCACCTCCCCTCTACGCAGAACTTTCTTGCCTCCATTGCACACTTTGCTCCTCTGTCAAAACTTGATGTGAGGCTGGAGGGGTGGAACCATTTCCTCCCGGGCCCCTGATTCACTGCACATGTGAACAAAATGATTAATTTTATGTGCAGATCACGGGAGTAGATGCGCAAAAGTGGGGAGGGCTTTCGTGTCACCACTTTCCTCCAATGAATTAAATGCTAAAGCCTGTGGTGGTGAATTTTCATCAAATTCTGAACTACTTTCAACCCCAACAGGTGTTTATGGAGGTTTTTTAATGATATAATTGCCAATATAACATGGAATCTAATTTTAGTCCATTCATTATTTTTTTATTCACTTTTTCCTATCAGTACAAACATCAAACTAAAAAGACATGTACAACAAACAACCATAACAACAATAATAACACAAATTGACAACACAAATTTAGATACAGCAATATCCCTATGCCTACTCCTTGTTTATCACCACTCCCCCCCCATTTCCCACTGTTATCTGCCTTGTCACTTAGATATTTGTTCCAAATTTCTTCATAATTATACATTCTTATTTTGCATCAACAAGCAATTCTTTCATATGTAGCTAATCTGTACATATTTTCAATCCATATGCTCAGTGGAATCTTTTTGAGACACTTTCAATTCATCAAAACAAGTTTTGTTGCTTCTAATATAGTGCAATACAACCACTTTTTTTGACCCCTTGAGATCTTCCAAGTTTCCGGAATATAATTTAGAATTAAATTCAGTTCCCCTAAATAACAATTTCTTTTTATTACTTTTACTATAAATATCCTCACCTCGCTCCAGAATGGTCTGATCGTCGGTCAGTTAATCAACATATGTATTAAGTTCGCATTTTTACTCCCACATCTCCAGCAATTATCTACACTTGTTATTTCCTTCTGATATAATCTTGCTGGAGTCCAGTGGATTCTAAATACTATTTTCTGTTGAATAAGTCTTAAATCCATACAGGCTTTTTCTATTGATTTGATACTTGTCTCCCATATATCATTTGTTATCTGTACTCCTACCTCTTTACTCCATTTTTGTCTTTCATATTCTAAATCGTATTTCTTCCTGTTAAGTAAAGTTTTAGATAGTTCAAGTGTGTGATTTTTTGTTTTTGTTGCAGAGATTAAATCTTGTAACAGCATGGGTGTTTCCAATGCTTCTATAGCGTCAGAGCCAAACTGCTTTTCCAACATATGTTTCAATTGGATATACAGTCATACCTCGGGTTGAAGTTGCTTCAGGTTGAGCGCTTTTGGGTTGCGCTCTGCGGCGACCCGGAAGTAACGGAACGCGTTACTCCCGGGTTTCGCTGCTCACGCATGCGCAGAAGTGGCGAATAGCGACCCGCGCACGCACAGTCGCAGCAAGCAGTGGGTCTTGGTGTACGTTTCTTTCTGAGTGTAGAAAACTTAGATTTCTAATTGTTAGCCTACACAGTTTTCTTTAAAGCTTTTTAAACCCTTTATTAGTGAACTGAATTTCAAAGCATAGTGCCTAACTTCGTATCAAAAAGCAACGTATGCATTTCAGTCAAGAGCAGTGTAGCAGCCTCTATTATTTATGGTCTGATAACCTTCCAGCTTAGTGGGATGTGCATTCCAAAGGGGTGATGAGCAACTTGCTGATATCTTAATCCAGAATGTGCCCCTGGATGCCTAAGGTAATATTTGCCCATCTTAAAGTGATGAATTATTTTCCACCCGGGATGTGTACAGAACCTTGTGGCTGGTGCTGCCAGGTGACTAAGCTTGGTGCTGGGGTGGGGTTACTTTAAAAATATTAGTAAGGTATTACAAATGTGTTAGTTTCATCCAGAAAAGAAAAGGGAACCGTCTGCTCTAAAGCCTCCTGTTTCTGGCATTTAAAATGTCAAGAGTGTGGAAGAAACTTACAAGACTTTCATGACTTCTGCTCTGTTTGCTAGGTTTTATGATCCTCTAATAGGGACGTGGGTGGCGCTGTGGGTAAAAGCCTCAGCGCCTAGGGCTTGCCGATCGAAAGGTCGGCGGTTCGAATCCGCTCGGCGGGGTGCGCTCCCGCTGTTCGGTCCCAGCGCCTGCCAACCTAGCAGTTCGAAAGCACTCTCGGGTGCAAGTAGATAAATAGGGACCGCTTACTAGCGGGAAGGTAAATGGTGTTTCCGTGTGCGGCTCTGGCTTGCCAGAGCAGCGATGTCACGCTGGCCACGTGACCCGGAAGTGTCTCCGGACAGCGCTGGCCCCCGGCCTCTTGAGTGAGATGGGCGCACAACCCTAGAGTCTGTCAAGATTGGCCCGTACGGGCAGGGGTACCTTTACCTTTAATAGTGGCAAAATTCTCTCAGCTGTAAGCAGGGGTGGGTTAATGTTTAGGAATGCTTGTGGGTTTCATGAGGATAGGGGCACTTCCAGTTTTGTAGGGCATCAAAACCTTGAAGTAGTTTTCAAAACATTTCAAAATGTTATTATTTTTATTGTTTTTTAAAAATGGCCTCAGTTTGTAGCTTCTCTACAAATTGATTTTAACTGGTCTAGTAGTCTGCTAGCAAAAAGCAAGGCGTTTTTGACTCCCAGTTTTTAACTGCAGTGGTACCTTGGTTCTCAAACGCCTTGGTACTCAAACACTGCAAACCTTGAAGTAAGTATTCCGGTTCGTGAAATTTTTTCAGAAGCCGAACGTGCTCTGTTTTGAATGTTATGCTTTCGATTTGAGTGTCACACTTCCGTTTTGAGTATTATGCAGAGGTCTGTCTGTTTTTGCTATTTATTTTGAGTTTTTGTTTATGCGGCTCTTTTTTGTTTGTGACTGTGTGGAACCCAGTTCAGCTACTGATTGATTGGTTGTGACTGCAGTAGATTGTTTATTGCTTTCATTTTATGGATCAGTGGTCTTGTTAGATAGTAAGATTCATGTTAAATTGCTGTTTTAGGGGTTGTTTTTAAAGTCTGGAAAAGATCAATCAATTTTGCATTATTTTCTATGGGAAAGCGCGCCTTGGTTTTGGAATGGACTTCTGGAACAGATTAAGTTTGAGAACCAAGGTACCACTGTATAACAATAGCAGCCCCTCCCAAATAAGACTACTAAAATGAAAGAAGTGGAGTTGCAGGGTGAGCGACTAGGAGGATATTTTTGTGGAAGGAATGAGAGATCATTTCTGGTATGCAATAACTTGGCTGTATGTGCTAGTTATGCTGTCATATGGTTTACAGAGTGGAGTAGATAAACCATCATTTTGGATCTGCCTCTGCCTCCAAGCCTAAGGTCTACCTACCCATGATCTGACTGATTTGGGAAATAAGTTGTCAAGTGAGAGCACAGCAGTATCGATTCCTGCCGTTCCAATTTTCAACTGTTAATGGGAATGTTAGCCTCTTGGGTGGGACCCTCTCTGTCCCTCCCAAGGTTTCTCTGTTCCCCACCTCTTCCTTCATTGGAGTAACCTCTGTGATTAATATGAACGCAGTTTGCATAGGCAAGGTGTCCTTTCTCTCATGTTTTAGTCACATTTCCAGTTCTGGAAATGCTTTTTGACTGGTTGCCAGCTAAGGTGGAGGAAAGGTGAAGAACAATTTTGCAAGGAGCTCCCCCCCCCCCCGTCACCTTGGTGTAGCAGCAGCTAAAGGAACTGAGCACCTTACAGAAGTTGAGATTGTGTATCTTGAGGCATCCGAAGGTCTTGTGGCCCCAACCTGCTGATGGTATCCCACAAGACAGTTTCCCATAGACTAGCTCAGTCTTCCCCAGCCACGTGTTCCCCACTGTTTTGGAATTTAACTGCTATCATCCCCAACCATGCTAGCTGGGGCTGGTAGGAATTGTAGTCCATCTGTATTTGGGAGGCTCCAGGTTGGGGAAAGCTAGAATAGCCCATCCCATCCAGATTAGATAACCATAGTGGGCAAGCAGGAGAGAGCAAGGGACACCAGGCAAAACTTAGGGACATAGGATAAAACTTGAATACGTGGATCTCTTGGTATTCACAGGCTAAGGTGCCTTCTACTCCACTGGGAGTAGAATCAGGTGCTTCTCAGTTTAGAGTAAGTAGCCTGTGTTTCCAGGGCAGTGGGGTTCTTTCTGAAATTAAAATACAGTTCTATCTTGGGTCATCCCAGGCAAAACAGTTTGTCTCTAGGTGTGACAGTCAGGCACACAAGAGGGGTGAAGAACTACAGAAACCCTTATCTGCACCAATCAATCTCAACACAAACCCTCAACTATCCTTCCTAAAAGGTGTTAAGTGGTAAGGGTGGTGTTGGATTCGCAGAGATTCGGAGACTGGCAACTTTCATTATAACATAAATGTATACATATTAACATACAAAATTGCACTGGCACAAAGTTACAGAGTTACACTCTTGGTCCACCTAGTTTGGTCCTGTGCCCTAGTCCATCTCTCCAGGGTCTCAGACAGAAGCGTATAGATGCAGGACATCTCAGGTTCAGTCCCTGGCATTTCCAGATATGTGCTCAACTACTGAACAATAGTCTTCTATGTGGGTGCTGTTATTTTAAGTTATATAGGGTGTTTCACAGTGCAATGTCATATAAGTTTGCACAGAAGTAACATGTGCTCTGCTGAGCTTGCTCCATAATAAATGTGTGCTTCCCACATGGTCCCTTGGGCACTGCAGTGGCCTCAGACATCCTCCTGCCAAGTCCCACTCCCCGCTCAGTTGTTTTTTTAATCTGTTTGGGTGGGATTCCTTTTTTTCGCGTGGGCTTCCTGGTTTTTTGGGGGGGGTGTATTTTATTTGTTTTAAGAAATTTGTGGGTTTTTTGTCTGCTTTTTTGGCAATGGGATTCTGAGTATCTCTTACGAAAAGGGTATTTTGTAATGCTCATGACAGTTTTTTAAAATTTTCAGATGTGGAACCCCTGTGGTAAAAATATTGTAAATAGCTATTCATGTTAGTTTCTCTCTCTCTCTCTCTTTTTTTTAAAGGAGAGGGAGCAGACAATTGCCCACGTACATTTTCTTGTCAAAGGAATTATGTTTGTAGCGGTGAAAGTTAAATATATTACTGGCTGGGTAAATTTTGCTTTTTCATTTTGTGTGATGTCACACAAATGGCTTGCTGCTTTAATGCTCTGCTTCATACTCAAATTACATAAGTCATCTGGCAACAAATGTTGTACCCCTTTTGGATGACTGCTTCAGAATATCCCAGAGGATAACCCCCTCTCTCATTCTGATCTTTTAAAAGGGGGGGGGGGGGAGAGAGATTTAGACTTGGCTGCTTATCATGCAGGAAACATCCTGGAGCCTTTGCGGAATGCTTGTCACATCTAAAAATGTATGAAGTATACAGAACAAAGGAAGATTGAGGGTATGACATGGCTTACAGGTTAAGGGTTGGAAATCTGAAACGTCTGTACTTTATGAACTTAAATAAGAAAATGAATGGTGTGGCCAAAATTATACAGGCAAAGTTACTAACCCTGTCATTTGTAGCCACAAATCCTTGTGAAGTTTATACACAGCTGCCCTAAAAATATATAACTTGACTGTGGAATTGACAATCAAGTAACATAAATACAAATCATCATGAGAAAAAGAACATAAACATCAATGGCTGTAAGCAAAGACAGGGAAGAAACATTGTGCCTGGGATACCTCTCAAATGTGCACATCTTGAAAATGATTGGGAGAGTCCAAAACCAACTCTTAAGCAGTGGGATTCAGTGTGCAACTTGGGGTTGCATCTCAAACATTTCACACTAGAGAGTGGTGACGCCTTTTGAATAGTGTTTCTTGGATCACTTCAGTTTCCTGAGAGCAGTTCCAAGTAAGAAGACAGCAATGGTAGAAATATTTTGATGAAATGCAGTTTGCTGGTCCCTGTTGGTTTTTATCTTGGAAGCTGCCTTAGACCATCTTATTTGTCCATCTAACCCAGCACTATCTGCTTCAGCAGGGACCTTTTCTGGTCTGTGGGCACATTTGCAAACCAGAGAAACAGTTGTGAGCACCACACACAAGCCACAACCAAGCACACGCTACCAACTATTATAGTGGCTACAACTGAATGCTGTTTCAAGCCTAATTTCAGATGAGGAAGGGGACCCTTTGCAAGCCAGGGGAGTCTCTGTAAGCATGTTGGGAGTCTGTGCACGTCAGCACTAGTCTTGACTGGGATTCAGAAGTTCTGTTTTCTTGTTGATTGCTTGATGCCAATATGTTGCAACAGCCCCTGGGCATCTGCTTGGGAGTCATTTCGGTCATTTCGGCTTCTGGATTCACCAGGGGCAACAGTGGGAACCTTGGGTGTGTGGGCCAAATGTGGCCCTCCAGGCATCTGTATCTGGCTCTCCTCAGATCTTTCCCCAGGCCCACCAACTCTCCTTGAGTGTTTTTGCCTGGATGGAATATTCCTTGAACTCTTGATAGTGCTGCTTGCCTGCCTGCTAACCAGCCTACTGTGCAAAAGGTAAAATTTGTGTTTCCTTGCTCCACCTACGTTCTCCCCTTGTTTGGCCCACTGCTGGCATGTGACCCCTGGAAGGCTGCCCAGAAGAGAATGCAGCCCTCAGGCTGGAAACGATTCCACGTGGCTGCCTTACAGTCATGTGAAAGTGAAGGACAACATGCAGTGATGGGGAAAAGAAAGTGCACCCTCTTTGAATTCTGTGGTTTTACATATCAGGACATAATAATGAACCCCCAGCACACTAGACTCATGCTGACATTTTCCGACTCAGCTACTCCTGAAAAGCTCCTGAAATATAGGGCCCTCTTACAGGACTATAATATTGATTTGAGGTGCGTTTTTAAAGACACGGAACAAAAACAACTACTGCCAAACTTGCTGCATAGCCGGACCGACCCCAAGAAACCAACGCTCTCTCTGCCGAAGGGCTTTTTTCATAAGGCCGCAATTCATTCGGAAGGGCTGTCAAAGATGGATACGCATGGTGAACCCAGCCGTAATACTCCCTTGGAGAGGAAAACCTCAGAACAAATAGGCCAAACACATAAAGAACGCCAGCCCAATCTAGATAAGTCAAAGATAGGACACTCCATTTGATCTCTGGCAGATCCTGAATTTCACCACTCTTTACCCCGGCTGGAATCTGTTCAGCCAACGACAAATGACGCTCCTCCCAAGGGTAACGTGACACACAGAAAGTCAGAGATAGATCTAATTGTCTTCGACGAAGCCCCCCCCCCCCCCCCATGATCTCAGCAATTCAGATAACACTGTCTCTAGGAGAAACTACAGGGGACTATAATTCTAACATCATTCCAAGTTCGAATGAACTCACCCATCAAATCGCTAACTCGAGTACAATCAAGGAGATGACAGTTGCAAGTTCAAGAAGTGATGACACCAGGATCAACGGACTAACAACCGAAGCCCCAGAGGTAGTGGAGGAACTACATCAGGAACCATCTGGGGCTCCAAGTGATAGCCAGTCTTCCAACATGCACCTGGATTGACCTTATGCCATGGCTGGGAACCTGGTGCAACATTCCTCTTTGAAGTTGTTATTGTGGAATGTGGCAAGGTGGTCTTCTAAGCTGTGTCTCCCTGACTTTACAAAGTTAATAAGGGCTTATGATATAGTTTGTTTACAAGAAACCTGTTCATTACGTCACATTGAACTTGCAGGTTTTAATGCCTTTTCAGTTCCGGCAACCAAAAGCCACAAGAAAGGTAGGCCTTCGGGTGGATTCCCTGGTGGCTCCCCATATAAAAAGTAAACACATCCTGTCAACAAATGCTAGCTGTAAATTACAGTGGTACCTCGTGTTATATACGCTTCAGGTTACAGACTCCACTAACCCAGAAATTGTACCTCAGGTTAAGAACTTTGCTTCAGGATGAGGACAGAAATTATGCTCCGGCGGCAAAGCAGCAGCGGGAGGCCACATTAGCTAAAGTGGTGCTTCAGGTTAAGAACAGTTTCAGGTTAAGAATGGACCTCCAGAACGAATTAAGTATTTAACCCGAGGTACCACTGTACTGGTAACAAAGATAGAGCTAGTGTGCCAGGAACTGTTACTGATCAATGTGTATATTCCTCCCACAGCCAAGAACCTACAATGGGAATTTATTGCACATGTGCTCGAGAATCTGGACTTCATCTGCCCTGACCTACCTATTATCTTGACTGGAGACTTTAATGTTCGCCTGGGCCAAGGGTGGGAGTGTATGCAAAAGCATGGGAGATCTTGGTTACCTCTCTTCTTCCAGACTTCTGTTTTTGGGAATGTAGATCCCAGGATCCAGTAATTAATCTGGCTGGTCTGTGACTTACCAAGCTGACCACCACCAGGGCCCTGACGTGGCTCAATGGGCTAACTGATTGGGAAGGCTCTGGGAATTTTACCATAGGTCCAGAGCAGGCAGGGTTCAGGCCAGGGAAATCTGCTTTATGCAACTGCTTGGTGTTATCTCATTTAACCGTTAAGTACACGTGGCTTCATAAAGAATGTCTTTATGTGCCTTCCTTGATATCAAGGCTGCTTTTGACACTGTCGACAGGGGGCTGTTATGGTCCAAATTGGAGACAATGGGCCTAGAACCTAGATTACTTTACTTGATCAAAAAGCTTTACGCAAAGAACACCTGTCGCATAAGAACAACACCAGGGAATGTAATGACAGATCCTGTCATTATAAACAGAGGTGTAAAGCAGGGCTGTTTACTCGCTCCCTCTCTTTTTAATCTTTCTCTTAACGACCTCACTTCTTTACTAAAACAAGGTGGATGCCCACAGCCCAAAACTCAATGCATCAAGCATTCCCATCCTTCTATACGCAGATATGATTTTGCTTTCACAGACAAGAATTCGCCTAAAACATTTGTTAAATTCCTGTATTGACTATCTGTCCAGAACGAAATTGTGCATGAACTTTGATAAAAGTAAAATAATGGTTTTTGGGAATTCACACAAAAGCTAGAGCTGGGTATTTGGTGGGAAACCCACCCAGCAGGTATTCAGATTCAGCTACCTGGGAATCACATTCCATCATAGGCTTCTCTGGTCCTCGCACCGTGCAACGGCGGTGAGCCAGTAAGATGTCTATGCAGGCCACAAGGTGTTTCTTTATAACAAGAGGTAATTCGCATATCTCCTCTGCCCTCAAGGTCTTCAACGCCAAAGATATAGCTCAGTTGCTCTACGGAACTCCAGTCTGGCTGCCAGGATTTACCCAGCTGGTAGAACGAGTGCAGACAGCTTTCCATTTTAAGGTTTTTGCTGTCCCACGTTGTGTACCCTATGCAGCCTTGTGTCTAGAGGGAGGTCAACACAAGGCAGAGACCATAGCCTGGGCGAGATTTCTCACATGCTGGTTAAACATCTGCCTCACAACAGATAGAGATCCTCTCCCTAGTGAAGTTTTGCTAGATCCCTTGCTTTCCCCAGGGCTACAACGGTACAGCAACGTGGGCTGTCAGTGGAATCTTTGCGATCAATGTCCCCACCATCTGCCAAGGCTACAATAAAAACTAGGTTGTGGGACATTGAACGCCAGGAACTAACAGCAGCAGCAGAGAAAACATGCTCCCCTCTTAACTTTCATCTTTCTTGGGCACATGAAATTAACCACAATTATCTTGAATTTTTGCTTAATCCTCAAGAAAGAAGGGCATTTTAATTCAAATCCTTCCAACCTCCTATGGAGAAGGTTCTCGGGAATGGTGGAAGGAGAAGAATTTGGCCATGTGAAGACCATCAGGTGGAAACTCTTACACATACGGTTCTGAAATGTAAACTATATGTTGATCTCTGCCAGCAGCTCCAAATGGAAACCAGAGTTAGAGATCATACATTTTCTATTATTGGGGAATAATCAGGAGCTCACCAAGGTAGTGGCTAAATATCTTTATCTGTTTTTTTGTCGTCAAAACACATTGCAGACGTCTGATCTCCCTGGAGACCTAGAGATGTAATGTTAGACTGCCTTGCCTCTTTCATTTGACAAATGTTTTGTGTCACTGAGAAGGCGGTAATTCTGTACTGATTTGCTATGGATGTTTGTATGTGATGCCAATAAAAGGTTTGATGATGATGATCATCAGCAAGTGTGCCCACCTCTATAAAAGTCAAAGGTTTTAGCAGTATGCTGGTCTGTAGCATTCAGATGTGTTTTAACTCAATGCCAAAGAGGAAAGATGACACAGTGCTCTTAGAGAAGGAAGTGCTGCTGCCCATGAAACTGGGAAGGGTTCTAAGGTCATCTCCAACCAATTTTATGCCCATCATTCCACAGTGAGAAAGATTATTCAAAAGTGGAAAACATTCAAGACAGTTGCCAATCTTCTCAGGAGTGGACACCCCAGCAAATTCACCCCAAGGTCAGACTGTGCAATACTCAGAGAAACTGCAAAAAACCCCAAAACAAAAACCCAAGAGTTACATCTCAGACTCCTCAGGCCTCAGTTAGCATGTTAAAGGTTAAAGTTAATGACAGTACAATTAGAAAAATACTGAAGAAGTATGGCTTGTTTGGAAGGGTTTTCAAGAGAAAGCCTCTTCTCTCTAAAAAGAATATGGCAGCATGGCTTAGGTTTGCAAAGTTGCATCTGAACAAGCCACAAGATTTCTGGAACGATGTCTTTGGGCAGATGATACCAAAGGGGAGATATTTGGCCATAATGCACAGTGCCATGTTTGGTGAAAACCAAACACAGCATATCAGAACAAGCATTTCTTTTTTTTTTAAAAAAAATAATGTTTATTGATTTTTCCAATAGCATAACATCAAAACAAAAACATATCCACATGAAAGAAAAAAAGGGAATATAAAATAATAAAAAAAGAAGAAAGTAGAAAAACCCAAAAAAAGAAACCCTCTTCCCCACCTCCCAACACAAAAATTCCCAAAAAGCAAACACAAAAACACCCAAACAACACAAAGTTTCAAATTCCTTCTTTTTTAACTTGTTTCCTCAGCCTCCTCCCACCTCCCTCTTTGTATACCAGTTTTTAATCTAGTCGGCAAATTCCATCCAGCTTTTACTGCTTTTTCACTTATTTACTTTCGCCCCTTTTAAAGAAAAAGATAATAGAAAAAGAAAATTAACCTTAAGTCTTCTAATCTTAAACCCTGTAGTAATATACCCTTATAGCCTAATGTTTCATATTCTTTATCTTAATTCCCTGGAACCAAATAAATTCCTTCCATCATCCCCCAAAAGTACTTATTCAAAACCATGTTACATTAAATTTTACTTAAAAATTTCCAATTTATCCCACCATCTCTTCCCCCCGGTTTCGGGTACTGCCAGTCCTTTTTACAAATTTTAAAGTCTTTCCAGTCCACAAGGTCAATCAATCAGCCAGGTTGTCATATCCGAGGCCTTTAAATCATCTTCCTGGCCTGTCTGCAGAGTCTTTTTCGAGCCTAAAATTAAGTCCCAAAACACTTTCCCCTCAACGTCTCCTTTCCTCTTGTAAACCAAAAAATTGTCCAAAGCTTGCTCCACACTCTCTTTGAAATTGCTAAATTTCACTTCTTCAAACTTTCTCATAGTGCCAACCTCCAAAATGTACCTTATCAAACCTGAATCACTCAGTCCATATGTGGCACTACTTTTCCAAATCTGTCCTTTAGACTCTTTACTCTCATAGTCCATTTTTTGTCCATCAATTTGAGGCTCTATTGCTGTAATTTCCACAGACGGTTTCTCTTGCAAAGACAGAGCCTGTTCTGTTTGATCCATCTTCTTCTCCTCAGATATCCATCCTTGTTGAGTTGATTCCATTTCTTGAGCCGGGTCTGCTAATTTTTTTCCTTGTTGAGCCAAGATGTATACATTTTCCTTCAATTCAGAAATACCAAATTCCAGAATAGTCAGGTTTTTTTGAAATTGTTCAAACAGAGCTGTTATTTTTCCTGCCATGTTCCCAAGCTTGTTCTTTCAATGTTATCTTGCTGTCAAGGTCAGTTACTTGTATTCAGTCTGCAGGATTGCAGCCTGTGTGGGAATTTTCCATCCAAAAGTGTAACAGTATAACAATCCCATATGCCTTTCTGTAACAGTCCACAACAATCTGTTACAGTTCCCTTTAGTTGTTTTTCATCCACCTTTCAATAACAGTTATAGTTCAGCTCCTTTTCCTTTCCAAAAAAGAGACAGAAAAATTCAATTCTCCCTTGATCCGTTCCTTCTTGATAGTTATTTTCTAGTTGTAAGAATTCTTTTTCTCCTTTTGGCAGCCCGGTCCCGGGCTTGAGACGGTAGAAAATAAAAGCAAATTACACTGCTCTGCAGGGCTATAGACTGTTGAAGCAATCTCCCCCTCTTCCCCTGCTTCCGAGGGGGGGCTTAAAAGGCTTAGGTGACAGATTTGTTTCCTTGCAAAGTACTTTTTAGAGGCTCCAGTTCTCTCACTTTTGCCTTGATCTTTCTACAAAGTGGAAGGTGGGCTTCCTGTTTTAACCTTCCATCTAATGCCGAATTGCAGTAATTTGTAATCCAATTTCCATTACTTACAAAGTTTCTTTAGTCCAAATGTCCACAGGAAAAGTTGGCGCTTCCTGACAGCAGCTGTGCGGCTTCACTCCCCGAAAACAGCGATTGATCCGAAGTGCCGCACCACTCACCCCACGTCGCTCCGGAGCCCCGAAACCGGGTCTCCCGTGAGTAGGGGAGGCGCTGATGGCACGAGCCGGATCCCAAGCCCACGGTCTTCCTCCGACCGTGGTTTTTTTGCGGGTCTCCGCCTCGCCGTAGGCGGTCAGACCCTTCTTTTCGGAGAGCAGTCCCCTCCGAGACGGAGGTAATCCGCCATTGCCTGGTGCGCCCACCCGGAAGCTCTCAGAACAAGCATTTCATACCAAGTGTCAAGCATGGTAGTGGAGCCACAGGACCTGGGAACCTTGCAATCATTGAGTCGCCCATGAACTCCTGTGTATACCAAAGTATTCTACAGTCAAATGTGTGGCCATCTGCCCAACAGCTGAAGTTTGGCCAAAACCCCAGTTTTTCTTAACAACAACAACAGGGCAAGGACCCCAAGCACTCCAGCAAATCTACAACAGAAAAGGAACAGAATCAAGGTGTTGTCATGGCCCAGTCAAAGTCCAGACCTCAACCCAATTGAAATACTGTACGGGATCTTAATAGAGTTGTGTATAAACAAATGCCAGTAAACCTCAATGAAGTGAAGCAAAACTTAAAGAATGAGCCAAAATTCTTCCACAACGATGTGAGAGATGCATAAAGTCCTACAGAAATATTTTTTTCATGTTATTGCTGCTAAAGGTGGTTATACAAGCGATAGAATCATAAGGTGTGCTTAGTTTTTCACACATGGTTTTTCCATTTTGGCTTTATTTCTGTTAAATAAATATTGACATGGTGTAACATATCATGTGTTGTTGTTCATCTGAGGTTGTATTTACCTAATTTTACCTAAGGAACAGATAGTTGTTATTATGTCTTCATATGTAAAACCACAGAATTCAAAGAGGGTGCACTTTCTTTTTCCCATAACTGTAAGTGCATGGAAATCAGAGCTCTAGGTGTTACGGCTTGTTGGCCCTGATCCAGAGGTGTAGTGGGGTGTGGGAGTCAAGGACTTTTCATTTGGCCAATGTGTATGTTGCCCATAAAATGGGTTCATTAGTTCTTGGTCTGAGTATACCAGCAGGTGGCTGAGCTACGTGCTACGTTACAAAAATATTGATTCTATTTTCCTTGGGCAACACAAAGCAGCTGCATTTTTGGATAACATATTCCGACCCCATCCTCAGCTTACTAACAACGCTACTATTCATAACTGTGAACAAACATGGTTAAATATAAAGTAGGCAAGATCTTTTTTTTTTTTTTCTTTAGGAAGAATCAGGGATTACTGGATCATCTTGATAAGTATTCTTTATACATCACATTTAAAAACAAGTCGCTGTGGAGAAATTTGGTGGGTCAGTAAGCCCACAAAATTTACTAGCCTGCTGAGGGAGTGGCTGAGGAATGATAAGAGGGCTCCATCCCTGTTGCAAAAGCCTGCCACACTTCCATGCTGGTTGTGGGGATGGGCTTATGGCAGCCCACCGGGTTTCACTGCTGTACACAGAAGTAATGGTAGGTGGGAGTGTTCCGCTTTCTCACTGCAGCCTCCCCCCTTGCCTGCATGTGGCCTTGTCACCCATGACTCCTAGGCTGGTGCTGAAATGCTACTTCAGTGTCTTGGTTGTTGGCATCCATCTGTCTGAGAGACAATGGAGTATAACTCCAGAGGTGAAGTCAAACTGCTGGAGAATCACAGCACCTGCTGTGGCTGCAGAGACCTGTAACTCATAACTGCTGCCTCCTGCATTATTTTTGTTGCATTAGCAGCACAGAAGTGACCTCTCCAGAGTGCAAGCCTGGGCAGTTGTTATGGAGGTCCTGGGCTGCCCAGACAACAAGACCCCTCTGTCAGCCTTGCTGGTGTGGTCCAAAGGAAAGCAGAGCAATACATTGGGTACCAGCTTAGCTGCAGGAGTTACTGGAAGGAAGCGTACAAGACTCCATCTAACAATCTTAGATTTGTTTACTCCTTCGCCTTTTCTTCTCCCAAAGATGTCCCTCAAGGCAATGGGTATGGATTTCCCGTAGGGTATGCTTCTGAAGTGTCTGTATTCAGAAGTATATTGCCTCGATACATGAGGCTTCTCTTTGGGTCACCCAGTCCTAATTCTTTGCTAGATTAGACTGAAGTGCTCCGGCAATGTGTTCTGTGCATTATCATGGTTCTTGCTTACCTTGGGCCTTTCCCCATTTTTTAAGCTGTGCTGTGATATGTGCATCTGTGTTGTGATAGGTGCTGCTGTAGCCTTTTATCTTTTTAAAAGTAGCTTCCCTTTGCAAGCTGAATTGGTTAAATTTTCTAAGCAGTGGTGGGATATGTGTGCTCAGTCCTTTGAGATACTCTTCCTGGACCCAAACAATATTGGATTTAAAGATGCATACTGGGAGCTGGGACTTGGGAAATTAGAAAACCAGCTGGGAGCCAATGAAGCTACATTATTGTGGACCCCATGTTCTATGTGTGGCAGTCATATATTGAACCAGCTTTGGAAGAACTCTCAAAGGTTGCCCTGAATAAAGTACATGTCACAGTCTTCAAAATTTCTGTTGATGTTCAGACACCCTAGATACAAATTGTGAAGTTGTATAAATGTGAAATATTTGCTTCCTCATGTTGTGAGATCAAAAAACCCAATAGGACTCTTGAGAGCATCTATTTTGTGTTCAGATTTTCTCCTCTTCATCACCAGTTGCATGAGGGGAGTGTTTTCCCCCCTTCCTAGTGATATAAAAGTTCCAAAACTTAAGTGACAGAGAAGAAATCCCCTCTTGTAGGGGGCAGGCTTGAACAGGAGGCTCTCGTTTCCACTTTTCCTAACTCATCATAGCTAGAGATTATTAAGGATAATTATTAAGCACTGGGCTGTTCTGAGCTTGACATATACTCAATAAAGTCAAAGACAGAGTAATGTGCATATTAAGGAGAATGCAGATTAGGCATTGCATAGCTTGTATAAATTAAGTTTGCATATTATGTCATTCAAAATGAAACTCACATAATATGCACCTGACGACCTGCCATCAATTCCTTTGTTGAAATGATTAGAATGCTTTGTGCAGTATATTAGATGCTTAGATGCAGTATATTAGATATTAGATGCTTTCAAATATTCAAGAGTTGCTGAAGAGAAAGATGCATCATCAGGGGCTGATGTTCACCTCTTTCCCTGCCTTTGTCCTGGGACTTGGGTGTGGTCCTGGGTTGGTCATGCTTCTTCCCTGTCCTGTGAAGGGAGCTTGGGCCATCAGATGGGTCTCTGCTCGCCTTTGACTCCTTTGCTCAGATCTTGCATAAGGGAATGGGTACGTGCAGATAAGAAGGCTGGATTTTACAATTTTGTAATAACCAGCCAGATATTGGGTTCTGGACTTCTTTGTGAATAATAAAGCAGTTTAGTCACTAATTTCTGTTCCTGCTTGCATTTTCTGTTTTGTTTTAAACATGTGCTCTTTTGAGTCTGACGTATGTTATGACTTACAAGAAGCAAGGCATTTAAAATTCCAGCCTGCCTTTGGTTTGAAAGCAGGAGTAGATAATACTGGACAGGAAAAAAGAAATTAATTGCTTTTCTCCCACATAACATAATAAGGGCCCCGTGAACCAGCCAATCATTTCCAGGATTACTTTCCTGAGTCCACAGCTGAGCATGTTCCCTGAAAGGACCATTTTGCTAACTCAGATACAGAAACACGATTGGGAGGAAAGGCTTCTCTTGATGCTGTTGTCTCTCTGTTAACAGGCAATATCTTAAACAGTTCTCAAAATGTACAGGGTTTTTTTTATCAGTAGTTGCCAGTAGTAGCAACAAAGCAAAATTTTACAGAGTATTGAATTGGTACTTCTTCACTATTCAAATAAAAATCAGGTGTAAAAACTGGAGCAAAGTTGGATGCTTGCCCCCCACCTCCAGTAAATACCGTATTTTTCATCCCATAGGACGCTCCGTCCCATAGGACGCACCTAGTTTTTTTTGGGGGGGGGGGAAATAAAGGGGAAAAGTTTTTCCTCCCCCGCCCCCAAAAGCAGGTCGGGGAAACCGAACCAGGTCGAGGAACAGCGGGGGGGGGGGGGCCGCTGCGCCTCCCTGCTGTCCCCCGAGCTTGTGGGGCTGGCCGATGTCTGCCTGGCGTGCAGGGCACTCTGCTTCAGGGTGCCATGCGCGCCAGGCAGCAGGCTGCTATCCGCAGCGTGGGGAGCCCTGCGGGAACTCCGGCAGAGTTGCCTAGGCTGCGGATGTGTTCCCGAAGCGCCGGGCGCTCTGCTTTCAGCGCGCCCAGCGCTCCAGGAAGCAGGCTGCTATCCGCAGCCCAGAAAGCCCTGCGGGAGGTCCCGCAGGGCTGCCTAGGCTGCGGATGTGTTCCTGAAGCCTGGAGAGCGAGAGGGGTCGGTGCGCACCGACCCCTCTCGCTCTCCAAGCTTCAGCGAAAGCCTGCATTCGCCCCATAGGACGCACCCAGATTTCCCCTTCATTTTTGGAGGGGAAACAGTGTGTCCTATAGGGCGAAAAATACGGTATTTAAACAGAGTTCCAGAAAAGCAGTACTTTGCTTAAATATCATTATATAACTTTGGCTATGTTCCCACAATCTGATAAGAATGGAATGTGGTTTGTTTACAAAGTTTTCGACTAACTTCCCAATGGATTTATGTCTTCTAAGATTATGGTTTCTGCAGGCAGGAGTCAATTTTAACCTGATAATATTGGAGAAATCTATTTAACAAAACAGCTGCATCAGTTAGTGACTATGCCCGGACAGAATTGGGATAACTCAAGCTTGAATTCCTTTTTTAAAAATGCAAATGTTGAAGGGGGTAGTATTTAGTCTGTGGCTTGTTTTTGCAAGGGCTAAACTTTTTAAACTGGCAGAATGAGGACACCCAAAGAAGCAGAGGGAACAAATAACTAATTCCAGTGGAAAGGCCGGGAACAGGCTTGGGATTCTAACCTGTGCATGTACTAAAGTGTACTTGGGTGTGGGTGGGTGGTAGTAGCTTCATTGGTTGTGGGTCAAGGAATAAAAAATAAAAATTTATTCTGAAATCTACTGGTTTCACACCACGTATAGAATCATAGAATCATAGAGTTGGAAGAGACCACAAGGGCCATTGAGTCCAACCCCCTGCCAAGCAGGAAACACCATCAGAGCACTCCTGACATATGGTTGTCAAGCCTCTGCTTAAAGACCTCCAAAGAAGGAGACTCCACCAAGCAGAATATTTGATTTTCAGAAGAAGTATTCTGATACCCCCTTTGAGTATTTATATACTCTTACAAGGGAAATCTGTTTAACTGCAAGCATTTGAATCTTTCTATTTAAGCAAAATAACAATGCTGGCAAAATAACAACGCTGGCTTCAGTTTTTGGAGGGCCCTTGGGCAAGGCCTTACTGCCCCACTCCCTTTCTGTGGCCAGAGGGAAATCATAGGGCAAGCAGGTGATGGTTTTCCATCTCCTCGCTCTTGCAGTTGTTTTTAGGGTTGGGAGAGCAGGTGAACAGACAGGAAGACCCCAGAGGAGGAAGGAGACAAGTTCCAGAGAGTGGCAGTGGGCTCCACCAGAGTGTGGCGCTTGGCAGGTGCCGAGCTGTGCCAACCCTGCCGCCATCCCTGTGAAAACAGCTCCTTTTTTCCTCTTGGGAAAGACCTCTGCCCTTGGGAAGGGGCATTTTTGAACAGAATTTGATCTTTATATGAAACCCGTCTTACTGCAGGTTGGATGTAGAAAAGAACTGCAGCATTAGTATAAAAATAATAAAGGTGTCTTCATTCAATTCAGTCATTCCATCTAAGATTTTACTTTGGCTTTAACAAAGGCTTTGTGGCTGACCTGTCAATGGCCGCTGGACTCTTCATGCCACAAAGTGTCCTGTTTGGGGGGTTTCCTTCTAAATGTCTAGACTGAAAGCCCAAGCCACTTCTCATGAATGATAGGTCTTGCAGCAACACAGCTTGGTGTGAGTTCTGCCTGTCCCTCTTTTTTGGCCCATTATGACCATTAATGTTTCATCTTGAAGACTGTGCTTTCTAAAGACAACACCACTTACATTTAAAGCAAAACAAAAAGCTGTGCTCTTTCTTTTTTGGTAATCCAGTTTTTAAAATTTGCTCCTATCGATACTCTTTAATCTGGCTGTCTGACATAGAAACCTATTTTGTTCCGCTATGCTGGAATTCACGTGAGAGAAGATTAGCATACACAGAACTGCAGAGTCAGTTAAACGTGACCTTCCTATATAGTACAGTAACTCAGCATGTCATAATCCATGCCTAGTGTAAAATGTGTGCCAAATAATATTTCTCTCAACAAAGCACCACGGTATTTTTGTAGCCAGGAAGCGGGGAGATGCTTAAATGATAGGTAGCTGCATCTGGGTGCCGGGCACAAACCAGTTTTATTCATTTGCAACGTTCAGTGAAATGGAGAGAGTGCTGATACTATAACAAACATTTCATATGTTTATTGACTCTTAAAAGTCTCGTGCATTCTGCATATTGTGTTGAAAGTAGTTTGAGCTGTTCTCTGATAATTTGTACATTTTCACCCTTTTCAGAATTTTAATTATGGTTTACGGAGGAGGGGAAGCTAGATTGGTTCAGCTTGTTTATTTGATTGCAAATTATTTATCTCTTCATTCTTTTTTCTGCTGCTCTGGTGGGTAGGGTGGGAGAAGAGCTCAAGGGGCTTTCTTAAAACAGGAGCCCTAATACCATCAGTCTTAAATTCTTACTGAAATAATCCGGGAGAATGTGGATGTTGCATGTTTATCTCTTTGGATGGTTGGGGTAAGATGCCAGAGATTTCATTAGAAGCACTTGCTTGACGCAGTTTTCATTTATGTGGCTTGTGATAGCCATATTTCTGTGAAGTGTTTTGAAAGTGTGTTCTAAGCACAGTTAAATGGTGGGCAGAGAAATGCAACTCACTAGTATTTGCCCCTATAGGGGATGCATTATATCAGTACATAAGGAAATAATGTTAAAGAAAAACTGAAGGCATGTGATAATGGGGAAATTTATCACTCTGTGTTCCCTGAATGTGGGTTGTCAACTATATCAATAAGTATTTTTTTAAAAGAGGATTGACTATCTGCGTTTTCTGTATTGTAAGACTTCTTTGTAAAACATTAAAAAATAAGAGTGGCTGAGCTAGACAAAGCACGACATGTTAATTTTGTAGTTATTCATGCTGAAAATAGAGGAATTGATAGGAAGAGTTTGATAGGAAGAGTTGACAACTGTCTATGTATTCCAGTTAAACACAGGATGTTCCACTGATCAACTATGTGAATTTATTTCAAAAACAAAACAAAAATGTTATCTGTCTGCCTTCATTTTATTCACTGTTACAAAAACCCAAAGCCATTTTGAAAACACATGTACATTTTAAAGTCCTTATTAGTACAGTGTCTTTATTAGTGCAACCAAGGTATCACAAAATAGTGTGCAAACTTTCAAGTTCTCCAGAAATCTTCCTCAGGTTAGTTAGTAAAGAAAGCAAGAAAGGAGAGAGGAAATATTTGGCTGGCTGTAAAGTCATCTCTGTCTGCATCTTGTAAGACTACACTTGGATTGTTAGCAACGGCAAGAAAGTAACCTTGATTACTTTTTCCTTCCCTTTTAATCAGAGCACAACAATGGAAGAAACAGCTATATGGGAACAACACACAGTGACGCTTCACAGGGTAAGTTTCTGCAATTATAGATCTGTGTTCATAACTCAGGATACTGTCAGCTCTTGAAAACAATAGCAAAAATCCAGATGTCCGGAAGGAAAAAGAAAGGAAACTAGTTGTGTCATATTCCGTTGTTTGAAATTAGTGTGATTGTCAACTGCTTATAATAGTCTATTTATAGTCTCTTGACCACCTTTCTGTAGCAGCACTTCAGGGTTAGGGGCTGCTAGCTTGCCTCTTGTTTGGATCCCCTTCCCTACTTTAACTTCAGCTATCCAACAGTGAGCAGATCCTTCGCATTTCCAGAAGTAGAGCATATCCTTTGAAAGCAGAAGGTCCAGCATCTCCAGGGGAGCTGAGAAAGGCCCTGCCTGAAACACCAGTTTTTCTCAGTCAGTGTAAGCGATACTGACCTAGGTGGACCGGTCATCTGTCCCAGTAAAAGGCTTTCTCATGTCCAGGTTCTGCAGAAATGCCCAGAAAGCATCATTGGACATAATACTGAGCTTCACAAAGAACACTGGACTTCTTAAAGGCTTCAGTTCTTATTGAACTTTTTTATTTATTTACTGTTGTTCTCAGTGCTAAGTAGAATTTGATGGCTCGGGACCCAATACAAACCCCCAACATTGTACAGAAAGAGAGCAAGACTGAGGTTTTCCTGGGAGGAGCTGGATCTGGTTACAGAGGTTCTGAGCACAGATAAAGGGGGCAGGGGGCCAAATATTTAAATAGAAATGGTATTAGCTTCCCAAGGAAGTCACAAGTGGCCAAGAAGTCTAGATGACTGGGGGAAGACAGTTAAGTAGTAGGACAGAACAAAGCTCCATGCTTTCCTCATAGAATGAGAAGGCAATAGGAGGTGTCAACAGCCAGCCAACTTTGCTTAAACTGCTGGACCAAGCAGTGCTGGTAAAGGGACACAAATCACAAGGGAGTGCAGATGTATGCATCCCTGTTGTAGGCCCTTTTCCTGCAGCCAGTTTTGCGGCTTGGGATCCCAGGAAGGACAAGAGCATTGTAGCATTTTATTTAATAACTGGGGGCTGCTCGCCCTGCTTGCCAACCCTCCCTGTCCACTAGCCCCTTGGCCAAGTGCTCTAACCCACCACCTCACCCATCCCTTCACAGCACTCCAAGCCCACCCCTTGGAAAGGAGGTCAGGAAGCGCTTCACAGAGCTGCTTGCTAAACTGCTCCACCCCCCCCAACCCACCCGCCCCCGTTAAACCTTCCTGCAACTGTGTTTAACTGGGAGGAGGCATTTCACAAAGTGAAGCATCTCCCCCCCCCCCCCCAATTACAGATGGCTGACGAGACAAAATAAGTTTCTAGTCCCTAGGATCGAAAAGATACATCCATTCATTTTATTTCTAAACCACTCTCCATCCCAAGGGTGGTGATTAGCAAGAAATAAATGCAATAGCGCAGCATATAAATTAAAAAAAGACCCACCATAAAACTAATATATCTTACAATTCAAAATCATGACTCACAAAAATAATTCTCGGCTCACTCCTCCTCAAATGCCTGATGGAATGAAATAGCCTTGCCAGGTGATGAAAGGCTGGTAAAGAGGGGGACAGTTGCGTTTCTAATGGGAGGGTGTGGACATGTGCATGGTCAGTGCCTGACGCAAGTCCAAAGGGTGGCTGAGTAAGATATCCAGAGGTTGTAAGAACATTCCTCTCTGCTGAATCTCTTCATGACTGACAGAATATAAAGACAGCTCATGCACACTTGCCTAATTTTATGCAGATTGAAGAATGCCATTGTGTCTCAAAATTATTTGGTTTGGCAAAGGATAGCAAAAGATGCTGCGATAGCTACATTGTGTGCACAGGTCTAAAAACAGGAAGTTCCGTGAACAAGAAACGGGTTTCAAGGAATTCAGCAGCTAGAAAAGAGCAGCCTTCCCAGCCCCCTTCTCTCCCACCTCATCCACATGTGCCACATATTTTTCCACCTTGGCTGTTCCTGACAACATATAAGAAAATACATCCCTCCAAAGTAGCCCCCCCCCCCCCTGTTTTCCCCAGGTTGCAGGAGGGGTAAAGCTGTAGCATAGGATCAACAGGACAAAAAATGTCCCTTTAAGTTAAGCACCCTCCAGCTCTGGCCCAGGAATGTAAAATTAGATAAGCTGCTGTGGACTCTTTTCAGCTTGGAATCTCTTGGAGAATATGGAAAAGCCACATTCCTCTTGAAGCTTTATTATGCTTCTTTTAAAATTTCCCACTAAAGAGAAGAAGGAGTGTGTGTATGTGTGTGTTTGTGTTTGTGTTATGGGGGGGGGGCAGTAGCCGTGGACTAGTTATGTGTATGTTGTTCAGAGATGAATTGTAGCTGCACAAGTTGGTGCACGATTGGCCACTTTCAAAATGTATGACACACAACATATATTTAAGAGCAGTTTAAACACCGGTCTAGTTGGATTACATCATGGCACCACAAGCCACAGTTTAATGCTGTCATAACACGGGAAATTCTCGTATATTGACTCAGTTATGATACAGGTCTCACCATTCCTTATCCTATCCTTGATTACTAAGTGCTCCAACAGCTTCCTGTCTTGCTGTGCATTAAAAATGCATGGTCCTATCTTGACAGTCATTGACTTCCATAGATTGTGGATTGAAATATAATAGGATTAGATAAAACAAATCATGCCAATTTTGTGTGTCCCGTCGTTGAACACACAAAAAGAAACTGTGTGTGTGTGTGTGTGTTGGCATCTGTCTGTCTCGAGAGACCATTGAATACTACCATCAGAGAGTTAGCAGTGTCTGCTGTGGCTGTAGAGACCAAAATGGGAGACGTGTGTTTTATTGCAGCTGGAGCAGATGAAGGTATCCGGCGTACCTTATCTAGGACAGATAAAAGAAAGGACTCCTTCACACAGTGCATACTTAAACTATTGAACTCACTTCCACAGGAGGCAGGGATGGCCACTAGCCTGGATGGTTGCAGTGATGCTTCTAAATCCCAGTTGCTGGAAACTGCAGGAGGGGCTCTTGTGCTTGAATCCCACTTGTAGGTTTCCCACAGGCATCTGGTTGGCCACTGTGAGAAGAGGACTGACTCTTTATGTTCTTCTGACTTCTTCATTCAGTCACCACAATATGATTGCCTAACAATCTCAGGTTGATTTGTTGCGCCAGTGCGCTGGTGCAGTGAGACGTATACTGCAGTCTAGGGAATAAAGCTTTAAATGAGAGGCCTTCCGAAGTCACACAGAGAGCTAGACTGCACCATATGCTCTTCATTCCTGACTGAAAGAGAGCTTTCCAGAGTTGGCCTTCTTTCACCAACAGAAATTGGAATAATAAGAGGTACTCCTTCATCTCCTTCTTGTCTCAAGTTGGCTGGACTTCTTAAAGGCTGGATTTTGTTTTGTGTGAAGAAGCATCTGTTTTGCTAATCGGATTAGCAAAACCACAGGAGAAGTTGCAACAGACATCTTTTTTAAGATTTTTACCAGGAATGGGAGGAGTAATATTTCTTGGCTGGTGGAGATTTTTGCCCGGCTGTGAGTTGGACTGAAATTGTGGCAAGTCCTGATCAAATATTCCTTTGAAAATTTGGAGAAAACTATAATACTTGGAGATAAGGCACACTGTGTCGCATATGGAACATAAGAAGGCCCCTTGCCATAGAGCTCATTGAGTCTAGTTTTCTGTTTGCTAGCCAGATGTTTCAAAAAGGCTGGCAAGCAGGCCCTAAAGCAGTCCTCCAGTTGTACCCCCCCCCCAGGACCACCCCACTCAGCTCAATCCTCAGTCCCTCGTGTTCAGAGCTATATTGTGTCTGATGTGAACACTGAGTTTATAGTCTTAATATAGGAACACCAGTAAATTAAAACCAAATATTTCACTGAGACTCTTGCATGAAAGATTATTGCCTTTTGGTGTGTGGTTACAGAATGTTTTGCATTACCTTTAATGATTATGTGTGTATAAACAATATTTCTATTAAAGGTGGTTCAGTCGCTATCTCCTAAGCTCTTGTTGGGCTCTTGCTGTCAGGGCAGAAGTGAGGACAGAGAAAATGAGGTTCTCTGGTGGTGGTGGTTGTTTTGTAGCTCCCCTTTCTACAAAGAGAAAAAATTGGTTGGAAAAATTAGGGAATACTGGGTGAGAAATCAGGAGGAGAGTTTTACTCCACTGCCTGATCTGGAGTAAATCTCTGCCTAGTTTGGGAATGGGTCAGGCAGCTGAGATGGCTTTGGATCTGAGCCATTTCCCATCCTCCTCTGCAGCCCCCCAAGCTCCCTCCATTTGATGGGGTCGGGGCCAGAGACTTCCATGATATCTGAGAGGGGGATCCCATATATATTCTTTAGTCTATTGGAACAACCCTTCCAGCATTCTTAGGATTGTAGACTAAATGCTCATTTTTTTTAAAAAAAGGTTTCCCTCTGTGAGGTTTTTGGGGTTTATTTTTTAAAACCTCTGGGATCCTAATACTAAAGTCATTGTTAAGCTTGCTCTATGACATCCCCTAGCAAAACCACCAGATGACAACCTTTTCATTCCTGGTATTGTTTTCCTAGAGTGCAGCTTACACTTGTGAAACATGAAAAGGAAGTACTATGCAACATACAGAGAGGCATTCATGCAAGATGGAATGCTGTGTCTTCATGCTCCTCTGGGTTTAGAGTTCATTCTAAATTATGGCGGAATATAGAGCACATGAGTTGGCCTTGTAAAAGCTTTCAGGGAAGGAACACCTGGAGAAGCTGCTTCTGTTCTGATGATGGTCTCATCACAGGGAGCGATTAGTTTTTAAATTGGGACAGTCATTTGGACTAAAACCAATTCTTAATATTTGTATACCATGTTAGAATTAAAGAGTTGCATGTCCAATTAAAGATACCTTATAAAAGAAACTATTGCATTTCAGCTAATCCATCAATTACATGTGGATGTAAATAATAGTTTTGAACCAAAGCCCACATTTCCATCCATTTTAGATTATGCATGCATGGATCATAGCAAGCATTGGCTTAGTTCAGAAGTGTTGGGAAGGATTGCTTCTAGCTATTACACCAAGATGCTCTAAACTGCCTCTCCTTCATATACTGGTGGATGAGATCAAGTGTTTTCACATCCAACTTGAAAACAAGCGAGGGTTGAGCACCTTCTTCCTGCATGCCCCTTTGTTTAAAATGGCAACTCCTGTCGTTTTGGGCATGATATTGCTGGCTCCAACTCCAGTCAGCCTCTTCACCATAGCCAGTGGCCAGAGATTATGGGAGTTGTAGTACACAACATAAGGAGGGAGCCTCATTGGCCACACCTTCCCTACAGAAGATTCCTGTTGCCTGTTTGGTCCAAACCATGTGTGCAGCGGGTCTGTAGTCAGATCTAATTAATTGGAATTCAAGGGGAAGTACTAAAGCTTTTAAGATCAGGGAGAATTAGAGTAGACCCCTGTATTATGACCTTCAAATGGTCTTCTCTTTGATAGAAAAAAGTAGCATCCACACCTTTTGCTTTGACAACTCCAGATCAAATATACTTAGTTTTCAAGGTAAATGTTCTGGCTTCTCTGTGTGCCTCACCCAAGGGACTTGTGGAAGGGACTTCATGTAAATGGGCCTTGTCAGTAGTTCCACCCCACCCATCTGGGGAATGCCCTCCTCATGGAGACTCACTCACTTGGTACATTATTATTATTATTATTATTATTATTATTTATTTTATTTTATTTTATTTTATTTTATTTTATTTTATTTTATTTTATTTTATTTTATTTTATTTTATTTTATTTTATTTTATTTTATTTTATTTATTTATTTCCCGCCCATCTGGCTGGGTTTCCCCAGCCACTCTGGGCGGCTTCCAACAAAATATTGTCTGTTTAACAATGTAGCTTCCTATGGTAGTGGTCATCTTTTTAGTGGGGTGGGTAGGACTTGATCCTTGTTAGTACATCACTGGATGATCATGTTATCCATTATGTGCTGTTAAGTGTTTTCATTCTTTTCTGATTTCAAACAGTTTTTATGTGCCATACTTTATTCTTGTCAAGTTGATTTGAGACTCTTTATTGTAAAAGGAAACTGGTAGGTCAAAGAGAGAAACAATACAGCCTCTACAAACTGAACTGGACTATTTGTGATTATCACTGTCTTGCATCCATGTCTTGGGCATGCTGTGACATTGAATGTATTATAGGCTGGTTTCTGTCTCTGAGAGGAAGGAAGAGAATGAAAGGCTGAGAGCAACAGGTTGTGAACTGAAAAAAATGAGAGCCTCAGGATGTTTTGCTTGGTATAAAGTTGTTGCTTTGTTCAAAATCCTGATACCTGCATTTTGAAATACAGTGGTACCTCGGGTTACAGACGCTTCAGGTTATAGACTCCGCTAACCCAGAAATAGTACCTCCGGTTAAGAACTTTGCTTCGGGATGAGAACAGAAAGTGTGCTCCGGTGGTGCTGCAGCAGCGGGAGGCCCCATTAGCTAAAGTGGTGCTTCAGGTTAAGAACAGTTTCAGGTTAAGAACGGACCTCCAGAACGAATTAAGTACTTAACCCAAGGTACCACTGTAGATGGTATAAAAGTTATCTGTTACATGAACTTGTTGATACCTCTAATCCACGCTTCTTTCTGGTCTGTCATAGGCTCCTGGATTTGGGTTTGGTATTGCAATATCTGGTGGAAGAGATAATCCTCACTTCCAGAGTGGAGAAACATCTATCGTTATATCCGATGTGCTCAAAGGAGGCCCAGCGGAAGGACTACTACAGTAAGTTAATTTTGGGGAGTAGAGCTGTATGGGGATGGTTTATTCCTGTTTATCGTCTTATCCTCTGTTCCTGTAAGTGTTGCTGTAAAATTAATTCTTCCTCTCCTTAACCATTGTTGAAGGAATAGGCTTGACTTGAGGATCGTATTTCCTTCAATCAGGTCATACTCACACCATAAATTTAAATCCTATGACTTCCCACAAAGAATCCAGTGAGTTGTAGCTTAATGGTGCTGGGAATTTTATTGGTAAAACCTACTTGGTGTTTCGCAACTTTCCGACTAGTTGCAGGACCTTAGCCAGACCTAGCAGAGTAAACGCAGAATCCACGGAAGCAATTGGCAACTTAGCTGCAGACAGGATAGACGAAGCAGGAACCAGGAACTTGTAGTTAGGTGTTTATTATATATAGTGGACTATTTACAGGAACAGAACACGGATCTTTAGCTTGCTCTCTTATACACGACTCACATCCTACACTGAACTCCTGAACTAACACATTCCAGTTAGTAGGCCGTTAATTATCACTCCCTTGAGAGAGCTTGACCAATCAGGGAGCTGTCTCCATGCCTCTGTTATCACCAGGCAGACTTACTCCTTCAGATTGCCTTCTGGCTGTCTGCCAAACCTTAATTGACTCTGTGTGAGTAGCTGCACGTACACAGATTCCCAACAAATTTTAGCTGTGTGGTGGGTAAACTACAGTTCCCAAGATTCTTTGGGGGAGAGCATGACTGAAATAAAGTGGTACAACTGTGATTTAAATGTATGGCAGGATTGTGACCTTTTTCCTCTCCCTCTTCTCTGTGCATCCTCGAAACCCCCCCCCCCCCGCTTCACTTCACCATGATTTGCCATTGCCTGCATGGGTGTGACCGTCAAACACAATTTGCTCCTAAGCTTGGTTTTTGCATCCAGTTTCAAATACAGGTTTGAGGAAACCCTGTTTGCCATTGACTGTGGCTAATGTTGGTGTGAACTTAAAGGGGTCATGATTGGCCCAAAAGAAGTTCAAGCGTTGGAGGAGACAGTGTGCAGTCCTCTTGCAGCTGGCCCATGTCCTCCCTCTTAACAATGTTTATGGGATGGGGAAGTGTGTCTGTAGTCTCAGAGCTGGTGGCATCAACTTTTAAAAATATAGCAGAGGAACTTCAGAAATTTAGAAGCACATGATGAATATTACGAACAAAACATTCTGATAACTTTGTGGAAGAGAAGATCTGCATCCACAAAGCGCCTCTGTTGGAGTGGCTATATAGCATAGTAATAGTAAGCTTTGCTTGTTTTCTTCAAGGCTTTTTCTTTACTCTTTTACCAACAAGCTTCTTACTTATTTTAATTTTTTTCCAGGGAGAATGACCGTGTTGCAATGGTCAATGGTGTTTCTATGGATAATGTGGAGCATGCTTTTGCTGTTCAGCAGCTGAGGAAAAGTGGTAAAAATGCCAAAATTGTAAGTTGTTGCTTTATCCTATACTCCTAGATGTGTGGGCAAAGTATACATATACCAGAATTGCTCAAACAAAATGATTGCAGCCTTGATGGTGGGTTCATTGACATCTGTCATACAATAGCACAAAACTTGTAAAATAGGTAACGTATTTTAGCAAAAAGTTATGTGTGCTTGAACTGCTCTAGACATTTTAGCAGGTGGGGGGCTGGGGGAATGAAACCCTAAAGCAGACTTGATTACCGTATTTTTCGCCCTATAGGATGCACTTTTTCCCCTCCAAAAATGAAGGGGAAATGTGTGTGCGTCCTATGGGGCGAATGCAGGCTTTGGCTGAAGCCTGGAGAGCGAGAGGGGTCGGTGCGCACCAACCCCTCTCGCTCTCCAGGCTTCAGGAAGCTATCCACAAGCCTTGGGAGCCCGCGGAAGTTCCCGCCGGGCTCCTCCGGCTTGCGCAGAGCTGCCTCTTATCCCGAAGCCCCGGCGCGCTGAGCAGTCGTGCTGGGGCTTCGGGTAGCTCTGTGCAAGCCGCGGGAGCTCTCCCCTGGCTTGCGGAGAGCAGCCTGTTCCAGGGGCTGGGGTCGGGTGAAGCTCGGGCTTCCCTCGCGCCTGGGGGGGAAATAATTTTTTCCCCTTTATTTCCCCCCCCCCAAAAAAAACTAGGTGCGCCTTATGGGCCGGTGCACCCTATGGGGCGAAAAATACGGTACTTACTAGCTGGGGCCACAGGGGATATGCTTAGCCTCTTCCCATGGTATCCACTGATTGCAGCCCCGAACTTCTTCCTGCATTTACTGCCTAGTAATGAAGAGCAGCTAAAGAATACACTTGGGAGTAAAATGGTAAAGGTAAAGGACCCCTGGACAGTTAAGTCCAGTCAAAGGTGCTCAACTCGATTCAGGGCGAGGGAGCCGGTGTTTGTCCACAGACAGTTTTCTGGGTCATGTGGCCAGCATAACTAACTCGCTTCTGGTGCAACAGAACACCGTGACGGAAGCCAGAGCGCACGGAAACGCTTGGGAGTAATGGTAGGAAGTGGGGACCTGCCCTTCCTCTACAACCCTGGGCTAATACGATTTAGCCTTGCTCTTTTACCTACATGAAACACAGCTTCTGTGTTGAGATAATTGGGAAGCTTTCCTTGTTCCTTCTCATGCCGTGAGGGAAGAGGGAGAAAGGCCAATCTTTGGAAGAGGCAGTCTGGGCCCATTCCTCAGCCTGTCTCCATAATGGATGAGTCGGGGAACATAGTGTGAAAGAGAGGGTTGGGATTTTCATTTTCTTGCTCCATATCAGGTGTGGGCTTAGGTCAGTCTGTTGGCTGTTACTCAGGTGGAAGAACCTACCCCAACTGAGACTGAAAACAGCATTGTTCAAGCATGCTTTATAAGCTGCCTTTAATTCATTAGTTGCGGGAAAGACAGAATATAGCTCTCAAGGGACGTGGGTGGCACTGTGATCTAAACCACTGAGCCTCTTGGGCTTGCCAATCATATGGTCAACAGTTCGAATCAGCATGAGGGGGTGAGCCCTTCTCTGTCCCAGCTCCTGCCAACCTCTCTGTTTGAAAGTGTACCATTGTGAGTAGATAAGCAGGTACCGTTGTGGTGGGAAGGTAAACAGTGTTTCCATGTGCTCTGGCACTCATCACATCCTCTGTGTGCCAGTAACAATTTAGTCATGCTGGCCACATGACTTGGAAAAGCTATCTACGGACAAACACTGGCTCCCTCGGCCTGAGAGCAGAGATGAGTGCCACACCCCATAGTTTTATTCGACTGGACTTACCGTATTTTTCGCCCTAGGACACACTTTTCCCCCTCCAAAAATGAAGGGGAAATCTGTGTGCGTCCTATGGGGCGAATGCAGGCTTTCGCTGAAGCGTGAAGAGCGAGAGGGGTCGGTGCGCACCGACGCCTCTCGCTCTCCAGGCTTCAGGAAGTTATCAGCAAGCCTGGGGAGCCCGCGGGAGTTCTGAGGAGGCTGAGGATAGCAACCTGCTGCCCGGAGCGCGGGGCATGCTGAAGTAGAGCACCCCGCGCTTCGGGCAGATATCTGTGGCTGGGGGGGGGGATAACCCCCCCCTTTATCCCCCCCCCCAAAAAAACCTAGGTGCGTCCTATGGGCCGGTGAGTCCTATAGGGCGAAAAATACGGTAACCATCCAGGGGTCCTTTGCCTTACTTTTACCTATATGACTTATGATTATTGGGAACAGAGGCACAAAATGCTCAGCAGTGCAGAAACCTCACTGTGCCTTCTAAACCTTTTGGCACAGGTTTGCATGTTTGATCTGCTTATCAGCACTTACGGGTTCAAAGTTGAAGCAGGGAGGTGGAGCTTTGATGATTCAGGCAGGGGAGCTGGAAACAGGAAAGGAATGTGTTTGCTTTGCAGAGCTAGCATTCCAGGACAAATTGTCTGAAGGCAGTGTTGCTGAGCAAAGTGGGCCTAGGTCTAAATTGTGCCCACACAAGGCTCTCTGTGACCCTGCTCCTTGGCAGCATTGACAAGCAGGATAGCACATGTGCAAAAATGTCTCAAGGCTTAAGTAAGCAATCCATTGGGATGTGCTCCGGGTACTCTACAGCTAGCACTGTGCTAGAGTTGTTGTGCAAACCAAGCAAACTCCATCTTGGATGTCTAGGTATTCTGCAGAATTCTGAACATGCAGAGTTCACATGGAATTCCTCTGCAGAGCTTTCTCCATTCCCAGATGAAACCTGATCAGGTTTAAGATTTTCATTCATTTGTGCTTTTCATTCATTTTGTTAAAATGTTAAAATACACATAAGCAGGGCATGTGGCAAAAACCCCCCACCACTATTCAAGTTGATAGAGTAAAGCACTGTGGAGAGTATACCATTTTAAAAGACCAAGGGGATGTCCACCTATGCAATGGGTGAGCAATCTAAAATGAACAGCAAGGCTTGTGTGGATGCAGTGAGCAAACAACAGAGAGCCTTGGAGAGAACGTGAAGAGGGATATATCCAAAGATGGATAGGAGATGCTATAGGAGAAGAAACTCAAATGTACAGAGAGTGTTAGTAAAGGTAAAGGGACCCCTGACCGTTAGGTCCAGTCGTGACCGACTCTGGGGTTGCGGCGCTCATCTCACTTTATTGGCCGAGGGAGCGGGCGTACAGCTTCCGGGTCATGTGGCCAGCATGACTAAGCCACTTCTGGCGAACCAGAGCAGCGCACAGAAACGCTGTTTACCTTCCCGCCGGAGCGGTACCTATTTATCTACTTGCACTTTGACGTGCTTTCAAACTGCTAGGTTGGCAGGAGCGGGAACCGAGCAATGGGAGCTCACCCCGTTGCAGGGATTCGAACCGCCAACCTTCTGATCAGCAAGTCCTAGGCTCTGTGGTTTAACCCACAGCACCACCCGCGTCCCTTAGAGAGAGTGTTAGATCATGATAAAACTTGGCATGCTAGGGCTGATGTGAGCTGTAGTCCAAAAAATCAATCTAGTGGAGGACAGTAGATTGACCGAGGCTCCAGTATCCTGTCCTCAGTGTCTCCTTTTTCTATAGATCACCGAAGGAACTGTAAGCACTGAGGGCAAGGCCTCAGTACCCATCCCCAAAGTCTCAGGTTGCCAGTATTCATTGCTTCTCCTTAGTCTGTCTTCATAGCAAGGCAGAATTGTGCCTAGCTTTTCACATGCCCTAGGTATTGAATGGCTTTACTTTCCTCTCATGCCTCAACAAGCAGCTTTTTCCTTCATTCTCAGCGCATACTATTTGCCACTGCATGGTGCAATTATATTGATTCCTGCTATTCTTTCAGACAGAGTGCATAGATAGCTTTTTCTTAAATCTGCAAAACAATCCGTCATCAGCAATAGATCAGTCTGTCTTGTGGTGAACAATTGCAACGCTGTATTGTGTGAAAAATCGTAACACACTCATTGTTCCTCACATAGAGTGCATTGTAGTAATCAAATCATGAGGTTACTGGTGCATGGATTGCTGTGGTCAAGCCATCCCGATCCTGGAATGGCCATAGCTGTTCTTCTAGTCAAAGCTGGTGAAAAGCACTTTTAGTAACGAAGAACACTTGTGCCTCCAGTGGCACAGTGGGATGTCGTAGCCTCCATAGACTTTGCACCTGCTCCTTCAGGGCAGACAACTTACCAACTTCATGGATCCACAGAGCCTCTGTCTTCCCAGATTCAGACTCAGTTTGTTAGAACACCACTGGATCCAAGCCAAGGGCCTGCACAGCCATTCCCAGTTCAGACGTTACCTCACTCCAAACCTCCTTATGCCTACTCCCAACGGTGTCAGACAGAAGTTAAATAGCATTGGGGACAGAATAGTTACCTGTTTCACCTCATACCTCAAGAACCAGGGGGCTCAGAAAACCCTCATGCTACGTTGAATTCTGCACCCGTCCCATGAGATCAGACTGGACCTTCTGCAGAATGGTGCAGCTGATACGCATCTCCGAGAGGCTGTCCTGGAGGATAACAATCATCAGTGATCTCAAAAGCTAATGAGAAGTAGAAGCAGCAAGGTCTCTCCTCCAGTAAGATCCTCCATCAGGGCGACCAAGGCCAATTCCATCCTGAGCCTGGGCTGAACCCAGATTGCAATGGGTCTGGATAATCTGTTTCCTCTGAGAGGGCCTGCAACTGTGCCACCGTGACCCTGTCAGGTACCTTGCCCCACCTCCTTCAAGGCAAGAGGCACCATCCCCTCATGCAAAGACACAGTCACTGCACCTGGGACCAACCCAGTCATTCCCCGTGACTAGCAAACATTTTGTCAGAGAAACCAGGCTGCAAAAACTGAAACTGATCCTACAAAGCATGGCATTGAAAACCTCATTTCGAGCCCCATCTGTCATGGTGTCTAGCTCACTACAGGGGCGGACCTGTCATCCTCAACGTGCCTGGGAAGCAAAGAATAGAAAGTCTCTTGACCTTCAGACTTAGTCCTAGACTCCAACCACCTATACAGGTGACAGTAGCCTATGGACCACCTTGAAGTGTTCTGCTGGGATAGAGGCAGCAAAGGGTCAAAGGCCTACACTAAACAGTGGTTTGGAGGGTCAAAAGTATGCTTTGGGCTTGTGTGCTGCTGCTTCTTTTCTCACACGCTGGTTTCCTTCTCTCCCTTTTTGGTTTTTCATGATGAAGTGGGTTTTCAGACTGTAGTTGGTAGGTTAGTACTAGCTATAAGTCTGCCCAATTCAAATTTTCACAGCAACTTGTGATTTGGCAGTCTGATGGCTGACTTGAGTCAGTTGTTGTTGTTGTTTAGTCGTTTAGTCATGTCCGACTCTTCGTGACCCCATGGACCAGAGCACGCCAGGCACCTCTGTCCTCCACTGCCTCCCGCAGTTTGGTCAAACTCATGCTGGTAACCTCGAAAACACTATCCAACCATCTCGTCCTCCGTCGCCCCCTTCTCCTTGTGCCCTCCGTCTTTCCCAACATCAGGGTCTTCTCCAGGGAGTCTTCTCTTCTCATGAGGTGGCCAAAGTATTGGAGCCTCAGCTTCACGATCTGTCCTTCCAGTGAGCACTCAGGGCTGATTTCCTTCAGAATGGATAGGTTTGATCTTCTTGCAGTCCATGGGACTCTCAAGAGTCTCCTCCAGCACCATAATTCAAAAGCATCAATTCTTCGGCGATCAGCCTTCTTTATGGTCCAGCTCTCACTTCCATACATCACTACTGGACTTGAGTCAGTAGGTTGAGCTTGATAGTATCTTTGCTGCTTCTTGTGACTTGTTTAAGTATAAGCCTGAAAGATATCCTGAGCTTGAAACCCAAACAATCTTACTGCTAGTAAGAGGTGTTGGGTAGTATGTGGCAGATTATATATTTGCAGACAGGAGTGGGGTTGCCTGAGGGTAAAAGGGGTTTGTGCGTGTATCTCTGCAAATGTCACCTGTAGCTCTGGGCAATGTTTGGATCATTTCCCCCCTCTCCTGTTTTGCTTGTAAGTCTTACCTGCATGATGCAGAATATTTATCTAGCTTACTAGGTCACTTGACAATTTTCATGTAAGCAGTGTCTGAGGCAGATGATCATAAACTGTAGGCTAAGCTACCCCTTCCTCCCCTGCTGCTTATCTTCATGGAAGTTGTTGTGTTCGCTTCGGCAGCACATATACTAAAATTGGAACCTCATGGAAGTTGAAAAATCCTTGGTTTTTGCTTAGAGAACACCATGCACATTCCTACACTATACTTTGGAGTACACAAAGAATATTGTTAACCCTCAGAATTACGTTTGATCATAAAAACAGCTTTGTGCTTTTCTCAGTCTGAAAGAAAGTTGAATTCCTCAGTTTTGAGGACAAATGTGTTGCTCTGCAGCAGGTTTTTGTTTTGATGGCTTGCCAACAATACTACAAAGGTCTGTATCGCATGCCTATTGACACAGCACATTATGAGAGACTAAGCCACTTTCCACTCCAGCAGTCTTGTCAAGCATTGAAATATTGATGAAGTTGCAGTGTCTGTAGATTATGGGATTCTTTTATATGTTTTGCCCTTTCTCAGAACCTGAGAATGCCCCCTTCCCTTTTTGGGTGGGTGGAGAAAAACTTCATTGAGGACAGTGGTAAGGATGGTGTGCTTGGACGTATCTAGGGATCGTAGACAACTTTGTGCTGTTTTTTAAACAGCTTATCAGCCACCTTGTTTGACTGTGATAAGGTATATCAATCAGCCATCAATCAAGTTTATTAGGAGATCAAATGCAGGTTATAGCCAGACAAAACCAATCCCACAGCACAGTGCAATGCATCGCCCTACCACAGCTCCATCAGAGAGGGAGAGAGGGCTGTCAAAGAAATTTTGCAGTACAGACCTACGCTAAGTTACTTGGAAGTAAGACCCATTAAAATGTGCATTGGATTGCAACCTTAGCTGATCAATCTTTTAGTAAACTAAGTTGGCATGTTTTTGCATATGGATAAGACAGTAGTTCTGATTTTTAAAAGTATTCTTTTATAGTAGGGCAGGATTCTACAAGCCCCTAGGTGGTCTCCCTGTTCTGCTGCAGAATTTAGAATGCTTTTTTTAAAGAAGCATTCAAGAACCTATCTTCAAATCATAAAGCATTGTGAAACTGGCTTCTATAGAGATGCCACTGTCTCTCAAAAACAATGATGCAAGTGAAGCTCTTCGTTAGCCCATGGGTAGTGACTTTGGTGCCAGACTGCAATTCCCCTCATCCCTGATGCTTGGCCACACTGGCTAAGGTGAGTAAGGCTGAGGTGTTCAGTGTGGTGCTGGGGGGCGGGGGAGAGAAGCTGCCCTAATTCTTCCTAGAACACCTGTGTGACACCATCATTCTTACTACTTTCAAAACCCTCCTCAAGACCAGTCTTGCCCATGAAGCCTTTAACACAGTCTCATGGTTCCCATGCCCTGCTGATTCTAAGCTTAAGCACATGTAACTAAGCGACCCACATATTCATATTTATCTCTGCATTCTCTTCCCTCCCTTTTAGGGGTAATTAAAATTATAGAATCATAGAGTTGGAAGGGATACCAAGGGTCATCTAGTCCAACCCCCAGCAATGCAAAATCACAGCTAAAGCACCTATGACAGATGGCCATCCTCCGCTTAAAAACCTCCAGGGAAGGAGAGTCTATGACCACACGAGGAAGACCATTCCACTGCTGAATCGCTCTTACTGTCAGAACGTTTTTCCTGATCTTTAGTCAGATTCTCCTTTCTTGTGATTTGAAGCTATTGGTTTCAGTCCTACCCTCCAGAGCAGGAGAGAACAAGCTTGTGCCCTCTTCCCTGTGACAGCCCTTGAGATATTTGCAGGTGGCTATCATATCTCCTCACAGTCTCCTTTTTTCCAGGCTAAACACACCCAGCTCCTTCAAGCTCCTCATAAGGCTTAGCTTAGACCCTTGATCATCTTGGTCTCCCTCCTTGGAATTCTGTGCCCAGAATTGGACACAGTATTCCAGGTGTGGTCTGACCAAGGCAGAAGAGAGTGGGACTGTGACTTCCCTTGATCTGCACACTAGACTTCTCTTGATGCAGCCTAGAATAGCATTAGCTCCCCCCCCCGCCCCCCGCTGCATCAACTTGTGGTCCACCAAGACCCCTTAGATGCTTTTCATATGTACTGCTAGTAAGCCAGGTGTCCTCCAGCCTATATTTTTGCAGCTGGTTCTTCCTGCCTAAGTGCAGAACCTTACATTTGTTCCTGTTGAAATTCATTTTGTTAGCTTGTGCCCAGTTCTCCAATCAGTTAAGGACATTTTGAATTCTGTTTCTGCGGCATTAGCTATCCCTTCCAGTTTGGTGTCATCCACAAATTGGATGAGCATCCTCTCAATTCCTTCATCCAAGTTGTTTATAAAGACACTGAACAACAACAGACCCAGGACACAACCCTGTGACACCCCACTTGTCACTTTTTCCAGGATGACAAGGAACCCTTAATGAGTACTCTTTGGGTTCAGTCAGTCAGCCAGCTACAAATCCACCTAACAGTTAACCTTGTTCAACCCACATGTACCAGCTTCCTTTCAATAATATCAGGAGGGTATTTCCACAAAATTATGTTTTTCTTTACGACTGAAGTCTACACTGTGGTGTTTTTTTGTCACACAATTGAACAGTGAGGTTGGTGTGTGGGAGAGGAGCACGTCAGCTCTTCACTGTCTCCCACCTCACCAGGATGGCAGCTCATCCTGTTTTCATTTGCCTCTTCTTCCAGTGTTCTGTAACATTGCAGGGGTCTGCTGAGAGTTACCTTTTGGCTCCCTTTTGGCATCTAAATATTGATGAAAATGTTGGCTATCCTATTTCCTTATTCTGTACAGGCACTCATGCTTTGCATTAAGTAAGGGCTTCAGAAGGAGTCTATTATTGTTGTGATTTCAGGAATCTTTGTGTACTAAAAGATATCTGTGTGGGAGGTCTCATGTATTACTCAGAATTCAGGAAACCTCTATTCTGGGTTTTCCCAGCAAAGTCACGACTCTGACTCGATGGGATATCACTCTGCTGGACATAACCTTCTGGCCTCTTACTGCTCCTTCCCCAGAATGGATGGGACAAAGCAGTCTGGGTTGGCCTTTGGGATGCAAGTGACCCTTTTGTCTGCCAGTCTTTTGTAATGTAGTCTGCTGTTTTATGCCTTCTTTGATAATAAAGTTTACTTGACCATGGTTCCCATTTTTACTGGGTGATATGCATCTAAATCATGCTCTGAGTAGACCTACTGAAACCAATAGACATGTTACATAAATTCATTTATTACACTGAGTCTACTTTGAATATGACCCACTGTTTAAGTTTTAATGTTTTTCTAAGCCACCTTGAGTGTATTTTGGGAGCAGAAAGGTGGGGTAAGAAAATGGAATAAAATGAACAATTACTACATATTTTCTTCCTGAATCCCCCCCCCCCCCCGAAACAAAAAGAGTTAACAGTTTGCCACCACTAGATAAGAATGAAATCTACTATGGTGGTAAGCCAGAAGGAAAATTACTAGCATGAGCACAACTATAAATTCTGAAGGGTACATGGAAAATGTTTATGTCCAAAACATTATACTTTCTAGATTTACATTGCTGGTAGTTTGCATTTTATCAGAAAGTGAAGGATTACTGTTGTACGTTACAGACCATCCGGAGAATGAAAAAAGTTCAGATTCCGGTAACTCGGACAGATCCAGACCCGGTCTCTGAAAACGATGAGGACAGCTATGAAGAGGATACGCACGACCCCAGAAGTTCCCGCGGAGCTTCAAGTGTGAGCCGGCGGCACGAGAAGAGCTGGGTGAGGGACCGAAGTGCAAGCAGGGAAAGAAGTTTATCGCCGAGGTCGGATAGGAGGTCGGTGGCTTCCAGCCAGCCCGCAAAACCTACAAAAGTCACACTGGTGAAATCCAGGAAGAATGAAGGTATGTTGTGACTCAGCGGTAGGACTCAAAAGAGAAAGTCTTCCCTGACCTGGCACCTCATGCCATGTTTTAACCAAACAAGCTTTTAAACTTTGTATGCTCTTTAATAGTTTGGATTAGTCTTCTGCAACCTGGTGCCCTCCAGGTCTTTTAACTACAACTCTCATCAGCATGGCCATATCCTTTTGGTGCTTGATGGGAGTTGTAGTCCAAAACATCTGGAGGGCAGCAGGTCAGGGAAGGCTGCATCAGAAGGAAATAGGATGTTTCCATTCATCCATTTGCCCCAAAGAGTTTTTTTAACTGGCCAATCAGCCATAATCTGTATGTTGTACTTTGAGAGTCAGTTGGCTTCCTGGAGAGGAAGTAAGAGGGAGCTGTCGTTCCTCCTCTCTTGTGTGCCACTTACCACTAGCTTGAAAGAGCCATTCTGGAGAGAAATGGTTCAAGTCTGGCATATATATAAGGAGAGTTTAGTTTCTACCTCTGGGTACGGTTGAGGAAGGCAGATTGGGGAGGATGACCGTCCTAAATGAGGGCAGAGTTGCATATTTAGTCCTGCTACAAGGCAAGATGAGAAAGTCTCCCCGCAATTGTTGAGCTGGTAGAATCTGAACTGTGCTCATGGGCCATGGAAGCCCCTTTATATCAACAGAGGTGCAGCCACCTGTTTACACTGCAAAGAAGGATACACATAGTATCTGCAGGACGATGTTTGGAAACAGAAACCATTTTTCATTGGCTTGATGTATGCACATACCTTTCAACTTGAGGTTGGGGCTTCATTTCATAGAATCAATAGAATTGTAGAGTTGGAAGAGAATTGTAGAGTTGCCCCCCTCCCCTGGTCATCTAATCCAGGAATCACAGCTAAAGAATGCCTGAAAGATGGCCATCCAACTTTTCTTTTAAAAAGTCTCCAGTGAAGGAGAGTCCACATCTTCCAAGGTCATTCTTTTCACTGTACAACAATTCTTGTCAACAATCTTGCTCCATCTTCCATGTGGCTATCATATCACCCCTTGGTCTTCTCTTCTCCAGGCTTCCCTTCTTCCTAAGGCTTCCACAGAAGGTTTATTTTTGCTTTATGGGATTAATCTCCTGTATAGTGTTTTGGAAGTTTCTGATGGAAATTAGGAGTAAACCCCTCTTCTTGCACCTCCATAACATTAAGCCATCTCTGCTCTGTTCTTTTTGGATCTTGTCTTGGTTAGGGTTAAGACAGCAAGCTTTCCGATTGCACAGTACTTTCTCCGCAGGAAGAATTTCAAACTGAAAGCTACTTAACCTGGCCCAATAAAAAGTACCCATCAAAAATTTGAAGCATCTTTTCCTTGGGGGTTGACAAAGCAATTGTTCTTGCTATGTACAACTTTCTAGGAAAGAAGGAACAGATTTGTCCTCTATTTCACATTTCCCCATTTACCATCTAAACTTTTTAATGCAAGTTTGGGGAGTTTTGCTTACCTGAACAAAGTGTGATGCTAATTTAGCTTGCTAAATTGCTGGCAAACAATTTGGTTATTCTGATTGCTGCTTCTCCCAAGAATGAATTTGCACAGTCTCGCTATACAGCCATTCCTCAATTATACAGAAAACTGCAGACTGCCTGTTAATGACCCGGGAGTCAATCTCACAGCAGTGTTTTGCATACCAGTTACAGAGCGTGCTGCACTAATTATGCAAATTTGAGATCCAGAGCCATTCAAAACTTAAGTATTTCATAGTTAGGTAACAATATTCCCTGCCTTCTAGCTGGATGCTACCATTCCAGTAAGAACTTCCGTACAACACTGTATTGGCAACATTCAGATTTTTCTAAACCTTTTCTCTTTTAAAAAATGAATGTAGTGTCACAGACATCAAGTCATGTGAACCCTTCCCAAATGATGTACAACTCTGTAAGCTTAGGTCTAACATAGCAGGGAGAGAACAAGCCGTGATAAGGATGTAGCAAGGATAGTAATAATAGTATCTCCCAAACGGTAGTTTCCTTGGCTAAAATTGGAGGCACTTGTGCTACTTAAAGGCCTCGTTTGAACATAACAAACTGTGAATTAACATGAAGAAGCAAGCATGCTGGTTCATGAAGCAAAAAATCATGTGACATGCTTTGTTTCTCTCCCAGCTGAGCTGCTGCTATGATTGCAAGAACTAAGCCATGCTTTGACTTAGCATTATGTGTGAAGTTGGACCCATTGTTTGTCTCAGTGCAAACAACCAGGCTTTTGCTTGGCTTATTGCTTATCGTTTGCTGTGTGTGGAGCATGGGGGGGAGACAAATCACAAGCTCAGGTTCATGCATGACACTAAGCCAAACCATGGCTTCATTTTTGGTGGCATGGCAGCAGCAGCAGGACAGAGAAAGGGGCAAAGGGGCTGCTGTTTTGCTTCTGTGCGCCAGCGCACTTGCTCATTCATGGTCAGTCATGGTTTGGCTTACTGTTACATGCAAACATGACCAAAGAGTTAGATATTTCCTACATGAACTTTCAGAACATAGAATCATAGCTCAATGGTGGAACACCTGTTTAGCAAGCAGAAACTCCCAGTTCAAGCCCCATCACCTCTCTGTTAAAAGGAGCAGCGAAGAGGTGACAGGAAAGACCCTTCTGTGCTCACTGGACTAGTGGGACTAGCCTGGTCCCCAATGTTCCTGGCAGTGAATTAGAGTATTAAAGTGTGTACCTTTTTTACACACCTAACCCCCTTGGTTCAGGTGAGGTATTTGGGTGGCTGGTCGATTCATTTTCCCCAAAGAGTGCTGGTGGGTGGAGAAGACAGGCAGCCAAAAAGCATGGAGGTTCCCTGCCCTAGAGAGATGGCCCTGTCTTCTCTGAAATGATTTCTGACTCACAGGGAGGAAAGGGGCAGATTTGGTAGCCTAGCCTCACAGCTCAGTGTGCAGACGCATAGAGCGAAGTGTTTCTTCAACCAAGTCCCTCTCCCTCCTTTCTAAATAATAATAATAATAATAATAATAATAGTAATAATAATAATAATAATAATAATATTCATAGCCTGCCCATCTGGCTGGGTTTCCCCAGCCACTCTGGGTGGCTCCCAACAAAATATTAACAACACGCTAAAACATCAAACATTAAAAACTTCCCTAAACAGGGCTGCCTTCAGATGTCTTCTAAAAGTCAGATAGTTGTTTATTTCCTTGACATCTGATAGGAGGGCATTCCACAGGGCAGGCGCCACTACCAAGAAGGCCCTCTTCCTGGTTCCCTGTAGCTTCACTTCTCGCAGGGAGGGAACCACCAGAAGGCCCTCGGAGCTGGACCTCAGTGTCTGGGCTGAATTATGGGGGTGGAGATACTCCTTCAAGTATACAGTGGTACCTCGGGTTACATACGCTTCAGGTTACATACGTTTCAGGTTACAGACTCCGCTAACCCAGAAATAGTACCTCGGGTTAAGAACTTTGCTTCAGGATGAGAACAGAAATCGTGCTTCGGCAGCGCGACGGCGGCAGGAGGTCCCATTAGCTAAAGTGGTGCTTCAGATTAAGAACCATTTCAGGTTAAGAACGGACCTCCGAACAAATTAAGTACTTAACCAGAGGTACCACTGTACTGGGCCAAGGCCATTTAGGGCTTTAAAAGTCAGCATCAACACTTTGAATTGTGCTTGGAAATGTACTGGGAGCCAATGTAGGCCTTTCAGGACCGGTGTTATATGGTCCCAGCGGCCACTCCCAGTCACCAGTCTGGCAGCTACATTCTGGATTAGTTGTAGTTTCCGAATCACCTTCAAAGGTAGCCCCACGTAGAGCGCATGGCAGTAGTCCAAGTCGGGAGATCACCAGAGCATGCACCACTCTGGTGAGACAGTCTGCAGGCAGGGAGGGTCTCAGCCTGCGTACCAGATGGAGCTGGCAGACAGCTGCCCTGGACACAGAATTGACCTGTGCCTCCATGGACAGCTGTGAATCCAAAATGACTCCCAGACTGTGCATGGTATACTTTAGTTAGAAAGTTGGTTGGAGAGAGTTGGTTGAGGAAATGCTTCTGTCTGCATGCGCTGCTGAGGTGTGGCACAACTTGGTGGATCCAAGAGGGCAGGTGGAGCATAGGAGACCTGTTTAGCAATGGGCGCTGTGAAAAGGATGGCCAAGTGCGCATGTCTGTCAGCTGCGGAGGCACTTTATTCTCCCCCCTTCCTCCTTATTCCCCCCCAAAGACGAGGTAACCTGGCGGGGGTGTGGGGCGCTCACCAGCTTGTGGGCTCTGCAGGGGAGGCAGGCAGCTTAGGGTTAGTGCTCCCAGCCCATCTCAGGCTGAGCACCTTGGGGGGGTGTGGAATGCTCCTTCGGGGTCCAAGAGCCTTCCCGCCCCCGTCCCACAAGGAGGCAGCAAGGCTCCAGCATCCAGGTTTTTACATTTATTGAGAAGGTTGACAGGCAATTGCTCTTTGGTGTCCCCAAGGAGCTCTTTGTGTCTGTAGCCACTGGGAATCTAAAGGTTGCTTAAATCCTCCCCCACTTTTTAACAAAGAAAGACATTCTTTGAATACAAACATTACATTCTAATGGCAATCAAAGAAATACTTGAAGAAAAGCAGTGGCGCGGTTGTGTGTGTGTGTGTGTGCGCGCACACACACACACACACACACACTGAGGGGTGAAAGCTGAGGGGGGAAGGCCTTTTATCAATGGCTGGAAAAGCCTGAATGGATTTTAAGGAGCTGAAAGCCCACTAGAGAGTTCACATTTATGGGGAGAGCCTTTCTGAATGAAAAAGAGCACAACACTGCGTGTATGAAGGGCCTCAGGCGCAAACATTCTCATAATCTGTGCAGCAGCCTTGTAAGGCAGGCCAGTTCTGCTATCCCCACAGTTCCAATTGCAAGGTATGCATGGAGACTCTTAGAAACATACAGTTGGAAAGGATCACAAGGGTCATCTAGTCCAACCCCCTTTTGCAATGAAAAATGTCACTGCATGCCACTGCTTCTGTGCCTGAAACCCTGGAGAACCTCTGCCAGTCTGAGAAAACACTAATGGGCAGAAAAGCTCGGGTGGTCATGCTTTTAGTTAAGGTCAGGTATGGGCTTATGCTTTCTGAGCCATAGCAATGCTTATGGGGTCCCCACCTTTTAGCTGTAGTGTGGGCTGCATCAGGAAACCCCAATACATCCTTGACTCTTCCCGTATGTTGGCACAGGGTAGGAGCAGGGAATCAGTGTTGTGAAGGACTTTCCCCACCCCGCTTCCAGCACAGAGGAGTCACCACTTCCAGCCTGCTGACTTGGAAACATTAGGCCATACTTACTGTATCTTATTTCCTGGCAACGCGCTCTGTGTGTCCCAGCAAACCGTTTGGGAATTCTTGGGGCCAAGAAAGATTGAATTTATGGGAGCAGTGGTGGTGGACCCTGGAAATGCTTGTTAACAACAGGTATGCATTTGTTTTCTTTTTATTCGAAACAGAATATGGATTGCGCCTAGCCAGCCACATATTTGTGAAAGAAATATCCCAAGACAGTCTGGCAGCAAGAGATGGCAATATTCAGGAAGGTGACGTCGTACTGAAGGTACAGTAAATGCCCCCCCCCCTCGTTTTCTTTTTGTTTGATGAAGGAGAGAACACTTTTACACAACCGGTTTCCTGGTAACTTGATGGTTTTAAAGGGACCAATCCTGATTCACTGGAGCAGAAGATTAAAGAGAGGGTGAATGTAAGCTCCTGTATATCAACCTGCAACTAGCACAGCTGTGCTGGCTGGGGTCAATGGGAGTTGTAGTCCAAAACACCTGGAGGTTTCCCATTTGGCAAAGGCTGGTATATAGGAAAATGTCATTGTCTGCCAAGTCATGGCAGCAAAAGGCCAGTGTTGGGTACCATTTGCCAAGCCCTTGTAGGGATGTTCCACATGTGGAAGACTGAACTGCCTGTAGGCAACCTTGCTTTGGACAAGAGTTTGAGGAGCTAAATCATCTTGGCCAGAGGACATTAGTCCCTTGCTGACTATTCAGTGTAAATCATTGACAAATCTCTGAATCCCATTGACATAATTATGGCACTGGGGTGGGTTCTCCCATTCCTTTGGTGTCGAGTCACGCAATTACAGTAATTCCTTCTATAGGTGTTTTAAGGTACTCAAATGCAATGATTATGTTAAGCTTCAAAGCGTGATTGTTATTTCCATAAGCCAGGTGTGTAGTTTTCTACCCTTTGGCTGGTGCCCCAGATTGAGTATTTAAACTGCACCCATCTCCCCTCCAAACCAGCACAAGTCACATCATCTCAGCCTTTCTGTAGTGTGGCATCCAATGAAGACATGTTCAAAGCATACCCATCAGTGGACTTAAGTTCATTTATTTCTAAGGGTCTGTTCTGAGTATGACTTGGTCAAATGCCACCACAGCCAGAGTGAGCAATCAGGCTTTTGTCTGTCTGTCTTGTCTCTTCCTTCCTTTCCCTCTAGTCTTCAAAGTTGCCATCAAGGCAAAACTGCTGACTTTCTGTTTTTTTTTAAAAAAAGATATTTATTAAAAGTTTTTTAATTACAGGGGGGGAAAAGTGTAAGAGAAAACAGAAACAATGAAACTGCTGACTTTCTGTTCGATTCCTATCAGTAGTCCTTTTGCTCTGTTACAGATAAACGGAACAGTCACAGAAAATATGTCATTGACAGATGCCAAGACCCTAATAGAAAGGTCAAAGGGCAAGTTGAAGATGGTGGTTCAAAGGGATGAACGAGCAACTTTGCTGAATGTCCCAGATCTTTCTGATAGTATTCACTCAGTCAATGCTTCAGAAAGAGATGGTGAGTATGGATCTGCTTGTCTTTAAAGGTAGAAACAGGGTTGTTGTTATATTCCAGTTCCACAAAGATGTAAAATGTTAAATGTAGCAAGACTCTGAGTGTGTATTTAGACAAGGGAGATGGGGTGGATTTTTGAGCTGGTACAAACATTGGTCATTAGAATTGCATGCCTTTAAAAATATATATCAGTAGTTTCTCGATATTGCACAAGTAGAATTATAGTTCACACATAATGCAAAGCCATGGTTTGTTTCACCAACAAGTGGCTTGTTTGAACATCTGAACACAACCCAGCAGACAAACCATTGCCTGATTTCTTCCAAACAAACCACAATGTGAAGCCATGGTTTGTTGTTGGCTTATGAGTGGTCACTTACTTTAACTACAGTTTAGCATTTACGTTCTAACGCAACAGTCTCGCTTAACTATAGTATTCCTGGCCATCCCACACCAGATGCTTGCCAAGCTACAGAAGCACCAGGCAAGAGCAGCTGGGAAGCAGACAAAGCTTTGAAGAAGGAAGCCTGTGAGGCAACTTGTGGTTTGTTGAAACCATGGTTAAACACGTCCACACCATGGCTTAGCATTATATGCAAATTTAGCCAGTACAAGTGATTTGGGGGGGGGTGTAGATGGTCCAATACACTTCATATAATAAGTTCTGCAAAACCTTATATCCATTTTGGGCAGGTCATGTCATCATTTTTTATAAATCATTTCATGGAAAAAACAACTTTTATTTAACAGACATTTCAGAAATTCAGTCGCTGGCATCCGATCATTCCAACCGATCACATGACAGGCCCCGCCGCAGTCGTTCACGATCTCCTGACCAGAGGTCAGAGCCTTCAGACCATTCCAGACATTCTCCACAGCAGCCCAGCAATGGCAGGTGATGGTAGCCTTGTACTATTTTAAATCGGCTTGTTAAACAAAATAGTAGACTAGACGCTTGGGAATATGTGTGCAGTATTTAGGTGCATGGCAGGCCAGCTATGTAGTTGCATGGTGCAGCAATTAATGGAATCCAAAGGCTTGACGCCGCAGGCATAACCTACCTACAAAATGTTAAACTGCCTGAATTTTGCATTGTTTGTTTGTGTCTGACTTGCTCTGGTTAGCCCAAGCGAGACAGGAGTGAGTAATGACGCTTCTGTATGTAGCCTGAGAGGGAGGAAATTTCAGGTTTGTGCTTGTATACAATTTCTGTTTTGACTTGTACACTCAAACACATGTGCTTGCTTTGGGGGGGGGGGTAACACAAACCATTCCCCAGATTAAAGGTGGAAATGGCCATTTGGCGAGTATTTCATATTATAATATTGCAGATTCATTTCCCACCCATTTCTTTAGCGATTCGTATCTGGACCCAGTTCTAGGTGCTAGGCGATACTTTTAAAGTCTTCTGTGGCAGGGATGGGGAGCCTGCGGCCTCCAGATGTCACCCCCGCCAACATGGCAAGTAGGAATTGTGGGAGTTGAAGTCTGACAGCATCTGGAGGCCACAGGCTCTCCACCCCTGCTCTACAGTCAAGGGCCAACTCCCCTTTCCTGGCTCCCACATGCGTCGGCGGAGCGCCTGTAAGCGTGGCCCACCCTCTTATGCCCTGCCCCTGTTGCACCTTCTTCTGGGTCACAAAGGACCCCCTGCATCCACGATTGCACATCAGTTGGATGTTCTTAATATGGTCACTGCCGTCTCCTTGCTCCACCATCATGAGAGATTCACCTGGTTTTAAAGCACAAGAGGGTAGCGATGCCAAGGTTATGAAACTGTCCGAGGCAGTCTGCTTAGCTCACACTTGGTTGGTGGTGTTACAACATCACTTTGCTGTGACATTTATTATGTGTTTAACAAGCGGCTGTTGTATTCTAATGCCGCCCTTTTTAAGTGCCTGCTGAAAAGATTTCTATTCTGCCAGGCCTGTGCCAGCAATTAAGAATACATCATTCCACAATGGTTAATTGATGTCTGTTTTTAAATTTTTATGGATTTATTTTTTATTGCTGCAAACAGCACTGACATTTTTAATGATACAACTTTACAAATATTCTAATAAATGAGCGGGCAGTGGGGGAAGTCCTTGGGTGCTGTTTGTGAGCCTCAGCCTTGTCCTCTTCCTGTCTTCTGGCTTTAATGGACTCTTACCTTCAAAGGCCTGAGACAGGCATGTAGAGATAGCTTTTTAGACTTGATCTGAGACTCATTTGTAGAGATACTGATAACCATGGTTTATTGGTAATTGCTGCTATTGCAGAGCTGTGTTTTTGTGCTGTAAAAATTCTGTGTTCAGGATTGTTCAGTATTTTTTTATTTGATATTTGAGTTGCTATCCATTTCAGAAGGTGAGCTATAAAACTGAAATATTTTTTTAAGTCTCTTCATCTGTCTTGATTCCTTTCAGCTTTTTGCTCTATTTAGGTGCTTTATTAGAAATTGGCATCTAGCTCTCCACTGCTGGAGACATGAAGCTGGGCTAGATGGCTTGTCTTGGGAAAGGCAGTTTTTGTGGGTGTTCAGAATTATCATATGTGGCAGAACCATTTTTTGGAAACCATCTCCTCCAGTAAAAGAGCTTTTGCCCACCAGTCCCAAAAGGCACCCGTGAGGTTTCACACAGACTTATGAAAGAGGCAGAAAGTGTTCCTGTGGACAGGGCTCAGATGCCATTCACATTCTTGTGACACTGGAAGCATACAAGGATTAAATGGGGAGTGTTGTGTGTCTGAATTGTGTGCATTTGATTGGCAGGACAGAAATTTGTTAAGAAATGAGCTGCCACTGATGAAACAAACATGAAGCTGACTTCACTTTTTGTGACTGAAGGTTATTTTAAAATGCTGCAGCATTAAGCATCCTTTTTATATATAAAAAACCCTTCCTGACACAGCACAGATGTTAGAAGTAAAAGCAATACTGGCAGAACACATACACAGCGAAATAACACCTTTGATGACTCATGGGAAATGCAGCTGTAATTTTTAACAGCATTCTGTCACCTAGGAACAATGAGAGTGTCAAGACACTTCATGTATCTTAAAAACTGGGGAAGCTGAATGCTTACTAGAAAGTTCAAAAAATTGGGATGAGCTGCCATTCTTACGGTGGGGGGGGGGACTTTGACTGCATCTTTATTTTCCTTGTTGAAAGCTATACCTTACCTTTCTGATTTGGGGCTTCCTTGTCCAGTGCATTTGGGAAGGAATTGAACCACTATTCTAGTACTGCTTACCTGCAAGAGTCTACCATCTTGTTCCTTAATTTACCTCAGTCATTCTTACAGTTGTAGCCAAAGGCCATAAAAACCATGACATTAAAGGAAAAAAGAAATTTTCAAAGCATATGCATGGTGGGGTATTAAAAAATGAACTTTCCAGCCCCAACGTGCATTTCTAAGAGGCACGGTGTTCACGAATCTCATTTCCCTCCTTCACTTCCTTTGTTTGTGCACATCACAGTTAGTCATTAACATCTGAACTGGGGTACAGACTATATTTTGCTTTGCTTTCCTGTCACAACAAAATTATGGTTTACGTGAGAGCAAGGAAATGGGGGAGAGAACTGGAAGTGTGCAGTGGCTGAGGGGGAAAGAGTGAGCCCCAAGTTCAGGCACAAATAGCCAAACCATGGTTTGCAGTTAGATGCATGGAGCTGCCAGTGATGTACAGGAACTGTCAGCTGCTTCCCGTTCATTCCTTTGTGGAAGATTCTGAGTGCCTGCTTTCCGGCAGTCCTGCGATGCACTTCCTCTCTGTGACATTGTCAGATTGAAGGTATGAAAGCAAATGGACTGAAGTCATGACTTCCCAGATGTCATTCACATAAATAACATCAAATAATTACGAGGCTGTGAAGAGGTGGGTGGAAGAGAAGAGGCTGAGGTCGATAAAGTACTGTTAGACAAAGCAGTACTTCATGCTTCAATATTTTAAGAAATCACTTAGTTGCACAGCTTAAGGACAGCAGCCATCACACTTTCACCTGGGAAGCAAGCAACCCAGCCAAACCTGGAAGAGTGCATGGTTGCAAAGTAAGGTTTGGCGGCCTACAGTCAGTAGACCAAATCTCACCACCTGAGAGATGCTCTGGGTCCCTTTTCAGTTAGTGGTCTTCAACCATTCTTCTGCATTAAAGATAAGGGAGCCCAGGCCTCCATTGCATCAGCTGAAACAAGCAAGCAAATTCAGTGAACCCATTGGCATGACTCACTTTGTAGGTTTGTGTGGGTTCTAGCACACAAACTGAAGACAAATGTTCTAGATTAAAGGATTGGCTTGCCCATGGGAGAGGGCTGTAGCTTCCCCCATTTTCAAGCAGCCAGGTTCACCTCCCTACTTCCAACAGCCAAGATAGTATTTTAAGCAGGGCTGGAAAGACACCCAACCTCCTTTCTTTGAGATCCACCACAAATCAGAAGATTTATCTGAAGGAACTAGAGACTACCACTTTGCTGAAGCTAAACAGGTCTGAGTCTGCTCAGTGCTTGGATAGGAGACCTCCTGGGAACCTCGGGTTCCATTGTGGTATATGCTTAAGAAACAAACAAAAAAAAAAGGTGAATAAATGCTGAGCTTGGTAGACTAGTTGTGGGATTCATCTGTAAGGCAGTTTTGTGTGTTTTGAGTAAAGCAAGCTGAAGTCCAAAAATTAGATGGTTGGGTTGGAGAGGGAGTTGGGAGTCAAAAGAGGCATCAGATGCTGGGTCCTCCTTTCAGATTTCAGTAGCTACAATAATTCTTTGTGCAGTTTCTCCAGTGGAACTACATGCAGCAAAAAGAATGAGGGCCGTTCAGAAATGCAGCCCTGGGGTAGATGATGTGTGTGTCACCCCTGCTGTTGAAGCAGGGACACACATAGCATGACAACATCATTACAAAAGTAAGCTTACTTTTGTAATGATGTTGTCATGCTATGTGTGTCTCTGCTTCAACAGCAGTAGCAATGTAGGGTTTGAGCAAAGAACCATGATGGGACCCCAGTATGTTTAACTGCAAACTGTGGAAGAGGAAGTGACCACAACATTGTGCTGTGGTTTTTGTATTTCCTTGTGTTTATTATAATGGATTTTGCCTATAAACGTCACTTCTTCTAGCTGTTAAGCATTTAGCATTTCTTTTCAAAATCGCAAGGCATTCCTGCATGAAGTTCTTTTTCTTCGATGTGTATACAGTATTAATAACATTGTCGCATAGTCTTTGGGTTCTTTAAACGTCAAATCAAATAATTGGTGCTTAGTATTTGAATGCCTCCCCACCGTGCATGATGATGATGATGATGATGATGATACAGTTTATTATTTATACCCCACCCATCTGGCATAACTTGGTGGCAGCTCTGTTCCTCTTCTGAAAAACTGCTGTGTTTACAAAAGCTGTGCTTGACTTCAGGCATGGCTATCCCACCACTGACTTATTGCTGTTTGCAGTGTGGATATTGAGGCAGCGGTGCCATCTAGCTGTAGCAGATTGATTGTATGGTGGCAAAGAAAGCACTTCGTCTCTCCTTTCGGGAAATTTGCTAGTCATTTATGGTGGGGAACAATTGTATTAGCAAATCAAAACAAGTGTTGTTTTCTCTTATTTAGTTATTCATTATATCTAAGTTAGGTTTGGCGGGGGGTGGGAGGTAAATCTGTGTGACTTTCTAAAAACGGTTTGTTCTGTCAGGTTTCTCCCATTTTCCCTAGCCCAATCCTGTGAGGTAAGCTGGACCTGAGAGACAAGCCTGCTCCAGGGTGGCTGAGGGGGAATTTGAGCCTGCAGAACTCCAGCTTCTCTCACAGGAGCCGTTTCCCAGCCCCCTTGGCACTGTCTCCTTCACCCAGCAGTGGGGGGGGCCTGGGCGGGGGGGCGAGGGGAGCTCCAGATGCCGCTGAACAACAATTTCCACCATCCCTGAGCCACTGACCATGCTGTCTGGGGCTGTTGGGAATTAGATCCCAGAAACATTTGGAGTGAAACAGGTTTGCCACATAAAAAGTGAGGAGGTCTGTAGCAATTAGTGCCTGCATCTCTGAGGATCTTGCCTAATCTGTGCTAGACATTTCCACAGAAAATCCTCAGAGCAATGTCACCTGCATACTATTTTTATGACGGGTGTAATCTACAACTACTTGATTCTCTAGATTTCCTTGGTGGAATTACTGTTGAAGATTTTTAAATGAAGTTTTGTTTTTTCTTGATTTAGTCTCCGAAGTAGAGAGGATGAAAGAATAGCAAAGCCAGGAGCAGTCTCCACACCTGTGAAAAATGTAGAGGAACCCACAATTTCCAAATCACTGGAAGAATCTGTAACGGAGAGAAATGATAAGCAGACTCCGCCACTTCCTGGCAAGTATTAAGGCTACTGCCTGGTTAAATTGACTAGGATTTCTTCAGTCCCCTGTGTTTTAAACCAATTCAGTCCGCATGTGAGGTTAAGCAATCATTCTGAAGCAAAAACATACTCAGCATTTTTAGATGACCTGCATCTTTGAGGCATTCCTTCATGGGGTAGAGAAAGGGTGAAGGGCTGCACCTCATGGTAGAACATCTGCTTTGCATGCAGAACGTCCCAGCTTCAGTCTCCAGGTTAGGGCTGGGAATGTTTGGTCTGGTGGACCAACTGTCTGGATTGCTACAAGGCAGTAGCATCCTATGCCTCTTCTAAGATGGTCTTTATCCTGTACGGGTTTTTAAGTATACACACTTAAAAAAAAAAATCTGCTTGATCAATCAGGTCATGCTTTTAGTTGATCAACAGTTGTAAAAATAGATCAGTTTGATTTATTAAGTGTTGCAACCCCTGGTATGTATAGCTATACTACCGTACTGCAGCAGTTGAGGATTTTATTTATTTATTTATTTATTTACTTCCCATCCTTTTCCTAAGGTCCCCAGGACAGGTCACAAGATTAAAACACAACATTAAAAAACAGTTTAAAACAATTTAAAACAATAAAAAGTGGGTCCTAAAAACATACACCTCAAGTGTCAATAGGCCAGGTAAAGAAGTGTGTCTTCCTCATTCTCCAGAAGCTGTGTGATGAAGAGGCCCACCACCGTGAGGAGGGAGTTTCACCACTGAGAAGGCCCTCTAAAAAGGGCTCATGACTTCAAATATAAAGTCGGATTTTATTTCTTCTAGTCTAATTAGCTGCAACTCAAGTTGGGCTTACCCCATTTGAAAAAAAATATTAATTCCTCATGCTTAAAACCTATAGTTCCAGTGCCACTGCTTCCCTGCCCCCAGCACTTGAAAACATCTCATTGTACAGTTCAGACAATTCTTAACTCATCTCTCTCCTGCATGATGCCGCTCGAAGTGGATCGCTTTTTGCTACACCTTGCCGCATGGCTCTGTGCACTCCTGAAGTATATTTACCTGGTTCCCTGCTATCTTGGGCTTAAGACACAACTATAATTCTGCTCCTGAGTTAACTGATCTTAGGTGGTGACATTTCCCTATGGCTCGCAAATGGTGGGTGTTGGTCCTGGGCAGACGTCCGTCCTCTGCAGCTGCTCCTGCACCATTGCAGAGAAGCATTCTAGCGCTTCACATTGAATCTCAACAGAATATCTGTCCTAGGCTCTCAAGTTAAGCTCACTCCATGAAAGGGATGTAAAATATCTGAATTTGTATAAGTTTGTTTTTTAAATGTAGAAGATCAGTTTTGAACAGTAAATTAAACACGAACAACTAATGAAAATTAAACACGGGCATCTATGTAATTACATTTTTCTATCATTTTTTAAAATGATTACCATAATATTAATTTCTATAGTCATGTTAAATTATTTTAATAAAGCAAAAGGCTGCAAGTCATATTGTACCCTCCAATTTATTGAATGTTCTCCAAGTAGAAGTTTAGCTTTTGTATTTTGAAGCATATACTATCTGCGGAGCTTTTTATGCAACCACATTAAATACTGTACATTATAAATTAAAAATTCTAGTACATTAAAAATAAATGTATTACTTCCCAGTCTGTCCTCTTAAATACATAATTGTGTAGAACAGCATTGGCCAGCTTGATGCTCTCCAGATGTTTTGGACCCCTGCTTTTGGCAAGGAGCTGTATCTTTACCGGCCTCACATCTAATGATACATCTCTGATGTCAGGTACAAGGCAGATGGGTGTAGAAGTTTGGCAGGCCTTATTTGGCTGACAGTCTGGAGGCTCCCCACCGTTGCCTTAGGCACAGCTTAGAGGCAGAAATAAAGATGTGCTAAATCTTGGTAAAATTATAAAGGACCAAACTGAGGACTTAAAAGCACTGTATTGTCCCTTGTTCTTCCTGAGATTGGATCTGAATGAATATTGCAAAGGAGCAAGCCAAGTCATACCTGTATTTGTGTGTGCTTTTAAAATGCATTTTGTTCAATCTTCTTTTGTGCTTTCTAAACAGAACCAAAACCAGTCTATGCACAGGCGGGTCAGCCAGATGTGGATTTACCCGTTAGTCCATCCGACGGCCCTCTTCCAAACTCAACCCATGAAGATGGAATGCTTCGGTAATGGAACTCTTGCTTTTCCTTGTCTTTCACCAGATCAGCATGGGCAATGTCAGTTGTGTATCTGCCCCCTGACGGATCCGCCTGGTGGGGGGATCTGTGGTTCTGCAGATAGCCTTGGATTCCAGCTCCTGTTAGTTCCACACAGCATGGCCAGTGGTGAGGAGTGATAGAAGTTATGGCCCAGCAAAATATGGAGGGCCACAGGCCCACCTAGCACAGTGTTTCTCAAACTTGGGTTCCCAGCTGTTTTTGGGCTACAATTCCCATCATCCCTAGCTAGCAGGACCCAGGGATCAGGGGTGATGGGAGCTGTAGTCCAGCAGCACCTGGCCTAGTGGCTGCAGTTTGCTGAGCCAGTGTCTTCAACCTACAGTTTCATCAGGAAGTTTTTGTGCTTCCAATACTGGAGGACCCCCTTCCCCCCAGTTACCTTAGCTACAGTTGCCATGATTTCCTTTAATGGTCACTCCACGCATTATGTAGAAGCAAGGCTGGTTCTTCCACTAAATCACACTCTGTAGGAAGCTGAAATCCACCCTGGCTTTATTGAGCATACCTGTATGATGCAAGTGTTTTATCTTGTTCACATTGCATGCTTAGGTGTCGGTATCCAAAACATAAATGTGTACAGAGGACCTATGCACTTCCGACAAACCCTCCCTTGCTCACTAAACCATCACTCAATGATGGTCTCAAAGCCAGGTCAGTGAGCAAGCTGTTAACATGCAAGTGAAGCAAACCTAAGATGGAGAAGGATCACAGCTCTGTGGCAGAGCACCAGCTTTGCGTGCAGAAGGTCCCACGTTCAGTCCCCAGCATCGTCAGATAGGCCTAGGAACGTCCTCTGTCTGAAACCCGAGAGAAGCATTCACAGGCACTGTGCACAGTAGGAAGCTGGAAGGACCAAGAGTCTCACTCTGTGTAAGGCAGCTTCCTATGTTCCTCTTGGGAGAAATGGAAGTAAAATGGCTGTTCTTTTTCCACACCACATTTTAAGCACCCATTGTTGGCCCAAGATCCTGATTTAAGGAGGCAGCTGGCATTCAGTGGAGAGGGTTGGGCAAGACCAGATTCCCAGGTACTCTAGAACAAAACAGCTCCCACTTTCCTAGTAAGTAATCATGAGCTGTCTTTTAAAATAGCATAATCTGTGGCCTGTTTCCATTTTGCACCTGGAAAGTTACATGGCCTAATTTTATAACTGCCTGAAACAGGTGCAAACATAAAGGATGCCTGAAAATGGGTGGTGCTAGGATAGAAGGGCTTTTGACAGCATTTCAGAGTACATAAAGAAACTGGAAATGTAAAGGTTTTGTGGTGAGGGATGGGCTGGCAAGAGACAGTTATTAAACAATATTTCCTAATCCGTGCAGGCCAAGCATGAAGCTTGTGAAATTCAAAAAAGGAGACAGTGTGGGCTTGCGGCTGGCTGGTGGCAATGATGTCGGGATATTCGTAGCTGGTGTTCTAGAGGATAGCCCTGCTGCCAAAGAAGGCTTGGAAGAAGGAGATCAGATTCTCAGGGTAGGTGGCAATCTTGAATATTAAGGTGATGATGATGATATAGATTTATATAGCATCCCATCAATAAACATTCCCTGGGTGGCTTGCAGGAAAATAGTAATGAATTATAAACTAAGAATAAAAAACAATAAAAAAATAAATAATCCTTGCATGGAGGTAGCATACAATTTATAAATCTAGGTTTCTGAAATGTAAAGGTGAAGGACCCCTGGACAGTTAAGTCCAGTCAAAGGCAGCTTTGGGATGCGGTGCTTCAGGCTGAGGGAGCCGGCGTTTGTCCACAGTCAGTTTTCCAGGATATGCAGTCAGCATGACTAAACCGCTTCTGGCATAGTAGTTTAAAGGTCTGGATTCATCAAAAGTTCTTCACCTAGTGCCAAAATACCCCAAAGAAGGTACCAGGCAGGCCTTTCTAGGGAATATGCCACTACCAAAAAGGTACCCAGAGCAGGGCATTCAAAGATGGTCTTAAGGTTTGGTTGTGGAGAGTTCTCAACACGATTTGCTTAGGAGAAAGAGACTATAAAGTTCATGGCACATCTGCTACGAGAAACAAACATAGTAATGCAACTAGAGAGAATGTCTAGATGCACACTTGGGTTCTGTCAACTGCGTAGTAACTTTTTGAACTGTTGCTTTGCACCAGGTAAATAACGTAGACTTCACAAATATCATCAGAGAGGAAGCAGTACTGTTTCTGCTTGACCTCCCTAAAGGGGAAGAGGTAACAATTTTGGCACAGAAGAAAAAGGATGGTAAGTAACTGCCTTTTAATGAAAGGACAAAAACTATTTTGATAGACTCTCTTGGATAATAATCGAAAGAGAGCTTTCCCCAACACCCTGGATTGGCAGCAGTGGAGCTTCCTTATCCAGGTCACTCTTTTAAAGGCTGCAGTATCTGCAATCTAATACTGTTGTCTGAGTCATTGGCATTAATTAGTCCAAGGTAGTAGGCAGCAGCAAAACAGAACCAAGCTACAACATGCCTTGCCTATACCAGGTTGTGTGCACACTTCAGGCTTGTGGGATCTGCTTTGTGTCAATGGAAAATGGTAGAGGTAGAGCCCATTACTTAATAAGCCCCATGATGCACTTGGCAGACCTGACCGTTTAAGTATAATCTACACCTGAGTTCCTTAAAAATGGGGACTCTAGCTTTCTGATTTTGCACTGGAGTATTTCTGATCCTGATTTGTGGTGTATTTTGTATTTTGTTTTATAACTTCATTATTAATTTTATGCTGTTCAACACATTATTTTTTCTTAATGCTAATGGTATAGACATTTTTGCAAATAAATAAAATTCAGTCCTGTCAGCTTATTCCTGTAGCTTAATGAATTGGTACATTGCAACACACCTGAGAAATTAGCTTTGTTGTGCTCCCAATTCAGTGCGCCTGGCATTGAAGTGTCTCAAGAGTTCCAAGCCTGTTTACTTGGGATCTTTGTTCATCTGAACATGGGTACATGCTGGTACTGCAATACAAATTAGTTCTCGAGTACATTCTGATAGTGCTGGAAACCATCATGCCTTTTGCCATTTTCAGGTTTTTAAACCATCTGCAGTAGGGATGGGGATCCTATGGATCTCCAGATATTGTTGGACTCCCGCCAGCCTTGGACAGCATGGCCAGTGGTCAAGGATTATGGGAAATGTAGGCTAGCAGCAACTTGGGGAACCACAGGTTCACCACTCTGACCTACAGAATTCAGCTTATTCTCAAATCTATTGTTTCGATTCAATAATAGTTTTCTGTAAGTGCTATAAAGCATTAAGTTTGTGCTTTTATTCCATTCTTTCAGTTTATCGGCGCATTGTGGAGTCAGATGTAGGAGATTCATTTTATATAAGAACTCATTTTGAATATGAGAAGGAATCTCCCTACGGACTTAGCTTCAACAAAGGAGAGGTGTTTCGAGTGGTGGATACATTATACAATGGCAAGCTTGGATCCTGGCTGGCTATTCGGATTGGCAAGAATCACAAAGAGGTGGAAAGAGGCATTATACCCAACAAAAACAGGTATTTCAGAATAGCTCTTGGAGAAGCGTTTATTTGGCTGAACAGCTAAGCTTTTGTAAACCTGCATTGTGCTGAACTTCTTGGATGGAATTGCTGAAACTTCAGACTAGTTAATTTAAGAGTTTTGCTTTAGAACATCAATTTGCAAACTTCAAGCTCCCAGAGCTGCAATTCAGAGTACATATGCAAGGTACAGATTTGCCCTTGATAATCATAACCGTATTTTGAATGTGTGAAGATGAAGCATTGGAGATGCTGGAGATGCATGCAGCTCTTTCAACCTATAGGGCAAACAGCAGAATCCTTTTTGGATTTAACCATTTTGCTTTGCCTGGAGCCAAATTTGGTATGTGAATTGGCACATGCACAGAAAAGCCTTGGAAACTCAGGTCTAGGAGCTAAGTGAGGCTGCTGTTTCCCCCCATTGTCAGTGTTCATTGTCCTTGTTTCTTCCACACAGAGCTGAGCAACTGGCTAGCGTGCAGTACACCCTTCCAAAGACAGCTGGTGGGGACCGTGCAGATTTCTGGAGGTTTCGGGGTCTACGTAGCTCGAAAAGAAACCTCCGGAAAAGCAGAGAGGACCTTTCTGCCCAGCCAGTTCAGACCAAGTTCCCTGCATACGAGAGAGTTGTTCTTCGAGAAGGTGGGGGTTCAAAGGAAATGGAAATGTTACTGTGATTAACATTGTTCAGGGTTTGTGTTTGGAAGGAGGGGAGAGGAAAGGAAATGGCTTGGCATATGGAACGTTAACACAAGGGTGAAGGAGCAGTTGGAGAGAGCATGAAGAGATGATGATGATGATGATGATTACAACTGCAGTTCTAAAGATCCTGAAAGTTTCTAAGCAGTGTACACACATTAAAAGATAAGTTTCTACCTACAGGACTCTTAATCTAATGGACATGATACAAAAGTTTGGAGGGAATATGAAAACAAGCATTAGAGCTGCTGTTCCCTCCTTAGCCAACAGCTGGGGTTGTTTGCCAGACAGAAGTGAAAAGTTGGAAAATGTGGACAATAGAAGGGATTAGTTGTGTAGGAGTGGGTTTAGAGTATTTCCACTAACTAATTGCATTCATCCCAGACCCCAGCTTGCTCAAGTAAACACTTTTATTCCCTAGGCCAGTCCCCAACCCAACAAATGCCTGTGATGTTTCCTTTCCAATCTGGTGTTTTTGTTTCAACCCATTGTTTCAAACTCCTAACCCAGAAGGGCAAACCTTCTTTCTCCTGTTCTGTGACACTGCCTTGCATCTTTTCCCTATAAAAGTGTACTGTGAAGGTTTGGTGGTTCATACCTCAGTAATGGACAAATTCCCCTTGGCTCTGAATGGGACCAGCTCTGACTGTGTGACCTTTCTTTGGGAAGCTTTGAGAGAAAAGCTTGCCTGTTTTGCCCACCACCTAATTCTCTTCAGGGACGCGGGTGGCGCTGTGTGTAAAAGCCTCAGTGCCTAGGGCTTGCAAGGTCGGTGGTTCGAATCCCCGCGGCGGGGTGCGCTCCCGTTGTTTGGTCCCAGCGCCTGCCAACCTAGCAGTTCGAAAGCACTCCTGGGTGCAAGTAGATAAATAGGGACCTCTTACTAGCGGGAAGGTAAACGGCGTTTCCGTGTGCGGCTCTGGCTCGCCAGAGCAGCGATGTCACGCTGGCCACGTGACCCGGAAGTGTCTCTGGACAGCGCTGGCCCCCGGACTCTTAAGTGAGATGGGCGCACAACCCTAGAGTCTGTCAAGACTGGCCCGTACGGGCAGGGGTACCTTTACCTTTTAATTCTCTTCAGCTCATAACATTGGCATATGTGTGCTAACAGTGTAACACCCGGGTGCCTTGTTATATTGCCCTTGCTGGGAATGGTTGGTTGGTTTCACCTGCCCCAGTAGCAGCCATGGCAGGAATTCAAGCACATGCATGCCCCGAGCAAACTCTGCTGAGGCCAGGAGAGGGCTTTAGGTTGAAAAGTGAGGAAACAGCCTCCTAACGCCCTTGCAAGAAACAGTCAGGATAATTGGCTGACCCAGGTAGAGGGGACACTTTCCAAACAAAAGGCTGCTTGGTTGGGTGGACTTGGTCACATAAGATTACAGTAATCAACTAGAGCTTGTTTCATCATTAATTGGCACTTAACATTAAATAACTTCGGTTATTAAACAGCAACTGACTTCTAGCACTTCTTCTGCCAACTAGTGTTTTTTGTAAAAGTAAACACTTTCATCTTAAAATGTCAGAACTCGTAGCACACTAAGATTGACATTTCTGGCAGTTATTATTATTATTATTTAAAAGATGACTGACTGCTCCCAATACTCCCCTGCCGTGAATCTGTTATTGCCCCTCCCCCGATCTCCCCAGTATGTGCCTTTTGAAAGAAAAAAAAATTGTCCAGCCCTACTTTTGTGTTTCCACCACACCCCCTTTGCCATGTCCCCGCACAGGTTTAGCCATGGGTCAGTGCAGCCCTTGGCATGAAAAACAGCAATCCCCACTCAAAGCCATCAAAGAATGTCTTGGTAGTTGTTGTTTTTTGTTTAAAGAAGACTTACTATGATTTCCCTTTAATTCCAGCTGGATTTCTCAGGCCTGTCACAATCTTTGGACCAATTGCCGATGTTGCGCGGGAGAAACTGGCAAGAGAAGAACCAGATATTTATCAGATTGCAAGTAAGCACCTTGCCTGTATTCTATGTCCTGCTTTCCCAGCTAAACCCCCTCCTGCTTACAGGTGCAGACCAAAGTTTTAAAACAATTCCTGGGATTAGAGAGGATTGATTTGTTTACCTGTTTACCACTTATATGCCAAAATGGCTTCTAAGCCATTAATTACTTTAAAATCAATACATAATTAAAATAAGCAGTAGCAAATCCATGGGGGATTAAGCATTCTTAATTAAAATATACAATAAAGCCATTTAAAAGCATAACTATTGGAACAGTTAAAATAAAATCACAAGGTCAGTTCAGGACAGTGCTTGCTTAAACAGGTGTGTCTTCAGGAGCCGGTGGAATGCCAATGCTGATGGGGCCCCTCATATTTCAGCATGGAGTGCATTATGCAACCCTGGTGGCACACTGTATATGAGGAGACAGTGACTTGAGAGCATAGATGAGAAGTTTGCACTCTCTTATGCCAATATTTAAATGGTGATGAAACACCCAAGCAGGTTAAATCAGGTGTCTGTATTATCAGTGGCTTCCTCATTTATGGGGCAGAAAAGAATTTTAAAATATAACACACATGAATATCTAGTTGTTGTAAATGCTCTGAAAACAACGCTGCTTTGTTGTGTCAGACCATTCACAGTCTTGCCTGCTGCTGACTACCAGAGAACCAACAGCTCTGCAGATGTTGCTGGACTTCAGCTCCCATCATCCCAGGCCATTTGTCATGTGGACTGGGGTTGATGGGAGTTAGAGTCCAAAAGGGTCAGGAGAGGCATAGCTCTCCACACCTGGTCTACTCTAGCCAACAGCACTAGGTTCTCTGACAGAGGTGTTTCCCCATACCTGTTCCTTTTTAAGTACTGGTGCTGGGGAAAGAACACAGGGCCTTCTGCACACAAAGCATGTGTTCCACCACCAAGCTGTTAATCAGCAGCCCAAGCTGTCTCTGCAAGAAGATGAGTGGTGTATTTGTGTGGTTCAAAGTAAAGCTGGTGTGTTTCCCATAGTTTTCTTGCACATTCAGCTAGGCCTGGGAGATATATCATCATATTGCCCAGGACCGGTATGAGGAACAGACCGTGATGTCGGCTTCTCTCAGTGCTATATTGCTGGTGAAACCGCCCCCACTCCTGAGTCCCTCTACTAGCAGAGTCTGCAGGAGGGAGTCAATAGAGGGACTCGAGCAGTGGTGGTTTCACCAGCGATATATCACTGAGAGAAGCTGACATCCCACTTTGCCCTCATACTGCGCAGAGGGAGAAAAAAGCTGTATTGGTAAGGCGCCGATAGAGCTTGTTCCTCCCTCTGCATCTTTAAACTGCTCGATTGAGGAGTGTGCAGCTGCCCTTGCCTCAGTCAAGCAGTCAAAGCCCACGGAGTGGTGGGGGCTCCGTGAAACTGCTCAGCTGAGGGGAGTGTGGTTGCGGCTCCCTGCAGTGAGCAGGTAAAGGAGCCCCGGTGCTGCACCCGTTCATGGGTTCCCTCCCCCAGCTGAGCAGCCCAAAGCAGCCCCAGTGCTCCTGCTGAGCAGCAAGAGCACCAGGACGGTCTCAGCTGGGGGGGGCGGGCATTCCCTCCTCCCAGCTGAGCGACACAAACAAGCTGTATTGTCCCAGTCCATGACCCTCAGTGAAACTGCCTCAGCTCTTGAGGTGAGAGCTGGGGCAGTTTTACCCAGTGTCCCGCGGGCAGAGGCCACTGAATCTTGTTTTTTCAACATTGCGGTATATCGCCAAACCATGATGTTTGGCTGGCAATACACCCTGATGTTGAAAAGCTGATATTGCCCAGCCCTGCGCTCAGCACCCCAGAATGCATAAGCAACACTGTTCTGCCCTTACCATGAAAGAAGTGACTTTGAAAAATGATGTTTGAAAGCTTATAGAAGGTTTTCAAAGTAGAAATTTCATAATCTTGTTACAGGCAGTAAAAATGTTACATGTAACTGACCCACAGCTGTTGATTAACTGTTTTCTCTTTAACAGAAAGTGAACCAAGGGATGCTGGTACAGACCAGCGTAGTTCGGGCATTATTCGTCTGCACACAATCAAACAAATAATTGACAGAGTAAGTGAGTAAATGCTCATTTGTATGTTTCTTGTTGGGTCAACAGGTATTGTAGCGCCTTTCATGCAGGAACACAGAAGATGATAAAACCATTTTAAGGAACACATTAGCCACAAATTACTGAAAGTATGGGAAATGCAAGACATGGCATGGCAAGGTGTAATTTAGACATTGCTGCTGCAGTGTGAAAGCTGTGTTTCTGTGGTTTCACCCATGATGATGCTAGGATGAAATGCCACACACAACCATGTGGTGGGGGTCGTTGTACAGATCCTTGCCACGTGCCCATCTCCCCAGACCCTGGCAAGAATTGCATGGCCAGGTCCTGTGCAATTGTCCTGCCCCTTCCCCAGCCTGGTGCCCTCCCCTGGTGTGTTGGACCACAGTTCCCATCAGCCTCCCCTTTCCACACCCTGGACCTCCCAGTTTGCTACAGCAACCCCTGGCTGAGCTTTGGATTTGGCACCTCAGCTCCCCGCTTGCTTGCTTGCTTCCTTTTTGGTGTTCTCTGACCTTCATATGAGGTTCAAATGTAGTTCTTCGTAAATTTCAAAAAAGAAAAATGCCAGTGGTATGTAACACTCCAGGTTCAGCAAATGGTCTACTTCCAAAGTGCTTTTTACTCATGTGTGCTTGCATGTTCATTGACTAGCTAATCCTCTCTGCAGAAATAACTAAACTGCCACTTGTGCTAAATGTTAAAGAAAACCCCTCTTCTGTCCACTTGCTATATATGCAGGATAAGCGTGGTATAGATTTTTGAGGACCTACAACACTAAATCCTTGACCTGCTTAATAAATTATGCTTCAGATAGAATTGAATTTCACACAGCAATTTGGAAAAAAGTAACCCGCATCTTAGTGTTTGTCTTAGAGAGCTCTAAATTTTAAAGATCTATAATGATGGTTAGGCTCAAACAAGAAGATGGACACAAAGCTTAAAATCATTCTGCTGTTTTATTGTTCTGTTCAACCTTTCTCAACAATCCTTACATTTTCAGACCTCCCATATCTGCCTTTGTATTCTCTGTTGACTGCAGAATTAATCTTCAAGGTGTCCAGCTTCACTCTTCCCCCTGCCTCCCCTTTCCTGGTAATTGACTCTTCTACCTGCCTCTGATTTTTCTGCTCTTGAATACAGCTGCAGATGTGAAAATAATTTAAAATAATTGATTTTTGTGGAATCAGTTAGATTAAAGGTGGCAAGTTTGAAATCTAAGGATGCACACTTTTAGCAGGCTTTAGAGAACAGGTCAAGAGCCCTTGTTTTCCTGGGTTGTCTGACGGCTTTGTTCAATCTTTTCTGTTTCTCAGGACAAGCATGCCTTATTAGATGTCACTCCAAATGCAGTGGACCGCCTGAATTATGCACAGTGGTATCCCATTGTGGTGTTCTTGAACCCTGATTCAAAGCAGGGCGTAAAAACTATGAGGATGAGGCTCTGCCCAGAATCCCGGAAAAGTGCCAGAAAGTTATATGAGAGGGCCCACAAGCTACGGAAAAACAACCACCACCTCTTCACAGGTGAGTGCACCAGGGCGGAGAAGAAGGCTGGGGAGGGAATGGGGAGGGAATGAATGAAACAATGCATTGTTTTTTCTTTCACTATGTGCTTACAACAGAATTTAATAGAGGTTTGGACAAATTCATGGAGGATAATGGTTACTAGCCATGATGGCTGTATTCTGTCCCGACAGCCGGAGGCTGTAATGCTTCTGTATACAGTGGTACCTCGGGTTACAAACGCTTCGGGTTACAAGTTTTTAGGTTGCAGACCACGGGAAACCCGGAAGTACCGGAAAGGGTTACATCCAGGCTTCGCCGCATGCGCAGAAGCGCTAATTCGCATCACACGTGTGTGCAGACGCAGCGCTGCAGGTTACGAACACAGCGGGTTGCGGACGTGCCTCTGGCACGGATTACATCCGCAACCCAAAGTTCCACTGTACAAGTTGTTGGAAGCCACAGGAGAGGAAAGTGCTCGTGTCTTCAGGTTCTGCATGCCAGTGGCCTGTCTAGTCCAGCACCATCCTCTTACAGTGGCCAACTAGATGCCCATAGGAAGCCTGCAAGCTGGACTTGAGCACAAAAGCACTCGGCCCACCTGCAATTCCCAGCAGCTGGTATTCAAAGACATCACTGCCCCAGACACAGTGCCATTTTCCATAGTTTTGGTGTTGTTTTGACAAAACCTCATTCAAACTCTGTATTCTTATTTTTAGCTACTATTAACTTGAATTCGATGAACGATGGCTGGTATGGAGCTCTTAAGGAGGCGATTCAGCAGCAGCAGAATCAGCTGGTGTGGGTTTCAGAAGGAAAGGTATGGAATCTATTTTTATTTTTGTTTTCTAAGCTGTTGCGGTGTAGTGGTGACATTTAAATGGACCTGTCTGCCTTTTCATTTGGGGTTGATAATTTTGAATAAGTTATGGGAAGGTTTGTATTGGAATAATATGGGCAGTATCTTATTCTCAGCTACATCTTCGGCATGGATTCATCAATTTCTTCTAGTGAGGCATCTCAAAGCAATTTATAGTGTAATAAAACATGTATTAAAGCAATTGCAGATACAGAAGCAATCTAAATACAAAAAACTTCATATAAAACAATTTTTTAAACCCAACAATAATTTCATGCATAAAATCAGTTTCAAATCCAATGCATATAACATGCATATAAACCTGAATAACATTATCCACTTAGAAGGCTTGTTGAAAGAGGAAATTATTCACGCCTGTTGGTGCCTCTCTTGTGTGTGGACAGCGCCATTTTGGCTACCTAAGGACTGGCACTTCCTCCGAACCTTAGAAAAAGAAGCAAATGATTTTTGCAGATTCCTACAATTCAGCTTTTGCAAGTGGTTGAATTATGCCTTCTCAGAGAGGCAAGAGTAAATAATTGAGGGGCAAGGGATCGCCTCTGTGAAGGGGACCCCTGGGAGAGTGCAGAATGTGTCTGTGCTCATCTCCATTGATCCCCTTGCAGCTCCTTACTCTGTACAAACCCTTTTCTACCCCAAATGTTTGTCCTAGTATGGCATAGCATCCACTGCAGCATAGAATCCCTAAACTGCCTACATGCTTACCCAGTGCCTTTCTAGTGCTGACAGACATTTCACTAGTTTCTGTGTATTATGTAAGGCTTTCTTATTTTCTTTTCTTTTCTTTTTTTCTTTTTTTGGGTGACTGTTAATATATATTGAACTGACATTTTCAGGGCAGCAATTCATTGCAATTCAAAGATCTGTCATGAGAAGTAATAGCTAATTTGCAATCCAATTGCTTCGAGTGTATCTGGGGTGATTTGTCATTCCAGTATTGGTTTACTTTTAATTTCATTCCCTGTGTTAGGACTACTTTGGGGGTTTTGAGTTCAGACAGTGTGTTGACCCTGCAAAATAAGGGACACAAACAAAGTAAACTTGAGCAACACGTAATCCTTAACATTCTAAGTTTTTTTGAACTCTGAGCTTTACAAGGAAAGGTGCTGAGAATTAGCATTGAGAACCAGCCTTGTTATGTACAGGGTGATGGATGACGCTTGCATCTTTTGTTGTTCAGAGCAAAGGAAAGGAAGAAAAGAGAAGAATAAGCTTTAATTAGATTACGCATGCTTAAGTCTTGCCCAGAACAATGGCTCATTAATTACAACTGGCCAGGATCCCATCCCCGGCACGTGACACCTTGAGCAGGAGAGGTGAGGTGGAGGGTGGGACACAGGAAAGCCAAGATGAGACTTAAGAGTCGGTGACTGTAACCACCAGGACAGCGAATGTGGGTTCTCGGTTGCTTTCCATGGTGGCAGCTGATACTTGGCAACTGGCTGAGGAGATTCTAGGAATCTGGGTTAGGGGAAACTCACCTCCTTGCTCTGCCTTCACTGCACCAGTGTACAGGATGGAGGAGGAGGAGGTGTGAGGTGTCATTAGCCCCCCCCCCCCATTACCTTTCCTTATCTGTGGCCCAAATCCTGTCAGCTGACATTTTAGATCATGGAAATATGTTCATAAAAAAACAAACCATAAGGCTACACCTCCTGGTAGGATCATAGGGACTGCCTCAAGCCACTCCTCCTCCTTGCTCAGCACGGTCATCACTGACTGACATCGGCAGCTCTCCAGGGATTCAGGCAGGTTTTCCCAGCCCTTCTTGGAGGCACCAGGGATCGAGCCCAAGGCCTTTTGCATGTGAAGCCTGTGCACTGTACCGCTGAGCTGAGGTCCCTCCTAGTGGTCTGTAACCTTTGAAATCTCTTTCTCTAAGATTCAGGTGCAGGCGAGTTAATCTTCATTCTGCACAGAAAGACATGGTGTTAGAATTTAGAACAGCAACTCTTCCTCCCCCCCCCCCCCCCGGCCATGTAAACACCCAACCCTCATGTGTTTGACACAGGCAGATGGTGCTACTAGCGACGACCTCGACCTCCACGACGATCGCCTGTCCTACCTGTCGGCTCCAGGCAGCGAGTACTCCATGTACAGCACAGACAGCAGACACACCTCTGACTACGAGGACACAGACACAGAAGGCGGGGCCTACACGGACCAGGAGCTAGACGAGACACTCAACGACGATGTCGGGACTCCTCCTGAATCAGCCATTACGCGGTCCTCTGAACCCGTAAGAGAAGATACATCAGGGGTGCATCATGATAGCCAGGCATACGTTCCTTATGCTGCCGCTCAAGCTCAACCTCAACCAAACCACCGGATAGAGTCTCCTGGGTTTAAAACAAGTGCTGCTCAACCGGTAAGGAAGAAATACTTGCCTGCAGGTTTTAAGCAATAACATTACATACAAAGCCCAGCAATTTTCTCCCTTGGATGCGTAAAATGTGGTCCCACTTGGTCTTCATAGCTTTTTGGTTTTTACTCTACCTTAGCCACTTACTTCTCCTTCTCAGTCCATTTGTTTGTTTGTTTGTTTGTTTGTTTGTTTGTGTGCATTGAGTGTTTAGGAGCATTGCCTTCTAAATGGTGCATTGGATAGCTATCATTTCGTTTTGCAAGCCCTGTGGGTCTCTACCATTTGAACACTGGATTCACATAGTTGGCATTTCCGTTGTTGGGGGGGGCACATGCTCTTCAGTTGCCTTTTAAAAAAAGAAATAAATAAAAGGATCAGCACTTTTAAAGAATATGACTCCCATGCTGGCTTCATGGTACAAGAAAGTCTGGCAACTAGTATTAGCAGAGACGCTAACCCCAAAAATAAAAATAGCAAAGGAAATGAAAATGATACACCTTTTCAGTAACTGGTACTGCAGGGAAACATTATAGAATTATTTGGCTGGTATGACTGTATAGTGCACACAATTTCACCACAGGATGGGAAGTATGATATTGCAAGGTTCATGTCTCTGAGAGTGGGTTCCTGTTGTTTCAGGTTGGTTGGTTGGTTTATTGGAGAATAATTTTTAAAAGAAAAGATAAAGAATAGTAATAAAATGATCAGCACTTTTAGAAGAACATGAGATTGTTTCCCACCTCTCCCCATCAAAAAGGAAATTATTTGGAAAAAGATGGAAATTCAGTTTAAAAATAACCATGGTGCCTGTTCAAGAGTTGGGCATGAGCAATCTAAAAATGAATCCACTTTAGCCTTACATGAATTCCAAATGAATTTTATCTCTTAGCTAGAGGCCTCTAGAATGATTCAAAGGAGTAGACAACATGGCGCCCTCCCAATGTGGTCGGACTCCAGAGAGGTGGTGGGACGCAGATGCCATGCACTTGCAGGTGGAGGCCACTGAAGTGGCCCTTTGGACATGGTTGGACTGAGCCTCCCATCAGGTCCAGTCAGCTTGGCAAGTGCTGGGGACGGATAGGAGTTGTGGAACTACAGATCTGGTTGTAGCACAAATTCCCCAGCCTTGACTTGAACAGTGATGAGAGTAACAAGGAACCGCAGCTTCTTCTCCTTGTCTTGCTTTCACCTTCTGGGGTGTGGCATGGATTGGGTCCAGAGGAAGTAAGCAAATGTAACAATGGCAAGGGGGACAGTGGTTCCCATTGTGATGATGGCAACAAGGAGGTGAGCACACTTGGAGAGAGGTGCCACTGATAACATCTTACCCAAGGACCCCTAAAATTTTGAGCCAATGCTGTCGCCTTTTGTCAATCTGCTGTTAATTTTACAAGATGCCCTGTTTTTCTCTCTGGCTAGCTAAATAGGATGTGGGTTATATAAACTTTGGTATAGTCGTGTACTCCAAAGAGGAGGTTTAGCTTTATGGAAGCAGCTGTCCCCAAAATGTTTTTCCAGATGTAGTTGGATTACACCCAGCACATCCCCTAGCCATTGACTGGCTTGGGCTGATGGGAGCTGGAGTTCAGCAACATTGAGGACCCTAAGGTCGTACTGAAGAACAGTTCAGTCCTGGTGTACAACTTGATTTTGTGCAATTAAATATGTTGGGTGGTTGTGGCTAATATGATTTTTGAATGGAAAATATGTCCACTTTACCAAAAACTATATTTTAAACACTTCACAGAAAGCAGAAGCCTCACCTGCAGCCCCCTACCTTTCCCCGTCGCCAGAAACAAACCCTTCAGCCTCATCAACTTCTGCTGTTAACCCCAGTATAAGTCTCACTAATGTCAGGCTGGAGGAGCCTGGCCTGGCTTCTTACAACTCTTACCAACCACAAGCTGGCCCCCTCAGAACACCTGGCACTGAGGCACCTCACATAATGCTCAGAGAACAGGAGCCGCCGTCCTTATCGCCGCATATAGATCCAACAAAGGTACCTCCTGCCTGTGCTGTCATGTTGCACGGATTCACTCTGCACATGATCATTCTTGCTTTGCCCCTCCCCCACCCTTACTAAAGGTGCCCCTTTGTGATTTCCCTCCCACTGAGCATTTGTGCAGCCTGAAAAAGAGCTTCTCTGCTGCTTCTTTTCAATAAAAATAAAACTCTAACTCTTGGTTTTGCTTTGTTGCATGAGTTCAAGTTGCCTTTCTCATTTCCGCTGGAAAATGAATGCATAAATCAGAAGATGTCGCAAGCCCACTTCATTCCAAAGCTTACTTTTACTTCATTTGTGTGTGGCTTAAACCTTCTCTTGTTCATTGCATTAGTTTCAGAGAAACATGATTCTGTCTTCCAAATCTACCTGTGTTTTGTTCTTTATGGCCTTCCTGTATACTAAATGGAAACTGTTCGGTTTTTTGCATTTTTATTGGCTGGATATGTCAGGATAAGCCAAAGATCCTCAAACAGTTGCCAAAATGAGTAATTCAAGAATAAAGTCTCATCATAAGTGTGGACCCTGAGATGGGAATGGTGAACTGTGGCACCCAGATGTTGGGCAGGAAGTTGAACCAAGGCCCAAAGTCAAATGAATTAAAACAAAAAGTTGGGGGAAGCTTTGCAGGGGGAAGCTCCAGCAGCATTAATGAGCGCATTAAATTGGGGTGCCAAGGTTTGGGCTGGACAGCATTTGGACTCCTGACCCCGTCCAGACTGAGAGGGTAGGAGAACCATTATCCCCCAGGGGCAGCATCCGGGGGGGGGGGGGCAGAGCCAGAGGTAAAAGTGGGCAGGGCAACAGGTGACACTTTCGAGCCACACCCGAATGTCAAGTTTACACCTGTCCACCTCCGTCCAGGCAGGCCAGAGGCCTCCTCACAGTCAAAGGCTACATTGCAGCCAGGCAAAAGGGCGCAGGGATGGTGAGGTGTGTGACCTGGGCAGACTCCCAAGGGCCAGATAGAGCAACTTGGAGGACCACCTTCAGCCCCGAGGCTGAGGTTCCCCACCCCTGGGCTAGATTAATCAAATAGTCTTTGGGCAGCTAAGCTAATGCTGCTGATTAAATCAGGCAACTTCCTTTTACTTATTTTTGCAAATACTTAGGCAGATTTTTACATGTACTTACCAAAGCCACAACTTGCAAGCGGCTTCTTAAAATTCAATTCCTCCTCTGTATGGAAAAAGTGAAGGGGAATTGCCTCTTCCAAGGTTATGCATGTTGCAGCCCAGATGTTTGCTGCCTCTAAAAATGAAGTGTCCTTTTTTTTTACTTAATCCATTAATTAAAGCTCGTGCAGTTAATCAGTTACGATTAGGGTACTAGTTAGAATGGGTAAGCTGTGGTTGTAGGTTTCCTTCGACTTGTTAGTCTTCATGGTCTCAGTTGCTCGTGCACCTGAAGCAAACCACTCTCTTTCTACAGATGTACAGGAAGGACCCATTCAGCAATGAGGAAGCCCCTCGGCCGAACTATGTCTTGAAGCAGCCAGCCCAGAGGCAGGAGAAGGACTCCAATCTGACCTATGACCCTCAGGCCCAGTACACAGAGAAGCAAGCTAGCAGAGATTATGAGTCACTGGCCTACAGGTATGACTCCTCAAACTACGTGGACCAGTTTCCCCGTGGCTACGACCCTCGTCTTCATTACGAGGAGCGTGTCCCTCCCTATGATGACCATTGGACCTATTACGATGAGAACCAGCCCTATCAGCCCCGGCCACCTTACAGCAACCAACCTCCCAGAGAGTTTGATCCCCGGCAGAACATAGAAGAGAGCACAGAACACAGCTGCTACTTTCCAGCACAACCTCGCTTTGAAGAGCCGCCTCCCCTGGCTTACGACAGCAGGCCCCGCTACGAGCACGCAGCCAAAAACTTCAACGCCACTCAGCTGAGGTATGAAGAGCAACCCACTGCTGCGTATGAGGTTCACGGAAGATACAAAACAGAGACTCAAGCCTTCCCCCCAGCAGTGCCCAGATCCCCTGAGCCCAAGCATTACTTTGAGCCCCAGCCCAGAGGCTTTGAGCAAGGCCCCCCGCAAGGGTTCAGCGCAAAAGTGGGACAGTACGAGCCTCCTCACAGCACTGCAGGTGCACACCCTCCCCTCCCATTGCAAAGTAAACCAGAAGTTCTGCCTGCCAACAGTAAACCACTGCCTACCGAACCAGCTGAGGAAGAAGATGACCCAGCCATGAAGCCGCAATCAGTGCTGACAAGGGTTAAAATGTTTGAAAACAAAAGATCGTCATCACTGGAAAAAATTAAGGACTCCAATGATGTTCCAGTAGTCAAGGTAAATGCTCAGTGGGCTTGTTTTAGCAACTGTTGTCAATCGTCTGTGGTCCTTGCACAAGACTTACTTGGCATGAGCTGAATCTTTAATCGAGATGGGGCACTTACCTCATGGATGAAGGATTCCTCCTTCTCCAGATCTGTCAATTTCACAGTCTTGGGGCCTTCTGGGACCTGGTATTACCCTTTTCCTGGGACACTGAATGGTTGTTGTCCACAGTTAGGACATTGTGGGGTTACTTTAATAGACTGCACACTCACTTTGAAGCATTTTAGCCACACCTAACCTTTAGGAACTGATGGATACCAGGAAATGAATGGTGTTGCTGCCATGATGCTTTTACCAAGTGAGAATGGTCCATCATTCTAGCCTATCACTTGTCTATTGTGGGTGGCGTTGACTGTCTAGTTCTCAGAGAGAAGTCTTTGCTGTCACCTGCTACCTGATGCTTTTAGCAGGAGTATAGGCTGGCATCAGCAGCTGGTGTGGTTGGGAATCTGCTGAGGGCCCACAGCCCAGCAAGGGGCCCACTGGCAATTCCACCTGCTGGCACACATTCCTTTCGTGCTGGACCAGCAGCTGTGTATCGGAAGCTGCCTTCTTAGGTGTGTTCACGGTTGATCATCAGCGATAGTTTTCTGTGATAAACAAACAAGGCCACTGTAGTGTGTGATCTAGAAATGGGATCAATAATCTGTTTTCAGCTTTAATGACTTTTTTAAACCTATTTGAAGAATGTCAACGCTGTGCTGCTACCACAAAAGTTCCCAGAGCAATAACTTTGGCCTAATTTACAGAATTCTTGTGAGAATTACAGAGGTCTAATGTGTGGCAGTGATGACAAATGCAATTTCCATGCTGGAGATCATGAGGAAAGGAACTGAAAATAAAACTGCCCTGCGGCCACAGCTGGAGGCACCAATGCTTCTGAATGCCGGTTGTTGGAAACGGCAGGAGCCCGCGGGGAGTGCTTTCGCACTCAGGTCCTGTCTGCAGGTTCCCCACAGGCACCTGGCTGGCCATTGTGAGAACAGGATGCTGGAGCAGATGGGCCTCCATTGGCCTGATCCAGCAGCCCATTCTTACATTCTTCAGTGCTGAAATCATTCCCCCTGAATCCAGAATTTGCATTTTAAAGCAAACTGACCCAACTATCAGTTTCCAGGCTTCTATGCGAATCAGAACACAGTTAATAATCAGCCTGCACACATCTCTGAATTAAAAAATGAGGAAATGCATGAAAATGTGTGTTTTCTGAGAAAAGTACAAAATGTGTACAATTTAAGTGTGTGTGTGTGTGTGTGTGTGTGTGTGTGTGTTTGAAAAATTGCCACAGAATGCAGGAACAGACTCAAGTGTATGAAACAAGCATGGAATGGAAATGGACTGAACTAAGCATTAGTACCTTAAAATGGTTAAACTTTAGCTGTGTCAAGCTCCTTTTTATATGAATCTATCCTGAGGATGCCTTTCGTATATGATAGTACTAGAGTGTTAGCATTTTATCTTTTTTTCCAGTTGTTCTAATTTGATCTTTATGTGTGTGTGCTTTTCAGCAACCTCCAGAGCTTGCACCTAAACCTAATATCGCCCCAATGAGTGGTCCGAAACCAGTCTCTCAAAATCAATATGAGCATGACAAGCCAGCTTACAGGTAAGCACAGAGATGCAGCTTTAAAATGAAGGGCTGTTCTCACAAGCCCACAAACGCCTTAGAAGCCTTTCTGGGCATTGAGTGGTGTAGAAAATGATATAAAATAAATTAATAAATGATGTGTGTGTCATCTAAAAAAGAAGAAAATATGCTGTGGGATTCTGCACAAGACCATGACTATTCTGGGTTTTCTGAGCTCCCCCTCAGGTCAGAGGGTGGGGCTTGGGGCTGCTCCTGGTCTCTCTGCCCTTGGACCTCAGAGCTCCAGTTCATCATAAGGGAGGGTTGGGGACTGCCCAGCCCTGCAAACCAGCTAGCTGTTCCCGGAGTCGTCTTTCTTCTCCAGCTGCTACATAACTTCAATCTTCTGCTGTCCTGTAAGTCATTCCATCTCTCTCTCCCTCCCCCCCCCCCAGTCTCTCTCACACACACTACATCCTCTAGCGTTTTCTAGTGCTTATAAAGTGGAAGCAGACCTTCCCTGCCTGCACACACCCACCCCTGTTTTCCTTCCCCACTCTCCTCCAGTCTACCTGGGCATTGCCAGGGAGCCAAACTGTATCATTGTCTCTCCTGGGCTCAGTTCAAATGCCCCTCCCCTCTTTAGAGCCTTTGTGCCACCTCTCATGAAGATGTGTGCAGATTTAATCAGTCTGTTCATTGGCTTAAGTACACTTCAACTGAGGCTTCTTCAATTAGGTGACAGCCCAATTTTTAACTTTGTGTAGAATCCACATCTGTTAGTAGCAGCTCAGTTTACACCAGTGTTTCCCAAACCCTTTCAGGCCACTGTCACCTTGGTGCCATGAACTCATCCCCAGTGCACCCCCCCCCCCCATAAAAAGTATCGTTCAGAATAGTGGTTTGCATAAACCACTTGGATGGCATGGTCTTGGGAGACCATGGTGGAGTGCATCTTCAGATAGGAAGTCAAGCCATTGGAGAGTTACAGCGCCTGCTGTGGCTGGATGGAGAGACTGATCTGGGAGAGACATGTTTACTGCAGGTGGGGTAGATGAAGGCGTCCGCTTGGGCTGAGCACTGTCAAGAACTGTACACATGGGAAAACTTGGTTGCTGACCCAGCAGTTGACAGAGCCCAAACTGCCTGCCTTGGAAGAGTTGGATGTCCCTCCCTGCCATGACGAGCTGAAGAACACCATCAGCTCCAAGCTGTGTGGTAAATCCCCAGGACAGAATGGAATCTCAACAGAAGCTCTGAAAATTGGCCTCGATTCCTCCCTCATGACACACCTCCACGGCCTCCTCTTGCTGTGTTGGGAAGCAGGAGCCATGCCACAAGGCATACATGACTCCGGCATTGTGACCTTCTACAAGAGCAAAGATGACCGCCATGACTTTAACTACTACTGTGGAATTTCCCTGTTGAGTACTGTAGGGAAAGCCTTCACCCGTGTCATTCTCAGCAGATTACAGTCACTCACTGACAAGGCTTATTTTTAGACCTCCAGGGTCAACAATCGACATCATTCGACTTCATAGACCTAACAAAGGCCTTTGACCTCATCAGCTGTAAAGAACTATTCACACTGCTCCACAAGATGATTGTGTCCTTTCACAAGAACCTGAGTGGCACCTTCCACCGTCCACAGTTCATCCTCAAATGCCTTCTCTATAAAAAGCAGCGTGAAACAGGGCTGTGGTCTTCTTGCCCAAACTCTCTCTTCAGCATTATTCCCCCTGTTGCTCTCCTGTGCCTTGATCCACTAAGGATATAATAACACAATAAAATTCAAAACAGTAATTGCACATTTGTTCAAAATCCAATTAAAAACTATTTAGCTTAATTCAACAACATGAATGAACTTTAACCAGTGATACCAGCTTCTCAAAGTCTGAATATGATTTACACCTCCCAGTGCCCCCACCATTGCCTCTTGACACCCCTTAGATAATACCACTTCCTGCTTGGGGAATCACCGTTCTAGAACCTTGTTCCTTTTTAATGAGTGACAAAATTTTCTTAAGCATTTACTTTTTAAAATATTTCTGTTTAGGGCACCTGAACCACAAAGACCTCAAGCAAAGCCCCCCGAGGACATCGTTCGGGCAAACCACTACGACCCTGAGGAGGATGAGGAATACTACCGCAAGCAGCTCTCCTATTTCGACCGTCGGAGTTACGAAAACAAGCCTGCTGCACAGGTCCCTGCTGGCCACCTGGCTGAGCCTGCTAAACCAGGCCATCTCCATAATCAGCTGAATTACACAAACTACCCTTCAAAGTAAGCCTCCCCTCTTTTGCACTTCCGTTATCATTTCAAAGGTTCCCCCTCTGATATCTGCAGATTCTAATAGAAATACTGTATAGCTTTGTTAACCCATCGGAGAGGAGGGTTTCCAGGGGATGGGGAGTTGCTCTCTTGGCAGGGCTGGGGGGGGGGGCAAATGTGGGATATAGACATACATAAATATGCTTATATGGGCATTTCTTTTCAAGTGAACACTGTGTACAGGTGTGGGTGTGTGCACACTATTAAAAATAAACCACAGAGCTAAGTCAGAAGCCAAAATGACAAGGCAGCTATTTTTTGCTTTTCAAACGAGGTTCTTTCAGAAATGGAAGACGGCAACATGAAGTGGGCCAAGTCTTTCCATCTATCATGCAAAAATGGGTCAGGTTCATTGCATCCTGAAACATGGGCTCACCCCTTTCTTGGGGGTTCTAGGTTCAAATAAAGACTGGATCTAAATCATCAGTTAGCATTTGCATAAGGCTTTAGAGTGTTGGTGAAAGTGACTTTGCAGTTTTAACCTGGAGTCCAGGTTGCACTTTGCTTGTATGCCTTCCACCTCCCCTCACCCCCCCCCCCAGATCTCACTGCTGCTTGCTTCCTAGTTCACCTTCCGTGCTTCACTTTTTCTGTCATGGCGCCATCTGCTGCACTGGGAGCAGAACCACAAGCAATATCATGCTCATTGTGCACAGTACTGCAGACAAGCTCAAAGTCACTATGGTGGTAAAGAGGGATGGTTGTGGGTCGTGGGGGACGGGGACACAGCTGCCATTCCCCACTCCTGCTGGCCTTGAAGAGTTGCCCATCTTCCCCTGCTTCATTTCCTGCTACATTTCCAGCTGTTTCACTGACTGTAGAACTACAAGTACAATGGCACATGGTGGTAGAATACATGGTGCCACTGCAGGACGCAGGTGGGGGGGGCAGCCTTTAAATGTTCCACCATATTAAAAGCATGCCTTGTTAGCTAGAGGTAACCATGTACTTGATCCTCTTCTTGTAGAAAGAAAGCTTCAGGAGAAGAGATTGCATCTCTCTAATGCTGGTCTGCTTGTAGCTGGGATAGAGCTGTTTTGGCGTGATGGGGCTGGTCTTGGTTAAAGCTGAAGGCAAACTTCAGTCTTACACTCAAAGATACATAGGCGCATTTTTGTTAACCACTAACAGAAGAGCAGGCAGACATCTCCTTCCATAGTTGCAGGATAGCTTACTTAACACAGCCTCCGAGATTTGTGCAGTTTGCCCCCCAGTTAGTCTGGTCCCATCCTGAGAACTGTTCTCCTGGGCATTGATTGATTGATTGATTGATTGATTGATTGCCAACCCTTCACCCTAAGGTTCCAGGGCAAGTCACAACATTAAAAAACAATATTTTTTTTTAAAAAAGAATTAAAACAACTCTCAGGCACAGAAATAAGGTTGGTTCTAAAAATATACTCCAAAAAATATACACCTCAAGTGTTAAAAGGCAGGATAAAGAGGTATGTCTTCACAGCACCCACCAGAAATGAAATGAAGTGCCTGACAAGCCTCTGTGGGGAGGGAATTCCACAAGTTAGGGGCCACATGCTCTCTCCCAGGCCACCCCACCCCCACCCCCACACCTCTGAGAACAGAGGAATGACCAAGAGAGCCACTTTGCTGATTCCTGAACCCAGGAAGTTCTGTAGGGGAGGAGGAGGTCTTTCAGATATTTGAGCCCTGAGTCATTTAGAGCTTTAAACACTAATGCGAGTGTCTTGATTTGGGCCCAGAAATGAACTCTAAACCAGTGCAGCTGTTTTAAAATGGGTTATATGAGCTCTAAATGGAACCCCTGCATTTTGGGCCAACTAAAGTTTCTGAGTTGTCTTCAGGGGCTGCGTTGCAATGGAAGACATTGCAATAATTCAGTCTGGAAGTTATTGGGAACTGAGTACAGTGGCCTGGTCTTTTCTGCAATGGCAATGATGCTTCTAGATGATGCTTCATGCACTTGTCGGCTGTAGCAAGAGGTGCAACAGAATATCATTGAATTGTACAGTTGGAAGGGATCCCAAGGGTCATCTAGTCCACATTCCTGCAATGCAGGATTCTCAACTAAAGCATCCAGTGAAGGAGAGTGCACCACCTCCCAAGGATTAGGGTTCCACCATCAAACTGCTTTTACTGTCAGAAAGTTCTTCCTATGCTTAGTTGGAATCTCCTTTCTTGAAACTTGAAACCCAGAAACGTTCTTGTAACTTGTGGTTCCCTGAACTGGACACAGTACTCCAGGTGTGGTCTGACCAGGGCAGAATAGAATGGTTCTATTACTTCCCTTGATCTGGACACTAGGCTTCCGTGGATGCAGCCTAGAGTAGCATTAGCTTTTTTGGATGCTGCATCACAATGTTGACTCATGCTTAGTTTGTGGCCCATTTCCCCCCCAAGATGACGAGGAACTTCTTTGGGTTCGGTCCGCCAACTAGCTGCAAATCTACCTAACAATCACCTCATTCAACCTGCAAGAATATTATGGAGGACTTTGTCAAAAGTCTTACTGAAATCAAAATACACTGCCCACAACATTCCCCTGATCATCCAAGCTTCCATAAGAAAAAGAGAGATTCATCTGACATGACCCTTTTTCATCTTACATGACTTGTGTTGCTTCTCTCTGTCACCTTTGGAGGAAAGAGCAAATCTTTTCTTCTGTCATCACTTAGACATTCAGCAGACCTGTACCTGAACAGATGGACAAAGAAGAGAAGAGTAACCTCTTCCTAGTGGTTTTAGCTCTGTCTTGGAAGAACAGAAGGAATTCAGGATTATGGTCGACTGATTGCTTTGCTTTAAGGCAGCAATGGGAAGCCTGTGGTCCTCCAGATGTTGCTGGACTAGAATGCCCACCCACCCAATTTCACAATTGGCTGTGCTAACTGGGGTAGTCCAGCATCACGTGGAGGGACACAGGTCAGCACCCCAGCCTTCCCATAGAAATTCACCCAGAAAAACTGTTCTCAAAAGTCTCTGTAAGGAATATCCACAAAGATCATTTGGAAGGCAAAGCAGCAACAGAGCACCCTGCAGCTGACTTATTTCTCTTTTCATCCCAACAGGGGGAAGCCAGTAGACGTGGAGCCTCTGGACAGGGCTGTTGGCGAAAAGCGCTATGAGCCAGTTCCTCAAGTGACAGCCCCTCCCCCTGCACCCCCCGGGCAGTACACCCAGCCGCAGCCTGTGAATAACCCCATTGTGTCTCTGCAGCCCAAGTCCACACTTGCGGAAGGTAGGAGAGGAGCCTCAAGGCTTGATTTATTGAAAGGTTTGGGGAAACTTAGTTTACGAAGGGAACAATAATTCAGGTCATACGACTGCTACTAAACAGCCGTAGTTTAAGAAAACCCCAACAAACAAAGCACAACTAGGAAAAGCGCCACAAGTGTGTTCTGAGTCGACAGGGTGGGGTGGGGGGCTCTCTGGTAAAATATGATGTGGCCATGTGTGATTTAAACTGGCTACATGGCCTTTGAGATTTAGCTGGCTACGAATGGCCTTGTTCTGATTTGATCTGAGTTTCCTCTTCTCACGGCTGGTTTTATGGGGTGACATCCAACGGTGGCTGCTCTTCAGAAGAACAGATCTGCCAGGGCAACAGCATGTCTTCTGCAGCTCCCCACGTATCCTCCAGATCAACTGTAGACAATCAAGGGATCCTGCCCCAAGCAGATTTGGAGTGGGTGTCCATTGCAAGATGCTGGATGTTGCCAGTGCATTTCTCATGTTTGCTGTTTCTTTTGGGTTGCATTACTGTATGGAAGTTGTGTTAATGAATCTTTACTGACTACTAGACACTTAAAAAAGAAAATGTTTAATAGTTTCCCTTTTCAAATATATAAGACTAAACAAAGGCTGAATAAATGCACAGCACTCCAAACTTGTGGATAGTAAGAAGAATTCCTCTCATAAGTATTTTAAATTCTTTCCCTGGGCAATGAAAACTATGCCGACTGACATAATGCCTCTTGTGGAATAATTTTACAATTTTTACTACTCATGGTTTATTTGGGGCAGTCAGTCATTTGGGGCGGGGGTTGCTGTCAGGCATAGGTGAAGAACTGAAGCCTTGCTCCTGACTACTAGACATCTGCAGTCAACCATGCTTCTAACTTCAGAGAACTGAGCAGGAACTATTCATATGCTTTTGAGTGCATAAGGACTAAAGACCTCTTTTTAGATGAAAGCTGAGATTCTTAAATGAATTGCTATGCTACCACCCAGTAACAGCTGCTTTTTCTTCTTTGTACACTCACAGAATGCAGCCGTGTCTGTGAAATAATTTGCAAACCTAAAAATGTTACCTAGGCATGCCATGTATTTAACTCTTTTAACATGTTTTGTTGCAGTCAACTCTGTGTCAGACTTTCAGAATTCCACCCTGCCCAAGCCCGAGCCGCCTCCGCCTCAGAACAAGCCAGCTGCTTTCCGGTCTGCCAGCCGAGAAGACACCGTGCAGTCCACTTACTACCCTCAGAAAAGTTTCCCTGACAAAGGCCCAGTGAACGGGACAGAGCAGATCCCAAAGACGGTCACCCCTGCTTATAATCGCTTCACAACAAAACCTTACACAAGTGCTGCCCGGCCATTTGAACGCAAGTTTGAAAGCCCAAAGTTTAACCATAACCTCCTGCCAGACGAGAATCTGCATAAGCTGGAGTTGCCATCCAAATCTCAAAATTCTCCCCAGCCAGTTTTAAAAGCACACAGCTCGGCTCAACCCCAGTCCGAGTTTGACAACACAATGGAGACGTTCTCTGTCCAGGCCGACAAACTCAAATATCAACCAAATAACATCAACGCTGTGCCTAAAGCCATTCCCGTCAGGTAAGTCCTCGTATTCTCCATGGGACTGGGTTTGCTTTGCAAAAGGGTTTGCCTCAATGCCTCCACTTAAAACAGTGAAGCTTGGGTAAATTTGACAGCTGAGAGAATCGCTGCACTTTGCCAGTGGTAAATTAAGCTTTCCTAAAACTTCACAACCCTTGGGGAGGGAGGATAGCCCCTTTGTAGACCACACACATTGAGTCTTACCTGTGAGATCTCCTTACACAATGTGTTTGGATGGCCCTCTGTCAGGGAAGCTTCAGCTGAGATTCCTGCATTGCAAGGGGCGGGGCGAGACGACTCTTGGCGTCCCTTCCATCTCTACAGTTCTATTCGACCTGCAGAACTGTCCCTGCTGCAGTTGCCACATAATACTTGTTCCACATTTCTAGAAGTCAATCTTGGAGTGTGGCAGCACCCACACTGCGGAACTCCCTGCCTGCTGACCTCAGGCGGACGACTGCATTGTATTCTTTTTGGCACCTGCTGAAACCATTTTTCTCTAGGCAAGCCTGCCCAGATATGTAGGATGCTGACATGTGTTTCAATCTCTTTTTAGCTTATGGTTGATTTCATTTTTTAATCTTTTAAGCAGCTGGGTTTTGATTATCTTATTGTTTTTTTTTTGAAAACTGCTTTGAGGTGTTCCCCCCCCCCTTTACAATCAAGTGGTATATACATTTTCTTAAACAAACATATAAATAAATAAGACACACCCACACCCAGCATCTGCATTTGAAATCTTTTCAAGCAGTAGACCTGCAAAAGATCCACTTTCTGGAGGAAGTAGCTAGATGACATACATACCATTTTTTGCAGTGCGGCATGATTTAATTTTATTTAAAAAGGAAGAATCCTATGGCCATATGGGCCCTCCTCTTTATTCAAGGTGTGGATTGTCTGAAAGTACATTTAGGCAGACATAGGCTATTTATATTTTCTTGGATTACTAGTGATTGGCAAGCAAGGGAAACAAGGATGCTAACTCTTCCTTCTTTCATTTGGCAAGTTTCTATGAGAACTCCTTAGCCTACTTACATGGAAAATATTGCAATTCTTTTGTCTTCTCCAGCTGGATTTAATGTTACATATTATTTTAGTGCTTTTTTGTTTTTGCATGCAAATTCTGCCCTTCTCCCCCCGCCCTCATTATAGTTTACAAATTTAAATAATAAAAAATCCCCAGCATTTTTAGTATATTGCATAGTATGATTCTAAACTCTTCTGCTTGTTCCTGTGCTTGCTCTAACCAGCTCATCAATAAAGTCATTTCCTCATGGAGGAGGAGGAAAGGGTGGAGCTGGTTCATGCGTCCTAATAATGGCTGCTCTTAGAATGAGCTGGTTGGAAGAAGGGGAGATGGGCAGGCTGGCAGGGCAGGCTCTAAAGAAGCACCATTGTTTCCTCTAGCCCTGAAGTTACAAATGCAATATCACCTCTCTCCTTCGTGACAGCAGAAATAATTCTCTATGTCTGATTTTAGTCCTTCTGCTTTGGAAGATGACGATGAAGAGGATGGACACACTGTAGTGGCCACAGCAAGAGGCGTTTTTAACAGCAATGGTGGCGTGCTCAGCTCCATAGAGACTGGCGTTAGCATTATTATACCACAAGGAGCCATTCCAGAGGGGATAGAGCAAGAGATCTATTTCAAGGTCTGCCGAGATAACAGTATCCTCCCTCCTTTAGACAAAGAGAAAGGTGAGCACCTTCATAATATTCACATTTTCTTCAGTGCCTTTTTCAGTTCCACGTTACCCATGCAAAAAAAGATTCTGCCAATCTGTTGGTTTTTTAAGAGGAGGAAGGGAAAATGGAAAGTAGTTCTTTCTCAGGATCCAGGAGGACAGCTGGAAACCCCATGGGAAGACACCCCCCCCCCCTTCCGCTTTCTCTGGTGGTGGGAGTGAGGACTCAGAAAGGAACATTTCGGAGTGGAGACTGGGCTTTGCCCTTTCCTTTTTTGCTAGTAGTGAAGATCCTCTCAGAAAACTCAGAAAATGTCAAACAACTTGACTTCCAGCTTAGCAGGCAAAATAACTAACTTGGAAGATGATGGGCTCTCCTTCATTTGGGGTTTTTACACAGAGGTTTCCTGGGGAAGCTTTAGCCGTTGTTCCTGCCCTGCAGGGGGCTGGGCGAGGGACCCTTGCGCTCCTTTCCAACTCTATGATGCTGGCAGAAGAGTGACGGGAAGGTCAAGGCAGGGGGAATCACAAGCGTCCGATTTTAGACAAATTGGTTCAAACTAAACTAACAGGCAGATCAGAGTGCGACCATTTTTCATACTTCTCTGACTTTGGTGATATAGGTGTGGATTCACAAGTTCCAAAATGTGCATTTTAGGTAAAATGCACCTGACATATGTATGTTTTGGGTTGTATCCAATGTAGCACTGAATTAAAGTCACTTGGTCATATATTTGAGTTTCTGACTTCATCCTTGCAGCTGCACTTGAGGAGTGGGGAGCATGCAAGCTCAAGTCTCACATAAACCCATCCTTGTAATGTCCAAGCTATGTCCAAACCAACATACTGTGTGTGTTCAACGTGTTTGTCTATAATGTCAAGGCGGAATGTGATGGGGGAACTTGCTCCTAGATATGTTGCAGTGCCATAACCCTGCAATTTATGCAGAGGTTACTTTCCAGGGATTATGCCTACAGCCCAAATTGTGTCTAGTCAAAATACATTGGGTTGAATGGCGGGTAGGATTGACAAAGTATTTTTTTTTCCCAGCTGCCCGCCCCCTTTTTGCCCCCTTTGTCTGTTTGTTTGCCAAGTGCATAAAGCTAAATGTGCACAAGTTCAGTGCATGCAAGTTGTGGGGTTACTGCATGACTTAGAAGTGTGCAAGTGGGCCCTCTGCCTGGAGTTTCCCTCATCACCTCTTTGAGCTTACTTCAACAAAGAATTCCCCTCGTAGAAAGGTTGCCATCCTTTGCAGTCTGCCGTTATGCCATATTCTCAAGCAGTCTTCCCTTAAAGCTTCAGGTGCTGTTGGGTGACTCGCCAGCTCCACCTGTCATGGCCTCTCAGGGAGGCCAGGAGGTGATCCCAAGAGTATCTGGAGGGCCACAGTTCACACCTCTGGTGCAGATAGCATTAAGTACAAGAAGTGTTACCTCTTGCAAAACTTGTCCTTTTTGTCTGTTTACCACAGGTGAAACGCTGCTCAGCCCTTTGGTCATGTGTGGGCCCCATGGACTAAAATTCCTGAAGCCTGTGGAGCTGCGCTTGCCACATTGTGCGTCTATGACCCCTGATGGTTGGTCTTTTGCTCTAAAATCCTCCGACTCCTCGTCGGGTATGCTGTCCTCCCTCTGTCCTTTTGGGGCTTTTGGGTGCTATCGTATAATTTAAAACTCGCCTGACTGAAGGTGACACTGTGTAATATAAAGATATTACTAAATCACTGTATTTGTGTCAGCTCTCCATTTCATTTTCATTACAAGTGTCTTTCTCACACTTAACTCATGATGCAAAATCATTGCAGAAAATCATGATTGATAAACCAGAATGGCAAGGTAGATAATATAATACTATACTATTGTCATTGGTCCATTCAGTAGTACAATTATCTACCTTGTTTCCTATCTCTCACACTCTTCCTGTCTTTCTATCTCTTCCTGTCCTCCTTTCTCTCTCTCTCTCAAGGACTAATACTGCTGCAAAACACTCTTAAGATGAGAAAGTCACACTTTCCTTTATTTTTGGGGTAAATTGCCTAAGGAGTTCTGATTGGGCTTTGTAACCACATATTCACATCTTTTTTCCTTTATTGACCATAGAATGCTGTAGCAGTCCCAATATACTGAACTTGAAGCATTAATAGTTTGAATAAGCTTCCTAATGCAACAGCTGCTTATGTATAAATTTGACCTTTCCAAGGGGCGGGAGCCTCTCTTTGCAGAAGAAGCCCATGCAAGCTCAGTTCCAACACATTTGGGCTGTCCACACAAATTTGTGCTCTCTTCTAAATTCTGAAATGTTATGGAGAGGTGGTCCTCTATTTCCCCCCACCCCACCCTATGGTTGAGACACATGGATATATCCCTGCACTGCCCCTTTTCCCATAGCTATGACAGCTGCCCCTTCACTGAAGGGCGGCGGAAGCATGGCTGGTTTTGAAGCCTAGTGACAAAGATAAAATTTCGTGAAGTGGCTGCAAAGTCACAGCCTTGAGTGAAAAATGAGTGTCTTCTGTATATTAGACAAAAAAATGTCTTAAGGGGGGGGCGTTCTCAGCCACGTAACAAATAACCTCTTTGACACCCTTAAATGTATACATATCTGTATATGGTATATAAAAGCAATGTACTTATGTGTACAGTATTTAAAAATGTATTCATATTTGTCACTGATGTATCTATCCTTTTCAATGCCACTGTGTCAATGCGCCAAAAAAAAAAGTTAGGACATCAGACGCTTCTCTGATGGGGGTTGGGAATCCAGTTACCTAGAGAAATCTTGGCCGGTTGACTATTGCTGGTGTGCTATGCATGTGTTGCATGCAGCTGTTTAACTGTGTAAGCAAAAGCAGAAAGTGCTAAAAATGGACAGTTTCAAGTAATAAGGATCCAAAGTTTTGCCATTTATAATCCATATAATTCCTTCAAACCGTGCTTTTCAGTCATTATTTTGTAACAGATGAACCTTATCATGAACTTACTTGAAATGAAAAGAAAGAGGGGAATATGTTGGTTCTTCCAAGCAACCTCTGCTATTGTGCTAAAGATCATCTTCCTTTCCAAGTTAGAGTCTGATTTGTGTGTGCTCATTCAGCAGGTGTGTGTGTGTGTGTTAAGGGGGTCACCTCTTTCTGTCTGTATCGGAGCTATACATCCCTTGCAGCTAACATAGTTAAATGTGGTGTTATATCAGTAATCTTGCTCCTTGAGACAAACTTCACAATTGGCCAACTCTGTCTTCTGATGTGTAAGCCATACTGTGTCTTAAATAAATACTTGTTTTCTCTCTTTTTCTAAAAACAAAACAAAAAAACTTAATTGGTTATGGGATCTCTTTCTCGCTCTTTCTTTCTCTTAAGCTTTTCCTAACATGTTTTCCATTTTCTGTCCTTTGAAAAGAACATTTGATTATACATACTAACCTCTTCTGCAACACATTTTTTACAAAAAAATAATAATCAAACGTACTGGCACATTATGCTAAAATATGTTACCTTGTTTCATCTCATTTCATGGAGTAGAGGGGGCAGCTAACTCCCAATTTAAATGGGCCAGAGCACAAAAAGTTAATTCCTGAGTACTTAGTATATTAAGCTGTTTTAGGTTGAGCCTTACTGTAACACTGCCACAAACTAGCCTCACATTTTTCCAAGTCGCCCGCAACAAAATTTTGGCTTTTGCATTTTCAGACTATGGTTTCACTGTATGTAGTAAACGAATTATGTGAATATAGTTTATCACCTGTCGGGCTATGCCAGCCTTCCCCAACCTGGTGCCCTCCAGGTGATCCAGTCTGCAACTCCCATCAGCCCAAGCAGCCAGCCAGCAGAGCTCTGCATCACCTGAAGGGGGGCAGGTGGGAAGGTTGGACCACATTTCTGTATTACAACAAAGAAAAGGTCTTCTTTGCTGACAGTTTTAAATCTAGCTTACACATAAGAGTTTCTCCCAAAGACATTCCACTTGAAGTGTGTTGTTTATATTTAAAAGGACTGAATTTTTATTTTTGTATTAATGAAATGCCGTTGTGGTAACTGGGACAACTCCACTGGCTGGCATAACTTAAAATGCAAACCAGGTCATTGAGTATGCCAACAAATTCTCAGCGAATCATACTTCTCTAGGCTCCACATCAGGTGTTGTCTCCCTTCCAGCACATTGGTCATTGTGTGCATCATGTTCGTTTCCATGGGTTACTCAACAGAACTGTGGGACTTATTTGTCTTCTGTAGGTCTGCATAACTTATATATGTGATCTGGAGTATTAATATCTAGCCTTGTTTAATACCAAAAGATCGCAAGAGCTTCACTGTGAGAGTGTGTCTTGATGCGCATATATTGATTAAAAAAGCAGTCTCCACCCACAAAATTTCACAAAGCGATTGTATTGAACTACAGGTGATCAATAATACCTCCACATGGAATGATGTGGTAATTAAGGAAAAGTTGAATTAATTTTCTCAGGATTCTAGTTTATATAAGTGGAATGATAACTTCATGTACCCTGTTCCTCTTTGCCCAGAAGTAGATCCTGCATTGTTCAGTGGGGTCTACTTTCATGTAAACACACACAAGGACTGCAGGCGTAGACTTGGAGTGTACAGTTCAACGTGGCCCATGGGCCGCTGCACCATAAGATGCCTCCTTTACCGACCTCAGATTTGCAATAAACCTTACCTCCTCTGCCCCCCCCCCCCCGGCAAGAGAAGTTCGCTTTTTTAATTAGTACTGTACTTGCAACCCCTAAATGAGGTCACCTATGTTGAAGACTGCACAGGCAGCCTTAAAGGGACAGGAAGCCAGGAGGAGGAACCTATGGCCCTCCAGCTCCCATCCTCCCCAGCCAGCATGGCCCAGTGACCAGGGGTGGTGGGAGTTGTGGCCTAAAGCCTATATGGAGGCACCTGTTTGGGGAAGGCTGAGCTATTGCACCATGGCAGAGCAGTTTGCCTATAGCTAGCCTGCTTCACAGTGGACTTGAGACAGTTTCTCCCTGCCCCCCATGACAGTTGTTGGGATTTTTTGTGTTTGCCCTATGATGAAATTTAAGGTGTAGCTAGGTTGTCCGAAAGCTTCCCCTGCAGGTGCTGAAGTCCAAAACCAGTGCTTTGGGTATGCTTCAAGAGTATTCACATGGTGGACTTGGTTCATGTAGCCTGGTTGCCCTTGAATCCCATAGTTTGTGACATGGAAGTCTCAGGGTTTGATAGTCATCCAAAATCCTCCTTTCACCATTCTGTTTATGAATCAATCTTATTATTAGATTCTCAGCCTCTATGCCTTAACAAAGCTCTTTCTGGCTACCAGGAGAGAGAAAAATCATACTATGTGGGTCTTCAGGGTGAGTTCAGAACAGGAACTTACATTAATGGCCGTCTACTGTGGGCATAATTCCTTGGAGATGTTCAATTAAGAAAACCTTTAGAGCAGCTAAATTAAAAGTGTGGATTCCTGTATAAAACGCGAGGCGATCTATACATCAAAACATATTCTGGTTAGCTTTAGAGGTATTGTTGTCCAAGATGTTCCACCTTTTGATGATGGATACTAAACTACTACATTGTTTTCCTCCCACAGGTGACCCCAAAACCTGGCAGAACAAGTCTCTTCCTGGGGATCCAAACTATCTTGTTGGAGCAAATTGTGTTTCGGTTCTGATAGATCACTTCTAACCCTTACGTTAGCAGACCAAACCAAGATTTTAAAAGCAAAGCAAAGCAAAAACACCTTGCCTAGAAACTGAACCAATCTTTTTTCAAGTATTAAGAGTTATCTTAGTGTTAAGCAATCTTTGCTTTGACTAACAATGGATAATGAGTACGATCCTGAACCATGGTCAGGGTTTATGCTATTAAGCAGCAGGGCAGATCAGCCAGGGACCAAGGCAAGGTTCTTATGGGTTCCCTCTGGCTTTCCTTAACTGGACACTTCTAAGGCATCATAGCTTAAAACTCACTGAACTACCACTGAAGCAATGCAAATCATTATTATTTTCAGATGGCATTGAGTTAGCCTTCCACTACTGAATTAGGTCTTTTTTCTTTCCAAACCTTTTTTTTCCTCTCTCTCTTTTTTATATAAACAAAACACTTTAATATGTGTGTTCAGAATATGCAAAGACTCTTTTTCTTTTTTAAAAAACAAGCAACTTTTTTGATGCATTTTGCCCACAAAGTGGAAATTAAAAAATTGGCCAGCACAATATAGAAAATCCCCCCTCTGTTGAGAAGGGAGAGTTACATGCACGTCTACTTTGATTGTACATGAAACACACTTTTTTTTCCTTTTGTTATGGGGAAAGAGCGCATGTGGTATGACTATGGTTCATTTGCCTCTGTGGATCTGTAAATTAGCCACATCTACAACAGACACGTTAACCAGCAGCCTTACCCTCATGTTTTTACTAGTCTTAGCTGTCATCGTAGTTCTCCGTACTACTAAGTTTGTATGGCTTCTGTGCTTACTTAGATTAATACATATTGAGAGGGGTTGAAAAATTATTTCATTTTGTGAATTTGCTGGTTTAGTGAAAGAGGGAGAGGGAGAGAACTAGGCACACTTGTTTTTGTGTGGATCAACCAGAGGGGAAACCTGAAGAACATGATGGTATGTTTTCTGCTATGCATTTTGAAAATTTATAGATGTTATAGATTGCTTGTATATAACTCGTGCAGACCACTTTTGTTCTTGGTTTGTAAATTAACTTTTATAAGCTTTACCTTTTTTATATATATAAATATATATAAAAATACAAAACAAACGTTTCTTAATATCTTTGTATTCTCATACCTTTTGAGCCTTGAACTTTGACATCTTGCAGCAATAAAGCAGCATTTCTACAGTACGTGAAAACAAGGACTTTTTAAAAAAAGAAAATGCACAAAGTTCTTACCTTTTTAAGTGCTGCATTTAAAGACTAACTCAGAAGTCTATAGTTTGATTACATTCTTGGAGAATAAAAGTATCCCTACTGTAATTTGTGATAAGGATGCTGTACTATGTGCCCTGAAATGTATTTTTTTACTAATAGACAATTTATTATGGCACATCAGCACTATCTCTGTTTAGATAATATTCCACTGCATTCTGTTAATCAGTTATTTAGCTATTCAGGTGTGGCTGATTTTTTCTTTCTTTGCCGTTATTAAAAATTACACATTTCTAAGTATACAGAATAAAAACTGTTTTTAAAATAATAGAATTCTAGAATCTTCTTGTTTCTGTCTGAAATGCATGCATGTGCACACCTGAAGATTTGGAGGTCCCGATTCACTAAACCTTTACCTTGCATCATGAATACAGTTTTATTCAGTTCAAGACATATTAGAGTACAAGGCTTCATGCACAGTTGGAATGAACCTGACTGAGCTGTTAAGGCTCTCCTAAAAAATAGTGGTTTTTGTTGTTGTTTTTTTTAAAAAAAGATGTATCTAGCAATGAGACTTCTTATATTTATCACATTAAAAATCCCCTTAGTCCAAGCATGTTTGCACACTGTCATGTCTATCTAAAATTACAAATTTTATTCTTCTACTAAGAAGTGAAAAGTGTTTTTTTAAAGGGAAGAAACAGAAGCAATTAGGTAAGTGAAACATGTTTTCCAAGTAAGAGATAACTTGCTCTACCCAATAGGTAGTCCTTTTACAGTTTCCCTCCCTGCTCTATCCAGACATTGCACTATATCATCTATCTATCTATCATCTATCTATATCATTTATTTATTTGTTTGTTTGTTTAAAGAGGAAATATCACAAGGAGAAGCTGGTCCTTGTGCCTGTGTTTCTGATTTGTCAGCTGTGGGCAAATATATACAGAACTCTGATATAAGAGGATGACAGGAAACTCCAAAGGTAATGCCGGCTGCCATGCCTAGAGAAGCACTTACTGGGAGTTCACAACATTTACCAGTCAATTACTTTTGTCGGGATTCTGCATCCTAAGCAGTACTTGGTGCGCGCGCACACTGGTTTCCTTTGCAGCATCCAGCTGCCTTTCCTTTTTAATGTGGTGTTGCAGTACAGGTTAGTATTCTTCCCCTTTCTGGGGCAAGCCAAGTTTATATGATCGGTAGAATCAAGTGGTGCAACTCTGGCTAGACATACCTTCAGAACGTTGGGGGTTATTTCATATTTGACTGCTGCCATTTGTAATGAAACTTCTTCATGACATTGCACTTTTTTTCTATGAGGGGGAAGTTTTTGTATGAAAGCAAGTCCAAACATGCAGTCCTTAATGCAAAGTCTAATGAAAGAACTGCATGATCTGATTCTGCTGATCATGTAGTTTGGCTTTGGGGTGTTTGACAAAATGATAGAACATAAGTGCCATATCTAAGTGATATAACTTACGGGGACAAGAGTTCATGGCTCATACCAGGGATTTTGTCTTGTTGGGCTGTTGGAGTGACTGGTCCATTTCAGGGTTCAGAATAGGCCCACCAACAGCTATGTCAGAACTCTTGAGCAGGACTATGAGTTATTTCTGCAGTGGACCGCTCTGCAATAATAGGGCAAATACCAACTTCTACCCAGCATGTAAAAGTGCAAAGGATAGCAGACACAATCCTGTCTCCCTTGGGATTGCACTGGTGTTTAGTAAATGGATGCATCAACAAGGCAGTTCATTCTTCAAGAAGGTGAAGTCGTGTAAATGTGAAATACATTTTAAGTGCCATACTTTCAGCAGCCCACTACCAAAATATGTAACTGAGGGACAGAGCTTACCAAACATTAAAAGAAGAAAGATACTTTGGCTGCAGACTCATCACTGATTAAAACATTTACTAATAAATCTACAAAGGAGAAGCCTGTACCTAGTGCCTTTAGAACATGTGGCTGACATAAAGACTTATACGCACAATCAGACTGTGGTAAACCTACCCTCAGGGGTGTAAAGCTGAAAAAAATGACCATTCATTGCTGTCCATCTCAGTTGGTTTTTGTATTGCTGTGGTTATTGGGACTCCAGGTATCATCTGATTCTGTAAAGGAAAATGAATAAAAAGTGAATATATGTGTATATCGCAGTCCATGACAGATGATCAGCATGAGAAGTCAGTGTTCCAAAAGGAGTGAACCCTCATTGCCATTTGACTAGTCTTTTTTCGGGTGCCACCTTTTGCTCCAAAGCGTTTTAAAAACAGCTAAAAATTGGTATTGCATTGCAAATGTAGGCATAATGGATTTTGAAAATGTTGTAAATCAGGATTTGGTTTGATCACTGCGATGGAGCAGCAACGGAGGAAACCCCACCAAGAGCTGCACCGAGGGCAACAGGAGAAAGGGTCTCCTCTGCTGAGAATTTTGATAGACAGGAACGCGATGCTAAAAGTGCCCATGTTGGTTGCAACTACAGAAGGGCAGCTACTGGAAGCATGGAGATGTGTGGTGTCAGACTTTCCCTTAGTCAATAGGAAAGGAGTGCAGGAAAATTCACCACAAGGTAAGCATACGTTCTCTCATGAAAACATGAAATGAGACTTCTAATGTTGAAAACTCGAGCCTGGAAAATACAGTGGTACCTCAGGTTAAGTACTTAATTCGTTCCAGAGGTCCGTTCTTAACCTGAAACTGTTCTTAACCTGAAGGGAAAGGAGAATGTGAGCCACTTTGAGACTCCTTAGGGTAGTGATAAAGCGGGATATCAAATCCAAACTCTTCTTCTGGGAGAGCCAGTGTGGTGTAGTGGTTAAGAGCGGTAGTCTCGTAATCTGGGGAACCGGGTTTGCTTCCCCGCTCCTCCACCTGCAGCTGCTGGGTGACCTTGGGCCAGTCACACTTCTCTGAAGTCTCTCAGCCTCACTCACCTCACAGAATGTTTGTTGTGGGGGAGGAAGGGAAAGGAGAATGTTAGCCGCTTTGAGACTCCTTAAAGGGAGTGAAAGGCGGGATATCAAATCCAAACTCTTCTTCTTCTTCTTCTTTAGCTAATGGGGTCTCCTGCTGCTGCTGCGCCGCCGGAGCATGATTTCTGTTCTCATCCTGAAGCAAAGTTCTTAACCCGAGGTACTATTTTTGGGTTAGCGGAATCTGTAACCTGAAGCGTATGTAACCAGAGGTACCACTGTACTGTGACATCAAGAGATCCTAGTGACACTATATCTCAGGGTGCCAATATCACAGTGTATCGGATATCGTGATCTTTGCAACAGTGATCCTCAGAACAGCAGCAGCCTCTGTGTGTGTGTCTTTACTACATAGACGTCTGTGTTTTCAGGGACTGGGTGTGAGCAGGAGGCTTTGAGGACATAGCAACATTTCTTACAAATATTTTCTGCTGTAAGGCAGTCAAAATTGACTTGCTGTATTTTTTTAAAAAAGAAAGCATACCATGAAACTTCTATGAAAAGCTGCTAAGTTACCCCACTTAACTTTTTTTTAAATAAATGAACAGCTAGTTTGAGATGTTTGGTGGGTCAGGAATGTGTTGTAGGTTTGCAGAGTCTCACTCCCAATCAGCACACTTGCGTTCCAATTTCCTTCCTCCATTTCTGGGTTCCCCTAACCAGAATTTGTCATTCAATTTCAAATTGGGCAATCTATTCTTGGAGCTAACCTTCACACTGTGAGTTTGAAGAACTTTGCAGACCGTGATTTTGGGAATTAACCATAGTTATTTGGGCATGCCAGCAAAAGTAAGGTTAAGGAAAATCTCAGAATGTACATAAGTCTTTAGGGTGTTCATGACCCTGGAAACCATGGTGTTAATTAAACCAAAGTGAGAGGATTTGATTTAAATAACATTGCTGTCTGACTACCAAATAGTTTGGACTTTTCCACTTTGCCCAAATTTTCAACCATTTAGTGGTGATTAGACCAAGCCTGGTTTGTTCAGACATTTATTGTGATAGTTGAAATCTTCACATAAGGAGCAATGGTGTGTCTGAAAAGTGAGTGCATTCTGGATCCACAGGATATCAGTAGGATTGATCCTACATTTAAATAAACCACCTGGTTGTGTCCTAAAGAAACGTGTAGCAATATACATCTTAAAAGAAAATTTACTCCTTCCCAAAGATTGAACATTATGATGTAACAGACCTAGAAGATGGGTGTTTACAGTGCATCTACTGCACAGCAGTATGGGATAAGAGCGGCACTACAAAGATTGTGCAGGCTGCTGAAATCTTGTGTGTATGGTGCTATATATTTTTTCTTTTCCAGAAACACCTTTTTAACAAGGGTGGAAAAAACAAGCTAGTTTGTTTGCATTCCTGAGCAGTTAAGACCAGCAAGGAGCTAAAAGAGAGTTTGGTGAGTGGGCAAGGTGTCCCATTCGTCCCTTTGAAGATGGATATCAGGCGTGGTTAAAAGGCAACTTGTACATGGAAATGGATGTGTATTAATTCACACGATAAACTTATTTTTTGCATTTATTTTAAATATTTGAAATATATTTACCTGAGAATTTCTGCATTACTTCTCTAAGCAAATTAAGGCCCTCCCTTGCACAAATATAGCAAACATATACAATGAAACCATCAATGCAAACTATTAGAATAATAAAAAGTACAGAAATGTGATGATGGAAGACCCATCTTCCTTCTTTTTCCCAGTCTGGGACGGTTAATAACAAAATCAGATTATGAAGGGTAAATGACTGCTTCTCAGTGGCAGATGTCATGAAATGTATCTCATTCAGAGGAGAGAAGTCTCTTTCTGGCAGAGGGCCACGTTCTATCATGGTTGACCTGCTGGGGGCCACACTGCATCCTCCGTCCAGGCAAGCTGGAGGTGGTGTCACAGCCAAGGACATGTTCCAGGCAGGCAAACTCCCTAGAGGGAGAGCACAAAGCAGGGCCAGAGAGCTGGTAGAGAGTCCTGGAGGTTCAGGCATTGGAGAAAACTGGATATTTGGCTGATCTTGGCAAAAACCCTGAAGCAAGAGGGGTGATCTGACTCTAAATGATCTGCCAGGGCTTTACCAGGTGGTGTTGACAATGTCAAGCCAGCCTGGGCTGTTATCCAATGCTGCAGGTCTTGACAGGAAAAATTCCAGGGCCAGACCTTCAGTTCACAGTTCTCCCAGATGTTCCTGCTGGTCTGGGAATGTGGCATCAACAGCTCTCAACAGAAGACATTGAGGTGACCGTGAACAATGGAGCCCTGCTAATCTTTAAATTTGTCAAAATCTGCCTTCTCTAACCTGGTCACCTCCAGATGTTGCTAGACTCTAGCTGCTCTCAGCCCCAGAAAACACTGTCATTGGTCGGGGGGGGGGGAGTTGGAGCCAGCGGCATAGCCAGCCACTTGGGTGCCCAGGGCAGCACGCGGCGCCCATGGGGCGGGATAGGGCAGGGCACGCCAGAATCCCCGTGCCCAAGCCCCATTCTGCTCCAGCACCCTGCAGGCCCACGTTGCTTTTTTAGCAGCACAGAGCCTCCACAGAATCCGCCCACCAGCACCTCCTCAGCTGTAGGGCAACTGAGGGTGAGGCAGCGGGCAGATGCCAGTCCCACGCTGCCTGCAGCGTCTGCAGGCACCTAATCACTCCCAGGAGAGACGCGTGGCTTGGGCGCACTGCAGGCCTCACGGTAAGTGCCACCCCCCATGGTGTGGTGCCTAGTGCCCCCCGGTGCCCTTCAGGTGTTTGGGAAATCTAGTCCATGTTTCCCTTTTAGTGCTACTGTAAACAAACCATTGCCGCACCTTGTGATCTGCATGTGAAGTGTGAACTTCCCATGCCTATTGGGCCGCAAGAGTGCTTTGACATGGAACTTGTGGACCGCCCAGTGCCTTGTCACATGGGGTGGGGGAAGCCAAAATTTGACACACACTCTTGCGCTGCTTTCCCAAAGCAGCCCAAGCGAGGCACTGGGCTTTGAGAAGGAGGTGTCAGACTGTGGCATGGTCCTAGAGCCCTCCCGCCTCTTTTCCAAAGCTGGGAAAGCACTAACTGGGCTTTGGGAAGGTGGCAAAATAACTCTCAGAGCCATCACGTTCCTTCCCACACTGAGAGCCAGCGTGGTGTAATGGTTAAGAGTGGTGGACTCGTAATCTGGTGAACCGGGTTCGCTTCCCCGCTCCTCCACCTGCAGCTGCTGGGTGACCTTGGGCCAGTCACACTTCTTTGAAGTCTCTCAGCCTCACTCACCTCACAGAGTGTTTGTTGTGGGGGAGGAAGGGAAAGGAGAATGTTAGCCGCTTTGAGACTCCTTCGGGTAGTGATAAAGCGGATATCAAATCCAAACTCCTCCTCCTCTTCTTCTTCTTCTTCTTCTTCTTCTTCCCAAAGCCCAGCGCCTCCTGACATGGCTTTGGGAAGGCTGCAGGTGGGTGTCAAAAGTTGCCACGACCCGACAAAAAGTCTGCATGCAGGATCCCTCTGGTTTATGTAGTGAGCACAAGTCCTGCAATGACAGGAAGTAAGAACTGTTCCCATACCATTAATAATTCTATCAGCCTTTTGTATGCCCCCCCTCCATTATTGTCCCTTTTCCTCACTAAGCTAGGTATAAGGCAACTTTCTGTGCTAGACTGGCTACCTAAGATGCCAGATATTTCAAGTAGGGAACCTGAAGAACGGGCGCTTGTAGAATTTGGAGTCAGTTTAGAGAATATTGAGTTAAATGGACCAGTGAAATTCTGCAGAGTCAGTTTCTTGGTCCATTTAGATCGATGTCATTGCACTGACTGGCAGCGGTCAGTGAGCTACGGCAGATGCTTTTGTGGGACTAAAGCCAAGGGCATTTCAAGGAGACCAAGTGTGCAAGACTGCAACGTGTAGCAAGCAGCTTACTTCCTCATTTCCTCTGTTTCTTCATAATTTAATGTTAATTATGCACTAATTTGTCAAATTTCAGGGCATATGCTGCTTGTTTAGTCAAGCTGCATGCGCCGGTGGTTGACTGGAAATCTCGCTCTCATGGATCGTGTTCTGTGGAGCATGGAGTCCTGTGCATGGACACCAGAAAAGATGTTATTGGGAGAGTCTGGCAGACTGTGCCTCACATATCGACTCCAAAACCTGTTTGCATGTAAAAGAAAAAAATAAGTTAGGCTTCCACACATTATCCTCTTTAGTTATAAGCTGCATATAAACCCCAGTTATAAGTTACAACAAAATATGTTATATCAAAAAAAAAGAGTCTCCTGTAGCACCTTAAAATTGATGGCAGAAGACTCCAACCCATGAAACCCGAAGCTATCACCAATCTGTAAAGGTTTGGTTAAGGATTAGGCCAGACACAGGCAAACTCGGCTCTCCATATGTTTTGGGACTACAACTCCCATCATCCCTGACCACTGGTCCTGTTAGCTAGGGATCATGGGAGTTGCAGTCCAAACACATCTGGAGGGCCAAGTTTTCCTAAGCCTGTATTAGGCCTATCAAAAGTTGAGCCTCTGGAAGGAATAGACATGAGTAACTTGGGCCCGTTAATTTCAAGGGGTCTACAATGAGTAGCATAGGTGCCAACTTCTAGGGGCCGTGGGGGCTTCAGCCCCTGCAATAAAATATTTGAGGGGGCTGTGCGCCTGCAAACTTGATGGGCATTGTCATTCAAATGGTGTGTGTGATTATGTGGGGTGGGGCTTACCCGGCCCCCACAATATTTCATTCAAGTTAGCACCCCTGCTGAGTAGAATTTAATTGGCTGACAACTCTTAGTCTTTATTTATTACATTTATATTCCCTCCAAGGAGCTTGAGGGGCAGACGGGGGTCTACTCATCCTCACAACTGCCCTGTGAGGTAGCTTAGAGGCTGGAGGTGCATCTGGAACCATTCTGTTAGAAGGGAGCATGCTGAGTGGCTGAATATTTTAACTTCTTTCATCCTGCACAGAGACAAAGCAAGGCTCTTGCAACCTTCCTTGGCCATCTAGGGCTTCTAAGCAGGGAGAGAAGCTAAACAAGGTGCACAAGTTATTTTTGCCTCCTGGTGCATGATAAGCTGCTAGCTGATTCAGCCCCCTTCTGAAGATTGCAGTGATCGTCATCTGCAGTTATCCAGCCTTACAGCCACTAGGGGAGGGACTGTGATCATATATCAGAGCACACATCTCTGCCTCTAATGGAAAAGGTCAAGATTTATATGCTGAAGAGCCTACGGAAGCTGGTATAATTCTTGTGCCTTTTTTATTTCCACCCCCTTCAACATTGCTAACAAAACAAACTCCTTCCAGCCTTTCCCTGATCTGTGCTTATTTGTGTCAAAAGGTTATAGCTGCCTTTTGTATGTATTTGTTCTCCTGCTGTGTAGGCTTTCCCCCCCTTAATGCAGTGTGTGTCTGACCTTTTCGAACATCTCTCAGCTATTGTGGTCTCTAGGCAACCACAAGGGACCAAGAGGGGAGGGGAGAGATGGTGGCAAGATGGGTGAGAGGCAGTGATCATGAGCAAAGGAAAAGCAGAGGAAGATGGCCCCACCTTTCCTCCGGGGAGTTTGGCACACCCTATACAGTGGTACCTCGGTTTTCGAACAGCTTAGCTCACGAACTATTTGGAACCCAAACGCTTCAAAACCGGAAATGAGTGTTCTGGTTTTCGAACATTTTTGGGAACCCGAATATATTCCATTCGGGGGGTGCACTTCCGCTTTGAGTGCCACACTTCCATTGGCTGCTCACTTGCCATCGGACCTGGGCTTCCTTTACTCAGCACCAGCTGCGCCAACCACTGGCGACACCCAGTACCGGAGGAGGGGAAGGCTGATGCTGCAGCGGTGGCGGCAGAGGGACCCAGCAAGAAGGGGGCCACCGCATCAATAACCCCCTTCTTGGCTTCTGGATTTTGCTGCTGCGGAATCCCTGAGTCATGCCAAGCAGGCAAGCGATGTCGCTGCCGCACCGCACCGCTGGGTCCCTCTGCCGCCACCGTCACTGCAGCATCAGCCACCCCCTCCTCCAGTACCGGGTGTCGCCTACGGCCGCTGCTCCAGACAACAGAGTAATGCCAAGCGGCTCAGCCCCAGAAGTGACTGCTGCGGCATCCCCTCACAGGGCATGGCCAATTAGCTACCAGGCCAAGATGAAGATGCTCCCACAATTGGAAGCATTCCAGACAATGAAGTGCAGAACCCTAGAAACTGAATTCCAAATCTTTTGCAGTGCAGCCACTAAAACCTGTTCCCCGTTGGGGTTGGGAATTCCACCCTTGTTTGGCCAGGACACTCCCTATTTACACCAGCTTTACAATCCCCACCTACACAGATCTCTTTCCCTCGCAAGATTTAACATCTTACCGTCTGCAGTTTTGCAAGGTAGAGTTTTGGAAATCCCATCCTCTGAAAGATACTGTTTTATTGCCCATTTTATGCAAAAATATATAAGTATTTGACCCCCTTGTTGAAGGTGGAGATTTATCACACTGACTCTTCCAGTGTTTCTTATCTGCTGGACAATTGTAGGAATGATGTTGTGGAGATTTTTGAGTGACGCCATGAAATTACGTCACCATAGGTCCTAAGAGCCATTTTCATACCTCATTATGTCTTGACAGTTTATCCTAAAGTATCTCCTGCCATGTTTCGTTAGCTGTGTTGTGTTCTGATCCATGTATACGATGCACTTTTTATGCCAGTGCAAGTAGATAAATAGGTACTGCTGTGCCGGGAAGGTAAATGGCATTTCCGTGCGCTCTGGCACTCATCACAGTGTTTCGTTGCACGTGAAGCAGTTTAGTCCTGCTGGCCACGTGACCTGGAAAGCTGTCTGCGGACAAATGTCAGCTCCCTCGGCCTGAAAGCGCAAGATGAGCGCTGCACCCCGTAGTCGCCTTTGACTGGACTTAACCATCCAGGGGTCCTTTACCTTTTTTACCTTTGCGGAATAAAGCCCTGTAGAGCCAGGGGACCAGGATGCCTAAAAAATCATCTTCGCCTGCGCTGTGCAGGTGAGGCCTCTTGCAGACACCACCTTATCTGGATTGTGCTGAGTGGATTTCCTGATATTTAGTGTTGTGGCGCCTAGTCTAAGAAATCTCCCCTTGAATTAGGCAGGTGCCACCTCTGTTGTCTTTTTGGCACCTGCTGAAAAACTTCCTCTCCTTCTAAATGCTTTAAGTTGGGATCTTTCCCAGTCTGCACCTGGACTGGAATTGTTTGTTTAAAAAAAGAAAATTAAAAAAGTTTTATCACATTGTTTGCTGACCTAGCTCCTTTGCAAGGAAGGGCACGGTATAAAATAAATAAATATTCCTTTTTCATGGTTACATTTGTATCTTTCTTTTCCTCCAAGTGGCTCACAATTATCCTCTCCCTCCCCATATCTCCCTTACAACCCTGTGCCGTGGATTAGGCTGACAGAGAGACAGTGACTGGAGTGACTGTCCAAGACGGAGTGGGGATTTGAAACCTGCTTTCTCCCCGGTCCAAGTGTGACACTGGAGCCCCAGCACAGCCCAGGAAACAGCTTCCCCATCAGCAAGGGAGCATGAGCTTGTACAAGGAGTGAGAAAATTAGTAATTTGAGTGGTTAATTTGAACCAGGTAGAGGGCAGACCTTTCCCCCTGATGGACCAGCCTGCCACACAGATGTGTCTGCATTTTGCACAGAGATCACTGTGTGCATTTAACAAGCTAGATCCACAAGGGGACACTGGAGCCGTCCACTTCTCCACGCCACTTACTGCTCCAGATGAGGCAGGTTAATAAAAAATAAAATCCTCTCCCTGCACACAAGAATCCCTCCCTCCAAGAATTTTGCACGTGTTATCTGTGATTAATTTTAGTTAAAAGAATAATACAAAGAATACTGTGTACATTTTGAGTTGGAGAAAACGTTGCTTCTGTCTCCCACCCCATTTTTTTGGAGCTGACTAATGTCCCCCTCCTGTTACCATCTGTGCGGTCTCCCTGGCTGGGAAGGTCTCGATTTGCTGCAGCTCATCTGAAAGAGCTTGCAGAGAAGTGGTGGCTGCCCCAAGAGCTGTCCTAGGGGAGCAGAAATGCTTCTTGGCAGCTCTGGGTGAGAAATTTCCACAACCTGTAAATCAAAAGGGGTCAGAAAACAGTCGGGGGGGGGGGTTGCAGGGAGGAACCACAGAGCACAGGGCAGCGTCCTCCTTTAGGTGGTGCAGTAGCTGCCCTGCACTCAGAAGGTCCCTGGTTCAGTTTCCAGAAGCAGCTGCTGAGACCAGGCTGCAGGTGATGGAGTGCCACTGACAATCGGAGCAGGCTTCCGCAGGTGAGAGGACCAGCCGCCCAAGCTAGGGGCCTTTGGCTGTGGGGAATATTGCCGTGGTTTTCCTGATTGTAATGCCAGGACCTCTGTCCCTGTCCTCTTGTCTGATGTTCCTTTCATACAGCAGTACCTGTTGCATTGTGGAACTGTGGCTTTTGACTGACATATTAAGGGTGTATTTTTAAAAACAAATAATTTTCATTAGTTTTCTTTTTTATACATTTTTTATTACAAAACAATTTACATAGAACATAAACCCAACAAAAACAACATAAACAGACCATACTCACTGACTAACACCACCTCATTTGACATTACATACCCTTTAACTTCCAATTCACCTCATTCTGCTTTTTATACCTTACTAGAATCATAGAATCATAGAATCATAGAGTTGGAAGAGACCACAAGGGTCATCGAGTCCAACCCCCTGCCAAGCAGGAAACACCATCAGAGCACTCCTGACATATGGTTGTCAAGCCTCTGCTTAAAGACCTCCAAAGAAGGAGACTCCACCACACTCCTTGGCAGCAAATTCCACTGTCGAACAGCTCTTACTGTCAGGAAGTTCTTCCTAATGTTTAGGTGGAATCTTCTTTCTTGTAGTTTGTATCCATTGCTCCGTGTCCGCTTCTCTGGAGCAGCAGAAAACAACCTTTCTCCCTCCTCTATGTGACATCCTTTTATATATTTGAACATGGCTATCATATCACCCCTTAACCTCCTCTTCTCCAGGCTAAACATGCCCAGCTCCCTTAGCCGATCCTCATAAGGCATTGTTTCCAGGCCTTTGACCATTTTGGTTGCCCTCCTCTGTACACGTTCTAGTTTGTCAGTGTCCTTCTTGAACTGTGGTGCCCAGAACTGGACACAGTACTCCAGGTGAGGTCTGACCAGAGCAGAATACAGTGGCACTATAACTTCCCTTGATCTAGATGCTATACTCCTATTGATGCAGCCCAGAATTGCATTGGCCTTTTTAGCTGCCGCGTCACACTGTTGGCTCATGTTAAGTTTGTGGTCAACCAAGACTCCTAGATCCTTTTCACATGTACTGCTCTCAAGCCAGGTGTCACCCATCTTGTATTTGTGCCTCTCATTTTTTTTGCCCAAGTGCAATACTTTACATTTCTCCCTGTTAAAATTCATCTTGTTTGTTTTGGCCCAGTTCTCTAATCTGTCAAGGTCGTTTTGAAGTGTGATCCTGTCTTCTGGGGTGTTAGCCACCCCTCCCAGTTTGGTGTCATCTGCAAATTTGATCAGGATGCCCTTGAGTCCATCCTCCAAGTCGTTGATAAAGATGTTGAATAAGACCGGGCCCAAGACAGAACCCTGTGGCACCCCGCTAGTCACTCTTCTCCAGGATGAAGAGGAACCATTGATGAGCACCCTTTGGGTCCGGTCAGTCAGCCAGTTACAAATCCACTGAGTGGTAGCATAGTCAAGACCGCATTTTACCAGCTTCTTTACAAGAATATCATGGGGCACCTTGTCAAATGCCTTGCTGAAATCAAGGTAGACTACATCCACTGCGTTCCCTTCATCTACCAGGCTTGTAATTCTGTCAAAAAATGAGATCAGGTTAGTCTGACATGACTTATTTTTCAGAAATCCATGCTGACTATTGGTGATCACAGCATTCCTTTCTAGGTGCTTAATGATCTGCTGTTCGCTTAATGATCTGCTCCAGAATCTTCCCTGGTATTGATGTTAGACTGACTGGGCGGTAATTATTTGGGTCCTCTCTTTTCCCCTTTTTGAAAATAGGGACAACATTTGCCCTCCTCCAGTCTGCCGGGACTTCGCCTGTTCTCCAGGAATTCTCAAAGATGATTGCCAGTGGTTCTGAGATCACATCTGCCAGTTCTTTTAATATTCTTGGATGCAGTTCATCTGGCCCTGGAGACTTGAATACATCTAAACTAGCCAAGTATTCTTGTACTATCTCCTTAGTTATTCTGGGCTGTGTTTCCTCTGCTGAATCATTTCCTCCAAATTCTTCAGGTCGGGCATTGTTTTCTTTATCGGAGAAGACTGAGGCAAAGAAGGCATTGAGGAGTTCAGCCCTTTCTGTGTCCCCTGTTTGCATTTCACCATCTTCTCCTCTGAGTGACCCCACTGTTTCTTTGTTCTTCCTTTTGCTACGAACATACCCATAGAAGCCTTTTTTGTTGCTTTTAACCTCTCTAGCAAGCCTGAGTTCATTCTGTGCTTTAGCTTTTCTGACTTTGTGTCTACACGTGCTGGCTATTTGTTTGAATTCCTCTTTGGTGGTTTCCCCCCTTTTCCATTTTTTGTACACATCCTTTTTTAATCTTAACTCAGTTAAAAGTTCTTTAGATAGCCACCCTGGCTTCTTTAGGCACCTTCCATGTTTCCGTCTCATTGGTATTGCCTGAAGTTGTGCTTTTACTATCTCCCTCTTAACAAACTCCCAGCCATCATGAACTCCCTTTCCTTTTAGTATTACTGTCCATGGGATCTCACCCAGCACTTCCCTAAGTTTTATGAAGTCGGCTTTCTTAAAGTCAAGAAATTGAGTCCTAGTATGCTTGGCTGCTCCTTTCCATTGTATAGTAAACTTCAGAAGAGCATGATCACTTGCGCCTAATGATCCTTCCACTTCTACCCCATTAACCAGGTCATCGACATTGGTTAGGACCAGATCTAAAATGGCTGTTCCTCTTGTTGCTTCTCCCACTTTCTGGACAATGAAGTTGTCTGCAAGGCCAGTGAGGAATCTGTTTGACCTTATGCTCTTGGCTGAGTTTGACATCCAACAAATATCTGGGTAATTGAAGTCCCCCATTACTACTATCTCCCTTCCTTTTGCATGCTTGGCCATCTGTTCCAGGAAGGCATCATCTATGTCCTCCGTTTGGCTTGGGGATCTATAGTAAACTCCCACAATGAGGTCACTATTATTCTTCTCTCCCTTAATTTTGACCCAAATGCTCTCACTTTGGCTTTGAGGTTCTAAATCTTGGATCTCTTCACAGGTATACACATCCCTGACATATAACGCCACTCCTCCTCCTTTCTTGTCTGGTCTGTTTCTCTGAAATAGATTGTATCCCTCCATTTTTACATTCCAATCGTGGGACTTATCCCACCAGGTTTCAGTGATGCCTATTATGTCATATTTAGTTTGCTGTATCAAGAGCTCAAGCTCATCTTGTTTATTTCCCATGCTTTGTGCATTAGTGTACAGACATTGAAGTCCATTAGTCATTCCCCCGTGTCTCTTATTTAAGGATTTTTTCCTCCCACCACTAGGTCTGCTTGCTGTTTGCTCAATTTGGTCTATGACATTTGGATGATCATCTTCATCAATTAATAGACTCCTACCTTCAGGAGCACTGTCTCCCTCCCCCACATTAGTCAGTTTAAAGCCCTCCTGATGAGGTTTCTTAGTTTTTTGGCAAAAACATTCCTCCCAACCGTTGTGAGGTGCAGCCCATCGCTTGCCAGAAGTCCATCCTCAAGAAACTGCAGTCCGTGATCTAAGAATCCAAACCGTTCCTGTTTACACCATTTGCGAAGCCAGCTGTTTACTTCCACTATTTTCCTCTCTCTCCCTGGGCCACGTCGTTCAACTGGGAGGACAGATGAGATGACGATTTGTGCATTTAATTGCTTCAATTTCCTGCCCAGAGCCTCGTAGTCTCTTTTGATCTTCTGGAGGCTATTGCTTGCAGTGTCATTGGTTCCCACATGAACCAAGAGGAAGGGGTATTTGTCAGTGGGTTTTATGATTCCTTGCAGTCGTTCAGTTACATCTTGGATCTTAGCCCCGGGGAGACAGCACACTTCCCGAGACATCTTGTCAGGCCCACAGATCACTGCTTCTGTTCCCCTCAGTAGGGAATCCCCTATCACCACTACACGCCTTCTCTTAGGTTTGGTCAGGGTTCTTCCGTGAGCGGTCCGTTCCAAGGTCGCCTGCACATTCCCTGAGGACTGTCTTTGCTGCTCATCTTCATATACGTGATCGACTGTAATGAGGGAGAGATCCTCAAATGGAGTCTGCTCTTCGTCTTCCATGCTAGGGGAGAGGACCTCAAAGCGATTGTGTATTTCTAGACTAGTCTATACACACTTCATTTTTATAATTCTTTTCAGTTAATTATCAGGGGGGGTTTACTTTATAGTTTCCTTAAACTTCAACTTATTTTAGTACTTCTTAAGATATTCTTTAAACATTGTCCAATCTTTACTAAATTTCTAGTTAGAATTTCCTCTTATTCTCCCAGTCATCCTTGCAGGTTCTGAATATTCTATCATCTTTGCTTGTCAATCAGTTTTTGTGGGGATTACATCACCTTCCCAGTTTTTTGCTATTAAAATCCTCGCCTCTGTGGTTGTGTACATAAAGAGGGTTCTGTGATTTTTTTGTCTATCAATGGACATAATGCCTAACACGGGTCGGCAAACTACAGCCCCAGGGCAGGATCAGGCCCACCAGGGATCTAAATCCGGTCCGCTGGCTCCCGGCCATTGCCCAGGCACTGCAGAGGGAACGAGCAGCGGGGGGCACGATGGTTTCGGCTCAGGCGGCTCCATGTGGCGATGCCACCTCTCAGGGCGGGAGGGCCTTTCCTGGGAGGGGCTGCGGCAGGCGGGCGCCAAAGGAGCCCAAGACCCTTTCCGTTGCAGGAAACATGGCAGGCAGCACCTCCCTAGCGCCACGCCAGCCGTTGCTGTCTCTCTCTCTCCTCCGAAAGGGGAAGGAGCAGGAGGCGGGGATCCGCACGTTGCTTCTCAGATTGGGATCCCTCAGCTGGGAAGGGAGGCTACACGCTGCCTGTCGGAGCAGCCCCGATCCCAACTCCTACTTGCGTGCAAGCAGGAGGGGGTGGGGATCTCTCTCCTGGGGCTTTTTTAAAAGCACCTTCCCACGTGTCCCTCAATCTTCACCTGGCCCCTCTCTCACCCTCATCTACTTTTTGCAGAAGGAGCTGTGCAGTTCCATGTTGCAGCAGCTTTAAAGAAGTCCTCGTCTGTGAGATGACACGTGCACTTCTTTCTCCTCCCACAGCCCTGGTTTTTTCCTTCCTTTTTCTGAGTGTGTAAAGGTCAGGGGTGGATATGATCAAAGGGGTCTCTGGGGGACTTGGGAGTCTGGCTCCCTTTTTGCAAGAAGGCACCTGTGCTGGTGGTGGCTCAGGGCTTACCCAGTGCCAAAGTCCAGTCACACACACACCCCCCTCCCGGTGCCGCTTCTCTGGAGCCGCCATCCCTCCTTTGCCTCCACCATTCATCCCCCCCCCCCAGAGTATAGTCCAGCCCCCCACAAGGTCTGAGGGACAGTGGACCAGCCCTCTGCTGAAAAGGTTTGCTGACCCCTGGCCTAACAAAGAAGCTTCAGGCTTTTTTGAAACGAGAAGTTAAAGATCTTTTTGAGTTCATTGTATATTATATCCCAAAATTCTCTTATCTTCACACAGTCCTACCACATGTGCATAAAGGTACCAACCCCTTTTTTGTATCTCCAGCAAATGTCAGAGCTTTTCTTGTACATCTTGGCCAGTTTGGCCGGGGTCAGATACTATTAGTACAGCATTTTCATTACATTTTCTCTCAAATTATAACATGCGGGTGAACCTTATGTCTCCTCTACTTACCTGGCAGGGGAGATACCATGATCACAATTTTATTAGTTTTCAATTACAATCCAATAATAGCCTCATTATGACAATACCAGTTTCATTCTCCCTATAAAAATAGCCAACCTCTCTGTGGGCCTCAGTGACTCTGAGCGTGTGTGTGTTAGCGTGTCAGCCAGTGTGTGTGTTGTGTTGTTGCAGACAGAGTAGCTCCAGGACTCTAGTAAATCACTAAGACTGTGCCTCTGTGAAGAGTCAGATAGCTACTATGAGCACTCTGTGTATGCTCTTTAACTATGCTGTTTATGAACAACTTTATTTTCCCATGTAAAAGTTTTATTCTGTTTATGAAGAAGACTCTGCGTTGATTAATTTACTGCTGCACGACAAAACTGGTCCCATTATTTCTTTCTGTCAAGGTCATGCTGACTATAATAGTGAGGCCAGAAGGAGCCTGGGTTTCACACTCTCCTTCTGTCTCTCTTTCCTTCTGGTGTGGTGTTCTGTATATATCGTTAAGTTTTAGTCTTGTTATAAGTTCTTGTAAGTTTACGTCTGTTGCAACTGGACTTCTTACAGACAGGGCCAATCCTGAATGTATTGCATTTGTGACCATTATGCTCATTTGCCTTCAGTAGCAGTAAAGCTCTGCTAGATGAAATACAATTGCCTCTGGTCTATTGTTTGAGAATCCCACAACGTGTTTAAGTTTTTACTCTGCTAACTATACGTTGGAGTTCTGCTCTGGATCAGTATTGAGTAGAATCCATGACAGATGGATCCCTCAGGGTTCTGGCCTCTCCCCCAAACTTTTAAACATCTATATGAAGCCGCTGGGAGAGATCATCAGGGGGTTTGTGGATGATGCCCAGCTCTACCTCTCTTTCAAATCAGAACCAGTGAAGGCGGTGAAGGTCCTGTGTGGGTGCCTGGAGGCGGTTGGCGGATGGATCGCGGCTAACAGATTGAGGTTGAATCCTGACAAGACAGGAGTACTGTTTTGGGGGACAGGGGACGGGCAGGTTTGGAGGATTCCCTGGTCCTGAATGGGGCATCTATGAAGGAGCAGGTGTGCAGCCTGGGAGTCATTTTGAACTCTCAGCTGTCCAAGGAGGTGCAGATCAATTGTGTGTCCAGGCCAGCTGTCTACCAGCTCCATCTGGTACACAGGATGAGACCCTACCTGCCCGCAGACTGTCTCGCCAGCGTGGTGCATGCTCTAGTTATCTCTCACTTGGATTACTGCAATGCGCTCTATGTGGGGCTACCTTTGAAGGTGACCCAGAAACTACAACTAATCCAGAATGTGGCAGCTAGACTGGTGATTGGGAATGGCCGCTAAGACTACATAACACCGGTCCTGAAAGGCCTACCTTGGCTCCCAGTACATTTCCAAGCACAATTCAAAGTGTTGGTGCTGACCTGTAAAGCCCTAAACGGCCTCGGTCCAGTATATCTGAAGGAGCGTCTCCACCCCTATGAGGTCCAGCTCTGAGGGCCTTCTGGCGGTTCCCTCACTGCAAGAAGTGAGGTTACAGGGAACCAGGCAGAGTGCCTTCTCGGTAGTGGCGCCCACCCTGTGGGATGCCCTCCCACCGGATGTCAAGGAAATAAACAACTATCTTTAAGAAGACATCTGAAGGCAGCCCTGTTTAGGGAAGTTTTTAATGTTTGATGTTGCTTTTTTATTATTAATATTCTGTTGGGAGCCATCCAGAGTGTCTGGGGAAACCCAGCCAGCTGGGCGGGGTATAAACATGTTGTTGTTGTTGTCCCATTCTTTCTTCTTCCTTCTTCCCAGAACACCCTGCTAAAAACTCCCTGTTCCTGCCAAACCCCCAGTCTCTCTCACACCTCAGGGCAAAGGGGAAGGACAGTTCTCTTGCATTGCCAGTGGCTCTCAGTGGCCTTGTGCTGCTTCTGAATGGCCCTCACTTGGCCAGGTAAATGGCCTTAAGCTAGCCCAGGGATTCCTCTGCAGCTTGTAGTTCTCCCTTCACATCCCAAATAATCAAAATCCTACCATTTATTGATTTCTAGGGTTTAGGGAGGCCCTCATCCCAAATTTATAACAATATTTTATTATTCCATAGAGTCCCGTTGCACTCATGTTGTGTTTGTGGGCTTTGCAGAGACATGTGTCTGACCACTTTGAGAAAAGGATATTGAGTGTCTCCTATTCTTAACTCGCTTTCCACCAGGACTGTAGTGGGGAGGAAAGTTTAACCCTTCAGAAGCTGCAAGACCGACCCCAGGCATTGTGCTGCCTGAGGCAAAGGACAAAATGGCCCAGCATACACCCATTCCACATGGAGTAGCGAATTCTACTTCTGTTTTCGCCATGAGGCACTGCTCTGTCACCGAGGGAGATCAGCAGGGTGGTTTTAATAAGGTTACCAGATTTTTTTCAATGAATCCACCCCCCACCCCCGTAACTATTAATCAAACAAATCCTTGTGGTTTGCTTGCCAGTGGCGCATTTAGCATCATGTGCTGTGAGTTTCCATGCAACCTTTGCTCTTGGCTCCCCCTATTGTCTTCTCCTTGTTGAAGATGCTTCTCAGTATGCTGTGTGATGCTGGAAACTCTGTGCCATCTTCCATCACCTCCAGATTGCTACATTTCCCTGCCTGGAGCAAAAGGAAGCAAAGGCAGAGATCCATGCTTTCTTCAGACAGAAAAGCCCCAGATGACACAACACGAATCAGGTGGAGATCCAGCTGTTCTTCTTGGTGTTGGTTCAAGGTCGAGGGGATGGGTGGTGTTCCCTGAAATGTGCCTGCTGTTCTTCCTCATTTTCCGCTTTAGCAGTTTCTCAGTAGGCACTGGATGTTCCACCTTCTGCTGTTTTCTGACAGAGAAAGTCTGCTTTTAGCTTGGCAAAAAACTAGCATGAACTAATGGAAGCATTAGAAGCGGGCAAAATTTTCTGGAAAAAGAAGTCTCCTCCAGTGAATTAAAACTGCAACTATGTTAAGATAAACATAGATGCAGTTTTAATTCACTGGAGGAGAATTAAAATAAATCCAAGGCAGCATTTCAGATGAAGGAGCAGGAGTTGCTGGGGTGGGGGAGTCTGGCACAATGGCAGCCCCATCTAAAAGAGCACAAAATGACACACAACCACAACATGGTGCAGGCAGGCCCCCCATCCATAGGGGAAAAGGCAGCTATATCAGCCGTGACAAGCCTTCCTCACAGAGACGTGCTCTTTGTATCCTTTCTTCAGAACAGATGGGTGTTCGATCCTGCACCCAGTGAAATGGGGGCCTGTTTGACGGTGTGCTTGCAAACCATCTCTCATGTGTTGTGGATTTTCAAGGAGATGTAGGCCAAGACTTGTCTGGGAGGTTGTGAGCAGTGAGGCTTGGGGGGCTTCTTGTTGGCTTCTGCAAGAAGAGGATGCTGGACTGACTAGGTGGCGTTTGGGCCTCATCCAGCAGGGCTCTTTTCATGTTTTTAATCTTGGAAAGGCTCCTGCACAATAGACCCCACTATGAGTAAGGATAGAGGAGAAAACTGATTCAGTTTGTATATAAATCCAAATTTACTAAATCTGCACTTTCTGAAACCAAGTGAGAACTAAAACACAGCCATCCTTCAAAATTTGCACTTATCCAAAATTCAGTATGGAAGAATTCTCCATCCAACCAATGTTGTAAAAAACGTGAGAGAGAAATATGCATAAAATTTATAAATATAATTGAAAATAACATATAAAAAGTAATTATATTAGAATGATTTGCACATTTCTGAGGTACAATCTGGACTTTCCACTTCAAGCTGCTTTGGGGCTTTGCCGCAAGCTCTCCTTGTGCCCTCTCTTGAGCTTGAGATACAGAGAGACTTTGTGTAGCCCTTATCTGCCCTTAACTTCCAGAAGAGGGCTGCTTAGCTTGGAACATGCTGTTTGGAAAGAATCACTCAGTTTATCTCTGCGGTCTCAGGACAGAGAAGCCTAAAATTTACTTCATCAAAGTTAAATGTTTTTACCCATAAATTGTCGTTCTGGAAACAGACAACCAGTCCACCATTGGCTTCTCCTGCTAATCCTCTTGGTGGTTCTCCTGGAGAAACCCCATGGTGGTGGTGGTGGGGAGCTGGGATAGAGAGGCAGTGTGGTGTAGTGGCTGGAGGGCCTGGGAGATGAGCGATCAGTTCTCCTGCTCAGGCATGGTGCTCACGGAGTGACCTTGAGCCAGTCACTCACATTCAGCGTTGAGGCATCTGATCAAGGCCTGTATTTTAAAATGAGCTTAAAGAAATATTTGCAAATGTTTGTATGTTTCATGCCAGGCAGAAACCAGCTGGCTAAGTACTCTGGCAGTTGATTTTCTTCCTGCTCTCCTGAACAAGGCTCCCCGCCCCTGATTTATAGCAGTAGCAGGAGACAAGTTTCTCAAAGTTGTAAAAGGGAATTACAGGCTGGGAGCAAAGGTTATACTGACCCTACATATTACAAAACACTAATTGCAAAAACACTAATTAAGAGTTGGTAAATAGTAAGATTTATTGTTTAACAGAAAATAATACCATGTGCCTCCCATCAGATTCTAGCCATATTTTCCCAAGGTTTAAGGTATCCTGAGAAAGTTAAAGGGCAATAAATTTTGGGAAGGGCTAATGGGAAAAGCAGCTGGCTGGGAAAGGGGGGTGTAAAATGAAGAGGCTTCTTTTTACTGAGTTCCTTTTACTTTGCAAAGGCCTTTTCTTCTAAAAAGCTATTTATGTTATGTATGAGATTTATTGGCTTAGTGTAATTATGCAAAGGATTTAGAAAGTAAGAAATGTTAGATTCTAATGTTAGATTCTTATTTCATTGATGGTGTGTGAGCATGTGAACCCAAGATCTCTGTTTAGATAGAATTTAATACCATGAGCCATTTGTTTTAGTCATTTGTTTTGGAATGCAGGGGCAGCAGGGGCAAAAGGTGATCTGGTAATTAAGGTGCCTTGTCGAGGCAAATGTAAGATATATGGCTACTTGTCTGCCATTTATGGATAGAAGGAAATATAGCTCTTTGTCTCCCATAAAAGGTAATAGGAAATGGGTGTATCTTTTATGATTGGTTCTAGCAAACAGCCAATAGGAATTTCAACCAGGCTGATTGGACAGAGGCAGCCAAAGGAGGAGCAAGGGGGCTGAGCTGAGGAAATATAAGTGCTGGCCATCAGGGCTGGAGTGGGCAGAGCTTTGGTAACCATATACCACTGTGCCTATCATTTATTTGTCTGACAAATAAATTATTATTTTAATTTCTCTGTTGCTGTGTTGAATATTTCATGCCAGCTAAGCGTTAACCACAAGCAGGGTGCTACAGCGTGAGGTGCTTGTTTTCCACTTAATCATAAATTGTTGAACTTTTTTGGGGGGGCGCTTTTGGGGTGGGACACTTCTCTGCATTACAACACACCCCACAGCCTCCAGCACGAGGCCATGAGCAGCATGAAGCCCAAAACCTCCACTACACTGGTGGTACACTGCAAAGAGGTGACAAAACACACCAAATAGGTGGCGGAACTCAGTTTCAGTGAGTTCTGGCTGGAAAAAAGCCCAGATCATAAGAAGCTCTATGCAGTGTACAGAAAATTAGCCACATATTTAAAGTATTGATGAAAGCCTGACTGAAAAACACGTTAAAGTAAAATAATTAAAAAATAAATAACATTAGCTGTTAAAAATGCACATTATAAAATAAATCAACAAACAAAAAATGCCAATTTTGCATATCTGGGTAAACTGGTCTAAAGAAAAAGAATTCATTAAGTGCCAAAATGAAGGCAGTGGCATAGTGCTGGTTGCTGCTGCCCGGGCAATTCTACATCTTGATGAACAGAAGTAGCTTTTGGACATGTGGATGATGCAATTGCTTGCGAGGTCATGACTGGAGGTCTATTTTTTGCAAGACAGACATTTTCCAAGACATGTTCTTGGCACCTTCCCAGTTTTGCCATCAAATTAACAGAGGCCTGGATTGGGTAATGTTCTAAATAGAGTAAAAACCCCAATCTGATTAATTAAAATTAAGTGAACTGGATCATTCACGTGTGTGTGTGTGTGTGTTACAGCACATTTCACAATTCAATAGCAGAATATTAATTTTCATTTAGATTTCCAAGCCACAGAACGCTTTCATCTTCGCATTTCAATACAGGTAGCTTTTCATTCTCATCCTTGTGACAACCTTATTAGGTAGGTTATTAATTGGCTGTTTCTCAGATGAGAAACTGAGGTTGAACAACAGGCTCTGGTCCATCACTTAGACATATTGTGGTCTCTGGCCACAAGGAACAATTAGTGACCTCAAAATTCTTGTCTTCCAGTGATAATGACAATACCAGAGAGAATGTTGTCCAATGGTTACAGCAGCCTTTTGGTGCCCTCTGGGTGTTTATGGACATTAGGAGAGAGAAAAGGGAAGGGAAAGGCCCATACAATGAAAGGCCGAAAAACTGGAATGAGTGGAAGATGTTGACCATTTTTGGTATAGGCTGGGTGTCAGGGTTGGAATTAGACGCAGGTCAGGACAAAAGGTGCAGGGCTCCATTGTCAGTAAAGTTAACTCTTTATTCAAGGAAACAGCATACAACTCAGCAACCCTTCCCTGCAGGTCTTGCCCATAAGGAGCAGTTGTCAGGACTGAAGGTCTCTGCCTCCTCCTCTCCTGGATGTTTCCCAAGCAGTCTCAAGTTGTGTCTGTGCACCTCTGGTCTCTGTTCTGCCCTCCTCATTTCTCTGTGCGTTCTTGGAGCTGGGGAGGGAGCTTGTCACAGCAGGAGAGGGAGACTCCCAGGATTCTTCAGCACCCTCTGCTTCAGCCTTGGAGTCTGACCTGCTCCCTGTCACCAGCTCTTCCTGCTCACTAAATCATGTTGCCCCTTCAGCATCCAACACATCCTCCCAATCATCTCCCTCTGACCTCTCCTCAGTGTCTCACCACAATCCCCTGGCTCTGAGCCTTCCTCCTCTGGGGGTTCCCTTGGGTGATTGCAGTAACAGCCATAGGAAAGTCCCAAAATGAAACAACACTAGAGAGGGCATTCCACAAGTGGATGTCAGGAGCAGGTAAGCAAACATCCACACAGCATCAGTGAAGTTAGCTAGCTTTGGTTAGGGGGTGGGGCAGAACCTCAGATTTGTATTGTTTTGTATTAATTTTTATTGATTATGGGGGGCAGCTGCTCCCCTGCCCCCCCCCAGCTACACCCATGCACCCCAGGATTGAATTTCTCTACTCCTGGTTTAGCCCTTGCAAGCTTTGTACCAGGATTTGTCTATGGTGATTCAGCACAGCACCAATTTATAAGCAAGATGCCTATTCTTCAGCATTTATTCATGTATGAAGTGAAGCTATTATGGTAAGCGACATGGATTTTATTAGGAAAAGGGTCTCGTTTTCTGCCTTCTCCTACTTTTCTCTCCTGGTCTATAATTAAAATATTTTATCTTCCCCCTCCCCCCATAGCTAATCGGTGTGCAATTAATGAGAGGACTACAGCTTTTGTTAGGATGCAAAGATATTGTGGAGGATTCTTTATGTGAAATGCATGCTCTCAACCATTAACTTAGGCCGTAATTTCAGCCGAACTGGATAGATTGTTGTGGTTAATGAGTTGCTCGTTAACAATGTGCATTTGTCATCAAATACATTAGAATAATTATTTCATTGGGGAACAGTGAACTATTTATTCATTGTCCCATAATAACCATTATTATTATTGGCCTTTTCTAAAAGTGCTGTCTAGTTTTCAGGATGGATGTCCTCAAAACTGGTAGTATTTGGGGAGGTTTCACCTCCAAAAGCTGGTGAATTTAGTATGCCATGTTTACTTCGTTAGGATAAATCATGCTGGGATATTGCCCAAGTATGATCTCATAGACAATATGAATATATTACTGGTGCGGCAGATGTGAAGCTACTGATGATAGTTAGGTCATGTATCTTGTGTCAATAGCATATTTGCTGTGCTTACAGCACTGTGTGTAGGTTTAGGAACTTGGGGGTGGTATAAAGCTGTTTTAAGTGTGGGTTTCCTTGACAGTTACTCAGGGTTAACAACAGAGATTTGAGTAACAATTTAAAAAATCATAAGTAAACAGAAACAAACTAAGATGAATGCAATCAAAGCTAAGTCCTGCTAAGAACCTAAGCAGCGTCTGCTGGATCAGGCCAAAGACCCATCTAATCCAGCTTCCTGCTCTTACAGGAAGACCAAGCAGATGCCCAGAGGGAAAGCTGCAAGCTGACCTGGGCCCCAGAGCCCTCTCCCATCCTGTGGCTTCAGAAGTGCAACTGCTTCCAGCCATGGATGCAGAGCATAGTCATCATGGCTAGTATAGCTTTATCCTCTGTGAACGTATCTAATCCTCTTTTAAAGCCATCCTGCCGGAGTGAGTTCCATAGAGTAATTCTGTGCGGCATGAAGACGGGCTTTCTCTTGTTTGCCCTGAATCTTTCAACATTCAGCTTCATTGGATCTCCCAGTGTTAATGCAGTGGCCTAGTGCGCTCTTATTCTCCTCATGCAAATATTGCCCACTGTCTCCTGCTCCCCCCACCACATGCCCCCATCTCTGTAGCCTGACGCTGGAATACTCTTTCTGTGTGCTGAAGAGCCATGGAGGGGTAGAGTTCTAGATCATGTGTGAGACCTTTTGAGTTGAACAGGCTCTCCAGGGTCGGGGGTCTGTGGGAGGGGCCACCCGGCTGTCCCTGCTGTCCCCCTTATGCAATGGTAATCTGGTGGTGCTGAGAGGAGTGCAGGGTCCCTCTTGTCCATGCGGCTGAGAGATCCTTCTCCTCTCCTGGAACCTTTCCACCCCAGGTGGCCATAAGGAGAACCTGTAGCTAAGAACTGCAGTACTTCAGAGCTACAGTTCCCAGAGGGGTAACAGTGAATCCCTTTTCACAGGGAATTTTGAGAACTGTAGTTCTGTGAGGGGGAAGGGGAGGGGCTTGTCTCGCCTCCTTAGTAAGCCACAGCCCCCAGACTGCACTGGGAAGGCTGTGACTATTGCAAGTGGCATCCTAGCACTTTAAACACAAGGTGTGAATGTGGCCCCAGAGCCCTACACAGAGCTGAATACATTAGAAGTTTTCCACTTGCACCTGAAATAGCTTGTTTGCATCAAGCTTCCTTGCTAGTTCCAAGGTGGATTGAGTTTGAGAAAAGCAGGTGTTTAAGAGCAAAAACAAAAGCTGGAGACAAATGAATATTGTGCCTGGACTAGTCCCTCTCAGAAAGGAGAGAGAGAGAAAGAACTGCTCTTGGCTACATGAGGAACAATTTGCTCTCTGCCATTTTAGTGGGCTCCAATCTCTCTTCTCTGGGCTTACAGAGGTTATCGTTCTTGTTTCAGAGTGATGCTCTTGCTGATGTCTGATTGGCCAGCTCATTAGTAGACCTGCTCTTGGATGGTTATCACCCACTTGGTACCCTGGGAAGCCAGCCTTTCCTCTCATCTATTATGGTTAAGGAGCAGAGAGTACAGTGCTGATTCGGGCTAATAGCATCCGCAGGGATCATTGCTGTACTGAGAGCCCCAAAATATCTCATTTCAATAAGACAAAGAGCCCTTTTATCCCCAGGATGCAAAAAGTAAGACCCAGTGACTCCTTGGACTGTAAATTATTTCAGCCTTTTAAGATGATGACAGCACTTCTGCTCCATCCGAAGGAGACAGTCCGGGGGGGGGGGGTGATTAAGTTACAGAATGAATGCAATGGACGTGTTGAATCGATAGCATTATAACCACCACTGAATACATGCAAGCCTTTCTTTGCGCTCCTAGCCTTGATATGAAGATGCCTTTGCAAGGGAGGGAAAGACAGGCAGAAACCCGTGAAAGTGTGTGTGTGTGTGTGTGTGTGTGTGTATAAATCAATATATAAATGTATGTAGTCTTAGTGGAGCAGCCTCCACGGCATACATAGCCAAACTCTTCCAATAGTTAGTGATCCTCTCTCCTCCTGATGCTTTATCTATCCCACAAGCCCTTCCCCGGTACACTGAAGACTGTTTTCAGATTGTTCCTATACTTATTTCTTCATTTCTCTTTATCACTTAATTTGTATTGTATTGTGTGGTGCTGTTCTCCCTTCCACCACCACCCTGATTCAGGAAATAAAATTACATGTGTGTTGTTGTTAGGTTAGTAACCATGAGGCAGGGAGCCAGGCTAGCATCCCAACCAAAGCCCCTTATTTTCTCCCATGTAAGTGAATGGTGTTATTTACTCATATATGGAAATTGTCAATGTTGCATTAGGAACACCAGGTTGCAAGGAATGCCCCCCCCCCGCTCACAATAACCAGTACCCCCAGCATGCATCACCAACAACAGTCTTGTAGGGAAGTACACAATATTTCTCTCCTTCGCGGAGCCCTCAGGCACATTGTGCATTACCTCCCTGCTTTGCTCTTTGCTATATATATAAGCCTTGCTTCCTTGCATACCCCACCCATTCTAAGGACTGGCACTTTGCCAGCTCTGTAATAGGTTTTGCTTCCTAGTTAATCTCCAGGTTGGAAAGTGCAGCAAAAAATCCTGGATGCCAAAGTGATGTTCTAGAATAAACATCGAGGGAACATCACATCTGCAGAAAGCAAGCCATAAAAGTCACAGGAGCCCAGGGAGCAAACCAGGTTATCCTCTGAGCTCCTTCTGCAAAAGAATATGTGGGGGGCTAAAAATGAACTTCTGGGAGTTCCATGCAGTTTAATGGGCTGCAAGATGGCCCAGGAGTTATAGGACCGGCAGAAAAAGGGTGAGAAGCCTGACTGGGAAGAGGAGGACAGGCAATCAGTGTAGCCTTTGGCAACCTGTTGCTCTCCAGAAGTCCCATCAGCCCCAGCCAAAGTGTCTGGAGGGCACCAGGTTGGCAAAGGCTGCCTAGCAGCTGCAGATACAAATAATTCTGAGACTTCCCAACTCCTGGGCAGTCTGAAGTTTGGGGTCAAATATATTGCATGGTCCAGGAGGGCCCAGCATCACCCTTTCTCCCCTTTCTCATAAGAACTTTATTTTTTAAAATCTCCTAGTACTGTAAATACATTTATCTTTTCTGTTATGTTTAACGCATATATCTATACACATAAATTATATTCTATTCAAATTTGTGTTGTGAGGCTGTTGCCAGAGGGCTTTAAGCACCTTGTGTCACCCTTGGGCTCTGAGAGAGGCTTCTTCTCTCCATTGCTTCAATGTTATTCAGTGAAGGTCAGGGCTGCCTCTTGGGTTGCCTTTTGTTTTGTGGGAGGGATTCAAGGACATACCCAAAGTATAGGTTGGCATAATTAAAGCACATTATATTGCTCTGTTGGCCTTTTTGCTGTTAGGAAAGTGATGGGGAAATGCATTAGAAAGTTCAGAATGGATGAATGATGAATGACAAGATATATAAACACCTTGCAAGAACATTATGATGAATGTGCATTGACATAGGACTTGCCCATGAAGTTAGACTGGAGGTTTAATGAAGTGCAGACATAGTCTAACTATGCATAAGCTTTTTCACCAGCAAATCATGTTGAATGCTGCTCAATAATTGGCACCTGGAGGAGTCACATATGAATGCTGCAGTGTTTTTCCATATTGCCATCAGCACTACTTTGCATTGCTGTTTGAGGTTGATTGGGGGTCGTCCGCCCCCCCCCCCCCAAGAGAGAGAGAGAGAGAGAGAGAATTCTGTGACACTCATATGAGTAATGGAAACCTGCTCTCTTCATTGCTCAGACTGAAAGATGCCTGTAGACGTTGATTCTACACTGCCAAGTTTCAGCAAACTCACTTTTCTATTTTTAGGAAACCTGTCTGAGACTCTGTGAAGCAGACTGATGCACAGTCCTTAGGTCATCTCTGGAATTATATGCTTTTCATCTGCTACCAAACAAGAATTGTACCCTGTGCCTCCAACAGAGTGAGTGAAGTTGCCTCTCCTGCAACTTTTTGATGGTCCAAGGACAGTTTCCTTTGTGAGAAATAGTTGAGGCTTGGAGGAGACAATGGCAGTGGTCCCAATTTATCATCCCCTTGAAAAACCTGGTTCTTGCCCACCTTACTGACAGTTCCCTTCATTTCACTAATAGTCTTGGGAAAGGAACTGATGGGAAGCATCTCTGTCCCCGCCACCTTTCCTGTCCTTGAATTGGAGGGAGACAACCTGAAGAGATAAATCCCTAAGAATCCTCCCCATTGCTCCTGCAGAGTGAAGCCACAGGGGGTAAGCCCTCAACAGGTGGAGCATAGGCACCTGCCCTTTCCAGCACTGGGATGGCACTGGCAGAGCAGGGCCACACCCCCCCCATCCTTCTGATTCTGTGTGCAACATTGGACACTTCCTCCTATTATGTACATGGATTGGTTTCAGACACAGGACATTCCCAGATCTACCTGTTTAGGGAAGTTTTTAATGACTGATGTTTTAATGTATTTTTAATCTTTTGTTGGAAGCTGCCCAGAGTGGCTGGGGAAACTCAGCCAGATGGATGGGGTATAAATAATAAATTGTTGTTGCTAGATACCTGGAGATGCTGGGGATTGAATGAGACCTCTGCATGCAACACAGGTGCTCTACCCACTGAGCTCAGGCCCTTCCCCCACACCAGCAAGAAGCCCAGGACAGAAGAGCACGTGTGGGACTTTGAACAGTTGACCAGGTAGAGCAAGTAGAGGCTAGAAAGCCCCCATAGGGGGGCCTCTGACTGCTGGAAGGATCGGCTGCTTCAGGGAGCCACTCAGCCAGGAGTCCCTTAAAAATGTATTCTTAAACTGAATGTCTCTCAATGGACGATGCAGAGGTGTGTGTAAGCCTCTGGTTTCTTTGTGGATGGGATGTTGCCTACTGTGCAAAGATACGAGTCATGTCAGTTGCTGACATACAATCTACTTGTATTTCCACCCTCTTTGCCTCTGACCTGCACCCACCATAGACATGTGGTGCCCATGATGGGATGTGGCTCTCAGATTAAAAAAGGATCCCCACCCGGATGTGATGGGCACAGGATTAGGCTAAGACCCAGGAAGGATCATCTCTAACCTATATACACCGAGACTGAGGCTGTAGTCAGTTGACTGTGGGAAGAAGAGAAGAAGAGTTTGGATTTGATATTCCGCTGTATCACTACCCGAAGGAGCCTCAAAGCGGCTAACATTCTCCTTTCCCTTCCTCCCCCACAACAAACACTCTGTGAGGTGAGTGAGGCTGAGAGACTTCAAAGAAGTGTGACTGGCCCAAGGTCACCCAGCAGCTGCAGGTGGAGGAGCGGGGAAGCAAACCTGGTTCCCCAGATTACGAATCTACCGCTCTTAATCACTACACCACACTGGCTCCTGGGAATGGTGAAAGCAGACCCAACCCCTGTTCTCTTCCCTTGTTCTAGGCCTGGACCAAAAGGCACACCAAGTGTGACACAGCTTCTTTCAGTTTCATAGTTTCATGAATTTGACACATTATCATTTTATTTATTTATTGGATGTGTTTATAAACCCCTCTCATTAACTGAGGAAAAGGCTTCTGGAGTGGTTTACAATGCTCATTAATGAAATGGTCTCTGCCCTCAGGTTTTACAAGCTAAAAGTCATGGCACAAAAGGAAAAAGGAGTTGGAGGGGGATGAAAAATAGACCACTCAGGCACTAAGGCTTAGTTACAAAGTCTTTACAAGTGCTCTTTCTGTCAGCGAGTGGGGAAGCAAGCTCCCTGGAGCTTTGGGTCCCCTTGCAGATGGCAGACTGTGTGCTCCTCTTCAAGTTCTCCATGTGATTTGTTGTCCCACAAGGGGCAATATTTGCACATTGTTTGTTGATCAGGTGCTGATGCAGTACATTTCCCCACAGATGAAAATCAAACAAACATCAATGGCCACATGCCAATTACTGTTGCCAGACTTACAAGTCAAGCTGGGAGCTTTTATTGCTTGTTTCCTCCAATGATGGAGCAGATAGCCTCTGGCAATTGCCCCTTGAGCCAAGAGTCCCTCCAAGCCTAGCTAATCCACCTAGTTGCTGCCCCCAAATCCAGCTCAGGCACCTCTCCATGCACTCACCAAACCTGTGAAAGAAGGTACTGTCTGTGCATTAAGAAACTGCTCCAAGCCCTTCCTGGTGCAAATTATTAGCAATGAGAAGCATGTACAGTACTGTATAATCGGGGCACCTGACAATTGCAGGCATGTCCTGCTATCACGTTAGAGAACAGAGGTCCTAGAATGGCAACATTCGGATAGATTCTGTTATTGACTTTGGGCACCACGGCTTCCTTTCAAAGCAGGGAGAGCAACCCGTTCTGAGTTTAGCCCTGGGCAGGGTCAACTGACAGGAGCTTTGAATGGGATTCTGCAGGGCACGCAATGCAGCATTATACCAAGCGAGGCAGGATCAACAGCAGCTGAAGGTCTGCCTTTGAAGCCTCCTGTTCTTCAGGCGCTCAAATGAAGTCTGATGACCGATAAGAGAGCTGATGGAGTGATCCCGCCGTCATATTTCTGAACTGCAAAGGAAAAAATTTAAAGGGTAAAGGAAGCACACTTTAGTGCTCTTTTAATGGCAGCTAAAAGACTTTGACATCAAAGGGAGTCCAAGGAAGTTGGCTAAATCTTTTCCATAATTATCACTGTTAATACGTTGTTGTTGTTGTTGTTGTTTGCTGTCCTTGCTACCTGGCTTATCCTGGCTCTTTTGTCCTTGCTGTTTTGCTTTCATTGTTGTTTAATTGTTTTACTGCCATTTTTATGGGACTTGCCACTTTGGCCAGATATGGAGAAGAAAAACCAAGTATATTTATTTATTTATTTTCCATATTTTATATCCCACCTTTTTCTCCCAGGAGCTCAAATTGGTGTTCATAGCTCCCCCCCCCCCACACTGAATCTTCACAACCACCCTGTGAGGTAGGTTAGGCTGAAAGACAGTGACTGACTACTCCAAGGTCGCCCCGTGAGCTTCCTTGCTGAGTGAGGATTTGAACCCTGGTCTTCCAGGTCCTGTCTGACACTCTAACCACTTAACCACATTTGTTAGTCTTCTGTTGGGGGGTTGGGCTCCCCTGCTGGATAATGGCCTGGTGTAAGATGTGTCTCAATAATAGTATTTCCCACCATATAAATATATGGTAATCATATTAAGAAATGCATGTTTGAATTAAAGGTGGTCCTGGCCTTGCAAAGGCAGGGGCTATTGAACCAAAGAAGCCAATGTCATTATTCCATAGGCCTGGGGGGGGGGGGGGAGAGTCTGCTTTGGCTACAAAACTTTGAATGCTTGGCTGCTTGAGCATCTTGGGAAGCAACACCACAGAATGGAGCAAAGATAAATGCATTTAAAACAAAAAACAAAACAAAAACCTCTAGATATATTAGGCATCCATTCGTAAAACGCTTGATGCAAATGGAATGAGCGGTTCCTCCTGGTACCAAATTTTCATTAGCTTGAGATCAGACAGATGCAATCAAAGTTTTCTTATAATTCATCCTCTGGGAAAGCGGGCATTGCTCCAACTGCTGACGAAGCCAATTTTATCTTTTCCAAAAGTAGCACATTGGAGGGTGACTACTTACGGTCAGGACCTATGAGCATTGATATACTGAACTCTGCTGCTAGGTTTGTTTATGGCCTTGGCTGCATTACTTCTGCAGTTGCTCCCTGATTCTATTCAAAGGGGTTTCTGTGAAAGGGACAGAGCTGAAATAGTATTCTAACACTTGACATATTTTATCAGAGAGAGTGAGAGAAAATTGTGGAGTTGGAAGTGATCCTGAGGGTCATCTAGTCCAACCCCCTGAAATTGAAATTGAAATACTTTATTGCCACTGGTACAACTTGTATACAGTGAGATTACACGAGCACCCCCAACTCAGCTCTCTTAGTCTTAATTCCCCTTGTTTGCTGACACACGCCCACCAAACCCAAAAATCAGTTGCTCTGTTGTTATCTTTTCATTCAGCATCCTAACAGCCCACGGATAGAAGCTGTTTTTTACTCTGTTGGTGCGACTAATCATGCTTCTGTATCTTCTGCTTGAGGGCAGGAGATCAAGAAAGTGCCGGCCAGGGTGTGAATCATCCCTGATAATTTTCCTCACTCTCCTGAGGCAACGTTCTTCCGCGATGTCAACCAGCGGGTTCACAGGACAGCCCATAATACCTGCAATGCAGGACTATGCAACTGTCTCATACGGGGATTGAACCTGCAACCTTGATGTTATCAGTGTGGGAACGTTTATATAATTTAGCAGAGTTTAAACCATCCCCTGTTTGAGTTTATGCAGCAACAGGCGGGTTGCTAACTTGTTTGAGTCCTATCAATAATTATACATTCCTGGTTGATAATCCCTTTCAGTCCCACTTAAAGAAAACACACATGAATCTGAATCATATTAACATAAACTACTTTACTATCAGATTCATTCAGGTTGTCAGCCTGAAGGCAGACTTAGGTTACATAACTGATAAACTATATACTAGATAGTAGTGAATCATGAGAAGACTACATCCAAGCAGTTACCAGTTAACACTCCTTGCAGCAACTGACCAACAGACAAACTGCCTGCCACATAGAGGCACTTAGTCCTCTTGGAATGTTGGACTTGACTGACAGCATTATATCCCACAATCAGCACCATGCTCTAACCAACTAGAACAATCCCAAAGGGCTGTAAGAAGATCCTATGTTCTGCATGCAGGAGGTGCCAGCCTTGCCCAATCCCTGGCATCTCCAGGTCAAGGCTGAGAGGAGAGTTCCCTGCCTGAAACCCTGGAGAGCCGCATGCAGTCAATATTGCAGACAACGCTGAGTTAGACGGACTCATGGTCTGATTCGTAAAAGGAAACTTTCTGTGTTTCATTTCCAATCACCAAAACAAGCAATTTGCTAGACTAACAGCCTGATCCTATGCTTAATTACTGGAAAGTAACTTATGTATTATTTGATTATTGCATTTATATCCCACCTTTTCCTCCAAGCTCAAGGTGGCCTCCATGGTTCTCACCCACCACATTTTATCCTCACAACCACCCTGTGAGGTTTAGCCGGAGGGACAGTGACTGGCCCAAGGTCACCCAGTGTGATTCAGAGGTTCCCTCCCCTCCTGTGCTTACTTATTCTCTCATTATTTCCTCCCTGGTCTCTCCCCCCACCCGTCCTCTGACTTTTATTCCCTTTGCTATCTCCATTTGAATTTGGAGTCTGACATCGTCCCATGGTGACACCCCCCCCTTCTTGCATTCCCTGTTCCAAACACACTAAGTCGTTTTGCTCTCCCAACACACCAAATATTCCATTTGATTCCTCATTTTAAAATTTTTATCTAGACATTCGTCAGACTTGTTTCTACCAAAAATTATTGAGCTGAGAGTATTAGTTCTGAAATTTGTAACCTAAGCAGATTTGCTACTGAAGACCCTTGTTCATCAGTTCTATATTTAAAAATCTCATCTAGGCATTCCCTAAGTTTTACTTTTTCTTAATTCTGTCAGCTCTTACTGCTTCTAGCTATGAGTCTAAGGTTTAGCATTTTGGGTTGTTTTTACTCTTGTTTTTAAATGCTTTGTTTCTGTAAGTCGCTTTGAGGTTACCTTTCTGAAGAAGTGACTAATAATAAATATGAATAACAAAAACTTTCAAGTAACGGGATGGGAGCGGCTTTTTTCTGAGCACTGCCCTGGACTCTTCCCTGTAAAACACACAGAATCAAGTATTTCCCTTCCAACAGGAAAAAATGCACTTTGACACGACTGGGGTTTTTATTTCTGCCCACTTTCTCAAAGCTGAGAACTTAGTAAGGATTGGCTTCTCTTCTTATCCTCCATCTTTACAGGTGGCATTTTTTGTATGCTAGGTGTGTAACTGAGTCATCAGAAAGCACAAGTAGAAGCAGGAGCAATGTCACCTTGCCTTGGACAGCAGCTATATAGCCAGAGGGCTTAAAAGTACAGTGTCTAAGAAGGGGAGCTGGTGACTCAGGAAAGTTATCTCCCTCTCCCTATAAGATGCTAGAGATCTGCAGCCAAAGATCTGGCTATTTCAAAATGATATGTGAATTTTGGCCTTCCTCAGGGGAACCTTGGAAGATGACTTAGGCTGTCAGAAGAATGGTCCACCTTGCTCAGAATTGTGAGGGGGCAACATCTGGCCAGGGAGCCCAGCGGGACCTAAATTAGCACAATGTTGTCATCCCACCTTATGCCTGAGGCGATATATGAAGTCAGGCTATGGAGCAAGTAAAGCTGCACCTCCTTGATGAAAGAAGGGTTTGCAGAGTACCTGAAACCACATTGGCAAAGGACGTGGGGTTTGCAAATACCACCCAATGGCTGATCAGTGTAGTTAGGCTCTCAGCAGAATGTGCCTAGTTCTACAGTTCTACAGTTTATGACTGTTTCATAATTTATGACAATTTAGAATTTGAATGTATTTTCATGTAATATTTGATACTTCCAGCTGATGAAGGTGAATACATCGAAACAGGGCCCTGTCCTGATTTCCAATCCATAACTTGACTTCTGCTCTATGATTGAAACTGAGTCTCCATCTGCAAGCTGATAAAATTATAAGGATCAACATTATTGTCGAGTGAAAAAGAGAAAATCTTTGTAACGAATTATTGTGTTATACATATCTTTTTGAGTTTGAAATCTCTGTTAGAGTTTGTAATCTCTATTATAATACATACTTTTGAATAGATTAGTTTTTGTTACTATTGACTATTGAATTGTGAGTAGGGACCACTCCCACTATTGAAACCTACATTGGCCTCAGCTCTTGGTGTGCTTTTTTTCTCAGCAGAATGTTGAGTTCTACAGTTCCGTAGGCTGCTTTACTAAGGAGGAGGTCTGGGCATGCTCAGAATGCAAGAATAATTGTAACTGGCTTGCAAAACTGCCAGGGCTTCAGAGTCAAAAGCCCACACAATTTGGGAGTGGGTTGGCTGGATTACCTATAAGGATTGAAATGGATATATGTAGATCTAAGCAAGTGTCTGGGGCTGCCCTAGCAATTGCTATATGAAATGGTTTTCTGCCTGGAGATGTTTGGGTTTGGGTGGGAATAGTTTGGGACTGGGATTGGCAGAAGTGGATGTAGCAGTTCAAGTGGAAGGTCAGGGAGTATGCAGGTAACAGGAAATCATCTAGTTTTCTTTTTTATTTTCGGGAAAACTTTTAACCCCTCTCCCATTTAAGCTCCATGCCCAGGTGACCAGCCTCCCATTGGCAGCAAGTGTATTGTAGCCATGCCAGTTCCCCACATTTTTGTGGGGAAGTTGTGACACTGAACATGTTTTTTTAAGGGAAGGAGGACCGTAGCTCCATGTAGGCAAAGCCTTCACTGGCTGCTGGAGGAAGCAACCAAATAATGGTTGATTTTTTAAAAACCCAACAGTTACTGAAAAACCCAACATGTACTGAAGTCTACATGGCAGCGTTTTCCAAACTGCATCGCAGGAACCTTTGGAGCAGCTCATGGAGACCAGCGATGGTGGGGAGCTTGTTGGCCACCACTGCGGATCTTCTCTGGCAAGGACAGGGGTGGGTTATCTTCTTCTGTTTATAGTATTCTTCACTGGTTTACACACTTTTATAGATTTTAACTAACCATTTCAAACATTAAAATAAAAGGTTCTTTTATAAGCTGTATTTTAATTAACTGTTTGTTTGTTGTTGTTTTCTTCCTATTACAATTACTTTAATTCATATTTGGTGTTAGCCGCCCTGAGCCTGGCCCGAATATAAATAAAAAATTATTATTATTATTATTATTATTATTATTATTCATGGGTTCCATATTTAAGATTATTTTTTTTGCATCTTTTACCATTATCCATCTGTTATATATCCAGTTACCATACTTAATTCCACATTACAAGTGTCATTACATCGCTGCCAATGATTTTAACTGTTTACAGTGGTCTTTTAAATAAATTAAGAATTTACTCCAGTCTTTTAAAAAATACTTGATCTTCCTGGTTTCAGATCTTCCCCGTCACTTTCACCATCTCCATGAGTTTCGTCTGCCATTCTTCTTTTGTTGGTACTTCTCCTTCCTTCCATCTCTGGGCTGGTAGCATTCTCGCTGCCGTCGTTGCATACATAAAAAGTATTTTATCCTCTCTTGGTATCTCTTTTTATACCTAACAAAAAGGTTTCTGGTTTTTTAACAAAAGTATTTTTAAACATTTCATTTAATTCATTATATATCATTTCCCAGAAAGCCTTTACCAGTATACATGTCCACCACATATGGTAAAAAGTACCCTCCTTCACGTTGACAACACAGATTTGAACCTGTTTTGTACATTTTTGCAATTTTACTCCGTGTTAGATACCAACAATACATCATTTTCATATAGTTTTCTTTTAATGAACAGCATGCAGTAAATTTTATTTCCTTTCCATAACTTTTCCCAAGATGAAAGTTGGATATTATACCTGTCAGGGCTGGCTCCGGGTCCCAGCTCACCAAGGACCAACGCTAGCCGGTAGTAAAGTATCAAAGTCTTTATTGAAGAATAGATTCCATTTCAAAGCCTCAGCGTCCCAGCTCTACATCTGGACTCTAGACCGGCGAAGCTCCGTCTGAGTCCCCGCCCCCTGTACACCAGTTTAAGACTCTAATCTTACTCCACCTCTTCCTTCTCTCTCTCTTCCTCTGGGTCCTACTACCCCCAGGGGTCTCCTCCCTCCTGGACTCTTCTGAGGCAGACGTTGACCCCTCTGACTCCTCCCCCTCTCTTCGGCGGGCTTTAGGACCTGGCTCCCTACCCGGGCTGCCCACCTTGCCGCCCTCCTGTACATTTGAACTTGGCGCGCGCGTGCGTTTAACTTTCCTGATGACCGTTTCCTCGCTCCCTGACGAGGGTTTGGTCCCTCCTGCCTCACGTTCTCCCGCTGCCCGCGCGCCCCCTGATCCCGATGCCTGGGACTCCTCCCCCCTACTGCCCTCTGGGGGGGACGCTGGTCCGGATTTCCAGCTGCTACTCTCTGAGTCCCCTCTGGCCCCTTCTTCCCGAGGTGTCCCCCTGGGCACTCCCCTTGCCCTGACTATGGGGGCCCCTTTCTGTGAATCTTCCGAGTCACTGGAGAGACTCAGAGACCTCGGACTGCTGTCTTCGCTGACATTACCTTCCGACTCCTCCCCCTCGCTCTCCACTTCCTCCCTCTCCTGTGACTCTGCTCCTGAACCCCTGACAATACCCAAATTCTCTAGCCCAATGTATCATCACTGCCTTGACTTCTTCATCTTTTGTATACCATTCCAAAAGTAGTTTGTACATTTTTGACAGCACTTTCACATTATTCGCAGATCTATTTCAAATCTCAATCTCACTGTATCAAAACTTTTTTTTGTCTACCTTAAAAAAATTGTTTAGTGATACTGTAACCGATCCATTAATTATTCTCTTATATCTTCAATTTTTCTCCATTTTAGTTGGTCTTCTGCCTCTATTAACAAATCTTTATAGGTGGCCCAATCCCCTCTCATATTTAATATTTTAACTGAAATTGCTTCCCCTGGAGAGCACCATCATGGTGTTCTCCGTTCTAGTAAGTTTTTGTATCTATCCCATACCTCATAGATTGATTTTCTTCAGGAATCCTTTATGTGCTTTTGTTTTATCATACCATAAATATGCGTGCCACCCAAACCTGTTATCATGACCTTCCAAATCTAATAGATCTGTATTTTTTAACAAAATCCATTCCTACAATATAACTTCAAATCTGGCAAGAAGCAGCCCCCCCCTTTCTTTAGAAAATTAGTAACTTATATTTTATTCTTGGTTTCTTCCCCTGCCAGATCAAGTTGGATATTTTTTTCCGCCATTCTCTGGTGTGTCCCATCCCACTTATCAGGGGTATAGATTGAAATAAAAATAGCATCCTTGGTAGCACATTCATTTTTAGAGCAGATATTCTCCCCCAAAATGATAGTTTCATCCTTCCCCACACTTCCAGATCTCTCTTAACTTCTTTCAGGTATGTAATTATCCTTAAATATATTTATGTTTTCAGCAGTTAACCATACCCCTAAAGATTTAATCTTTCTTTCTACATTTATTTCTGTGATCTGTTGGAACAGGTGGGGCTTATCTTCCAGGGACCCGCTCCTTTCTCCTGCCCCGAGCAAGGCCTCAGCGGAGGACCGCGGCTAAACGCTGCAGGCTTGAGGAAGCTGCCTTAGACCAAGACGGGCCATCCGGACACGGACTGGCAGCGTCTCTCCAGAACTTCGGGCAGGAGACTCTGCCCCGGCGCCCGCCCGCCCGCCAACACGCCCAGGCCGCGGGAAGCCCCCGCGCCCCGAAATGCTTACTCTCGAGTAGACGCGGCTGGAGCGGGAAGGGGGCGGGGCGTCCTCGGCCGGGGGCGGGGGGAGCGGCGGCGGCGGCGGCGGCGGCGGCGCTGCAGCAGCACCTGCCCGGCCGGCGCGGAGGCTGCGCGGCGCCTGGAGGGAAGGAGGCGCTAGAGGCGGCGGAGGCGGCGCCAGCCAGAGCGCCGCTGCAGCCGGGCTAAGCGGAGCCTGGACCGGCCATGCCGCCCGCCGAGGGGCTCCGGCCGCGCGCGCAATGAGGGGCCCGGCGGGCATGGGCGAGGGCGGCGGGCGGCGGCGACGAGGGCGGCGCGGCTCCCCCGCGCGCTGCGCTCCGGGCCGGCGGGGCGGCGGGCTGGGCTGAGCCGCCCTCGGGGAGATGCCTGTGGCCGGGCGAAGCAGCGCCAGCGCCGCCGCCGCCGCCCCGCGGAGGATGATGCCGCCTTTGGCGGGGGGACCGCGCTCGCTGAGCCTCTCCCGCCTGCGCGAGTACCGCACCCGCTCGCGGATCATGCTGGCCCTCGGCGTCACCCAGATGGTCCTGGGCTGCCTCATCGTGGCCGTCAGCTTCGCCGCCCTGGCGCTCACCACCTCGGCCCGCGTGCGGCACTCCTGCCCCTTCTGGGCCGGCTTCTCGGTAAGGCGCGCTCTGCCCGCCCGCCGCCCGGCAGGCCTTTCTCCGCGGGGGCGGGAGCCGGCGGGCCCGGAAAGTTCCTTTGCCCCTCGGGGTTTCCCTGGCTGGCGGGAGGAGGGCGGGCGAGTCGCCTTCGGGTTCCGCGCCGCGCTTCCCTCCGAGGAGAGCCTCCAGGCTCCGGAGCAGTCTACCTCTGACGAGGGACGCGGGGAGGGAGGCGGGTCCTTGGTTTGACCTAGGAAGGCTGATCCGCTCTTCTGAGACTGGTCTCCCAGCAGCCCCGCTTTGCCAGAGGAGGCACGGGGAGCTCCTGCGTTCAGGCGCAGTAGATCGGTGAACATCAGGGAGGCATCAGGAGGGCATTGGCCGCGTCCCTGTTCTGGGCTCCTTGGTGGCATCTAGTTGATCCCTGTGGGAAGCAGGTTGTTTCACTAGGTTGATCTTTAGTCTAATACAGAAAGCCTTCCTTTGGTGACACTGCTCAGGGCAGTTTTCTCATCCCTTTTAAACCCCTGTCCTAACACACACACACACACACACACACCACACATATCCTTCAGATCTGGCTCTCCTAATGATTTTGTCGAATTTCCAAATGGATTTTGTGGTGTTTATTTTTTAATTTTAGATTGCACTTTTTTATTTAAAAAATTCCCCTCACATGCCCTCTGAGATCTTCCTATCCTACCCCCTGTGAGGGTAGGTGTGCCTTCTTGTTGAGAAACGCACTCTCAGGGGATGCCAGCTGGAGACCTCTGGGTTCCACTAGGTGCCACCTTCTGAAGAAGGGTTCAGTGTAACTGGATTCAAAATGTATTCTCTGAACTTGGTTTTGCACCCACTTCGTACTGCATCCTGGGCAAGGGCACTGGGATAATTCGGTAGCAGCGATATTACACCTCTCCTCAGAAGTTCATTTAATTTGACAAAGACCTTGCGTTTACAGAATTCATAGCTTTAAAAAAATAGACGTTAACCTTGCTGAAATGAATCATTGTTTTATTTCCATGCATTGGACTGAGGTGTTACCTTCTCTTTGTTCTGTTTTCTTGGAGTATCATTTATTTAAGAACTAGGAAGAGTCAAGCAGGTAAGAGTCAGCAGGGTAAAATCCTTGCTAGCCTGCAGATAAAAAGGTTGTGAGCTCCCACTTGAAGGTCCTGTCCTGAGAGAAGGAGGTGCCCATCTCTGCATCCCAGGTCAGCTGAAAGGACTTTCGAAGCACCTTTAATAGATGGGCTTAAGTCCAAAGGACTTAATTTAACTAAATGGGGCTGTTACGCTGGAGGAGGAGCTCCAGATTTGACCAGTGTCAGGGGACAAAGCCATTGTAAGGGGATTGTATTTTGTGAGTGGTCACTGTGCTTATTTTACATACAGAGCAGTTTTACATGAATTGCTTGTATTTTTGCATTTCATTGCTGTTTAACTCCCACCTTTTACAATTCTTCTATACCCCTGTATGTATTTTTTTATTATTATTGCATTAAAACCCCACCTTCTTTTGCCCAAGGAGCTCAAGGTAGCATACATGGCTCTCTTCCTCCTCCTCATTTAATCCCCACGACAACCTTGTGAGGTAAGTCAGGCTGAGAGGCGGGTCTGGCTCAGTGTCACCCTGTGAGCTTCATGACCAAGTGGTAATTTGAACCCTGGCCTCCCATATCCTAGTATGCCATCGTAACTGTTAGCCTGCAATCCAAATGGCAGGTACCTGAGTGTGAGCCCCATTGACTCAAACAGGACTTACTTCTAAGTAGACATGGTTAGGACTGTTAATTTTTTAAAATTTATTTTTTTAATGCAAATTTGTTGCAGGAAGAAATTTGTTGCAGAAAGGTACCACAAGGGTCTTTGTCATTTTTGCTGCAAAGCAGGTCAAACAGTTACACCACTAGAGAGAATTCCTCATTTACCCACCTTCCCTTTTTCAGATTGCTCATGTTAGGATCCTGGAGATTTTGGAGAGTTTTAATTACCAGTTTCAAGTAGGAAGTGTCCATAGGGCGGGATTCCTCCAGTACTGGCAAAAGGAGGGGGTGTGTTGCTTCACTTCTGTGGATAGACTGAAGTAGTTTGAAGAGGTTTGCAGAATAAACTGCCCAGAGTGAATGTCCTCTGAGCCTAAGCATGACTTGAGTTGCAATTTCTACTGCTGAGGATCATATTTTTTATTAATCTGTTAAGAAATTGCGCAAGAGAAGAGATATTCACTACTGCTTTGCTTTCATGCTCTTTTCAGCAAACAGAAGGCAACTTTGAAAAAATGAAGCTAGATCACTCAGTATTTGTAGGATTCCTTAAAATGCCCATCTCTTAGCTTGGTGTTAATCTAGTCTGTTATTAAAAGTTTCCTAATGGCAAAGCCCTAAGTGTGTGCTTCATTTCATTATCTAAATATAGCAAATATTAGAGAGGACTTGTACTGTTTTATTTAATTTTTCATCCAGTGAAGATGAGGAGAGGGTACCGCTAGGGAAATCAAAATGTTTGAGATATGATGGAGTTAATGTTGGAAGGAAAAATGACTTTATTTGCAAATCAAGTTTTGCTTTTATTCTGATCCCCCTCCCGCTATGGATTCCATTTCTGTCTCTTGCTTTCTTCCTTGTCCTCATGCACCTTTCTGTGTTCATTGCAGAGCAATGGATTGAGTAATCAAGTTCCATTCTGGAGCCTTCAGTGCTGCAAAAACATGGGCATGCAGCTGAAGGCAGGCTGAGGGCCTAGATGTTTAACTCAGAGCTTTGACCCATCAGCACCCACTTAAACTGGCATAACTGAGTGGGAAACTGGTTTACACCTTGACCTTTGGGAAGTTGCCATCCTGTGAGGGTTGGGCAGGAGTGTAACAAAGAGACTGAATTCTTGACCCAGAAAGTCCCCAATTTCAGCCTCAGCAACCCCTCCCAATCTGCAATATGAGGGTTGGGGAAAATAATACTAAGCAATCTTACATGGTTTACAGCTAGGTAGTGTCCCAATGAACCACAGTTAACCTTAACTATAGTTTAAAGGGTCTTGGTGGACCACAAGCTGAACGTGAGTCAACAGTGTGATGCAGCAGCCAAAAAAGCTAATTCTATTCTAGGCTGCATCAAGAGAAGTCTAGTGTCCAGATCAAGGGAAGTCACAGTCCCACTCTCTTCTGCCTTAGTCAGACCACACCTGGAATACTGTTTCCATTTCTCGGCTCCGCAATTTAAGAAGGATGTTGACAAGCTGAAACTTGTGCGGAGGAGAGAGACCAAGAGGATCAAGGGTCTGGAAACCAAGCCATATGAGGAGCGCTTGAAGGAGCTGGGTATGTTTAGCCTGGAAAAGAGGAGACTGAGAGGAGATATGATAGCCTTTTCAGATATCTCAAGGGCTGTCACATGGAGGAGGGAACAAGCTTGTTTTCTGCTGCTCTGGAGGGGAGAACTCGAACCAATGGCTTCAAGTTACAAGAAAGGACATTCCGACTAAACACCAGGAATAACTTTCTGACAGTAAGAGCTGTTTGACAGTGGAACAGACTCCCTGGAAAGGTGGTGGACTCTCCTTCCTTGGAGGTTTTTAAGCAGAGCTTGGATGACCATCTGTAATTAATGCTTTAGCTGAGATTCCTGCATTCTAGGGGGTTGGCCTAGATGACCCTTGGGGTCCCTTCTATGCTCTTCCTAGGCTTGCTGCCCACACAAATAGGGACTAGAGGGTTGTGCCAAAGGTTTTGTGGAATTGATGAGTCTTGTAAGAGGCATGCTTTTCAACTCAGCTTGATCTGCAGAAAATCGCAGGGGCCACCAAGTTACAATCATTAGGATTAATATTATTATTGCATTTGTATCCCACCTTTTTCTCAAAGGTGGCACAGGTGGTTCTTCCGCCTCCTCATTTAATCCTCACAACAACCTTGCCCAGTAGGTTAGGCTGAGATGCCATGACTGGCCCAGGGTGAGCTTCATGGCCAAGTGAAGATTTGAGCCTAGGTCTCTCCCAGGTCCTAGTCCAACACTCTAAGCCACTGTGCCAAACTGGCTTCTGAGAACAGAGGGCAGGAGCAGATTGTATCTCTAAAAGTAGGTTGAAAGGGTGGAGGGAAGTGATTATTCCACTTAAAATAGACAAGTCTGCTCTGTCTGTATGTTCTGATAAAACATTTAAGGTTACCTTCATTCTTATATGTGTTTGTGAACTTGCCATAAGTTGATTATCTCAGAAGTACCGTATTTTTTGCTCTATAAGACTCACTTTTTCCCTCCTAAAAAGTAAGGGGAAATGTGTGTGCATCTTATGGAGCGAATGCAGGCTGTGCAGCTGACCCAGAAGCCAGAACAGCAAGAGGGATTGCTGCTTTCACTGCGCAGTGATCCCTCTTGCTGTTCTGGCTTCTGAGATTCAGAATATTTTTGTTCTTGTTTTGCTCCTCCAAAACTAGGTGCGTCTTGTGGTCTGGTCTTGTAGTCTGCCTTTCACTTAGCAACTCGGTTATTGCACAGCTGATTTTGCTTAATCTGATAGCTCTCATCATGAGCAACCTTTTAGGCAACTCATGCAAGGGATGGGGGTGGCCAGAGGCAAAGGTGAATGAGCAATGCAGCACTGCTATTTTCCTTGAAGCTTGAATTTGTTTTATTCTCACCGAAAAAATGGAAACTAGACATTCCGTTGTGGCAACCAAAACCTATGTGAAATATACTTGGAGTCCTGCAGTGATTTCATGCTCTTTATTGTAGCTTGTAAAGCAGTGATTGAATTGCCCCCCAAACCTCAGGCTTTTATATACAATATTTACACAATGAGTCCTGTCTGATTGGCTGATTTTGCTTCCCTCCTGGAGCCTGATTGGTCTTTTCCTGCAAGCCAATCAGTTGTTGCATTCTAGGATCCTACTTGCCTATTGTTCTAGGATCCAAGGTTAGTACATAACACTATGTTTGGCGATTAGCTGATATCCTGAGTTTCTAATCCTGGGTGCATTGCAGCCGTGCAGAACTCAGAAGTTTCCAACACCCACCTCCCCACATGTCTCTCCACCCAGGCTAGCAACAGGCATGGGTAAGTTATATTTTAATACTAGGCACTACTGCTCCTGTTTGTGTTGCTCACCAAACTCTTGCCCAACCTCTTCTTCCTCTACAGCTTCCCCCCTCCTTCAAGCCCCCAGAGCAGGGTCAATGATGGAGTTGGCCTGAGCATGTGGGAAAGTCCTGAGGGGTGAATAGGGAGGCCTCAAGCTCTCTGCTTGGCCCCTGAGTGTGGGGTCCCCCACGCCTTCCGTTGCAACTCCTTCAGAGCAAATCTGAACAAACAATTCCCTCCATAATGCAAATGAAGACCAACACTTACAGTAGAAATTCATCACCCACAAAGATAAAGCTGAGGTGCCCAAATGGAAGCTCTAAAAATAAGCACTGGGTGTCTTCCTTCCAAATGACTTATCTCCAGCAAGGCTTCAGCAGCGCTTTATCTATGAAGAAACCTGGGTCCAATTCAGGCCTTGAGAGTTGCGCTCTGTTTGGAGGGGTCCTGATGTTTAGGTAGTTTCTGGAAGTCAATTGGCTTTGTTCCTGGAGGCAGATTCTCTCCCTGCATGTCTCCCACAGACTGAGCCTGGGAGGAGAGCAGGGGCTTGTGCAGGTTGATCTAAAGACTGGCTCTGGTGCGATGTGGGTGGGGCTCTGGTCAAGGAATGGCTGGCTGTAAAGAGACTTTGCACCTACTTTCCCAGTCAGCTTGTAAATTACACACATTGTCAAGTCCTCCCGATTTTTATGGGCAGCTGTGGTGGAAATAAGAGAATTATGCCCATGTTGTGCTTTGGGTGGCTGTTCTACCGAGAATTTTTGTTGCTCTTTTGTCCAGTGGGTAAACTGGGCTGTGGAATCGGAGCACTTTCCATTTGACTTAATTTTAACCATCTGGTCCCTCTCCTGACCTCTTCTCTGTGGCCAGGCTCATGAGATACGGTATGTAAAATCACTTTAAGCAGAAAGGCAAACAGTTGCCCTGAAGCTGGCGCTCTCAGTTATTTCCTGACCTGGTAATAATCAGGGCTATGTGCATAGGCCATGGCAACACGGAATGAGGAAAAATACATCTTTATGTGAATCTCAGCTTTTGTTTAACAAAAAGAAGGGTGTGCTTTTAGCCCTCATGGATGCAGATATGTACTTGAAGGGCTCCTGGGATTTCAATGTGCGGACAGAAATGAACAGGGTCTCCGGTAGGTTGGTCCAGGAGTTCAATGACCTGTCTCTTCTCCTGACTATCAGAACCAGAATAAATGGTGCTGGCAGTAAACCAGCGCAGACTGAAGTATGCAGAATGTTAATCTTTGCATAAACCATGTAGGAGAGTCTCGCTTGTCTAGCTGCTTGTGCAGAGGGCATTTAACTCTGATAAGTAACTTCCCAACTACATGTGGTCACCTCAGAGTGCCTCCTAAAAATAATGTCATTTCCTTTTCCTGGTACATCAGTCTTTTGCAGGCCCTGCCCACTGGTGAGGCAGGGGGAGGTGCCCACCTCTGAGTGGTGGAAGCCCAAGGGGGGCACTGGCCTCGCCTCTGCTGCCCACCCTGCCGTCTCCACCAGCAGCAGAGAAGTGCCGTTGGCAGCAGTTTTCAGGAAGATATTGCCGGGATCTTGTGAGATCTCATAGAACACATGAAATCTTGTAAGACTTTGGCAAGATCTCACCAGAAACTACTGGTACTTCACTAGGATTGTCCAAGCAACAAACTAGTTTAAAATACTTGTGAAAATACATCACAACATACCGGTATTTAAAACTGGCAGTTAAAATATAATTTGCCCTGGCAGCAGTCCAGTGGCTAGCCTCATCTGCACCTCTGTTTCCAAAGGCCTGTATGAACAGGAATGTCTTAGGCTGGTGGCAGAAAGATAGCAGAGAGGGAGAGAGCCAGTCTCAGCTCTCTTGGGAGGGAATCTCACAATATGGGGGCAGCCACAGAAAAGGCTGTTTCTCATATCACTGCCAACTGTGCCTCTGTTATGGTGGTGACAGAGTGGAGGTGCTCACCTGAGGATCTTATCACCTGGCCAGGTTCGTATGGGGAGATACAATCTTTCAGGTAGACTGGCTGCTTGCTGCTTGATCCTACATGTGTTCACTCACAAGTAAATGCCATAGAGCTTTCGTTACTATTTATTAATGTATATACCACACAATCACCGGTGGCTTTTATGCTTTTGTGCCTGTTATGAAAAACACACATAATTAAAGTGTACAGTAAAACTGTTTAATCAAAATATTGAAATAAACACCCAGAATTAAAATGTACAATCAAACAAGCCTATTAAAACAGCACAACAATAATAAGGAGTTAAAGCAGCAAATGAAAAATGGGATGTTTAAGTCAGGAAACAGGTGTGTCTTCAAGAGCTGGTGGAATGCCAATATTGATGGGGGCCTCTCATATTTCAGCAGGAGAAGCATTCCACAGCACTGGTGCCACCAGTGAAAAAGCTCACCTAGGTGTTAAAACAAGCCGATGATAATTGTGTTCAGTAGACCTCCCATCCAGGTTAGCATCTATTGCATTGCAGACTTAATCCTGAGATGCTTGCCAATTAGGTTTTATATCTGTTTTCTTTATATACATCAGGCTGTTGGCAGGAGATAAATACTGGAGGCTACATCTTTCTAGCAAGCACCAGATGGACCGGTCTAAATTTGGAACTTTGTTAGCATGTGTTGAATTTTGAAATTTTTGAAAGTGTCAGTACTGTTTTGTTCTCCCTGTTTCAGGGGCAGCTTGTAGTTCGATCAGTTTGGGAAAGAGGGTGCTGGAGCCTTAAGTTTCCAGACGGTGCTTATCCATTAGACAGCATCAGTCCCCCAGAACCCAACAACCCTTGTGGCTCTCCGGAGCTGTCTCTTACTAGTCACATGCCAAATTCAGTGTGTCGCCCCCCCCTGCTGCCCATTCTTACTGTTTCCCTTAGGTCTTACCCAGGTAGATGCATACATGTTTGGATTGGTAAGACATTTATGGCAATTCCTAGATCAGGATTTGATCAGAGTTGTCCATGCATTGGTAGCCTCATGGTTGGATTACTGCAGTGCAGTCTATGTGGGGCTACCCTTGGGCTGGCCAAGAGGCTGCAGCTGGTGCAGAAGGTGGTGGCTAGGCTGCTTGTGGGGGAAGCCACACTCAGCACATAAGAGTTTGCTGGCAGGATTTGCATTGGCTGCTAATTTGCTAGCAGGCCAAGTTTGAGGTGTTGGTACTAACATATGTCACTATACACATCAGGACCACGTTATTAGAGGCCACCTTATCCCTTATCATGTTCCCAATAGATCACTGCAGTCTGCAAAAAAGTTTCTCCTGCAAGTTCCAAAGATTTCAGAAGCGTCCTCCATAGTGACTTGGAGAAGGGCTTCTATTGTGGATGCTCCTGTTCTGTGGAGCAGTATCTCTGCCAAGAAACCTTATTGTAACTTTTTGGAAATAGTTGAAAACGTTTCTGTTCCAACAGGTTTTCCCAGCTGGATAAATGGACCTTTCACCATGAGTGTCCACTTGTTAGGGTTTTAAATGAATTATTTGTATTGGTGTGTTTACCTTTTTAATTATCTCATGTGTTAATCACCTTGAGAGAGTGGTCTAGAAGGTGATTAATAAATTAGTTGTAATAATAATAATAATAATAATAATAATAATAATAATAATAATATAACATGTTGTGTATTCTAGTGGCTATCAGCCATAGAGGCCATTAAGCAAACCCCTTTGGCTAATAAAATGCAGCAGGTACTTGAGAGATCATTTTGCATGTATCCAAAAGGAATGCTCCCAAAACAAGTATTTCTTAGGGAGAGGAGGGTATGCTGTGTGACTGCAGAAATAGGACCAGGCGAGTGAGATATTTCTGGGTTGCAGCAAAGCTCATTAACGGGTTCAAGAATATTACTTTGGATGGTTTTTCAGTGTTGATATGTAATCAACACACCCAGAGAACAAAGCCGGATGGGCAGTAGAGGAGAAGTATAAATGGATGCATTCAAAATAAATACAGTAACTAACAAACTTGCACGCATCATGGAAAGTGGTTTTTTCAGTCCCATATTGCAACAATTTGTGTTCATTTCAAGACTGAGAATTGTTCCTGTTTCTCCCGGCACCTCCAAATCTGCAATGTTAAATGGCTTGTTCAGCTGGGCCTGGCATGATGGACCCTTGATCTCTCTGCTGCATTTTGCTGATTATTCTGATCTGCCTGTCTGTGCTGGGTGTCGAGATTATGATGCTCGCTTGGGCAGCTGCTGTGTCAGCAGTTCTGTTCCTCTACCACTGGAACATTTCAGGCTCTACTGAGATATGTGTGTGGTACTTTGGATTACTGCAGTGCACTCTCTGTGGGGTTTCTGTTGTGCTTGATCTGGAAGCTGCAGTTAGTGCAAAATGCAGCAGCCCTGCTGCTGGCAGGAGTGAGACACTGCTCAGAGATCTGTACCGGTTGCCCATCTGCTACCAGGCCAAGTTCACGGTGTTGCTATTGGTCTATAAAGCCCTGAACAGCTCTGGTGGCTGGTGTGAGAATAAAGGGTGTGAGTGTGTTGTTTATGCCACCCTGATGTCCTTGGAGGAAAGTGTAACAGGACAAAAAGACCATTAATAAGCAAATTATCCTCCAGGGATCTCTGGATGGTAATGACATTTTTATCCTTGCAACTAACCCTGTGAGATAGGTCAGGACACAAGGGTGCCAACTTAAATAAAATATTGGGGGTGGGGGTGGCCCAGGTAAGCCAGGCCCCATATAATTGATCATAAGACATCACACACACACCCCATTTGAATGGCAGTGCCCATCAACTTGGGGGGGGGGCAGGTCTCCTCAAATACTTTATGGGGGTGGGGCAAAGACCCCTCGGCCCCTTGGAGTTGGCTCCTATGCCAAGTCCTATATCTTGCCCAGGAATGCCCAGGTCCACGCCGAGCAGAATCTGCGATATTTATCGTTTTAGTCTGATATGTTGTTCTCTTGCCTTAAGGAAATGGCTGGGCCTCTGTGGAGACTTGTTAGATTCAGTCAGCTGGAAGAGATTCAGGGCCAACCTGTTGCGTCTCGCAAGGTGTTCAGTCTCTAAGCCAGACTGTGCAATTGCTGTGCAGGAGAGGTCTCTGTGCTTTGGGACATTGCCATTATTTCTTTCCCTGCTCATTTCCATCTTAATGGGTTCCCTCCCTTCCATTAGGAATGCTCATAATGGACATCCGTTCAGCCAGTTGCAAACCTCTTGCCCATTACTTGAGATGAATAATGTATTAAATGCAGCCTTGCAGCCACTTACTTCATGACCGTGACACACTGGCTTGGAGTGAGTGGCTCAAAGGTTGCAGCCAATCTCCTGTGGCTCAGGAGATGCATTTTAGCCCTTCCTAAAGTGGAAGTGTGTTAGCACTGGCGCAAAGGTACATTTTGAGCTGGCAATGTATTATGAAGCACAGCCTTCAAAACTCCAGGAGGCGCTATAATTGCGAGCCCTCTGGTGAGTGGCTGGCTGTCTTCCCTTTTGGTTCCCTTTCCCCTCTGATGGCAGAACAGTTTCACTTTCAGCCTCGGTGGCTCCCCTTAACTGTGGTGCCTCAACCCCTTGCAGGAATTGTGGCTGGGCTGCTTCTCCCTTCTCCCTCTGTCTAGAGAGGACTTGCCTGCCTCCAAGAGGAGGAATCCACAGGGCACATAGCACACACCTATTAGTCTCCTTGACTGCTCCTTCGCCCGATCTCTACCCCCCTACATAGTCCCATGTTTCCAACATTCTGATCTATGACTAAATCACAGTGTTTAGCTGGTGATATATTGCGATGTTGGAAACCAGGTATCACCCAGCCAGCCCTAAGTGAAATGGTCAGTGGGTTGGACTTTGCCTGTAGAAACGTGGATTCACATCCTGGAAGTTTCCTGAGTGACCTTGGGCCAGTCACTGACTGAACCTAGCCTACCTCACTGATGATGCCCTGGAGCTGTGCTTCTGTTCCTTCTTGCTCTGCAGCACCACAGCTGCTTCGCATTATGGTGGAGTTTTGCAAGAGGCAGGCTTTGGGAGCATGTCATGCTCAGGAGAGGCAGACTGTCCTGTCTTTCCCTAGAGAATCCAGGGGACTGTAGTTTAGAATAATAAAAGAAATTCTAACCACTTTCTCTCCATCCCAGACCCCCCAGGGTTCCCTTGGAAAAGGGGATAACTGTTAAATCAGCTTCACGGTCCTGCCAGACTAGTTTTTTTTTTTTGTACATTCTGCAGCATTATTTATTAAATTAGTATGCTGCCCTTCATTTGAAGATCTCAGGGTGGCTCACCACGTAAAAACACAAAATGCAATACAGGAATAATACGTTGGCGTTGGGTTTATAATGGACTGTCCATGCAGAGTTCCACTTTATTAGCTGTTCTGCAGTGCTTCCCAATTGTTATTCTTTTATTGTTGTCCAGAGAGGCACTTTTGCACTATAGCACGACAAAAATGAGCCCCTGGCCCCAAATACTGGTGGTATAAAAAGTTGCAGGGTTCAGCAGGAAGTTGTGGGACGTGCAGTGATTGAAAATGAAGCAGTATGACCTCCCTAAGAAAGCAGAATCGTGTATAACTGCCATGAGCACAAATAACCATACAATCTAAGAAGCCATTAAGGGCCGGGTGGGGGGTGGGGTTTGAGCCACACTTGTGCAGTCATTGTGGGTGATGCTACGTGTCTGATCCTGTGAACCTACACAAGTTTTGGAATTGTGATATTTCGTCTGCCTTTGCCTCAGATGTGATGTTTACTGTCCAGTTGATGACATTCTAAATGTGTATATGTATTTTTTATTTAAAAAATTATTTACTTGTTAAACGTCAAGTTGGTTTACACAACATTGCAAAACATCTGCAAAGTGACCTGCGTGCCCATTTCCCTCACAACTGTTTCCACTTTATGGCATCCTTCCTCCAATGCTTTTATTTCAAAAGGTCAAGACTTACCCTAGAGAAAACTAGATGTCTGGAGAAGGAACAAAAATTATGAGGGAGAGTCGTGTGTGTGACTGGCCGTGTGCCTGCTTCAGAGTTGTTTATGTGTTTCTCCTCTCACCCTATTTTTTGTGGTTTCCCCGACATTTCTGAAAAATTAGGGGGGAAACTGGGATTTCCCCCAGTTTTTTCAGGGGTTTTCCCCACCCCACCCCATTGCATCTCTAGATGGGCCAAGTGTCTGATTCAGTATCGTATAGAACAGTTCATATGTGCTTGACATGTAGTATGTATTCATTGGCTTCTTACTCATTACGTTTACATACCATCTTCTCCTGCAAGTCACTGCTGGCTGTGTCTTTCTCCAAATGGTGAAGCGTCTGCTTTGCATGCAGAGGTCCTAGGTTCAATCCCCAACATCTCAGGTAGGGCTAGGAAAGTCTCCTTCCTGAAACCCTGGAGAGCTGCTGCCAGTCAGTGTAGGCAGCACTGAGCTAGATGTGTTCTTAAGATATCACTGGTTGCTTTGGGAATCTCTCTCACTAAGTAACATCGGGTTTTTCATGAGTGGAAAATTGTGGTGCAAGAGCACAAGGTTTTTGGAGACTTTGTTGCACAATAGATTGTGCAGTCTGTTGTGCAACAAGTTTTTCCTGTTGCGCTGGGTTCCTGTGTTGCACAGCACTAGAACTCTCCCACCAGTTAGCACAGGATGCTGTCAGCGGACAGAGAATACTGGAGAGAGCCTTAGGTTTGCTTAGCAAGTTCATTCTTGGCTCTCTCTCTCTCTCTCTCTCTTGTTAGAAATGATTGCTGTGCTCTTGTGGTTCTGTAATCCCTGCTTCAGCAAGTGCATTTGGCACATAAGGATTTTTTATTTGTTCCTCGAGGTAAAAAAGAGCCTTCGGCCAGAAAAGATAAGGTAGCATTTGCAACAGAAGCAGGTCTGTAGACAGATAGGGGCTATTAGCATAAAAGCTGTGTCCTGTTGTCTGTTAAGGACCTTTGCTGCCTGTGTCCCTTAACCTCAGCTGTGAATGAAGCATCTGGAAACATAAATATTGGGCAGCGCCACTGGGAAGCCAATTCCCCCAGGCTATACCTGGCAGTAGCAGATTAGGGTTGCTTTAAGCATTCAGTTATCTTCATCTCCCCCAGGGGATGAATAGAGAGAGGCAAAATAAATGGTAAGCAAACTGAAAGGGAATGATAACATTTGACACTCCGTCTTCAGGCAGATAGTGGCCTTTGTTAGTTTTTCAGTTCATCCCACGCCTTGCATGTACTAAGAACATAAGAAGAGCCTGCTGGATCAGGCCAGTGACCCATTGAGTCCAGTATCCTGTTATCACAGTGGCCAAATGGATGCCTGTGTGAAACTAGCAAGCAGGATTCATGCACAAGAACCTTCTCCCCTCCTGCGGTTTCCAGCAGCTGCTACCCAGAAGCATGGCTGCCTCTGACTGGGGAGGCAGAGCAGAGCCATCCTGGCTGGTGCCCCTGCATAGCCCTCTCCTCCTCCTCCGTGAATTTGTCTCCTCCTCTTTGAACCATCCAGGCTGGTGGCCATCTCTGCCTCCTGTGAGGGGGGGGGGGTGTAGTCTAACTCTGTGCTGCATGACTAAGTATTTTCTTTTATGTATCTATTCTGAATCTTCCAACATTTAGCTTCACTGGATGTCTGTGAGTTCTGGTGTTATGAGAGGGAGAACAACTTTTCTCTATCCACTTTTTCCATGCCATGCATGTCAATTTCTGTTGAAACTCCAAGTTTTGCTACCAATTTATTACTTCATTTCTATCCTGCCTTTTCTCTGAAGAGCTAAAGAGGGCATATATATCTCTCCTCCCCATTCTCCATTTTATCCTCACAACAACCCTGTAAGGTAGGTTAGGCTGAGATACAGCAACTTACCTAAAGTCACCCAGTGAGCTTCATGACTGAGTGGGGATTCGAACCCTGGTCTCCCAGGTCCTAGTCCACCACTCTGACCACTATGCCATCTTTGCAGCAAGTCAGGATTTTCTGAGTGTGCCTGCAAGATGCACACCAAAGTCACATTTAGTGACTTTTGATGAAGACCCCCACCTTGGGAACCTTTGTGCAGTGTTTGGCATCAACAATTTGAAAGGAAGCTAAACCTATGCCCAAAAATCTCACCAATGTTCTGTTTTGGTCTGCCATTTTGATTCAAAATGGTGCCCAGCATCCAAATGGTTATGAAGCCTGCCTCCCGCATCTTGGAAACCCTTGTGCCCAGTTTGGCGATGATATCTTGAGCGGTGGCAGAACTTGTGCCAAAAAACCAGGCAAAGTCATGCCAAAGTGACGTTTTGGTCTGCCGTCAGAATGGCACCCAGCATCCACACATCGACATGACCCCCACCCCACCTCAGGAACCCTTGTGCCAAATTGGGTGATGTTATCTCAGTAGGTGGCTGAAGAGCAGGCAGAGAAACATCTTTCCAAAAATATAGTACAAGATGCCTCTTGAGCAGATGTTCTGCCCAGTTGCACAGCTGGAAGTCAGACTCCTTTCAGAGCTACTACTGCATGTCACCCGGAGATCTACCAGTGCATCCATTCCCAGGCTGCCTTCCGCCACCCATTTGACCAAGGACCAGCTGAGTCTCTGTGTTGGTCCATGTGTAAGCAAGCATGTGCTGCAACAGTGATGCAGCTTTCAGCTCTCTGTCATCTCTCGCCATTCTTTGGCTCTCTTCTGCTTTTTGAAAGAAGAAAAATTGCAGGCACCCTGCTTTCAAAAGAGGTTGAAGGAGCAGACAGACAGGTAGTTTAGAAGTTATGGAAAGCAGCCCACACAATTTAGCTGTCGTTAGGAGGGAAAAGGTTAGCTGCTATTCAAACCATGAAAGACTGCAGGTATGCACCTTGATAATCCCACTTTGCAGAAAATGAAAATGCTCTGCTTGTAGTGATTGATTGTTTTAAGTACTTATCTTTAAGAGTTTAGACCAGTTAATCCAGAGATGGCTTTACCACAAGGCAAGGAGAGGTGGCGCTCTCCAGGTCTTGATGGACAGCTGCCATCATCTCAGTCCATTGGCTATGCGGTGTTGCCTTCCCCTGGCCTAAACCACAGGCCCAATCAGCTGGATACAGTCCTGCATAAAACCTCTTAGGCACTGGGTGCAGTTCCTGCCTGAAATTCTAGAGAGCCTCTGGCATCCAGGGTTGATGGAATGGAGACAGATGGACCAATGATCTGACTTGCTACAAAGTGGGTAGAGTGATTTTCTAGATGTATCCAGGTACTACCTCATCTTGCCATTTTTATTCATATAATATTCTCGCTGCACTTCTCACCTTTAATATTTTCTTTATCTCATTATAAATCATCTCCCCAAATTCCTTGGCCACTCTGCACATCTACCACTTATGTTAAAATGTACCTTCTCCTTCCTTACACTTCCAACAAATGCCTGATTCTGATTTTTACTTCTTTGCCCATTTACTTGGAGTTGAGTACCATCTGTAAATCATTTTCATTAAATTTTCTTTCACAGCGTAACATGCTGTGAATTTCAAACCCGATTTCCATAGTTTCCCCCACAATTCTAGTTCTATATTATTTCCCGCATCCCGGGCCCAGTGGATCATAGCAGATTTAACCATTTCAGCGTTAGTTTCCCATTCTAACAGGATCTTATACAGCCTTGAGATTAGTTTTTCTCTGTTTTCTATTAGTTCCCTCTCGAATTGGGAACTTTGATCCATAAAACCATGGTGCTTGTCTTGTTTGAACACCTCATTCGGTTGGTAATATTGTTCTAAATACACCTTCCCCACCCGCAAGAAGGAGAGTTAGTGTAGTTCTCCCACACCAGGGTCAGTTTCTGAAATTGCTGAAGTCCTTTTTTCTTTTAAAAAAAAGGCTGTTGTCATTTTGCAGCCTAGAATAGGTGTACTGGAAAATTGCTTGTGCGTTTCTTTTTAAAAGCAATAAACAAAGGCTTTCTTTGCTGGGAATAAAAAGTGGTTATCTAGATTTTGTGTGGATGCTGAGAGCTGGGTGAGATGGTTGCTTGAAAGACACTTATTAAGAGTCTTTTTGCTTGAAAAATAACACCAGTAATTTCCACAACTTCCTTCTTGGTGTTTGATCAGAATTGCCCAAAGCAGATGATGTAGCAGGATAATGGATAAACTCATTTAGCGCTACAATTTTGTTGTTGGGCTGCATAGATGCTGTGATTCTGCAGAGAAAGTACAGGCAGGTTGTATGGGGCTTCCTAAGAAACTGGGCTAAACAATAAATAAAAAAATAAACCCCTAGCCTTCATGGTTATGAAGATATTCTTGGATCTTTCTTCTACCAGGTTATTTGCCCATCTAGCCCAACATTGCTTTCTCTGACTGGCAGTGGCTTTCCAGGGTGTCAGGAAGGTTATGGCCTTTGCCATCACCTGCCATCTGATGCTTTTAAAATGGGAGATCCCAGCAATTGAACCCAAAACATTCAGTCTTCTTCTGCCACTTGTGATGCTTCCCTAGGTGGGCAATATCTGCAGAAATCTGGGAAGCCGGTGGGTTAGCTGAATAATTCCAGCATTCAGAGGTCTGAGAGGCTTGAAAAGCCCTTTCTTTCGTTGGCACAGCCAGAATACATTTTGCAAACTCAGTAAAAAAACAAAATAAGAATAAAATAGCAGGGAAAATTGTGCAAAATAGATGCATTGGCAGAATGTATCAGTGCATCTTGGCGAATCTGGTGCATAGTTTGTGTGAGTAGCAGACACCAAACCATTCTAGGAGGGGCCCTCTTGATTCTACCACATAGCAGAGTACCTGCTTTGCATGCAGAAGGCTCCAGGCTCAGCCCCTGGTATCTCCTGTTTCAAAAGGATCCGGAAGCAGGTGACGCGATGACTCTTCCATGCCTGAATCCCAAAGAACTTCTGCCAGCCAGAGCAGACCCCCCTGGGCTTGGTGGAAAGTCTGGAGCAAGGCAGCTTTCTGCCCTTGTAGGGTGAGGACGAGCGGGGGGCAGTTCCCAAATGGGTGGTTAGATTCATAAGGCTCAATCACTTCCTGCCCCCCTTCCAGGGGGCTTTGAGAGCCAGCTTGTGATTCAGATGCCAGCAGAACTGCCACATGCACATAGAATCTGAATTTCCTTTTGAAAACAGCCAGTTCTAAATGCGGGCCTTCCTTGAGTGTGTTTTTTCTTTTGTCTTCTCAGAGAAATTATTTTTTATAAAGGCTTCTGGGAAGAAAGGGGTTCTGTTTCTTTTGTTAAGGCAGCTTTTCAGAGAGTTTTGTAATTAGGAAAGACGTTTTGGCATTTTCCAGCTACGCTTGGCTAATGAATGAGCAGGGGAGGGGGGAGCAGGTGTATGTGTGGGGGGGGGGGGGACATGGCATCGTTTGAATATTTGATAACACGTCCTGCGATTCCTCCTTTAGGATGCAAAATAGAACCTCCAGTCTCTCTCAAATGGAACGCTGGACCTCATGAAGGAGAAATGAAACAAGATGGAAGCACATTCACAATTTACGTGCCTTTAACATGCGCAGTTTCAACTTTATGTTGATGACAGCTGGCTGATTGAAATTGCACAAATTAAATGCATGGAAGGTGCAAAGAGAGCTTTTAAGCTCTCTGCCTTGCTTATTGGGCTCTGGCATGCTCTTGTGAGATCTCACAGGAACTTGGACGGCCCTGCGAGATCTTGCCAGAGCCTCCCAGAGCAAGGCTTCCTCAGCTCACAGCTCAAGAAAGGCAAGGATGGTCACAGGGGGTGGCTCCAAGGGGTTGTTTGAGTATACACATTGTTTGTGCAGACACACCATCCCCAGAACATAACATAAAGCTGAAAATGGGGGAGATGCTGAATAGGAGGGGTGGGTGGGTTGGTGGGCTTAAACAGAGGCCTTTGCCAGAGCTGCTGGAAGTTCACCAAAAGGCCAACAAATGTCAAGGCAGGGAATCATCTGGTTACAAAAAGCTGCAGGATCTGGAGGGCGCCCAGAGAGACAACTTCTGGTGCACTCAAGTTCTGCTTGCAGGCTTCCAGTAAGCATGTGGTTGGACACGGGGAGAACAGGATGCTGGGCTAGATGGGCCCTTGGCCTGATCTAATGGACAGACTCTTCTTCTGTTCACCCCCCCTCCACATCAGAATTCCCCATTTTTCAGTGTTTGTCTCTTACTCATTCTTTCAGCTGGTCACATTTCTCCTTTCGGAGGTCCAACTTGTCATTGGTTGTACAGATTGAGGCTGATGAGAGTTGGAGTCCAATAGGTGCTCCCTCTTTGCACCAGGAGAAGAGGGCATGTTGGGGTGCACAGTGCTCACCTCTAGTCATTTGCATAACTGCAGCTTACTAGCGTTGACCTTACTCCCCCCTCCCTGCTAAGCAGCCAGCATTGCGGTGGGAAGGAGCTTGCAGTTGAAGCCAGGAAAAGTCAAAGGTAGAAAGAAGAGATTCTCCCTGCTCCCAGCTTCCGTGACATACCTTCATAGCCTTTAGACCAGCGGGGAGGATGCCTTGCAAAATGCTGCAGTAGCTAGGATTCTTGCAAAATGTGTAGTTGTAGACTATCCAACATAGTGTTCTCCCAGTGTCCTTCCATTACACTCACACACACAATATACAATACAATACAATACAATACAATACAATACAATACAATACAAATCTTAGAAGTTCAGTGAGCTATTGTGGTGAATGCCATGTAACTCTCTCCAGGTGTTGGACTGCTGTTCCTGTGCAGTACAAATTGTGTGTTTCCAAGGCTCTGTTTCAGTAAATGATCTCAATCTCCAGGGATACAAATCTGTGATAAGAAATAAACAACCCAATAGCAACTGCTGTAGTGCATTATAACACAGTTTACCCCAGGGAGAGCTCTTTGAAAATCAATACTCCTTATTACTCACGTTCTCTGTCGATTTTTATTTTTAGTTCACTGGGGGTGCATGAGGGAAATGTGTGCAAATTTATCTGTATGTGAAGTTGTCTGGAGATACATATTGAAACTGTATATAGCTAGCTGAATGTTCCAGCCGTCTGGCGCAGTTCCTAGAAATGCCAGACTCAAATTCACTTTGTTTGTAGCCCCCTCTGTTCAAAGGCTTTGTGTTTCTAATGGCATGTGGCCAGAAAATCTGTGGGTGGCCAAAATGCAGCCCCCAGGAGTCTCCTGCAGCTCTTGCAGTAGGCTGGCACGTGACTTGGCTCACTTACATGAGTCACCTTCATCAGTTTGCTCTGCAAGTACTTCAGCATTTGAACATAGGAAGGTGTACTGTGCTGAGTGGCACCATCAGATCTTGATCTCCTAGTAGATCTCTGGGTGATTTCAAGTTCTTCAGGCGTTCCTGACTCACTTGTGTTTAAGAAAAGCAAAAACAAAATGATTCTCCCCGCCAACATTAGGCAGTTGAAATGAAGAAAGCCAACAAGGAGTGGACTGTTGTGTTCTCAGTTGTGTGCAAAGCTTGGTACCGGCTGGGATATGGGAGAGGGCAAGAAACGTTTCTTTATGCACTTCCATCTCTTACTCACCTTTTCTCTGAACAAAAAGTCCCAAACCTGCATCCTTTCCTCAGAAGGCAGTCAACTCCATCACCTCCCTTGGTCATTTTGGTTGTCCTTTCCTGAACCTTTTCCAACCATGCACCTTTCCTCCCTGGTAAGGCTCAGTTTCATAATCTCAGGCTTTTTGGAATCAGCTTGTCTAATAAACCTGCAGATTGCAATGTTGCGGAGATGGAGGAGCTTTGTCTTAAAAGGCAGCCTCTTGGGAGAATTGTTGAGATGAGATGGGAACAGGAACAGATGGATCCATGATGTTGGCTAAAACACACATTTGATGATTCCTCCTTTGTTGAGAGGAAGGGACCACTTAGCAAATATCAGTCGCTCAAGCTGTCTGAAGTGATTCATGATTAAAAAATTAGGAGATGAAAAATACCCTCTGTGTGATTCTCCCCCATCCACCCTTCTCCACATCCTGCAGTGCCAAGTCTTTCAACATGCATAAATGAGTTTTGGGTTTCCTTGTTTGTACTGTGTGAATGTTCCTATTAGCACCACTATTCCCCCCCCCCCTTCCTTGCAGGTGGTGATTTATGTCCTTCCCATTCCTGCTTGGATTCAGCCTCCGTCAGCCAATGGCAAACAGACCAGCTCAGCTGGAGCCCATGGTAGCCTCATGGTGATTATTCTTCAAACCAGCTTTAACAGGGCTTCAAAGTTAAGTGCCTCACTTTGGAGAGAATAGAACTGTCTGCGCCCAGCTTTGGGGCGAGGGAATTGTTTTATTGCTGGTTCGTGGGTGAGATTAGAAACAAGACTGTGTTTGATGGCTGATCCTTTTTTCCTTTTAAAAGACAAACCATTTAGTGTCCAATCCAGCATGAGCTTCTTCCCCACTATTCCCATTCCAGCAAAAACTGAAGACAGAACAGCCTTCCCCAACCTGGTGCCCTTCGAGCATTGTTGTACTACAACTTCCATTGCCTCTAACCATCAGCCATCTTGAATGGGACTAATGGGAGCTGCAGTCCAAAGCATCTGGAGGGCAAGGCTGAGCTAGAGCAGTGGGTTACAGCTTTTCTCTCTGGAAATGTGGCCATTACCCATTGGAAACAAAACCCCATGCAAGTGCTTATGTGAGATTCCACCTTCAGTTGTGTGTTAATTGAGCCAAGAGCCCCCAGATTTCACAGCATTTCCCTCTCTCTTTTGATAAATTGGAGATGGATGTGAATTAAGGGGTAACTATATCATGACATTAGAGGGACGTGGGTGGCGCTGTGGACTAAACCACAGAGCCTAGGACTTGCCGATCAGAAGGTCGGTGGTTCGAATCCCCACGACGGGGTGAGCTCCCATTGCTCGGTCCCTGCTCCTGCCAGCCTAGCAGTTCTAAAGCACATCAAAGTGCAAGTAGATAAATAGGTACCGCTCTGGCGGGAAGGTAAACAGCGTTTCCGTGCGCTGCTCTGGTTCTCCAGAAGCGGCTTAGTCATGCTGGCCACATAACCTGAAAGCTGTACTCTGGCTCCCTCGGCCAATAAAGCGAGATGAGCGCCGCAACCCCACAGTTGGTCACGACTGGACCTAATGGTCAGGGTCCCTTTACCTGTACCTTATATCATGACATTTATGAAAAGATGCCATCTGTTGCCCTACTCTTAGAGGAAATGAAAGAAGACTCTGATGCAATGAAGCCATGCAATTTTTGTTGGGTATTGTTGGTGGTAATAAATCTGGTTTGGTTAAATAATAAAAGGAGGATTCTCTGGATGCCTAGAGCCATGTTTGAGGCAAGAACACCTTGGTGAGAGGACTCCAGCAGAGATTTAGGATCATAAAAACATGGACCAAAGTAAAGCATGGTAATATAGTCTGTCAGACCTTTAAAATATCCCCTTCTAAGTATCTTTCAAAGTTTCCCTTAGCATAGAAATAGAGACCACACGTTTGGTTGCTTAAAAATTGTTCACTTGTTGTTGTTGTTGTTTAGTCGTTCAGTCGTGTCCGACTCTTCGTGACCCCATGGACCAGAGCACGCCAGGCACTCCTGTCTTCCACTGCCACCCGCAGTTTGGTCAGATTCATGTTTGTAGCTTCGAGAACACTGTCTAACCATCTCGTCCTCTGTCGTCCTCTTCTCCTTGTGCCCTCCATCTTTCCCAACATCAGGGTCTTTTCCAGTGAGTCTTCTCTTCTCATGAGGTGGCCAAAGTATTGGAGCCTCAGCTTCACGATCTGTCCTTCCAGTGAGCACTCAGGGCTGATTTCCTTAAGAATGGATGCATTTGATCTTCTTGCAGTCCATGGGACTCTCAAGAGTCTCCTCCAGCACCATAATTCAAAAGCGTCAATTCTTCGGCGATCAGCCTTCTTTATGGTCCAGCTCTCACTTCCATACATCACTACTGGGAAAACCATAGCTTTTACTATACGGACCTTTGTTGGCAAGGTGATGTCTCTACTTTTTAAAATGCTATCTAGGTTTGCCATTGCTTTCCTCCCAAAAAGCAGGCGTCTCTTAATTTCGTGGCTGCTGTCACCATCTGCAGTGATCATGGAGCCCAAGAAAGTAAAATCTCTCACTGCCTCCATTTCCTCCCCTTCTATTTGCCAGGAGGTGATGGGACCAGTGGCCATGATCTTCGTTTTTTTGATGTTGAGCTTCAGACCATATTTTGTGCTCTCCTCTTTCACCCTCAATAAAAGGTTTTTAAATTCCTCCTCACTTTCTGCCATCAAGGTTGTGTCATCTGCATATCTGAGGTTGTTGATATTTCTTCCAGCAATCTTAATTCCGGCTAGGGATTCATCCAGCCCAGTCTTTCGCATGATGAATTCTGCATATAAATTAAATAAGCAGGGAGACAAAATACAGCCTTGTCGTACTCCTTTCCCAATTTTGAACCAATCAGTTGTTCCATATCCAGTTCTAACTGTAGCTTCTTGTCCCACATAGAGATTTCTCAGGAGACAGATGAGGTGATCAGGCACTCCCATTTCTTTAAGAACTTGCCATAGTTTGCTGTGATCGACACAGTCAAAGGCTTTTGCATAGTCAATGAAGCAGAAGTAGATGTCTTTCTGGAACTCTCTAGCTTTCTCCATAATCCAGCGCATGTTTGCAATTTGGTCTCTGGTTCCCCTGCCTCTTCTAAATCCAGCTTGCACTTCTGGGAGTTCTCGGTCCACATACTGCTTGAGCCTTCCTTGAAGAATTTTAAGCATAACCTTGCTGGCGTGTGAAATGAGTGCAATTGTGCGGTAGTTGGAGCATTCTTTAGCACTGCCCTTCTTTGGGATTGGGATGTAGACTGACCTTCTCCAATCTTCTGGCCACTGCTGAGTTTTCCAAACTTGCTGGCATATTGAGTGTAGCACCTTAACAGCATCATCTGTTAAAATTTTAAATAGTTCAGCTGGAATACCATCACTTCCACTGGCCTTGTTATTTGCAATGCTTTCTAAGGCCCATTTGACTTCACTCTCCAGGATGTCTGGCTCAAGGTCAGCAACCACACTACCTGGGGTGTACGAGACATCCATATCTTTCTGGTATAGTTCCTCTGTGTATTCTTGCCACCTCTTCTTGATGTCTTCTGCTTCTGTTAGGTCCTTACCACTTATGTACATACTAAAGAAAATATGGTGAATTGTATTGTATAGAACTGTCTTTGATTTGTATCCTTTTTCTTTTTTCATAGTACCATATATAACAATGTAATGTTGTCAAGCAAACTTAATAAAATAAAAATTAAAAATGGTTTATTTACAAACTTCAAAGGTGAGATTCATGTGCTTTTCTATATTACAGCAAGAAAAGACAGGTAGTACAGCTAAGTTTCAAAATTGGTAAACATTTCTAAATTATTTGCACAGAAACAAAAGATGGTTTGCTGAAGCCACGCGGTCTGGGCTTGGAGCGGCCAGCCCAGACATCCTTACTGGTTGGTTGCATGGTGAAAAGAGAGAAAACAAAGGCTTTGGTAACTCTTTCTCCCAAGTTGAGGGGGTGTGACCCAGTTAGCTCTGGCAGAAGTGCTTCCTCTATGGTCTTAACCCCTTCATGCATTAACTAGTTCCTGGTTATATGAGGCTGATATTTATACCACAGTTATCGTGAATGTTGCCTCATTGACTTCCTTTGACTTCACACACAGATGATGAGGTGGGGGCAATCTAGTGAAAAGCACCCAAGCTCATATTGTAACCATCTGATTTTCTAACTTTGGTTTTGTTGCCAACGTTTGCTATGTTTTGAATATGGCCTATTTAAACTATCATGGTTAATAAGTGTTCTTGTCAAATTTTCAGCCATTCACCTACCACTTAGAGTTGCTTGACATTTTGACAAGGCATTTAGAAAATATAAAGGCTTTTTATTTGAGTATTCAGCTACAGGCTACATCACAGGAATTGTTTAATGGGTTATTATCCGACTCTTATGTATCTTGGGAACAAGCTGCTTGGAATCTCTCTGGTGTGAGCCCTGTGGAGACAAGGCTTGGCTAGAATGAAAATTCAGGTGCCCCCCTGGATCCCTTGCCCAAGGAAGCAGAGCACCTGCGTCGCCCGCAGAAGGGCTCCATCTCCAGAGACTCCATGATTTGTTATATAGCTAAGGCTGTGGTCTTAGTGAAAAGGGGGCCTGTGCATGTCCCCCGGTCTCCCCACACACGCACCATTAATTTAAAGTATCCTAGGAATTGCAGTCCGATTAGGGCAACAAGGGTGGGGAGGAGACACCAATTCCCCTCACAGAACTACAGTTCCCACAGTTCTCTGGGAAGAGAGGTTGCCCATTAAGCCATCAGGGAATAGTAGCTCAGGGAGGGAAGGAGGGGGCCTCTTAACAACTCACAGCACCCTTAGCGAGCTACAGCTCCCAGAATCCTTTGGGGGAAGCCGTGACTGTTAAAGTGGTTTCATGGTGCTCTAAATATGTGGTATGAATGTGGCCTTACTCCACACACAGAGATAGGCAGGCCTCTCCTGGCAAGTGGGCTCCCTCCAGGGATATATCTTGCAGACCCCATTCCAAGGAAGGCCAAAGGTGTGCCCATTGGGGAGAGGCTAAAGGGCCCTTTAGTGGGGTGGGGCTCACAGCCCCATCCTGATCACAAACTTACAGGGCCATTTTATCTTCAGTAAACTGCCTTTGTAATGTTATAGTGCAAATGGATTAAGTTGCTATTACAGTTTATTAATTTATTGTGTTTCCCCCCCCAGACCCGCTTTTACATTTATTATGTCTGTATATATTGTTGGGAAGCCACTGTGGGAGGGTTTGTCCTAAAAGGGGGCTTTTTAATATTGCTTATGCTCCAATATTTTCTAAGCCCTGTAGACAGTGTCCCCCCCAGGGGGCACTCAAGGGTACGCAGAACCAGCGCCTCTTTTTGTTGTTGTTAAAAAGTGTGGCACTTATGGTAACAAATTCATGGTGAGTACCAGCACTTATTTTTCTAGAAAAAAAGCACGGCCTGTAAATATACTTAAAGATACAAAAGGAAGCGGAATCAAGAGGAAGGAGGAAAGCAGGCATTATTTACACACATACACTCCCTGCTCCCTCTTCCATACATTTGCTTTTTGAATAGCATCTCCTTTATATTAGTAACAGTTTGAGGAAGTGAAGCTGGGTAAATGTAATAAAACACACAAAGAGACAAATATAAAATGGACTGGTAAAAAGTGTTTGTCCTTTGCGAAAGTTGGAATATAAAGAGTAAATGTGACCTAGAAAAATATATATTGACCTTGCATTAAGATTCCTTTTATTTAGTGTGAAAACACAACTTCCTACCCAAGAGAACAGTCGTGAGGATATAAGCAAGGGCGGGTGAGGAGGGAGCAATTCTTAGGTGAATTGCCATAAATGACATTTTTTGGTAAGCTGTATAGAGTTGACATAGCATTTTGCGGTGTGGCTTGTGTTCAGATCAATAAGACAATCTGGAGAGATTAGATGCAGCCTGAACATCCTATAATAAAAATCCGCATTGTGTCCAGTGCTGGATGACATCTGTATGTTTTCGACTTAAGCATGGGATTACCTTTCTTATGAAATAAGATACTCGGAGCAAGGAGACATTGGCCATTTCCCCCACTTTATTGATTTGTGTATCTCAGTCACTTTCTGTGTATATAGATTATATACCTTTTACAGATAACTGGGGCCAATTTACTATTTTTCTCCAAGGAGGAGATTCTAGCACCCTTGTTGGGGTCACAGCGCAGGGCTCTTTTACAGACGGATCATGCAGCCATCAGGCTTCGCTGCATGTTTCCCACTGTCCTCTTCCTCATGTTTCCCACTGTCACACACTTTCCACTGCCTTGAGCAATCGAAGGTTTCAGAGAAATCACCACCAGGCTTAGTTTCCTTTGGATGAGAGACAATTCATCTAAAAATGAGAGACAACTCACCAGAAATCATGTAGCTGTTAATTGCCTGCATAAACCTGGCAGAATAAAAAGAGTTCTCAGCCAGCATTTAAAAGCTGCTTGCTGAATCTCCAGTGGCAGAGCATTCCACAGGACTGGGCCAATGACATTAAAGACTTGGTTTCTTGTTGATGTAAAATGAGCCTCACCAACAATGACCAACAATCCTCTCAGATGATCTCAGTGATCGATCTGTGATCAAGGGTTCAGGAGATCCCTGAGATACCCTAGACCAAAGTTGTTCAGGACTTTGTAAATTAATGCACACCTCAACACTAGGCATCATTTTGTGCACCTGATGTTTCCTCTTGCTCAGCTTCGTTCTAAACGAAGAGGCTCCTGGTTGTTGAAAACTTTCCTCATAAGGGAGTTTCTTTTACCCCTCAATCATTTTGCTTTTCTGCACATTTTCCTGCTCTAAAATATCATTTTACAGACTTAAATGCAGTGTTCCAAGAGTGACTGCACCAAAGATTTTTATAGCAGCAGCAGCAGGATCCTGGCACTTTTATTTTCCATCCCTTTCCTTAAAGATTCCTGACATGAAATTCATCCTTATCTCCCTCTCTCATGGTGGAGCAGACAAAAGAAAGCACTTTTTCATGCAACCTGCCATTAATTAATGGAAGCTGCTGCCGTATGTTGTGGTGGCGGCTGCTAGCATAGATGGTTTTAAAAGGGGAGTAAGAATGAGTCTACTAGTTTATGATAGCTATAGGGAACCTTTGGGATCAGTGGCAGGATGTGGCTGGTGTCCTACTTGTGGATTTCCTTGTGGGAAACAGGATGCTAGACTTGGTGAACCTTTGGAATGAGCATCAGGGCTGCTCATACGTCCTTAAGCTTTTGTGGGTGCCTCATTCAAATGTGTAGGGAGATCCCCAGCTGTCATGGAGCCCATCTTTTAACCTTTAGCAGCCAGTAATGAAACACCAGCTGCCCAGCTTGGGCTACTGACCATCACCAATCTGTCTGACACAGAGGATTAGCCAACCAGCAGCTGTAAGACCAAATTTGCATGCTGAGGTTTTTGCATTGTGAGATGGGAAAAAATTGAACAAACTAGTCTTCAGAAGAAGGTAAGAGGTGTGCCTGCTCAGGACTGGATATATGAACTTGAGGCTCTATTATGCCTGCCCTTTATAAGATGTGAAAATTACAGGGCTGGATAATCGTTCTCTAGCTCAGGGGCATTTTCCAAACTCTTAGTTGACTTAAGTTGGGTTGGCTCTGATTTAGTGGGAAATGGCTTGGTTTATCTTCTGATCTGATGTGCAATGGGCAAAAGTTGTGCATCTCATCTAGAGACTGTTATTACTAGGTCTTTCTGTGATTTTCCAAGGTGTATAAAAACTCCAGAATGTGGTAGTGAATGCAGAATTTAGCTTCCTGAATGAAACATTGTGAAGATAATTATTCGCTTGTTCATGTAAAGATAATCATGAACCTTACTGTAATTGCTGCAGTATAAATTATAACAATGCAGTCTGCTCACATTATACTTAAAATGGAATGCTAAATCTATGATTATTGCCATAAACCTCCCCCTTTTATGTTGAATGAATGCAGTGACACTAATTGGCTCAGAGAAGGGAGGACTCTGGTTTTATTTGCCCATTAACATTCTCTTTCTTTCTTTGAATGTAGCATGATAAATTCTCTTGGACCCTGAGAGGTCAGCTTGAAATTTGGTCTGCTCAGGACACCATTATATGCTTGAACTGCAGGTTGCACCCCCCATCCCTAAAATCCGTTTAAAGCGATGTCCAGAAATTGTAAAACACAATACATTTTGGTGTGCCTATACACTTCAAAACCCAAGTTAAGCCAGTTCAGTGAGGAGTAAATTCAATCTTGAACCACAGCCTGGCTATTCCCCAGCAGTGGCTTGTTTTGGTGTGATGAAGGAACCCACGGAACAGACAGGGGTTTCAGCACCACGGAGAGCTCATGGAGAGCAACGTGACCTATCAAAGGTTGAACAACAAACTGAGCCTCAGAAAGCCTTTGCTGCTTCTCCAGGATCCTTCCCCTCAACAGCTTAAAGGGTCCACTCTCTGGCCTGAAGACAGACACTCCTCCTATGCTCCATGGCTTCCTGTGCTGCCTGACTGGTGAAATAATGTGGGAGGCGTTTGGCTCATCGGGCTTTGGGGGAAGATGGCCATGGGAGTCTTGGCACTTACTCTCTACAGACCCTAGTGCTGTGGAAGGTTGCTCCATGGACTCCCAACCCCCACCAGTAGGCTCAGACCCCTGAACTGGGTTTGGTTCCTTAGTTGGTGATAGCTGGAGTCATGACACACTGTCCCTATGTTGAATACTATTCTATCCAGGATGGAAACGAGAGAAGTGTAGAGCAAAAAAATGGGAGATCATTGCAGGGTTTTGCTAGTGGCAAGGAGAAGTGCTGCTCATGTTTCATTGGTTCACTTCTTTTTCCAAAATATCTAAAAGCAACTTAGAAAATGCTAAACTGCAGAGCAACTTATGAGAATTGTTTTCTGTCTCAGTTTGCATACTTGAGCTGATTTTGACAAGAGGGTTTTGTTAAGAGGAGAAGGGGGGTGTCTTTATTAAGTGCTGCTTGCTTAATCATATAACATGGCTCTTGAAGACAGCAGCAATTTGAGACATCGCAGAGGACAGGTTGCTAGACCTTGCAGTGGTCTGAGAATTCCTGAAGTGCAAAGATGCTGCTGCTAGAAGGATATTGGAAGACTCTTGATGATTAAGATTTTCTTTATATTGACTGGTTTGAAGGTGTCCATATGCCATAAATGTGGAGTTTTAGATGGAACTGACAGAGTAGCAAGCAAGGAACAGGCAGTGCAGACTGCAGCAGCCATATTACTGAGTCAGCATTCTTACTTTGCAGTGCTCCTACAATCATTGCCCAAAGTGAAGCTACAGTCCTCACAGAGTGTCAAAGCAGTGTTCTGATGACACTGAGCTTCTTGGTAATTTCCTATTTTTCTTAAAATGGTGTTTGCCACCTGCATGTTTTAAATGTACTTGCATTAAAAATACATTTAAAAACTACAAACATACTGCTTGATTAATCTGGGACACACATTTAGTCTCTCAGAATGCTTTAATGTTGAAGACTTAAGAAGACCATTAGAATTTTCAATGGTCTCATGTGGTGGGCTAAAAAAGTGGACCACTAGGAACTGGTCCCCTTCATGGATCACTGCCTTGCCGTGGCGAAGGGGCTTGAATAACTCGGAAGCTATGAGCTATGCCGTGCAGGGCCACCCAAGATGGACAGGTCATAGTGGAGAGTTTTGACCAAACGTGATCCACCTGGAGCAGGAACCGGCAAGCCACTCCAGTATCCCTGCCAAGAAAACTCCATGGACAAAGACAAATAAAAGTTATGACGCTGGAAGATGAGCCCCTCAGGTCGGAAGGCGTCCAACATGCTACTGAGGAAGAGCGGAGGACAAGTACAAGTAGATTCACAGCTGATGAAGCGGCTGGGCCAAAGCCGAAAGGACGCTCAGTTGCGGATATGCCTGGAAGCGAAAGGAAAATCCACTGCTTTAAAGAAAAATATTGCATAGGAACCTGGAATGTAAGAACCATGAACCTGGGTAAGTTGGATGTGGTCAAAAATGAGATGGCAAGAATAAATATTGACATCCTGGGCATCAGTGAACTAAAATGGACGGGAATGGGCGAATTCAGTTCGGATGACCATCATATCTACTACTGTGGGCAAGAATCCCGTAAAAGAAATGGAGTGGCCCTCATAGTCAACAAAAGAGTGGCAAAAGCTGTATTGGGATGCAATCTCAAAAATGATAGAATGATCTCGATAGGAATCCAAGGCAGACCTTTTAACATCACAGTAATCCAAGTTTATGCACCAACCACTGGTGCTGAAGAAACTGAAATTGACCAATTCTATGAAGAATTACAACACCTTATAGAGTTGACACCAAAGAAGGATGTTCTTCTCATTATAGGGGATTGGAATGCTAAAGTAGGGAGTCAAGAGATAAAAGGAACAACTGGCAAGTTTGGCCTTGGAGTTCAAAACGAAGCAGGACAAAGGCTAATAGAGTTCTGCCAAGAGAACAAGCTGGTCATCACAAACACTCTTTTCCAACAACACAAGAGATGACTCTACACATGGACATCACCAGATGGGCAGCATCGAAATCAGATTGATTATATTCTCTGCAGCCAAAGATGGAGAAGCTCAATACAGTCAGCAAAAACAAGACCTGGAGCGGACTGTGGCTCAGATCATCAGCTTCTTATAGCAAAATTCAAGCTTAAACTGAAGAAAGTAGGAAAAACCACTGGGCCGGTAAGATACAATCTAAGTCAAATCCCTTATGAATACAAAGTGGAAGTGAGGAACAGGTTTAAGTATTTAGATTTGCTGGACAGAGTGCCTGAAGAACTATGGATGGAGGCTCGAAACATTATACAGGAGGCAGCAACGAAAACCATCCCAATGAAAAGGAAATGCAAGAAAGCAAAGTGGCTGTCCAATGAGGCCTTACAAATAGCGGGGGAGAGAAGGCAAGCAAAATGCGAGGGAGATAGAGATAGATACAGGAAATTGAATGTAGAATTCCAAAAAATACACCCCAGGTAGTGTGGTTGCTGACCTTTTCCAGACATCCTGGAGAGTGAAGTCAAATGGGCCTTAGAAAGCACTGCAAATAACAAGGCCAGTGGAAGTGATGGTATTCCAGCTGAACTACTTAAAATTTTAAAAGATGATGCGGTTAAGGTGCTACACTCAATATGCCAGCAAGTTTCGAAAACTCAGCAGTGGCCAGAGGATTGGAGAAGATCAGTCTACATCCCAATCCCAAAGAAGGGCAGTGCCAAAGAATGCTCCAACTACCGCACAATTGCACTCATTTCACACGCTAGCAAGGCTATGCTTAAAATTCTTCAAGGAAGGCTCAAGCAGTATATGGACCGAGAACTCCCAGAAGTGCAAGCTGGATTTAGAAGAGGCAGAGGAACCAGACACCAAATTGTAAACATGCGCTGGATTATGGAGAAAGCTAGAGAGTTCCAGAAAGACATCTACTTCTGCTTCATTGACTATGCAAAAGCCTTTGACTGTGTCGACCACAGCAAACTATGGCAAGTTCTTAAAGAAATGGGAGTGCCTGATCACCTCATCTGTCTCCTGAGAAATCTCTATGTGGGACAAGAAGCTACAGTTAGAACTGGATATGGAACAACTGATTGGTTCAAAATTGGGAAAGGTGTATGGCAAGGCTGTATATTGTCTCCCTGCTTATTTAACTTATATGCAGAATTCATCATGCGAAATGCTGGGCTGGATGAATCCCAAGCCGGAATTAAGATTGCTGGAAGAAATATCAACAACCTCAGATATGCAGATGACACAACCTTGATGGCAGAAAGTGAGGAGGAATTAAAGAACCTATTAATGAGGGTGAAAGAGGAGAGCGCAAAATATGGTCTGAAGCTCAACATCAAAAAAACTAAGATCATGGCCGCTGATCCCATCACCTCCTGGCAAATAGAAGGGGAAGAAATGGAGGCAGTGAGAGATTTTACTTTCTTGGGCTCCATGATCACTGCAGATGGTGACAGCAGTCACGAAATTAAAAGACGCCTGCTCCTTGGGAGAAAAGCAATGACAAACCTAGACAGCGTCTTAAAAAGCAGAGACATCACCTTGCCAACAAAGGTCCATATAGTTAAAACCATGGTTTTCCCAGTAGTGATGTATGGAAGTGAGAGCTGGACCATCAAAAGGCTGATCGCCAAAGAATTGATGCTTTTGAATTATGGTGCTGGAGGAGACTCTTGAGAGTCCCATGGACTGCAAGAAGATCAAACGCATCCATTCTGAAGGAAATCAGCCCTGAGTGCTCACTGGAAGGACAGATCGTGAAGCTGAGGCTCCAATACTTTGGCCACCTCATGAGAAGAAAAGACTCAGTGGAAAAGACCCTGATGTTGGGAAAGATGGAGGGCACAAGGAGAAGGGGACGACAGAGGACGAGATGATTGGACAGTGTTCTCGAAGCTAACAGCATGAGTTTGACTAAACTGCAGGAGGCAGTGGAAGACAGAAGTGCCTGGCGTGCTCTGGTCCATGGGGTCACGAAGAGTCGGACACGACTAAACGACTAAACAACAAAGGAACTGGTACTGTAGGAATGTGGACCTGGCAGCTGTCTCCTGCATGAGTATCATTTAAAGGCACCTTCACATGTTGAAAGCGTAGGGTACAAGTGAGATCCGTTTCCCATTTCAACATGGCAGGGACAAACATTTTGGAACCTGATGGCTCCTTCAAAGAGTATTGGGCTTCAACAGAATATCACTTGCCTCCATCTTCAGACAACGGACATCAAAGTGAATAACTGTGTGGCTGGCAACTTTATGGCTGGCAGTACTCTTATTATTTTGATTAGACAAAGAATGAACATCCAGGTGGATCAAAAGTGCTAGACACATGCTCAGAGTTGTTGCTTATCACCGCAAGATGTTAACTGACATTTGCCCCTACATCTTTCTCCCCCCCCCCCCCCATTTCTGGCTTTCAGGCAACCAGCTATTATACAGAGGAGAACTCTTAAGGTCTGCCAGATACGGCAGATTAAAGACTGCAAGCACTCCACTGTCCACTGTGGTGATGATGGTCAAATCCCATGTTAGCTGCCTACCAAAACCAATTGCATCATGTGATTTACTTAACGGAGCTTCCCAAGTATTTTGCAGGATGGTTAAAACTTGGAAATTTTGAATATATCTAAAGTTCTGTCACCTTTCCTCATTTCATGCTTCATTCTGTAGTGAGGGTTCAAAAAATGAGCAGCTATCATTATAAGCTTGGGGTTTTGGGGTCTGGAGCAAAGTTTACATTGCTGTTTTATAGAAGAGGCCGTAGTGTGCATGCATGAGATTCACAGTTGACCCTCCCTGCCCACCCCCAAGTAACCAAGCTGTTTGGACAGGAATCTTAATTGCATTGATACAAAGACAGATCGGATGTCCTGCAAGGGAGAGTTGTGTGCCTTCTGTGTACTGTTGTACAATTGACTTAGGGGATCCCGATTTGCAGACTGCAGCAGTTTCTCCGGTCATGAAATTGAAAGTCAGCACTCTGTTGGAAGTGGTGCTGTGCCTCGGGGTCATCGCTGGCCACATTGCTCCCATTTGATGAGGCAAATAAATTCCTCTTGATTTTTTAACCCCTTTTTTGCTGAGGAATGGGTGGGCATGCAGACCCTGGAGTTAGTTTTACAACTCTTTTCACAGTGCAAAAGAAATTGTCTCCCTGATGTGCTTGTTCTTCATGGCAAGCTGGTAAGAGAAACTTTCTTTCTCCTCCTCTTAATATAATATTTGAACCCAGTGGGGATCATGCAATGAATCTGAATGTTTGGAGATTATGGACAAAGCAAAGGAGGTACATTTTCACACAGCACAACATTCATCTATGGAACTCATTCCTACAAGATGCAGTGATGGTTACCAATTTGGGTGGTTTCAGAAGGGTTAGGCAAATTTCTGGAGGATAAGACTCTCAATATCTTCTAGTCATTATGAACATCAGAGCACTTTATGTTATTTTATAGAAATATTTATAAAGAACTATTCATAAAAAATCAGAACAGTTTATAACAATTGGACATAAAACTGTATAATAAAACCATTCATAGAATCATAGAATCATAGAGTTGGAAGAGACCACAAGGGTCATCGAGTCCAACCCCCTGCCAAGCAGGAAACACCATCAGAGCACTCCTGACATATGGTTGTCAAGCCTCTGCTTAAAGACCTCCAAAGAAGGAGACTCCACCACACTCCTTGGCAGCAAATTCCACTGTCGAACAGCTCTTACTGTCAGGAAGTTCTTCCTAATGTTTAGGTGGAATCTTCTTTCTTGTAGTTTGGATCCATTGCTCCGTGTCCGCTTCTCTGGAGCAGCAGAAAACAACCTTTCTCCCTCCTCTATGTGACATCCTTTTATATATTTGAACATGGCTATCATATCACCCCTTAACCTCCTCTTCTCCAGGCTAAACATGCCCAGCTCCCTTAGCCGTTCCTCATAAGGCATCGTTTCCAGGCCTTTGACCATTTTGGTTGCCCTCCTCTGGACACGTTCCAGTTTGTCAATGTCCTTCTTGAACTGTGGTTCCCAGAACTGGACACAGTACTCCAGGTGAGGTCTGACCAGAGCAGAATACAGTGGCACTATAACTTCCCTTGATCTAGATGCTATACTCCTATTGATGCAGCCCAGAATTGCATTGGCTTTTTTAGCTGCCGCGTCACACTGTTGACTCATTCAAAAAAGTTAAAATAAAAAATCAGGTAACTCGTATGGAAAGATGTATTCTTAACTGCCTGCATAAGCCTGATAGAATAGGAAGGTTTTCAGCAGGCATTTTAAAGTTAGAACAGAAAGCTCCTGCTTTATCTGTTGGCAGAACAGCCCACAATACTGGGCCAACAACACTAAAGGTTCGGTTTCTTCTTGTCAAATGAGCCGTGCCATCTCAGGGAATGACCAACGACGCTACTCTTCTCCTGTAGATAATCTAAGTGATCAAGCTGGGATAGAAAGGTCCAGGCAATTCCTGAGGTAAAGGTAAAGGTACCCCTGACCATTATGTCCAGTCGCGAATGACTCTGGGGTTGTGTGCTCATCTTGCTCTATGGGCCGAGGGAGCTGGCCGAGGGAAGCCATTGGTTTGAGTCCTACCCTCCAGAGCAGGAGAAAACAAGCATGCTCCCTCCCCCATGTGACAGCCCTTGAGATACTTGAAGATGGCTATTGTATCTCCTCTCAGTCTCCTCTTTCCCAGGCTAAACATACCCAGCTCCTTCAAGCGCTCCTCATAAGGCTTGATTTCCAGACCTTTGATCATCTTGGTTGCCTTCTTCTGCACACGTTCCAGCTTGTCATCATCCTTCTTAAATTGTCATGCCCAGAATTGGTGTACCAGTATTCCAGGTGTGTCTGGCCAAAGCAGAATAGAGTGGTACTATTAATTTCAGGGAGGTGGTGGTACTGTGGTCTAAACCACTGAGCCTCCCAGGCATGCCTATTGGAAGGTCGGCAGTTTGAATCTGTGCAGTGGGATGAGCTCCTGTTGCTCTGTCCCAGCTTCTGCCAACCTAGCAATTTGAAAGCATAGCATCACGAGTAGATAAATAGATACTGCTGCAGTAAATGGTTTTCCTTGTTCTCTGGCACTCATCACAGTGTCGCATTGCACCAGAAGCGGTTAATCATGCTGCCACATGACCTGGAAAGCTGTCTGTGGACAAACACCAGCTTCCTCAGCCTTAAAAGCGAGATGAGCGCCACACCCCATAGTGCTTTTGACTGAACTTAACCACCCACGGCTCCTTTACCTTTACCTTACCACTAATTCCCTTGATTTGGACACTATACGTCTGTTAGTGCAGCCTAGAATAGCACATCTTCAAGCATGTCAACGTCCTTCCTAAATTGTGGTGCCCAGAACTGGACATGGTATTCCAAGTGTGGTCTGACTAAGGCAGAATAGAGCAAGACTATGACTTCCCTTGATCTGAACACTAGACTTCCTTCTGTTGATTCAGCCTAGAATATCATTTGCTTCTTTGCTGCTGCATCACACTGTTGACTCATATTAAGCTTCTGGTCCACCAAGACCCCTAGATGCGTTTCACATGTACTGCTAGTAAGCCAGGTGTCCCCCATCTTATATTTGTGCATCTGGTTCTTCCTCTTCAAGTGCAGAACCTTACATTTGTCCCTATTGAAATTCATTTTGTTAGCTTGCACCCTGTTCTCCAATCTGTTAAGGTCATTTTGAATTCTGAATATGTATTCTGCAGCATTAGATACCCCTCCCAGTTTGGTGTCACCTGCAAATTTGATGAGCAATCCCTCAATTCCTTCATCCAAATCGTTTATAAAGACGTTGAACAAGAATGGACCCAGGACAAAACCCTGTGGCACCCCACTTGTCACTTTCCCCCCAGGATGATGAGGAACCATTAATGAGTAATTAATGGTTGCGTTCAGTCCACCCACCAGCTACAAATCCACCTACAGTAACAGTTACCTTGTTCCACACACATTTTACCAGCTTCCTTGCAAGAATATCATGGGGACTTTGTCAGAAGCCTTACTGAAATCAATATGCACTGTGTCCACAGCATTCCCCATATCCACTATCAAAAAAAGAAATGAGATTCGTCTGACATGACATTTTTGAGAAACTCATGCTTTGTCTTAGTAATTACAGCCTCCTTTTCTAAGTGCTCACAGATTGACTGTTGAATTATCGGTTCTAGGACCTTTCCTGGAATCGATGTCAAGCTCACCAGTCAATAGTTACTGGGTCTTCATTTCCCCCCTTTTTGAAGATGGGGCCAACATTTTTCCACCTCCAGTCTGCAGGGACATCACCTCTTTTGCAAGAATTTTCAAAGATAATAGACAAAGGCTCTGAGATACATCTGCAAGCTCCTTTAGTACCCGTTGATTCAGCTCATTAGGCCCTGGGGATTTGAATTCATTTAAAGTATCCAGGTGGTCCCTTACTACCTCTTTTTCTATTTTGGGCTGCAGCTCTTTCCTTACACCATTTTTTCTGTTATCACCAGGTCGGGCATCGCTTTCCTTTTGGGTGAAGACAGAGGCAAAGTCGGTGTTCAGCAGTTCCGCTTTCTCTCTGTTACCCAATAGCATTGCTCCATCTACAGCACCTACCACTTGCTTGTTCTTTCTTTTGCTTCAAACATAGCCAAATAAACTATTATTATTATTATTATTATTATTATTATTATTATTATTGGATTTTACATTTTTATCATAATAACTACATATCAAATAGCAAAAAAGTACAATTCCCAAATTTCCCCCTCCTCCCCCACAATTTCCCTCAGCTCCTCTTCTGGTTTTTACATATTAACTTCTCCTGTTTGCTTTATTGTATCTTAATATTGAGTTCTTTATATTAAATATTGTTATGCGCATATCATTTTACCATCATCTTTGTAATTTATATTTTTGTTAATTGTAAGTGTTTACTCAAACCCTGCTACTGAGTCCATTTCTTTACATTGTTTCTGTTGATACAACATAAATGGTTCCCAAACTTTTTAAAAGTCTCCATTGTCTTTGTCTCTAAGTCTTTCTGTTAGCTTTGCCATTTCAGCATATTCCATCAATTTTTCTTGCCATTCTTCTTTAGTTGGTATTTCCTCACTTTTCCATCTTTGGGCTAGCAGTATCTTAGCCGCAGTTGTAGCATACATAAAAAGTTTCTTCTTCTCTTTTGGCAGATCTTGACCTGAAATGCTTAATAAAAAAGCTTCTGGTCTTTTAACAAAAGTAATCTTAAACATTTTTTTGATTTCATTATAAATCATATCTCAATAATTTTTAATTATTTTGCAATTCCACCACATATGAAAAAACGTGCCTTCTTTTTCTTTACACTTCCAACACTTTATTAGAGCCTGTTCTATACATTTTTGCAGGTGTGATATACCATCTATACATCATTTTCATATAATTCTCATTTAACAATATACAGTCAGTAAATTTTAAATTCACTTTCCAGTTTCCCCCAGTCTTCCATTTGTATATTGTGTCCTAAATCTTGTGCCCACTTAATCATTACACATTTAACCTCCTCATCTTTTGTTTCCCATTCTTAGTAGTAAATTAGACGCTTTCTTCAAAAGTTTGGTATTATCCTCTATGATTTCTCTTTGAAATTTAGATATGGTATAACTGAATCCTTTCTTATTGTCTTCTTTAAATACCTCATTTAGTTGACGATATTGCAGCCAATCGTATACATATTCTCTAATCTCATCAATTTCCTTAAGCTTTAATTTCCCTTCTATCTCTGTTAATAGATCTCTATATGTAGGACATTTTTCTTCCCTATTTATTTTTTGAATTGAAGTTACTTCTGCTGGGGACAGCCACCATGGGGTTTTTTGTTCTAATAGATCCTTGTGTTTTCCCCATACTTTTAAGTATGATTATGAAATCCTTTATGTATTTTCCCTTTTATTATTATTATTTTAAACCTCTCTTTCAAGTTTGAGCTCATTCTGAGCTTTAGTCTGCCTGACCTTCACCCTGCAACTGTTGGCCACATGTATATTTCCCCTTTCTTCCATTTGTTATACATGCCCTTCCTAAATCTCAGCTGCTTCTTACAGCTCATTCTGTAACCCACACTGGTTTCCTTAGATGCCTCCCAATTTTCTTTATTGTTGGAATTGTCTGCATTTGGGCCTTTTCTCTTTTTAGAAACCATCCATCTTGAACTCCCTTCTCTCTTAATATTTCTGACCATGGGATCTCACCCAGTAGTTCCTTAAGCTTTTTGAAACTGGCTTTCTTAAGGCATTGTCTATGCCCAGCTACACTCAGCTTTCCCTTGCCTCTGCATTGTGAAACCCAGGAGGATATGATCACTTCCCACCAAGTTTCCGAGTACTTCCACTTCTTCCACTTCTTTGATCAGTTCCCCCATGTTGGTGAGGACCGGGTGCAGGATAGATAATCCCTTTGTTGCTTCTTCCACCTTCTGGAAAATGAAGTTGTCAGTGAGGCAATGGAGGAATTTGTCACACCTTAGATTGTTGCCAAAGTTTGAGTTGCAGCATTGTATTAATGCTCTCAGAGCTCTTTTGAGGCCAATTGGTGTTCTTGAAAGTATTGCTGTATCGTCTGCATAGAGCAGAACAGAGATGTGTATTCCAGCTAGTTTTGGAAAGTGGAAGTTTATGTTTTGGAGATGGCCCACCGTGGAGTTGATATAGAAATAAGGATGGGGCCAATATGAAGCCTTGCTTGACACCTTTCTCAGTTTCAGTGGCATTGGTGAAATGGCCCCGAGGGTTACATCTTACTCTGAGTGAGGTCCCTTCATGTAACATACAAATTAAATAAAGTATACGTCTGTCTATTGAGGTGGCCTCCAGTTTTTCCCCACAGTTTAGCTCTGGGTATAGAATCAAATGCTGCTTTGAAATCTATAGTAGCAGCATGTGTTGCGGGAGGAGTACTTCTCAATGAGATGATGGAGTAGTAGGCACTGGTCAATAGTGGATCAGCCTTCCCTAAAGCCAGCTTGCTCCTCTGCAAGTATATTTCATTGTTCCATCCAGTCGTGGAATTTCCACTGAAGGTGTCTTGCGTAAAGTTTACTGATTACGTTGAGGAGACTAATTGGTCTGTAGTTTGCAGGATCACCCTTTCCCAATTTTTAATATATAGGGACAATGATTGCAAGCCCCCAGTCCTTGGGGGCTCGGCCATGGGTGTCAATGCAGGTGAAGAGTGAGGCCAGAGTAGGGGCCCAGAATTCCATATTGTTTTTAATGGCCTCTGGTGGGATTAGATCTTCCCCTGGGACCTTCCCCAGTCTTAGCTGAGCTACCAAGTTCTTAATCTCTGTCACCTTCCAAGCAGAGGTGTCTGAGTAGAGTTCCTGAAAGTGTGCCTCCCAGGTCCCTTGGGTGATGTGACAGCCCACCATGTTTGGGCCATTGCTTTGTGAGCTAGAAGTAATATGCCAGAATGTGCCTGAATCCTTGGATTTGACTGCCTGGATCAGTCGTGTCTAGGTGTTCTTCATGGCTTCCCTTTTCTTGCGTCCCAGCAGATGTTTGTAGTCAGTATCTCTTCAGCTGGAGGAGGTCCATTGCAGCTGTTGGTCTTGGATATATAGTGTTGCTCGGTTGTTCACAGCAGTGCTCGAGATTCGTAGGAGGATGACCTGTGCCACAAATCCGTTTTAATGAACACATCAAAGTGCTCTGTAAATGATAGTTAAAGCCTTTATATATCAACCTTTTGTGCTCTTCCACACCTGCCCAATGTTCCTGACCCTTCTTTTGGATTCTTTTAGCTTCTTTTAAATTCTTATAGATTTTTATATTCACCTTGTGTTTTAGCTTTTGAAAGCACTTTTTAGATTGTAAATGCTGGTCTATGACCGCAATAAAGATTTGAAATTGAGTTGCAGCAGATATTGGGGAAACTGAACTCTCCCACGACTACTATATCTCTCCTTTCTGAATTTTTGGCAATCTACTGTAGAAAGGCTCATCCAAGTCTTCTGTCTGGCATGACAGTTTATAGCAGACACCCACAGTATGGTCACTGTTGTTTCTCTCTCCTGTATCATAAAATCTCCACACTCATAAAATCTCAGCCTGCTTTCCATGCTCCAGGCCACGGATTTCTTCACAAGTGCACACATCCCTTACATATAATGCTGCTGCTCCTCCTTTCCTGTGTGGTTTATTCCTTTTGAACAGGTTGTACCCCTCAATTCCTCAGCCATGGTCTCATCCCACCAGCCTTCAGAGAAGGCTTTTGATCTGGCCCAGCAGGGCAAGTCTTGTGTTCTGCTGTCAAAATTCTGCAGCTGCATTTCAGGCAACAGAGCAGAAGTGAATGTGCTCTTCAATTAATTTGGCAGGAGAGCACGCCCTCCCTCTCGGCCATCATTTAAGCTCCTCTTTGTGAAACGGTGAGAAATGTTGTTTCCTGCACAGAGCTTTGATGTTGTGGACCATTTGAAGCAAAATGTCAGTGTAACTTTTTTACATATCTGTTACGTTTTGATTCATGAAAAGTGGCATTCAGTCTTGGTAAGAAATGTCTGTGCCGATGTGATACATTTCCCAGTACTGTTCATTCTTTCCTGCTGGTGTCCCCCCCCCCCCCCGAACACTTTACCAAGAGAGAGGGCTTGGGAGATGCAGAGATTTTAAATTCACGCTTGCCTCCTTTGCCCTCCAGAGATTTTGTTTAGAGATCAGACGGGCTAATGTAGCAGAACAGCTCCCATGGAATTTGCAGCAAGTTACAGTCTGTGACAAGAGAAGGGGAGCGTTAACCTTCTGCAAAATCTGCACTCAGCGATGGAAATTGGAGGTTATGATGCTGATGTGTCACATCCAGATTTCTGTCTCTGTCTCTCACTGTAGCCTTATTATCAAAGGCACGTTACAGGAGAGTTGCTTTACAAATGCTTGGGTTTTCAGGTGATCTTTTCATGGACACCTGAGATAACAGAGTCTCATCAAAGTCTGAAGCATTTTCTCTCTCTCTCTTGGATGTTGATGCACGTATTCATCTGTGCACCTCCCCTGTTTCCTCATTTCCTGCAAGTATAAAAACTGGTCAGTTAATAAAATGGCAATCCGTGATCAAGGGTGCAGTGTGTGACTCACTTTTAGTGTGTCTTGGTGAACAGGGGTTCAATAGAATATTTTACCTCCAAAGAGTTCTAGACCACTATGCAATGAATGCCTGGGGCCTTTTTAAAAAACCCCTAAAGCCACCATTAAACTTAAGCGGCAGACTCTGTATTTGTTGTGTGCTGTTGTCTTCCTTTCAGAAAACAGAGTCACCCTCTCTTATTCCTCAGAACGTCTTGATCAGATTGGTGAAAATGTAGATAGAAGAGCTGACTTGTCAAAACTTGGCTCTCCCTGGTGCAGCTGGAAATGGCTTTTGAGGTACAATGAAACTGCTGCAAGGCCACATTCAGGTTTTGAAGAGCTCACGTGATGGGGGGGGGGTGCTCCTCAGACTCACCTCCCCCTACTATATTCTCTCCATTTGCTGGAGGAGAAAGCTCTGCAGCACTGCTGCAGGGTCCTAAATGGGGGGGGGGTATTTCTGCAGACTCGGTTCTTCTCCTTGAATATGTGGATGGCAGTCAGGTTGCAGCAGAGAGAGCAGAGAACCTGGGAAACTGTCAGTGCTGGTCTCTCTCAGTTTCAAGTTCACTTCTCCACATTTCCATACCATGAAGACCCATCAGCATTTTAGAACTCATTTCTCCAAATGCACACGTTTCTATGCAATTTTGCCTAAAATACACATTTTTGAAAGTTTTTTTTTCACAAATATACGCATTTTCTGCACCCTTCCCCCTAACACATTTATTATTGTAAACATAATTTGTTTGGAGAACTGCAAATTTCAAATAAACAATTGCTTTTGGTTGATGTAAAAGCTAGGAGCCAAATGGTACATTAACACTAGGTTTCAGTCACCACAGTCATCTAGGCACTTTTTTTTTAGTTTTTTAGCACAAAGAAGCAATCAAGTGGAAAAGCAGTCAAGAAGAGATGTGACTGCCGTTTCATTCTAGCAAAAGTAAAAACCTCTTTTACTCAATTAGAGGGATAATTTGCCAAAACTTGTATCTTTGTAAATTTGTAAACAACTTTGCAAAGAGAATTTATTTGGTTCTTTTTGCAATTTGTGGTGTTTGGGGGGTTGCATCCAGCCATAGCAAAACAGGTCATACAGAGGGCACAGTAGGACTTAAGTTTAGGCATGTATAGGACTGTACTGAAAAAAACCCTTAGTACAGTGGTACCTCGGAGTATGAACGCTTCTGGCTGTTCACGTGTCGGGTTACGAGCTGCACTAACCCGGATTTAGTTGCTCCCAGATGCGAACTTTGCCCCGGGATACGAGCAGGATGCAGTGGGAGGCGAGCTTTCACTAATGGCACCTCATGTTAAGAACAGTTTTAGGATAAAAATGGACCTCTGGAACGAATTAAGTTCGTATCCAGAGGTACCATTGTAGTTCAAAGCTCGGTTTTTTTTCTTTTTAAGAAAATCTTTTGTACAAGGAAAACTAAAAGAAAAAGAAAAAAAGGCTTGAAGCTGCAAAAGAAACCTCCTTTGCCCTTGGCTTCATTGTCTGGGGACTAAGACGGCTATAAATGCAGAGACAGGCAGTCAGAGAATCCCAGCTCTCTCCATGCCCTCTACCTCTAACCAGTGCACCCGACTAAGACTGGAAAACACGTCAGGAGAAGCTGGCAGGTGCTGGAGTCTCTCTCCTCTTGCAGCCTCCCCGAAAGAACTCAGGGAAGTCTTGGCTCAGTGTTTGAGCTCCCACATGAGCATGGGGGGGGCACTTGCTTCTCCCTTGCACTCTTTCCATCACCTCCTTCTTCTCGCCACCCCTGCGCAACCCCGGTCAGTCACACCATTGCAAACAGCATTGTGCCAAGGACACTGGTTCCCCACGCAAGCAGCTCTAAAGGTCAGGAACTGCAGCAGTGATAGCCCTCATCTTCCTCCCCGCCCCCAACCAAGGCTGTGCTGCCTCAGCTTGCCTCAGTCTCCACCATCACTCCTCGGGCTGTTACTTGCCAGTGCCTTGACGTTCTGGCATGCGGTGTGCAGCATTAGCCCTTGCGTGCCTGCAGGCGCAGATTGGGCAGCCAGCAAACATGCGAGCTGTCCTTTGGTGCTGTGCTGCTGCGCGAACCAGCTGGCTTCGTAGCTTCTGTCTCATCCTGCATCTTCTGCCCTTGCTGGTATACTGTGGACTCATGGCTTCTGAACCCGGTGCCTATAGCGTGATTAGCCTGAACAAAGACCTCTTCTTTGCTCTGAAGTCAAAGCCATCAATGTTGCATTTTGGGACGAGCATGAAGCCCAAAACACAGAGATATGTTTTGAGTTGTCACCTGCTTGACTGCTTAGCATGGGGGAGAACTGGATCTCTCCTGGAATGAGCACCTGTCTGGGGGTGGAAGAAATGCTTCCAGCAGAAGGACTTCATGATCTCTGTCCCAAGGGGCGGCGAGATGCCTCACAGGGCAGTCAATAGCTTTGGATTCAAGAAGTAATGTGTTTACCAGGGGCATCTTTTTCAGGGGCATCTGTGCACACGAAAGGCCTGCTTGAGATGAAAACCCTTTCCAGCTCTATCGCGGTGATGGCATGCAACCTCCTCTCCGGCTGTGCTTTTTGGTTTCTGCCATTGCCTTTTTGGGCTGCCTGTTGTGGCCCTTGGAAAGTCCTGTGAAGTGGCTCGATGTGGAAGGGCCGCAAGCTGAAAAGAGGATGTCAATTTGCATGATGCTGGCATTGCTGAAGCTGCAGATTTAGAAGTGCATCTAAGCGTTCTGAGGGAGCCTGCTCAGTTTTCTGCCCCTGGGCAGCTTCAAGGCCTCTGCCTCACCTGAGGTGCTGAGGGCATGCACCTTAGTTGGGCCCTCTGCTGTGGTTCTCAATGTTTGAGTAGTCAGGAGTAGCTAGCATTGGGCCCTGTGTTGGACTCCAGCTCCCGTCAGCCAGCATGGCCAATGGCAGAGATGATGGGCGTTGTAGTCTAACATAATCTGGCTGAAGAATTGACGCTTTTGAATTATGGTGCTGGAGGAAACTCTTGAGAGTCCCATGGACTGCAAGAAGATCAAATGCATCCATTCTTAAGGAAATCAGCCCTGAGTGCTCACTGGAAGGACAGATCGTGAAGCTGAGGCTCCAATACTTTGGCCACCTCATGAGAAGAGAAGACTCTCTGGAAAAGGCTCTGATGCTGGGAAAGATGGAGGGCACAAGGAGAAGGGGACGACAGAGGACGAGATGGTGGGACAGTGTTCTCGAAGCCACAAACATGAACCTGACCAAACTGCGGGTGGCAGTGGAAGACAGGAGTGCCTGGCGTGCTCTGGTCCATGGGGTCACGAAGAGTCGGACACGACTGAACGACTAAACAACAACAACAACAATCTCAAGGGTGGTAGCAGTCCTTAGAGTCCCACGCACTAAGGATTGGACTTGCATATACTTTCTGTCTCCCAGTGATGTGGGGTGGAAAATTCTGCAGGGGGAAATAAAATCCACCATAATATTGCAGCGGGGAGGGGATTCGGTTTCTAAAAAATACTGCTTCAGTTTGCACCTTTTGGTCTGCCATGACTATGGAAATGAGTACCATCATTGGTAACGCAGAACAGGCCGAACTGGATTCATGTCTTCTCTCTAAGTCAACAATTTATTGAGTGTATTGAACTAGTGGTCCTCCGCTTGCTGGGGTCACCCGTCTTGTGGTGACCCAAAGTTGGAAAGGTGGTTCAAACATTGCAATTGAAAACTGACTTTAAAAAGCTGTGCACCTTGTGCTGATCCACCATCTCAAGAGTTTTGAAAACTAGAGGGTTATGTGGATGTGTGGTGGACTTCCATAACATAAGCAACCATCCTCATCTTAATATGGTTCCTGCAAAGTATGACTTGCTTGGGAAATATGTCTGTCTTCTACCCTGGTTACCTGCCATTTTGTACCTTTTACTTTCCACTAGCTTTGTCTATGAACATGTCCTAAATGTTGTTGTGAACCTTGTACCACACGCTTACTTTTTACATGTGTGATGCTCATGCCACCCCTCTCTCTTATTCCTTCACCCCCCTTTTTTCCTTTTCTTACTTGACTGATATACACATGTTGAAACGAAATAAAACAGCTTAAAATTTTAAAAAACAACTACACTGCTTACCTATCTGTGGCCTTTTAGAAGTGGGCTTTGTTTGTAAGTCGCTTTGGGTTGCCCTGGGCAAGATAAACCACCTCCTTTGTTTTAATGAAGGAGGCAAGAAACTCTGCAGGTTGTATAGCAGTTAATCCACACACCCCCTTGTACGAAACACCACTCCTATAAAAGCTGAGGAAAAGGCATCTTATTCCCCCAGCCCCACCACCTAGAGGTTTAAAGGGGGGTCGTTTGCATTTCCCATGGACTGTAAACTTCAAACTGCCAAAGAAAAGAAAAGCAGAGTCTTGTAATAAAACATGGTGAGTTGAAATGCATGCGAGTTGTCGCTTCCAGTCTGCATCAAGATCATTTTCCCCGGGATTGTATAAATAAATGTGGGCAGAGAGCAAAATAGTCCATCATTTGGTCTGACTCAGACCTTGTCTCTTACCAGGGTGTGTTGCATTCTCATGGTCTGTGGGGCATAAACTGAAACGGGCAGCGTCAATGTGTACCCATCCTTTACACTGGCTTCGTGTGGGACGAGGCCAGTCTTCTCCATCCATTGGTAAACCACCACCTGCATCACCCTTGGCCAGCATGACCAGTGGTCAGGGATGATGGGAGATGGGGTGTGGCAACACCTGGAGGTTCACCTGCTTTGGAAAGGCCTTGGCTGGACTGTGGAAAGAAGGGTATAGGATGAGGTGAAAGAATGGAAACAAATGTACAAAACTGCTTTATTACTACTACAACTACACAATATAAGAATCAATCCTCTGACATCCAGAACTACACTGAATAGTTCCAGGTTTCATGATTTAGGTGTAATTAGCCATTTTTATGGGGTAGGTTTTAATAATAATAATAATAATAATAGGTGCATCCTTATACTGAGTCAGACCGTTAGTCCATCTCTCTTAGTATTGTCTACACTTACTGGCAGCAGCTCTCCAGCATTTTGGACAGGGGACAATCCATCCCTACCTGGAAATGGTCTTAGCTACAGCCCTTCCCCAATAGTCCACAGAATATTTAGGCGAGATGAATAGTCCCCTTTTCTGAATAGTGTTATGGATCAACATTTACTCTGGCTGCTGCTTCTTTTTTTTGCATGAGGTGTACCACCCTGTTATGAACCGCACACAGGAAACAGGCTTAGAATGCGATGCCATGTAGCTAATCGAATTGAGCTATGTGAGGATGTTACTTAGGGCCAAAGTCAATTGAGAGTGAGGGAAATGTAAGCAAGTAACATATTTTTGCAGGGAGGGCTGAAAACTCACCAAGGAAGGGTGCTTCTCTCCCCCCCCCCCCCACTGGGAACATTAATGGAAAACGCAGAAGTCTTGGCTTGTCTCTTATGTAATCTTCAATTCTATATTGTATGGCACATCTTAGTATAGTTCTGTCAATTTTATAGGATTCTTAGGAATGAAAACTTTAAACCTGATTAGCTGGACAAACCAGCTTCAGACCATAGTTTATCAGATGATATTGGTCGAGAGAGTGTGAAAAGTGTTGGTATGGCTTTGAAAGACATAGTTTGGTGTTAACATTGGTGTCTGAACAATCTGATATTAAATTGTGGGTTTATGGCACATTTGCCTTCAGCCCCAGCATAGTTTGCTGCTGCAGTTCAGACTCTTTTGCATCCTGGGAGACTTTTCATTTCTCCCAAAATGTTTATTTTGCAAGTAGATGGCAGTACAGAAATGGCAACAGGCAGAGAAGATTAGGGAGCTGCATTTGGAAACCAGTTTGTAGCTTCTTTTCTGTAGAATCTTTGTGTAACCTGAGCAATGAAGACCTCAAGAGGATTCAAATCTCGAGGTTTCCTTGGCAAACCCTTTTTGTTTATCTACTTTAAATCTTTTGAATACATGATAATATTGAAACCAATCTGTAATGACATCTCTTAATTCCTCAAAGCTCTTAAGTTTCAATGGGTTCTCTTCTTCATTTAAAAGTGTTTGATAGGTAGGCCAATTTTCCAACGTCTCCCCCCCCCCTTTACCACTGTGGCCTCTACTGGAGAGGCCCACCATGGGATTTTGAACTCCAACCGATCTTTATATTTCTCCCAAAATTTAAGAAGTGATCTCCTTACGATATGATTTGAGAAATCTCTGTGTATTTTTGCCTTTCCATATATTAAATAAGTGTGCCAACCCCAATGGTTATTATGTCCCTCCAAGTCCAACATATCCGTATCTTTCAAATTGCACCATTCCTTTATCCACATGAGGCAGGCTGCCTCATAATACAATTTCAAATTAGGCAGGGCAAAACCACCTCTATCCTTTATATCTATTAAAATCTGATGTTTAATCCTGGGTCTCCTGCCCTCCCATATAAATTTAGATGTTGCCATTTTTTTCTTTTTCTTTTTTATAATATTTTATTGGGTTTTACAGTAAGTAAACAAAAAGAATAAAACACAGTACAACAAATTAAACAATACAAAGAAAATAAAACAACAACAACATATAAACACCAGACAACAGAAAATACAAAAAAGAAAAAAGAAAAATATTAAAAAACAATTTTTGTCTCCTTATATTCTTTACATTAACTTGTTTCTGCGACTTCCCCAGACCTCCCTTCTCTGTATTCCAGATCATATATTCTGTCAGCAAATTCCTTCCCTCTGTCTTATTTTACTTTCATCATATCTTAGTGTCTTAATATAATTACATTTCCATATATCTTAAATTAATCTTTCTTAATCTTTAAGTTTTTTACTAATAACCTTTTACATTCAATATGGTGTCATCAAGCATTCATTATCTTATAATGTTTCTGTAGATAGTCTTTAAATTTCCTCCAATCTTCCTTCACCGTCTCTTCTCCCTGGTCTCTGATTCTGCCGGTCATTTCTGCCAATTCCATGTAGTCAATGACTTTCATCTGCCTTTCTTCCAGCGTGGGTAGCTCCTGTGTCTTCCAATACTGTGCGATGAGTATTCTTGCTGCTGTTGTAGCGTACATAAAAAAAGTCCTGTCCTTCTTGTGCACCTGTTGGCCGACCATGCCCAGGAGAAAGGCCTCTGGTTTCTTCGGGAAGGTGTATTTAAACACTTTTTTCAGTTCATTATAAACCATCTCCCAGAAGATCTTAATCCTTGGGCACGTCCACCAAAGGTGAAAGAATGTGCCTTCAGTTTCTTTACATTTCCAGCAATTATTATCGGGCAAATGATAAATTTTTGCTAGCTTGACTGGTGTCATGTACCATCTGTATATCATTTTCATAATATTCTCTCTTAAAGCATTACATGCTGTAAATTTCATACCAGTGGTCCATAACCGTTCCCAGTCAGCTAGCATTATATTATGACCAACATCCTGTGCCCACTTAATCATTGCTGATTTCACTTCCTCATCCTGTGTATTCCATTTCAGCAGCAAATTAAACATTCTTGACAATGTCTTAGTTTTGGGTTCTAATAATTCTGTTTCCAATTTTGATTTTTTCTTGTTGCCATTTTTGAGGCAGCCTACCTCTCTCAAAATTGGGATCATCTGAAATAAGAAATCCAGTCTAGGGAGAACATTCATCTTTATGATTGAAATCCTACCAAGGAATGACAACTTCAGTTTGGTCCAGGTTTCAAGGGTTTTTTAATTTCTTGCCAAGTTTTTATATAGTTATCCTGAAATAAATTTAGATTTTTGGGGATAATCCAGATGCCCAAATATTTTGCTTTCCGGCAAATCTTCAGTCGAGGAGGAAGAAGTTACATCAGTTATGATAAAGTGATCTCAAGACTTTTGATATGCTATAACAATGTCCCAATGGGAAAACCTGTGGAAGAATAGTTGGAAATTTACTACGTGCTATGCCATAAAGGAAAACATGTTAAAAATCCAACACCAGTGGTATTTAACTCCATGGAAATTAGCCAAAAGGTACAAAGGAGCCAAAAGTAATTGTTGGAGATGTGGGAACCAAACAGACTCACTGTACCATATATGGTGGCAATGTAGCAAAAGAAAGAAATTTTGGGAGGAAATCCATTTTGAACTAGAAAATGTTAAGAATCTCATTTATTAGGAAACCAGAGGCATATCTGTTGGGCGTTACTGATTCATATATTCCTAAAAAAATTAAATATTTTTTTTTTGTATGCAACAGTGGCAGTGAGAGTTCTTATAGCTACAAGGTGGAAGGGTGACATAATTCCTTCTAGACAAGAGTGGATACAAAAATTGACTGAATATGCTGAATTAGATAGTACAGTGGTGCCCCGCAAGACAAATGCCTCGCAAGACGGAAAACCCGCTAGACGAAAGGGTTTTCCGTTTTTCGATGCGCTTCGCAGGACGAATTTCCCTACGGGCTTGCTTCGCAAGACGAAAATTTCTTGCGAGTTTTGAGGGTTTTTTCGCTCCCCACCCCCTTTTTCTAAGCCGCTAAACCGCTAATAGCCTTTTAGCAGCTAATCCGCTAATCCCTTAAGCCTTTAATAGTCGCTAATAGCCGCTAAACTGCTAATAGCGCTAATCCACTAAGCCGCTAATATGGTTGCTTCGCAAGACGAAAAAACCGCTAGACGAAGAGACTCGCGGAACGAATTAATTTCGTCTTGCGGGGCACCACTGTATCTGAAAAAATAAAAAAATAAACTGAAAATTGAATTTGTATCAAAATGGGAGGTCTTCCGGACATATCTTAAACAAAATTATACCATGTTAAAATCTGCAGCAGCTTTTGAGTGATCCCAGAAGTTTTTAATTGCTTATATAAATATAAACATTTATAAATTGTGAAAATATTAATATAAAAATAGTATTTTTATATGGCAGTAAATTTATGTAAAAAGAATTAAGGAATAAATGGGAGGTCAGGTATAAAAGATAATGAGATTTTTATTTTTATTGTAACATGAAATTGCAATCACAAATTTATGTCATAATTTTTATCTTATTAACAGATTGTGTAAATTTTATTTTCTTTCCTTTTTCTTCCCCTCTTAAGTTGTACCCCTTTTCGGTGTTGTTGTGGTTTTTTTGTATGTAATAAGCATGGAAATAAGCATGAAAAATAATATTTATTTATTTATTTATTTATTTATTTATTTTTTAAAAAGAAGACCTCAAGAGAAGAGGTCATCTTTAACTATCCTCTAAGAAAACAAAGGAGAAAGCATGGCTGTCTTGTTCTTCTTTAGACTAGTTAGTCTAGAACTTGAAACATTTTTATCCAAGTTATGTACCTCCTACAGTAAACAACTTTATTATTTTCTTACCTGCAGACACCTCTGTCTCTGTGTGTGACTGTAACAGGTAAAGTCTGCTCTGTAAAGCCAGCTCAAATTCTGCTCATGCTGCAAACCAAAGGGGGTTTCAACAGGCAATTGACCCTGTCACCCCATTATTCTTGTCCTGGAACTAAGGTTACCTGAGGCTCCCTGTTGCGGATACTGTCAATGGCAAAGCCAGATTTGCTGCTGTATATTGCATTGTTGTGAAATGGCCCAGATTGGAATATTAACGTCACCAAGAAATAAGTTGTACAGCTATTAATGAAGATTGCCCTGTAAGGAAACCCCGAATCAACTTTTCATAAAGGTTTTCTTTTGCACACCCATTAAAATTATTGCTTTTTGAGGGGGGAAATGTTTCCCTTGGGTTCTTTACATCTGTTTTTCAAAACAGACCCATTCATTTTTGCTTCTCTGTTTTGAGCTCTGGAAACTACAGAGGGAGCCGCTGGCTGCATGCGCATCTCCTGGTGAAGTAATGGAATACTTTCAAACTTGTCAGAACTTTTGCCAGGCCTTGGCAGAGTAGCATGCATGGCCAGCATTTCGAGCAACTCCTTCAAATTGGCAAACTGCTGTTGAAGCATCATCATCATCATCCTTTTTAAAGCCCTTTGGAGTTACGTTAGACTTTAATTGTAACACCAGAGGTTCCAGTCTTAGAGGTGTTTGTGGGGGAAGGCGAGAGAGAAAGAACATCATGAGCTGTAAGTGGGCCAAACCCAAAGGCCAGCTCTCTCTTAAGCTTTATTGATGTGTGGATCCAGATCCGAGCCTTGTTAATCCAGCCTAGCAGTAATGTTTTTGAAACTTACACACCCGTCTTTGAACTGGAGATTTGTGTGTTTCACTACCAGTATCTGAAAATGGTTTTAAGGTGAGTTTTTAAATATGTTGTGGAGGCTTGTGGGAGATACTTTAACTATCTTTCCCAAGACAGAAACATTCAGTTTTGTATTTGAACGTGGTTCTTGAAATTAGGTTAACCTATCTGCAGTGAGCTTTATGGCAGAGCTGAGATTTGCAACTGGGCTTCCTGTAATTTTGGGTACATTCTGTGATTGACAGTGCAATCCTGTGCATATACCTGTATACGCGGAAGTCGGTCCCCACCGTGCACCCTGCTGCTTACTCCTTTGACCATGTTTAGCCTAAATAGAATGCCTCTCTTGACATCTCAGGGGCATATTAAAAGAAGAACGTTTTGCTGTGGAAAAGTGAGATTTGATTACTTTCCCCCTTTCTGAGAAAATAAACTTGTGCTAGCTATGCTAGCAAGGTTTTGACTGCAGACTAGCCTTTCCGAAACTGTTGCCTGCAACTGGAAATTAGGTAGGCAGGGATTGCCTCCCTAAATCCCCTTTTGGCTCTAACCTTCCCTCCAATGAAAACGTAATGTGTGAATTTCAGCTCCTGCATCTGCACCCAGCTCCTAGAGGGAAGAGTCATGGCTCAGGGGTAGAGCATCTGCCTTGCAAGCAGCAGGTCCCACGTTCAATCCCCGGCATCTCTAGTCTGAAACCCCAGAAAGCAGCTGCCAGTCAGTGTAGGCAGTACTGAGCAAGAGGGACCAATGGCCTGACTCAGCATAAGGCATCTTTATGTGTTCATACAAGTGTGCTTTTCCTGCAGCTGCATGCAAGAGTTGGCACCACCATGGCTATCTCATTGACATGACCTCCCACCTTTTGCTCCTTTTGTCCCATCTCCATCCATTTGCCACCTCCTCCTTCTCTCTCTCTCTCTGACTCTTTTCTCCCGCAAAAATGCCTCCTTTCCTCTGCTTTGTCATCTCTTGTTTGGTCACAGTTATCCGTTCCGTTTGTGCTCAGCCTCGTTCTGTTTGTTTTATACTGCTGTGTGTCTTACAAATCCGTCCCCAGAGCATTGTCGTTTGCAGGGCTGCGTCCTCAGCTCTGCCTTGAAAGGCTCTCCCGGAAAGCCACTGAAGCATGCTGTGTCTTCTGCGGCAGCTGCAGTGAAATGAACATCTTGCCGGGAGGGTGTGTTGCTTCACTTACTCTGTGCCTGACCAGTCTCTGGAGCATCTTTGGCCAGCCTGGTGCCCTCCAGACGGCCTTGGACTACAACTCCCATCAGCTCTAGCCAGTGCACCCGCCTCAGTACTTCTCCTTGGAACAGAAAGGTTGCCAGTTTGGGAGCAAACCACATTTTGTGCCGATTAACTCCGTAAATTGCTTAGGAATCCTGAGAGTTTTCAATTGCCAGTCAGTTTTTGCTGGATGCAGTACGTTGTCATTTTTGCTGTTTTGCAGATAACTTACCTTGATTTTGCTAGTGCAAACAGGGGCAAGTGGCTTTACTGAAGTTTTCTCTTTCAATTCCACGCTCAATTTCCAGCCACCCTTCTGGCTTCTGAGGTTTCATCCATCATTGCCAAGTGCTTTAAAGAATTGACTTCACAGCAAGGAAGTCTAGAAGCTTACTATCCTTCCAGTGAAAGTGGTGATTCTGTACACGGCCTGATATCCAAAAAAAGCTCAACAACAACTTTGTATGTAGAGCCTCAGAAATGGGATTTCAGTAGAAATAACAATGTAATAAAATGAAAACTGGTAATACAAAAAAGAAGAAATCTCAGCTAGTGCATGAAAGAACTACTGGACTTGATAAGAAAAGTGCCCCTTGGCAAGTTGTGCTATAGTCTGACATCTTATCTTCCTCTTGCTCAGGATTGGTTAATGCCACTCTTAGCTCCCAGATCATAGGTAAGCAAGACCCAAGGCCTCAAAGCCCTGTAAGGATAGAAGGGAGGGGTGACAGAGTGCTTACATAACAAAGGAAAAGAGATGCTTTTGGAACTTTTTATTACAAGCAAATTCTTGGAATGTAAGTGAAAGAACAAAGCCAGAAGGTTAACTGTAATTGATAAGGCTTTGTTATTTGAAATTGCCTGGCTGAATCCTTATCTGTAGCAGAACATTGCAAGACAATAAGTGTGGATTTTGCCTAAGCAGGGGGACATCCACTGAGTATTGTACCTGTTCATCTCAGCGATATATTGCTTTTGATAAAGTGATATTTGACCGATCTTTGCAACCCTAAACTATGTCTTGAAGGCTGGTTTTCTTCTGCACTGTGTAGTGATCAGAATCTGTTAGAATGTGTCAGCCTTTCTGTGCTGAGTGCCCTTGGAAGTTAAAGGCACATGTCAAGACATCCATCTTGTTGATCCTCTGTTGAAACCACACACAAAAGAATTGCCATTAGTTGCCGCTCAGAGCTTTGGCATTTTGAACAATTATTGTCTTCATCATCCCTGAGTGAAAAATACAGCTTTGATTTCTGAAATGATAACTTCACATGGCAAAAAAAATTCTGCAGCAGTGGGCCTTTCTTACAAAGATGGATGGGTGTTTGTGCAGAGGTCCATCTGAAGCATATTATTATGAACTGCATTTCAGTCCATTAAGGCAAGGAAGGCAGCCAGTTGAGACACTTAAGAGCTGCTTAACCACCACCTTTAAATAAAAGAAACTTCCAGATCAGCCTCTCTCCGATCTCCCCTCAGAACTTGTGTGTGTTCCTTTTTCACATCTGGATTTGCTGCAGCTTGTATTGAAAAACATTACTTCCTCTGACCGTGAAGGCAGAGCAGAGCCATTGTGATTAGTAGCCGCTGCTAGCCTTCTCTTCATGAATTTGTCCAGTCCTCTTTGAAAGCATTCCAAGGCATCACTGCCTCTTGTGGCAGTGAGTTCCACAGTTTTTGTGCTGTATGAAGAATTACTGCCTTTTGCCTATATTTAATCCTCCGACATTCATCCTCACTGCATGTCCCCAGTTCTAGTGTTATGAGAGAGGGAGAAAAACTTTTCTGTACCCACTTTCTGCCTGCCGTGCATAATTTTATAAACGTCCATCCTGTCTCTTAACTTGCCTTTTCACTAAACTAAAAAGTCCTCAGCGCTGCAGCCTTTCCTCATCCGCGTGTTGCTCCATCCCCTTTCCTGAAGCTTTCGTGATTCCACAATGTCCTTTTTGAGGTGAGGCAACCAGAACTGTACACAGTATTCCAGATGCAGTTGCACCATAGATTTATGATACTAGCATTTTATTTTCAGTTCCTTTCCTAATGAAAGCAAGCTGAAGGTCCACAGGGCTGATGGCACAAGAAGTGGGGGCAGCTGGATAGAGGCCTCCGTCAGAGGCAGAGGCAGGAGAGGCGGCCTCTTAGGCTGCCTGCTTTCTCTTGCAGTGCTACCAGGCCAAGGGGCTACTGCTTCATGAAGGGGGATACTGCTAATATAACATACTGCTAATGGCACTGCAGACAGAGCCTAACCGTTTCCTCTAATCCTCCATCAAAGCCACCCAGGCTGGTGGCCATCACGGCTTCTTGCGGGAACAAATTCCATAGTGTAACTATGCCCTGTGTGAAGAATACATCCTTCTGTGTGTCTGAATTTGTGTTTTCCCAGTGTTTGGGAGGGTGTGTGTGTGTGTGGAGATATGGCTTGGTGACTGAGCCTGGGGTGGGGTGGGGCTCACTTATCACTATTCTATACCACGTAGCACAAATAAATATTCAGATGAAAACACACTCACTTTAGTCTTCGTCTAAAAACGAACTGATAAAAGAGGCAATGATAAAATGGGCTATTGATATTGGGCATAATATTGAAATTGCTGAGCAAATATTGCTGAGAAAATATGCAAAAAATGCAGTATAGATGGTATTTGACACTAGTCAAACTGGCTCAAAACTATGCTGGAAATGTCTAGAAGAAGAGGGTACATTTATTCATTATGGTGGAAATGTAAACATGCAAAGAAATTTTGGGAGATGGTTTACCATGAGTTAAAAAAAAACACTTTAAATTCACTTTCCCCAAGAAACCGGAAGCATTCCTTCTAGGCGTACTTGGGAGTGAGTTACCAAAGAAGGCCCACAACCTTTTCTATATGCAACAGCAGCAGCGAGGATAGTATATGCAAGATACTGGAAACAAAGAGAGACCCCAGGGAAAGAACAGTGCCTAAATAAACTAATTGAATATGCAGAGCTTGTCAGTATAACATCTAAAATAAGAAATCAAGATGACAAACAGACGAGGAGTGAGTGGGAGCATCTAGGACCTCAAATATCCAAAAATATCAAAAATATCAAAAATCCAGGTAGGGGATACCTTGTGACCAACAGTAGACAACATAAAAGATATGAGAGTGTAGAAAATAAGGTGAAGGAATTAATGTATATGCAGCTAAGCAAGATGTAAAAAGAACTGTCATGGAATGCTGAGTGGGAAGTAAAAAAGGACTACTGTATAAGAATGGAAAATGTTATTGTAAAACTGAAAACTTAATAATAATACATCAACATCATCATCATTATCATTATCATCATCATCTACCAGCTAGCTTCAAACATAGCAGTTTAATCAGATAATCACCAGCTCCAGAAATGTCACTTGACAGGACAAATGTATGTTGGATTTTATAAAGCACAGCAGCAAATGGAGATGTTCTGGAGATGACAGATTTATCTTGATCTGAATACAAGAACCAATTCTTAATAAAACCTGGGAACTCAGCAAGGGCCTGCGGCAACTTCCATAGAAATCTGCTTCTTGGGCCTTCATATAACAGGTGGCAAAATAGAAACATTACCTTCCAAAAAGAATGGTGCAGGAAGTGGCAGGCATCCACACTACATAGCAGAGAGATGCAAGGGTCAAAAACCCTTGGAGGGTGGAAAGGCCAAGTGCATTGTCTAGCTAGCACATTTCAGTGGCAATTCCTGAGCAACTTCTAAGAAGAACAATGGAGGTCACTTCTTATAATCTCATTTAATCTCTGTCAAATTCACAAGTGTCAAAATTTAAGAACATATGTATACAAAAGGCACCCTAAAATGCTAACAGATTTTCATGAGAACTGTTTATTAATTGCAAAGTGATCAGGATATGTGGTAAGCCTAACTCTCTAGTCCGGCCTGGTAGCTCCTTAAGGCACCACCATTCAGACCCATTAGAAGCTTCCTTTGGCAGATATGGCCGTCAGTGGCGGAGCTTCATGCTCCGGCACTGGGGGCAGAAAGCAGGTGGGGGCGGGGCTGGCGTGCATCCTGGGGGCATGGCGTGCTGCCTGTGGGGGTGTGGCGCCCAGCGCATGGGGAGGGGGCAGCTGTGATGGCACCCCACCGGGATCGTGGTGCCAGGGGCGCTGTGCTCCCCCACCCCCTCTTCCTCTGCCAGTGATGTTCACCTGCTGAACACATTTAAACCTCCATGAGGTCTGGATACTTGCTTTGGTCGTGCTTTGCCCAATGCAAGTATCCATGCTGAATGCACAGAGCCAATGTTTTCACTGACAGGGGATGAGTGGCAGCCACTACCATCTGATTGCAGGCATTCAGTAAACTAACGTAACCATGTGTGTGTATTTTGGGGGGGAGGGGAAAGATGTCCCCCCCCCTCTTTTCCCTCATTTGCTTCCCTCTTCCTTTGAGCTGTATGATTTGCACATTGTTAACATGAATTGGCTCTTAACAAGCCTTCCCTGGCGTAGATCAGATGGCACACGTTAAGCTGTGGCCAATCCACCTACCTGCTGGTGTCTCGGGTTGTGCCTATTACAGCAGCCAGGTGCTTTTAGATTCCCAGTTACCTTGTGACACTTATCTGCCATTCACTGAGCTGAATGCTGTCTGATACGCAGGCTGATCCTTGCACCTTAATGAAGGAACAAACATTTGCGACTCAAGGCAGCTGCTCTGTAGAGATGAAATGTAATTCTGCCCCATTTAACCCACCTGGGCCAAATCCACACATGCAGCAGCAGGAAGTGCTGGGCTCTAGGAGTGTCCATTTGTTTTTGGACAAATCAAAACTTTTTCTTATCTTTTTTCTTTTCTTTAATTTAAAGTGGAGCAGCAGGGAATTACACCATAACTATACAAAGGAAATAAACAATGGATAATAAGAAAAAGAAATGATGACACACCATTGTAAACCAAGACATCCCCATTTCCCCAGCTGCTACAGATGGTGAATGCTGAGCATCTAAATTCAAAGCACAGAAAATAAAATCCCACCAGGTGGCATAAAAATGTTATGGATTAAGGTTATCAGGATGTCCCATATGATGACTGTCTGTGTCCCTGTGGAAATGAAGAAGTTGAAACTTTGGGTCATGCCTTTTTTTAATTTTCATAGAGAGGAATGTTATAGCCTACTTTGCTTCCGTATGAGGAAACCAAATGCGGCCCTACAGCTGGAGACTGGCCTCCTCTCTGTCGAGACCCGGACCTGGTTAAGAACATTCAACTATTGGCTTCGTTTAAATTTAAACCCATCTGGACTACTACCTGTAGTAGCACGAGATGCTCATAAAAGTCGGTGGTCCAAAGTAGTGCATCAAAAACTACTTACATGCGGCCTACAAGCACAGCATCTTCTGAAAATGGGTCTCCCCAAGGCAAAAACCATTATTGATCAGCGCATGAAGGATATTGAGCAGCAGAATAATCTGGCCTACATTAAGAAATTTAGTGCTTGGTACGCTTACCTGTCCCCCTCCCATTTTGATTTTCGGGCACCTTATTTGTCTACCTTAACCATTCCAAAACTTAGGCGGGCCTTTACACACTGGCCAGACTAAATATGTTACCCTCAGCTGTTCTTGAAGGTAGAGATCAAAAAATTCCATTTGAGAACCGGCTCTGCCCCTGTGGAGCTGGCTATGTAGAGACGGTGTCACACGTTCTCTTGTCTTGCTCCCTATATAAAGATCTTAGGGACGAAACCATTACGCCGCTCCTATCTGCCATCCCGGGCCGCTCTTGCGAAGCCAAATTGTTCTCACTTCTAGCCGACCAGAACAGCTCGACAACAGAGAAGGTTGCCAAATTTATCGAGAGAGCAATGAGACTGAGAGCTGGTATCTGAATGACACCAGTGTCGTCACCCGGATTCCTCGCCTAGGTTGTTATGATGCAGATTGGAAGTACAGTGGTACCTCGGGATGCGAATGGGATTCGTTTCGGAGCCCCGTTCGCATCCCGAAGCGAACGTAACCTGTGTCTGCGCATGCATGGGTCATGTTTCGGCGCTTCTGCGCATGCGCGTGACATCATTTTGATGGTTTGTGCATGTGCGTGCGGTGAAACCCGTAAGTAATGCGCTCCGTTACTTCCGGGTCGCGTGAAGCGCAACCCGAAAATGCCTAACCCGAAGCGTATTCATCCCGAGGTATGACTGTAGTATTTCATGGGACGGGGAGCGTGGAACCCTCTCTGCTCCAATGCCCCTTCACTGCTGCAGTCAGTCCAGCTGAGGCCACGTCCCCTGCATCTGGGCTATTGGGTGATTTTGCTGGTTTGTATTGCTTTGATTGATTGATTGATTGATTGATTGCATCTAGTGCATCTTTCTTTTGTATTAATATGTGGTTTGCTACATTGGGGTATTTTGAACCAAAAATTGGTATAAAATTAAAGTATAACATACAGGTCTTTAAAGACACAGGCCTGTTTCCACCTCATTCCACCTGGAGTCCATTTTCAGAAAGCCCACTGTAAAAAGAAAGCTGAAGTAACAAGCGAGGCACAGAGGCGCTCTAGATGCCGGGAGTCCCAAGAGTGCGGCAGGGTGAATCTGCTAAAGGGCAGCAAGGAAAATGGTCTTTGGAAGAGGGGTGGGCAGAAGGTGAATTATATGGGCTTTCTGGGAAAATTGAACTGGAAAAATAGCTGCATTGGGAAATGTTCTGATTCCCTGATCTAATTTAGCACGTTTATTTTACTAGTATTTATTAAACAAAGCTAAAATCCTGGGAACCACCCAGTTTTCTTAAGATTAGATTTGCAGTTGGCAACATACTTTGCTATAAATTAACTTATGAAATGGAAAACTTTCTGCAAAAAAATAAATAAAACTCATATTAGAAACTTTTCTGCCACAGATCATTGCAGAAGGTGATTTGCAGTAGAACTGGCGAGGGTTCCTGATTCTCGGTTGCTTAACCATCGCAGCAGCAAAATATATTTCCCCTACTTTACACTGTTGAAATGATGGACTTTGGGTAGAGTGGGGAAAGGAAGAGGTACCCAGGAGGGCATAGCTGTGGGTGGGGGCTGTGAGCTCCACTTGGTTCTGTTACAACCCCCCCCCCCCCCAAATTTCCTGGCTTCAGAGTCCTTTAATTCCAGGTGTGCATCTTTTGTACTCGAATCCAGCTTCTGCACCTCAAGAGTAGAAAAAAAATGAAGTGGATTCTGCAAGCCTGAAATTTGCCCTCTTTAAAGGAATCCAGCATAAATAAGATGAAGGTTTTGACTCAGAAGCAATTAATTTTGGGGTGGCGGAGGGAGATTGATGCAACTGTTTCTCAAATAGTGTAAGAAAGAGAACAAAAAACTCCCTTGCCCCCTTGGTGTACTTTCATTCCTTGAAAGACAGGGAAGGGGTGGCAGGAGTATTTGCCTTTGCTTAGGTTGTGGTCAGCATTAACCAGCCCCTCTTGCCATCTTCTTAGGCTCTGTAGTAAATTGCAAGAAGTAAATTAATCTCCTGGATCCGATTTCAATGGGACCCTGGTCTCTGCAGTAGGAGTATCAGAGGACGTCACTGATCTCCTTTTGGCAATCCTCGTGAGCTGTCTTGGCAGAGAAGATCAAGAAGCAAATTGGCAGGGAGATGTCAGTGCTACTGTTTCTCAGCCAAGAACCGAGGCACAAGATTATGTCTGTGTGAGCCCAAGAGAAAAGTCTAAAGCTTGCATGATGAGGCTCAATTGCCAAAGGAGGATCTGAATATGGAGCTGATCAGGCAAACACATGTAAGCTATTTGGAGGAGCACTTCTATAACAAATGTTAGCAAGTGGCACTGGGCACTTCTGTCAGATTATTTAAGAGGGTGCTTGCCTCTCATTTTGGTACCATTTTCGTTGTAAGTAGTCCCTTTGAGATCAATACCTAGGACTAACTAAAGTTAATTGATTTTGCTCCGGCCATGACTTCGCTGCATGCATCCTATTGTGTGCATCTTAAGAACGGGAAGGTTAATAAATAGATTTTTAGACCAGTTTGAGGGCAATGGCTTCCAAGGCAGCTAATAAATAATAAAATAATTTGCAACAGTTTTTAATTAAAGTTCACAGTTAACAATAGCATTCTGCAGAATAAGGAGGAATGGCAGCAATACAATAACAATACAATCCCAGCAGTTATCAGTATAAAAGCAACAGGATAGAAACACAGCAGGAACATAAAAACATCTTTATACTCAGGACAGAAGAAATGACTTTGGCACTGGAAGTATTGCAAAGTCAGTGGCTGCTGAGCGTCGCTGGGGAGAGCATTCCACAGCCATGGCCCCATCACTGAGAAGGTCCCCTCTCTCTGAGTATGGCCTCTGGGATTGAAAGAGAGGGACAAAAATCTCAGTGTTTGATGAGCCGAGACAGTGTTTTGTGGAGCATATCTGCTTCCTATTTGGTGTTCTCTGCAATGAGGGAGAATGGGTACCCTATAGAATCATAGAACTGTAGAGTTGGAAGGGACCCAAAGGATTGTCTAGTCTAGTCCAACTCCCTTCAATTCTGTAGTGTTCTAACAGTGCAGGATATATGATATTACTCCAATTTAACAAGGAATCTATTCTGTGTTTCTTGCCTCATTGAAAGAGACAGCTGATCCTCTGAAGGTTATTGAATTCTAACTCATAAGTGGCAGCCAACATGGTCAGTGATGATGGGAATTCCTCTTCATCCTGGAGAAGAGTGACTAGTGGGGTGCCACAGGGTTCTGTCTTGGGCCCGGTCTTATTCAACATCTTTATCAACGACTTGGAGGATGGACTCAAGGGCATCCTGAACAAATTTGCAGATGACACCAAACTGGGAGGGGTGGCTAACACCCCAGAGGACAGGATCACACTTCAAAACGACCTTGACAGATTAGAGAACTGGGCCAAAACAAACAAGATGAATTTTAACAGGGAGAAATGTAAAGTATTGCACTTGGGCAAAAAAAATGAGAGGCACAAATACAAGATGGGTGACACCTGGCTTGAGAGCAGTACATGTGAAAAGGATCTAGGAGTCTTGGTTGACCACAAACTTGACATGAGCCAACAGTGTGACGCGGCAGCTAAAAAAGCCAATGCAATTCTGGGCTGCATCAATAGGAGTATAGCATCTAGATCAAGGGAAGTAATAGTGCCACTGTATTCTGCTCTGGTCAGACCTCACCTGGAGTACTGTGTCCAGTTCTGGGCACCACAGTTCAAGAAGGACACTGACAAACTGGAACGTGTCCAGAGGAGGGCAACCAAAATGGTCAAAGGCCTGGAAACGATGCCTTATGAGGAACGTCTAAGGGAGCTGGGCATGTTTAGCCTGGAGAAGAGGAGGTTAAGGGGTGATATGATAGCCATGTTCAAATATATGAAGGGATGTCACATGGAGGAGGGAGAAAGGTTGTTTTCTGCTGCTCCAGAGAAGCGGACACGGAGCAATGGATCCAAACTACAAGAAAGAAGATTCCACCTAAACATTAGGAAGAACTTCCTGACAGTAAGAGCTGTTTGACAGTGGAATTTGCTGCCAAGGAGTGTGGTGGAGTCTCCTTCTTTGGAGGTCTTTAAGCAGAGGTTTGACAACCATATGTCAGGAGTGCTCTGATGGTGTTTCCTGCTTGGCAGGGGGTTGGACTCGATGGCCCTTGTGGTCTCTTCCAACTCTATGATTCTATGATTCTATGAATTGTAGGGCAGTAACATCTCGAGGGCCACAGTTTCCCCATCCCTGAGTTAGAAGACTCATTTGTTTGTGTGGATGTGACCACCTTGTGCAAACTGCCCAGCTTCCTAAAATTTTATTGCTGATCCCTAGGAACATGCGCATTTAATCAGCTTGGTAGAGGAGTGGCCAGGCTGAATGCAGCCACCGCCAACCCAAGCATTTTTTTTGGGGGGGAGAGCTAATTACATTATTACTTTTTATGCAGATTAAAATTTGGTATCCCCACAATTTGGAAAGGCAAAATATTTTTCAGGTAGTAAAGGATGTATATTACCCACTTCAATGCTGCATCATTCTCGGATGTTCTGAGTACCAGTGACTGGGAATTGCAGGTGTGTATGGTGCTGTTCCACTCGTTGGGATACCTCAGTTGGTAGAGCATGAGGTGCTAAATCTCAGAGTTGTGGGTTCAAGCCCCCTCTTGGGCAAAAGATTCCTGCAATGCAGGGGTCTAAACTAGACGACCTTCATGCAATTCTGTAATTCTCTGTTCAGCTTGCTGGCTTCCCACAGGCATCTGGTTGGCCACTGTGAGAGCAGGGCTATGCTGGACTACATGGGCCATTGGCCTGATCCAGGAGGGCTCTTCTTATGTCCTTATCAACGTGATGCATAATATGCAGGCAAATATGTGCATATATAGTATTCTGCTTGTGAAGCCTTGCCATGAAATAGGTATTGTTGTTGTTGTTGTTGAAATATATATCCTGCCATTTATCAGAAGATAACAAGGCAGTTTACAACATAAAAACACAAAATATATAACCTAATCATAATTTTAAAAATGCATGCATGTGTAATCCTGGGAGAAGGGAGGCAGAGAGCTGGTGGAAGCTTGGACACAGTCTGACACTATGCATTTTTAATCCAGAGCAATTCCTATTGTGTTCAATGGGGCTTAGCCATATAGCTTACATGCACACAGGATTTCAGCCTGTGCCTGCCTCCTGCTTCTCTCCCCTGTGTCCTCCCCACAGTCAATCTGCCTGGTCCTCAGCTGGTGCTGCTATCTCTGCAAAGAAGCTGTTTGTTCTTTTCCATGACAGCAGCTGCTCTCAAGGTGGCTGCCTGCTGGAGCAACAACAAATAGGCTTTTTTGTAAAGAGAGCCTGAACTGCAGAAGACCAGATGAGGAGAGGAATGGCAGAGTGCGCTGGTACAGAAGCAGCTCGCTCTTTTCCCTCCCAGACTGAGCACAAGGAGGGCAAAGGTGGGGAAGTCAACAGTAAATTTAGTGGATCCTCCTTAGCTTTGCAAATGGTGCAGTAAATTTAGTGCACTTGCCAAGGGTTATTCCTAGTACACCCACCAGTCAGGACCTCTTGCCTCTTTCATAATATGAATGGGGGGGGGGGGGAGGATGCATGCACAACACAAACTTAAACCTTGGAAATTGTAATCCTGTAATGGTGGTTGGGAGTCTGGAACTGCAGCTGCTGCAGAGTTTGGCAGCTAGGTTGCTCAGAGCAGCAAAACGGTCTGAGCACATGACACCAATCCTGGCCCAATTGCATGGGCTGCCAATTAGTTTCTGGGCCCAGTTCAAAGTGCTGGTTTTGACCTATAAAGCCTTAAATGGCTCAGGACCACAATACCTCAAGGACTGCCTCTCCCCCTATGTACCACCCTGGACCCTGTGTTCACCACGTGAGGCCCTTCTCCCTGTGCCCCCTTCCCAGGAGGTCCAGTGGGTGGCAACAGAAGAACGGATCTTTTCAGTGGTGGCTTCCCGCTTGTGAAATACTCTCCCCAGGGAAACCTGCCTGGCACCAGAATTACAAAGTTTTAGGTGCCAGGTAAAAACATTTATTTTCCACCATTTCTTTGGCTTTCATTTGTCTCCTTGAGTGGGTGGGTTTTTAAAAGTGTTTTGATTCTGCCTTTTAAAAATATGATTGGCTTTTAGATTTTTCTTGGTTTTATTTTATGCTGTTTTTCATGTATCCATTTTTTATTGGTGTAAGTCCCTTTGGCTTACTTTTGTAGGGGTGGGGGAAATGACTAATAAGTAAACCTGACTCTATGGCAGCAAAAAGAAACCCACACTGGCACAATCCCCAAACCAACTGCTTTACCCAAGTAATTTGCTTTTAGTTTAAAAATGTGTGCTGACGTTTTAAGCCAATCTCATCAAAACATTGCATAACACATTTTGCAACAGGATATTAGCTTGTCCAGTGCGCTTCTCTTAAGGAGAGCCATTTGGGAGAGTTGAGTTGGCTTTTAAGAAGAGTGCTCCTTAGAGCACCAGGCACCAGGGAAGCCAGATCCCCCTCCGAGGTCAAGGTGCCGCTGTAATCAACATAGAAAGTCACTTGGGACCCAGATGCCTGAGGGAGCCTCTTCTCCATTACTTCCTACCTATCGAGATCTGCTGAAAATGCCTTCCTTGCTATTCCAACTGTAGACTCTTCTGTTGGGGAAGGGGATGTGTGACAGGGCACTCTCAGGGGTGCCTTTCCCAACCTGCCTCCATTTAGGGACCTGTTTGGTTGTCCCCCAAGTTGGCTACTTTTGTTGGAGGGTAATCAGTCTTTTTGCTGGCAGCAGCACTGAAGAGTGACAAAGAAAAGAAAAAGAAGGAAAACAATGAGAATGAAAAAGAGAAAAAACACTCAGTTATATTCCTTACATTATATTTATTATTATTATTATTATTATTATTATTATTATTATTATTATTATCTTATTTAAATTTGTATACCGCCCTATACCCACAGGTCTCAGGGCGGTTCACAGAATAAAATCAGAATATAAAATCACAAAATACAGAATAAAAACAAAAACAACCCAATTAACCCCCGCCAACACATTTTAAAAGGGCTTAGGATGTCAAGCAACCAAAGGCCTGGTTAAAGAGGAACGCTTTTGTCTGGCAGCGAAAGTGTATAATGACAGTGCCAGGTGAACCTCCCTGGGGAGAGCATTCCACAAACGGGGAGCCACCACAGAAAAGGCCCGTTCTTGTGTTGCCACCCTCTGTACCTCTCACGGAGGAGGCACATGAAGAAGGGCCTCAGAAGCTGATCTCAGGGTCCGGGGAGGTTCATATGGGGCGGTCCTTGAGGTATTGCGGTCCTGAGTCGTTTAGTTAGTAACAGATGTGCATAATCTTACTATCCTAATACACACATAGTTATCAATAACCTAATATATTCTGTGTAAACTCATTCCAAATATCATTGTATTTATCCAAAGAAAGTCTGTGTCTATAAGTTGTCCACTCATATATTGCCAATATTGTCATGTTGTATCAGTTGTTACGATGTCGTTAATGTTACTATTTTTTTCTTGTGCTACATACATGGCGTGGCATGCATTGCTTTCCTCTCTGTGCTTCTGTTGGGAGGAAAGGCAGCATCTAAGTGCCAGGAAATGAATGAATAAGTAATGCCAGTGGTGGCTGCAAGTCAAAGAAAGAAGCTGACAATGCATCTGAATGGATACAAATTATTATTATTTAATAGTTGCTAGTTGCTGCCTTGGGCTCCTTTGGAAAGAAGGGTGGGGTAAAAACTGAACAGCTGCACACATAAGTAAATAATGCATTCCAAGACTATAACACATAGTTTATTTTAATAATACCAGATCTCTGAGCACAGGTGTGATATGCTGACAAGCATTCCACACTAACTGCACTTGCTGGATCAAGCATGAGGGAAGCCCCATGTAGAACTCAGTGCAGTAATCCAGCCTTGAAGTAAGCAACATAGGAACTACTGTGGCAAGGCTTTCCTGGCCCAACCAATTGCAGTTGGTAAAAGCCACTTCTAGTCACAGAGGTTATCTAAACCTCCACTGACAGAGCTGGAGCCAGAAGCATCCCCAGACTGCGAACCTGTCTCTTCAGGGGGATGCAGCCCCTTCCGGGCTGGCCAGTTGGCCAGTTTATTGGAAACAGAACTGCTCACCCACAATGCCTGGTTTTGTTTTTAAATTGCAAAGTGCTATGACCATGAGCAATAAATGTTTGACTGGACTTGAATTCAAAAAACAAACTGATAGATTTTGGCTCCCTTTTTCAAACATGGCAGTGCAAATGCTTTTCCCCAACACAAAAGTTTCCTCTTGGTAAACATTAGCAGTCCTACTTAGGTGTTGATGAAGTCGAATGAAACATTGTCTTTTGCATTGCTTAGATTTCGTTGCTGAGAGCTGCAAGATCCACCGTTTGAGAAACTGATTCGCTGGTAATTGAAAGACCCATTGTCTCATTTCAATTATCTAATGCAATTTCCAGCACCTCATTCCTATAATTATGGCAAACGGCCAGCAGCAAAGCCTGATTAGAGGCTCCTTAAAAGTATCTGGAGACAGAATTTCCCTGGAATAATTCAATGTGTGAAGCTGATGATGGGGTTTTGAAGATGGCATAGAAAGTGATTGAGGATGGCAGCAAACAGAATTTATTGCAATCATGTTTTCCATTGTCATTGCAGCACTTTGAGCATCCTCTTCTTGGTAACCTATGTGAAATGTCAAACTGAAAGTAAAGGACTCAATAGATGTCAAGTGTGCTGCTAACAGTTTGTATTTGCTGTGATGTCTGGCGAGGACAAATGGGACACGTACTTTCTAGGCATGGGGCATGTGGAAGTGTGGACTAGCCCAATATCCCACCTCCTGGCAACAGCCAAGATAGCAAGGAGTCCTAGAAACCCCCCACCCAGGTTGCTGCTGACAGTCCCTCTCCTGCAGAGGCTTGCAAGGCTTCCAACTCTCCCTTGGTTTATGCTCTTTTACCACTAATGTTCGTATCCCAGGCAGAATACCCAACTGATTTATAAGGGGCCAAAAAATAACAGTGTATGTGTGCTTGGCTTTTTGAGCTAAAATTGGATTTACTTGCAAATAGGCTTCTTGACTGCAGTAGGTTTTAAGGCTGATTACATTTGCTGCAAGAGATGGTGGTGCTTTACCCTTTGGAATCCTAATGCTAGCATAAACAGATGACTGTATTCTCTGACCTGTTGTGATGGCAATTGAAACAGAAACCCTAGATTAGTAAAGCAGATGAAAGCCCAGAAGGTGCCAGTGACCAGGATCCAGAGTTCCCCAACATACACATCCCGGCAGGCTGTTTGGACAGGCAGGCAGGGCCACCCAAATGAGGGGAGAGGGGTCTGGTGCTCAGCTCCTGCTTGCAGGCTTCCCACAGGCATCTGGTTAGCCCCTGTGAAGACAGGATGCTGGGCTAGAGGGGCCATGGGCCTGATCCAGCAGGCTTTTGTGATGTTCTTACAAGCGGTGAGGTGGAAGGCAGGGTGGTGGGTGCAAGCACCAGATTGAGGAGGTCAGTGCTGACCTCACTGCCACCTCACACTTTCTGCTGCTGGCAAGCAGGTAGTTACCTCCAACCCAGGGAAAATGAGGGAAAATGAACATGCCGGGCAAGGAAAATCTTTTGAAGAAAAGGAAAAATAGCTGTCCTCTACAGTGAGCCAAAATGAAGTGGAAATATAAACCTGGACTTTTCATTAAGGTACCATAAGCCGTAACCTTTGTTGTTGTTGTTGTTTAAAAGTGGTTTTCTTTAGGGAGCCTGTACTGGCAAGTGAAGCCAATGACAAGAACCAGGCAAAGGCACACCTTCAAAGGTTCTAAACGTATGAACGTGCCGTGCTGAGGAATGGTTACCTGATCAGAAACCCTGAATTGTCCACCCCAAGCCCTGCCTTATTTCTATCCCCCAAACATCAAGCGAAGGGGGGGGGGGTGGCTTAGAGAAACCAAGAGGGGTGAGGTTTAAGCGCACAGTCTTTCCCAAGCCCCGGCAGCCTTTAAAATTTACGGGGGGGCTCCCGATTTAAGTGGTACCAATGGAAGGGATGGCAGGGTAAATTAAACCCACGCTAGAGGAGTAATAAATCAATAAACGGCAGGCACAAACACACGCTGCAAGCACACACACACACACACAACTTAAAATTAGAGAGGAACAGGAAAAGGAACCCTGAGGATCATCTAGTCCAACCCAGGCAATGCAGAAATATTCAGCTGTCCCATACAGGGATCAAACTTGCAACCTTGGCATTATCAGCACCATCCAGTCACCCAGACCAGCCACGCAATTGGACAGGCAAGGGCAATAGAGGGGAAATGTACAAGCACCCTGGCCAAAAATTAAAATAAAACGCACAGCTACCAAGCAGAGGCAGGGAAGACAAGCAAGGAGACAAGGGAGAAAGAAAGATGGAGCCACACTCACACTCAGACCTCACCGGGGGCATGTGCTGGGCAAGGGAACAAGCTGCAGCTTAAGAAAGGTAATTCGCACTTAGACCGCACAAACAAATCAAGCACCAGGAGAGGGGGGAAATGGAAGGTTAAATGTAGGTTTTTACATGGAAAAAAGAGGAAACAGCAAGGCAAACCTGGATTTTAAAAGCAGTAAAGCAATGAGCGCACGCAAGCCTCCTAAAGTTAAAAGGCAAGCCAGGAACCAGGCCGCCTCCACACACACAGACCCCCCAACTCCAAACCTCGTGGCTCTTCCCTGTAATGACTGTGATGACTCCTAGCTGATGACTCTTGGCGAGACGAGGAGGAAAGAGGCCGGGAGGAGGGCTGGCGCTCTGATTTAAAGCTCGCTGGACACGCCCCCCAGCGGCACCCGATTGGGTGCCGGCTGGTGGGCGGGGGCGCCAGCCAGGTGAGCTAGGTAAGCAGGGGGCGGTTGCCCCCTGCTAGGGGCGGAGCTCGGGCTCCCGCCCACAACCACTCCCCTCTCTTTCAGGGAGGAGAGTCTTTACCTCCAACCCACTCACTGGCTGCTGCCACATGGTGCCAGGTGCCCCTCTGTGGGGAGGGAGTTCCACAGCTTAGAGGCTGCCACAGAGAAGGCCCTCTCCTAGGCTGGTGCTCCTCTGAGCCTGTGAGGAATTCTGCTGATCTTTGCAGCCAAGAGGGTCTGTGGGGAAGGAGGCAGTCGTTTACCATTTTGCCTCTGTGGGACTGTGACCTTCATGTTTCCGGGAAGAGGAATGAGCCTAAATTTGGCTTTGGAACGGGTAGGGCCAAGTTGCCTTGCCAAGCCACTTCTTTCCCTGTGTTCTTCATTGCACTACAGTGCTTGCAAAGCTCCATCAGTAAAGGCTTGACTCAAAGCACACACAGCTTCCTTCAAATTCTCCAGGCTTATTGACTTGGAGGGGAAAGGCAAAGGTAATGATGGAGTTAAAATGAAATCCTCCAACTGCAGACTGTTAATAAACTCTGGCAGCTGTGTGAACGTGCAGGTAATTCAACTGTCCTGTTCCTGAGGAGCACCCAGGGATTTCGTGTCTATGTATCTGTTTCCATGGCAATTAGGATGAGATTAGCTTTCAGGTCTGCAGTAGGTAAATGAAAGAAAGCCGAGTCCGGATGATGCTGTGTTTGTTTGGCTGGGACGTATTGAGCCTGATGCCTTTAAAAAACGTTCAAAATTTCTGGTGAGTTGTATCCTGCTGCTCCAGTTTTTGGAACTGTAGTTATCTTTCAGCCTTTCCTCTGGCTGAAAGTCTTTATTATGAGCTGTTAGCCATAGAAATATGTCTCTGTGTTTTGTTTTTGCATGCCTAGATTTTCAAATAACAAATATATTTGGGTAGCACCTTCTATCTCTTGCCAGCTTGTGCGCATAGCATTTTTTTCTTATAAAGAACAAAAAAGTTAATGTTATTCTAGCCTGCATCAACAAAAACACAGTCTAGTGTCCACATCAAGGGAAGTAATAGCCCCACTCCATTCTGCCTTGGTCAGACCACACCTGGAGTCCTGTGCCCAGTTCTGGGCTCCACAGTGTTAAGAAGGGTGTTGACTAGCTGGAGCATGTCCAGAGGAGGGCAACCAAGAGGGTTTGGAAACTAAGCCATATAAGGAACAGTTGAGGGAATTGGTTATGTTTAACCTGGGAAAGAGGAGACTGAGATGAGATATGATAGCCACCTTCTAATATCTCAAGGGCTGTCACGTGAAGGATAGAGCAAGCTTGTTTTCTTCTATTTCAGAGGCTAGGAGCCAAACCAATGGGTTCAAGTTACAAGAGAGGTGATTCTGACTAAACATCAGGAAGACCTTTCTGACAGTAAGAGGTGTTTGGCAATGGAACAGACTCCCTGGAAAGGTGGTGGATTCTCCTTTCTTAGAGGTTTTTAAGCAGAGGTCGAATAATAATAATTATTATTATTATTATTATTTATTATTTGTACCCCGCCCATCTGGCTGGGTTTCCCCAGCCACTCTGGGCGCCTTCCAACAAAGATTAAAAATACTTTAAAATGTCACACATTAAAAACTGCCTTCAGATATCTTCTAAAAGTCTGGTAGTTTATCTCTTTGACATTTGATGGTAGGGCGTTCCACAGGGCGGGTGCCACTACCGAAAAGGCCCTCTGCCTGGTTCCCTGTAGCTTTGCTTCTCGCAGTGAGGGAATCGCCAGAGGGCCCTCAGAGCTGGACCTCAGAGTTCGACGATGGGGCTGGAGACACTCCTTCAGGTCTACTGAGCCAAGGCCATTTAGGGCTTTAAAGGTCAACACCAGCACTTTGAATTGTGCTCAGAAACATACTGGGAGCCAATGTAGGTCATTCAAGACCGGTGTTATGTGGTCTTGGTGGCCGCTCCCAGTCACCAGTCTAGCTGCCACATTCTGGATTAGTTGTAGTTTCTGGGTTACCTTCAAAGGTAGCCCCACGTAGAGTGTGTTGCCGTAGTCCAAGCAGGAGATAACTAGAGCATGCACCACTCTGCCAAGACAGCCTGCAGGCAGGTAGGGTCGCAGCCTCTGTACCAGATGGAGATGGTAGACAGCTGCCCTGGACACAGAATTGACCTGCGCCTCTATGGACATCTGTGAATCCAAAACGACTCCCAGGCTGCGCACCTGGTCCTTCAGGGGCACAGTTACTCCATTCAGGACTAGGGAGTCCTCCACCCCAGCCCACCCCCTGTCCCCCAAGAACAGTACTTCTGTCTTGTCAGGATTCAACCTCAATCCATTAGCCGCCATCCATCCTCCAACCGCCTCCAGGCACTCACTGGTTCTGATTTGAAAGAGAGGTAGAGCTAGGTATCATCTGCATATTGATGAACACCCAGTCCAAACCCCCCGATGATCTCCCCAGCGGCTTCATGTAGAAGTTAAAAAGCATGGGGGGAGGACAGAACCCTGAGGCACCCCACAAGTGAGAGCCCAGGGGTCTGAACACTCATCCCTCACCACCACTTTCTGGACACGGCCCAGGAGGAAGGAGCTGAACCACCGTATAACAGTGCCCCCAGCTCCCAGCTGCTCTAGACTGTCCAGAAGGATGTTATGGTCGATTGTATCAAAGGCGCCTGAGAGATCCAGCAGAACTAGGAAACAGCTTTCATCTTTGTCTCTAGCCCGCCGGAGATCATCAACCAGCGCGACCAAGGCAGTTTCAGTCCCATGATGAGGCCTGAATCCCGACTGGAAGGGATCCAAATGGTCCGCTTCTTCCAGGCGTGCCTGGAGTTGTTCAGCAACCACTAGCTCAATCACCTTGCCCAAGAATGGAAGATTTGAGACTGGGCGATAGTTGGCCATACTGGCCGGGTCTAAAGATATTTTTTTTAAGAAGCGGTTTAATGACTGCCTCTTTCAGCGGGTCTGGGAAGGCTCCCTCACAGAGGGAAGCATTCACGACCCCGTAGAGCCCATTGCCCAGCCCTTCCCGGCTTACTTTTATTAGCCAGGATGGGCAAGGATCAAGGAGACAAGTGGTTGGTTTCACGAGTCCAAGCAGCCTGTCCACATCTTCGGGGGGTAACGGATTGAAATTGATTCCATGCAACTTCACCAGACAGGGCTCTAGCACTCTCCCGCCCCAGCCCTGCTCCCTCGGTGGTGTCTAGCTCCTTCTGAATCTGAGCAACTTTATCTGCAAAAAAGCTTTGCAAATCATTGCAGGAGATCTTGGGGTCTTTACAAGGCCCCGATGGTAAAGGTGGTTCCATTAAATTGTGAACCACCTGAAAGAGTCTCCTGCTACTGTTTTCTGCAGATGCAATAGAGGCAGTGAAGAAAATCTTCTTCGCCGTCGCTATTGCCACTTGGTAGGCTCGACATTGAGCTCTAACCCATGTCCTGTCCAATTCAGAATGAGTTTTCTGCCACTGGCACTCTAGCTGTCTCAGCGATTGTTTCCTTGCCCTCAGCTCTGAAGAAAACCACGGGGCTGTCCGGGCTCCATGCTTCGGGGCCAGACAGTCGATAGCCCTGGTTAACTCCGCAATCCAGCAGGCCACCAGGGAATCAGCTGAAAGGCCATCAACATGGGATAAAGCATCCCTACCACGCTCTGGAAACCATTTGGATCCATTAAGTGGCGGGGGCGGAGCATCCGAATTGTGATTCCCTCATTGCAGAGGGTTGGACCAGATGCCCCTTGGGGTCCTTCCAACTCTACAATTATATAACTCTATGGGCTTTTAAAAAAGGAGTGTGGCTCCTTGACCTGCATGGCTAACATTGCAGTAGGTCATATGATGTATGAAAATATAACCACAGCAAATGCACTTCAAATACATTGCTTTTCCGCTTCAGATGGTGGTTGCTGAGGGCAGGCCCAACATTTATTACATTATGCCATGAATATCATTTCAAACCATCCACATGGAGGCAAATAATGTTTTCTATGTTACTTGTAAAAAAAGTGCCGTAAGTTTCCCTGGCTTGGTTGGTCACCTTGCAAGATTTGTGTTAAAAAACCTTAGTGTTTTTTGTGTTGGCAGAAGCAGCATTTCCTGGGCTTTTTGATCTCTCTCTTCCACCTGTGTTCTTAAACAGTATTTCACCCCAAGATAAGAGCCCTTAAAGCCGCAGCCTCTTGATTTGTTTTTAAGTACTGCACCTCCGGAGCCTCATCTCATCTAAAGAGATTGTTCTCTCTTGCTTTTTGCCTTTTGTCCTCTAAAGATTTTTAGATTAAAGCTTGACTGTTTGGTGCTCTGAAAGGCCACTTCACATTATCCCTGTAAGTTTCACCTCGATAAACAGGAGTTTGTCCTCTCCAAAGCGGAACATTATCTTGGAGCTCAAGGTCAGAGCAGAAGATTTAAAGATTGCTGGTAGGTTTAGTTTCCTTTTTGTTATGAGTGAGCTACATTTGCAGTGCAAGCAAAGATGAAATGTCCAGCTTCATGAGAGTGAGTGGAGCAATATCACTGCTCATCTACTGTAGATCAGAGCTTTTCAGCATGGAATCTGCAGGTGGTGTTGGGCTACAGCTCCTGTTATCCAGAGCTAGCTCAGCTAACAGTCAGGACTGATGAGAGTTGTAGTCCAACGACATATTGGGGGACCCAAGACTGAAGAGAATTGGTCCCAATTACAGTGCACTGGGGAGTTCATGGGGGTGATAGTAAAGTCTCTGATTGGCTGAGCTTCTTTGATGTCACAAGAGGTCAGGCAGGCAGGGAGGGTCTTCAGCTACTGCTCAGATCCTGCAGAAGAGCAGGGCAGTCACATGGATCTAGGCAGGAGGGCAGAGGAGGCACAAAAAGGGACAAGGGTCAAAGCCTATGATGGCAGGATGCAGGCAGCCCATGAAAAGGAAGTTGAAAGGTGTTATAGTGAAATAAAGACGAGGAGCTCAAAGTGTCTGTTTCCCCAGATCAGGAAGACTTTTTCTCTGGCTTCAGCAGTGAAACAGCCAAGACTGACAGCTTATATAGCAGGAACAGGGAATTGCCTGGTAGGCCAGTGCTATTTTTGTAGAAAAAGAGGTGCCGGAACTCACCATTAGCCCCTCTCTTGCTCTCTTATCATGGCAGCAGTGCCCACCTGAGAGGTGACGGGACCGAGTTCCTGTGAGTTCTGGATGGAAAAAAGCACAGCCCCTACCGATACCCCAAATTTTACTGGTTGGTAGGACCACCCACCTGTCAATCACCTGCCATTACAGTGATGACAAGTGATGCTCCATGGGACTTCAAAGCACCCAATCAGCCAATGGGTGGTGACTTCAGGCTGGCTTTCTGCAGGGATGGAGTGCAGTCAGGTTCTCCACAGGAAGCCTGGTGGTCATCCAGCCCCACACTGTTGAGGTTCCTTTAATTGCTGTTGAGAAAAATCGGGTGGGTGGGTGCTTCCCTTATTTTGCACCTGCAGATCTTGTGATTAGGAGGTCACTGTGAGCTGTCAGCCGGCCAAGGGTGTGGTCATTCTTGGGTATATTAAGAGGGGGCTGTACATTGCCTTCTTGCTTTGCTGAGAGGAACTCTGCCAGATTGATACTGAACTCTGTGCTGTATGTATGCTGTGAGCTGTGCTTGCTTTGCATTTGAAGCCTGCATCTTCTGCTAGGGATCTAGGGGAAGCCTGTACAAGGTGTATATAATGAAACTGCCTTAATTCTTTGGACCTGTCAGTAAAGGACTCAACTGACTGAAGAGTTGGAGTCTGGCTGAATTTCTTCCAGCACAAGCTGCACTGCCACGAGCCTACATGCTTAGGGAGCTGCACATATTTGGCACATGCCATATGCCAAACACACATGATGCCACATGTGGAGAGGGTGTGGTTTGGAGAAAAAAGCCTTATGGATCCGATTAGGCCTACAGGCCAGAGGTTCCTGGTCCCTCCTTTATAGGAAGTGGCGGCTCCACCCCTTCCTAGCTCTCAGCTGGCCCTGATCTGGACTGCTTGTTGCATTCAGTTCTCTTTCTCCTGAGGAGTCTCATATACAGCACTTTGCCAGTGTCTCTGTTATTTCCCTCGGGAGACCCCAGCTCCCGTACCTGGACAGGGCTGAACCCTGACAGAGAGGAAGGAGTTTGAGAGTAGGAGGAAAACTAGGGGGAAAGCGCTGGAGAGCTGAGGAAGACTGAAGTCCGCTTGCTATCCACCCTTGCCAAACTACAGACCTTGGGTTTGAAAAGGAATAAGAATCTCAGAAGAGCCTCTTGGATCAGGCCAGGGGCCCATCTAGTCCAGCATCTTGTTCTCAAAGTGGCCAGCCAGATGCCCCAGGGAAACTGAGCAGGAACTGAGCACAAAACAGTCTCCCCTCCTGCAGTTTCCAGCAACAGAAGCGTTTTCTGCCTTTGGCCATGGGCCAGAGCATAGCCATTATGGCTGGTAGCTTTTAATAGCCATGAATTTGTCCAACCCTCTTTTAAAGCCATCCACGTTGGAGGCCACCATTGCCTCCTGCAGGGGCGAGTTCCATAGTTTATGCTGATGAAATCCTTCCTTTTATCTGTCCTGAATCTTTCAGCATTCAGCTTCATTGGATGTGCATAGGTTTCAGTGTTAAGAGAATCTGTGGACATCCAACGAAGCCAAATGATGGAAGATTCAGGACAGATAAAAAGAAGCACTTATTCAAGCAGCACATAGGATATTAGGCATGTGATGATGTATGAATTGCTTTGCCCAGCAATGGCCTTAGAGGCATATATTATTTCAGCTTGTTAGAAAGATGTGTCTGAATCCAAATGTTCTTTTAAAAAAAAGAATTCAGAGAACAATAGTTGAAGAAGCAGTGACTCTGAAAGTTGTGGTTGCACGACGAGACTTTGTGTGTCTGGCAAGAATAACGACTTCTAATCACATGCCACTGATTGTAGCAGGGAAGCTGTTAGAACACGGATTGTGATGAGATGTTTCTTCCCACTTCAAGGGTATATTTTTTCAGTTTGGAGTATAAAGGCAGAAACCATTCTTGCAGTTTGAGACCTTGGGGTGTCTGATGAAAAACACATGACTGCTGAAGAGTTTTGAATGAGATTTGGGAGGCAGGAGCTCCGATTGCTCACTGTCTGCTTACCATCTGTGAAATGGGAATAACATTGACAGGTTATTTTTCTGTGTAAAGGTAAAGGGACCCCTGACCATTAGGTCCAGTCGTGACCGACTCTGGGGTTGCGGCACTCATCTCGCTTTATTGGCCGAGGGAGCCGGCGTACAGCTTCCAGGTCATGTGACCAGCATGACAAAGCTGCTTCTGGCGAACCAGAGCAGCGCATGGAAACGCCGTTTACCTTCCCGCTGGAGTGCTACCTATTTATCTACTTGCACTTTGACGTGCTTTCGAACTGCTAGGTTGGCAGGAGCACGGACCAAGCAACGGGAGCTCACCCCGTCGCGGGGATTCGAACCGTTGACCTTCTGATCAGCAAGTCCTAGGCTCTGTGTTTTAACCCACAGCACCACCCTCGTCCCATATTTTTCTGTGTAGACTCCCCCAGTTTCTAATTATTTTCAGGGCACATCTGGATGGTTCTAATTTTTGAGATAACATGCACCTTCTGAGCCTTTCAGCAAAATTGCGTGAGGTACTAGTCCACATGGTGGAGACGAGGCAGTACAGTGGTACCTCGGGTTACATATGCTTCAGGTTACATACGCTTCAGGTTACAGACTCCGCTAACCCAGAAATAGTACCTCGGGTTAAGAACTTTGCTTCAGGATGAGAACAGAAATTGTGCAGCTGTGGCGTGGCGGCCCCATTAGCTAAAGTGGTGCTTCAGGTTAAGAACAGTTTCAGGTTAAGAACAGACCTCCGGAACGAATTAAGTTCTTAACCCGAGGTGTGATGGGATGAAGAGCTGCTTGTGCGTAAACTGCAAGTCCCTCAGAGTTTGATCAAGTTCTCAAACCTCTGCCTGTGACGGAGCCCCTCCAGCATGGCTGCGTCAATCGCTAGCAGAATCCGAAAGTGGTTGCTTTCGGAATCGTTTCCAACATAAAAGCTCCTTAACGGAAACACGTCTTCTGGACTCTCGGCGTGACAGTTTCCGGCGAGGAATAGGTGTCCCTATAGGAGGTCCTGAGACCTCCCCGCTGTTTTCGCTGGAAGCGTCTCTGAGCCATTCCTCCGACTCCTCTTCCCTTGAAGTTCCTGCTCTCCCCCTACTGGTTCCCTCTTCCGCTGCTGCGTCTCTCTCAGCCTCAGTGAGCCTTTGCACCTCCTGTCCTTCCGATGGCAGTTCCCTGACATCCACCTCCCCTCCAGGGCCCCCTTCACCCCCTCCCGTCTCCTTCCCTACGGGTTGTGAGGAGGTAAAACCCCCGAAAGAACCTTCCTCATCGTCCGAGGTTTCGAACACCTTCCTCCACTGGTTGCTGTTCCTGGTCTCTCGATACTCCTCGCCATCGGAGTCCATTCCCTCTTCCAACTCCGACTCCGCGAATCCTTCCAGTTCCTCTTCCTCGTCGGTGGTGCCGAAATACTCCCTCCTAAACCTTGCTACCGGCTGTGGTTTCCTCGGGAATCTTTGGTGGAACGTTTCTGTTAAAACCTCGTCATTGACCTCCCCTGCAGTCACCCAGGTGTTTTCTGACTCCGGTTCCCCTTCCCACGCCACCAAATACTCCACCTGATTTCCCTTCCACCTGGAATCGAGGATTTCCGCTACATGGTTGCTTCTTTCCCTTTCTTCCAAGGGTGGTCCCCTGGTGTGCTCCCCTTGACGTCCCCCCCTGTACGGTGACAGTAACGACCTGTGGAACACTGGGTGCAATTTCATGTGGCTTGGTAACCGGAGTTTGAAAGCCACTGGGTTGACCTGCTGAATGACCTCAAAGGGTCCCAATCTCTTGGGTCTTAATTTTTTACAACCCCCTTTGAACGGCAACCCTTGGGTTGACAGCCACACCTGATCCCCCACCCTTATGGTTTCACCTTCCCTTCTGTTCTTGTCTGCCTGCTTCTTATATTGAGCCTTGGCTCTTTCTAAGTTGAGCTGGAGCTGACGATGGATTGCTTCCATCTCCTCTACAAAATGTTCGGCCGCTGGGACGCTCCATCTCTCGCCTCCCTCCCCTGGAAAAGCCCTGGGGTGACACCCGTAATTAGCCAAAAAGGGGCTCATCCCTGTGGACACATTCTCCGCATTGTTGTAGGCAAATTCTGCCAGCGCCAACTTTTCGACCCAATCGTTCTCTCTGTCATTGACATAACACCTCAGATATTGTTGGAGGATGCCATTTGCTCTTTCCACCTGCCCGTTGGTTTCAGGGTGTCGGGCAGTCGAAAAATTGACTTCCACGTGCAGTAAGCTCATGAGCTTCCTCCAGAACCTGGAAGTAAATTGTTTGCCGCGGTCTGAGATCACCCTCAAGGGGGCGCCGTGCAGCCTAAAGATGTGTTCCACAAACAACTTAGCTGTCTCTTCCGCTGTGACTGCATGTGAGCATGCTACAAAGTGGCACATCTTGGTTAACAGGTCTACTACTACCATGATGGCTGTTTTCTCCTTGGATTTTGGCAGATCCGTCATAAAATCTATTGATACCGCTTCCCAAGGCCTTTCTGGTGTGGGTAATGGTTCTAATAACCCTGCCGGCGCCCTTCTTTCCCCCTTGGCTCTCTGACATTGGTCACACCGTCTTACATACTCCTTTACATCTTCCCTCACCTTGGGCCACCAAAATTCCCTGGTAACCATCCACATGGTCTTGTGTTGTCCAAAATGTCCCGCTGTGGGGCTATCGTGCAACTGCTTGAGTACTCTTCCCCTCAATTCCCCTCCTGGTATATACAGTGCCCCTTTGTAATACAGTGCCCCATTTCTTTCCTCAAAACCTTCGGGACTCTCCCCCTCTCCCCTTAGACCTCTGAGCTTATCCTGGGCATACTCATCATTTTCCGTTTCCTCTACCAGTTCTCGTCGCCCCACCAGCGCCGCCCCACACACCCAGCGGTCCTCAGGGATGACATGTCTTTCTTCGATTGCCCCCTCCCCCTCCAAATACTCTGGTTTGCGTGAGAGAGCGTCCGCCCTGACGTTTTCTGGGCCTGGCACATAACAAATTTCAAAGTGGAATTTGGAGAATTCCTGTGCCCATCTCACTTGTCGTTGGTTGAGTACTCGAGCCGTTCTCCAATACTCCAAATTCTTGTGGTCGGTGCACACTTGCACCTTGTGTTGTGCCACAATTAACAAATGTCTCCACCTCCGGAACGCTTCGTGAATGGCGAGTAGCTCCCTGTCATACACCGTGTAGTTCCGCTCGGACTTATTCAGCTTCCTCGAGAAGAAGGCGCACGGTCTCCACTCCGACGTATTCCTTCCCGGTTGGAGAAGCACAGCCCCTACCGCCCGGTCAGACGCGTCTGTCTCCACTCTCATGGGTTTCCGTAAGTCCACATGCAGAAGTTGTTCTTCTGAGGCGAAAGCCCTTTTCAATTCTTCAAATGCTCGCTCCGCCTCCGCCGTCCAAACAAATTTCTTCTTGCTACTGAGGCAGTCGGTGATGGGCGCCGTCAAGTGTGCAAAGTTCTTGATGAACTTCCGATAAAAGTTCCCAAACCCCAGGAATCTTTGCACATCCTTCCTGGTCTTCGGTGTCTTCCATTCCAGTACCGCTTGGACCTTGCCGGGATCCATGGCCAATCCTTTGTCTGACAAGCGGTACCCCAGGAATTCCACCTCCTTGGTATGAAACTGGCACTTCTCCAGTTTCACCCACAGCTGATTGGCTTGTAGCCGGCCCAACACTTCTCGCACGTCCCTCACATGCTGCTCTTCATCTTCCGAATACACCAACACGTCATCTAAAAAGGCCACACAATTCTTGTAGAGCAAAGGTCCCAAGACGTGGTTCATAAAACTTTGAAAACATGCTGAGCCTGCTTGGAGACCGAAGGGCATTACGAGGTATTCAAATGCTCCCAAAGGGGTGAACATGGTGGTCTTCCATTCATCCCCCTTCCTTATGCGTATCAGATTGTACGCCCCCCTCAGGTCCAGTTTTGTAAAAATCTTCCCCTTCCTCACCCTGGTCAGAATGTCATCAATTCGGGGCATAGGAAAAGCCAGGGGTTCCGACACGGCATTTAGGGCCCTGAAGTCCACTACAAGTCTCGGCTTATCTGTGTTTTTTTTGTCCACAAAAAACACTGGACTGCCCCCCACCGCTCGGGACTCTCTGATGAAACCTCGCTTCAGGTTTTTGTCAATGAACTCCCTCAACTCCTGCATCTCCCTGTCTGACATGGCGTACAGCTTGCCCACTGGGAGTTGAGCTCCAGGGAGTAGGTTGATTTGACAGTCAAAGGGTCTATGCGGCGGCAGTTTGTCCGCTTCCCTTTCGCTAAATACGTTGCTCAGATCTGCGTATTGCGGAGGCACCTTCCCTTTATTCATTACCTCCATCCCGGCTAGGGTGAGTCTAGCTTCTCCTGGAACCTTCCCCTGCTTGCAGTGTTCGAGGCAATGCGCTGACCCAAAGGAGACCACCCTCTGATGCCAGCCCGCTAGAGGATCGTGTAGTGCCAGCCAGCTCATCCCCAAAATGATGGGAGCTCCTCCCAAGGTGGCCACATTAAACGCTATCCTTTCGGTGTGCCTTGCCACCCTCATTATCATGGGGACTGTCTGTTGGTTCACTTCTCCTCCCAACAGCTCTCTGCCGTCAATCGTGGTCACCTGCAGGGGGTTACTTAAGGGGATGGTCTGTATCTGGTGCTCAGCTGCAAACTCCTTACTCATGAAATTACAGGAGCTGCCTGAATCCAAAAGCGCCTTGATCTGTAGTGGGTGTCCGTTTGGCAGCTCTAGCAACACCTCTATCACTAAAGCAGGTCTGGGAGGTTCCGGCGTGGGCACTTTCACTGCTTTGTGGCCTGGCTGCTGTGCCCCGACGGTGGCAGCCAGGCATTGGCTTTTACTTGCTCCTTGCTTTCCTCCTCTTCTCCCCCAACAGCTCCTGCCATCCCTTGCCATTCTTTTCTTTGTGGACAGACTCTGGCAAAGTGTCCTGGCTGTTGGCAGAGATAACATTTCTTGGTGCTCTTTCCCTCCTTCCGCCCTTCACTGAGGTTTGAAACTGCGCGCGCCCGCGCTGTTCCAACTTCCATCGGCTCTGCCGGCGGGAAAGGCGGCTCTGGAATGTCTGGAATGCGGAGCTCCCTCCAACGTTCTCCTTTTCCTTCTCGCCTTTCCAAAGCCCTCGCTTCCTGGCGCGCTCCTATGGCCAGCGCGGATTTAGTCAGCTGGTCCATAGACTCCGCCCTGGGGCCCCGGGAAAGTTCATCTTTAAGGGACAAAGAGAGCCCCTCTTCGAAAAGCATCTGAATGGGTTCCGTTGATAGGTCCCACCCCAATCTATGAATCAACATAGTGAACTCAGTCCAGTACTCACGGACAGACCGGCTCCCCTGTTTGCAAGCCATTAACTGCCTTCTCACCACCCCCTGCTCAATGTCGCTGGAAAACATCAGGTCCATGGCACGAAAAAACTTCATCGTGTCCTTTAGGATCTCATTATTCGCTGCCATCAGGGGTCTAACCCAGTCCTTCGCCCCTGATTCGAGATGGCTAATCACAAAAGCCACTCGCGATTCCTCGTCGGGGAAGTCATCAAACTGCAGGTTGAGAGCGTATTGCATCTCTGTTCTAAAGGCATGATAATTTCTGGGGTCCCCCCCGAATTTCTGCACCAATCCTGGCATCTTTCTGGTGAGCGGGGTGGTTTTCTCCCTCCCCTTTTCTGCATCCTGAGCCCTCCTCTCCTCCAGCCTCGCCGTTTGCAAGGCAAGCTGGATCTCCAACGCTCTGTACCTTTCCTCCAGGCTTGGACCTCCTCCAGCTGCTCCTGCTCCTCCGGTTCCGGCTGGTTCGCTCATGATGCCTCTCCCTGTCACAAGCTAGCTTTCGGTGACTTTCGGATTGCTGTGATGGGATGAAGAGCTGCTTGTGCGTAAACTGCAAGTCCCTCAGAGTTTGATCAAGTTCTCAAACCTCTGCCTGTGACGGAGCCCCTCCAGCATGGCTGCGTCAATCGCTAGCAGAATCCGAAAGTGGTTGCTTTCGGAATCGTTTCCAACATAAAAGCTCCTTAACGGAAACACGTCTTCTGGACTCTCGGCGTGACAGTTTCCGGCGAGGAATAGGTGTCCCTATAGGAGGTCCTGAGACCTCCCCGCTGTTTTCGCTGGAAGCGTCTCTGAGCCATTCCTCCGACTCCTCTTCCCTTGAAGTTCCTGCTCTCCCCCTACTGGTTCCCTCTTCCGCTGCTGCGTCTCTCTCAGCCTCAGAGAGCCCTTGCACCTCCTGTCCTTCCGATGGCAGTTCCCTGACACGAGGTATCACTGTACTGTCTGTTTTATGCTAGATTGGCAATGAGAGTACATGGTCGGAAGCAGAATAAATTGTGATTTCAGTTCTATGGGTTCCATTGCTTCTGTAGTGCATGTGTTTTGGCTTGGTGAGCAGAAGTGCAGAAATCCAAGGGGGCGGGGCTCCAAACAATGAAGCGCATGTAGCAACTGCAGTGAGGAGGAACCATGTGTGTGGAGGGCAGAATGGAATATTCTGGAAAAGGCCATGTCTTGCTGGCTGGAATGCTGAACAGGAACAGTCCACATGGCAACATTACGTTGTGGGTCTCACTGTAAATGCCAGATTCTGAACGTAAGCAAGAGGCACCCGACACATCCATGCCGTTCTTTTGGGCTTCCCGGAGGCATTCGCCTGACCTGCTGTTGGAAAGGGAGGTAGACTGGGCAAGGCATAAGCTGCCTTAGGCCAAAGCAGTCAGTCTGTCCACTGAGCCCAACACGGTGCTTTGTCTGGAAGGACTCAGGCATAGGAACATGGGAAGTGGCCTTACGCTGAGTCAAAGCATTGGGCCATCCTGCTCAGCATGCACTGACTGGCTGTGCCCCCCCCCCAGGGGTTCAGACACAGTCCCTCTTAACCCTACCCAGCGATGCTACCAGGGACTGGACCTGGGACCTCCAGCATTTAGAACTGAATGGAACTCTGAGGTTTACTCTTTCAACCCCTTACTCCGGGGGGGGGGGGGCTAACTTGTGGGCCTCCACTTGTGACTATTCCACTTGGGCCAATCCAGAGGTGCCATTTCCTTCAGGGCAGGTATATATCTTTCCGTGAGTGAATGGATTGCCAGGTTTTGAAGAAGCTCTACTGAAATTTCTGCTGCTTTCCACCTGTGAAAGGAAGGAAAAGGGCAAGCTATGACTAATAAATACAAAGGAGAGTCCCACCCCCCACATTTATTTAAAATGTTGAAAAGTTTGCATTTAAATTATATTGGTTTATTCTTAAATAAAATATCCAGAGAAGGGCAAGTAAACAAACCTTGGTTTGTGCAAAATAGGAAACAGCAATAATCAATAATTCCCCCCCCCACTGTTACTACAGTTACCAAAGCATGTTACCTAGCAGTAAAACACAAAAAGGGTGAAATATATTTCCATCTAATCAAAGTGGTGCTAAATAACAAATACAGTAACCTGTTGACCATATCTGTCAACTTTCAGATTTGAAAATAAGGGATCAGCAGCCTCGAAAATAAGGGAATTTCCCACCAAATAAGGGAAGGTTGACAGCTATGATAGAATCTGAATTACATGCACCACAAGGCCTATGCAGCCTCAACTTAAGATAGCTCCCTGGCCTGGCTTTGCAGCAGCACGTGCAACAAAACGGCACCCAGCGTTCTAAAACCCCTCAACTTGCATTAACTAGCCACACACACAAGGTGGTGGCAGCCTCCCCCCCTCGCCATGAGATCACCGCCCGCCATTTTAGTCAACCAGCTCCTTTCCTTTCCCCCATAACAGTCAATCGAAGGAGCCTCCAAAACAAATCCAAAAGAGATTGCCACCCGCCATTGTACTCAACCAGCCGCTCCTTCTCTTTCCCCCATGTGCCCCCGCTCCCGACAGACCTTATCCCCAGCAAGGGTGAGTAGGCTGTCCATGTATCCATCCGATTCTGATCACAGGTACATTCCGAGCCCCTCTGAGCCAAAGGGCCAAAGGCAGAAAGCCCAGCCAGCAGCCAAACGAAGCCTCAAGCGGTGGTTCCCACAGCGCAGCAACCCGGCAAAGGGATACGGCAGCAAGGAAAACCACACCGTCACCTCTCCGCTGGGAAGCGCTGAAGCAAAGGCGAGTCCCCAGGCAACGTGGCTGATTTTATCTGCACAAGGCATGCAAGCTCCACCCCCCAGTCGTTCTCAGACTCCTTATTGGTGAGCAACGCAGTTGAGGAGCCTCTCTGGCCGGCAGGGAGCCGGGAGGGAGAGGAGCTGCTTCCTTTGAAATCCGGGAAATTTACGGGATATCAACAATCCAGGATAGCAGCGGGAAACGGCGCTGGAATAAGGGAGTTTCCCACCATGTAAGGGAAGGTTGACAGCTATGCTGTTGACTAGAACTTTGAAGTCAGTGGGCTTTGAAATGTGGCCCAAATGAAATTCTCCCCCTGTCCCGAGCTCCCTTGGTTACTTGGCTTTTTTGTCTGAGGGAGAATACCTACTGGTAGCTTCACATGGGACTTTGCTTAGATGAGCTTATTACAAACAAAAACCTAACCAGCCCAGGGCACAAGGAGCTATGTATTGTCTGTTGAAATTTGACTGCTTTATTGAGACTCCACATAGGTCTTGATAACAAACAGGGCTTTTAATGGCTCCCTGCCAGGGCTTTAAGCTCAGCTGCAGCAGGTTCCTCCCCCCCCCCCCCCGAGGACAAGGGAAGAGAGCATGGTAGGCCACCCAGGCTGAGGTTTGGAGCATCTCTTTGAGCAGAGAAATATGCTGAGCCTCTGGTCTCCCCACATCCTCCCAGGCTGGTCACTGGGTCTTCCTTACCAGGAAGGGTGGCCAAGTGCTTCTGTTTAGGTTGAGTCTTTCCCCGGACTGTGGTCTTTGGGGTTTAGATCAACCTTTGCAGCATTGGCTCTGGAGCAGTCTTCGCCAACCTGGTGGCTTCCAGATGTTTTGGAGTACAGCTCCCATCAGCCCCAGCCAGTGCTGCAGTTCCCCAAAACTACTGAAGGCTACCTGGTTGGCAAAGGTTGAAATAGTACATTTCAGCTCCATCCCTTCATGTTTACTTATTGGCATAATTCTTTGTTGCCAGATCCTGACTCTCATCAGCCTCAACTCAGTGGCTGCCATTTGCCCTCCTGTAGCTCAGTTTTCCCACACTGTTCTACTTCAGCAACCATTTACCATTTCATTTCCTGGATCATAGGCTGCCCATCTGAACCAAACATAACCTGTGGTGGTGCTGCCACACTGTAGTTGTGTTGTGGGGCAATTATGTAAATTGGCTAAAACAGCACAATAGGTTGTCTTGAAAATCCACCAGGGCTGTATGTATTAAAGTTCCACATCTGTATGGGAGTCAGGAGGGGACTGTTTCTCTGTTTGCATACGTACATGTAAACATGTCCCCCCCCCCAGTATATACACTTTTGCTAATTCACATTGTGATCCAATAAGCTTTTGAGTTCACGTAGTTCTGCAAATGAGTTTGCATAATTATACTCTGATAGCATTTTCATTAAGCTTCGTGTGTGCATAATAGAATTAATGTTCTGTAAAAACAAATACTTTTTTGCGGGGGAAATGCCATGGTTTCTTGGCTGCAAGAGAAAATGTAGAAAACAAAGAGGAAAGAAGAGACAATAGCACCTCATAACTTTTACAGCAGAGAAGGCAAACATGGATTTCAGAAGGAAAATGGTGTGTTCTCAATTATTTTGGCAAAAAACTGGATAGTTTTACTGGCATTGCAGTGTGTATGTAGAACAGCTACAGAGGGAAGCAGGTTTTAGCTTTTTCTTTTTAGAAAAAAAGGAAAGATGGCTAAAGCATAGTTTAGGGAAATAAAGGGGAATCATAGTAGAGGTTTATAAGGTTTCTAGCAAAATGCTCAAATGTGCAGGGAGGGGAAGCTTGCATTTAAACAGCCACCAACAAACTACAATCAAATATTTTATCATAAATGTTGATGGCCATCATTAAGAGAGCAAAATAAAGACAAAGAAAAGACAAAGGAAGCACATGAAGCACGTTATCCAAAGGTGCATGATGAATCCAAGTAGCTTAAAACAAAACAAAACAAGCAGCAACTTTTTAAAAGTTATAGACATGTCACAAATACCAAAGAGGAAAATTGTAAAAGGTCTGGGTCAGTTCCTGGTGGGTTTTGCTTGCACAGAACTTGGCCAAGTGAGAAGTGATAGATGCATTTTGAGCAGAGAGGAGTGAAAGCACTGGGGCAAGAAGTGGGTGGGGCCATTGTTTGAAAGTTTTTTTTAAAAAAATGTTTTCTATTGCTGTGCACCATCCTGGTATTTTAAGAGAGGCAGCATGTAAATACTTTTGTAAATAAGTAAATGAAGTGGTGGCCAGAGCAACTGATATAACACTTCATTTTGCAGAGTGGGCCAACTTCTAGCCATGCCAGTGAGAGGTTTCTACCCTCCATCCAGGCGAGTTAAGAGGTATTGCAGCAGTTCAAGGACACAACCTGCTACCTCCAGATGTTGTTGGACTCCAACTCCCAGCAGCCCACACCAGCATGACCAATAATCAGGTACGCTGGGAGTTGTAGTCCAGCAGCACCTGGAGGGCACCAGGCTAGGAAAGTCTGATTTACAAGCATAAGAGCTTGCTAGATCAGCCAGTGGCCCATCTAGTCTGGCATCCTGTTATCACAGTGACCATTTAGATGCCTGTGAGAAACTCTCCGGCAGGATTAGAGCGCAAGAACCTTCTCCCCTCCTGTGGCTTCCAGGACCTGGGATTCAGAAGGCAGAGCAGAGCCATCCTGGCTCTTCGCCATCCATAGCCCTCTCCTCCTCCATGAATTTTTCCAATCCTCTTTAAAGCCATCCAAGCTAGTGACCATCTAGTGTTCTGAGAGAGGGAGAAAAAGTTTTCTCTATTCACTTTCTCCCTGCCATGCATAACTTTATTACCTGAACCTTCACAATTTAGGCTGCAGTTGGAACGATATGTACCAAGAAGTATGTTCCAATAAAATCAGTGGGACCCGCTTCTTGTTTGCTGCAAGTTCAGAATGCTTTTCCAGTGGCACCATCCCTGACGGTCTTTTTTTTAAAAAAAACTTTTTCAAAACCTGTTGGGAACTGTGCAGTAAGTGATGTGAATGTGAAGCCTTAGGGTTAACAGAGGCCTCCGGAGTGTGACCTGGTTATGACACTGAAAGTGGAATGCAAGTGTTGATTTTCTAGGGGGCTGTTTGAGAGCCTGCTAATGGGAGCTCTGAGCTCAGTCCTGAGAGATTTTGGTTTCACTGCTGCTCTGCCATAATTGTTGTCAGCAGTGATGCTAAAGCCCATTAATTCAAAAATTTCCATCCTTTGTCTTGGACTGCTGACTCTTGGGAGATATTTCAAAGGTTAGATGCCAGTGCAGTTGCTGTGGACAAGGCTGCCTTCTGGCAGCACACCAGGATGTAGGAAACATTTCATTTGAATCGGAAGTAGAAATGAATGGATCAGCCTCTTTCTAGTCTAGGTCACCTTTGTGTGTGCTCAGCCACAAGTCTGTTTTGTTGTTTTTTGTAGATTGTTTTTAAATATAAAAATTACAGTTAAATCATGCATACTGTCCCCAAAAATGTACTTCCTGAATGCATTCTGTCTCTAAAATATGCATGTTTTGTTTTTCAGGGCTTTTCACTTAATTTCCACCTACAATACACATTATACTTATATTTTATATACAGGTGAAACTCGAAAAATTAGAATATGGTGGAAAAGTTCATTTATTTCAGTAATTCAACTTAAAAGGTGAAACTAATATATGAGATAGACTCATGAGATGCAAAGTGAGATATGTCAAGCCTTTATTTGTTATAATTGTGATGATACACATTTTGTGTGTGCATTATTTTGAACGGAAATTATATTGCAAAATTCAGAGAACTGCAAGATCGATTAATAGCTGCATTCCAATCTGCATTTAAGTCTGCTGAATCAGTTGGGTTCACTTTATGATGCAGATCAAACCAATTTTTCTCAATTTATAATTAACAGTTCACTTTAATTCTGAGGGGAAATCTTTGAAGGACAGGGTTGGGCATTCTATCCAAAAATGATTTGGTTAATTGAATGGTCAAATATTGGGGAAATGATGGTCAAGCATGCTTAAAGCATTGATATTATTAGGACAAGGAAAATAGGCTTTGATTATCAACAGCTTTGATAGTTTTGCCAATTACAAAAGCAGACAATCAAAGTGCTGTTGTGAAATTTAAACTAGAGAGGGAGAGGGAGAGGGCGAGGGCGAGAGAGGGTTGTGACCAGCTAAGCTACTCAGAATAGATTGGCTGAAATCAATAGACCCAAGTTAGCCATGGCTGTTAATTTCAATGAGCCTACTCTGAGTGTGAATAATATAGAGAGAGCTGTTTTCAACTAAGTCAAAAACAGAGTAGACTTATTGTTTATTTGTATTTTAGCAAGTCTATCAGTTAGCTGAGCTGTGATTTTTAACTTTTGTATTCTTTTTACTGCATGATTGTTGTAAACTGTGCTGGTATATTTTTGTGAATAGCATGTTATAAATATTTATTTCTATATCCCTTTTTAAAGCCTTATATAGTTTAGGTCTAGGATACGTGAAGGACCATATTCTCCCATATGAACCTGCCTGGGCTGTGAGATCTTCAGGGAGGCCTTTCTCCTAGTCCTGTCACCCTCACAGGCATGTTTGGTGGGGACACAGGAGAGACCCTTCTCAGTGGTTGCTCCCAGACTCTGGAACTCCTTTCCTGGAGGAGCCTGACTGGCTCCCTCCTTGCTGTCCTTCTGCCGGCAGGTGAAGACTGTTCTCTTCTGACAGGCTTTAGGGAACTAACTGCCTTTAAGGAGAGAGCTTAAAATTTAAATTGTCACTAGTCTGCCATGGAAATCTGAGCCTTTTCCCCCCTCTGGCCATATAAAGTTTTTGTGTCATTTTTCCAGAAAGTGCTAAATATATAAATATAATCACTGATGCATACTTGTTTTAAAATTCGGTCAGTTTACATCAACTGATTTCAGTGTGTCTGCTTGATTCTATGATTCTATTACGAATTCAGTATAAATTTTGACAATGTGGAGTTAGGTGTCAGGGCATATTATTCTCTGACATTTGTCTTGAAACAAAAGGGTTTGTGATTATATATTTCAATCAATTGGTTGATAAAATTAAATAAAAACAGAAATAAAGCAAAGTAACAGAAACTATTAAAAACAAAAACTTACATCCGTTTTTGGAAGCAGCTGTGCTGACTGGGCAGCGGGCCAATTCTTTAAGTGTTATGGCTTCATAAAATATTTGACTGCTGTCCGTTGAAAGTATTTTATCACTTGGCTAAATGGCAGGCCAGCTCTGGAGAAGGAGGCGAAACCTTCAGAATGCAAAAGCATTTGTTACCCGAAAGGATTCTCCCAAAGGCTTCTGCATAAAAGGCTGCTCTGCATGTACACACAAGAGGGTGGCTAAAACATCAGATAGCCATGAAAATGTGATAAAAGTGCTGTTTTGCAGAATGGTCTTGCAAGGCAGCCCAGTGTTGTGCCTGGGGTTGAGAAGACTGTTACCTGCCTGGCATCTCTTCAGTTGTAGGAATAGGAAGCGTGAAATTGGGGGGAGAGGGAGAACACGCACACTTTCACCCACTCCAGCATTCTTTGCCTGCTATCTTGCTCTCCTTTCTTTTTAAATATGACCTTACACTTTCAGCTAGACACTTATTTAATTGAGAGTATGTAGCTGCCCTGCCTTCTCTTGAACTGCCTCACCCTGTCATTTCACCTTCCTGAAAGCAATGCTGCATTACAGGATTATCAACCCTGGGACCGTTATCGTAACAGTAATAACAGGCTCTCCTAGCTATGTGAGCAAATTTAATTAACTGCAGAGAGAAATTCTCTGCTCTTCTCTGGCTTGGCTGTCATCCAGAAATCTACATTAATGCAGTAACATTTCGGTAATAAGGGATAGCTTGTGCGAAAGTTGCAGGCAGACACTGCAGAACACCCTCCACAGACGAGCCTGCGCTGGGAGTTGATCCTTTGGGTGGTGGCACCTGTAGGGTGATTGTCAACACTCTGTGCTGTGCTTCAACTCCTCTAGCCCCTGAGTCCAAATCTCTGCTCTGTTTGCCAGCCCTCATCCATTCCCTGAAAAGCTGCTGAAAATTTATGAATGTTGAGGTGTTAGGAAACAAATAGGGAAGTGAGTTTTCTGACACGCTTTTTCTTGGGTGACTGCCTTAAACTTCCAGCACAATGATTGTTGAAATGCTGGAATTTGTGCGGCTCTAGAGCATGAAAGCTAATCTCTTGCAGGGCAACGAATTCTCTTAACACACCTCTGCTTTGTAAAACAGTTTGATATAAATGTATTATTATAGCATTTTTTAATCTCTACATGTTTTTCTACAACAAGGGCTGCCAGGCATGTATTTACCTTTTAGCAGGTTGCCATTAATAATAGCCTGTCCTGTTTAATACACCCAGATGCTTAAGCGATTACAAACAAGTCTGGAAGTAATTTTTTTTGCTCTTTATATCTTAGTTTAGCTGTTCTGATTCTGAACCTTCAGTGAGGTTTCACGTGTGCCCATGCACCCACCTACCCACACAATTCATGTCGAAGCCACCACATTCATGTGGGTTTGTAAGAGAGAATGCAAACATGTGTTTGGATGTCATAGCTCAAGTGGCGGCTGGCAACCATTGGAACTGGCGGGGTAATGGGCAAGGCAGCTAATACGAGAGAGAGCTGGGGGCCCCTGGAGACAGTCTACTGTTTCTGGCTTTCTGCCCATCTCTCCCCTAAAAACCTAAGCAATGGGCACCTAAGTGATGATCGATGCTAAAGAGAAATGCTGGAAATGTTGTATGAGTCATGTGATTTTTTCCCAGTTCTGCTCATGCCAACAGAAATGGATGGAGTGTCCTACAAGAGGAAATGTATTAATATGGCTCTGGGGGACACAGGACTGATGGGATAAAGATCTGGGTTTGGGATTGCAAATAAATAATGGTACAACTCTGCCCCACCTTGCTCTAGTGACTGGCCTCCCCTGAGTGGTAAAGTGCAAGCTCTGCATGCAGAAAGTCCCAAGTTCAGGCCTTACTCTTTCAAAGTATTGCTGTGAAATATCCCTGCCTGAAATCCTTGAAAGCCCCTTCCAGTCAGAATCAACAAAACTAAGCTAGATGGACCAATGATATAAAAAGTCCAGTATTTTTATGCCAATGTCTATATAAGGATTTGTATGCATAAAGAAAACAAAAGCAACAAAGAGAGGGGGGGACCCCAGCCAAATATATTTATGCAATTCTGTCCCATGGTTACATAATCAAAAAAGTTGTTAGTGTGTGATGTCGTATTTTAATTTTACTACTTTTGAGGGGCGCTGTCCAGAGTGGCTGGGGCAACCCAGTTAGGTGCGTGGCATATTATTATTATTATTATTATTATTATTATTATTATTATTATTTTCCTGCTAAAGTCGACCCTGGCTGTTCTCTCCCTCAAAGGTGCTGTTTGCAGGAAACAGCACCTTGGGGGTAAAGGACCAACAGCTGAGAGAAACTGGCAAGGAGCCCTGATCTGGTTCAGGAGCATGTTCTGGAATGGAGTCCTGTGGTTGCTTTTCCTTCAAAATAAAAGTGATCCATTTAGGTACACTACTTTTTTTTTTTAAGACCACATTTATTGGAACACAGGGGGAGCCAAAGTGGTGCCATTCAGCTGTTGTTGAACCAACTCCCATCAGTCCCCAAACCAGCCAGTGATCAGGGATGGTGGCAGTTGTAGTCCAACAACATCTGTAGGGCACCATGTTGGCTGCCCCCCCCCTTTACTCTTACTGCATTTTCTCTGGAGGTCTAGATGGGACCAACTCCAATTGCTAATTTCAATGGCAGACATGCCCTTTGCCTTTCAGTTAACCCTTCTGGCATAATTTCAGGTGCTGCTCTCTGGACTGATCGGAGTTGTCTCATGGAAAAGGCCTCTCTCTCTTGTGGTAAGTAAAAATTCTTTTGTCTAGATAAAATAAAGGACGTCAATCTTTGCATGGTGCATAACTAATTTGTGGTATTCATAGTCCCATTAAATGATATTGTCATTTGAAAGGCGATGAGTCAGATTCATGGAGGATAATCCAGATGGGTCAGTCAGTGATTATTTGTTGCATTAGCTAAATGGATCCCTCATGGAGTCCTAGAGGTGGAGCAGGAGCGGAGAACCTGTGATCATCTAGATGTTGCTGGACTACAACTCCCATCATCCCTGACCACAGGCCATATTGGCTGGGACTTTGGGAGTTCACCAACATCTGGAGGGGTCACTGGCTTCTCACCCTTGAGTGAGACGGCACCTGGATCATACATGGTACAGGCTGTGCAGAGTTAGAATATCCTCAACAGATGGCTCCCCAGTCTTCACTTGAAGACCTCCAGTGAGGGAGAGCCCACCATTGCTCTAGGTCAGGGATGCAGAACCAGATCTCATTGGAATGCAGCTCCCATCATCCCTGAGCATTGGCCATGCTATCTGGGGCTGATGGGATCCAGAAACATCTGGAAGGCCGCATGTACTCTATCCTGGCACTAGGCAATTGATTGCATTGTCAAATTGCTCCTACCAACAATACCTTACTTCTACTTTTCAATCAGATTTTACCTTCTTGTAATTTAAACCCATTATATGTATTCATCCCTCTGGGGCAGCAGCCGAGAACAAGTCTTTGTTCTGTTTTGTGTGACAGCCCTTCAGAGATTTGAAGCGTGTCTGATGTTCAGAGGCAGAGGACATGAAATCCCAGCAACCACGGGAGAGAGTTGTCCCATTCTTCTGTGCTTTCCAGAAGCATCTGGTTGGCCACTGTGAAAATTATGATTGTGGACAAGATGGACCTTTGGTCTGATTCACCTGGGCTCTTCATATGTACTTCTGAATCACGCCATCTGAATATTAGCAACTTTTAAATCAAGTCTGAACCCCACCTTTGGACTTTGTCAGTTTCTTTTCAAAAAAAATCCAGTTAAATCCTCTCTTTTTGGGGTAGCATCATTAGCTGCCTGCCAACATCTTCCTAAAAACCAGCTTTGTTAAGCAAGATGCCAATTAAGGACTAAACACTTCTTGTTAGGCATGTTCATTAAACAGCCAGTGAAAAGATAAGGGAAGCGGCTCTTGTCTTTCACACAATTAATTTGGTATAAATTCACAGACATTAATGGAAGGGTTCTGTGAGGAATATCTCTGCCAAAGGTGTTTATATACTGATATTGCAATGTTAATTGAAATGAATGCTATTCATTAATGAACTAAATAGGAAGAAGGATATTTTGAAAACCACTTTCAAGCAAAGGGGAAAAAACCCAAGCAAAGTGCTTTTCTGCTTTTCACCTCCTTTAAATTGTGTACCTTCTCTGCACTTCCAACTCCCACTTCACATTCAGCTAAGAGTTTGTGATGGTTTGTGCCCTGTCCTCAAATACTGATGGATCCAGACAGTTGTTAATGTCTTCACTGCGGAGGCCAGTTTGCTGAGGAATTCATATACCATTTAGTAGTTTTCCCTTAATCCAAGGCAGGCCGTAGCCTCTGCTGAATAATTTATCTTGCTTCAGCTTGTTGAGGAAGCCCTCTGTTGTGCAACACTGAAACTCATCTGCTCCCTAGTGCATGTGCCCTTGTCCCTACTGGACAGAGAATATTGGGTACAGTCCTAAAATTTGACAGCGGGGCAGCCAGCAGGTCAAGGGAAAGGGTTCAAACTCAGTCACCTTTCATACACCTGGTTATTATCCACAGGGAGTTGTTTTCTATGGAGATGCATCTAGTTGCGTGAGCCCCACTCCCTCGATACAGGGGTGCCTTTCCTTTCAGCCCCATCCCAGGGCTTATGCCCTGTTGTAGGGATAGGGGAGAAATTAGATTCAGTTCATGTTTAAAGGCTAGTCATAGTTTCTAAAACAATTATTCTTCTAAATTTATCTGAATTTTGCAATACAGTCCACAATAATGTAAGTGTGCACAAAAGCATATATTTTAGTATTTTAAGAATGCAAAAATGTGTCTGTGAGGAGCATTTTACAGTAAAATTTTGATTAATTTATTTGAGGATTATTTTAAAAATCACAAATTGATGTGGAAATGTAGAGAACTGAATTTCAGATTTGAAAAATGAGAAACCCAAAATGAATAGATCCCTGCCCTGTTGTTAACCACCTTTATGATTCTTGTGACGTGAGAAACAGCTTGTTTTCTTTCTGAAGGAATTGAACTCCAGGGCCCTTACCTTCCACTGCGCTCTCTGGCAGAATACATTTCACCCTGTGCAACGTGAAATTACCATAGAATGCCAAGATCCTTTTTAATTGGCCTGGTCAGCATTTTTGTACTTGCTGGGTCTGAACTGATATGGTATAAGATCTTAAGACTTCAGTAATGCATTCAGTTGCCAATCAGTCTTATTGATTGCAGCAGGACTGGAAGGATGAAGAAGCAAGCACAGGATTGGGGCCAAATACTCCCCCCCCTTTATTTATTAAAATGTTTTATGTCTCACCTCCTGATCCTATGAGGATCCTACAGAGTCAGATTCAACAAAAGCAACTCATTATCTAAATGGGCATGTTCTCGCCAGCCTTTGAAAGATGCCAAGTGGGGTGAGGCTGGCAGCCTTGCAAGGCAAAGAGTTCCAACACAGAGAAGGCCCTACAGCCACCATAGAATCCTAGACTCGTGTTGGAAGGGATCCCCAAGGGTCATCTAGTCCAACCCCCTGCAATGAAGGAATCTCAACTAAAGCTTGGTCAGCCAAGCTTGCTTTAAGACATCCAAGGAAGGAGAGTCCACCGCCTTCCAAGGCAGTTCGTTCCCCTGTCAAAGAGCTCTTGCTGTCAGAAAGGCCTTCCTGATGTTTAGTCAGACTCTCCTTTCTTGTGCTCTGTGTAAGCAGAATCTGCTTCCAATCTAATTTAGGTTCCCCTCTCCTAAAACCCCCCCTCTAATTAAAAACATGCTGGACGCTAACCCGTATACCACTCTGGCTGACCTAGCTGACTCTGCCTATGGTTGGCTCTGGCTCCATCTACTGTTGGTCTTCCTGCCTTATATACCAGTCTCAGTGGGCACCAGCCAGCACTGATCTCCAAGATGAAGCCCCAGAGGAAGCAGGAGAACCTGGATGTGTCTAGAGTCCTGGATGGACCGTTCGATGTGGCTGGTGGAGCCTGTTTTGACTTGGCAGACCAGAATTCTGTAGGCTTGTTCAGAGGGTTTGATCTGGCTGGTTACCCACTTGTTCAGCTAGCTAGAAGATGGAAGGACACTTCAGGCTTCAGACCAAGTTGTTCTGTGAGCACGAGTCCTGGTGTTTTAAAATCTGTTTCACGGTTAGGAGTAGAGCCTCTGCTGGATCTTCCTTCCCTTCTAGGCAGCTGCTGCAGGCATGGAGGAAGCCAGTTTCAACCCTGTGGATCCCCTCTTAATGAGCCTGATTGCTTAGTTTAAAATCCAGCTCCAGGGTAAACTCCTGCAAATCACATAAAGATCAGCCTTTCTTTAAAAAAAAAAACCTGTCAAGATTTTTTGGGAGGGGTTAAATATAAAATAAACTTCTGTTCCCCACCTTAAGAGAGCGTCAGCATTTTTCTTCATATCCTTTTTAGCCTCTGAAGGGATAAACTCTCAGAATTGGCACGTGCCATATCATTTGGATGGAACAGAACCCTCAAGGTGCAACTGGAAAATGAGTTTTCTGAATCAGTTATGAGCACTGACACATTTTTATGCTAATTATTAACTTCTGAGTCACCCATATTTTTTCGGGGTGGGGAGGGAGAGAGAGAGAGAGAAGACCCTCAATGGAATTGTTAAAGCTGTGGCAGAGGTTACTGTAGAGAGAATGTGTTCCTCTCTGCATGAAGTTGAAAAGGTCTTCCACTAAGTTTAACAGGTGAGCTATGTCACCTGTGAGAGCAGGGCTTACCATGGGGTGGCTATCACTCCCTCTTCTAGGAGCAAATGCCATAGCTTTTGCACTGCGCGAAGAAGTATGTTTTCTTTGCTCTGTTCTGAATCTCTGTGAGAGTCAAAGCTAGAAGCCCCAGCCACCTTTGGCTTCTTTCCGCACCTGTGTAGCTTTTAGAGTGGGGGAAAGTTGTGGACTGGACTCCTTCATCATGGCCTGTGGCTTCTGATATTACTCAATTACTGTGAGAAGGAGCAAACACTACCCCACCCAGTTGCACAATAACGTTTTCCTGGCTCATCTTCGCTCCAGTTCACACATGGCCTCAGCGAGTAGGTGCTACACCCTGTGGTGGGCAGGAGCAAATGTTGTGCATAGCATGTGAAGGACCTTGAGACAGGAATTGGGATCATATTGTGTCAAATGGGCCGGGTGAATGAGGCATCTCCCTTTGAAGGCTCACTTTCATGCCACAGTGCATGCCCATACAGTGGCAGCAATGATGTAGTTTCTGTGTTGCCTCAGGCCATCTATGAATTGGACCTGAGGGCTGAATAACTAGGTGTGCAGCAGGGATTAGGAACCTCAGGCCCATGAGCCAAACTTAGCCCTCTTCATCCAGCCCCCTCACCTGCCCTCCTGAAGTGCTGTTGCCTGTCTGGAATATGTCTCTGAAGCACTGGTCACTAGATTGTCCACAGAGGTTTGTCCTGGAAGAATGCAGCCCATTGCCTGGAAAAGGCTTATCACTCCTAGTGTACACTCCTATGTGTGAATCAGCTCTTTGTTGCCATGAGGTTGGTCAGTTCCATACAGTACATAGCAGGCAGTTTGGGTTTGCTGAGTGCACACTGAGTGTGGCATTGCAGCCAATCCTGGTTCTCTGTTTCACAAGCACCTATCTACCTCATTCGTTTGTTACACTTTCAAGATGTGCTTTGACATGGAAATAAAAGAAATTCAGGTGCACACCTAAAAGCGCAATGTGTGAAACAGCACTTTGTCACCCCAAACACTTTGCTTCTTGGGTTTGTTTGGGATTAGCTCTTGCAGGGCAGAAAGAAATCAGTCCATCAAAAAATAAAATAAATAGTTGCCACTTTGAGTGATTAAGCAGTGAAAGAAGCAGTTCTAATTGATTGGTTTGCAACCATGTGCATGTTCATTTCCCCCTGGCTGAGTAGCAAATATTGTGTTACTTATGGACTTGCATGTCTAGCTCGTGATTATTATTTTCAAAACTCACTCTAATGCTTGACAAACCCTATCATCTCTCTGCATAAAGGGCCATCTGCATGCTAATGTGTTTTATTGCCTCTGAGTTGCTCATACTGTAAATGCTCAAATAGGTAGGCAATGTTTCTCTTCTTTTCCCTCCTGGTATTCTACAACCAGACAGGCTGGATGTAGGTGGTGGCAGAGCTAAAACCCATGCAAAGCAATGGAGGGCAATTGTGCTCATGTCCTGCCTTCTGGCTCCCAGTAAACATCTGCTTGGCCACTTTCCAATGATGTCATAGGAGTCAACTCCTAGGGGCTGAGGTCCCTTTGGCCTCCCCATAAAATATTTGAGGGGGTTGCAAGGAGAGAAAATTGTAATTATTGGGACATATGCACCAAATGCGAGAAAATCATAATTTTATAAGGAATTAGAAGAGAAAATGTTTGAGTTGATGGATCAAAAATAATCCTAATGGAGTAGTCTCACCTGATACGGACAGATCAACAAAGAAATTGGGCTCGTAAGGGAGGAAAAAACCTAGAATAAAATATGAACTATTAACAGATGCAAAACAAAGAGGAGCATTCTCACTGCCAGATTTGAAATTATAATATGAGGCATCCTGTCTTTGCTGGTTTCCGGAGTGGATACAATTAAAGAATATGGATGTATTAGATTTAGAAGGACATGACAATAGATTTGGTTGACATGCTTACCTTTGGTATGACTTAAAGGTTCATAAGGGGTTCGTGAATCACATTTTAAGGAAATGAATTTATGAAATATGGGGGGAAATATAAGAATTTATTAGAGAATAAAACACCTTGGTGGCTTTCCCCATTGGAAGCGATATCTGTGAAAAAAGTAAATACGGAAGACAACTGCGTTACTTATAAAGATCTGTTAACAGAGGCGAAAAATAAATTGAAGGTAAAAAACTATGGAGAAATAAAGCACCTGTTAACAGATGGGCATTGCCATTCAAATGGTGTGTGTGTGCCGTGTCATGTGATGGATTATGCAGGGCGGTGCTTACTTGAACCCCCCAATATTTGAGTCGTTGGCACCCCTGACTGATGTGGAGAAAGAGAAGAGGGAGAAGTCCCAGCCGCTAGTCCCATTGTGGCATCCAATGAATGTCAGAAGATCAGAACAGAGAAAATAAAGTAGTTCTTCACGCAGCGCACAGTTAAAACTATGGCGCTCCCTCATACAAGATGCAGCAATGACTGCTTGGGGGCCTTTGAAAGAAGATGAGACAAATAGACGGAGTGTAAAGCTATCCATGGCAACTAAGCTGGATGCCTGATGTTCTCTCTCCACGGCTGGAGGCCTCTGGATCCCTGTTTGCTGCAGATTACAAATGGGGAGAGCACTGTTGCCCTCAGGGCCGTTTGCGTCTGGTTGGCTGCACCGGAAACAAAGTCCTGAACTCCATGGGCCTTTGGTCTGATCCAGCAACAAGGCTCTTCTTACGTTCTTAGGACAGCCAAAGCCCCAGCTCCACATGAGGCCCCCAGGAAGAATCCTCTCTGCACCCCTGGTACTACAGAGCTTCCCAAAACAGAGCTCGCTCTCCAAAATGGCAGTTTGGCCCCTGGCTTCCCTCTCCCCACTCACACCCGCACTGGCATCTTTCTCTGCAGAAGGAGGGAGGTTGCTTGTTGCCCCACCCAGAAGACTTCTTGAAGAAGCAGCTACGGAAAGCAGTGCTACGGAAGATCAGTTCCTGGGAGCCACCGGAGGGTGGAGTGTTCTTGCGACCCAGGCCTGCTTGCAGGTTTCCTTTGGGGCACCTGGTGAGCCACTGAGAGAACAGGAGGCTGAAGCAGATGGGCCCCTTTGGCCGGATCCAGAAGGCTCGATTCTTAGATTTGTTTGTTTTCCATCTTTCCCCTGAACTCTGGGATTTATTTTCCCCTGATGTCAAAACAAGTTGATAGGAAAGTGAAGCTTAGCAAGCATTAAATATCACAAAGTTTCACGTGGGGGTTCCTCCCCCTCTTTTTTGCCACAAACAGTTTTTAAGCTGTCACAAAATGTCAACATCTTAGATACCAGAGTGTATCTTTGACACTGCACCATAATAAAATAAAGGAGACAAAAAAGAACCCTGTCTACAATTTGGGATTTGTGCCAAGCTGGATCTGTTTGTAATTTATCATGTGTTATCAGTCATCTTTTTATGTGCCTCTAAGCTTTTCTTTTACATACATAAATTTCATGCCCAAGCTGTGAAAAGGGGCAGTTTCTTTCTTCAAAGTTTGGTACTGGTTTGGTCCTTTGCTCTGTTTTGCAGGCAGCTCAGTTTTTAGTTCCAAGCCAAGCAGGTTTCTCTAGGAAGAACATTGATTGATTGCACTTCATGTCGTGTCTCTTAGCCCATGCTGTTAATTTGAGGTTCATTTCCCCACTGGAGTACCTAGCCAAGCATATCACGGTCCCAATAGCCATGATACTCAACAAGATAGCTCAGTCAGTAGAGGATGAGACTTTTCATATCAGGGTCATGGGTTCAAGTTGAGCAAAAAAATAATAATCCTGCATTGCAAGACTAGATGACCCTCGTGGTCATCTAGGACCCTCCCTCCCAATTCTATGATTCTATGTTGGTATATTGAATTTGGAGCTTGAGAGAGTGGGGGGGCATGGCGACATGGGAGAGGACATTCTCCATGGTAGCACCAGAGTTGTGGATTTCTTTCCCTAGAGAGGTGCTACTGGCACCTTCGTTAAATAGTTTCTGCTGCATACTGAAGATTCTCCTCTTTTCCCCTGGCCTTTGGCACCTGAGTCACAACCACACCATAAATTTTAGAATCATAGAATCATAGAGTTGGAAGAGACCACAAGGGCCATCGAGTCCAACCCCCTGCCAAGCAGGAAACACCATCAGAGCACTCCTGACATATGGTTGTCAAGCCTCTGCTTAAAGACCTCCAAAGAAGGAGACTCCACCACACTCCTTGGCAGCAAATTCCACTGTCAAACAGCTCTTGCTGTCAGGAAGTTCTTCCTAATGTTTAGGTGGAATCTTCTTTCTTGTAGTTTGGATCCATTGCTCCGTGTCCGCTTCTCTGGAGCAGCAGAAAACAACCTTTCTCCCTCCTCTATGTGACATCTTTTTATATATTTGAACATGGCTATCATATCCCCCCTTAACCTTCTCTTCTCCAGGCTAAACATGCCCAGCTCCCTTAGCCGTTCCTCATAAGGCATCGTTTCCAGGCCTTTGACCATTTTGGTTGCCCTCCTCTGGACACGTTCCAGTTTGTCAGTGTCCTTCTTGAACTGTGGTGCCCAGAACTGGACACAGTACTCCGGGTGAGGTCTGACCAGAGCAGAATACAGTGGCACTATAACTTCCCTTGATCTAGATGCTATACTCCTATTGATGCAGCCCAGAATTGCATTGGCTTTTTTAGCTGCCGCGTCACACTGTTAGCTCATGTCAAGTTTGTGGTCAACCAAGACTCCTATATCCTTTTCACATGTACTGCTCTCAAGCCAGGTGTCACCCATCTTGTATCTGTGCCTCTCATTTTTTTTGCCCAAGTGCAATACTTTACATTTCTCCCTGTTAAAATTCATCTTGTTTGTTTTGGCCCAGTTCTCTAATCTGTCAAGGTCGTTTTGAAGTGTGATCCTGTCCTCTGGGGTGTTAGCCACCCCTCCCAGTTTGGTGTCATCTGCAAATTTGATCAGGATGCCCTTGAGTCCATCATCCAAGTCGTTGATAAAGATGTTGAATAAGACCGGGCCCAAGACAGAACCCTGTGGCACCCCACTAGTCACTCTTCTCCAGGATGAAGAGGAACCATTGATGAGCACGCTTTGGGTCCGGTCAGTCAGCCAGTTACAAATCCACTGAGTGGTAGCATAGTCAAGCCCACATTTTACCAGCTTCTTTACAAGAATATCATGGGGCACCTTGTCAAATGCCTTTCATCTACCAGGCTTGTAATTCTGTCAAAAAACGAGATCAGGTTAGTCTGACATGACTTATTTTTCAGAAATCCATGCTGACTATTGGTGATCACAGCATTCCTTTCTAGGTGCTCACAGATTGTTTGCTTGATGATCTGCTCCAGAATCTTCCCTGGTATTGATGTCAGACTGACTGGGCGGTAATTATTTGGGTCCTCTCTTTTCCCCTTTTTGAAAATAGGGACAACATTTGCCCTCCTCCAGTCTGCTGGGACTTCGCCTGTTCTCCAGTAATTCTCAAAGATGACTGCCAGTGGTTCTGAGATCACATCTGCCAGTTCTTTTAATACTCTTGGATGCAGTTCATCTGGCCCTGGAGACTTGAATACATCTAAACTAGCCAAGTATTCTTGTACTATCTCCTTAGTTATTCTGGGCTGTGTTTTCTCTGCTGAATCATTTGCTCCAAATTCTTCAGGTCGGGCATTGTTTTCTTTATTGGAGAAGACTGAGGCAAAGAAGGCATTGAGGAGTTCAGTCCTTTCTGTGTCCCCTGTTTGCATTTCACCATCTTCTCCTCTGAGTGACCCCACTGTTTCTTTGTTCTTCCTTTTACTACGAACATACCCATAAAAGTCTTTTTTGTTGCTTTTAACCTCTCTAGCAAGCCTGAGTTCATTCTGTGCTTTAGCTTTTCTGACTTTGTGTCTACACGTGCTGGCTATTAGTTTGAATTCCTCTTTGGTGGTTTCCCCCCTTTTCCATTTTTTGTACACATCCTTTTTTAATCTTAACTCAGTTAAAAGTTCTTTAGATAGCCACCCTGGCTTCTTTAGGCACCTTCCATGTTTCCGTCTCATTGGTATTGCCTGAAGTTGTGCTTTTACTATCTCCCTCTTAATAAACTCCCAGCCATCATGAACTCCCTTTCCTTTTAGTATTACTGTCCATGGGATCTCACCCAGCACTTCCCTAAGTTTTATGAAGTCGGCTTTCTTAAAGTCAAGAAATTGAGTCCTAGTATGCTTGGCTGCTCCTTTCCGTTGTATAGTAAACTTCAGAAGAGCATGATCACTTGCGCCTAATGATCCTTCCACTTCTACCCCATTAACCAGGTCATCAACATTGGTTAGGACCAGATCTAAAATGGCTGTTCCTCTTGTTGCTTCTCCCACTTTCTGGACAATGAAGTTGTCTGCAAGGCCAGTGAGGAATCTGTTTGACCTTATGCTCTTGGCTGAGTTTGACATCCAACAAATATCCGGGTAATTGAAGTCCCCCATTACTACTATCTCCCTTCCTTTTGCATGCTTGGCCATCTGTTCCAGGAAGGCATCATCTATGTCCTCCGTTTGGCTTGGGGATCTATAGTAAACTCCCACAATGAGGTCACTGTTATTCTTCTCTCCCTTAATTTTGACCCAAATGCTCTCACTTTGGCTTTGAGGTTCTAAATCTTGGTTGTGTGGCAAATACCCGCCCCCTCCCACTGGAGTAGAAATAACGACTCGGACACAAGAATTAAGGTTAATGGGCGTAAATGGCCACAACTTTATTGATTACAGGTATGAGAGGTATTGGCTTTAGGCATTGGCCCTATCATTCTAACCGGTCTAACCGGGAAGGGTTAAACACCAACAGGGGGAGCCCCCCGAGATGAACATCCGTAGGCGCCCCCCCAGGGGTTACCGCTCGGGGGCGCGCTTTAGGCCCTAGCCTCCGTAGGTTTCGGACGAGGCGACGCCCCTCGGAGTCCTTTAACGAACTACCCTTCGTGATGTGGGGGAGGTGATGGCGCTCCTCCCCCCCGTCCTCATATGCATATCAATACCCCTGCCAATGCCTAACCGCCACCGAGCTGAAGCTCGCCGCCAATACCCTCAAACCTGCAACCAATCCCTGACCCCCTGAAAGATGTCCGCTAACCATACGTCATTGCCAGCATCGGAAAGATGCACGCCATCCCCGCGGTAGAGAGCCTCATTGCTGAACTTAATACCTGGGTGCGTGATAACCCGACCACCCATCGCAGCCACACTGCGAGCCACTGCGCGCTCCAGAAGCCTTCTGGCCTTGCTAACCGCCACCGGATTTGAGGCGTCCCGCCAGCAGCGCCTCTCCAACAAAGAGGACCATAAAATAGACAGGGTAGGGTGTGACCTCTGGAGGTTCTCCAAGTCCCCCACTATGTTCCACCTCAGGTCAACCCCTTTTCTATATGCTAAGTCATTCTCGCCCAGTTGAATTATGAGCGCCTCTGGGGGGCCCTCTACTGCTATTTTGTTTAACACAGTTGGTAGAAATTCTGTCCAACGCATCCCCCGTCGGGCCACCCAAGAGATCTCCACATTGCTTGGGATGACATAGTCGGGCCGCCCGACCGTAGCGATCCATCTCAATCTTGCCCAGTGGACGATGCTGTGGCCCACTATCCACAAACGAATCGACCCAGCGCCTGAAAATCAAAGTAGGATAGCCGGGTCAGGGGGGAAGATCGGGGAAGTGGGGGAATTTAGCTGGTTTAGCTGGATTTCCGAATGTATCCCTTATACGCGTTGGATTTACACCGACCCAGGTCCATGATGCGCTCAGCCGGTAACCCCATGTGCACCGCCGTGGTAGCGGCCCCAATGCGGAAGGAATGCGCTGCGTACTCCTCAGGTGGGAGCCCAATAGCTGAGATTGCCTTTCGCATAACCCTAGTAAACTGGTGCTTGGACAAGCGGGACCCATCTACGTGTATGAAGAACGGCCCCCCTGTTTTTGGCCTCAAGCACAGGAACTTCCTGGCATCCTTTACCGGGCAAGGACCTGAATTTTGAGTCGCTTGCAGTCGTATTATGGCCCCTCTGCCAAGCTGGTCAGTCTTAGAGCTACGGATTTTCAGGATTACTTCCGAGCTTGTTAGGGAAACCTCACCTATACGCAATGCGCCAAAGAAGGCAAAGGAAAATGCAGCGGAGAATAATCTGGCCTCGTAACTAGACCAACAGATGGCCCTGAGGGTTGTACGAATTTCAGTAAGTAAACCAAGGGTTATAGGTCTTCTGCCATCCCGTGAGGGAGGCTGGGACCTGCGCCAGCCCTCGAGCATCTTCCTTACCACAAAGTGAGCACATGGGTCAACTGAGAACAGTGTTTTAGAAAAGAAGGATATAGCAGCTGACTGGATATTGAGTGTTTTTGGGGCCCGACCTAAATCTCGAAGGCGTACAAGGTACTCTATCACCTCAGCCTGAACTGGGGCCTTGCCTATCTTAAACAGCCCCCTCTTTTGGCGAAAGGACGTGAAGTCCAACCACGCCTTGCTATAGGACCTCAAGGTTGAAGGTGCAACTGCCGACAATACTCCCTTTAGAGCTTCTCGTTGCCAATACTCCAAAGGTGCTCCGGAAACGGTTGCGGCAGCGGCTGCGCATCCGGCGCCAACGTGCGAAAGCGGTCCATCTGGAATCGAGACAAAGCATCCGCAATGTTGTTATCGACACCGGGCACGAATTTGGCAGAGGCGTAAAGGTTTAGCTGAAGGCACGATAGGACAAAAAACCTCAGAAGGGAAGCTACTCTGGGGGAGCGGGACGATTGCTTATTTAGCACTGACACCACTGCTTGATTGTCGGTCCAGAAGCACACCCTGCGGTTCTTAAATTGCTCTGCCCACAAATGAATCGCCACTACTATGGGAAAGAATTCCAGGAAGGTTAGGTCCCTAAGTATAGGTTTTCCCTGCCAGGCGGGGGGCCAACGCTGAGCGCACCACTGCCCCTTAAAGAAAACCCCGAAACCCAGGGAACCTGCTGCGTCTGAATGAACTTGAAAATCGGCTTGCAGGGCCATGCAGTCCTGCCAGAGTGAGATTCCATTGTAGCCATCAAGAAAGTGAAGCCATACCTGGAGATCCGCCTTTACGGACTTTGGGAGGCGAACCCTGTGGTGAGGCGACCTCAAGCCAGCTGAAAGCTTGGCCGGTCTTCTACAGAAGGGGCGACCTGGCGAAACCACTCGACTTGCAAAGTTAAGGTGACCTAGGAGGGACTGGATTTGCTTGAGCGTAACCTTCTTTAAAGGCAGAAGCTGTGAGATCAGCTCTCTCAGGGTGGTTAACTTATCAGCAGGCAATCTAGAGGTTTGAGCCACGGTGTCGAGCTCAATGCCCAGGTAGGTCAAGGTAGTGACAGGGCCCTCGGTCTTTTCGGCTGCAAGGGGAACACCTAACTCGCCCGCCATGGCTTCGAAGGCCTGCAGAAGAGCCAAGCAGTCCCCTGCGTCCCTTGCCACCAACAGAAAGTCGTCCAGATAGTGTGTCACCCCTCCGGCGCCAGTTCTAAACTTGAGGGCCCATTCGAGAAAGGTACTGAAGGCTTCGAAGGCGGCGCAGGCGATGGAGCACCCCATGGGCATTGCTTTGTCGATGAAGTAAAGACCCCTGAACTTGAAACCCAACCAGCGATAGTCACTTGGATGGACTGGGAGAAGGCGAAAAGCCGACTCTATATCGCACTTTGCCAGAAAGGCGCCCCTACCGAAGCCGCGAACCAGCTTTACCGCTTGATCGAGGGATGCGTACTTTACCGTGCATAGCTCCTGAGGTATAGCATCATTAACCGAGGCACCCTTGGGGTAGGAGAGGTTATGAATCATTCGGAATTCCCCGGGTGCCTTCTTAGGAACTATTCCTAACGGCGAAACATGCAGCCGCTCAACCGGGGGTTCCACGAATGGCCCTGCAACTCTGCCAGCCACTATCTCCTTCTGAATCTTTTTTAACGCGATGTCCGGCCTCTCGAGTACCGACTTTTGATTAGGGGGGCAATTAGAGTTAGGGGCAACTGACACCGGGATTCTGAAACCTTGGGAAAACCCATTCTCCAGTAGCAAAGCGGCTTGCTTGTTGGGGTAATGTTTTAGAAGGGATCTTAGTGTATGCAGATTAATCGGGGATAGCGCCAGGTCCAGGGAAAGGTTAGTAGCGGTTTCCCATTGCGCCGCGGGAGGTGTTAGGGACATTCGCGGGGGCACCCTGATTTCCCTGTTGAGGGCGACCCCTGCTGCCTCGAAAGGGCTGCTGCCTGTTCTTATAGCAGGAGGAAGCTGGGTGACCGCCTAAACATTTCTCACATTCGTGTAAATACTTACACGTGGTGCGTTGACAGGATCCCTTGTTAAAGTCCCAGCAATGCTTGCGGCGCTTGGGATCCGCCTTACCGGATTTTGATTGATCGTGAGATTTCTTCTCAATGTTGGGCCCCACGTGCACCAACCACAGGTTGTTGTCCATGTGATCCCAACGGGTGGACGACAACTGCGAGGCGTTCCTCCGAAAGTCCTCATCATATGCGATGGCGGCTTCATCACCTGCTAATTCCCGGGCCGTCCGCACATGCGCCAGGTAGGATGCAAGATGCAAACCCCGTTTCGGATAGCCCCCCAGCACTATTCCCATGAAAACCTGATATCCGTTGAGCCAGTTTTCAAATGTGCGCTCAACTCTGGGTGACCTATATCTTTTCTTCCCATGATACCTCCTTTTTTCACCCTTTCCCTTAATCTGAACTGGGGGCAGTAAAGAGAACATGTCTACATAGTCGCCATTTAAAATTTTATCTCTTTTCCTCTTAGAGAGGTGGTTACCCAGAATAAAATCTGTCGCTGCGTGAGTTGACACCTTAATATCCTCCAGGAGGGCCCCGTCTTTCCACTCCAGGGTACCGTTGAATTTTTTACGGTGAGAATTGGCCCGCCTTTCGTGTACCCATAAAGGGGCGCCCGTATTCTCCCCCTCACCCCAGTATGTCTCCATGGGCACATCGCTATCACTATCAGAGGAAGAAGTACCTGTTGTATCCTCGGACTCTGAAGTGTCCCTCCGTCTCCTCTTCTTGGCTACGTGCTTCCTCTTCTCCTTCCGCTTTCCTCCTCCGGACTTCCTTCCCTGAGGCTCTAGGTCTTCTGTTGACTCTACCGCCCGCTGGGGAGGCAGCTCCTCATCCGACGAGGCTACTTCCGACGGTGTCTGCTGGGACTCCTGGAAAACGCTAGGCACGCCAATTGCCTCCTGATCCACCTCAAGGGGAACAGACCGTGTTGGCCTGGCTCTGTTTGCCGCGGCCCTAGCCTTCTGCGGAGCGGGCCTAGCTCTCTGGGGGGCAGCCTTATCCTTCTGGGTACGCACAGTTTGCAGGCGCGTCTGCGGACGGTTACGCTGGGGCCCACCTTGCAGGGTTACGCCTGCGGTGGATGTAGATGGCCCCGCGAAAACCTGCTGGCTGGAAGGGGTATCAGGTATGCAATCTTGAGAAAGCTCGACTATGCTAGAGGCTTGGGCCGCCGTAGGCCCACACTGGGCGTAAAAATTTTGGATGGCCGAAAACAGCTGGACTAAGGCTTGGGGGTTGCCCTGCGCGGCAGGGAGGAGGGGTCCGCTCGCCTGAGCTGACCGTGCTGAACCCCTATTTGCCATGGCTGATACTACTGTGCCAAGGAGAGACCTTAGCGCCGCAGGTGAGTACACACACACACAGCCTAGGTATGTATAAACTGCAGCGGGGAGAAGAGTTTGGATTTGATAAGTCGCTCTATCGCTGCCTCAGAATTTTTTTATTTATTTATTTATTTATTTATTTATTTATATATATCTATATGTATATTTTTTATTTTATTTTATTTTATTTTATTATTATTATTTTACTATTATTTATTTGTTTATTATTATTATTATTATTATTATTATTATTATTATTATTATTATTATTTTTAATTTATTATTATTACTATTATTATTATTATTATTGTCTTTTACTTAATTTATTTACTTATTTACGTATATATATGAATATATTTATTATTTATTTAGATGTACTGCTAATATAATTATTATTCTTATTGTTTAGTATTATACACTTTTATCTCACTTAGAGTTACACAGGAACTAGAATCTATGCCAGTTACAAATGGGTTCTTAAAGCAGACCTAAGCAGTTTAATTGTCTGATGCACAATACAGCCAAGCCTGATTGCAAAAGAAGAATGAGGCTTGCAAGGCTAAGGGCTACAACAGTAGTTTTGCAAGGAACGGACACGTGGCTAGGGAGATACAATGAGGCAATGAGGGGCAGGGCTAAATGGATACAATGCAGCAAGCACACCACAATCGATGTTAAATGGCCCAGTAATCAACTCAACAATAAGCGTATCCAGCTGCTGCCGTTGCCTAGCAACGCAACAGCGGGTGGGCTGAACAGGCAGGGAACAAGAAACAGGTAGATTGTGCTACTATTCGTCAACAGAAAATGGTGGGGGGGAGTTCGGAAATAAAGCAAGTTTAAGCTAACAATAGGAAGGAACAGTAACACAAAGGGCAGAAACCTAAATGTGAGACAAACGCAGCCAAACAGACAGAAATGTATGATGGCAAGACCTCTATGCTCAGCACCCACTGGCCGGCTGGGCCCCCTGCGCACTAACTCTAACACGTGTCCGTAAAACCAGCTACAGCTTAAGGCAGGCAGGAACCCCCAAACCTTCTCCCCAAGCCCCAACCACGGCACTGGGCAAGAGGTGCAGATAGCGAAGGCTGGCTGCTAACAAAAGGGGGGGGGGGAGCTGGAAAGGGCGGCAAGGAAATAAACCCCTCAACAACAGATTCCCCAGCAGGTCAGGCAGAGGGGGAATCCCCAACGGAAACAAAGCAGCCAAAAACCACGCACAAGCAGGGGCAGATCGGTCAGTTCAACAGTAGGAGACAGGAGAGGGGAGGCTGCGGCAGATCGGTCAGTTCAACAGTAGGAGTCAGGAGAGGGGAGGCTGCGGCAGATCAGTCAGTTCAACTAACTCTAACACGTGTCCGTAAAACCAGCTACAGCTTAAGGCAGGCAGGAATCAGTCAGTTCAACAGTAGGAAATTGTGGATACCGGGGGGGGGGGGGCTGGGAAAAGACGCAAGAGTAATAAGGAGGAACACAGGCACAGACACTCGTGGGAAATGACGCTAGCTTCCAATTAGGGACAAACAGCAGCCTGATGCAGCACGCAGCCGAAACAACGCCAGGACACAAGCAAACTGCAAAGTGGGCAACGCCGAAGCAACCGAAAACACCCCCGCCCCAACCGCAAAGATACTTCCCTGCTTCCAGCTGACGAGGACGGACGACCGATCTGGAGCGATCTGGAGCCGGTGCGAGGAGAGAAAGGGGCGAGCCAGGGCAGCCCTGACCTTACATTGCCCTGGCCGGCCCCGCCCCCTCACCAGCCGATTGGCTGGCCCGGGGGAGATGCATAATAATTAAGGCCGGGGAATCCCTGACTTTCCCGCGGGGCTTCCCAGCCCCGCGAGACTGTGGTCGCGGGCGAGAGCCCACAACCCCACCCCCTCTCAAGCTCGGGAGTGGCTATCTCTTCACAGGTATACACATCCCTGACATATAACGCCACTCCTCCTCCTTTCTTGTCTGGTCTGTTTCTCTGAAATAGATTGTATCCCTCCATTTTTACATTCCAATCGTGGGACTTATCCCACCAGGTTTCAGTGATGCCTATTATGTCATATTTAGTTTGCTGTACCAAGAGCTCAAGCTCATCTTGTTTATTTCCCATGCTTTGTGCATTAGTGTACAGACATTGAAGTCCATTAGTCATTCCCCCATGTCTCTTATTTAAGGATTTTTTCCTCCCACCACTAGGTCTGCTTGCTGTTTGCTCCATTTGGTCTATGACATTTGGATGATCATCTTCATCAATTGATAGACTCCTACCTTCAGGAGCACTGTCTCCCTCCCCCACATTAGTCAGTTTAAAGCCCTCCTGATGAGGTTTCTGAGTTTTTTGGCAAAAACATTCCTCCCAACCGTTGTGAGGTGCAGCCCATCGCTTGCCAGAAGTCCATCTTCAAGAAACTGCAGTCCGTGATCTAAGAATCCAAACTGTTCCTGTTTACACCATTTGCGAAGCCAGCTGTTTACTTCCACTATTTTCCCCTCTCTCCCTGGGCCACGTCGTTCAACTGGGAGGACAGATGAGATGACGATTTGTGCATTTAATTGCTTCAATTTCCTGCCCAGAGCCTCGTAGTCTCTTTTGATCTTCTGGAGGCTATTGCTTGCAGTGTCATTGGTTCCCACATCAACCAAGAGGAAGGGGTATTTGTCAGTGGGTTTTATGATTCCTGGCAGTCGTTCAGTTACATCTTGGATCTTAGCCCCGGGGAGACAGCACACTTCCCGAGACATCTTGTCAGGCCCACAGATCACTGCTTCTGTTCCCCTCAGTAGGGAATCCCCTATCACCACTACACGCCTCCTCTTAGGTTTGGTCGGGGTTCTTCCGTGAGCGGTCCGTTCCAAGGTCGCCTGCACATTCCCTGAGGACTGACTTTGCTGCTCATCTTCATATACCTGATCGACTGTAATGAGGGAGAGATCCTCAAATGGAGTCTGCTCTTCATCTTCCATGCTAGGGGAGAGGACCTGAAAGCGATTGTGTATTTCTAAACAATCAGAGCGAACCCTGGGCCTCCTACTTCTTTGAGTCTCGTTTCTCCACATATCGGGCTCATGTGTTGGTGAACTAGCCTCCTTCCCAGGGGAGTCTCCTGTCTCCTCCTTGGTGGAGATGGTGTGCTCTGCTGCTTCCAAGAAGAGCTCCAGCTCTCTAATTCTTTGGAGTGTAGCTACACGTTCCTCCAGTTGCTGGACTTTGTCTTTTAGGAGGGCAATCAACATGCAATTGCTGCATGTAAAGCTGCCTGCAACCTTTGGCAAGATGGCAAGCATTGCGCAGGAACTGCAGGTGACTGCAGCTGTTCCCTCCCCCTCCATCTTGAGAACGTGTCGTTGGGGGTGGCTACAGCGGTCCTGCATCATAAAAAGTGTGAAGACAGGACTAATAACTCCCCCCCAAAAAAAACCTAGGTCTCCCCCAACAAACGTTTGAGACTAGCTCCCCTAAATCTAAAAGATTTTAAATATAGGGATTCTCCCAAAGAATCCTGGTAATTGTAGTTTGTTAATGTGCTGGGAATTGTAGCTCTATGAGGTGTAAACTGCAGTTCCTGTGAGTCTGGGGGAAGCCAAGTGCTTTGAATAGGTTGTGTGGCTGTGACCATATATTTTTAGGACCCACTCTAGTCTCTAGACTATTTTAAAATTGTGGTTTTTAAAATTGTTCTAATGTACCCTGGTGAAAGGGAGGTAAGCAATCAAGTAACAACAACAAAATTCATTTAGTTAATAACACAAGAATGTTTGTTTGTTTGTTTGTTTGTTTGAAGGACTAACCAGTGTTAGCAATGGAATATTTAGATGGTTGAATTGTGCTAAATTTATCTTCTAAATGTTTAGGACATCTCTCTCCCCCCCCCCCCCCCGGAAAAAAGATATTATTTTAAGTGAGCATACAGATTGCCCTAATGGACCACGTAAACTGACTATGTGCCCAAGAAATTGGCCTGGGAGCAGGGAGACATGGCTATAAATGACTACTAGCCAGGGTGGCTACATGGCCTCCATACCTAGAGGCGCCATGCTTCTGAATACTGGCTGGTTGATGATCACCAGTGGAATGGGAGAGGGCTATTCAACTCCTGTCTTGCTTGGCCTCCGTGAGAACACAATGTGGACTGGATGGGTGTTTGGTCTGATTCAGCTGGGCTCTTCTTAACACCCTGAAATGCAGAAAGAATGCCCTGCAGATCAAAAGTCTGAAAAACTGCTGCTGTCATCGCCTCCCCTTGAACTTGTCTCACCAGTGTCAACATTGGCATCTCCAGCTGATGCTAAAGTGATGTGAGGCACTGGCCATGCAAGTCACTGAGAATCACTGCAATAGTGGATGCCAGATCTTAAATCTTTCATTAATTCCCAGCGATCTGTACCCACCGATGTGCAGGAGGCTGGGATCCATTACTTGTGGCAGGGAAAATTCCAAGGTGGCTGTTTCCATGCCTCATGTGAGGTTTGCAGAACGTGCCTGTCTTTCTCCAGAGCCCTGTTTGTGTGAGAGAGGATGAATATACTGGTTAATTTCATGGAGACTTCAGGAAGGCCAAATCCAATCACTCCTGCCAGCTTATGTGGTCTAATCATTATTCTGGCACTTAGCACTTTGATTAAATCCATAGCTTGCAAAGTCATGCAATTTTCTTCTGGTTCTCTCTCCCCCTACCCCCGTTTTATCATCTCTCATGACAGCATGTCTTAACTGTGGTTAGTTGAAATGAGCCAGCTTCAAAAACCTGAGCTTATTTCAGTCAACCATAGTTCAGATTAACCACAGTTTAGAGGTCAGACAGCATGCTAAACTGTGGTTAGTCTTCCAATCTCCTCCTGGGGGTTGCACAACTGTGGCTTATCAATTGTAACACTTCCTGCTGAGTCAGACAATTGGCCTGCTTATCCAGGGATGACTTTCCAATAACTTGGGCAGATGTTTGCAAGTTAGTTGTGTGTGCCTGTTTGTTAAAATATTTGTGTCCTTCCAATCCTCCTTTTTCTTATCACCAGGAAAACTCAAAATTGCTGTACCCTGTAAACTGAGGCCGCAAATAGAATCTCAGATGCTGGTGAACACAGATGTATGAATTTCATCCCACTTTGTTCTTTGTAACTGTAGGTTTGTCTATCTGTCAGTTTGGTTGTTAAATATGGATGCAGGTAGCCTTCCCAAATGAGTAAGTTGCTTGCTGATGGATGCCCTTTCACAAGGGGAAAGCCTCTCTCTCTCTCTCTCTCTCTCTCTCTCTCTCTCTCTCTCTCTGTGTGTGTGTGTGTGTGTGTGTGTTTGGCTTCCTGTGTTCCCTTTGCTCCCTTTGTTCCCTTCCCCTCCCATGGCACTCTTTTCTTTCAGAGCTGCTGCAGGCTGTTTATCTTGCATTTCTTGTTCCACCTCCACCTCTTCTCCTGCTCCCACCCTCTGGCCTGACAAGACCACCTGCTAATCATGTAGTCTCGTTGGCTGGAATTTCCAGTGGCTGCAGACAGCTGTTTATACGAAGTGGAGGCAAGGATGTTTCTGGGGTGTTGCGCTCATCCCTTCCTGAAGAAGCGGGTCTTAATTACCCTTCAGCCAACTGTGATGCTCTTTGCTAGGTTCTCCTTGCATGGGGTCACCATGGTAACCCTGAACAAGGGCACAACACACAAAAGCTGGAGCAGCCTGGCTGATAGGCTGGTGTGACTCCTGTAAGCTACTGGAAATGTGCTCCATTTGCCTTTCCCCAGTCAGGTCCAGCAGCAATTCCACCCCTATTCCCTATTCCCTATCCCCATTCCCCAACTCCTTCTAAATTGCTCTTCCATTTCATTTCCTGCTTTGGGGGATCACAAGCCCACCTCATCTGGTGCATTTGGGTTTGGCAGCTTTTGCACACACTCATATCCAAAATGCCTTCCCTGGTGCAAGACAAGTTTCCTTCAGTATTTCTTCTTCCTCCCTAGGAAATTTATGTTGGTCATTGGCATCTGTCCTGCATTGCTAGATAATGCAGTAGCAAATAAATTGATCTGGGTTTACAGTCTTTCACTTCCTTTCCTCTTTTTTATTTTGACATCCTTTTGAGGTCAGCAAGTAGCATTTCATAATATGTGATGCAGTCTTTATTTTCAATTCCCAGTCTGTGTGTGCACTATACAAAAATCCTGACACGGGGGAAAACCATGAAGCTCGCCAATTCCTCGACATAGTTCCATCCTTATTTCAGACATCATGATATATCAGTAAAACATGATGTTTAGCTGGTGATATATCACGATGTTGAAAAACAGATATCGCCCAGCCCAACTCAGCACTCTTAACAAACAAATGGCTCCCATAATTCTTTGTGGGGGGAGCCATGACTGTTTAAAGTAGCATCATAGTGTTTTAAATGTATAGTGAATGTGGCCAGAGTGCATGAGGAGATGCTCCATCTTCAAACCCATGGAGGCTGTCATTGAGTCTCTGACATTTCTTTTCTTTTTGGAAGTTGCTGTGACCAGAAGCAAATATAAAAGAAGAAAAAATATATTCAATAAAATGCTGTTGGCTGAAAAAAATGCCAACATTCTAACAACTCAGATACCAACTAAATCTGTTTTTTGGTCATAGTCAAAAAACCAGTTGCTGCTAATTTTCCCGGTCTGTAACAATTTGAGCATGGAATAAGCTGAGACCCTTTCCTATTGAAATTTTTTTTTGGGGGGGGGATTGTGTTGAGTGACCTCTTCCCTCCCAAAGATATTTGTAGCAGAGCTCACCCTTTGCATATGCAGAAGATCCTGTTTAAAAAATCTCCGATAGCCAGGCCAGGGAAAGATCTCTCCCTGGAGAGCCACTGGTGCTCAGAGGAGGCCGGGCTGAGAGAGAGCTGGGTGGATTGATTTTGGTATAAGGTCACTTTACATGTTCATGGGCAAGGATGGAGGCTGTGATAATCTGCAAAGAGCACCGAGGAAGCCAAAATAACTTCTTGTGTTCAGAACATGAGCGCAAGAGAGCCAGTATGGCATAGTAACTGGCGCGTCAGACTAGGATCTGGGGGAGCAGTGTTCAAGGCCCTCACTCAGCCATGAAGCTCTCGCTGGGTGACCTTGGGCCAGTTACTCACTCTCAGCCTAACCTACCTCACAGGGTTGTTGTGAGGATAAAATGGGGAGGAGAGAACCCTGTACACCACCTGGAGCTCCTTGGAGGAAAAAATGGTGTACAAAGGTAATAAATAAATAAGGAGAAACCACCTCAGCAGTGTACTTCCAAGTGTGGAACTTATTTCATTGCACTTAGTGAGAACCAGGCAGAAGTAGTAGTAGTAGTAGTAGTAGTAGTAGTAGTTGTTCTCTCTCTCTCGCTCTGTCTGTCTCTGTGTGTGTCCAATCTCCCATCATTTTTTTTAGAATATGTTCCTTCAGCTTGCCTGTGACACTTCCTCCTCATAAAAATCAATATTCCAAGCAACACTTTAATCTGAGGGTTGCTATTTATTAAGCGAGGCAGCAATAATTTTGCCTCTACTTATCTAGCAGGCCCTGCTCCAGCCTGGATTGCGTTCCTCTATTCCTTCCCCTATAGGAAAAGAAAGGAAGGGCAGGGGGAATGATAACAACACATCCTTCTTGCTGAAAGTCCGCAATAGGTAATAGTTTTTAATAATAGCTCTATTTTGGTGCTGCGGTAGTTTTTCCTTCATTTGATAAAAAATAGAGCTTATTGAGTAAGACACACAGCTCTACAGGAAGCGAGGTTTTGACAGTTAAGACATCTAGTGATTCCCGGTTAGTTCCCTTTAGTTCCCTTTCATGCTGCAGATCTGATTTCCATTAAGCCCTTCTTTCTGATGGATGGCAGCCCTGCTGGCCGGTTGGCACAAAGGAGCAGACTCGCTTTAAGGCAGGTATCTTCAGAGCCAGGACCCACACTTAACCCAGACATGCATTTGGGGACCCAGCCCATCATCCTTTACCATTCATGTGCCTGGTGCTAGTTCTCCTGTTGCAATCCACCTTGCATCAGGCAACAACCCACCAGGTGAGGACTTGTGCTTTAATCCATAGCTCAGTGGCAGAACATGCATGCGGAAGGTCTAAAGCAGCACATTTTGCTTCTTGTTTGTCTGTGGTGTGCTAAACTGTCAAACCAAAAAAGGTATTAAGGCAAAATTACCGTATTTTGCACCCCATAGGATGCACCGGCCCATAGGACGCACCTAGTTTTTTGGGGCCCCAGGTGCGGGGCCCCAAGGTGCGGGGCTGGAAGAACCAGGTTGGGGAACAGCGGGAAGGCATGCTCCGCCTCCCCGCTGTCCCCCGAGCTTGTGGGGCTGGCGATGGGGAGAAGTGCGCTGAGCCCGGGACTGCAGGCAGCTCTGCGCGGCCATCGGGAGCCGGGCGGGACTTCGAGCCCGGCTCCCGATGGCCGTGCAGAGCTGCGCTGAGCCCGGGACTGCAGGGAACTCTGCACAACCCTCGGAGCCGGTCTCCCGAGGGTTGCGCAGAGCTTCCTGAAGCCTGGAGAGCGAGAGGGGTCGGTGCGCACCGACCCCTCTCGCTCTCCAGGCTTCAGCAAAAGCCTGCATTCGCCCCATAGGACGCACACACATTTCCCCTTCATTTTTGGAGGGGAAAATGTGCGTCCTATAGGGCGAAAAATACGGTATGTTCTGCTTGTGAAAGCGCCCCTGTTGACAGTTGTCATGTTTACTGCAGTTTGGTTGCAAGAGCATTGTGCATTTTGATGTATGTTGCCTAGTGGTAAATTTAATTATGTTACTTGCATAGCTGCTGCTATGACAAATGCTACTCTTTGGTCTTGAATGTGAGATTTGTATTGTGTAGATTCCTCTTTTATCAATCCCTTTTTGTTGAGATTTGTAAACCGCTCGGACTTCTATTGAAATATGAAGCGAAATATAAATTAGCTAACTAAAAAAATAACAATGCTCCAGCCTGCTTTGTGGCAGTTTGCCGCATTCCTGAGGGGTGAGCTCCCCAGAGTGCGGAAGTGCGGAAGATTGAGGACTAATGTGGAAAGATCTGACCCACAGGCCAATTCACCTCACGCAGTCCTCTGGATTCTCCACAGGGAACACCCTTCCTCAGCCCAGCTCTGTGCCCTGGAGTAGGAATCTGCACATTGATATGCCTCTTACTTGCATGCATGGAAAGATGTGCGCATGCGTTTAGGCTCTTACTTTGGCATGTCTGGAATACAGCCTTTGGTACAAAGTTCAGAGTCACATCCTTTTTCTGAGTCAACACTGACATGTGGACCTCAGGTGGCTGCCCAGGAAGGAATGTGGCCCTCATGCTGAAAGGTTTCCTCAGCCCGAAGTAGGTAATAGAATAAAGAAATACAGGAATCTGCCTCGTAGGGAGTCAGACCATTGGTCCCTCTGGGTTAGGACTGTCCACTCAGACTAGCAGTGGCTGCCCAGTCATGAAGTCCTGCTCAGCCCTAGCTGGTCCCCAAGGTGGAGGAGATTCTTGGCTGTGCTGTTGCCTGTGGTGTCAAGGGAAGAAATAGTACCACCTTATTCTGCCTTGGTCAGAAACCACCTGGACTGGTATGAGGGGCGGTATATCGCGGGTGAAACAGCCACCACTCCAGAGTACCAGTGCTGCTTCCAACATCAGAAGGGACTCAGGAACAACGGCTGTTTCACCAGTGATATACCGCCGGGTGAAGCCGCAATTATGCTCTGCCCCTCGTAGCTCAAATACAGCTTGTTCCTCCCTTGGCTTCTTTAAACTGCTCCACTAAGGCTCAAGCAGCTGCGCGCTCCTCAGCGGAGCAGTTTAAAGAAGCCCCCCCCCCCCTCCAGCTCGTGTGAGCCGGAGGGGGGCCTCCATTGAACTGCTCCCGCCCCCCCAACTGAGCAAGCCCTGATGCCTCGCTCACTAGCCAGAGAGGCATTGGGGCTCGCTCAGCTGAGGTCGGGAGCCTTTGCGCTTCCCAGCTGAGCAGTGCAAGAACAAGCTGCATCTCCCTGGCCCTGTGAGGCACTGGGGTGCAACCACCTCAGCTCCCTTGGCGAGAGCAGGGGCAATTTCACCCCAGCGCCTCGCAAGGTTGGGGCAATGTAGCTTGTTGCTTCAATATCCCATTGTATCACCATATCACGATGTTTGGCTAGTGATACATTGCAATGTTGATAACCGGACCCCGCCCAGTCCTACTGGGCACCACAGTTTAAGGAGGATATTGGCAATATGCAACATGGGTGACCAAGATGATGAAGGGTCTGGAAACCAAGCCTGGTGAGGTATAGTTGAAGGAGCCGGGTATGTTTAGCCTGGAAAAGAGGAAACTGAGAAGAGATACTATAGCCATCTTCAAATATCTTAAGGGCTATCACATGGAAGAGGACTGCCACATGTTCTGGAGGGTAGGACTCGAACCAATGGCTTCAAGTTACAAGAAAGGAGATTCTAACAAAACATTAGGAAAAACTTTCTGACAGTAAGAGCTGTTTGACAGTGGAACAGACTACCTCAGAAGGCAGTGGACTCTCCTTCACTGGAGGTTTTTCAACAGCTTGGGTTGCCATCTGTCCGGGATTCTCTCGTTGTCATTCCAGCATCACAGGGGACTTGACTGGATGACCCTTGAAGACCCCATCCAACTCACCAGTCCTGTGATTCTACGGTACTCTCCCCCTCTGGACAGCAACCTTGGTGTGTAGCAAGTGGGGAATCACGGCTTGGCCTACAGTTTAGTCCCCGACGAGCTGACAGAGAGTCCCACATAGCTGCCATCCATCATATTCAAGTTTTTGATACAAATCAAGCCTGAAAGGAAGTGGAGACTGGTATTCATTTATTTTTTCTTCTACCCAGAGTAGCTAAAAGGAACACAAATCCAATCTTATGCTATGGAAAGTGATTATTAAAACCATAATTATAGATGCCAGTCTCTTGAAAAAAGAAACTAGTTCCACACAAATAAATTCAGATGCTAAAGTGGGTTTTAAAAAGCTTGCCTAAAGTGTGCTGAAGGCTATAGTTCAGTGACAGAACACCTGCTTTGCATGCAGAAGGTCCCAGGCTCCATCCCTGACATCTCCATGAAGGGCTGGAAATGCACTCTGTGTGAAAGCCCTGGAAACCCGTCATTGTAGATTGACTGGCTCAGTATAAGACAGCTTCCCATGTTCCAAAATGGGAAAAGGTCCAAAATTTTAGTCTGCTTCCCAGGTCCTTGGGTATATGGCATCTTTGGAAAAAGAAAGGAAGTAAACTTCATGGTGCACAAGGGCACTGAGACAAACAATTTTGAAAACCGAGTTCTTCCTAAAGCTCATTCTTGAGCACTCAATTTCATTCCTGGCCTGACATGGTTTTATTTTGGCCAAAGTGTGGTTTGTTTGAACATCTGGACCCAACCCAGCAAGGGTTGTTTTCTGTCACAAACTGCAGTGTGAAGCCGTGGTTGGTTACTGACTTACGAATGTTGACTTATTTTAGCGATAATTTGGCATTTATATTTGCTCCCAGCTGCTGTGTTCAACCATGGTTTGCGCAGCCACCTCTCTCCAGATGCTTGTCAAAGTACAGAGACGTGGGGCAAGGGGAGCTGGAAAGACATCCTGATTTGTTTGCTTATTTATGAGAGGTAACGTCTGGTTTGTTGAATAAAACTTGGTTAAAAGAAACCACAACCCAGAATTACATGCAGACGCATATAGCAAAATAATTCCTTGCATTTGTGTAGACAGCCTAGGAATGCAGTTGGTTGTACAAGGGTGCCATTGTGAAAGATTTCTGTTTGAAACTTGTATGTCTGTTTTTAAATGTCATTTGTGCACCTGAGGTCTTGTTCCTTCCCCATCTGTTTATTGCTTTCTTGCTTTCCTCTTCTGTGTTTCAGTCCCAGACATCCTCTATTGTCTCTCCATCTCCAATTTAAGGAAGAAATAATGAGGGGTGCTTTCTGTGTTGGCCATACATTTGGCAGAGTAAAAGATTGTTTGGCCCAGTGAGAATTTATAACGAGAGTATTGTCATTCTTCAGATGAGCTGGTGAGGGTCATCTGCTATTCTCTAATCATGGCCACGACACCCTGCCTTGGAAGCAGAAGGGGACAGCCGTTAAAACTAGCCTTGTGTTTCATGAAACGTGCATGGAGTATTTGTGTAGTATTTTGCCTCCATGTGCCTAGATACCCCTCCATACACACACAGTTTGAGATAAATTGTGACTTTTTCAATGCCTTCATTTTCAAATTTCCAATTTCCTTCTGTCAGAACCTCAAGGTGGGGGGAGGAGAGAGAAATCTTTAGTAAACGATGCAAAGTGAGATTTTCTTCCTTGTTACTATTTTTTTCCTTTTTCCAAAAAAACCTCCCTGTCAGATTTTATCATCCATGCCACCCGCACATTCTCCCCTATCTACTTTTTGATTGAATTACTGTGTTTATTTAATATTTATGGTGTGGTGAGTTGAAAATGAGTGCAGATGAGACTGAGTTACAGCTTCTGGATCTTAAAATATTTTCAGGCTCAGGATCAACAGGGTGCCAAGTTTATTACAGGAAGGGCCTGTGCTTGCTGTGTTTCTGTCCACAGTGACACGGAGTCCTGTCTCGGAATTCATGGGGGCTTTGATGAAAGCCAAGCAATTAGGCACAAATTCTCCCTGTTTCAACAACTTTAGGGATGGCTTTCGCTCCCTCCCTCTTGAATGCACAGAAGTGGCTTCTGCTGTTGATTTCTTGACAGTAAATAAGTAATGGCATCTATTAGTGGCATTATTGCCTTTAAATAGGCGCTTGCGCAGCCATTAGGAAGACGATTGTGTTTTTCTGTTCCTATTTTTATTGAAAGTACAATAAATTATGTGAAGTTAACAAAGCAATCAAATATGCTTTCATTGTTCTAAGCAGTTGCTTAAATAAAGAGAAGGAAGGGAAAAAGAAAAGAAGGGCAGCCTGCCACAGGCTGATTTAATCACTCAATGTAGACGGCTAGCCAAACCATAGTTAAAGGAGATAAACCATGGTTTGCCCTGGTACCTGTATTGACAAAACATACATTGCAAGTGTCCCATGAATCAGAAACAGAAAACATGGTTTGAAGTGTGCTTGAAGACCATGGTTTATGGTAAGTGTGGTTTGGCATGAAACGAGTAGCCTAATAATTGATTACTCCACCTGAGGAGGCTGCTGTATAATGGAGATGGATATGAATCTGAGTGCTCTGTGGATGGAATACACAAGCAGACAAGCATCTCTTCTTGTAAGCTGAAGTCATGGTTTCTGTTCTAAATTATGGTCAGCATAGCACAGAGAAACCAGATATGATCTATGAACTGACATCACAGCTTGAGCTAAGGGCAGCTCTCAGTATGCGAAACATTAAATCCTAACCAGGGCCCAATCAGAATTAGGTAGAACTCAGAATGTAAAGTTTAATCATAGCTCACAGACTGAAAAGCAGCCTTCTGTAATATTAAGTAAGCCACTTTAGATATTAAATCAAGACTAATCCAGCAAAATGTAAGGAGGCATATGCTGGAGAAGCAAGCAGCCGCCTGCATACTTAGCACACCTCGTGGGGAGGGGTCCAGTCATGGAACTTTTTTGGGGGAAGGAGGTCTAAACCAGAATTTGTTTAGTCTTAGGTAAGACCCTGGAGGTAGAGAACACTCATGCCATAATAGGACACCCGCCTGTTAATTGGAAGCTGATGAGGAGATAGTTCCATGGGCCCATGCCACACTCAGTGAGTATGGAGGGCTTGCTTCATGATCTTCTGAAACTGGTGGTTCATGAGCAGATCCTGAACAGCAGATAGGAAAAGATAGGAGCAAGTGATCATAGAATGTGGGCTGAGTTGAGAACTCTTTGCTGAGTGACACTCTAGGGCAGGCTTCCTCAAACCTGACCCTCCAGATGTTTTGTACAGTTCCCATCATCCCTGACCACTGGACCTGCTAGCTAGGGATCATGGGAGTTGTAGGCTAAAAACATCTGGACGGCCCAGTTTGAGGAAGCCTGCTCGAGTCAGTTGCAATTGGAGACATACAACATAGATGGGAATCCTTTACTATTTATTTATTTATTTATTTATCCAGCTACTTATTTGTCTTTATTTTATTGATGTGCAATTGAACAATGTCCATCCAATTGTACTTGTACAGGTGTCTTTGACTGGGGGTGGGGAGACAGAAAAGCAGGGAATGGGGGAGCTGAAGGGGAAGCTGTTGTTAAGTCAAAAGGAGACATGAAAACCTTTAGTAAACTATTATTACAGAGAATGAGACTTGCACTTGGAGGTTGAGAACCAGGGAAGACCACCAAAGGTCAGAACATGGCGCCACTAGGAAAGGCTGCCATTGCATAGGCAAAGTTGCAACCTGAACAGGAATGGAATCCTTGAAAGTCTTTCCCGTGAAGGCACACCAGTGGCTAGTCTGAGTGGAGCTCCTCCAGGAGCAAGGAATCATTCCAAACCATAGTCTGGGGATTCAACATATGGGTCAGCCATGATCATTAAGCTGCTTTGAACACCGCTGTTGACTGAAAGGCAGTGGACACACAGTTTTATAATAAATGATTAAGTGATTTCAACTGAATATCGTGGCAGCCCTGTATTGGAAAACATGATGCACCTGGTTACTTTAGACTGATGCCCGAGGGAGTTACACTCGTGTAGCGTCACAATAGCGAGGGGACTCCCTTGCTGAGACAACATGCAGGATTGGAAGATGATCTTTAGGCTGTTCTCCATTAGGCAGATGATGTTTTCAGACATCTGCTGACACACAGCTCTCTGGAGCACTCCTGGGATTAATTAGTCATGTTCTCAATAGCAAGTCTTATTTGGCACTCATGTTCCTTACAGTTGAGGAGTATCTAAGCAAATCCTCATGGAAAGGCCTGGATCTCTTGACTCAAGTTATTGATGGGAGCAGAAACATGAAGAAGGCAACAGAGACAAAGAGGAAACTTGACACATGCTTGAGATATTACAGTAGGTGATAGTTTTGTCTGAAGTATGCAAAAAAGCAAAGCAAAGCAAAAAGCAACCCTGTACTCCAAAGACTTTGCTTTGCTTTAATCGTGGGGTTGTGTTGTTGTTTTTTTGATGTTTTATTTTAAAACACAATTCTACAGTGTCCTTTTTGAGGCGAGGCAACCAGAACTCCATTTTACAATGAGACTATGACTGTATAAGTAAATGTGTGGTAATAGTGATGGCAGTGACAACAATAACAGTGATGTTGACTAATAAATTTGGTGTGATGTAACAAGAAAGCAAAGTTTGAAGCGGTCCAGTGAGCAAGAAGAAGAGGCCATTTATTTGTTTATTCATTCAAAACACAAAGTTGGGTAGGTTGTGAATGGAAATTAAATGAAGTTTTGGGAGTTGAAGGTGGGGAATAGAATGGCTGCAGGAGTGATAGTGTCAGCTGAGTCCATTACAGTCCATTATCAGTGTTTTTATCATTTCTTTTTCTGTTACAGTTTTTCAAATCAAAGAAAGGGGCAAATGACTTATTTAAGGGCTGGGAGAGGGATAATAGAGGCCACTTTTAGTCAGGGGGTAACAAGCAGAACATGCAGACAGAAAGAAAGAGGGTAAGGACTTTGCTGCTGTAGCAGATTTTCAAGAAAGGTTTTGCAGAGCAAAATGAACCTCTGCAAGGGCAGCCAGCTTTGTGTATTCTCCATGCAGATCATGTGCAGCTACAGTTCAGCTTCCAAAAGTGCACCCTGAGATATTGTGATGAAGGGTGGTGTATAAATCTAATGCATATATACTTGGCTAGCAGGGAGAGATCTTCCCACCTCCTGCTACATGCTCATGAGGGGACAGGACTGGAGATGCTAAAGTTTGAACATGGGACCTTGAGCATGCAAAGGACATGTTCCATCACTTAACTTATGACCCCTCAACCACTTAGTGGGAGGTGCTTGTGTGAATGGAACGGCTAAGGGAGCTGGGCATGTTTAGCCTGGAGAAGAGGAGGTTAAGGGGTGATATGATAGCCATGTTCAAATATATGAAGGGATGTCACATGGAGGAGGGAGAAAGGTTGTTTTCTGCTGCTCCAGAGAAGCGGACACGGAGCAATGGATCCAAACTACAAGAAAGAAGATTCCACCTAAACATTAGGAAGAACTTCCTGACAGTAAGAGCTGTTTGACAGTGGAATTTGCTGCCAAGGAGTGTGGTGGAGTCTCCTTCTTTGGAGGTCTTTAAGCAGAGGCTTGACAACCATATGTCAGGAGTGCTCTGATGGTGTTTCCTGCTTGGCAGGGGGTTGGACTCGATGGCCCTTGTGGTCTCTTCCAACTCTATGATTCTATTATTCTATTCTATGATTCTGTGAATGCTCCCCATCTCCATTACTGTGAATCCCAAACTGCATGGCTAATAGGGATGATGGGAGTTGTAGTCCAAAACATCTGGGCTGAAGAACCAGGCTTGGAAAGGCTGCAACAGTAAACAGTCCACATTACAACCCCCTGGAAAAACTAATTAAAATGATGAATGCAAGACAGCCTTTGCCTACCTGGAGCCTTCCAGATCTTTTGGACAACAGCTCCTATTAGCCCCAGCCAGAACAATTGTGTTGTAGTCTGAAACAACTGGACGTCTCCAGATTTGCTGATAACTAATGTAAGAAATGCTTGTGTGAAAAGACTCCTAATGTGAAACTTGCACACACACCCTTAAAAAAGTAGACATTATTCAGTTTTCTACTACAGTGGTACCTTGGTTTTTAATGCGTTCCAGAAGTCTGTTCCAAAACTAAAGAGCTCCAAAACCAAGGCGCTCTTTCCCATAGAAAGTAATGCAAAATGGATCAATCTGTTCCAGACTGATAAACAACCGCTAAAACAGCAATTTAACATGAATTTTATTATCTCATGAGACCATTGATCCATAAAATGAAAGCAATAATCAATATACTGTACTATAAAATATATAAGACATTATTGTAGATGATAAAAATTAAAATTTATTTTTTTTCTTACCTGCACTGATGGTAGTCATTGTTTGGATGGGGGGCTTTTTTCCATTTCCAACAGTCTCCCTGCCTGAGCTGACAGAGCTGGACTTGGAGGCGGCATTGAGGACTCTCAGACTGCTGGTTCTGGGAGACTTCAACATCCATGCCGAGGCAGCTGGCTCTGGGGCAGCTCAGAACTTCATGGCCGCCATGACAACCATGGGGCTGTCTCAACATGTCACCGGCCCAAAGCACATGGCAGGCCACTATTTGGACCTTGTTTTCTCAAGGAAGAGGTTGATTTGAAAGTGGGGGACATTGACATCAGTCCCTTATCCTGGTCAGATCACTGCCTAATGAGATTTAGGCTGTCAGCACCTTTTCCCCTCCACAGAGGCGGGGGATCTATTAGGAAGGTTGATGATGAATCGGAGGCTGATGAATCCAGTGGGATTCCAAACGGCTCTGGGTTTTTTTCCAGCTGATATGACTGGTGCTCCTGTCGAAGCCCTGGCCGACCTCTGGAACACCTGAATGGCTCGGGCTATTGACACAATCGCCCCTAAGCGCCCTCTCCTACTTTGTGGAGACCAGTTGTCCCCCCTAGTAGACTCCAGAGCTTATGGCGTGGAAACAAGCTGGGAGATGGCTTGAACGCAAGTGGAAGAAAGATCCGAATGAATGCAACTGAACACTGGTAAAGGCTCATTATCGAGCCTACCTAGTGCCAGTGAGGGCAGCAGAGAATGCATACTTTGCTGCCTCCATTGCGTCCTCATCATGTCGTCCGGCAGAGCTTTTCCGGGCTGTATGAAGCTTTTTACCGGCTGGCCGATAGGAGGTGATAGAACCAATGGTAGCTCGCCGTGACTTGTTTGCAAAGCATTTTGAGGATAAGATCACTTGCATCCACCAAGACCTTGACTCTGCTGTTATAGCAGATGAATCTCATGGGGTGTCCAGAGCACAGTCTAGTGCTGTTGTGCTGGATGAGTTTCAGTTGGTAAGGCTCAAGGATGTGGCCAAGGTGCTCGGATCAGTCAGAGCGACCACTTGCGCTCTGATAAAAACCAGCAGGGAGGGAACAGCTGGCTGGGTCAGGGAGGTGATCAATGCCTCTTTACAAGAGGGGGTGGTCCCTGCCTGTTTGAAGGAGGCAGTGCTAAAACCACTCCTTAAGAAACGTTGCCTGGATTCAGAAAAACTAACTACTGGCCAGTTGCTAATCTCCCTTTCCTGGGCAAGGTTCTGGAGCGAGTGGTTGCAGACCAGATCCACACACTTTTGGAAGAAACTGATTTTCTGAATCCATTTCAATCAGGGTTTTGGCCCGGTTTTGGCACAGAAATTGCTTTGGTTGCCCTGTATGATGACCTCTATTGAGAGACAGACAAGGGAAACATGTCCCTGTTCATTGTTCTTGACCTCTCAGCGGCTTTTGGTAACAGCAACCATGGCATCCTTCTGGAGCAACACTCCTAACTAAGGATGGGTGGCATCACTTTGCGGTGGTTCCAGTCCTACTTGGGTGGTTGTTCCTAGAGGTGTTACTTGGGGAATGTTTTTCAGCCCCATGGACCCTTCAGTGTGGGGTTCCTCAGGGCTCAATCCTATCCCCCACATGGTTTAACACATCTACATGAAACCGCTGGGTGGGGTTATCCGCAGGATCGGAGTACGTTGTCAGCAGTACGCTGATGACACTCCTCTGAAGGAGCAGGTTTGTAGCTTTGGGGGTCCTCCTGGATCCTTTGCTGTTGCTCGGGGCTCAGTTGGCCTCAGTGGCACCAAGTGCCTTTCTGCAGCTTTGGCTGGTGGCCCAGCTACGCCTTATCTGGAGAGGGAGAACCTAACTACTCTATGCTCTGGTAACTTCAAGGTTAGATTACTGCAGTGTGTTATATGTAGGGCTGCCTCTGAAGATGGTTCGGAAACTTCAGCTAGTGCAGAATTCAGCAGCCAGGTTGCTCACTGGAGCAAGACGTTTGAACATATTACATCAATCCTGGTCTGACTGCACTGGCTACCAATTAGTTTCCAGGCCCAATTCAAAGTGCTGGTTTTGACCTATAAAGCCTTAAACGGCTCAGGACTGCAATACCTCAAGAACCGCCTCTTTCCATATGAACCTACCCAGACCCTGAGATCATCTTCTGAGGCCCTTCTTTGTGTTCCCCCTCCATGAGAGGTCTGGAGGTCTGGCAACACGAGAACGGGGCCTTCTCTGAAGTAGCTCCTGTCTGTGGAATGCTCTCCCTAGGGAAGTTCGCCTGGCGCCTTCATTATACACCTTTAGGCGACAGGCAAAAATGTTCCTTTTTAACCAGACCTTTGGTTGATCTGATTGACATGTTATGCCCTTTTAAAATGTGGCTCTTTTTTGGGGGGTGCTATTGGGTTGTTTTTATTTTGATTATATATGTATTGGTTTTTATATTGTTCTTTTCTGTGAACTACTCTGAGGCCTTTGAGTATAGGGCAGTATATAAATTTAATAATAATAATAATAATAATAATAATAATAATAATAATGATAATAATTTGAGACACCACTGAGATCTGAGATCATAGAATCATAGAGTTGGAAGGGACCCCCGAGGGTCATCCAGTCCAACCCCCTGCAATGCAGGAATCTCAGCTAAAGCATCCATGACAGATGGACATCCAACCTCTGCTTAAAAACCTCCAAGGAAGGAGAGTCCACCACCTCTTGTGGAAATCTATTCCACTGTCAAACAGCTCTTACTGTCACAAAGTTTTTCCTGAATCTCCTTTCTTGCAACCTGAAGCCATTGGTTCGAGTCCTCGAGTCTCCAGAGCAGGAGAAAAGAAGCTTGCTCCCTCCTCCATGGGGGGCAGCCCTTGAGGGGAGAGGCTTTGTCAGGCAAGGCCTCCTTCCACCTGCCTTACCCCACCCTCTATTCTCTGCTTCTCAGTGTGTATTGTATTATTGTATGTACTGTGGCTTGCTGTTGTTTTATTGATTATAGTTTAGATATTATTTATTGTAACTGTTGAGTAGATTTCTGTTTAAATTTTATATGTTGATATTATTATTTTATACTATTCTAATGATTGTTGAATGTTACTTTTTTGATGTAGGTTGTTTATTTTAAAGTTTTGTCTTGTTATCATATTTTTGTATTTCATTAGATTGTTATAAGATGTACATTTTTTGTTTCTTCAGCTTGTAAACCGCCTTGAGTATTGTAAGATAGAAAGACGGTATACAAATTAAAAATGATGATGATGATATTTGAAGACAGCTGTCATATCTCCTCTCAGTCTCCTCTTTTCCAGGCTAAACATGCAGCATCATTGCCTGATGAAGGTCTGAGAAGCAACTATTAGATTAATGAGCATTTTTCACTTTCTGTTGCTGCTGGATTGTTTAAAAAAGTAATTACCAAATTATATACATTCCAATCTTTTACACAACAGGCTTAGAAAAAGGCACCGGTGTCATGAGCCAGTGTGGTGTGGTGGTTGGAGTGGGAGACCAGGGTTCAGCCATGGAGCTTATCTGGTGACTTTGGGGCATGTCTCTTCCAGGTTTGTCGTGAAGGTAAAATGAAGCGTAGAAGAGCTATTCACACCACCTTTTGCTCCTTGGATGAAACTGGGATATAAATGTAATGAATAAATTAGACAGATTCCTATAATTCACTGTCCATCAAGGTGGAAGCAGGTTATTATATAAACCAGGGCTATGGGTGACTTGTGATTATGGTCCCCATTTTTATTTATTTTCAGCACCTGAACGTTTGCATCATGCTTCTATTATTTTTTCTTATTCAGAATACTTACACCCCATTTTATAGCCCCAAGGGACTCTCAAAGTGGCTTCCAACAAGTTCTTTAAAAAAAAGTATAGGAACAGAAATTGCAGAACATCCATAAAGTGCCAGGATTATGCAGCCAGTGTTAGAGGATGCTAGCAATAGCTCAGGCTGAAACTGGGCTCAAGAAGCTTCTCCATCTCATCTCCCTCATGAGCAGAATCCCAGCATACCAGGTGCTAAATATCAGAGAGGGAGAGAGAAGGTCCCGGAAAGGCTCTCCATACTCCATGCTCAAGCTGACAGCCAGGGCCGGGTCGGCCATGAGGCGGGATGAGGTGGTCCCCTCAGGTAGCAGATCTGGGCTCCTCCCCTGCAGCTGCCCTTGCAGCAATGGAGCACACCTGGGGAGGGTGGGCAGAGGGTTGCCTTAAGTACCCAAACACCTCAAGCCATAACTCTGACATTTTGCTGGTTGGAAGAAGAAGGCAACAGAAGGGGGAGGACGTTTCTGAGTCTGAACTATTATCAGAATGGTTGGGAAAAGGTTGCTCCAAAAGAAACAGTAATGTGTGCCTGCTGGTGTGGATAGTCCACTACGATTTTGTTCCCCCAAAACATAGCAACAAATGACAATAGCACTACAAATAGCAGGTCTGGAAGAGCCCAGAATGTGTCAAAATAATGTAGAATTTGGGGCTGTTTAGAGATTTTGATGCGTGCATGAGCGTCACCAGCTATCTAGATTTTCTTACCCTTTGGCAACCTTTAATCTGATTATATTTACCACCACTCTCTGATCCTTGTGTGTGTATATCTCTACATCTATCTATCTATCTATCTATCTATCTATCTATCTATCTATCATCTATATTTCTATCTATCTATCTATCTATCTAGGTAAAAGGTAAAGGTACCCCTGCCCGTATGGGCCAGTCTTGACAGACTCTAGGGTTGTGCGCTTATCTCACTCTAGAGGCCGGGAGCCCAGTGCTGTCCGGAGACACTTCCGGGTCACGTGGCCACTGTGACGAAGCTGCTCTGGCGAACCGGCACCAGCACAGCACACGGAAACTCCGTTTACCTTCCCGCTATAAAGCGGTACCTATTTATCTACTTGCACCCGGGGGTGCTTTTGAACTGCTAGGTGGGCAGGAGCTGGGACCGAACGACGGGAGCTCACTCCACCGCGGGGATTCGAACCGCTGACCATGCGATCAGCAAATCCTAGGCGCTGAGGTTTTACCCACAGCGCCACCCGTGTCCCCTATCTATCTATCTAGCATCTATATCTATCTATCTAGCATCCATTTTATGGTTACCAGATTTTTTTCAATGAATCCGGGGACACTTTTTTTTTTTTTTTTTTTTGGGGAAGCTGAGTAGCAACAGGGAGTCAGTAGTGAGGATGGTGAAGCAAAAGACCCTGGGCCCAAGCACACATGCATATTGTATGGCACTGTGTGAAAGCCCTTCTTTCACACCCTGTGAAACATAAATGCTCCGAGTTTTTTAAAAACTGAGCAACAGTGCTCCGCCCACCCGTGTCTCTGGAGCCTCCCCTGATCTCTTGCCCCCTTCCCCCTTTGTTTTGACTGATCGGGGGAGGCTTGGGAATCATGGGCGGGCGGCCCTTCCCCAGTTTTATTAAAACTCTGCGCATTTATGTTTCACAGGGTGCAAAAGAAGGGATTTGCACCTTGCCTGGCAGAGAAACCACTTGCCTTGCGCCCCTTCTAGGCAACGGCCACCCGCCCACAACTCCTGAGCCTCCCTGGATCTGTCAAAACAAAGGGGGAAGGTGGCAGGAGATCTGTACCTCCGGACGTCCCTGGTTCTCCCTTGGCAGTGGCAGCGGCAGCAAGCAGCTCCTGAAGCCAGCCAGAGCCAACTGCGCTACCAGGCTGGCTCTGGGCTGCGAGCCGCTGCCACGTTTCCCGGGGTCGGATTTGCAAATCTGGGGACATTCCAGGGATGGAATTTGTCTGGGGACAGATTTGCAAATCCGGGGACATCTGGTATCCCTAATCTATCTACCTATCTACTCGCTATAGTAAAAAATTCCATTAAAAACTTTTCTGTTTATAGGTGACTAGGCTCCCAGCCTGCTTACCAAATGCAATTCAGACTAATTAGATTTCCTGGGAATGGGATTTGTAGGGACTTTTTCAGGTCCTGCTGGGAGACAAGCAGGCAGATGTGTGTGTTTGTGCATGACACAGATTCTTTTACTATGAAAATGTGCATACGCCCCCCTAGCTGGGATCATTGTGGGAAATGTGCCAGCGTTTGCCTTAGAGGCAGATTTTTCTCTCTGTGTGACAAAGGTTGGAGGATTTCAGAGCGATCATCTGTCTTGGGAGAGGCAAGGAGGTTAGTGTTGCTTTACTAATTGGGAATCCTATTTAGCGGAGAGGAGCAGATAGAGAAATGACTGTGATGTTGACCTTTTCAGCTGGCCTCTGTCTGAATTTTGCTGCTATCGGAAGAGTCCGGGAGAGCCAGTCTGCTTCTGCAGTCCTTGGGTATCTGTCCTTTAGAAATTCAGCTTTAGAAGCGATTGGAGAGTCTGTGAGCTTTCTTTTTTTCAAGATTTTTTGGATGCAGCTGAAGCCTTATTTACATAGGCTGGCATAGCCAATGTTCAGGAATATATTTTTATCATTTATTAAATCTTTAGATCTCAGGGCAGTTCACAACATAAAAATACAATATAAAAAACACAAAATACATAATAAGAACAAGAACAAAACAAATCAGTAACCCCTCGCGCTCCCCATGCCTCCTCCCACAAATTTAAAAGGACATAGAGAGAATTAAGTTCTTAACCTGAGGTACCACTATATACGGACCTTCGTTGGCAAGGTGATGTCTTTGCTTTTTAAGATGCTGTCTAGGTTTGCCATCGCCTTTCTCCCAAGGAGCAGGCGTCTTTTAATTTCGTGACTGCTGTCACCATCTACAGTGATCATGGAGCCCAAGAAAGTAAAATCTCTCACTGCCTCCATTTCTTCCCCTTCTATTTGCCAGGAGGTGATGGGACCAGTGGCCATGATCTTCGTTTTGTTTTATGTTGAGCTTCAGACCGTATTTTGCACTCTTCTCTTTCACCCTCTTTAAAAGGTTTTTTAATTCCTCCTCACTTTCTGCCATCAAAGTTAATAATAATAAAATGTTGCTGTTGTTGTTGTAGTTGTTGTTGTTGCAATTAAAGACCCACAAATAGAGCAGCCGACAACAACTCTTGAAAGGGCAAGATGAATAATTTTTACCCATGTGTCAAAACATGGCCATTTATTCTGTTTAAAGCAGGCTTGTCGTGATTATGGGATTGACAAACAAGCACTTGTCTTAACTTTTGTTTTATGAAAAATAGAAGAGCGTCTGCCCCACATGAGCCAATTCTTAATTAGGGCTCTGAGTATCCTGCACTAGAAAGAGTAAATTCTGCACCATTGAAGAAAAATATAATATCATTTAAAAGCCTTAAACCAGACTTCCCCAAGGTGGCGCCCTCCATACGCTTTGAACTACAACTCCCATCAGCCCAGCTAGCACAGCCTGTAGGATGACCTGTACATCAGCTTGTCGCCCATAACATTCTTGCAGCTATGATAAAACTTCGAATTAAAATTCTTTGACCTGTGTTTCTGATTTCATATATCCCAGGAGAACAAACAAGGGATTTCTAGGCACGGAATAGGCTGCTGAATGCTCAATATTCATTATAAACTTCCCCCAGTCTGTTGTGATTGCTAACTGCTGCTTTGGAACCAGGGAAATTACAGGACAGCAACATTTGTTACCATTTTTTTCTCTTTTATATCACAAATGAAGTATTGTAGATTAAGAAGTCACACCTCCACCACCGCAATCTGTAATCGTCAAGATGTCCCTATTCTACCTCTTTCAAGTTGCTGTACGGTTTCTCTGCTTACAACTTGACTTTCATGTTCCTCTTGGTGTTTCTGGGAAAGGGGAAAATGATTACCCTCATAAGTGTGTAGTTTTCATAGCAGCATGTTTCCACACCCTGTTTTAAAACCTAGCTTAGTCCAGCAATCTTGCCATGCAACTTGTTGCCCCCTCTGCTTTTCAGCATCATTAAGGTTATATTTAAGACTGCTTTGAAAGCACAGGAGAAAAAAATATGAAGTTCATTGGCCCACATAGGTAATAGAATCTCTGAAAGGTTGCCTCATTCATGGAGCCTCATGACAACCCCATGGAGAAGGCAGACCCATTTTATCCTGGTTAATTATAGATGTGTGTCTAAATATACTTTGAGTCACCATAGAAGAAGATAGAAAAGACCATCTCTGTGCCAATATCTTGGATTCAAGAGCAGTTTCAGCTTGGAGAATTAGTTGCCGATTGCCAGGGATGGTCAAGTCAAGGAAGGAAGGCTGGGCATGGAATGAACCCCTTGCGTCTTGTTTCATTCATGCCATCAACTTGCCCCTTTCCATAGATATAGGGTGTGGTCCCATTGGGAGGAAGGTGGCTGTCACTGAAATGAATCAGCTCCTCCTATGCTACTTCTTAATCTTCTCCCCCTTCCAGCTAGTATTCCATTTCTGTTGCCTTTCTTTAAAAAAAAGATTGTAGAGTTGGAAAAGTTTCACCAGTCCAATATCACAGGATCTTGTCAGGCAGACAGCCGGAAAGCAGCTAAAGGGTTAGTCTTTCTTTTCCTTTTTGTCAAATCTTTTTTATTGAGTTTTACATTTCAAATTTAAGCATTAAACATCAACACCATCATTTAGGATTCCCTGAATCCTTTGACTCCCCTCCACCCTTCCATGGTTACCATGATTGATCTTTTTTCAGCTGCTTCACTTATTTTCTCTATTTTTAAAAATAATAATACATTTTAACCATAGTTTTTAGTACATTACAAGCATTACTCAAATCCAGCCAAAGTTTTCAGTTGTTTACAGTGTTTTCTTAAATACATTGTAAATTTTTCCCATTCCTTCTTAAAAGTCTTCTCTTCCTGGTTTCTGATTTCCCCAGTCAATTTCGTCATTTCAGCATAATCCATAATCTTCGTGAGCTATTCATCTCTGTTTGGGACTTTATCTTCTTTCCATCTCTTGGCCAGTAGTATCCGCACTGCTGTCATTGCATACATACCGTATTTTTCGCCCCATAGGCGCGCTTCTCCCCACCGCCAGCCTCCAAACCAGGTCGGGGAACCGAAGCCTGGGGCGCGCTGTGCAGCGCACCCCAGGCTTTGAGATGCAGGCTGCTATCCGCAGCCTAGGGAGCCCTGCAGGAACTCCCGCGGGCTCCCAAGGCTTGCTGATAGCTTCCTGAACCCTGGAGAGCGAGACGGGTCAGTGCGCACCGACCCCTCTCGCTCTCCAGGCTTCAGTGAAAGCTTGTATTCGCCCCATAGGACGCACACACATTTCCCCTTCATTTTTGGAAGGGAAAAAGTGCCTCCTAAAAGGGCAAAAAACACGGTAATTGTTTCTGTTCCTTTGGTATCCTCACCTAAAAGACCTAATAAAAAAGCCTCTGTTTTTTCCACAAACGTTATTTTTTTCAACTCATTAGAAATCATTTTCCAGAATGCTTGTGTTATCTTGCATGTCCACCACATGTGGTAGAATGTGCCTTCCTTCTCCTTACATTTCCAACAAACATTTGAAGCAGTTCTGTACATCTTTGCTAGTTTTATAGGTGTTAAATACCACCGACACATCATTTTCACATAGTTCTCCATCAACGTACAGCATGCTGTAAATTTTAAATCCTCCCTCCATAACTTTTCCCAAGATGAAAATTGGATACTGTGCCCAATATCTTGTGCCCATTGTATCATTGCTGATTTAACTTCATCATCTTTAGTATGCCACTGTAGCAACAACTTACACATTTTGGAAAGTAACTTCACATTGTTTTCCAATAAATATTTTTCAAACTCAAAGTTTAGCTCCACTGACTATGGGTATTGTTTGAAATCAAAATAACACTATTGGCAATACATTCATTTTCATAACTGAAATTCTTCCCCCAGAGTGATAAATAGGAAACCCAGCCAGATGGGCAGGGTATAAATAATAAATTCCTCCTCCTCCTCCTCCTCCTCCTCCTCCTCTTCTTCTTCTTCTTCTTCTTTCCAGGTTGCTACATTGTTATCCTTAAAGATATTTATGTTCTTAGCTGTCAACCAAACCCCCAAGTACTTCACTTTTTTCCAATTGTCAGTTGTGTTGCTAGTTGTAGTTCATTTTAATTTTGTTCTGTCATATTTTTCACCAATACTTTCATTTTGTCTTTATTTAACTCGAATCCTGCTACCTGTCCAAACTCAGGTATTTTATCTAATACCGTTGGTATAGTTACCAACAGGTTTTCTACTGTTATTACAAGGTCATCTGCAAATGCTCTCATTTGTATGCTTTGCACCCAACTGTTATACCTTTTATTTCTTCATCAGATCTTATGTTCCTCGCCAGGGTCTGTATGCTGGTCCCGGGGGGGAGGTTACTGTGAGGCGTGGTCAGAGTCCGTTCCTGGGCCGAGGGTCTGGAGACTGTCCACCAAGGGGGAAGCGGGGTCCAAAGCAAGAAGCCGGGCGTGGTCAGGAACTCCAGAAGAACAGGTCTGGGTGCCGGCAGAAACAGGTTTCCAACGCCATTGCTCCCGCAACCTGGGACCGGGCTGACTGGCCTTTATCTTCTCTGAGGCTAGGGGCGGGCCCGGCCCACAGGTGACCCGCCTCTCCTGGCCTTAAGGCGAGCACTCCTTCTAAGAGAACCTAGTTCCCTCCGCCTCTCTGCCCTGAGCCTCTGCAGCTCAGGAGAGGCTGGAGGGTTACTGGACCCAGAGGCAGCCTCACCTTCCCCTGACAGGGCTGGGAGAGGCGCACCTGTAGGCAATGCGTCCTCAATCGCCTCCGGAGCCAGAGTGGATTCACCTGGTACCTGCTCCTGAGGATCCGGCACAGGTGCAGGGGCTTCAGAATCAAGGCCCTGCCCCGGCTCAGCCGGCCCTGGAGCGGGGACTCCTGTGCAGGCTGGGGTTCCTCCGGTTCAGCCTCTGAATCAGATTCCCAGGCCATCACAGTCTGTAACACCAAAATAAACAATAACGGTGACAGGGGACAACCCTGTCTTGTCCCTTTTGTAATTTTAAATGTTTCTGATATTACGTTATTCATTATCAACTTTGCCTGCTGGTCTGTATAAATTAGTTAGTCTTTCAAGTCTTCCAAGAGGGCAGAAGCTCAAATAAGTTGCTCACTAGGAGCTCTCCGTGGTGCTGAGACTAGGAGCTTTCCTTGGTGCTGATTTGTTCTGTGGGCTTCTCTGCAAGACCAGAACAAGAAATCTAGCTCCCTTACGTTCTTTGCACCTGCCACTCCTCCTTTTGTCCCTTAAAGCACTTTTGTCTCCCCTTTTCTCAAGAACTTTCTTTCTATTTCTCTCTTTAAGAAGAGAGCTTCCTCAACCATTCTGTCCCAAATTTCCCCTCCCTTCCTTTCGGATAACTTACCTTACCTGTTGTGAGGATGAACATGGAGCTAAAGCACCATGTTTGTTTAGCCCTTAGCTCCTGGGATGGAGGGAGGGAGGGAGAGGGGAGCATGTGTGTTAAAAATGCAACAAATAAATAAAGGAGAACTGAAACCAGAGCTTCAGTAAGAAGGAGATGTTTTTTTAAATGATATAACAGGGGGATCAAAAGAGGAATTTCAAAAGGCACTAGACTTGCTGCTTAAACTACAGACAGGTGGTGAGGGACATTCACAAGGCAATGGAGCAAGATTTTAGACAAATCTCTCTCCCCCCTCCCCCCCCCACCGGCAATTGGTTAGAAGAGAGTCACAAGAGAGAGTGATGAGTCACCCTTTCAGCTCTGCAGAGGCGTGAAGCTGTTTCCAACTGAGAGCAAAACAAGAAGCAGAAAGACTTGTTTCCTTTGGCTCTGAGAAAAACACATGAAATATAGTTTGCTCCCCTTACAAAGGACTCCATTTTTATTTTCTTGAGAGGTGTGAGAAGCTTGTCTCTGCAGAGCATTCTCTTATTTGCTCTGTGACCTTTAAATTATCTGTTGTATTAGGGAGCATGTTTAGACAAGCTAGAGAAACACATCTATCCATCTCACTTTTGATTTCCTTTCTATGGGGATTATTGCTTGCCCATTTTTAATTTCCACTCAGTGCTGGCTTTTGTTTCATTAGTTCCTGACATGCCCTAGATAGACATATAGATAGATGGAATGTTCTGTTTATATGGCTTCAAAAAACAGTGCTGGCCAACTTGTTGGGTCTGAGCCAAATCTGATTTGCAAAACATATTAATCTGTTTGTACTGTCAACAACCATACTGAATTTTAATCAAGGTGGGCTGCAGTTTTTGCCTGTAAGGAAAATGATCTTTTTTCCTTTACAAGTTATGAGAGAGGCATAAAAAAGATAAAGGTAAAGGACCCCTGGATGGTTAAGTCCAGTCAAAGACGACTATGGGGTGCAGCGCTCATCTCGCTTTCAGGCTGAGGGAGCCAGCATTTGTCCACAGACAGCTTTCTGGGTCATGTGGCCAGCAGGACTAAACCGCTACTGGCGCAATGGAACACCATGATGAAAACCAGAGTGCATGGAAATGCCATAAAGACATAAGAGCAGAAGAGCTCTGCTGGATCAAGTTACCTCATCAAGCATCCTCTTCTCACGGTGGCTTAACAAAACTCCAATCCAGAAGGGAGCAAGGCAAGGGTGTCCATTGTCCCCATTGCTTTCATTTTGGTTTTGGAAGTCTTGCTTAGAAATATTAGGCAAGATGAGAGAATTAAGGGGATAAAGATCAAAAGGGAAAACTGTAAATTACTGTCTTTTGCTGATGATACTTCTGGAAATCCCTTTTCAGGGAGTGGAGTCTTATGAATAAATTAAATGAATTTGGCATGTTAGTAGGTTTTAAGGTTAATCATCAGAAAACGAATATCTTAATAATTAAAAACAAAAGACTGATGGAGAAAACTGAATTCCAAATTGAAAAAAGGAAAGTATAGGCATCACCATGACAAATATAATTACTTTGAAATGATATACAATTAATGTTAAGACGTGGATGGACAATTTAAAAGGATATATTAAGATGGGAAAAATTAAAACTGTCTTTACTGGGTAGAATTTCTATAATAAAGATGAATATAATGCCAAGAATGTTTTTGTTCCAAACAATACGTGTTATAGCTAATGACTCGCAGTTCAAACAACGGCAAAAAGATTTATCTAGGTTTTTATAGCAAGGGGAAAACCTATATAACTTTACAAGACGCAAAGGAAAGGGGAGGGTTGGGTGTACCAAATCTAAAAATGTATTTTGCAGCTTGTTGTTTAATGAGGATGAAGGAGTTGTTGACCTTAGGGCTGAGTGATATCTACTTTCCAACATCATAATGTATCTCCAGTTAAACCTTGCGATACGCCAATATATTATGATGTTGGAAAGGAGGAAAGAAGAGAGGGAGGAAGGGTGCAGTTGCCGGCGACACAGACAATCAGCTTCACCATGCCCAGCTTCTGCCGGCTCCTGGCAAGGGCGTGCGCCGCTGCCCCGGGCTGACCCTCGAGCACATCAGCCAGGGCACCACACGGCATGGCACCACGCACACAGAGCCCCAGAGGCCACCGGCCTCCTCAGATCTGTTAGCCATGACTCACCCTAACAATAGCCTCTTGCCATACAGGTGGCAGCTACCGGGAGCAACCATGATGGGGGCACGAACCAAACATGTTCTGCTCAGACTTCATTCCACTCAGTGATCAGTGTGAGGGAGGAGGCAACTTGCCGGTGCTCACACGGCCAGAGAAACCAGCTGAGGGGCTGGCGGACCTCTTGGGCTCCCGAGGCAATCGCTGGGCTGTGGAAGGAGGGAGTGGGCAAACATCAGGGGGCTTGATTAAAGTGCATGATGCTGGCTGCAGTCGGTGTGAGCGGGGATTTGCAATACATTGCCTGCTCCGAAATTCTGAAATTGCTTTTGCACTTTTAACTTTAAACCTGTTTCAGGCAATGTGTCAATACATCACCCAGTTGACATTGAGAAATGAGAGGATTTTGGAAAAAGGAGGACATGACCTGAAGTTTGGATGACATGGATATTTGTATTACGATAAAGTTAAAGTTAATGTGGATTTTAAAAATCAGTTTATTAGAAGTGCCATGCTAAGAATTTGGAATAAATATAAACATTGGTTGTTCCAAAACACACCCTTTATAGATTTCACCACAACAGGCTTTTAGCAGAAAAGAGAAATGGATAACGTACCGAGAATTAATAGTACTGCATCAAGGAGATCACAAAAATAAAAACTAAGAAGCAATTAATAAGGTAATGTTACAGTCTTCATTGCTTAGAGACGTTTAAGCTGGATAAAAAGAATTTTTGTGTAGAGCAAGAATAGACAGGCTTTGAAATTCAGCTGTTCCCAGATGATGATTTTGCTATTGCAACAATGTATAAACTTACTGAAATTTGAAACTGAAAAGCAGGTTAAAGAATGCACGGGCAAAAATAATTGGTTATAATGTATTGACAGAACAGTGGGAACATAAGTGCACTAAGGGTTAAAACTTACATTGTGTTATTAAATAGATCTTTTATAAAATGATTTATCATTGGTACTGAACTCCTGAGAAACTATTCAGAATGGATAAAGGTGTTTCAAACGTTTGGTAGAAACGCCAAAACACAAAAGAACATTTTATAATGTTTGGTGGCTAAAAAAAAAAGTTGGATACAGATACATACCATATTTTTCGCTCCATAGTACACACTTTTCCCCTCTTAAAAACTAAGGGGGGAAGTCTGTGCGTCCTATGGAGCGAATGCAGGGGGGAGGCAGGCAGGAAAAGCCCCCAAGAGCTTCGCGCGGCTCTTGCGGGCTTTTCCCCAGGAGGGAGAAGGGACCGTCGCTCCCCGACCTGTTCTGGGGTCGGGGGAAGTTCGGGCTTCCCCTGCCCCAGCCCCACGGCTAAAAAGGAGAAGCCTGAAGCACCCGGAGCGCAGCGCAAACTGCCGCTGCGCTCCGGGGGCTTCAGGCAGCTATCCGCAAGCCTTCGGAGAGCAGCGGGAGTTCTCGCTGCGCTCCGAAGGCTTGCGGATAGCCGCCTGAAGCCTGGAGAGCGGGAGGGGTCGGTGCGCACTGATCCCTCTTGCTCTCCAGGCTTCGCTGGAGAGGCGCTGTACAGTTTTCCCTCTCTGCGCAGCGCCCCTTCAGTGAAGCGGGAGGAGAAATGGAAGGGGCTCCGTTTCTCCTGCCACTTCGCTGCAGGGGCGCTGAGCAGAGAGGGGGAGAATCCCCCCCCCCTGTTCTCCCCCTCCTATGGTCTGGTGCGTCCTATAGAGCAAAAAATACGGTACATTGATACACCAAATTTCAAAGGTTAATATTCAATTGAAGCCAGAATTCTGTATTTTAGGGTTAATGAATACACAACTGGAAAAGTATTTGGGGAGATTACTCCAATATATAACCACAGCGGTGAGATTGTTATATGCACAAAGATGGAAAGATTCAGCCCTACCCACTATAGAAGAATGGCTGATAAAACAATAGGACTTGACTGAGATGGCAAAGTTAGCGTATTTAATTAGAGAAAAGTCATTTATGACATTTATTAAGGACTGGAAATTTCTTATGGACTTTTTGTGAGAAGGAGAAAATGAACTTATAATATATGGATTTGAAGATTGAAAAGGTAGTGGCTTGCAGAAGATAAAATGGTTGGGTCTTAATGAGTGAATACTATATTTGGCTGCAGGACAGAGAATTGCAAGTCCTTTTATTTTTCTTTATTTTTCTTTGGAGAGCATGTGGAGCAACCCATATATTTATTAGACGTGATGTCTAAGATATTTGGTCATTTTAGATAACCCTGGTCTTGTGAGACAGTGGAAAACGGGAAGAAAGCAAAACCAAATAGGACAACAGAAGCAAACAAAGAGGAATCACCACAGGCAAATCCTGGGTAATGCAAAGATACAAGGAAGCGATATCACAACTTCTGTAAACCCACCTGCCATTTTGTGGCATCAGTGGAAATAATGGGGACTGGTTGGGGAAGTTCAAAAGATGGCTAAGTTGTGCCTGCAATTAGAGAATGGTGGAATATGTAACGCAAAGGAAAGCTAACTGGTAATCAGGACACACAAGAATTAATTTTGTGTTGAGAATATGAATCATTTTGTCCTGGATGGTAAAATCAACAACCCCACAAACAGGGTGAAAACTCCAGCTAAACACAGCTGCAGTACTAAGAGAGCTGCCTAGGAGACTGGTTGTGTTAACTGCATATGTAGACTGCAGGCAAAGAGAGAATTTTGTAAAAATCATACCCCAGCCTACATCCAGATCTTGAGAGCTGCAGCAGAGAATAATAAGCCTGAGCAACAGTAGAAATAATAAGAGGAGTGAAGTGAGCCCAGGGAATGCTAAGCAGTTACAGGACTGACATTGCTGTTGTCTGGGTCACTTAGCAACTGGCGAAGCAAGCGATAAAAGTGAAAGATCAGATCCTTGGGAGAAAAAAGAAATGGTAGGAATTAAATAGGGGGGGGGGACCCTTTTGTATTTACTAGGGAGGAGTGGATGTCCCCAGCTCTATTTCAATATTGTTCTCTGGGCTTGCGCTGCCCCATGTCCCATTCCACCTGTCTTCTAATTTACCAGAGAGAAATTCTTGCATTGATTGTGGTACATGGGCAGGTTGCTGCAGTTTTCAGTCCTGCATCATTATTGTTTTTACAGGTTTGCAATGTACAGACTTAATCAGACCCTTGCATAAAGGGGGATATTGATGCAATCACATCGTTGCTTCAGGAAACATGCTGTGCATTGATTAAACAGCAGCATGCACAGCCTTGATGGAGGTTTTGATGGGAGTATGTGATTATATCACCGTTCCCTTTTATGTGGCGGCGTCTGGACTGATGCACATATCCTGTGCATTAGTAACCAGCAAGTGAAGGGCCTCCCTTACTGGATTGCATTCCACCTGAACAAAGTTTCAAGTAAAACATGGAACAGTGGCAGATAGCTGATACATTGGTGCTTCTTTCAAAGGAAAGCCATAATGAAATCGGGTTTATGGCCAGGGAGTTCCAATCAGTGGAGCAACTCAAAGTTTAGCTGAGGATGCCAATTGGCTATTCTCCTACTTTAGTGGCTACAGGTGAAAGGCACCAGAGAGAAGAATCCAAAAAGCTCCCTGCTGGGTCAGGCCAGTGGCCCATCTAGTCCAGCAACCTGGTCTCACAGTGTTGAGACAATCAAGACATGAATGCAACAGCACTCTCCCATGTTTGCAATTGCTAGCAACCCCCTGCAAAGAAGGAATCTCAACTAAAACATCCCTGACAGATGGCCATCCAACCTCTGCTTAAAAACCTCCAAGGAAGAAAAGTCCACCACCTTCCAAGGGAGTCCTTTCCGCTGTCAAACTTGAGAGCTCTGGCATCTACTGGAGCTAAACCAATAAAGGCCCTTAACTTGCGTTGAATCTTGCCTATTTTGTATCTCCTATAGTGAGGTTGCACCACTGCCACTCACCTTCAGATGTTGTTGGACTTTTATGATCAGGGATGATGAGAGTCGGAGTCTCAATAGCATCTGGAGTCATTAAATAGATACTAAGTAGGCCCCTACTTAGGCCACCTTGAATGGCCATCTTTCAGGGATCTTTAAATCATGATTCCTGCACTGTAGGGGCTTGGACTAGATGACCCTTTGGGTCCCTTCCAACCCTACAGTTCTGTGTTTCTATTTCCCCCAGCAGTTTGGGGAAGCTGAATTGCAAAAGTCCATCTCCAGCTCAACCTTCACTACACCATGACCAACACAGTAGAACCCTTTCCAGCAGAACAAGGTGAAACCGAGTGGCAGCGGCATTTGATCTTGCCATTTCCCCCCAAATTGCCATTCAGGCATGGATGAGCTGAGGGTTGCTCTGGGTGTTTGTAATTCTCGTGCTGTAGCTTTCTTTTTTCTGCAGGCTGGAGAGCATGTTTGGAAACTGTGTCAGGTTGCGTTTCTCTCCAGTGCTGTAAAGTACATCTATATTACAGCCCTTGGGCAACGTCTCTTCCTACCTGAAAAATGTGTCTTCCCTGTTCTCACACAATAGAGGAATTGCATACTGAAGTAGTGGGTGAACAGTAATACAGCACTGGGGCTTTTTGCCCCCTTCCTTCCATTAGCCACTTTCCTTTCTGTGAATATGGCAGAGTGGCTGTGGGTGGAGGAAGGACCATCTATGCACCTGGGTTGTGCTGGGTGCTCCTTCAGAAGGTGGGGCTGCAGCTCAGGGACAGGACACTTGCCTTGCATGCAGAAGGGGCCAGCGTGATTCTCCAGTTAAAGGATCAGGGAACAGGAGAAGCGCAATCTTCTTTCTGGCAGAGGCCCCAACGAGCTGATGGCAATCAACACGGTCAATACTGGGCTTGGCAGACAAATCATCTCACCTCCTGCAAGGCATCTCATGGTGCTGCTGTGCCAGTGGAATAGTTCTGTTTCATGGTTCTATGACTGGACTAAGGTGTAGAGGCAGTGGTGCACAGCATTGGGAAGTCAGGTCAGCAGTGCAGGACCCCCCCCCCAAAAAACCTGGCTATTTCTGCCCTCGCAGACACAGAAGAAAGGGTTCCCAGTGTTGTGACTCCTCATCTTTGGGGGATGCTGCTGAGAATTTGGCTTGGGAAGAGGAACTGCCCTCAAGGCTGGCCTCAGATGCCCCTGCCAATGCAGAAACGCTGGTGCAAGGGGAGCCCATCATATCGGTAACCCTCTAGCCTTCTCTGACTGGTAAACAACATACAGCTTTTGAATTCAGAATCTCAGTTAATAGGTCGTTCAGGTTAGTTCTGGCAGATTCCTGCCCATGTGGAAATTGTTCCCAGTGAGACTGACGGCAGATCAGGCTGCTAAGGAAGCATTGGGACATAAGGATATTGGCAGTGGAGGTCAGAAGGAGTGAGCAGCAAAGACAGTGAGAAAGACAAGGGAGATTTTCATATTTTCAATTTGCAAGGGCAACTGAAACATGTCAGTCTGTTTAGCATGTTGACTGGACTCTGTGCTCTTCAGAATCGTTTGTTTAAGGTCGGGAGGATTGAAACAGAATCTCTGCACTGTTTGTAGGGTGGAGGAAACAGCTGAAAACATAGCATTTAATTAATTAATTAAAACTTTTATGCTCCCTGATCCTAAAAAAGTCCAGTGCTGAAATCACATTTGGGCTCTGCAGCTATGGTCTTAGAACGAAGGGTCAAGACATTAAGACATTTAGGAATGGCGCCTGAATTAGGTCAAGCAAATAGTGAGGACCCAAAGCCTGCTCGATGGATCAGCCAGCTGCGAAAATTAGATGACAGGAACCTGGAAATGTGTGCTTCTGCTGTAAGCAACTCATTTCCTAAGAGTAGCTGGCCTCCATAAGATCTGCCAGTAAATTTGTAACATTTGTTTAGTTGTCACCTGGAGACAAATTTGGAGTAGTTCAACAATATTTCTGTTCGTTAGAAATAGTTATTTCTTGGGGATTGGGAAGTCTCCAGATGGAGGGCTCTGCTCCCTGTTTTCAGAGGCATTGGGCAAAAGGAAGTACATTTTTCATCTACTCATTGTCAGCATGAAAGGGAGATTGCACTGCAAGAAATGTCTGTGATTGTACAAGTAGATGTCTCTCTTTCTCACGTTATGAAAGTAAGCATATGAGCTCATATACAGCATCTACAGTAAATAAATGAATGTAGAATATTAAGCAAGTGCTGTAGAGAACCTGGGGGGTTGGCCATTGTCGCCAAATACACATCATGCATCCAAATCGCTATGATACCACTTTAAACAATCATGGCTTCCCCAAAGAATCCTGGGGACCATAGTTCGTTAAGGTTGGTAACAGTTGTTGGGAGATGCCAATGACGCACCCCCAGAGCTATAATCCTGGGGTAGTTTAACAGTCAGTTTCTTTTACCAGGAAACCCTGAGAATTGTAGCTCTGGGAGAGGAACGGGGGTCTCCTAACAAGGCGGAGGACAGACAGGGGGAGAGTATATGTTATTGCGGCCCCCTCCTTTTGCACTGTTGGGAAGGAGGAAGATGAACAAGGGAAGTTTGTGGATCTCTGGATTGCCAAGTCTTTCTGTGTGTAATTAACAGGTCACTCTCCATCTCTTTTCTCCAGATCACCTTCTTCATGCTCTTGTCGGCCGTCTGTGTGATGCTCAACTTGGCAGGTTCCATCCTCTCCTGCCAGAATGCTCAGCTGGTCAATTCCTTGGAAGGATGTCAACTGGTGAGTAATGAAAAAACACATTATATTTTCTTTTGAAACAAAGACTGATTTGAAAAATAAAATATATATAAAATAAAAATTACAGGAAGAAATGGAGATTTTTAAAATAAAACTGCAAAGCTTGGTGGTCATTTATTGGGAGTGATTGTCAAAACTTAAAGGTGAGCTCCTCCCAAGGGTCTATTGCCATGCCATCACAGACCTTTCATAACAGCTACCTGGGTTGCTTCTAAGGAGAATATCCATGCAAGGATGTCTGTTGGTGGACTCAGGAGATTCTATTCATTCAGTGTAATTCTGCAGCCACCCGATGCATACAAAAATTGCACAGTCTTTCCTCTCTCATGATGACACACAAAAATGTAGGGAAAATTGTATGAATTTTGAAGGATGGTTGTGCTTTGATCTGCATATTATATCTCAGAGGGGCAAATTAGGTATGTTCATCTTTGAATGTGAACTGAAGCAAATCAGGCAAACTTTAAGACAACTGATCCAATAAATTCCAAAACTTGATAATAGAGAAAGGACACCAAGGAATAGCCAGTGACCCCAGACAGGCAACAAGGATGGAGAACCATAGCACTGGAAAGAACCTTGAAAGTCTAGAGCATCCAATGACCCTTCAGATATTGTGGCCTACAACTCCCATCATCCCTGACCATTGGCCATGCTGACTAGGTCTGATGGGAGCTGGAGTCCAATAACAGCTGGAGGCCATGTTGGCTTTTGCTGATCTAGTGCAGGATCTGCAATGCTGGGGTCAGCTAGTACAGCATCCTTGAAAGATGGCTATCCAGCTTTCCTTCCACTGTCAAGCGGTTCTTTCTATATTGAAGTCTTGTCAAGTGTTTAGGTGAAATCTGCTCCCTTGTATTTCCCATGCATTAGTTGCCCTCTGGAGCAAAAGGGAAATACTGTGCTCCAACTTGTATGCAGCAGCCCTTCAGATATTTGAAGAGACCTATCGTCTCTCTCTTGGACCTTCTCTTCTCCACGCTTAGTACACCCAACTCTTCCAAGTGTTCTTCATAGGACTTGGTTTCCAGGTGGGGGTGAGAGCTGAATTTCATGTACTGATGTGAACTCTGCAGTATGCTATGACTGCAGGCTTTTGGTAGTTCAGATTTCGGTATAGTCCAGTTTTCAAATTTAATTTCTTATTGTGGGGAGGGCAGCCCAGGGAAGCTGCATATTTATCATTCCAGTGGCAAATGAGACACTCAGCCGTGGGTGAAAACATGCAGATGCTTAAAGAGATGTTGCAAACATGATTGCAGTTTAATCAGGGGTCTGCTTGGTCTTTAAATTTAATGAGATGTATAAATTGGTAGGATGAAGCCGTCGGAAGTGCAATCCAGCGGGGGAAACTCTGAAGAGGAAATAATGCTGATGAAATTGCAAAATAAATCAAGACAATTGTGTTACGGGCTTCTTTTCTGAACATAGAGTGGTAAAAATTAGCTTTGGAGGGCAGTTTTATTGATTCTGACTCAACAATGGCAACCCAAAACACAATTAATGCCTTCTTATAGTTGCAAATGGGAAATCAGGGATATTAAACCCTAGGAAATATTAGTTGCTTTGCACTATAAAATCTGGTTATCCCTTTTCCATTTCCCTCTATTTATAATTTTAATTAAAAGAGGACCCCCTTACAGCATTTCCTCTCTTGCATCTGTCTGCTTGCTTTTTATGCCAACAAGCATATTTGTTCTCCTGGAGACTTGATGTCGCTCCACAAATGGAGATTGTGCTACCCATTAAGATGCACAGCATTCACTCAGGGCAATCAGGTCTGTGTTTATTTAAGACAATCTGGTAATGTGAATGCAGCTTTTTAAGATCTAGTAATCCAAACCGAGAGATAGAAGGGCTACCTAATACTTTTCTCCACATTTTGCATTTCAGTTGGACGATTTTGTTACTCTTGTTCATGCAGCTGTTCTTAAAAGGATTCAAAAGATAAATGGCAATGGTTTTTCCTGTTCCTAGACTGGCATGTGTAACAGAGACTTGGTTGGATGAAGCAGATGGGCCTGTCCTTGCCGCTGCTTGTCCACCAGGTTTCTCTTATGCACAACAACCCAGGTCATGCGGGCGGGGAGGGGGGTGCAGTGATTTTTAGGAAGTCATTAGCTTGCACCAGGCATCCTATTGGGGAGACCCAGTTTGCATGTTCTGGAAGTTGGGCAATAGGGGCAGTACAAGATTCCATTTGGTGTACTGACCTCCCCACTGCACCAAGGATTCCCTACCTGAGCTGCTTCAGGTCGTGGCAGATGATTTTGACATCCATGCCGACACAACCTTACAAAGGGGCCACTCGGAACTTTGTGGAATGCATGGCTTCCATGGGGCTGTCCCTGAATAAGTTTGGCCCAACTCATAGCTGCGGACATGCCTTAGACCTGGTGTTCACCTCTAGTGACGTGGGTGATCTGACACTAAGTAAAAGTGAAACAAAAGAAGTGCCATGGTCAGATCACTTCCTGGTGCAACTTCTCTGTGACCCTCCCCCTCTGCAGGGAGGTGGGACCAATTCGGATGGTCCGCCCCCGCCACTTAATGGATCCAAATGGTTTCCAGAGAGTGGTAGGGGAGGTTTTATCCCATGTTGATGCCCTTTCAGCTGATTTCCCTGGTGGCCCGCTGGAATGCAGAGTTAACCTGGGCTATCAACTGTCTGGCTCCGAAGCGCCCTCTCTGATTGCCCCGTGGTTTTCACTGGAGCAGAGGGCGATGAAACAATCGCTGAGATGGCTAGAGTACAGGTGGTGGAAAACTCACTCTTAATTGGAACAGACATGGGTCAAGCGTCAAGGCTACCAAGTGGCAATAGCAATGGTGAAGAGGACCTTCTTCACCACCTCTATTGCATCTGCAGAAAACAGCAGCAGGAGACTCTTTCAGGTGGTTCACAGTTTAATGGAACCACCTTTCCATCGGGGCCTGGTAAGGATCCCAAGATCTCCTGCAATGATTTTGCAAAGTTTTATGCAGATTAAGGGGCTCAGCTTCGGAAAGAGATAGATTCCACCGTGGGAGGAGGGCCAGGGCAGGAGAGTGCTAGAGTCTTGTCTAGTCAGGTTGCGTGGGATCAATCCCAATCTTTTACCTCCAAAGATGTGACCAGGCTGCTTGGACGAGTGAAATCAACCACCTGTCTCCTTGATCCTTGCCCATCCTGGCTAATAAAAGTACGCCAGGAAGGTCTGGGTGGTGGACTCTGTAGGCTGGTGAATGCTTCCCTCTGTGAGGGAGCCTTCCCAGGCCCACTGAAAGAGGCGGTTATTAAACCGATTTTTTTTTTAAAAAAAACATCTTTGGAATCGTCCAATATGGCCAACTATCGCCCAGTCTCAAATCTTCCATGGCTCCTTCCTCCTGGGCCATGTCCAGAAAGAGGTGGTGGGGGATGAGTGTTCAGACCCCTGGGCTCTCACTTGTGGGGTGCCTTAGGGTTCCCTCCTCTCCCCCATCCTTTTTAACATCTACACGAAGCCGCTGAGAGAGATCATCAGGGGGTTTGGGCTGGGTGTTCATCAGTATGCGGATGATACCCAGCTCTACCTCTCTTTTTAATCGGAACCAGTGAAGGTCCTGTGTGAGTATCTGGAGCCGGTTGGAGGATGGCTAACAGATTGAGGTTGGATCCTGACAAGACAGAAGTACTGTTTTTGAGGGACAGGGGGTGGGCAAGGGTGGGGGACTCCCTGGTCCTGAATGGGGTAACTGTGCCCCTGAAGGACTAGGAGCGCAGCCTGGGAGCCATTTTGGACTCACAGCTGTCCATGGAGGCACAGGTCAATTCTGTGTCCAGGGCAGCTGTCTACCAGCTCCATCTGGTAAGCAGGCTGAGACCCTACCTGCCAGCAGACTGTCTCGCCAGAGTGGTGCATGCTCTGATTATCTCCTGCTTGGACTACTGCAATGTGCTGTACGTGGGGCTTCCTTTGAAACTGACCCAGAAACTACAACTAATCCAGAATGCATCAACTAGACTGGTGACTAGGAGTGGCCAAGCATTTGCAATTTGCCAAATGACTTTGCCCTTCATATTCTGAATTCAATAGTTGAATCTGTACTTTGTGGAATTTTAGCTTCAAAATCCCAAGCTGATTCACTCTTCCCAGAATCTCTCCGTTTTCTGATTTGGGCAAGCATCGTAAATATCATAAGGTTGTTGTTGTTTAGTCATTTAGTCGTGTCCGACTCTTCATGACCCCATGGACCAGAGCATGCCAGGCACTCCTGTCTTCCACTGCCGCCCGCAGTTTGGTCAGACTCTATTTGCCAGGAAGTGATGGGACCAGTGGCCATGATCTTTGCTTTTTTGATGTTGAGCTTCAGACCATATTTTGCGCTCTCCTCTTTCACCCTCAATAAAAGGTTTTTTAATTCCTCCTCACTTTCTGCCATCAAGGTTGTGTCATCTGCATATCTGAGGTTGTTGATATTTCTTCCAGCAATCTTAATTCCGACATGGGATTCATCCAGCCCAGCCTTTCGCATGATGAATTCTGCATATAAGTTAAATAAGCAGGGAGACAATATATAGCCTTGTCGTACTCCTTTCCCAATTTTGAACCAATCAGTTGTTCCATATCCAGTTCTAACTGTAGCCTCTTGTCCCACATAGAGATTTCTCAGGAGACAGATGAGGTGATCAGGCACTCCCATTTCTTTAAGAACTTGCCACAGTTTGCTGTGGTCGACACAGTCAAAGGCTTTTGCATAGTCAATGAAGCAGAAGTTGCAGTCCAAATATTTTACTTATTTATCAAAATTTACATACTGCTTATCTGTAAAAAAATCCAAAACAGAAGCAGTATTATTATTATTATTTCTGGCTGGGTTTCCCAGTCTAAGCTGGAAGGGGCACTTCCATAAATGAGCCATGAAATTTCTGCCACTCGCTGAATCCCAGGCTCTTGCATTAAGCAAGGAGAAGAAAAGTGTCTCTTTCTCAGCCCCCACCCTTCACAAGGCCATTCTCGCATCTCCTTGCAAAGAGCATTTTTAAAATAATAATTTTTATTAAAGATTTTCATGGTTCACAAAAAATGTGCATTGTCTTTTCTCAAATTGTATAGAGAATGTTATGTTGCCATCTTTTTTGATATTCTTGTTTTGAGTGATTTTTTCACGACACCTGTTTGCTAATAGTCTGGAGTTTTTCCCTCCATACACAGGGAAGTGTTGCTTTGAGTATAGGATGTTTATCATTGTTTTGTTGATGTCTGGTGAGTCAAGGTCCCGTCTCTTTTGTTCTATAAGTTTAAGGAGTCTTTTAGCACCTGTTCATTTGTATTGTGATGAGAGGGCTGTGGTTTTTTGTTCTATTTTGCTAATCTTTTAGGTTTGTTGTTTAAGAGATGCTTTCTCTTTTATGCAGGCTCCTCTGCTAACCGCCTTCATTGTGTCCCAAAGGAGGGGGGGGTTGTTATATTGTCTATATCATTTTATTTGAAATAGTTCTGTAGGGTTTTCATGAGGCTCTCTCTGATTGATTGATTGATTGATTGATTGATTGATTGATTTGTGGTTAGGATGGGACTGAAGGATGGGGTGGTTCGTGTTCCCTCTCCCATTCTAAGGGTCGCTCCTACTGGGGCCTGGTTTGTGACTTTAATGTTGCCCAGGAGGATCAGACCTTGCATGTGTAGAATGCTATCCGGTCTGGACATTGCGCCGTGGTGCCCAGATTGGAACGTGTAGCTGGTGTCTCCCGGATTATTATTTTTGCCCCATATGTTGTAAAGGCCTTCGTCTCACAGCATTTTTAGCAGTTTGTAGGAGTCTCTAGTTGTTTGGGGTTTCCCTCAGAGGAAGGTTGCTCCATGGGCTTGTGGGGTGGTTGTCTTTCAGGGAGATGCCTCTCATATTAAGGTTGACGTCACCTCACAGGATTGCTATTACTTCAGAGAAAGGGAGGAATTGATTTAGTGTTTTCTGGATGAATTCTATTTGTTTTGAGTTGGGGGCATATATGGAGCCAATTGTCAGTTTGGTTTTGCCATCTAGTGTCCCTTTGGTGAAAGTAAATCTACCTCTTTTGACTTTTAGCACTGTCGTGGCTTTAAAGTTCAAGTCTGTACTGAACTTTTATTATTATTATTATTATTATTTATTATGGCTACACCGCTAGCCTTTCCTGAGCCAGGTGCAACCCATTGTTCACTGAAGCGGGGTTTGCTCGGGAGATTACATCCTTTTGGTGGATTGTGTTCTTCCTGTAGGAAGGCAATTTGTGGCTTCATGGTTAAAAATTAGACGTGGATATTGTAAAAGTACGGGGGGAGTGGGACGCAGGTGGCGCTGTGGTCTAAACCACAGAGCCTAGGACTTCCCGATCAGAAGGTTGGCGGTTCGAATCCCCGCGGCGGGGTGAGCTCCCATTGCTCGGTCCCTGCTCCTGCCAACCTAGCAGTTCAAAAGCACGCCAAAGTGCAAGTAGATAAATAGGTACCGCTCTGGCGGGAAGGTAAATGGCGTTTCCGTGCGCTGCTCTGGTTCTCCAGAAGCAGCTTAGTCCTGCTGGTCACATGACCCGGAAGCTGTACGCCGGCTCCCTTGGCCAATAAAGCGAGATGAGCGCAGCAACCCCAGAGTCGGCCACAACTGGACCTAATGATCAGGGGTCCCTTTACCTTTACCTTTAGGGGTGGGAGTAGGATTTAAAATTGAAACACAAAAAGTCAGAGATTAAAAATCTGAAAGTAACAGGACAGGTCTAGTTAGATTGAGGTGGAAGAAGGTAAAAGGTAAAAAAGTAAAAAGTAAAAATGTTTTTCAGGTGTTAACTAATAGTAATGGTGCAAGTTATTATTTTTTGTCCTTTAAAAAGGAAGGGAAGGAGGAAGAAGAAGAAGAGGAAGGGGGGGCGTTAGGACAGCAGTATTAAAATGCTAATAATACTAACAATAAAAAGTTGAGGATTGAAACAATATCTATCTATCTATCTATACACACACACACACACACACAAATACACAAAAATGTGTATGTGTGTGTGTGTGTGTGTGTGTGTGTATATATATATCTATATGTATATATATGGGCAAAAATTAAAAGATTAATGAAAGAGATAGGGTACAGGGGTAAGGGTAAGGATAGGGATTTAGAGGTAGAAGTCAAGAATCAGGAGGATAAGTGAAAAATGGGAGGGGAGGTTAAAAATTTGAAAAGAAAAATATTTTTTCCCCTTTCTGATTTCTTTTTTTCTTTTTCTTAAAGAAAAATAGTGCCAAAAAGTATTTTTTTAAAAAAGGTCTAAAACCAAAATGGAGATTCAAGTTAAAGTGTGAAGTAAAGGCGAAAAAGCTTAATTTGGGGGGGGGGGGGGAAGGGTATGTATATGTTTTAGTAATAATAGTTTGAAGGTATTGTTCAGCCAGTTGGTGTGTGTTTTTACCCGGCTGGGAGTTCTAATTTATTCTGCAACAGGCCCAGCGTAGCTTTATCCCGTCTCCCCTGTGTGATGGCGGAGGTGGGCGAGTGGGGGTGGGGGGGTTCAAGCCCTGGGAATGATAATGATGCTGATGGTGGCAGAGGAGAATAAAGAAACATTTAAAAAGAGTAATAATGATGATGGTAAGAAATAGAACCTAAAATAAAGGTAAAAATAAGGTGGGGGTAACCCCAAGATGACAGTGAAAGGAGATAAGAAAAAAGACAAAACTGGGGAGATACAGTTAGAAGAAGAAGGGGGTTGTCTCTCCCCCCCCCCCCGAGAAATGGGGAAGAAAAGGGGGAAGAAATGAGTAAAAAAAGAAAGAAAAGGAATCAAAATCCTAAGAAAAAAGGAATAAAAATATCCTAACCTAAAATAAAAACGCAGGGCTAGGCTAGCATCCTGGGGGAAGCCCTCCTTGGTCCAGGGCTCCTCTGTGGGCACTGCCATTTTCACCCGCCTCTGAGTTTGCCCATCAAAACAAAAAACAAAATATGGTGTTTTACAATTAAGGGGAAGGGCCAAGCCAAACCAAGCAGACTTGAAGCAGCTGCAGTTGCCGCCTTGCAGAGCGGCAGGGCCAGGGACTGCTACTCTCTCTCTCGTGCTCACAGCTCCGGCTCTCAGATGGCAGGGGGAGGTTGCTAGGGGGTGACACTCAACCACGCTTTGGAGGAGCATCCTAAATTTGGCTCCCGCAGGGCTGCAAGCTACTGTGGCTGCCAGAGCTGGTGACTTTGGAGCGGGTCTGTTAGTTAGCTAGCAAGTAGTTAGCCTTGCCCCAGGTGCAAAAGAGCCGGGCACCAGTCCTGGATGTTGAAGTAGGTGGCCCATTGGCGTGCTCTTAGCAGGCTCTTCCTGTGTTCTAGGGTCTTCTGCATGCCAGGCATTTACCCTGCCACTGAGCCAGGGATGGTCCTCCTAAGGTGTTGTCTGGGACTCTGGAGACTGAACTGGGAACTACCTGAGGCTGGGAGCCTGTTCCCTTCAGGTGCAGAAAGAAATCAGTGCACAACGCCAGCCTCTGCATGCATCAGGCCTCGGGAATATTATGGGCTAGTCCTCTTCCTTTGCCTGCCTACCATGTTGGACTCCTCCCCCATCACCCCTGACCATTGGCAATGCCAGCAGGGAAGGATGAGAGCTGTAATCGAAAACATCCAGAGGGCTCCAAGTTGGGGGAGGTGCCTTCCTTTGTATAGCAGACAGGTAGATTCACCTTTAAATGCAGACCAAATCTACTTCCTCCCCCATCCCTCCCCACTCTGAATCTTGGAATCCTGTGCACACGGAAAATGCTTGAAATGACCCTTGTTCATCTTTTCCCCTCATCCTGCCCCTTGCACCTCCTTTACACTTAAAATATTTCTGCATGTGAATATTCAGTTTTTAAGGAAAGAAAGAATTTCTGCCTTTCTAGTCTCATCCAGTATACTTTTCTCCCCCCCCCCCACCTTTCTCTGAAATTATTCCTGCCAGCACCCCCTTCTCCTTTCCACTCAGTGGGTACCAACGACTCTGATTTATGAGAGACTCTGTAGGGGTGGACGAGCGCTGCTAAATTAATTTGCAAATGAGCTCTAGTTTACTTTATGACTTAGTTCAATCTTCAAATTATATTTTTCTCTCCCTTTATTCTGTGAAGGATGGACAACTTCATATTCTTTTGACAGTATGCATTATTTATTTATTTATTCCCTTGATGTGACACGTTTAAGCTCCCAAAGCTTTCAGTTTCCAAGATAACATGGCTATATGAGTGAATAATATCACTCCGTTCCGGAAGTCCGTTCTTAAACTGAGGCACACTTTCCCTAAGGAGGCCTCCTGCCGCCCTTCCACTGTTCGGATTCCATTCTTAGACAGAGGTAAAGTTCTCAAACTGGGACACTACTGGTTTTGCGGAGTTCGTAAACTGAATCGTTCTTAAAGCGGACTGTTCTTAAACAGAGATACCACTATATTTAAATTGTAGCCAAAGATGGTGTCCTCTTTCACATTGTATAGGAGGGGAATGTTACCTAGTACAAATGATTTAATAATATCCGGTTGTGCTGGTTTCCTCACATATATTTTGCTTTTTATGGGTTTCATGCAAACCACAAAATCCTGCCCCCCTCCTCATAGCTGGATGTCCTGCTGTCATTAAAGAATTAAAAGCGCAAGAGAAATTTCCTCAGTTTTTTGGTGTGTTGTAGATTTTTCTCTTCTCCCTTCTCCCCCTTTCTTATCTCTTTTGTTTTCAAGACTTCTTAAATTCACAAATTAAATGGAAAGGACAGCTTTTTTTGAACAAAACACCCCTGCCTGCTTCTCAGACTAGGCTTTGGAAATTTATTTTGTCTTAGTGATAAAATAAATTTGGTTGGTCATGAAGGAGCAGCAAATTTAGAAACCCCTCAAGCAGAGTCAGGTTTGATGTGTAACCTCTAAGCATTCAACTCCAAAAGAGAGGCCTTTTAACCTCTGGCCTCCAAAACCGCACCCTGAGCACAGCTGCCGGCAGTGAAGGGCAACCAGGGGCTGCTTATTCCTGAGTAGACCTGTTGTATAGGAAGGTAAGAAGAACCTGCTGGATCAGGTTAATGGCCCGTCTAGTCCAGCATCCTGTTCTCACAGTGGCCAACCAGATGCTTCAATGGGAAACCCCCAAGCAGGATCCAAGCTCAAGAGCCCTCTCCCTTCCTGCAGTTTCCACCAAATGGTGTTCAGAAGCATTGCTGCTTCCAATGTGAAGGCAGAGAAGCCACCCTGGCTAGCAGCCATTGATCGCCTCCTCCAGTCCAGTCCTCTTTTAAAGCCACCCAGGTTGGTGGCCATCGCTGCCTCCTGTGGGAGAGAGCTTACCTACGTGCTGCGTGATTCCTGCATTGCAGCAGGTTGGTCCAGGTGACCAATGCTACTGTTCTACAATTTTATGAAATATTCAGCAAGGAGCAGTGAGGAGAGATATTTCATAGAGGAGATCTTTGGTTGACTGAGGGTGCTAGAGGTTATGGGCAAGGTTATATCAAGAAATAAGAACTGAAGGATAGGTTGGTACAAGGCTCTGGAGCGTTTCGGAGGCTCTCCTGCCATTAGGACTGGGGTGCTGGTATTTTTCTTTGGATGTTTTTGGTTTTGAATACCAGGGGATTTCTTCTCCCATGCATCAAAGTAAAGTCTGAAGGTGGCCACCTGGGAAAATGCCGCATTCTCCAGCCCCACACAGAACCCACCATTAGTTCACATGAGAAGAGAGCCTCTGTCCCTTAGAAATACGGGGGGGGCCTTCTGCACTCCCCCTGTTGTTCCTCTGCTTTGAGACCTCATTTGAGAAGAGCAGCAGATTATAATTCCTGAAATAAATACGTATTTATGCCCAGAAGTCCAAAAAGAGGTATCATATTTTAAAGGATGATGATAGCTACAGTGGTACCTCAGGTTAAGTACTTAATTTGTTCCGGAGGTCTGTACTTAACCTGAAACTGTTCTTAACCTGAAGCACCACTTTAACTAATGGGGCCTCCCGCTGCTGCCGCGCCGCCGGAGCACAATTTCTGTTCTCATCCTGAGGCAAAGTTCTTAACCTGAAGCACTATTTCTGAGTTAGCCTAGTCTGTAACCTGAAGCATATGTAACCCGAGGTACCATTGTATTTCTCTCTCCCCACCCCCCTTGGTATTTGACAACTATCAGTTAATTAAGACTAATGCTGCCGCTGTGTGGGAGGCAGAATTATTTTATAGAGTTCCATGTGAACCACAAAGTCTGTGCCCTGCTTGGCCAAGATACCCCAGCAGGGGGAGCCAGAGCGAAGAATAGAACAGAGGGATCCCCTGTCCCCTCTTTCCTGCCCTCGCCAGCTCTGTAAATGGCTCAGAGGACACCCCAAGCTGCCAGTGAGCCAACACTACGAGTACACAAGGAGGGCTTAAAAAGATAGAGTGTTTCTGTTTTTAAAAATCTATTTTTGATCTTTGTTGTTTCTCTGGCAAGCTTTTATCAGCCTTTGGCAACTGTCAACAACGGGGGCAAAAAGTTGGGATGCTGTAAATTTCTAAATTTCTGCCAGCTGCACTTCCAAAATGTAAAGATGGGGTTGTAAGGAGCTGAAGGCTGAGCAATTAATCTGCCCCCTTTTGGTCTTCCAGTCAATGGCCCAGCCCATCCTGTTGCATTGTCATGGTGCCCTGTTCCTTTACGCATTTTGTACACATTCCCCCACATAAAATATTTACTTTTTACATGAAATATGCACTTTCTACTGTTGTATAATGCATTTGTCAGTGAAGTATGCATTTTGTATGTTCCTTTTCATAGAAGCAGAGACTTATAGAATTGGAAGGGATCCCAAGGGTCATCAAGCCCTTGTTGATAAGCAGGAGATCTACCTTTCTGTGATTTTGGAAATGAATCTTTCATCTCCAGTTCTTCCTGGAGATGAACCTGGGGCATTTTGCATGGAAAGCAGCTGTTGTGCTCCTTAGCAAGAAAATCCAGGATTTATAGCTGGCTGACTGACCAGACCCAAAGAGTACTCATTAATGGTTCCCCATCACCCTGGGAAAAGTGAAAAGTGGGGTGCCACAGGGTTCTGTCCTGGGTCCGTTGTTGTTCAGTGTCTTTATAAACAACTTGGATGAAGGAATTGAGGGGATGCTCATTCAATTTGCGGATGACACCAAACTGGGAGGGCTAGCTAATGCCACAGAAGATGGAAATCAGATTCAAGATGACCTTAAAAAATTGGAGAACTGAGCCAAAACTAACAAAATGAATTCCATTGGTGCAAATGTCAGGTTCCACATTTAGGCAGGAAGAACCAGCTGCACAAATATAAGATGGGGGACACCTGACTTGCAGTGAACATGTGAAAAGGTTTGGAAGCTAAGAGGCCCGGTCTTATTCAACATCTTTATCAATGACTTGGATGATGGACTCAAGGGCATCCTGATCAAATTTGCAGATGACACCAAACTGGGAGGGGTGGCTAACACCCCAGAGGACAGAATCACACTTCAAAATGACCTTGACAGATTAGAGAACTGGGCCAAAACAAACAAGATGAACTTTAACAGGGAGAAATGTAAAGTATTGCACTTGGGCAAAAAAAATGAGAGGCACAAATACAAGATGGGTGATACCTGGCTTGAGAGCAGTACATGTGAAAAGGATCTAGGAGTCTTGGTTGTATAGCATCTAGATCAAGGGACGTAATAGTGCCACTGTATTCTGCTCTGGTCAGACCTCACCTGGAGTACTGTGCCCAGTTCTGGGCACCACAGTTCAAGAAGGACACTCACAAACTGGAACGTGTCCAGAGGAGGGCAACCAAAATGGTCAAAGGCCTGGAAACGATGCCTTATGAGGAACGGCTAAGGGAGCTGGGCATGTTTAGCCTGGAGAAGAGGAGGTTGAGGGGTGATATGATAGCCATGTTCAAATATATAAAAGGATGTAATATAGAGGAGGGAGAAAGGTTGTTTTCTGCTGCTCCAGAGAAGCGGACACGGAGCAATGGATCCAAACTACAAGAAAGAAGATTCCACTTAAACATTAGGAAGAACTTCCTGACAGTAAGAGCTGTTCGACAGTGGAATTTGCTGCCAAGGAGTGTGGTTGAGTCTCCTTCTTTGGAGGTCTTTAAGCAGAGGCTTGACAACCATATGTCAGGAGTGCTCTGATGGTGTTTCCTGCTTGGCAGGGGGTTGGACTCGATGACCCTTGTGGTCTCTTCCAACTCTATGATTCTATAATTCTCTTCCTCCTCCTCTAGGCTCAGCCTCCTGACTCAGCTTCCTTCTTCCTAGGATTCTAATTTACTTTCCACACTATCAGATCAGCTGGAGGAAAGACTGAGTCATCGAGGGCACCTGTAAGAAGCTGCCAGCGATGGTTACAATGAAAGGATCCCCCCCCCAATCACCTTGCGAGTAGCAAAGTGTTCTGCCTATACTTCCCAGAGGGTTAAAAAAACATGATTTGATGCTTTTGAGTGAAAGGGGACTCGGCCACTCATTCCTTAGTTTTTAGCCTTTAGTACCTTAGTTGACCAAATCAAGTCATGTTATTGAATCCTTTGTAGGTTTGGGGTGTTCTTTGGTTGGTTGTTTTGCACTTACTAAAACTTTGGCCTGTTCTTTTTCTTTTCTTTTCTCAGATTAAATTTGACAGTGACAGTGTCTGCGTTTGCTGTGAGCTACAACACCAGCCCTCCGGCTGCAGCCTGGGTGAGATGCTGAAACTGAACCCTTTGCAGGAATGCAACACCGTCAGGCTGACCCTAAAGGTGAGATTCAGATAAATTCTCTCCTCCTCTTTTGCTAGGTTTCTTTGTGACAAAATCAAAACCTCTGGAAATGGGAGATGCAGAAATACTAAAGCATGCTGAGAACCATTCAGTATTAGAGGGACTTGACCAGCCATCCTGTGGGGGGGGGGGGGTACCATTATGTGAGTCTAGTCCCAGTAAACTCAGTTGACCATCCTTCCAAATAAACACAGAGGACTTGGCACACACAACATAGATGAGCAATTTTTGTTGTTTAGTCGTTTAGTCGTGTCCGCCTCTTCGTGACCCCGTGGACCAGAGCACGCCAGGCACTCCTGTCTTCCACTGCCTCCCGCAGTTTGGTCAGACTCGTGTTCGTAGCTTCGAGAACACTGTCCAACCATCTCGTCCTGTCGTCCCCTTCTCCTTGTGCCCTCCATCTTTCCCAACATCAGGGTCTTTTCCAGGGAATCTTCTCTTCTCATGAGGTGGCCAAAGTATTGGAGCCTCAGCTTCAGGATCTGTCCTTCCAGTGAGCACTCAGGGCTGATTTCCTTCAGAATGGAGAGGTTTGATCTTCTTGCAGTCCATGGGACTCTCAAGAGTCTCCTCCAGCACCATAATTCAAAAGCATCCATTCTTTTAGCCTGCCTCATTTTGCCTGGCAGTCAAGCAGTGGTGCTATGGAGGGGAAATGCAGGAGCATATAACTCCTGGCCCTTTTCTGCAGCACGAGTGATGTCATCTGCTGGAGCAACAGGGAACATTGCTTCCCTACCTGCATGTGTGTGTGAATTTGTATTGAGACTCTCTGTAGTACAGAGAGAGAGAGATTGTGATCAGCTCCTCTAACTTCAGGTGCCATTTAAAAAATGAGAATCATGCATGTTAAGTCGCTCCTACGTTTCACTGATTGTGTTTACTCTTATCTGTTTCATTTGATGTATTGTTGCACTTGGCTCTTTTCTCTGCTAGATTTATGTCATTAAATACTAGACTCTTCTGCCCCCTGCCAGTGGGCCCAGTCTTCTCTGATCTGTCAGGAGGGCAACCTTAGCTCAGCCTGACAGTTCCAGAGGACTTCTCTATAGCCACGCTTGCCCATTCTCTGCAAAAATGAGAACTGTGTGATATGCAACTTCTCCTATCCCACCCCCTGCACCCCCACCAACCTCCTTCAAAGGGAGAGAATTAGGGGATATGTGAAACCTATTTCTTAACAAGAAAGGCCTCTCGTTTTGAGTTTCAGGTTTGGTTTATTGTACTGGTGTTGCTTTTCATCTCTCCCCAACTCTCCCTATCGGAGGCGTCTTGCTAGGCTTGTGGAGAAATTACAACTAATCAAGTAAACACTGACAGCGGTAACGTTCCCTTTCTATAATTATGTTTAGTACACTGGTACCTCAGGTTAAGTACTTAATTCGTTCCGGAGGTCCGTTCTTAACCTGAAACTGTTCTTAACCTGAAGCACCACTTTAGCTAATGGGGCCTCCTGCTGCTGCCGCGCCGCCGCTGCACGATTTCTGTTCTGATCCTGAAGCAAAGTTCTTAACCCGAGGTACTATTTCTGGGTTAGCAGAGTCTGTAACCTGAAGCGTCTGTAACCCGAGGTACCGCTGTAATTCCTACAGGCTGCTGTGAGTGAAAACCGCTGTTAGGCACACAGGGTTTGGTGTGGCCATTTGCTTGACAAAAGGAAGTGGCACAGAAAAGCCAGAACACGGGAGATGTACGTGCCTTGTGTACAACGAGTAGCTTTAAAAGGGGGTAAGATAGGTTCATAGATTCATAGAATTTCAGAGTTGGAAGGGACTACCGTATTTTTCGCTCTATAGGACACACTTTTTCCCCTCCAAAAATTAAGGCCAGAGGCTTCGCGTTGCTTTCGCTGAAGCCTGGAGAGCGAGAGGGGTCGGTGCGCACCTGAAGCCTTTGGAGCGCAGCGGTAACTCACGCTGAGTTCCGAAGGCTTCGGGTTCCTTTTGCTGAAGCCGGGAGAGCAAGACTCTCCTGCCTTCAGCGAAAGGAACCCGAAGCCTTTGAAGCCTCCTCCTTCGCAGGAGAGGCGCTGCACAGAGAGGGAGAACTGCGCAGTGCCCCTTCAGCCACGCACCTGCCTGGAAGCCGGAGGAGCAACAGAAGGTTCTCCTTCTGTTCCTTCTCCAGCTTCGCAGCAAGGCGCCTGTCCTGCAAAGCCGGAGGAGGAGCAGAAGGGTCTCCTTGTCATTTTACAATGACAAACCTGTAATTTCTAGGGTCCACCCTCTCACCCTGCCCAGATCCCATTTGAAAAATTAGTGTTACAATGGCTACTTCCTAGTCCTCGGGTCTGGAGGCGGATCTGAGGGGCAAGTTATACCTTTTTGTCAGAAGATCAGCAATTGCAGGTGGGCAGAACCAGTGGAGCATCCCCCTGTGTCTGATGGCGCTGGGGGAGATGGTGTGACAGGCACTGTGGAATGAGTGAGAGGTGGGGACGGACAGGGAGATGGGTGAGGTGAGAGAGCAGGTTCCTGCTGGACCCTCCACACCCTCATGCTCATAATGTGTTATTATAGTATGGCCTGGTGGTGATGATGCCTACTTGATGGTGCAGAGCGCAAGAAAACAGTTTGGTGTCCTTGCAGAGTAGTGTTTGAACCTAGTAATGTCCAGCCCATTCACATCCCACCCTGACACATGAGCAACGGTCCTTTTGTTCTTCTCCATAACCACCTCAGACAGCCCAAGCTGTTACTATAAGCCGCAAAATCCAATAAGCAAATGTGGGCAATAACTAGCACATGAGAGCTACTCATATGGAGGGTATGACGACTGTATCTCAGAGGATTTCCATATCTCAAACAAAGGTTTCCTGTTATGCCCTCTTTCCCCTGCTCTATTTCTCAGGTGTTTCAATAATAGAATGACTACAATAGATATGATTTTTTGTGATGGAGGGAGGTTGTTTGGAAAAAACCAAATTACATGAAAGTGAATGGCAGAAGTCCATGACTGAGGAGTAGGTAAGAGGGATCATTAAGCTATTGCCAATGACAGCCCTGTATTTATTTTATTGATTTATAGAGTGTCTTATCTCACAATTAATTGGCCTTCAGTGAACTTGGCATTTGAACAGCTGAGAAGGGCCAGTGCACGAAATCCTTGCCCACAGCATCAAAAGATGCACTGCTTAAATGCTCATGGCCACAGAAGAGGTGGCCTGGCTGCTTTATTATTTTTTATTATTAGGCCAACTTCTTTCTTTTGGCCTAGGAATATGCAAGTTTTTGTGCTGACACAGCTGATCCAACAGCCAGGCTCTTCTTTTGCTCTGATGTTGGGGTGGAGAACTTAGGAACCTAGGAAGCGGACTCATCCCAGGTCAAGCAGTTTGGGCAGCTCACCTGATATTGCCTGTTTTGACTGTCAGTGGCTCTCCCACAGAGCTCTTCCCCTTCCCCTTCTACTGCACTTGCCAGCAATTAAGGTTATGGCCTTCTATTACTGAGCTATTGCTCTTCACTCCAAAATTTGCTCCACTTTCATAGAAACACGCTTGCCCCATACTGTGTCAGACTAATGGTCTGTGTACCTTAGTGTTGACTGCAACTGCCTTCCCTGGTCTTGGACTCCAAAGTCCCATCAACTGCAGTCATCTCTGCCCATGGTCAAGGGTGTTGGTATTCCAAAGCATCTGGAGGGCACATGGTTGGGGAAGTCTGGTCTTCATTGGCTGGCAGTGGCTCTCTAAGGGTTAATAGGAATCTTTTCCAATCCCTTGCCTACCTAGAGTCATAGAATTCTAGATTTGGAAGGAGCCCAAAGGACCTTCTCCTTCAAGCCTCTGCAGTGCTCTCAGCTAAGAGGTGCCCGGGACTGATCCTCGGGTCTCCTGCTTGCAAAGCATCTGCTGCCAAGTTCCTGCTCTGTTCTGTTCTTTATCTGTTTCCTTGTTGCAACAAAGCTTTACTATAAAACACATTACAGTAAGATAAATGGCATTTGTTTTCAGTCCAGCTCCAACATTAAAAATAATAACAATACAATAAACAAAGATTTGTTACCTTGGAGGCATTAAAAAACCGAATGCTAAGTCCTAAGAGACCGTTTTTACATCATTAGGCATTGAGTTAAAATATCCCCTCCCCCCGGTTTAGAGTTTTATTAAAAGTAAAGTCATCCCTGGAGTAACTACAAAAGCATTACATCAAGATTAGATTATGAAATGGCTCCACAACCTCCTACATATTAAGGAAAAATAAATATTTTAATTCAGAACTGCAGTTTTTCTCCTGCTAGAAATGACTGCAAAATTATCTCACTCTGAAATCGTGCTAAACTGAAGATGCTCAGTTGGCATCACAGGAGACAAATTGGGCCCCTGAAGCAGTTTTATCTTGCTTCATGTTACACTTCCATATTTTAATCTAGGAAAGAGGGGAAGAGAGAGAGTCTGTGCTAAAACACTTCCATTTGAGCATCACAATAACCCAGACATATTATCACGGACAGCATCCAGATTCCAAACATTCTGTCCAAACTTACTAAGCTTTGCTGGGAGCTGGCAGCAGGCTGGTGCAGACTTTGCCGTCACTTCCACTCTCCTCCTTCCATAGCATGAGCAGAAGGGGAACCAAACCACAAACCCAGCCAACCTGAAGCCATGGTCTGTGTGCTGATCTTGGCTTATCAGGGAGCAGCAAACCATTAGCCTTAGTTCAGACGCTTGTGTCAAGGGAAGGAGCAAAGTGGGCGCAATCGGGCAGCATGCATGGCCATTCTCAGTAAGCCACAGTAGCTCAGATATTCTGGCTCATGGCGACATGAGACCACTGTGGCTTCTTTCTTTTGCCCATTGTGTGCCGCTGCTCCAGCTGTCTCAGAGGATGTATTTGAAGGCAGAAAACATTTAGTCCAAGTTGTGAAGAAAGTTAAAACATTGACCTCCTCTTGTCAGAATGGAGCAGTGATGGAACAAGATAAAAACATGTCTTGGATTCTTGAAATGGTTGCTATCAACTCAAGTCCCTGGTTTGGCATAGCCTTGCCACAGTGCTGTGAGTTCTGGTAACATCACATCTTGATTATTGCATTGTGCTGTCTGTGGGGCTTCCCTTGAAGGCAGTCCAGAATCTGCAGCTAATTCATGTAAAACCCATTGTGCAGGATCTTCACTGAGCCCAATTCAAGATGTTTTCATTAATTAAGCTGGGGCCAGGTACCTCTCAGAGCTTCTCTCCCTTTACTGTACCCTAAATTTGGCATGGGTGGCCCTTCATGCTTTCCCGTTGGCATGTGTGGCACTCCACTATGGTGGCACCCTGGCTGTGGAACTCACTCTCCCTGAAGGTGCAGGTGGGTTAAAAAGTTATTAAGCTTCTGGTGTCTAGTCAGAACCAAGTTATCTCTCATAAGAACCTAAGAAGAACCTGATGGATCAGGCCGGTGACCCATCTAGTCCAGGGTCCTGTTCTCACAGGGGCCAAATGGAAGCCCACAGACAAGACTTTATCACAACAGGTAATAGTTGTGTTGAAGAGCCTGGTAGGTAAGCAGCTCCCTTTTCTTCAGCAGCAATCAGTTAGACCACTGTCATTTATCATTTAAAATAAAATTAAAACCTTTTTTAAAAGAAAAGAACACATTCCTGTCCTTGAGCTTCCCAAGTAAAAGGAGTACACGGAGAGCAATTTCATGGGTGAAAAAGCTTTACTGCTCATTATCTCTCCTCACGTTATTGTGGGTATATCAGCAACAAAGCAGCGTAATTGAAGTCAATCAAGGGTAAAAGAAGTCTTCTTTACAGTATTGCCAAACTGGGCTTGTTTTCAGGCCTTTGTCAGAAACAATGTCAGTCCGTCACCTTTAGGGTTATTGATTACAAGAGTGTCTTTCGGCATCTGCACACTAATTCTGCCCTTTCCGTGTTTGTGGAATGTGCCTCCAAAAGTTCAAGGGAACTAGAAGAGATTTGCTAAAGAGCTATGAATCTTATTTCTCCAAGGGAAGCCAATCTTATGCATGGAAGTTGAGCAAGAGGTCCTCCCATACCAGGTCAGCTGCATTTTCTTTACTTCTTTATCAATACTGCCCTATCTATACTACTATGACAGGGGTGCAGAATTTGCAGCCTATGGGTCAAGTGGGGCCTTCAGGGCACACCTCAAGTCATGCCCCTTAACGCATTTGGCCTGTAAACCAGAGAATTCCCACACCTGGTCTGAGATTAAAAACCTAGGTTCACACCAGGAGCCCCAGAGTGTTGGATCCCACAATATAAGAATCAGTGACTGATACCCTTATATTCCATAAGGCCTTCTAAGGATTATTGCCTTGCCAAGTATTGGTTCATAAATTGTACTAATCCACATTTAGTTCTAGAGGCTCTGTCTAGGTGTAATTGCTTATAGCCACTGACTGTTGGGATTTGCCACCTTCCCTTTCAAAAGTCATCCACACCTGTGACCATCACTGCATCTTTCAGCAGGAAACTCTGCAAGTAAATCATGCTTTCCTGTGTCTGACTGAAAGCTACTGTCCATCAGTTTCACTGAAAATTGGAACTGCACAGATTTTAACAAGTCTTCCCCAGTACTGCTGCCCCAATCCAATTTGGAGGGACATGGTTGGCTTTCAGCTGAAACCCAGTATTGGGTTCTTGCACACTGCCAGGTCTGGGTTGAGGACAACCGTCTGCGGAGACCCAAGATGCAGGAGGTGTAGGAGGCAACCCGTAGTCAGGAGAACCAGCAAGGGCAAACCAGAAGGCAAGACTGAAGAGCAGCCCCTTAGTTTGCACCCTCCAAACACCCCCCACAGGAACATGGGAAGCTGCCTGATATGGACTGTCTGTCCAGCTTCATGTTGTCTACACTGATTACACTGACAGCCCTAGCGGGAGATGATGGTGAATGAATCCAGGACCTTCTGCCAGAGGCGGAGCTAGCTGCTCCAGCCCCCAGAGCACCACACATGCTGTGCACCCAGGGGCAGGGCTAGCCACCTGCAGGGGCAGGGCGAGCATCCCAGGGGGCGGGGTAGTAATGTCACCCCCCCAGAGATGACACCTGGGGCAGACCACACCCACTGCAGCCCCCTTCCTCTGCTGGAGGGGTGAAGGACAAAGATGCTTTAAAATAAATAATAAAATAACTGTGTGCTTTTCTATACAAAAGTTATGTTGCTATGTTCTAGCAAAGCAAAAAGCAAAAATATGTTTGTGTTAGGAAACAAAATCCTCCCTGCTAGGCTTTCTGTGGAAAAGTTCAAATACCCCAATGTCAACAAAGTAAACAATGTCTAATAAGCCAGCACAGGGACCAGGTGATCCTGACAGGTAATCATTCTAACTCACTCAAGAACAAATTTTGAGAAATCAAAGGATGAAGTGAGCAAGTTGATTGAGATGGAGAACAATGACACCAGCAGTTATCAGGAAAGTAGTGGCCGAGGCTGGATACGCAGGTCAAAGATTACTATGTCCAAGATTTCACTATGAAACTGTTGACTTTTACAAATGTGTAATGTATTTTTCCTTTTACTGTATGGATTATAGACACAGAGAGCACAGTCTGTATAGATAACAATTTTACTGTGTTGTACAGGGAATTTTTTTCCTAAATACCCGTGGTCTTCTGTCAAAGTCATTCCTAGCTGCAAATCACTGCAGGAAAGCAAATTGTATTTAGCAATAAAGTAAAATAAGAGCTGGTGAAATTTGGCAGAAAACCCAACCTTCTGGAAGCCTAAAAACTGAAAAATTTTCAGAACTTTAAGAAAACATGGATCTGTTCAAAATTATAGTTTGTATAATGAAGTGGGCCTCAGATATACCGTATTTTTTGCTCTATAAGACTCACTTTTTCCCTCCTAAAAAGTAATGGGAAATGTGTGTGCGTCTTACATTAGGCTGCACAGCTATCCCAGAAGCCAGAACAGCAAGAGGGATCGCTGCTTTCACTGCGCAGTGATCCTCTTGCTGTTCTGGCTTCTGAGATTCAGAATATTTTTTTCTTGTTTTCCTCCTCCAAAAACTAGGTGCATCTTGTGGTCTGGAAGTGGCCTAGGTATTTCCCCACACTCAAGTGTCGCAGAAGAGTAATACTGCCTGCACTTCACCCTCGGGGATGGGCTTTCAGTGTCTGTAACACTTTCTGGGTCGTTTACACATTTTTCCTTTGAAGTGTTTATTTCATTCATTTTCCAAAAATATTTTTCACCCAGAACCAGCGTTCCACTTAAGAGCTGTGAAGCTGCAGCAATAAACCCCACGTAGATAGAAATTCCAACACGTTGTTCTGTTGAAATGGGAGGCCCTCCCAAAACCTCAGGAAGCTGAATTCCTTTGTTTGATAATATAGAATGCAGATTCCACAAAATGGAAATAAGTACATGAATGAATGAATGAATGAACTTTATTACAGTCGCAGACCAGGATAAAAAACAAATAAAAAAACAACAACATATAAATAAAATAGCAGTTAGGATTTATTTTTTTAACCAATAATTGTTAGTGCAAATAAGGACAAAGAAACAAGCATAGGATAAAACATCTGAATAAAATACAAGATTAAACATGGATAATGGATGGATAAAAACTGATAATTAAAACAGATAAGAACTAAAAACAAATAAAAACACACAGTTAAAACAACTGTTAAAAGCATAAGAACTAAAAGACTCGCAGTTAAAACAACTTTAAGAGGCTGCAGTAGAAGTAGAAGCCTCTGAAGTAGAGGACACTCACAGCATTAGAAACTGATGTCCAAATATGGTTAAAACAGACAATTAAAACAATGTACAACAATAAATTTAGAAACAATGTACAACAATAAACTATCCCAGGGAGTTGACTCGTAGTCACCCATGGAACCGAGATTGGGGATTTTCTTGCCTGAAATAAGTACATATGTACCTGCTGCCACGTCCATCATTGCTCCAATGGAAAAGAAGGTAGCAATGAAATCGTCGTGTTTTCCAGGCACAAAGATGTTACATAGTGCAAAGGCAATACAAAAAAAAAAAAGGTCACCGCATTGGCAATTGAGGCCAATGGCATCAAGTCCTGGGCAAGGATGATTTCAGAGGGTAGGGACTCCTCATCGTTTAATGGTATGCATATAATGTTGATTTTCTTCATTGTAATTCTACGCATAGAACAGGCACCCCAGATCCCAATCCCTGCAATGCCAGGTTTGTTGCTGCCCATGATGTTCTCAACCTGCCACTCTCTCCATTCAAGGTTGGCAGATGTGGAGCAGATGCTCAGAATGCAGCCCATAAGAGCCAGGACAAAGACACCCAGTTGCAAGCAGGATACTCTGCACACCAGCCACACTGAAAAGGAGCCATAATGCGCCTGGGGTGGAACTTTAGCTTTGGTACTGGGAAGGCTGGCAATAGAAGGCATGCTGGGGAAAAACACAGGCAAAAGATAACCGTTAGATACTTAGGCACAGTATCATATGGACATCTCCTAAAGTTTGGGCAAATAGTGATGTGCAGCTAAAACAATGCCATCATTCTAGGGCAAATTCTGCATTTCCCACCTTGAGACGTAGGAATGGAAAAGTCTGCTATACCTACAATCATAGGTGCCAAGAATCAAACTTCCCCAGGGGTGAAGAAATTGCACAACCGCACAACCCCTTATGTTCTTATGGACGCCCTCCATGCAGATAATTTGGCTCTTGTCTTGTCCACCCCTCCTCTGCATTCCTAAGCCCCCCTCCCTTCCCTCTCCATTTTTAAAATGTTAAGCATGATCCAACCAAAGTTACGCATTCTACCCTTGAAAGAAAGTTTGGTGCAACACACCAATACAGCTACTGTTCAGGAAAGAATCCTTTCTGGCTTTAATCCTCATATTCTCTCTCTCTCTCTCTCTCTCACACACACACACACACTGTGAAAAGCCTACCAAGTGGCTCTCAGACAGAACAAAAGGAAATAAAAGTCAATTTGTTCTTATCTGGGAAAACACTGCTATGTTGGTGTGGAACTGAGGAGTGCTGCATATATGCACCTACATGAAATCAGTTCTTCAACTAGTCTCTGGTCTGCAAGGGCTTTTTCCAGGGCTTCCTGTTCGTGTGTCTGACCTAAGACCTGAGGAGAGTGAAGCTGGTCTGAGCACTGCAGCAACTGCCCCTTGGAGTTCTGAGGCAGTTAGAATGCAGCTTGCTTTGAACGCTCGGAACAACACAAATCATAACTCCAGGGTACTGGTCATTTTGAACATTTGGCAACTGCTTGGAGGCAGTATGCTTTTGAATACCAGTATGATTCTGGCACTTTTAAAAGACACTTTTTTGTTAGATGTAAGCTTATGCAAAGATTGGGTACAAAATGTGGAAATAAACACTGAGCGAACAAGATTTGAAATAAACGAATAGACAAATAAAGAAATATTTAGTTGTTTCCATTGGTTTTGAACACCACTTTGAATTACAGCAACTTGATTCAGCAGTACTGGTGGATCAGACTAAGGATCCATCTAGTCCAGCATCCCTTTTCTAAAAATGAAAAGTTTTATAACAACTCTGTGGGGACAGGCATTTATTAGCTCCCTATTGCAGTGTGGCAGAGGTGTGGAGACATCTGAGACAGTGAAATAATTTCTTGCTTACGTTAAGACCACTCTGTAAATTCATGGTTAGGGGGATCTTTGAGTCAGAGGTTTCCCAGCTTCTTGGTTGCTTTCCTGGTCACCCGTATATCAATTCTCCCTACTGTTGCTAGTCCCCAGGGGCGAATCTCTTTTGAGATTTGCTGATTTTCATGTGCTAGGGACTCGTCATATTTGTTTGTAGATTTATAAAAGTCTTCTACAAAGATTTTTTCCGCAACTGCTCGTGGGGATTCCTTCCCTTATAAAACGTGGGACTGAAATATCAGTACAGAATGCCGGAATAACAGTCTTATACCATTGAACCATTGTCTACACTGAATGGCAGCTCTCCAGGGTTTCAGCCAGGAAGTCTTTCTCAGCCCTCTTGGGAGATGCCCTGGGGGACGGAGCCTGGGACTGCGCTGCCGGCACAGAAACCCCCTGCCACTGAGCTTGGGCTCTTCCCTCCAGCCTGCCCTTTTGCAAAACAGACTCTCAAAGTACACATTTCAATCACAACATTGATGTATAAATTGGAAACAAAGATTCACTGGGGGGTGCATTTGCCATTAGAAGCCAGGGCCTGTAATTTGAAAAAAACTGACCTTTGGATATAAACATGAGTGTTTCCCGAATATTTATAAAGTGGCACCAGTATTTCTAAACATACACACACACACCATTTAAGGACCTGGTAAAGAAATGCTGTCAGAAGGAAAAGGATGTTTGCAAATTACTGTAATTTCCTGAGATTATAGAGGAAGTTCATCCACTGAAGTCTTAAAAGGTATTGCTCTGGAGAGAAGTAAACATGTTTTGAACGATCAGGTTCGATGTTAGATGCCCAGAAAAGCTGGCAGTGTCTTTGTGCATGTACTTATGTTTTTAAACGGGAACAGGTTTCAGGACTGTGAAAAAGGGGGGAGACACACAATATTAGGCTGTCATTTTTCTGCAGATAAATTGTTATGGTGTGATTGGATTTGGATTAACCACAGGCTGCACTTGATGGAATGCAGCATTGCAAAAACAAAAAACAAAAGGAAACCTGGTAACTTTTGTCTGTTCAAGTTTCCAAGGCTGCAAAATAGGTCTTTGGGATTTTGAAATCACAGTTTACTAAGGCCCTTCTCCAAAGCATTGAACCTCTCAGAGTTTCCTGCTAATTTTAGCTTCCTCTTTGTAGGATTCTGTTCTTGGGTTCCTTCTGCACAGAGCCCTGGAGACGGGGAGGGACTCAGCAGAGGCAGACAGCAGCGCTTGGCCAGTGCCTCAAATGGCCTTTCCACGACTGTGGCAAACCGTGTGTTGTGGGATCAGTGGAGGTGGTAGATTATCTATTTCTGACACAAGATTTGTATACCACTTAATCAAAAAAACCTCCAAGTGGTTTACAGAAAACTGTATTTTAAAACTCATTTTAAAATACTGATTAAAAACTGCTGGTAAAAACAAGTTGACATAGAATCCCAAAAAATCAGCCAGCATTCTTGTTCTTCTGACAGCACTGAGGCATTCTGCATTGAGCATGAGAGATGTAACCGCATGTTGTAGAGCCAGCATGAGAGATGTAACTGCATGTTGCCAGGAGGGTGGGTGGTCAGAGTGTCAGACTAGGACCTGGGAGAGCAGGGTTCAAATTCCACTTGGCCGCGAAGCTCCCTGGGTGGCCCTGGAGTCAGTCACTGCCTCTCAGCCTAGCCTACCTCACAGGATTGTTGTGAGGATAAAATGAGGAGGTGGAGAACTATGGAAGCCACCTAGAACTCCCTGGGAGAAAGGGGGGATATAAACTCAATCAATCAATTTTTGACAGATTTAAATCTGTTTGCTTAACTAGACTGGGATGGGGGAAGATGCTCAGAAAAGGTTATCTCCTGTCTCCGTTGGCCTTGATTGTTTTATCTCAGGGGACATCAAACTTTCAGCAGGGGGCCGGTCCACTGTCCCTCAGACCTTGGGGGGGCAGACTGTATTTTTTTTGGGGGGGATGAACAAATTCCTATGCCCCACAAATAACCCAGAGATGCATTTTAAATAAAAGGACACATTCTACTCATGTAAAAACATGCTGATTCCCGGACCGTCCGCGGGCCTGATTGAGAAGGCAATTGGGCCGCCCGCATCTGACCCCCGGGCCTTAGTTTGCCTACCCATGCTTTACCTTGTGGTGGCTGTTTAGCACAGGCGCTGTTATCACACCCTTGCCAAAGGTTGCGGCATCCTGACATCCGTCATGTTGCACAACAGCCTTCACCAGCCTGGAGCCCTCCAGCTGTTTTGGACTACCGACTCCCATGATCCCAGCCAGAATAGTCCTGCTGACGGGGGCTGGTGGGGGCTGCAGTTAGGTGCCAAAGGCAGCTGGGGAGCGACAATATCTGTTTACATGATCCAGATGGGTTTCCAGGGTCTTGTGGATTTGGTTTGACACGTCCCATGACTCTAGCCCTGTAATCCAGTGATGGGGAACCTGAGGGACTCCAAATGATGCTCAGTGCTGTCTCCCATCATCTCTGGCACCCTTGGGCATGCAGGCTAGGGCTGTTGGAGCTGAGAATCCAGCAATATCTGCAGGTTCACAGATTCCCGGTCCCTGCCACAATCCAAACCAAAGAACAAAACAGACCGCTTTTTAAACCTTCTGCTTTGTATGTTAGGAAAGTCAAGAGACAAGGCTGAGATTTTGGGGTTAGACCTGGAGGGCTGGATAGAATTCAATTGTTTGCAGCTACTTTGGTGTCTTTCATTCATGCAGAACAAAGTTCTTCCTGGGGGACCCTTTTACCTGCCTGATTTATTTTTAAAAGGTAGATTTATGAGGAGCCATCACCTTATCAATGTCTTTGCCCCAGGATTTTCTCTTCATTGGAAGAATTATGCTCACTCTTGGATTCCAGGCATCCTCCCAGCAAGGCTTTCATAAGACTGCAAATATAAGATGCTGCCCTTCCCTTTCAGAACCCCTGGGAATAATTGTAGCAACGGCATACAGTGGTACCTCGGTCTACCAACAGCCTAGTTCACAAACTATTTGGAACATGAACACTTCAAAACCGGAAGAAGGTGTTCTGGTTAGCGAACTTTTTTTGGAATCTGAACATACTCCGTTCGGGGGTGCACTTCCGTTTTGAGTGCCACACTTCCGTTGCCCGGCAGTGGAGAAGGGGGTCATCACGGCGTTTCCCGCAGCCGCAAGGGAGGGAAGCTGCCCGCCAGCTGGATTGCAGGAGTACAACCCCCCCCCCCGTGCCGGACTGGCGACACCCGGAAGTGGAGAAGGGGGACGTTCTCTCAGCTCTGCTGCAGTTTTCTCCCCCTGCTGCCGCCTCCAAGCGGGCTCCGCCCTTGCCTACTTTCCCCCCTTCACCCAGGGATGGTGTGCAGAGGGGTGTGTTGGGGGGAGGAGAAAGGCAGAGAGAGAGAGACCTCCGCATGCACAGAACCAGCGCGGTGGAACATTTTTAGGGCCTCCAAAGCTTTCCAAGAAAGTGCTCCTCCTCCTCCTCCTCCTCCTCCTCCTCCTCCTCGTCCTCCTCCACCGCCCTCCACCCCCGCTCCGCTTTCCCTCCCTGCCGCGCATCTCTTGCTACCATCGCTCTTACAACCACATGCGGATCTATGCCAATCCTTTCCATTTTGTTTCCATTTTCCATTACTTTCTATGGGAAAACATGCCTTGGTTTAAGAACACTTTGGTTTAAGAACGGACTTCCGGAATGGATTAAGTTTGTAAACCAAGGTACCACTGTATTGATATTTTAAGCATTGTGCCCCCTCCCCCCCCCACTCCCAAGTATCTGCTGGTAAAGAGGGAGCAGAGGAGGGCCAGGCAAGAAAGAAATGTGAGAGTGCTTTATTTATTTATTGGTCAATAGAACTTCTGGACCACCTTTCAGCCAAATGGGTCCTTTTATGTAATACAAGCAGACAGAGCCAGAATGAAATCTGATTGTTCATTTGATATTGTCATGCCACTTTTCCAACAACCGAGTTGAGCTCAAAGCACCTCATGAGAATAGTGAAGGATTGACAAATAAATAAACCCTTCCTCATACAGAACACACACACATACAAAATAAGGATATAACAAGGATCAAATGAAGCAAAGCAATAATAGTACAATAAATACAACAAATGAATCAAAACGGTGGCCAACTAGATGCCTGTGGGGAACCAGCAAGCAGGACCCAAGCACAAGAGAGCCCCCCCCCCCCGGTGGCTTCCAGCAACTGGCATTCAAAGCAGGGCTGCCTCCGACTGTGGAGGTTGAGCATAGCTGTTGTGGCCGGGGGCCATCGGCAGCCCTCTCCTCCATTAATTTGTCTTATTATCTTTTAAAGGCATCCAAATTGGTGGACATCCCTGCCTTCTGGGAGAGTAACTTCCATAGTTTAGCCACATGCTGTGTGAAGAAGTACTTTATTTTATCTGTCCTGAATCTTCAAACATTCAACTTCATTGTATGTCCATGAGTTCCAGTGTTGAGAGAGAAAGAGAAAAGCTTTCTCCACTTCCCCCTTGCCATGCATAACTTCATAAATTGTGATTAATATGAATAAATGGGGTGCATTCTGATGCTTAATTATGCTTTATTTGGTCTGCCATCTTGATCCCACGTGGTGCTTGGAGTCTAAAGGTAAATGGAGATCTCAACCTCCCCCTTGGGAAGCCTCATGCAGAGTTGGCCAGAGGCATCCCAACTGGTGCAGGTTGGGCTTGTCATACCAAATTTGGCAATGTCCTACCAAATGGGGTTACAATATCTTCAGAGGCATCCTAATCGGTACAGTTTGGATCTGTCACATCAAAAAATGGTCACACCACAGCAATGTTTTGGTCTGCCATCTTGATTCAAAATGGCGGCTGGTTGCCCAAAGTCAGTGAAAACTGCTTATCCCACCTCGGGAATCTTAACACATGGAGAACAAAAGGACAAATCATTTTCCAAAATATATAGTAGATAAGGGTGACTAATATATACAGATAGAAAGTGCTGTTTTTCTGGACACAGAAATGTGTTGTGCTTGGAACAGAGCACACCTGCTTGTGAGGCATGTTCCCAGTGGTCTGTGGTGGGGGTTTTGTGTTACCGAATTAAAAGGCTGCACTGGTCTAGGTTTGTGATTTGTTTTGTTTTACATGGTGGACTGCTGCACTGTTGAAACAAAGCATTATTTCCAGTTCTTAGGTTGCTGAGGATCACATGACCCTTGTCCTCCTTTCAAGCACGTGAAAAAGAGATGGATGTTAATTAAGATATGTCAATGAGAGGAGGAAGAGGAGGAGAAAAAGGTTGAGAGAAAATGTAATTTATGTCTTTAATTTTCCAAATGTTTCTCTTCTCCGCCTTGCGCCACTTAACTTTAGGAGTAGCAGTCTTTAATTAGGTACAGTGGCAGCTATAGAGGGTGATTCAGTTTGCATGCCAGGGGTGTAATATATCAAGTTATATCCCCACAAGTCCTGTAAAATAAGTATGGGAGCAATTTTATAATTATGCTGTGGGTGGGTGGCCCCAGATTAATTCTGAAAATGGGAAAAAGAAGATGGGGGAAGGGGAACAGTCTGTTATTTCAGATATCAGTATTTTGATAGGATGATGATATAGCATGACAAAACATCAATCTGGGACATTTTGGTGAAGAAACCCTATGGAGTTGAGGAAATTCCACAAAAATGGGGAGAAATAAGACTTTCCCCCACATCAAGAAACCATTGGGTGGTGCCCAACCAACCTTTACTCAGGTGCAAGCCCATTCAAATCCATGGACCTCTATTAACCATGCCCATGGGTCAACTCTGAGTGTGACTAACACTGAATACAACTCCATGGGTTTTCCTCCACCACCACCCTATACTTATATTCTGCTATTTAACTGGAGTCCTCAAAGCAGCTAAGAACATTTATAAATGCAACAACTAAATCCTACACAGTAGACCCACCAAAACCAATCAGCCTAATTTCATAATTTTGAGTGCAGTGGGGTTCATTATTCCTTCATCCTAAAAGAAAACTCAGGGAATCGAATGGACTCTAATGTGCCCATTAATTTCAGTGGTTTTACTCTGAGTAGTACTAACATTGGGATTTACCCACAGTGGGCCATTCAAAGAAGAGCCAAATGGTAAGTGCTCCAAAGGTTTCTGCCTCTCCATCAAGCAACCACATTCCCCAACTGAGAATGGGGAGCTGCAATTTTCTCCTCCTTCTTGAGTTTTCTGTACAAGCAGCATATGCACAAGATCCTAATATATGATTAGAAATCACCATTCAGGGAAGATACAGGAGCCAAGAAGATGCTCATGGATTTTAAAAATCCTTCCTTCCTTTACTTACAGGAAAACAAATTTACAGTTGATTTAATGCCACCCATATTTTCACTTGCTGCTTCCATTCTGTATTTCATTAATGCCATAGATTTTCTGCACACAGGTGGGTAGGTGGCATGAAACTGGAATGGGATCAGTGCTTTGTAAGCTGAACTACTTGTTCTCCTCAATGTCTTGGGAGCTGCATTTCTGTTGCCTTCCCAGCTGACACAGGGGAGGACCATGAGAGGGGCAGCGGGAGGGACGCAGTGCCCAGTAAGACTTTTCACACACAGCTCTTTTGGGGTAGCTTCAGGTGTGTGAGGCAGGTGAGCAGGGAATGAATGCCTGGCTGATGGAGCAACAAGGTGGGAGGTCTTCAGAACTGTGTTTTGATTTTATGGTTTTTTTATGGATATGATTCATAAATTGCTTAGCAAGAAACTAGACTTCTAAAAACTGGGGCATAGAAGACTCACTCAGTCTCATTGCATCCTCTTTGATGTCTGGAACCCGGATGACCCATTTTTCTGGACTGAACCTGCTACCTGTCAGTTTGGAGCTCCCTGTATTCAAATGCCAGCAGCCTCCAGGTGAATGAAGAAAACAGCCTTCTTGCCCACACCTGTAATTTCGCCAAGCCAACAATTCATCGGCCGAGTGTGGAAGTTATTCCACTAAACAAGACATAAGAAACTGCACCTGTCTTTGAGACAAAGGCTTGAATTCCCCTGAGGCCTCTTTTTCTGTTGAGGTGTTGCATTAACAGAACATTTTTTAGTATTTCCTCTAAAATTATATACCTGGTGCTTTGACCGCTTAGTCTTTTGTACGCATCACTGAAATCAGAGCAGGGGAAACCCTTTGAGGACGCCACTGTTCATCATCAGGTGCAAAATTGAGAAGTATCAGTCAAATCTTTTCAAACTGAGGGGTGATGACCAAAAAAATTAAAGAATCGGCATTGTCTCACACTGGAGGGGAGATGGCAGTTCCAAGTTAGGAAGGAGTTGTCAACCTTTTTTAGGGGGTGGGGGTTGACTTCTGTTATTGAATCAATTACTAGACTGCTTAAATTTAAATACATTTGCACTTTATCTAAAGTTGAAATATAAGTGACTTTTTGAGAGATGAAGGAAGCTGCCCCAGGTAGGGTTGGGAAGGTCCAAGACCCTGGAGAGCCACTGCCAGTCAGAGTAGACAGTACTGAGCTAGATGGACTAATAGCTTCCTGCGCGATCCTATGTATGTTCTCAAGTGTGAGTCAACTGCTTCTGAAATGCCCTCCAGTTTCAAAAACAAGTTGACTTTATGAAGTTACTTTCAGGTCCAGTGAGCTCAGTACCGTTTGCTCTGATGACGGCAGCTTGGCAAGGGCTCAGGCAGAGAAGGGTCTCTCCCCCCCCCCCCAGCCTCCTGTGATCCTTGTAACTGGAGGTATCTGGGGTTGAACCTAGGGGTCTTGTGCATTCAAAGTATGGGCTCTACCACTGAGCTGTGGTCTCTGAGCATTTGTCCACTGTCAAAGGCATCTGCTATTCTGAAAAAGGGAATCTGGAAGCCTGATGGGTGTAGAGCCCATTATGCATGTTGGCTATCTCCCTGCCCAAGAATGAGCCTATGCCCAAATAAATTTGTTGGTGTTAAAGATGCCCCAAGAATCTTTTGGGGTTTTTTATTGCAGGAGAGTTGATATAATTAGAAAAAGACTCAAGGGTGCTTCTCCAGCATGCGGCCAGGAAAACCACACATGGCAACGAAAGACTGGTTGTGAGCATTCCGTGGCTCCCCTTCACACCTTTGAATATAGCTGTTTCATAGAATCACAGAACTGTAGAGTTCTAGTCCATCTAGTAGTCCAACCTCCTACAATGCAGGAGTCACAGCTAAATTTACAATATTTTCCCCCACTTTGCAGACAGTTATTGCCTTCCAAAGCAATTTTAATTAAGGGATGGCTGCTTACAGATTTATCTGGCTCACACACACACGCCAGGGAAGTGTGTGTCCGTAGGAAATCAAATTGTAGCCAGGAATGTTGCAGAATTATGCTTGCAGAATTTCATTGACTAATAAGAAATAAGAAAGACTGTAATAAGAGTTGCTGCTGGAATGCTTTTGTGGCCACAATACAAACAGATGCATTTTCCTTTTTTAGGAGCTTTATACTTGGTTTTTCCTAGGGGTTGGTCCCGCATTTGTTTCTGAGGAATGAAAGGGTTATGTGCAGTGTAAATTGGACAGGCCTAATAAAGACCCACATCAAGCAGATAACCATTGACAGCATTTATTATCCAATCTGCTGGAAATGTTTTTAGCGCCCATCGTCTGTCTTGCTTTGATAAGGAGTGACATTCTTGCGCTCTCTCTCTCTCTCTCTGTCTCCCCCTTGCAGGACCTGTTGTTTAGCGTCTGTGCTCTCAATATCATCTCCACTATTGTCTGTGCTCTGGCCACTGCGATGTGCTGCATGCAGATGGTCTCCTCTGACATTCTGCAAATGGTAAGTGAATTCCAGCGAGAGAATGTGCAGTTATGCGTCTATCTCTTCCCCCTTGCCTTGGTGTATCCATGCAATATTGAAGGGGCTCACCAAGGGGCAAGTCCAGATTCTCTTTTCAGGGACTGTTTGTTTGTTTGTTTGTTTGTTTACCACTATGTCATAAAAAACACCAAAGTTAACAGCAATAAAACTATAATGGAAACCATATAAAATAAGTTAAAAACAGACATCAATTTACCATCATGGAAGGATGTATTCTTAATTGGCGCATAGGCCTGGAGCAATGGAAAAGTTATCAGCTGGCATTTAAAAGCTGGCAGAGAAGAAACGTACTGAATCTCTATTGGCAGAGCATTCTGCGTGACTGGGCCAATGTCAAATGAGCCTGGGGAACGACCAACGATGCTCCTCCAGATGATCTTGTCAGCTGAGCTGTGAGTCAGCATTTGATCTCTTAGAAACTGTTGAATGCTGCTATTCTGTATTCATAGCTCCCGTTTCCTCTTATGTAATCCAGCTGTCCCCAACCTGGTCCTCTCCAGATGTTCCTGGACTCACAACTTCCATCAGTCTCAGCCCTCATGGCAAATGACTCACCAGCCTCCTCATTTGGCCCATGGGGCTTTTTTGGCTATGTCGTGCCCACCTGGCATTTTGGCCTGCAGGGGTGGGGGAAGTCCAGACTGCCAGCTCCAGTTCCCCAGCTAAGGTAGGATACCTCCTCCAGGCAGTCCCCAGTCTCCTTCAGTCAGCAGGGCTCATCTTAGAATAATAGATTCTAAGATTCTCCAAAGAACTGCACTGAACAAATAAATACTGTATCTGACATGGTGCCTCTCAGCTGTTGTGGGAATCCAGCTGCCAGCAGCCCAGCCAGCCTGGTCAATGGTTAGGGATAGTGAGAATTGTAATCCAAAGACAGCTGGAGGGCAATGTGGAAGGCACCACATTGGCCAGCCTTGCTCTGCTCTGATACAGCTTATGTGCTGCACATCAAACAGCAACACAAGTGTGAATCAGCCAGGGGAAGAAGAAAAGGGAATTGTTTGGCGGTGGCTTATTTTTTGGCCCATTTATAAACTCTGTTGTTCACAAGGTAGTTTTTAAGGTCCAGCTCAATAATTGATGGGAATGAGAGTAGAAAAAGTTCTGAGATTGGTGTGTCCGTGTGGCTAAGGAACACGCTGAGCGGTAGGGGGTGTTGCTGAGTCAAGTGCAGTTGCTTTTCTTATCCATACCTTTACAGCTTTTTGCTCTGCATTTTTTTCTTTTTCTTTTTGCTGCATGATAAAAAGTGCTGATAAAGGAGACCCCTCCATTTCCTCTGAAAAGGAGCTTGAGCCGTTGTGCATGTTCCAAGCAAGTGTCCTTGTGAAAAGCACTCGCAGGGGCTTAGAACAGTTAGTGAGAGCATCCTTTTCTTTTGGAACATTCCCTCTTGTGGGAAACAGATGTTCCAAGCATCCACTCTTCCCCTTCTCCAGTGTGCAGGAGATGAAGGGTGTGTCAGTGGAGTGGCTCTAGGTGTTTGAAGGATGGGCCAAGCAGGTCTTGCTCATGGCAGGTTTCAAGCAGAGCCCACACAGCTTACAAGGGCAGAGGAACACTAGGGCCCTTTCATGCAAATTAAAAGCATGAAAGTCAAGTTAAAAGTTAACAAGTCAGATTCATAAGAAAACACCACAGCACCCTCCCTAGCATTCTAAGATTTTTGTTTATGTTCTACCTTTTCACCAAATGATGATCCTCCTTTGCCTTAGTGGTTCACATAATCAGTCCTAAATGCCAACCCTTCTTCCTCTGTCAGCGGTTCTATGCCTTAGCAACACGAAACTGGCATATATCATCACGGCCATCCAATCTCTTTCCATGCTTCGTGAGTCACCTTCTGTCTTTACGACCTGCATGCTCAGTAATCCCCTCTGCATCGATTCTTTGCCCTTAAATTACGAGTTGTGCTTGTGGTATCCTGGGTCTGTCGCTTAATGTCCTGCTGATCTGAAGGCATGAACTGAACCAGAAATCACACCCTTTGCTAAGCTTGGCTTAAATTTACCGTAGGATTGGAAGTGGGATTAGTTTAAACTTACTTGTCAAGCCTCAAGGAATATTACTTCTCATTTTCTTCTGAGAGCGGCCCTCACCTGAACTATATGGTAAACTTGCTCAGTATATCTTGAGAAGTAGGAATGAACAAGAGGAGCCTGTGACAAAATATTGCTGTCGCATTGCATTCTCCAACCTGGTGCCCTCCATAAGTTGCTGGACTACAACTCCCACCAGTCCCTGCCAGAATAGCCAAAGGCCAGGAATTATGGGAGTTGTAGGCCTGCATAGTCCAGAGGGCCCCAGGCCAGGGGAAGTTTATGATTCCTCCCTCAGTTGCAGGATATTCCCGCTGAGGGTGCTGCCCGTTCCTTCATCCCCACCTCCAGGTTTGAAGGACTGTGTTCAATGTCTGGATTACGAGAATACCGTTGACTGTAATGATGCTGGGCTGTTTATTGTGACTGTCACAGCCTCCCTCTGACTTAAAGCACTCTTGACATATTACCTCTTGTAAAAGTTCCAGCAATGGTATCCATCAGCAAATGTAAGAAGAAGTTAATGATGGTATGTGGTCACTGTATAGCTTCTGCTGTCAGCTACAGGTATAATAATAATAATTCATTGTGGGTCTCATTAGGTTCCATTTCACTGAACAGCCTGCCTCTCCGTTTTCTACTTTTGAATACATTCATCAACAGATCTTCTGGTAGAGATGACCATAGTTCAGTAGCAGAACACATGCTTTGTGTGTAGAAGGTCCCGAATTTACTCCCCAGCATCTCCCACTAGAGATGAAGCGTCAGGTGCTGGCAAAGGCCTCTCTCTGCCTGGGAGTCAATAGGTCCGTGTTGTGTTCAGGCACAGGCATTATCTGTGCACTGTTCAGTCAAAGGCAACCCACAACCTGCACCCTACCCCAAACTCTTAGGCTCAAGCAAACCCTGCCACAGGCAGAAATGTGTTGCCTTCCTGAAACCTCTGTGAGCCAGAAATCAAGCCAAGAGGCAACAATCTGTTCAGTTGCCTCATAATTCCCAGAGAGACTGGACTTCCAACACTTCTTATGGAAGTGATATCTTAAATTCAGAATATATATCAGGGATCCAGAGACTCGGTTCACAAAAAATGTGGAGGATTTATAACTCTTATATAACACTTTCATGGGGATTTAATTTCACAGCTCTAGAAATAGGAATGCAATATTAGGGTGCAGGATGAAAGTTATTGGCGCTTCCTGCTGCTTAATCTTACAAAACACTTCCTTTTTAACAGCCACACATAATTTTTCTACCAGAAGGAAGGGAATAGTGGTCTCAAATGACCCAGAGGACCTAGGAACTGAGTCCCAGAAGGATAGGGCCCAAAATTGTAGGGACATCTGGGGAAAATGTGGAGACAGACTTGGGGGCAAGGCAAGCTGTGGAATCAGGTAAGGAATCGGACAAAACAGTAGAGAGGAGAAGAAGAGTGAAAGGTAGGTTTGCAGCCAGGTGAGCAGTCTGAAGGCACCACTGGTGTCAGGAAGACTAAGAGGCAAGGAGAGCGGAGGTCAAGAACGGCATGTGTTACCTAGGGAGCAGGGAGTGGATGTTGGAGCCAGCAGAGAAAGAGCGCGTGCGCGCGCACACACACACACACACACACACAAACGTCTTCTTTTTTTAATCAAATATGTCCTTATTTCCTTTTTGTTACATAGGTAGAGAAAACAGTTACAAACTTTGAGAAAAATGATAAAGAAGACTCTACTATATATTTTAGGGGAATTTGTCCTCTACGTACCATATTGGCCTGAATATAAGCCACACTCGCAAATAAGCTGCACCTTTAAAATTCAAGGGGTAAAAAGAAAAAAAGACAATACCCAAATATAAACCGCTCCCTTAAAATTGCCGGCGCAGGTAAGTGATGAGCGCTCTTCCCTGGTGCTCTCCCCTTGTGGTTGTCCACCTGCAGCAGCGTGAGTGTGGCGTACCCACTTCCCAGCTGGTTTGCGGTGCGCTTACTTCTCAGCTCCCCCCCCCCCCCCGCTAAGATCTATCCTGTAATGGGTGGGAGGCAGTGGCACCCCAAAAAAACTTTTCGGCTGCAGCAGCGGTGTTGGGGGTGGTGCACAGGCTGCCTGGCGACTTTCCCCCTTTTATGATTCCTCCATCCGCAGCAGTGGCACTTGCAGGGTTGCCTAAGGTTGCAAATATAAGCCACACTCTAACTTTGCATTATCAGAAGGAGGGGGGGGAGTGTGGCTTATATTTGGGCCAATTTTGGGCCAATTATATTAGGATGGCTCTTGAGATACTGGGGTGAGGGTTCCCGAGGTGGGGCAGTGGTCGGTGCCATCACTTGACTGCTGGATGCCATTTTGAATCAAGGTGGTGGTGACCTGAATGTGACTTTGGTGTGACACAACCTGTGTTTAGTATAGGTTTGGTCACCTCTTGTGATATCATCACCAAACTTGCCATGAGGGTTCCCAAGATGAGATAGAAGACTCTGTCGGAAGCCGGAAGAGTGGCTGGGGAAACTCAGCCAGATGGGCAGGGTATAAATAATAAGTTGTTGTTGTTGTTGTTGTGTGACAAGTCAAAATTCACAAATTACACTATCCATTTAAAAATCACAATATTGTTGGTTTCTACAATTTCCTGGGAAGCTCCATGCACTCACTATTAAGAAAGACAAAAAGAGAAAAATAAGTAATACAGTGGAGTAATAGTTACTTAGCACTGCATACCTTATGGGAGAAAACACCTCTAAGCTAAAACTGTAAAAACCCAGTATAAATACTATATGAGATATACCAAGTCAATCACTGTCCTGATATGTCCAATCAGTGACAGAGACTGCTACCTGCACCCCAGCAACCCTCATGCTGAGTTTGGAGGCGCTATCCGGGAGGCAGCCAAGCCTTTGCCAAAAATGGGTATAGTCATTCCAAAGTCATGTTTTGGTCTGATTCATATAGTCATTCCAAAGTCATGTTTTGGTCTCATGATTTATAGTAGTAGTAGTAGTAGTAGTAGTAATAATAATAATAATAATAATAATAATAATAATAATAATTTATTTATACCTCACCCATCTGGCTGGGTTTCCCCAGCTACTCTGGGCGGCTTCCAACAAAATATTAAAATAAAATATTCTATTAAACATTAAAAGCTTCCCTAAACAGGGGCTGCCTTCAGAGGTCTTCTGAAAGTCTAGTAGTTGTTTTTCTTTTGGACATCTGATGGGAGGGCGTTCCACAGGGCGCCACCACCGAGAAGGCCCTCTGCCTGGTTCCCTGTAACTTGGCTTCTCACAATGAGGGAACTGCCAGAAGGCCCTTGGTGCTGGACCTCAGTGTCCAGGCAGAGCGATGGGGGTGGAGACGCTCCTTCAGGTATGCTGGGCCGAGGCCGTTTAGGGCTTTAAAGGTCACTTTGAATTGCCCTCGGAAACGTACTGGGAGCCAATGTAGATCTTTCAAGACCAGTGTTATGTGGTCTCGGCGGCCACTCCCAGTCAACAGTCTAGCTGCTGCATTCTGGATTAGTTGTAGTATGGTTTACGGAGTTCAAAAGCCAATGAAGACCACTGCCCCACCTTAGGATCCCTTGGGCTGAGTGTGGCAATGATATCTCTAGAGGTGGCTGAACGTAGGGAACAAGTGGACAAATCGTTTTCTAAAATATATACTAGATTAGACTAGACTCCCCCTCCCTCCTCCCCTCTCTTTGTCGCTCTCTCTCTCTAAACTATGAGATACCTTACCCAACTTGTGCCCACTCAAGTGCTTCATTTGGCAGAATTGGCACTGCTACAGGTTCCTCATAATGCCCTTTCTGCATCTGTATGAACTCAGTGTGGCAGCACATACACTTTGGAACTCCCTGCCTGTGGAGACCAAGCAGGCGCCTTCACTCCACTCTTTTCAGTGCCAGCTCAAAACGTTCTTGTTTAGACAAGTCTGCTCAGATGCTTAGAGAGCTGCTGTGAATTTTAACCTGCTGTAGTATTTTTACTTTTTGTATGTTTTAAATTATTGTTATAAATGTTACTTAATAATATTATTGTTTTATCTTTTTGTAAACTGCTTTTTTCTACAGCCAAATCTTGTGGGAAAGGGGCTTACAAATAAATGGGTGACGATGATGAAGATAACGATGCTGATTGTGTGTCATAGTAATTAGAAGGAGGTACCATTCCCTCTAATGCTGAACATACATTATGCAGTGATTCCTTACTCGTATACGGGTGTTCTTTGGAAATGTGTTTTTGCCTTTTGCTCTGGCTAGCAGCTGATGTGCTTTCTCCTGCTGTATGAACTTCCTAGAACCTACTGAGTGCTATTCCTAATGCATCGTGAATCTCCTGCTTGTATCACACAGTTCCTGCCGCAGAGGTCTCATTCTGCCAACCCTGACTGTATGACGCCCCATGGGACTATCTTGGGGCACCAGACCTTGGATTTTGACGAGTTCATCCCTCCAATTCCACCCCCACCCTACTACCCACCCGAGTACACATGCACTCCTGTGATAGAAGCACAAAGGTAAATGATTTCTTTAGCCTGTGACTACACAAGAGACATGAATGAGCTGGTACTCAGCAAAGGGTTCTTGGTCTGCTGCCCTGTCCCAGGCCCCAGACAGCAAAGAGGGATTCTTCCAGGGCTGCTGCTGGCTTTTAAAGATAGCAATGCACTCTTGGGAGCCGCAGGCTCAGTTCAAATAGGCAGCATTTTCATTCATTCATTGTATATGTTCTTAGTAGGACTGTTCCTTAAGTTCAAAACAAGTCTTAGCTGATAAATCCTACAACATTTAGTTAATTCATTGAGTACAGTGTAAATCGGCATGCCTTTGCAAGAAGCATGCCATCTTTTGTCTTTAGATGACCCAAATGCATCATAGCAGGAATAATCTTGAAAGAGGCATTCCCTCCTGTGGGTGAGCGAAAGGGAGATGCCTCTGCTAAGGGGTTGCTTGTCCTCTGCACTTTTAAGAAGTAGTTGCCTTCAGAAAGAAATCAGATTTTTTATAGAAATGTCTGCCATCCAATTAATCAGGTCACATCTTTCATCTGAGCAAAAGTTGATTTAATTGATTGAACTGATTTGTTGATTAAATGTTAAGGCCCCAGTTGTTGATGGCTTTCTCTATTGCTGATTATTGTTGTCATTGTGTGTGTGCTTGTTTAGAGGGCTCCACCTGGACTTTCCTCACTCACCCTTTGGCGCTTTGTACGAGGTTGCCATCAACAGCCCTGGAATGCTCTATCCATCTGAGCTGCCCCCTCCCTATGAAGCAGTTATTGGACAAAGCCCAGCCAATCAGGTGAGAGAGACCACTAGGGGGAGGATTGTTTGTTTGTTTGTTTAAAAATTATCAATATACTGTACTGCTATGTCATTTTTTAATAAAAAAAAATCCAAGTGGTTTACAGCAATAAACTATAACACTGTACAATGAAAACCATCAAAAATAAGTTAAAAGTAGAAATCAGGTAACTATTGTGGAAAGATGTCTTCTTCATGGCCTGCATAGTCAGGAGGCCTTTGAAACTTGCCCCAGAAGGTGTGCTGAATCTCAGGATTGGGCCGATGACACTAAAGGCTCCATTTCTGATTGTCCATTGAGCCAGCTCAGGGAATGACCAACGACACCCTGCTGGTGCTCTCAGTGATCAAGCTGATCACTCTTCATCTGTGCCCAACCTGCCCAACCCAGCTTTTATCAGTCTCAGCCAGCGTGACCAATGCTCAGGCATTTTGGGAGTTGGGAGGGGTGACAGTTTGAGGAAGGCTAATGTAATTCCATGCAAATGGGGAGCAAGTATAAATCACATGATCAGAAACAACTCTTCTTCAGGAAGAGTTAGACAGGGATTGAATCTGGGACCTTCTGCATGCAAAGCAGATGCTCTCCCAGTGAGCTGCTGCCCTTTCCTCAGACGGCAAGCAGCGACCTAAGCAGGGATGGGCAACGTTTTCCCTTTTTTCCTGCCACAGGCCAACAGTGGGTAGTACCAGAGGCAAAAGCCTACTGGGTCAAAGACTCTCCTGCTTCCATCCTCACCATGTTGGACTGGAATTCTGAGTACAAGTCAGGTCTGCCCCTTAGGGCTCAATGAAGCAGTGAGATCCCTGCAGAGCATGCTCCATCGGCCTGGAGATGGCACAGGGACGGGGTCTGATGTCAGCATATGACCGCAGATCCAGCATAGCTCCATGGGACCTCCAAATCAACATGCACAAGACTGGGCTGTGAGCAGCTAAATCCCGAGTGATTTCTTTGATGGTGAATGCTCTGGTTCCATTAGCTTCCGCTCCTGATTTTCTTTTCTTTGCTTTGCTATTCACAGGTCACTGCTGTGGACCAGCAAGTCACAGAGCCCAGTCTGGGTGAGAGAAACACCACAGCAGGCTTCGGCAGCCAAGGTGATCTACGCACTGCTCATTCACTGGCACAGGGCTCGTGCCCACTTTGATGCCTGTACTTGTGACCACAGGCCACCTTGGCTTTTCCACCTGGTCTGGGGAAGGCGGGCCCAGACTGACTCCAGCTGCAAAAGCTGAGGCTGCTGAGCAGACACTTGGGCTGGGGTGTTGTCAATATTAATTTTTTGTATCTTTATTTTTAGATCTTATTGTGATTTATGTGGCCATTGTTCAATTTGGCTGTGTACTTTCTGAAGTGTTTTATTTATTGTTTATGACTATTTTTGTAATGTTTTGTAATTATGTAAATCTTTTCATGTTGTAAACTGCCTTGACCATGGTTTGAACCAGTGCTTTTTTCCTAGAAAAATAGGTGCCTGTACTCACCATGAAGTTGTTAGAGTAAGTGCCACACTTTTTGACAACCACAAAAAGAGGCGCTGGTACTGCATGCCCTTGAGTGCCCCCTGGAAAAAAGCTCTGGTTTTAACCATGGAAAGGCAGCGTACAAATCACATGACGATGATGATGATACTGTACCTGGCAGCTGAAATCACAAAATCAGAGGCAATTAAGAGAGGTTCGGTGCTGCATTAGATCTGCACCAGTCCATTCATGTGTGGGACTCATTGCTTTATCTTGCGCTCGTCAAAGGATGTGCCTGCACATGCCAGCCAGCTCCAAATGTGGGGAAATTTCATTTAACCTTCCTTGGGGTTTTCCTTAGAAGAGGACTTGGAGAGTTGCTTGTAGGAAGAACACCACTAGACAAATGAAGGAAAATAGAAGAGTTTCCCAAGAATTTAAGAAATCTGGGAAGTTTATCTGAAAACAAGTGAATCACCCAAAGGAGCAAGGGCTTCTTGTTAGAGCAGAGGCTTTAGGATTCAGGGCTACATGAGAAACATAATGATCAAGAGTGTTGCAGTACCTTCAGCCCAGGGTCCCAGGGTGGGTTACAGCTTTAAAACACAATTTAAAAAAACAACTTACAGTCATAAGGCAGGTGGGTCCAAAAAATGTAAGGGTAGGGGTAAAGAGGTGCATCTGCAGCATTCTCTGAAAGCTGTATAATATAGGTGTCAGGTGCACTTCTGTGGGGAGGGAGTTCCACAACGTAGGGGCCACCGCAGAGAAGGCTCTCCTGGGTTGCCACCCCCTGAACCTATGAGGACAGAGGAATTACCAAGAGGACCCCTCTCTCCTGAGCTCAGCACCTGAAAGGGTCTTTAGCAAATAAGGGGGTCTTTCAGATATCTGGGGCCTGAATTTGGGGTCTGAATATTTAGGGCTTTAAGTCTGAGCACCTTGAATTGAGCCGGGAAATGAACTGGCAACCAGTGCAGCTGATTTAAACCAGGTTGGCACTTTATGGCACTACTCCTCTGTTCATTTCATTCTCCCTTTGCATTTTTGACGGCATCATGAAACCAGGTTGGCCTGTGCTCAATAGTGGCACGGCAGCAGTTTCTGACTCGGCTCTGTTTTGCAGCCTCGGCAGACAGCACTTCCCACGTGGCCTCTGAAGCAGCTGACACCCCTGAGCACCTCAGCTACTCCTCAGAGGACCTCTGTTCCCTGGAAGTCCAGGAGTCCCTCCTTTCCACGGACTTCTCTTCATACGAAGCAACCCACAAAGGTGCCGTAAATAGGAGCTGCTCCAGCTTAGACTACAGCATCCATTGTGGGCTGCATAGGACTCTCTCCCAGGGTTCCCCAGGCGACGAGGCCAGCCAGACCTCTGTGAATGGCTCTCGTGGCCAGGAGCCCGAGACCTGCTCCCGTAGTCGCTCCTCAGACTGTTCCTCAGAGAACTTCACTGCCTCCAGGAGAGATTCACGCAGCTCAGTCAGAGAATGCAGAACCACACCCCCTCAGAAGCCACGGAAGATGTGTTGCGGGGTCTTCATCCCACCCGCTGGGCCACAGACTCACCATGCCCATTGCTCAGTGCCTGCAAACAGTTTGCCCCACAGCTGCCCAGAGAGGATGGCCCAACAGCGCACGAGGAAAACCAGGATTTCCAGCATAGTCCGATCCACTAGTGACCCTCTGTCATGTTCGTCTGCCACTGAAGGTGAGTGTTGCCTGCTGAGCTACTGGTCAACAGAGCCAGTGGCGGTGTAGTGGTTAGAGTGCCAGACTAGGACCTGGGAGACCAGGGTTTGAATCCCCCCTCAGGCGTGCTGCTCACCAGGGGGATTTTGGCCAGTCCCTCCCTCTCAGCCTAACCTACCTCACAAGGTTGTTCTGGGGACAAAAGTGGGGAGGAGAAGAAAGATGTGTGCTTCCTTGAGCTCCTTGGAGGAAAGGTGGCATCTAAATGTTATAAATTAAACAAACAAACATAACATTTCCAGATGTTGTTGGACTGTGGGGTGAACACACCTGTCAACACGGCATTCTCTTCTGTTTTTCATTTTTCCATTTAAAGTTCAGTTTGCCACTAATTCATCAATTAGCATTTTTTAAAATGTTGTCAGCATTTATTAATTTATAAAAATATTTAATAGACAACTATTTCATTAAAAATATCAAACTGGTTTCCAGTAAAAATACATAAAACCATACAGTAAAAACCATATTAAAAACCATATTAAAAGGATGTATTCTTAATTGGCTGCATAGACCTGGCAGAAAAGAAAACTTTTCAGCCAGTATTTAAAAGTCGGCACAGAAGGTGCCTGCTGAATATCCAGTGGCAGAGCATTCCACAGGACTGGACCAATGACACTGAAGGCACATTTTCTTTCTGTTATCAAGTTAGCCTCAGCATTTAGTGTGCGTTTCTCTTATATGTGCATATATTGTGTGCAATGTGTGATACCAGGGGATGGGCCACTGGCAGAAGGCCACAGCTTCCCCCCCCCCCAATGTGGTGCCCCCTTTGCATGAGTAGTACACAAAGAGGCCCAGAGAGCCGACTGATCATGACAGGGCAGGCATTGAACAATCAGAACAATTATTATAATATCAGAACAATGATTTATACAGCCAGGGGTGTGCCTGTCTCATTTTGCTGCCTCAGGTGAAATGGGAAGGTGCTGCCCAACTGCCCCCAACCCTGCCAAAGCCTCGCTTACTAGCTTCCAGCGAGGTCTCACAAAGTCCCAGGAGAGCTCAACCCCGGCAGCAGGAGAGCACACACACACCCTGGATTCTGCTGCCCACAGCAGCTGCTTCCGTCTCATGAGTGGGCTGGCTCTGTCTATAGGCACTGGTGGTGGTAACAATGACCCACTGAACGCGCTGTGGGCCTTGTGTCTGAATTAGCGCTGTTTCTCCCCACCGCCTTCATAACATTTCTCCTTCCCGTTCGGTTTTAGTTCCTGCCTCTGGTCCTCACGTGGCTGCCTCTACTTATCAGGACTCCAGAAACCAGCTCCATCCAGTGGGGAAATTGAGGGACCCCAAAAAGGCTGGACGCTCCCGGAAGCCAAAGGCCTTCCAGACCATCTGCAAGGAGCGTCCCCACTCTCTGGTGGACCTGCAAGCCTACAAGGACACGAAGATCCTGGTGGCCAAGTTTTTGGAGCACTCGAACTGCAACCTTCCCCCGGAGGTGCGTCATGTGGTGAACAGCATCCGGTCGGTCATCAAGTCTGACGAGCGGCACATGGAAGAAGCCATCTTCAGTGCAAACATCATTGACCAGGTGGGCAGCTTTAACGCTTTGGTTTGGGTAACGACGGCCATGGTAGAATCTCCTTGTTCCATGGCAGTTTGCTGCTGGATACCAGTCACTGGGGAACAACAGAGCGAAGGCAATGGCCAGGGCAGCCAGAGGGCAGCCGACACCCTCCAGATTAGGGATCTCTGCGAAATTGCTACTTTCAAATTTGATATCAAAACTAGTCACAGTTAGGTTGCTTTGAGCTCAGTATCAAAGTGGATGCAGATTCCATGTTGTCAGGGGTTCAGGAGCAGAGTCACAGGAGAGGGAAGAAACGGAGAGCGAGGGGGAGGAGTCGGAAGGAAATGTCAGCGGCGACAGTAGTCCGAGGTCTCTGAGTCTCTCCAGTGACTCGGAGGATTCACAGAAAGGGGCCCCCATGGTCAGGGCAAGGGGAGTGCCCAGGGGGACACCTCGGGAAGGAGGGGACTCAGAGAGTAGCAGCTGGAAATCCGGGCCAGCGTCCCCCCCAGAGTGCAGTAGGGGGGAGGAGTCCAAGGCATCGGGATCAGGGAGCGCGCAGGCAGAGGGAGAACGTGAGGCAGGACTGACCACACCCTCGTCAGGGAGCGAGGAAACGGTCATCCGGAAAGTAAAACGCGCGCGCGCGCCAAGTTCAAATGTACAGGAGGGCGGCAAGGTGGGCAGCCCGGGTAGGGAGCCAGGTCCTAAAGCCCGTCGAAGAGAGGGGGAGGAGTCAGAGGGGTCAAGCTCTGCGTCGGAAGAGTCCAGGAGGAATGAGACCCCGGGGGGTAGTAAGACCCAGAGGAAGAGAGAGAGAAGGAAGAGGTGGAGTAAGATTAGAGTATTAAACTGGTGCACAGGGGGTGGAGATCCAGACAGAGCTTCGCCGGTCTAAAGTCCAGACGTAGGGCTGGGACGCTGAGACTTGTAAATGGAGACTATTCTTCAATAAAGACTTTGATACTGTACGATCGGCTAGCGTTGGTCCTTGGTGAGCTGGGACCCGGAGCCAGCCCTGACACATGTACATGTGTGGAATGCCCCAGCCCCTTTTGCATGGCAGTGCCAACATTACAGATGTGGCCAGATGGTACCAAACAGGCCAGCAAAGCAGAGGTGGGGGCGGGCATAGGAGAAGGCAGGCAGACAGACACAGGGACTCATAGATGCACATCCACACTATCAGCCAAGCAGTCACAAACTCAACAAGAAGCTTCATGCAGGCAGGAAGGCAGGGACTCAGCCCGGGGGGGGGGGGACCGGGGACCTGCATCTTCAAGTGGGCTGGCAGATTCACACAGAGAGAAACACACACTAGAGGAGAGTAGGATGTAGAAAGGCAGGGCTGGCAGAATGAGGAAAAACAGGCTGGAAGGCATGGAAGAAGTAAACTGACAGGGAGAAATTGGGGGGAGGGTTTGCCACCATCTCAGAGAACACAAGGCAAACAAAGTAGGTGGAGAACTGAAATGAAGGTGAGAAAAGAACTTCCCTCATCCCTGGCCATTGGCCACCTCCTGGGGCTGATGGGAATTGTAGTTCGTCACCATCCAGTTTCCTACCTTCCTAAGATGTTGGATGTTGCACCAGATTATGTGTTTTCATTATGTTTTGATCGGTGTACTTTTTATTTTTTTACACTTGTACGATTTTGTGGCTAGGGAATAAAGATCACAATTCTGTGATCTATAGTGGCTCAGAGGTAATTTGGGGGTGCAGGTCATCCCACGGTGCACCCCACAAAGTGCCAGCAGGTAACTGGCTTGACTCCTTGAACCACGATTGTCAGGGCTGGCTCCTGGTCCCAGCTCACAGAGGACCAACGCTGGCTGGTATTTATGTACAAAAGTCTTTATTGAAGTACAGTTTCCATTTCCCGCCGCAGCGCTCCAGCTCTACGTCTAGACTTTAGACCGGCGAAGCTCCATCTGAGTCCCCGCCCCCTGTACACCAGTTTAAGACTCTAGCTTTACTCCACCTCTTCTTTCTCCTCTGGGTCCTGCTGCCCTCCGGGGCCCCTGTCTCCCTGGATTCCTCTGAGGCTGACGATGATGACCCCCCTGACTCCTCCCGCTCTCTTCGGCGGGCTTTAGGACCTGGCTCTCTTCCCGGGCTGCCCACTGTGCCTCCCTCCTGTACATTTGAACTTGGCGCGCGCGTTTAACTTTCCTGATGACCGTTTCCTCACTCCCCGACGGAGGTGTGGTCAATCCTGCCTCATGTTCTCCCGCTGGCAGCGCTCCACCTGAACCCAATGCCTGGGACTCCTCCCCCCTACTGCACTCTGGGGGGGACGTGGGTCCTGATTTCCAACTGCTACTCTCTGAGTCCCCTCTGCCCCCTTCTTCCCAAGGTGTCCCCCTGGGCACTCCCCTTGCCCTGACCATGGGAGCTCCTTTCTGTGAATCGTCCGATTCACTGGAAAGACTCAGAGACCTCGGATCGCTGTCATCGCTGACATTTCCTTCGGACTCCTCCCCCTCACTCTCCATTTCCTCCTTATCCTGTGCCTCTGCTCCTGAACCCCTGACAACGATTTTGCATCCGGCTCCACCACCACCCAGACACACACACACACACACACACACCGTTTTGCACCAGGCGGTGGCTCTCAGGGTTCTAGCTTTTTAAAAAGCAGCAGCAAATTTTGCTACAAGGGCCTGCTGGAGCCATCAGGGGCAAGCTATTCCACTTGCCTTGCCCCACCCCTTGCCTCAGACCCCTAAAAGGCGGAGCTTCTGTTTAAGTACTTTTTCTTGCTGTCTCTTAGTGTTTTTGTGGGTCCAAAAGGCAGAATATGAATAAAGGAAAAAGTAACGTAACCTTCCGTCCCAGAAGTCTGCAGTCTGCCCACCTCTGGCTCTGCTCTGTATCTCGCTTTCCTCCTTGCTCTCAACTTGTGCCTCTCCTCTTTCTCTGCAGGTGATCATGAGCTCCCGACAGAATGTGGATACCTCAAGAAAACGGCTCCAGGAAGACCTCCACCTCCAGAGCTGTGGGGCACTGAGCTCTCCGGTGGCCTTGTTACGCAGGGCCCACGTTGGCCCCAGCTTAGAGAGACCACACAGTTTAATCGGAGTCTGTCGAGAAACCATCCTTTGACAAAGTACTGTGGCTGCTCCACAGAGGAATGTTCCAGCTCCACTGCAGGCCTCTGGGGGAGCCCAGCATCGGGGGGGGGGGGCGTTAAAAGGCAAAGCAAACCCAATAGACACCCCTGAAGAGTCTTCCTTTCATGGTCCAGCTTTGGATCTTAACTTTCAGTGGCACAGCGCCCCGGTTCCTGTGGCTGCCTATTGAAGGGGCTCCTTTTGCAAAAGACCATTGGTTTATTATTTAACAAACAGACACAGACACATACTTTTTCTCATTCAAAGAAGTTGCTTTTAAAAGTTTTGAAGGACATGCTTGGGGCTGGAGGGCACCCCCCCCCCCCCCGTTGCCAAGCTGCGATGACCCTGCTTTACAACTTAGAAGTTGTATTTTATTCACTGTACCTCAAAAGTGTTTTAACTAATTCTGAACAGTGTTTTAATAAAAAGAGAAAAAGAAAAAATGTATTTCTGGACATCTTCCAGAATTGATTTTCTGCAATCAATATGTGGATTTTCTGTTGGGTTTCTGGGGGAGGGGGTTTGATGCGTTTATTGTCTATGCCCCCCCCCCTTTTTGGGCTAACTGATGTGCTGTTTTCCCCTTTTTAAAGATATTTCTGCTCCACTGATATTGACAATTCTAAGATTGAACCCAGGATAGTGGGCTGGGGCACTTCTAACCTACTAACTACTGTTGGACCAATGCCCGTCATTCCTGACCAGTGACTGTGTTGGCCACAGTCCATGGTCTGGCAACATCTGGAGTGCCCTATTCTTCTAGGTTACAAGCTGGATCCCTGGGGAAAGCTAAGTGTCTTATTCACGGCCGGGGGGGGGGGGGATTGAGCTCATGCCCCTTTTATTTGGCAGTTGTGGACCAAACCAGAACCAGTGCTCACTGCAGAGCTGTCCTATGGGGCTTGGGAGTGGTTCCAGAAAGCAGAAAGGTTTGTGCAAGAACTTGAGCACTTCTTCACCCGGCGCTTATGCAGCTGGAACACTTGCACCCTCCCTGCTGCAACAGAAGCTCAGTCAACAGACGGCAGCGCCTTCCTGGGCGCCTCTCTTGCTCCTTGCCTCTTTTGCTACAGCACCAGCCCCAAGGATTTCTTTGCAGTATCAGCTCAGAAAGATGTCAAAAGTTGCCATCTCTGAAAATGCTTTTTCAGCTCTGCTATTATGAAACTACAGTGACCTCCAGTGGAAGCCCAAGCATTCAGGTGACTCACTCGCACTCCCTCAAAATCTGCAGTGCTGATTTCTGGAGGGGAAGATGAATGGTGAGCAGGAAATTCCTTCTGCAATGTCACTTCAAGATGAAGCCCCAGTGGCTGAAGCCTGCGCTCTGCCTAGCCTCTCTTGGAACAGGGCACGGCACTCTTCCACAAATCCCCTTGGAGGAGACAGGAGCTGTGCCACCAGCCGCACCAGCTGGTCCTGGTGTCACCGCACCTGCTAAGCGAGGGGTGGGGGACCTTTTCCCACACAGAGGCAGAACTCCCTTGGGGGAACTGTTGGCCAGACCCCCAAGTGAACAGGCGGGTGGGGGGGTTGGCCTGTGGGTTGAAGGTTTTCTATCCCTGCACTAAGCAGACTTCAAAAACAAACAAAAGAAGCCACAGTGCTTTATTACTCCAAATTTATTAGCGAGTCTAGATTATTTCTCTCCTAGGGTCACCTGCATGCAACAAGAGATCTACGGCGTTACTCCTTGAACTACAGTAATCCTAAAGCTTTTCTGTTACTGCATGTAAGGCTTCTTTAGTCACAGTGTATTATTGTTTTTTTCAAGGCCTTGGCCAAAAGGAGAGAGAGAGAGAAATCAAGACAAAAAAGGTTACATCAGTTGACATTTATCTCATAATGAACACAACATTACTAGTACTCGGTTTATCATCTCCACAAATTCTAATACTGTTGATGGCGATGACTTCCCCATTTGCAGCCATCATTTACATTCAGACCACATGTTGGCTCAGAAAAAAAAACAAGAAAAAGGAAACAGGATCGACCTTAAAACTATTTAAACATGGCTTTCTGGTAGTAAACTCAAGTTCAACCAAAGAGGAATAGATGGAAGGTTGTGGGATATTAAAAACTAGGAACCCCATGTACCCCATATGCAAATCCATAAGAACAATTTCAGTCATTAAAAAACTTCAGTTTCCAAACCATAAATTTACTTGATCTAAATAAATATCCAGCTTTATATTGCGGCAAGTCTTTTGTTATTTTGCATCTGGGTTTTTGTTTTTTTTAAAAAACCTCCTCCTCCCCATCACCCCCACCAGCCCCCACCCCTTGTTCCACACTTAAAGTCACGTTTCATCAAAACTTGTTAACACGTTACACTTGTCAATAAGAATACCAAGGACAACAGTAGCTTTTCATTGGATTAGCATCAAACACTCCACCCCCCAGCCCCAGCCCCAACCAGAAGTGCATACATTCTTGGTCATTTCGAAACTGGCCTGCCCTCACTTATCTCCTCCAATTACACAGGCCGTTTTGCCACATTGCTTAAAAGCAGCAGGCATGCATACCTGGGACAGGCATGCCGCAGTCAGTGTTCAAATAAATGCCACAAGCAGACTCCACCAGCAAGAGGGATTGCGCAGGCCCCACTGCCTGCAGCTGGATCCCAGACCACACACCAGTGGGGTTTGCACAGGGGCGTTTGTGGTGGATGCCGCCCTATGCTGCCAGCTTCCACAGGGACAGGGCTTTGTAGATGATGTTGCAAAATACTTCCATGTATTGGAAAGGTGGTGTCAGTTGGTTATTGGTCTATAACAGATTCATCTTTTGGCAACAAAATGTTGTTTAAAAGAGAAAGAAATGGAGAAGAAAAAGGCAAAGAAGCTGGATCTGTTGAGGTTCCAGAATATATCCATGAATTGGTTCAAACCCTTTCTGTTCCTACAAAATACAAAAATTCCTCTTGAAGGTTCTAGAATGGCTGGGATCATTCAGTTCTTTTGATGAGAGTTAGATGTACAGTGGTGTCTCCTGTCCCGTTAGCAGCCTGAACATTGCTGCAGGCATTGTCTTCATATGAATCTGTCAAGTAGACGAGAAGAGAATTGGCAGCGGTTAAGATCTGCTGTGTTGAATGTGACAGTATCTTCTTCCTCTGCCCTCACTGCCTTCAGCCTCACTTAACCAGGGTGCCATAAAATCAGGCTCTGGTGACACTTGTGATTGTGTTGATGACATCAATGATGCCTGTAAACAAAATCACTTGCTGCATCATAGCCAACAGAATTAGACACCACCGATATGGACAAAGGAAGGCAAGGACAAGATGCCCACTGAGAAGCAGCTGAGAAACAAGCAAGCATCAAACCATATCCAAACAACGGCAGCTTGGATCAGGGCTGTGCCAAACAGTTCATAATTTCAATATTCAGTCTGAAAGCAGCACCATCAACACAGCCAAACAAATTAGGGGTGGGTGGGGCTAACTCACCATCCTTCTTCACCGGCATGTTCTTGCCTTCATTTGCCTATAGTTGGTCCCCCTGCAGTGCACCATGTGATTTTGTTTACATGCTTCCATAACGTCATCACCAAAATCACATGGGTCACCACTGCCAATAGGATTTTATGTGTGTTGGTAAGTGAGGTCAAGGGCAGTGAGGGCATAGGAGGAAGGTGTCACTGCCTGTCTTCTCAGTGGTACTTCGAAAGCAGCTTGCCAAACAGCACAGCGTCCTCCTCCTAACCTCCCTAAACAGCTTCAGCCCAGTATACCTGGAGGAGGATCTCCATTGCCATCATCCAGACTGGACACGGAGGTTGGAGGTCCTTCTGATGGTTCCCTCATTGCGAGAGGTGAGGTTACATGGAACCAGGCAGAAGGCCTTTTCAGTAGTCGCTCCCATCCTGTGGAACACTCTCCCACCAGATGTCAAACAGATAAACAGCTATGTGATTTTTAAAAGACATCTGAAGGCAGCCCTGTTCCGGGAAGTTTTTAAGGTGTGATGTATTGTGCTGGGGCAACCCAGTCAGATGGGCGGCATATAAATAATAAATTATTAGATTACAAGATTCGAGATTAGAAGACGTCAAAAAGAGAAAAGGAGTTCTTAAAAGCATAAAAGTACTGCAGTATCAGGCCAAAGGCCCAGTATCATGTACACACAGTGGTTCACCAGAGGCCCTAGGAAGAGCATAAACTTGATGTGGACTGCTCCACATTTATCATTACTTTCATTAGGTGCATATAAATCTTGCTAGCTAAATAAACAGGCAGGATCTGAGTGCAACATCAGCCTCCCCACGTGTGACTCCCAGAAACTGGCTGCAATAGTGCCTCAAACTGGACGTGGAAAACTGAAAAGACACATGTCCCGTTCTTATCGCTGACTGCTGGAGAGCATTTCAAACATCTGGGGAGGCTCCTGTCTATGCCAACTCAGTCATACCAACCCAGAATGCACTTGGGGGGGGGAGTGGTGAGCACAGATATTTGAAAATACCTTGGCAGCACAATCTCCTTGCACATGGAAAACAAGTCTTCCTACAGAGCGATCATGAGCACAGAAATTACAATCTGGGGGTGACTTGAAAGAAAGACGCTCCAATACCAATTGTAGGTAAGGTACACATGCGGCGTCTGACTAACTTTTCAGTGCTTGTCCAGACAGGGTAAAATACATTAGTTTTGGAACTAGTTCAGGGCTAGAGCTTAGTGACCCTAGAATTGCTTTTTTAAACTAAGTATTGTACATTGTGTTTGCAACATTATGTTGTAAGTCACCCAGGGGAGCTATTTAAATGTGGTAAATAATAAGAATCTCAAGAGAAAAAGAATTTAAATGTGGTAAACAATAAGAATCTCAAGAGAAAAATAATTCTAGAGAAGGACCCCTCCCTCGTAAGAATGCTGCCTCTCTGGGGTTCCCTTGTATCAATCTGGGGCTCAAATGTCTGAATGTGTTGGCATACTCTCTTTCTGCAGATCCTTACAATCCTCCCATAAGGATGGTATGCAGGCATTATACTTAGAAGGGCATTCGTTTGATGTTCGAGACAGAGATGGGACAAGGGGTGGATGTTGCTTCCAAGGCAACTCAAATTAGTGTGGATAGGGTAAGGTAAAGGTAAAGGTACCCCTGCCCGTGCGGGCCAGTCGTGTCCGACTCTAGGGCTGCGCGCTCATCTCGCTTAAGAGGCCGGGAGCCGGCGCCATCCGAAGACACTTCCGGGTCACGTGGCCAGCGTGACGAAGCTGCAGCTGGCGAGCCAGCACCAGCGCAGCACATGGAAATGCCGTTTACCTTCCCACTATAAAGCGGTACCTATTTATCTACTTGCACTTAGGGGTGCTTTCGAACTGCCAGGTGGGCAAGAGCTGGGACCGAACGACGGGAGCTCACCCCGCCGTGGGGATTCGAACTGCCGACCTTACGATAGGGACAACAGATTAAATAAATTCTTCCCTTCCAGCACACTACCTTGAAATTCCCAGTTTCCGATTTCTCTTTAGATCTTGACAAATGTTTACACATCTCATGCCTGTTTTACAAGCCTGCTCTCTTCAGTCAACTATCTGAATGCCAATTCATCAAACTACCACAACGTATGAAGACAAATGATCATTGTGCATTTCATGCATGAATCTACTGATTTCCAATACTTGATTAATTTTCTCCCCTAACACTGAAATTGAATAATGTATCTGAGTTTTCTCTTTTAAAGCACACACACACACACACACACACACACAATCCAAAGACACAATCTTTCTGGAAAACTAGATGAAAAACAGGCAAGGCCACCATCTTGGATTCAGCCTGGAACACAAATTATTCTTTTTCTTTCCCTTCCCTCCAACAAGGAGAAACTAAATCTGTCACAGTCCTTTATTATGGGGGGAAATATTCTGCTCTGAAAGCCTCACCTCTCCCACAGAGTTTGACAAAGCTTGTACAATCTTCTCATGAGCCGTGGCAACGACACTTTGACCGTTGATCTCAATGATGCGATGGCCAACCCTGACACCACCTCTCTCAGCTATCCCACCTCGCATCAGACTGCAGATCTGGAGAGAGAAAGAGGGAGAGAGATTCACATTGTTTTTTTAAGGTTGTGCCAGGTGTCCTGCAGAACTAGGAGGAAGGTCATGAGCTTTTGCCCTTGGGCCTAGATGTAAATGCACGAGACGAGCCCTGATGGATCAGGCCAATGGTGCATCTAGTCCAGCATCCTGGTCTCACACTGGCCACCCAGATCCTGGTGGGAAACCTGCAAGCCGGACCCAAACATAGTGAGCCCCCTAGTGGCTTGCAGCAAAGCATAGTCACCATGGCCAATGGCCATCAATAGCCTCTTCCCCTTGAGGGGCCGGCTTAAGCCGGGCTTTGGGAAGGAGGTGGGAAATGGAACGTGATCCAGTGTTACCAGATTTTCCAAAGTTTATTGTTATTTACACCTCCAGTGCCCCCCAACTGCCACCTCCTTGCCTCTTAGCAACCCACTAGGGAATCCTACTGTCCCCCCCACCCACTTTGCGAACTACTGCTCTAAACATTTTATTTCAGTTTTGGCCCAGGTTGGGGGGGGGGGGGGGAATGGTCTCCTAGCCTTATACCTGTCAATGCTCTTTTTTTTCCTTTTGTTGAATTGTTTGAATAAATATGCAATTAATTGTTACTGCTTTGAATTTTATTGTGTTAGTATCTCCCTTCATGCAGACTGCTATTCTCAATAACGCCTTTTTGTAGGGTAGGATGGGAAGCACAGTTTATGGAACCAAGGAGGTGGATTTCCTGAAAAAGTTTGGGAACCAGAGGATCAGATTCTAGACTACCGTGAGGGATTAATTTCCAAGGCTAGGTTTGCTGTTCAGGCTAAATACTGTATCTATCTCTCCCTCCAAGTTGGGGCCTGGAATCTCTTTCTGACTCCTCGGTTTGTTTAGCAAGGAAGGTTTGCAGCACAGCACAACACAGTTGACATGCAGAAAACTTTTGAAACGGCTCCCTGTTCTTTAGGCATCAACAGCCCTGAATTACTTTCAGGTCAGTTAGTGGTAACAGACCGAAAGCAGCAGCTGGAGATGACAAGAAGCCAACTCATCAATTCAAGCCTGAGGAAGGGGGGTCCAACTGTGCTTCACGGACCTAAGATGAACACAGCTGGCTGGCTGGCAGGAAATGCCCCAAGCTCTTGTGGTGAGATCTCCCCCCCCCCCCCCGTCTCAATCCCTCAGCTGCTGGGCTATCTGTTTAAAGTTCCCAAAGAGATCCCAAACAAATTGTCATCTCTGGGTCAAATGTGTACACAATGACAGCATTAAGTTCACAGGGGTGAGGGTTTCATCAGGTCCAGTTTAAGACGGGAATGAATCCAGCATCCAGGATGCGGAACTAGATGGGCCTGATCCAGCAGCTGGCTCTTCTTAAGTTCTTGCCGTTTGCACACTTCTCTGGACCTCATGGTGCAAGGCACCTCGGCTGCATCTTTTGAGAACAGGCGCATGGATGGCTTCATTATTTCTCCAACTAGTTAGTTACCTAGAGCTATAGAACTCTTTTTCTCCATCAAGAATGTGCTTCCCTTCATAAGCATCAGCTTTCTTACTTCATAGTTGGTCTGAATGCCTTCCAATCAAAGCAACACTTCATTTCACTAAAGGTAACTTTTGCTCCATACGAATGTCATATGCTAATATATGCCCAATCAAATGGCATAGGGTGAGGGGGCTGTGGCCCCAGGAGCAGAATTCTGAGGGGGGCAACCCAGGCCCCCATGACAGGCTCTCTTGCAGCGGCTGCATGGCTGAGCTCCCGGCTGCTGCCTTCCGGAGCCAGGGGGAGGCTAGCCAGGCCTTCAGAGCTGCAGTGGCCGCTGAAGGGATGCCCGCCCCTGGGCAGAACTCCTGCTGGCTGGAGCCCAGACTTTTCCTGGCCTACGCTGGTCCTTCCCTGGGGCCTCCCTCCCGGCATGTGTCCTTGGACAAGACACACACCCTGCAATGGCAACACAGAGAAGCCGTGGGAGCTCACTGTGATGAGAGAGGGAACACAGAAACCAGCAGGCAACCTCTGTGAGGAGCAGCTGCCGCCGCCGCAGGGGTGCAGTGAAATATATCTCTTGCCTCCTGCACAATGTTCAAAAGAGGGTTAGGAGCTGCAATGCTTGCCTTGCCCCAGGTTCTGGCAATGCCCACTACAGCACTGACCCAATCTTCCCTTTTTCTTAAGAACCTCGTGGGTTCTTAACTGTCTAGATCAGCCTTTCTCAGCCTATTATCCCTAGTGAGAAGGGATAAGAGGAGTTGTAGTCCATCTGGGGAGCCAAGGTTGAGAAAGGTTTCCGTTGCTCAAAGACTGGGTTGGCTGGGACTGTGGTGCAAACCATCTGGAGGACTTCAGCTTGGGGAAGGCAGCTCCATGTCAGCTTTATGCAAACTTGCCAAAAGTGAGGGCTAAGGCCTTATATTGGGTGAGAGTCTGAGGGCTGGCCCCTCTTGCACAGGGATGCAGCCCAGAGCAGATCCAAGGGCACAGCCTATATGGCAGAAGTCTGAGTCATAGAATTAAAACATAAAAATCCAGCTAGGTAAATTCACACCTTTACCTTCAGTAAATAGATGCTCACAGGTTGGCTCCCCATTTGAAATTCAATATGCATACATGCAATTATCATTATTTGAATATATCAGATCAGAGATAGGAAACTTGTGGCCCTGTTGACATTGTTGTTATTGGAATCCAGCCAGCAGGGCCAATGGTCAGAGAAGGGGGAGTGCAATCCAGCCACACTGGAGGGCCACGGGATCCCCATCGTCACATTAGACTCTATTCAAAACAAAGTCCTTGCCAAGGTAAAATTGAGGCAGCAGTAATGTTTGACAACAACATCAGAAGCAAAATGCAAGATGTGAAAAACAAAACCCAGGAAGGTAGAAAGTATGGAATGAGATCACACAATGCAAAAGACAGAAATATCACAAATCTCAGTATATACTGAGAATTGCAACACAGACATTCCTTTTCATATTGCTGCGGCTGTTGTTGTTGTTGCTAAAATTTGTTCAACCAAAGCAACTTACAAACGAACAGAGAAACCCCCTCACATAGATTTATTAAAGCCAAGAGGAAAAAGAAATACATTAATAACATCTCGCTCACTTCTAAAAGGCCAAAGATGGTTAAAGGCCAAAGGCCTGGTTATAGAGGAAAGCTTTTGCCTGGTGCCTAAAGATATGTGATACAAGGCACCTGGCGATACTCCCTGGAGAGAGCATCCCTCAAACAGGGAGCCACTGCAGAAAAGGCCCATTCTCATGTTACCTCCCTCTGGACCTCTCATGGAGGAGGCACACAAAGAAAGGCCTCAGGTGAGGATTGAAGGGTCTGGCTCAGTTCCTATGGGGAGAGGCAGTCCTCGAGGTATTGCGGTCCTGAGCCATTTAGGGCTTTATAGGTCAAAACCAGCACTTTGAATTGGGCCTGGAAACTAATTGGTAGCCAGTGCAGTTGGACCAGGATCGGTGTAATACCCTCAAACTGTCTTGTCCCAGTGAGCAGCCTGGTCACTGACTTCTGAACCACCTGAAGTTTCTGAACTGTTTTCAGAAGTAGCCCTACATATAATGCGTTGAAATAGTTATATGAAAAGAATTTCAGTCAGATGACATTCTAATACTCCAGGTTCACCCTTTAGAAATCCTCCTAATCCTCAGGGCAAGGCTCCTCAGGGCAAAGTGGATCCTTCTGTTTTGCCTTCAAAAGTGCTCGCTAGGCCCTGCATTAGACATTCACTGAACAGGGTGGCATTGAGGCCACTTGTGAATATGCCTAACAGCCACTAGATGGTACCAAACCCCAGTTAAAGTGGTACTGCCTTATGGGAAACCTATTCAGAAAGCAACCTGCTGCTGCAACTAGGTGACTTCCAAATAGAACAGCTGGCATGAACTTCTTTGAGATCAGGGCTCCTCTAAAGAATTTACAAGCAGGACTGCTGGCTAATATGGAAAGGGCCTCTTGCTCCCACAGCGCCCAGCTGTCTGCTGGATGACCTCAAGGCAGGCTGTGAAGCAAGAGTCCTCACTCACTGCTGCTCAACAAGGAGACTGAACTTGGCTATATCATGGCTGGTAATCAGCTATTTGCAGAAGTCATTGTAATAACCAAAGAAGGGTCTGTCTGCTTGATCAAACCAAGACCCATCTAGTTCTAGAATCATAGAACTGTAGAGTTGGAAGGGACCACATGAGTGATCTAGTCCAGCCCCTGCAATGCAGGAATCTTTAGCCCAACGTGGGACGTGAACCCATGAGCCTGAGATTAAGGGCCTCAGGCTCTACCAACTGAGCTCTCCCAGCTCCACAGAAGCCAGCCAGGTGTCTCTTTTGAGAAGCTCACAAGGATGGCATTAAAGCAACAGTCCTCACTCTTGACTGTTGCCCCAAGCAACTGCTATTCAGAGGTATGATGACTCCATAGGTAATATACAGCCATCATGACTAGTTGCCCCTGATAACCTTATCCTTCCTAAATTTCTCTAACCCTTTTTAAGCCACCCAAGCTAATGGGTAGATTTTGTAGTTTGGCTATGCACTGTGTGAAGAAGCACTTTTGTCTGTCCTGAATTTTTTGACACTCAGCTCCATGGGAGCGCCCTGGGCGAGTGCATTATGCCAGTGGGAGAAATGTATCTGTCAACTTTCTCCACCATGTGCAAAATTCACTCACCTTTTTTCCTCAGCTAAATATTGCATTCTCAAAGCAGCCCAGCAATTTAAATTTTCATTTCCAATTCACCTTAAAGGGATGGTGGAATAAGGTAAGGCTGTTAGCAGTTGCAGAAAAAACTACAGAATGTAACAGAAAATCTAGAGGAGTTAAATCTCAGTTACTTGGTCTCTGTTGAATTTGTTTTGAGATGGGAGCAGGGAGCAGTTCTTCCTCCAGAGCATCATTATGGGCAGGGATTATACCTAAACAGTTTTGGTCTGTAGATTAAAATCTGCTACTAATTATCTTTCTTGGATTTCCATATCGCTCTTTGAGTATTTTCTAAATAATTGTTTGGATTTTCTCTTTTTTCTGCGCATCCACAAGTAGCACAAGGACTAAGCTCGTAGTTAAGTTATTTCTTATGCGTTTTGTAATGATGTAATTTTTGTTTATTTGAAAAATCTCAGTAATATTTTTTTAAAACAGCAAATAAGAACCATTGTCCTTATCCATCCGACTCTTTTTGAGCAAAGACAATAGTTTTCAAATCCAAGCACCATACCAACACTACAAGGAAAAGTGAACTTACAATTCCATTCTGCACACTGAAGCCCAACTGGTATTTCAAGTCTGGTCGCTTTATAAGGACAGTGGTGACTGGAGGGCAGCTGACAATGTTCAACTTCACTTGCGTCTGGTTCTTAAGACCCTGAAAAATGTCCTCAAGCTTAGCAAGTTCTTTATCACAAACAAAGGAAAGCAGTTTCCAGTGGCCGCCACTTCATAGTTGGTGGTGTCTAATGGTGTTTCTGTCTTATCCCATTGTGGGCACCCAAAGGGCTCCTGCATGGGAAGTGATTTGATGCAAATAACTGTGTGTTTCGTCTTATTGACCTAATGCAGTGGGGACAGGAGGCGCTGGTCCAGGAATTGACTCTGCACTCCAGGTCTCTCTCCCTGGCCTTTGGAACTATCCTCAGGCCACCCCACCCCCCCCAAAAAACCCAATCTTGTTCTGCACCCTCCTTAAATGCTTTTGCCTGGTGCAAATGTATACTTGAACTTGGATCCTTGAACTTGAACAGTGGGTGTCTTGGTTGCCTGAATGCAAGGAGAAGTCGGGGTGTGGAATGGCTGGGATGGATGGAATGCCCCTCTGGATGGCCCCCGCTGGCATATGGCCCCCAGAAGCCTGCCCTCAAGGGAATGTGGCCCTTGGGCTTGCAAGCGTTCCCCAATGCTTCAATTCCTCCACAACCTACCAAATAGGCAGACGAGCCAACAACTAAGGACATGCTTTTATCACCACCATTCATCATCATGATTTTAAAAACTCCCCTTACATTTCTATCCTGCCCTTCTCCCCTCATGGGACCCAGTGTGGCAAGCATCTGATTCCCAGGCAGTCTCCAAGCCAGGCACTAACCAGAGTGAGACCCGCTTGACTTCAGCAAGACAGAGAGGCCTCGTGGCTCTTGAGACGACTACCTTGGATTTTATAAACTGGTGACAATCTCATCCTCCCACTTTCTCCCTTTGCTGTCAGTAAGCCCCACAGTGTTGGCAACATCAAAATTTGTAATTGTAGAATTTCTAGGAAGTGGGATTCCACAATCCACAGGACAGACCCCTCCCCTCTCATCCTAAACAGTTCCTTCCTTCCTTCCTTCCTTCCTTCCTTCCTTCCTTCCTTCCTTCCTTCAAAATGTTTTTATTAAAAGATTTTTCTTGGGTAACAAAAGTACATACAGAGTTTCTATTTTCAAGTCATAGAGTCCTTCATACAGGTCAGTCTCATTCAGAGTGAGACATTACATGCAGTACCTTTATGATTCCTTGACATGTCGCCAGGGGCAGCCCCACGAGGCTGGTCCCGTTAATGGACATAATCTGGTCCCCGATGCTGAGCTTCCCTGAACGAGCCGCAGGGGCCCCATTCATCATGTTGGCCAGGATCACTGTGGGTAAAATGGACCCCCAGCCAGACTCCACGATGACCACACCGAGAATCTCGCCCTTGTGTTTGGCTATCTGCAACTGCAAAATAAAACAAATTGGAGGGAGAATGTTTGTGGGAATTCTAGGGTTGCAGAATTCTGCAAGGAAGTGTTTGCCCAGCTTAGGGGGGAAAGGTGCAGTGTTCTGATGGGATCCAAAAGCCCCCCCACTTACTCCCCGTCCCCCAAAAAAGCAGTGGACATTGGAATGAATAGCAGGAAAAGTCCCTCAAGGACAACATGCCAAATATGGGGAATATGTACTTAGGAAGCTGGACCTGCAGTGTAAGAATTTGCAAAGCCATTTTGGAAACATACAGTCAGCCTCACTATGTCTTTTTTAAAGATGCAAGACACAGGACATGAGCAATGCATCCTCTATGTAAAGCCACAGCAGGCAACAGGCCCACTCTGCGCAGTGCTGATTACCCCACAGCGGGAGGCCCATTACTGACTTTAAATATATAACACTTAGCAAAAGATGCAAAAGTAAATAAATAATCCTACAGCAATAGGCTTGGAATTCTATGAGAAAGATCTGCTTTGTTCAGGAAAAAGATCATTGGCAGGTTGGAGACATGAAGGGAAAGCTCAGTGAGAGCACATCTGAAGGTCCTGGGGGTGTCCCCCCTTTAAAACCCTGAGGAGATGCTGCCAGACAGTGTGGACACAATTCAGTGGACAGGATTTCATATAAGGCAGTTTCCTGTGTTCATGTATACAAGGTGTTCATAGAATCATAGAATCATAGAGTTGGAAGAGACCACAAGGGCCACCGAGTCCAACCCCCTGCCAAGCAGGAAACACCATCAGACCACTCCTGACATATGGTTGTCAAGCCTCTTCTTAAAGACCTCCAAAGAAGGAGACTCCACCACACTCCTTGGCAGCAAATTCCACTGTCGGACAGCTCTTACTGTCAGGAAGTTCTTCCTAATGTTTAGGTGGAATCTTCTTTCTTTTAGTTTGGATCCATTGTTCCGTGTCCGCTTCTCTGGAGCAGCAGAAAACAACCTTTCTCCCTCCTCTATGTGACATCCTTTTATATATTTGAACATGGCTATCGTGTTGATACTTTACTGAGATTTACAAGTGTGAAGTGGAGCAGAGGGAGAGGAGCTATTCAACAAAGCCATGGGGATTAGGGGAGACACCAAAAGCAATAGACTAGTTTAGCCTTCCCCAATTTGGCATCTTCCAGATGGCATCTATTTCCATCAGTCCCAACCAAAGATTGAGCTAGTTACAACTGTGGGCTTCCAGTTCTGGTCTGCCTTAATGGATGCCACACCCACAATAGCAGAGACTGTTAGCAAAGGATAAACAAGGATGATTTGAGGGCAATTGTCCTTGCAAGCTCCCCAATACAAATGGAAGTCAAAAACTTTGTAGCTGCTGGTAAGGGATTAAGATCATGACTGAATGTAATTGGATTAATTAAGACTTTGGAAGCAGGATGAAATAAAATCATCTCAACTTGAAATCTAGCACGCGGGAGGCCACACAAAATGTATAATTGGCTTTATAGTTGATATGTATTTGAATTTGAATTGTAATTTGAAATAGATAAAATGTGGTTTATATTGGATTTTATTAATTGAAAATTAATAAAAAATTATTTACCAAAAAATGAGAGAGCTAGTTACAACTGTGTGGGAGGAACGTTGGCTGAGCTGAAAGCCAGAGAGACACTTGATTCTCTTGTCTCGGGAAACCCAGCCAGATGGGCGGGGTAGAAATAAATAATAATAATAATAATAACAATAATAATAATAATAATCTGTGCTGAATCCACAGCTATTAGTTTGTCCCCTCCCCAGGCACCTAACAGGGAGGCAAGATCTGTTGGAGCCCCTCCATCTTGTGGCTCAGGTTGCATAAATGTGTAAATAAAACTATATATCCTAAAGACACCACCGTCCAAGCTGACCATCATTTTAGGGAAACAAAATCCTAGGGAAGCACTGGAACCCCTGGAGTCTCTCACTGCTCAGGGTTGTGGACACACAACAATATCAAATGCCTTTTCTTCAGTCTCATGAAGGAGTCCCACCACCTCACACTGAATGGGGGAAATGTATATTTGTAGTGCATGATTGGACTTTATTTTGCCTTGCAATGTTCAGTTTTATATTTGCTATTTTGGAAAATACTAAACATACTTTTTAAGAAGCTGCAGGGTGGTGGCAATTGCAATCTGGACAATGATAAGGGTGAAGGGTTAAGCTCCCATCCCCTCTGTCCTGGCCCTGATCTGGCTCCTCCCCCCACATTGACTATTGGTAAACAAACAATTACTATCAAAGGGAAAACTATATGACAAACATCACATCTAGCTTTAGGTCACCTGTACTTAAGCAGTATATAAATTGACTATGTGGGACAAGAAGCTACAGTTAGAAGGATACGGAACAACTGATTGGTTCAAAATCGGGAAAGGAGTATGACAAGGCTGTATATTGTCTCCCTGCTTATTTAACTTATATGCAGAATTCATCATGCGAAAGGCTGGGCTGGATGAATCCCTAGCTGGAATTAAGATCGCCGGAAGAAATATCAACAACCTCAGATATGCAGATGACACAACATTGACGGCAGAAAGTGAGGAGGAATTAAAGAACCTTTTAATGAGGGTGAAAGAGGAGAGCGCAAAATATGGTCTGAAGCTCAACATCAAAAAAACGAAGATCATGGCCACTGGGCCCATCACCTCCTGGCAAGTAGAAGGGGAAGAAATGGAGGCAGTGAGAGATTTTACTTTCTTGGGCTCCATGATCACTGCAGATGGTGACAGCAGCCACGAAATTAAGAGACGCCTGATTCTTGGGAGAAAGGCGATGGCAAACCTAGACAGCATCTTAAAAAGCAGAGACATCACCTTGCCAACAAAGGTCCGTATAGTTAAAGCGATGGTTTTCCCAGTAGTGATGTATGGAAGTGAGAGCTGGACCATAAAGAAGGCTGATCACCGAAGAGTTGGTGCTTTTGAATTATGGTGCTGGAGGAGACTCTTGAGAGTCCCATGGACTGCAAGAAGATCAAACCTATCCATTCTGAAGGAAATCAGCCCTGAGTGCTCACTGGAAGGACAGATCGTGAAGCTGAGGCTCCAATACTTTGGCCACCTCATGAGAAGAGAAGACTCCCTGGAAAAGACCCTGATGTTGGGAAAGATGGAGGGCACAAGGAGAAGGGGACGACAGAGGACGAGATGGTTGGATAGTGTTTCTCGAAGCTACCAGCATGAGTTTGACCAAACTGAGGGAGGCAGTGGAAGACAGAAGTGCCTGGCGTGCTCTGGTCCATGGGGTCACGAAGAGGCAGACACGACTAAACGACTAAATAACAGCAACATAAATTGACTCCATAAATAGTTTGGTGCTCATTTATTTCCCTTCATTCATCACCCCTTCCTTCTCCATGAGGTTGTTTGTTATCCATGCACATCCAGGTGTGTGTTCATCATGGGATGTTGGAAGATTCAGGACAGACAAAAGAAAGCACTTTGGAACTCGCTCCCACAGGAGGCAGTGATAGACACCAACTTGGTTGGCCTTCAAAGAGGATTGGACAAATTCATGGAGGCATCTGGTTGGCCACTGTGAGTACAGGATGCAGGACTAGAGGGGCCATTGGCCTGATCAAGCAGGGGCATATTATGTTCTTACAAGTGAATAGTGGGAGGTGTGGAAAAGCTGGGGGTGGCTGAAGGGGTAAAGGGGCTGCTTGAAAGAAGTCCAAACTCAATGAACTATATATAACAACAGCAAAATTCAAAACCCAGCTCAGTGAATTTAATTTTATGTTACTGTTTCCATACGATGAAAATATATGTTTGCAAATGAGTTCTTAAAACTCCACATGGGTTCCCAGCATGTACATTCCTAATCCTACAGTGAAGAAGGAGCTTTAAGAACAGGGCAAATTAACCTCCTTGCAGTTTTCCGAGTTGGAAAAATGGATCAGATCATCGTTGTACATCTCCTGGGTGTTGATGATGTCACTGTATTCCTTCTGACTCAAATCCTCAGGGTTGATGCCATTAGCTCTGAGGAACTCCTGGTATGCCACACTGAAGGCCTGGCCAATTGACTGGGCAATCAGCTGAGCCTGCAAAAAAAAAAAAAGTGGAAAATAATTTCTGCCTGCCTGTTGTTCAGGAATTTTGATGTACAATTGCTAGACATTGAAGTATTTTATTTAAAATATTTAAAATTATATAGCCCATCTTGCTGCCAGCCTTGGCTTTATTCCTTGGCTGTGCTGTACTCCTTCTGGGAGGACCACCAGGTTCTAAGGACAACGAAACAGCCTCTGTGCCCATCATTCATCATGCACATGTAACTATGCCACTCTGCAGAGTCACCACTGTGGACCACCTGGAAGAAGCTAATGGACTTGCACTGCAGGGGGTTGGACAATTCTAGTATTCCATGACCACTGATGATCCACAGACCACAGCATGGAAGCCTATGATCTAGCGCACACTAAACTAGAGTCAAGCACATGGCACATACATATTCCACTGCCAGTCATTACACTAGGGTTGTAAGGAAAGGTATTTAAGCTAGATTCTATTCAATTGCTCACAAAGGAGTAATGCAATTAAATCATGGCAGTTGTGTTAGATGACCTATATTTATGCTCTGACTGCTCTGCAATGATTTGCCAGCCCTTCAGTTCTCCCTGCTGCAAAGGTCTCCCCATGGTCTGCATCACAATGACAGGAAGAAAGGGATGTCCCTTAGGGGTGGGGCAAGGGTGGGGACCTGTGGCCCTCCAGATGTAGCTCGACTCCAGTTCCCATCAGCCCCAGCCCTCATGGCTCATGATCAGAGATGATGGGAGCTGTAGTCCAGGAACATCTGGATGACCCCCAGCTCACCATCCCAAGGCGGGAGAAGGACCATGGTTCAGGTATTGTAGCTTTGCATGTAGGAGAGAGTAACTTCGCTCCATGGCATCTCCAAATAAAAGTTGCAGATGGTGGGGAAGATCTTTCTCTGCCCAGGACCCTGAAGAGCAGCTGCCAGTCAAAGTAGATAACACTGACCTATGAGTCCATGTTATGCTGTCATTTTAGGTCATGTCTGCTTTAAAAGACCTTTTAAAAGTAAGGTAAATTATTAAACGTTCAAGCACTCCAGGAGAAGGGCAATAACGTACGGATGTGCATTCTGAGCGTGGAATTCCAAGCGGAATAAAGAGGAAACTTCTTGGGAATGGAAAGAAGGCAGCAAACACATTGGCCCTGAACATCTCTGAAAGGCTTAACCAAGCAAAAGCTTCAGCCATGCACAACCTCTAAATAATGCATTTTTCCAAATGCCGTTCACTTACATCCTCTGATTCGAAGACGTGGCAGATCATCTTGTACTGCTTCTTTCCTTCCTGTGCGCCGGGGGTCGTCTCAATGCAGTCCTGCGAAGCTGATCGGGGCATCCGGCGCCTGGCCATCAAAACGACGATGTTACCTATGTCGGCAATGTAGGAGATGGTGCGCAGTGCATGGTCCATCATGGTTTCCTAGGAGCAACCGATAAGCCAAAACTATCAACATGGGCCCCCAACTATTCCTTCATGTTCCTTCATATTTTATAAAGAAGAAGAGAGAAAACATTAGAAGAACAGTGCCCCACTGCCTTGAAACAGATGTGCCAGCCCACTTCTGCTGCCCAGAACTGAACCGGGGCTGGTGGAAGCTGCAGCCCAACAATATCTGGAGGGTCACAGGTTCCTCATCCCTGAACTCTTTGGTCCAGTCCAGTCCAGCTCTGTTCTGTTCCTAGACTGGGCAAGTTCCCCATCTTCCTCATGTCCTGCTTGGGGGCTCTCGGGGGCATCTGAAGGGGAAAGAGGTCACTGGACTAGACAGGCTTTGGCCTGAGCCAGCAGAGCTCCTCCAAAGTTCTTATGGTCTCCATGCTTCAGTTCATCTGTTCACTGCAATCCTGCACAATAATCTGCAGCAGAAATATCCAGAATTCTCCCGCCTCTTCCTGTGTGATGTACAAATCAGCTCCTATTGAACTTGCACTGAAAAGCAAATGTGATTAATTTTTTGCCAATCATTATGGGTCATTTTAGAGTGTGCTAGTCTTCAGAAAAATCTTTCCATTACCAATATATAGAAAGAATCATTGATTTCTTATTCTTTGATAAATGATGTAAGCAACTCAAACTGTCATTTCAAATAAAAAGCCAAAAGTGTGGGGACACACGCACGCACACATATACACACACGTGCGCGCACAAACATCTGACATTTCAGTTAATTAAATGGGCATTTAGAGACCCTGGATGCAGCTCAATTTAAAGCCATTTAGTTTGTGCTTTTAATTAAATTTGGTGCTTTAAAAACCTTGGCTGTTAAGCCACATATAATGCAGTACTCATATGAAAAGTATTATATTCTGCAAAGCAGCTCTTACATTTCAAAATGAAATGGGTTCAACAAGTCTTTGACAAATAAAACAAATAGACTGGCTATATGGCTCAAATCAACACAACTAAAATTCACGCGCAATTAAGGAATGAGAGGCATTCGTGAGATCAATTAAGGGAAATAATAGACATTACTGAAAACATACAATTTAGAAAGCAGGGGAGGGGAAGCTGAATGTTAGAAGATGAAGGTGCTGGAATTTCCCCTAGGCAAGAAATGAAAGTCTGCTACTGTATTTTTAAAACAAGACAATAGAATTCAGGGATGAGCGTTCAGAGGACAGCAAATTGAATGCACATCTGCCTCCATTCCGTTCCTCCTCATGGTCCACACTAATCAAACAAATAATCAATCTGCAGGGACAAAGGTCAAGAGTTGGATCAAAGGAGCTGTGAATGGAAGAAAAAGGCAGCCACAAAAACTAATCTGCAAATGCATTTGACTGATGGAAGTTGTAATCAAAGCTTCATTAACGTGTGACCCAGAAATTCTGGATCCCCCTGTCAACTGATGCCAAGGTTTTGTGCTAGTTTGTGCCATTTTGTGTTGCGAAACCTGTGTTTTGTGCCACCCTCCAAACCGAGTAATTGACAAAGCAAATTGAGGTCACAAGTTAATGCCAAAAATCCAAAACTGTCCGATTGACACCAAACAGGTGCCAAAGTTTTGTGCTGCAAACACCATGTTTTCTGCTGCCCCACAAACTGAGTAATTAAGATGCAAACTGGGGGCCGTAGGGACACCCCAAAACCAAAGCTTGTCTGAAATCTCAGGATCACACATTAAAGAAGCTTTAAAAATAGCTGGAAGGCACTAGCTTGGCAAAAGTGGTGTTAATTTAAGCAGCCACTGCAAGCTGAAGACCCTGCCTTTGGCTTCCCCCTGCCTTTAGTGTATTTGAGATGGCAGCCTATGATAAGAGACCTGTGACTCCCATTCCCTGTCATCTCTCCCCCCCCCCCATCCCTGCGTTGAGCATCAGCTTGGTGGCTCCTTCCTGGCCTCCTGAATGAGTGCAGGATTACAGACTATGTGGCCCTCCCACCGGGCCCTACGTGAAAGTTGGCTGGTTCCACTATAGGCCATGAGCTCTCCTCTGCAAGGAGTGTGTGCGCTATACTCCTCCTTGGTCCTGCTTCTCACCATCCGGAAGGGCTCTTTGCTTGGCTGGAATGTGTCCTTCAACCGTGATAATACTTCTTGCTTGTCTGGATGAAGAGATGTGTAAGACTCATACCATTGCTCCACCCATTCTTTCCCTCTGACCCCACCCACTACTGGTCTGTGGCCCCTCAAAAGATGGCCCAAGATGGTTGTCAGTCTGAAAAATGTTCCTCACCCCCGGTATACAGAATGTGAAAAGGGACTGCTTTCAGCTTCCAAGCACAGAGAGGGTGAGACAGATTTAACACATATACCTCATTTCCTGTTTCAGTTTGAAATCCATTATTTTGGTGGCAGGACCATGCTGCAGGCAATGGTAGTGCTCTGTCAACAGCTCCCTTCTCAAAAGGCCTATTTGCTAGGGATTCACTGTCAACCGACAACATTTAGGTAACCGGACACCAGTTGTGTCAACCAAACTGCCTTGGGAGCGGCTGCATTAACCCCCAGACTGTCAGCAGTGAGGACGGACAGAGACTCCTTGGCCAGTTTGGCTTTGAGGCTCCCTGCACAATGAGAGCTCAAGAGCCAAGCCAAGGAATATCTATTTAGAGAGCAAGCCTGACCCATCAAGGAAACAGCTCCCATTCCTTCCCACTGTGCCCACACACACACACCTTGAACTGACTTATTATTATTTATGTGCAGCAACGAAATGCAGCTATGGAATGCATTTGTTGCAGCGGCTAGCAGGTCCCATTACCATTTGTCATTTTATTAAGCTTTACCAGCAGGCCTGAGGCAATGACGGCGGGGGATTTTAATGAAGATCTAAGCAATTGTCCTGCAGAAAGTATTGAGAATGTGAAAGGACAGCATGGGCAGCTGGCCTGAATGGTAAACTTAGCAGACCTGTGTATGCTCTTATTTTTTTAAAAACCAGACTAGAGAGATAAAAAATGGCTAATCCCAACCTGCAGGTTTACCATCTAAGGAAGAGACACAACACACAATGGAAGGAACCAAGTTATATTAGCAGTAGAAGGGTCTATCTGCTCATCAACCCTAGAACTTTCCTTCAATATGTATTTCTAATAATAATAATAATAATAATAATAATAATAGGGGGTTGTCAGTCTCGGATGCAGGGAATGTTGTGTTCCTTTTCCTGATTATCACGCTGGTGCTTCTGCCCCATTTTCTAGTGTTCCTACCTCACTGCAGTCCCTGTTGCAGGATAGAATGGTGGCTTTTTTATCCCTATATGTCACACTCAATTTCATTCACACCAGTGGGCATGGCAAGACACAACGACAAATGGCACTGGGCAACACTGCTACTCCCCCCTTTCCACACATGCCTGCTTCTCCCCGCCCCCTTAATTCCCCCATGGAAACAGCAGGAAAGAACCATGATGTTTCATCATTCCAAATTTTGTCACTTTACTCTCACTATTTTTAGGGTTAAGGGGGTTGCAAATGGGTGGTGGTTTGGGTCCCCCCCCCCCCTTGAACCAGATAACACAGAAATGAGTGCTAAATTATTCCAGGCACAAGGTCTCACATGAGTGACGGTAGGCTTACATAATCTCAAAGGAGGATTGTCAGTGGAAGCTCTGGTAGAGGCTAGCAGTGTTTCTCAAACTTGGGTCCCCAGCTGTTGCTGGACTACAACTCCCATCATCCCTAGCTAGCAGGGCCAATGGTGAGGGATGATGGGAGCTGTAGTCCAACAACAGCTGAGGGCCCAATTGGAGAAACACTGGTAGCGCTAGATTACTTCCATATCCCTTTGGTGCTCGCTGGGGCTGATAGGAGTTGTAGTCCAGAACACCTGAAGGGTACCAGAGGGCTGAAGGCAGTTCTAGATGCTCGTTTTGCGGCATCGGGATTGTATGCCTGTTACCTGTGTATCTGCGTTCAGAACTTTAATCCTCTGTGTGGAGATGAATAAATCCACTTCTGTCAAAGCCTGGGAATCTCCCTCAGAGCTCTGAAAAAAGAAAAGAAGGAAAGAACTTACTTAAGACTTCTTCTCTTGAAAACAGTGCCTTCCTCAACCAGCTATTTCAGACATGATGGGAGTACAATGACCAAGCTGCACAAAGTTACTGCAACACAGAACAGATATTTGGAATGGTCCATTTCCAATATACATGCACAAACAGAGATTGAGAGAGGAGCATTCTTAGGGCCTAGTTCACTTAAGGGTGTCCTAAAATAAGGATTTCTCACGTTGGCATCTCAGAAGATGGAGCCAGCAAGGGAACAGGAGATGAATTCTCTTGACAAGAGAAACCCGTTTAAGTTTAAGAGTAACAAGTTCAAGAGGGATTGGTTGCATTACTCTATTGCATCAAGAATATGCCTTAAAGACTAACAAATTCATTAGGCTTTTGACAGGCTTTTTAGCCCACAAGAGCTTAAGCCCCAATGGGTTTGTAAAGTTTTCTGAGTTGCTTTAAGACTCATGGTTGTCTTGATTCCTTAGATCATCGAGGCAGGAGGGGGGCAGACTTTAGGTTTGCAGAGTAAACTTTTGGGTTTCTTCTTCTTTTAATAGAACCCCAAAGTTCACCAACCAGAGCCAGATGGAAAAGGACCAGATAAATGACAACAGTCAAGGATCAGGGTGCCTCTGAACATGAGAATTTGCTTTCAGTACTAGACCTTGACCTCGCAGTCCTTTCACACAAAATTTAGTCTGCCCTCTACCCCAAGGAAAACCCCATTCCTGGTTTTCCTACCTCACCCCAAGTTTAGTAACCTAACTTGTGGGTTGCTTTTATTTATTTATTTATTTTTGGGGGGGGGGGACTGGGACTATTGGTAGCTCTACTGCTAATAGCCCAGAGATCTACCAGTGAACCTACCTTCTGTCCATCCCTAGTCTTAGATCACAGGTGCAGAGCCCCTTTAAAAAAGTGTCTTGTGCAAGTTGAGCACACAATTTAAAAAAATAAAACTGAAGGTGTTACACTACAATAAGACCATAAAAGCTTTCCTTTTATAAAGTATGTAAGTCAGAATTATTTGCCCTCAGTGCAGTTTTTCAGAACACCCTTCCTCAGTTTTCCTCTTCCAGAGTGTCCCCTGCCTGGAAGGAAGTCAGCCCAGCTCAGGGGCTCCTACAGAGATACAACAGGAGAACTCGTGTGAGTGTGGAAAATCCTCCTCTGCCTCTTCATTGGAAGTGAGTGAAGTCGCAACAGAGATGCAGCAGAGATGCCTTCCTTCTGGACAGCTGCTTTGAGCTCACTTCAATCATTTGATTTCTTTTCTCGGAGAACCGTAACCATTCTCTTCTAGCATGCTGATATACCCCGGCTCAAAATTAAAGAATTAATGTCAGCTTACAATGAGTTTGTGCCAGGGCTGGACACAACATCCCTCATTTGTGACGAAATGTTGGAGGCAAATTGGGAAGGTGCCACCCTGAGCAAGTGCTGTGCGCCCCCCACCCCCACCCCTTGCTGCCCCTGCCAAAGCCTTGCATATTGCAGTCATGCGGCTGCGTTTGCCAGATTCTGGTGAGGACTCCCATGAGCCCCAGAGACCTCTGCGCAATCTCACAGGGCTCTCGCACAATCTTGCCTGAACATAGAAGCTGCAGCAGTCTCTTCTCCTCGCTTCTCTAGTGGCAGCGGCAGGGGAGACATCCCTGCAGAGGCACCCCACAGATTTTGCTGCCTGAGGCAACTGCCTCGGTCTGCCTCCTGGACAGGTCAGCCCTGACTGGAGGCCTCTCAGCAATAAAATAAAATAAATGGAAAGGTGGGGAAGGCTTATTGGAGTACTGCAGGGCCCTGTCAGGCTGGTAACAACTATTTTCAATTTTCCTGAATGACCTATATTTGGTGAGTGGAGAGGCAGTAGCATTCCACAAATGGCACTCCCCACTGGCAACTACCATTTTGCCTCCCCACATGCACAGGGTATTCTGGGAAATATGTGATGATCGAGAATCCTACAGCCCCAGTAACTCCCTCACCCCCATTCCCCCCAAATGATGCTTTTCTCCATCTCTCTCCCTCCCCCCTCCAGTTATGGGTGAAGAAGACTATCTAGCCAAAGTATTTATTTTGCATAATAACAGGAAACTACACTCAAGGATATGGGACGTGGGTGGCGCTGTGGATTAAACCACAGAGCCTAGGACTTGCCGATCAGAAGGTCGGTGGTTCGAATCCCTATGATGGGGTGAGCTCCCATTGCTTGGTCCCTGCTCCTGCCAACCTAGCAGTTTGAAAGCATGTCAAAGTGCAAGTAGATAAATAGGTACCGCTCCGGCGGGAAGCTAAACGGCGTTTCCGTGTGCTGCTCTGGTTTGCCAGAAGAGGCTTAGTCCTGCTGGCCACATGACCCGGAAGCTGTACGCTGACTCCCTTGGCCAATAAAGCGAGATGAGTGCTGCAACCCCAGAGTCGGCCATGACTGGACCTAATGGTCTGGGGTCCCTTGACCTTTACCTTTACACTCAATGGAAGACTTATTCTGTTTGCTCATTTGCACAAAGGGAAGACAAAAAAGTCAATTCACACAACCCAAAGAGTTGTTTATATAACAGGGTTGTTTAACTTGTGAAGGGCTGCTGCGTTCAAACAGAGGTGAAGCTGCCCTCTGCTGTGTCTGTCTTTCTCAGAACTGGATTGACAGGGTCTCCATCTGGACATGGACCAAGGACCTTCTGCAAGGCAAAGCAGGTGCTCTGACCATTCCCTCTGAGCTCAAGGAAGTCAGACCTCACCTCAGTCAAGGCTGGCACTGCTGCACAGGCAGCTTAAGAGGAACAGTGTTTTCAACGGTCAACCAACACAACCAGCTTTTGATCTAAGAGTTGTGTGCCCACACTTTCAGCAATGTTGCAATATTGATTTCTCCTGTCGTCCAGCACACACCTCGGGGCAACAAAAAGTTTGAGGTGGGCCCCCATTTTGTGCTATGTACACACGATGCCTTTAGAGTGCATTCTTTCCCTCAAAGCAAATTGCTGGGAACTGTGGTTCCACCACTCAGAATGTGCTTCGAGTTTATCATGTGTACGCAGCCTAAGGGGCGGCGGTGAGAGTATTGAGGAATGTTATTTGACTGCCACCACCAAATCTACATTACGACAGAAACAGTTTGGACCACGGCAGTGTAGTCAGAGCTTATGAAATCATCACTGGTATCTTCGGGTGAGTCTCTGTTAAGGCAGATCCACACCATGCAAGAGCACATCCAGTGCACATTTAAAGTGCATGGTCTTCCCCAATGTATCCTGGGCACTGCAGTATGTTAAGGGTGCTGGGAACTGCAGATCTGTGGGGGAAACTACAGTTCCCACAAGTCTTCATGTGAGAATCCTGGAAACTGTAGTTTGTTAAGGGTATCAGGAATTATTATTACCACCCACTCGAAGGTCCCAGGGTGGATTACAATGTTAAAACACAATATTAAAAACTGTTCAATGTCACAAAAATAAAGTGGGTACTAAAAATATCTACTTCAAATGTCAAAAGTCAGGGCAAAGAGGCTCGTTTTCAGCATTCACCAGAAGCTGTAAAATCAAGGAGCCAGACACACCTCTGTGGGAAGGCAGGGCCACAGGGTTGCCACAGAGAAGGCCCTCTTCCCAGGCCACCACCCCATGAGCCTCTGAGGGTGGAGGAACTTCTCAGCAGGAAGTTCTGTAAGGTGCTGTAGGCAGTCTTTCAGATATTTGGGGCTTGAGTCATTTATGGCTTCCAACACCCTAAACAGGGCCCAAAAACAAACTGGCAATTAGTTGTAGCTTTGAGAGAGGAAAACTACCGTTCCCAGTATTCTTTGGGGAAAGTGATGTGCTATATATGTGCACTGAATGTGCTTCAAATGCACGGTGTGAAGTTGTATATATTGGTTCCCCATGTACAGCCCATATCCACCATAAGCTGTGCATGCAGTAATGTGGGCTCAAGTCTACAAAACTCCCTCCCAGGTGAGACTAACCAAGTCCCCTCCCTGCTGAACTTCAGGAGCTTGACAAAGACTTTTCTGTCCCCGCAGATGTTTTAAGGAAGTTCTCTGTGTTTTTTATTATGTATGTTTTTTGAAATGTGTATGTTTACTGGTTAGAAATGATTAAGTGGTATCAAAAAAAGCTCTAATAAATCGTAAATATTAATGAATATTGGGTTGCAACACCAATCTTGGCTGCTTCTCCTCCAAAAAGCAATAAAGTATGTCAGATGGAAATAAACTCCTGCAAGAGGAAAATGTGATGTTTATCCAGGCTTAGCAAAACAACAAGAACAACAACAAAATCACCCCCCACAAAAAAACCATTTCACTGGGATGGATAGCCACAGAGGAAAAGAGGAGTTATTTAGCAGGAAAGTGGGGAACTCTCTAATGAAACCAACCAACCCTGCGAAAATGGGAAGGTTTCTGATGAAGCCAACCAATCTTTCCCACTCCATCTGGTCAACTGCATTTTAAAATGAGCAAAAACAGAAAGCTACGGCTTGACGAAGATCCACAATGAGAGACACAACACTCCAGGATGCACAAAGACCACAGAAAACATAAACAACAAAAATAACCAAATGTAAAACAGACAATAGCATTCAAGAAAAACAGTCTACACACCGCTTTTTTCTTGATTTTAGCTGCCTTTTGCATCCTCTGGGGAGAAGCATTTAAAAATAAAAAGGGAAACAGACAAATGCACAAAAAGAAAACGAGAGAAAGAGATATTATGTGAAGTCAGGGAAATCTTTCATCAAAAGATTCTCAAACCTATTCTCTACAGAAATAAAGGAAGGCTATTGCTGGTCTTTATATGTGTGTACATGTGTGTCAGTATCATCCATCGGTTACAGAAACTGCTGCATAATTTTGTTGATCTTAGCTGCAGATTATATTTCCATACTACACATGTAGTTGCAACCCCAATCTGCTCCAGTGAACTCCCAAATCCCATGCCATCTAATATCCAAATGCAGAAGCCAAGCTTTTGCATCCTAGGACATGGAGTTAATCCTCCAAGCTGGCTCATTCTGATATTGCTGTAGCCCAGCCCACATAACCCAATGATGTCATCAGGTCAGAGGTGAATGTAGCTTAGGACTAGTGAGCGAAAGCAGGAACAGCTTCCACATGCCAGTCAAAACCACACCCACTTTTATATCAAGAATCACGTTGCTAGTCCCAATACTATCAAACACTTGTCAAGTTGCCTCTCAACTTGTCACTTAGCAAAACTGAACCCCAGTTCCTTCTCAGTCTGTCCACACAAACTTAGTTTCCTGCAAACCTTCCCCTTTTGGGCTCTCTTTCTCTGACTTTAGCAAGTGGGGGAAATGTACAAGATCCCTCCATCCTATAAAAAACAAATTGTGCAAATGTCAAAAGATTCAGACTTTCTCCAGATTGGCCGTACAAGCAAATGTATGAAAGCTGCCATATACTAGAGTCCCACCACTGCTCCATCCAGCCCAACTGGCAAAGGGTTTCCAAATCTCAGACAAGAAGAGCCTTATCCAGCCCAGATACACTGGAAATGCCAAGAATTGTGCCTGGGACCTTCTGCATGCAGAGCACGGGATTCACCACATAACTACAGCCAGAGACATAAGAAGATAGCTGACACAGACCACACATTCCGCCTAGTCCAGCAGTGCCTACTTGGGGTAGCAACAGATCTCCAGGGTCCCACACAGAAATCTTCCCCATCACCCCATCATTTTAACTAAAGATGCCAGGGATTGAACCTGGGAACTTTCCCATGCCAAATCAGTGCTCTATCAGTGAGTTATGCCTCTTTCTTCCACTTTTGCAAAGAAAATTAACCTTAAAAAAACCACCCAAGACTCGGATAAGTTCTGTGGCCCTCAGTGCAGCCAACAAAGTGGGGTGGGGGCAGGGATACATATCAAAATAAATTCTCCATTAGCGTCATAACTCAACCTGGTGCCTTCCAGATGCTTGGACACCAACTCCCATCACCCCCAGCCAGATTGGTCAGTGTTCAGGACGGTGGGAGTCAAGAGTTCCACAACTTCTGAAGAGTACCTCATTGGGGAAGGCTGTTGTAGGCTCATAGCTCCTTGTAAACCATAAGGTTATACCCAAGGCTAGTCCTACTCAGAGCAGACTGTAACTTTGCTGTCTAAAGCAGCATTTTTATATAGTCTTTCACTCCTATTTTATATAATAAACCAAGTTTTCTTTATTTCTTTGTGTGAGAGCTTCTTGGGGGCATAAGGTTAAAGGTCAAAACATGTCCATAACAAGTGAACATCATAATTCCAGTGAAAGAACTGAAACCTCACAGGAGTGCTGGCTGTGCACATGTGAGTCCAGGTACACATTTGTCACAGCACAACAAAATCAGACCAAAGGTCCCTTTAGTCCAGCATCCACATGGTGGTCAGCCAGATCCTTCCAGGAGGCTCTTAATCAGATGTCAAGGAAGGGGTGCGGGGATGGAGCCTGACTTGGAGAGGGGGGGCAGTGAATTGTGGGGTACTGTTTTGGTCAGAAGGCAAGAGTCAAAAGCAGGGGAAGCTTCAGAGCTGGAGGGTGGAGCACAGAATGAGCCAGAAGAGGAGGAGGAGGAAGAGTTGGTCAGGTAAGTGAAGAGCCAGGTGCTCCCCCCCACCCTTCTGCACCCCTGTCTCCCAGAATGAGCAGAGGAAGTTTCCATGCAGGCGCAGCTTCCGGTTGTGAGTGTGCTGTCTATCAGAGGAAGGTGCATAAACTGGTGGAGGGAGAGTGGTCCCGGGTTGCTGCAACTGCGCCATAGACTGTGGACCTGGGAATAGCTGCCGAGATGCTAGATTGGTGTGGATATGTCTCCAGAGCTGTAGAAGTGACTGTAAGTGTTATCTTTCACAATAAAGAATTGATTATTGAAATGAGTCCTTGAAATGAGACAGGCTACCCAGCAAATGCAGTAACATCTCATTGCAAGAAAAGAGGACTCAATTGGGGCAGAAATTTCTACTATATTTAATAAATTAAAAAGAAAGAACAAGATAGTTTTGCTGCCCCCTTCTTATGAAGAGTTGCATGCAGCATTGAGCCGCTATTAAAATAGCAGCAGCCAACTGTCTTTGAGAGACTGCCTACCAAAAAAAACCAGACAGCATTGGAACTGATAAACAGTGCTGCACTTTGGCACAATACAAATCAAGTTTCGTTTGTGGCTGCCAGTTTCTCTTTTTTTTTTTTACTTGAAAGCCAAACCACTCATTAGGAGCCGGAATGGGGAAAGCAATTAAAAGGGGGAAATGCTATTTCTCTAACGAGAATGAGCAGTGACACTTTTAACCTGTATTTAATGCTGAGATTTAGTGACACTGGGCTGTGCAAGGGCCTTGACCACAAAAATGTCAAATGTCTGCAAGTATCTTCATGATTTGTGTTTCATAGAACTGTAGAGCTGGAAGGGACCCCCAAAGTCATCTAGTCCAATGCTCTTCAATGCAGGAATCAGCACTAAAGTTTCCCCGACAGACAGCCATCCAACCTCTGTTTAAGCACCTCCAATGAACCTCCAATGATATATTGGCATATGCTTTACCAGCCCAATAGAAGTTAAGATATTTGTGCATACAGCTATTGTGGGCTATTTAGAAGCTTTCTTACTAGCCAAGCAACAACAGACAATTCCTTGTGCACCATCTTGAGCTCCTTGGGAGAAAAGGTGAATGGATGAATGAATGAATGAGAGAATGAGAGAACCCACATAAGCAGCAGGAACTGGGCAGATGAAGGAGTGAATAGAATAGAATAGAATAGAATAGAATAGAATAGAATAGAATAGAATCATAGAGTTGGAAGAGACCACAAGGGCCATCGAGTCCAACCCCCTGCCAAGCAGGAAACACCATCAGAGCACTCCTGACATATGGTTGTCAAGCCTCCGCTTAAAGACCTCCAAAGTGGGTCTGCACCAGGGCTGGGGAACCCTTTTGGCGAGAGGGCTGCTTTCCCTTCTGCATTTCCTGCCTCACAGGGTTGTTGTGGGGATTAAATGAGGAGGGGGAGAACCATGTACGCCACATGGAGTTCCTTGGATGAAAAGATGGGATATAAATGCAATAAAATCAAAGATAAATAATACAAGTTATTACACAAGCCTGGAAAGCCACAACTGGCTGTTACTCTGATTTGGGGGAACTTTGAAAGAACCTGTGCATTATTTATATTCTGCTGCTCTGTGGCTGCACACACAGTTTGGGTAGCAGGGAGAGAGAAATTAACGCAATGGTGGGAGCCAAGAGGGTTTTGCCACAGCCATGCGGGAATTCTCTGCTGTGGATGCCGAGGAGCAGATGTTTCCGACTCTTCTGAGTTCAATCATCAAGGGATCCCAAATCCTCTTCCATGGATTGAAAACATCTACCTTGACGCGGCTCACCGCCTCCTGGGCTTGCATCATTCGGATGTTTTTGGAGGGGTTGCGCTCCGAGAGCAGCTGCGTGGAGCCCAAGTAATTGGCTGCAAAGATGATGCCATCAATGAGGTCTTCGGGTTCGCAAGGTCCTGGAACTAAAAAGCCAGAAGGCAGGCAATTATTTCTCTCCTAAGACAGAGCAGCAGAGAGGCAAAACGGAGCAAGGAAGAGCACTCCGTACTTCCACACACTGCCCTCAATAGACTATCCTTTTGCTGTAGATGCCTAGCTAATTGCAAAGAGCACAGCACAACAGCAGCAACAAATATTTAAACAAGAGCATTCGGTCCATGCACTTGTGCGTCAGGGAATGAGGAAGCAAAAAGCAGTGTTAAAATTAAAAGTAAAGCAGATATAACAACACCAACTTCAAACCATTTTAATGGCAATTTCACCTCCCCAAAGAAAGGGCTGTGAGTCAGGAAGAGAAAACTCTCACCATCCTCCCCAATCTGAGGCTGAGCTAAAAGCTAAGTGTCTGAACTGGAGGGGGTGGGGGAGGAAGAAATGGGGGATACTTAAAAGCAGGAGATGTTCTCAAGCAGGCTCTTCTAATGTTCTTCTATTTCCCCCCAGAATGGCCCCTTTGCAGCATTCTGGGGCATTTGGAGGAGGGGAGGGAACAGGGGCCACCACACTTCCCCCAACATACACACCAAAAGCATAGTTCTTGAGAGGGTGCAGGGTGGTGGTGATAATATGACTGAAGTCACTGTTCCACCAGTGCCAAACCTCATCCCACATGCCATCTGGGAGGAAACTGCCCCTTGAAAAACTACCAAAAAGTCCTCAGATTTGCGAATGTCTCCCAATTCCATTTCCCATGGTCCTTTGGGGGCAGTCCTGACAGTTAAGCAGATACAAAGCGAATAAAGGGTTGTAGAGAAACCTTGGCCAGCTAGGGGTGATTCATAAGTAATGGCAGTGAAATGCAGGCCCTCTGGGACATAAGACTGGGCCAATGGCCCATCCAGTCCAGCATCCTGTTCTCACAGTGGCTAACTAGGTGCCTGCAGGAAACTTGTAAGCAGGACCTGAGCACAGGAGGACAAGTCTTTGCAGCAGAGAACAAGGGAAACTAACACAAGAACCCCCCTCACACTTAAATGCACCCCATGTGGCCCAGAATGAGCTCTCCTTGGTGCTGAGCCAGCCAACCTGCTTTGCTCTGAGGGCAGGACCAGCACAAAATATCTGTAATCTCAGAAACGAGAAGGGGAAATATATTGATGGAGATGAACCCCTGGATCTGGGAGCAGTTAGAAGAGGTAGCTTTGGAGGCGCTTCCTTGTACCAACCGGCTCTAAGATTTCACCATTTGTTTAAAATGTTGCACCCTGCATTACCAGATATGCCAGACTATCAAAGCGCCCAAGGTTCCATAACCAACACTATCATAAAATGCTGCTGCTGTTGATTTCATTAAAATAAAAACAACAACAACTTTAAAATGCAGTAAAATAATTATCCCAGGGTCCTAGCTTTCCAGAGCAGAGGTTAGCTGGGAGTCTGTGCAGGGCCCTTGGTCTTTGCTCACAGAGAACGGGCTCTAATTCCTTGCTGCTTTCAGTTGCTCTTTTCTGCACTTTCCCCAGCTCTCTGCAAATAGGTCCCCACCATGCATATGTTTGGCCAAATGGCTACAAATGGAATTATTGACGCCTTGCACTTCTTTATTTTCTAAAGTTTTATTAAAATGCAAATTTATATTATTACATTCTTTAAAAACAGAGAGTTGTATCCAGCTATGTTTACTCAGAGTAAATCCACTGCATTAGTCGTTCACCTAACAAGTCCCATCAGCAGAATCTCTGCAAATGAACTTCCATGCGCACAATGGGTCTTCTCCCTCTCCTCCCCCTGTGCCCCCATTTCCCTAACACTGGCTTGGGGGAGGGTCAGGAGAACCCTCCCCACAGAACAGCAGATATGAGGAGGACAGGGGGCCATTCTATCTGACAAGCTGAAATGCTTGCACAGATGGAAGATTCATCATGGTGCTTCACTGAAGTCCACTTGGTGTATTTAGCTTTTTTATTTTTGCCATATCATTTTAATGATATATTTGCTTGTTTATGCTACAATAACATTTCTGGCTCCTGACCAGACTAACTTATTAACTCAGATCCTCTTCAAAGGGAGGGTGTGCAGCGGTGAGATTGGGAGATCTCAAGCCACCTTTTATTTTGTGTGCTGAGATTTGCAGGCACCTGTGTCTCCTGCAATCTCTGATGTTTCCAGACCTTAGCCAGGTTTTGCTGGTTGCAAGTGTCAGGGAAAGAACTTTCCCTCCCTTTAGCAATGTGGTGACAGAAACAGAAGCTCTGAACATGCTCACTGCAGCTGGAGCTGGAAGCTGTTCAGAGAAATGGAGGAAGAGACTGAAAACTGAAGGGCTGAAAAGACTGATAAATCAGCAGTCAAGGGCGATGTGGCAAATCAAGAGACATACTTCCAGCTGGAGCCTCAAAGGGCAGAGAGAATGACCAATAAGACTGAGTTTCTCCTCTTTTAAAGCCAAAATGAGTGCAATAATTGACCCAAGACTAGAAGCAGAGCATTGTCTCTCCATGTAATGAATGTGGGCAGGGGAGGGGAGGTTATCTGGACAGGAGGCTGCTGGGACAGTGGAGGCATAGCTGACACAACCCTCCACAGCTTCGTGCCTGCCAGATGCTCTGGGCTACAACAATCCTTTTACGAAGTTCTATGACAATAAAGCAATGAAGGAAGATGCCTTGAACCATGTCAGATTATCTCTCCATCTAGCCCTGTGCTGTCTACTCCATGGGTAGGCAACGTGGTGCCCCTCTGATGCTGTTGAACTCCAATTCCCATTCAGCCCCAGGAGGATAGGAGCTGCAGTTGCATAATATCTGGAAGGCATCATGCTGGCTGGCCTACTCTATTTTGACTGGTGGCAGCTCTCTGGGGACTCAGACAAGGATTTGTCCCTCTAATAGTTGCTGCAGGTGACGTCACTTCTGCATGCAAAGCAGCTACTGGGGGTGGGAGGATTTTGGGTTGATCTTTCAAGAGGGCTCATTTGCTTGAATTAAGACAAGACCTACAATCCTAGTTAATACAGACAGGTTATACATGACAAAGTATAAAAGAACCCAACAGGATCAGATGAATGTATCTATGTTTTTTATTCAAATATAGCTGCTATGCTTTGCACACTTACTGCTAGTAAGTCCAAATGAATTCAGCTGTGCTTACATCTGAGTAGACATGCATCGGATTGCTCTCTTACACATTGAAGCACCATACATAGCCTTGCTTTTATAGACTTAGCCACATTAGAAGAAAATATTCCAGGGACAATTCAGTCTCTGATAAAAAGCTTATATCACTTTTGTCATAAATAAAACCTGTTAGTGGGTGGGGGGGTGAAACACACAAACACACACACACAAACACGGCTGAAATTCAACACACACCTAACTGGCAGTGAGTCACACTGGACTTAACAGGGCTGACTCCTGAGTAGACACGTGTAGGAGGTCAATGTAGGGCGCTCTCTACTCTGTGCCACCTCTGCCTGCTTTTGCATGCACAACCCGTCAACAAGAGCTGGTTTCTCTCTCAGTCAGATTTAATGGAAGACAAGAAGCAGCCATAATGTCAGCCTCAGAAAAGGACAAATGAGGCACAGCTAAGTGGACCTTGCACCCTCTGCTGTCAACAAGATTCTCAGTGAAGATCAATCATACAAAGAAGTTTAATTTCATTAGGTCGGCCATCAGCACCAATTATTAGTATACTAATTAAAAGTCCCAAAGTCAGAGGGGTGCTAGAACCATACAAATAAGTCTGCATAATATGCCTTGCTGTGGGAGACTTCCAAATGCCAGTTTATTTAGCCTGTAAAATAGAAATTGAACTGATTTCTATTAATGGGGCTCTCATAATCTGGTGCACTCTCCAAATGGCTGGAAGCAAAAAAAGAAATGCCATCTCTAAAAGGCATAAGCACAGATTCTTAACAGTATTCAGTCTAAGCCCGTGGTTCCCAACATAGGACACATGCCCCACAGGGGGGCAATTCGATTTTTAAGGGAGACAAATTGTGAATGAGTTATTAATAATGAAATTTAGGCCTCTTCCATGTGAATAGGAGTTCACTTTGAATAATAAGAATTCTATGTCACAGGGGTGGGATAGGCATCAGGATTTTAGAGATGCCTAGGTGAGGCATGGCCCAAAAAAGGTTGGGAACTACTGGTCTAAGCCATATAGGGAAACCAGCTGTTGACCATCTAGTTCATTTCAAACCTCTAAACTGGGGTGGAAAAAGCAAGCATATATTTGGGGCTTGATAACAGGATTGGCAGGTTGGAGAAAGCTGGGCTGGACCTCCAGTTTGTGGGACTACTAACTCCCATCATGGCTGTTCACTGGCCAAGGGGGCTGGGGCTGATGGGAGCTGGAATCAACAGGCTCTCCAACCCTGGATTAAACAATAAAGCGACTCACTTCCCTTCTATGTAAGCACAGAAATCTCCCAGCTTTTAACGATAAGAGGCCACGTTCCAGCCACACAAAAGGCACACCTGTTGCTCTGCCCACTTTTGACTCCGGCCCCTCTGACCACTGGCATGTGGCCCCTGGCAGGCTGCACTTTTGGAAATGTGGCCCTCAAGTGCCAAAGGTTTCTCAATCCCTCCCCTTCTCTTGCTGTAGAATGCAGGGTTGTCTCAGGAAGGAGACACAGCTGCCCCCAAGTCTCATAAATCTCATGGCACGTAATAAATCATCTCTCGATAAGTCAGGATTCCCCATCACCACCCCTGCAGTCTTAATGTTATAAACATTAGGAATCCCGTGAAGATGCACTTACCATCAACAAAGCTTGGGAAGGAGGACACCTTCTTTGTCTGTGTGGATATAAAAATAAAGAGCTTATAACTCTATAGAAATAGTAAGATGTTTATTACGAAAAATGCATGCACAGGACGCAGAGGAAGAACAGAAGCATTTTTCATTCATTTTTCATCATAATTACCGTAATTTTAGGCGGCAACATGACATTGGCCTGATTCACACATCACAATAAGTGATAGCTCTGCTATTCCCATCCCCTGGGCAGGGAGAATACCATGATCTCTGGCTTAGCATTACATTCATACCAGGGGGTCATGGTTAGTCTCTCTCCAAACAAACAAGATTCATTTTTTTCCCTTACTGACTGTGGTTTGTTGGGAGTGAAACCCACCGCAGTCCAAAGTTTAGATGAAATGCCAAGCCAGAGATTATGGTTTGTTTCCTCTGCATGGAAGCAGGAAGGAGTAGAAGAAGCTTCTTAGGCGTGGTCAAGGTGAACAATTAAGAAGTTGCTAAGGGCTTGGCAACATAACAATTATGTGTTCTTGATTAAAAGCAGCAGCACCCCTCTTAAAAAGTAATCTCTGCGTTATTGAACATGGCTCAACTCCATATGCAAATTAATCTTGTACAATCTGCTGGTTAGCACTGTTTTTATGGATGTATTTTCTTTAGAACTGTCATCAATTCCCCGGCATGCTTGCAGCTCAGAACAACACACTTCTGAAAAGTCTCATCAGCGTAAGAACGCCCAAGTGTCATTCCTGTTTTTTTAAAAAAACCCAAAACCTGGCACAGTCTCAAATCTCATCTGGGGGCAGGCAGTGCTTATATTGTCACAAATTAGTATTACGGACAGACTTGTGTGTTTGTGTGTACAACTGACACCTCCTCACACCTCTGAGAAAACAGTCTTTGAGTTTAACCCTAAATGTCTCACCTTAAATGTCAGCCTAAACAAACCACAAAGGGCCGGCCTCCAGCCCCACAGATGTCTCTTATCACCCTTCACCACTGATCATGGCCACGTGGGCCACCCCCGCTGTAAGCATGTTGTTGTTGTTGTTGTTGTTGTTGTTGTTGTTATTTCCACTTAACCCTTCCCCCCAAAGGAGCTCAGGTCAGTCAGCACATTGATAACAATGCCATGAAAAATACTCCAGATACAGTTAAAACAATCACATTCTCTTGGCCCATGATTTCAGGGCTGCCACGAAGAGTATTTTTTAGCCACTGAATTTCTGGGTTAACTGGGAAGGAACTCCACCCTCCACCACCTTTGGAATGTTTTGATTGTTTTGTATCGGTTTGTTTTAATGTTCTATCTGAAATAAAAATAATGCAAAGATAGAACATAATAAATTCTGGGCATAAATAAATAGAACAGTTTAGCTCTGAAATCTTTCTTCGGTGATTCATCATACACCCCCCCCACCCCCCCAAATGTCTTTCTGCAATGCAAAGCTTCACAGCTTTGGAAGAGAGAAGCATGATGTGAAATACAAGATGGAGACAGGACAGGGGAAACAGAGGACCTTGGCCTCTAGTACTTGCCTCTGGCATATTATTATTGTTGATCGGTCCATTGAGGTCAGAACGCTGCTGTTTCCGAGGCTGATCTAACCCGTTGCATACCTGTAAAAGAAGCAGAAAGACCGAACTGATCAACAGCTCAGGGAGAAGGAGATCAATGCAGCATCGTTCTATGACTGCCTCCTACCCATAATTTGCATTGCTGCTACTGTGGAAATAAGGGCTGATCTATCCATTGACTGTTTGTGAGCATATTAAAAGAATGTAGAAGATATAAAATATCTCTCAAGATGGTTGGTTTTTTGCTGGGTTTAAATCCTGAGTTATTTATTTATTCATTTATGGAAAAAAATTATGCATCACTTGATTGTAAAAACAAAAACAAATAAAAACCTCAAGGTGGTTTACAAAGAGAATAAGACAATAAAATTATTAGTAAAAACACTTAAAAACCAACTATTTGCAACATTTTTAAAAAATCAACAAGCGAAAAACTGGTTAAAGTACCAATATGTTATCAATATTCTACACGCACTGGTAGAGGAAGAGGGGGACGGGGGGAGTGCACCGCCCCCGGCACCACGATCCTGGTGGGGTGCCATTATGGCTGCCCCCACCGCACGTTGGGCGTTGTGCCACGCCCCTGTGGGCGGCACACCATGCTCCAGGACACACGCCACACCCCTGTGGGTGGCATGCCACACCCCAGGATGCATGCCAGCCAGCCCCCCGCCTGCTCTCTGCCCCCGGTGCTGGAGCATGAAGCTCTGCCACTGTCTACATGTCTGGGTAGGCTTGTCTAAACTAAAATGTTTTTAGCAGGCGCTGAAAGAGTACAGAGAAGGTGCCGGCCCAGTGTCAATAGGCAGGGAGTTCCAAAGTATAGATGCTGCCACACCAAAATATTGCTTTCATACAAATGCGGAAAATGGGTATTTTGTGGCACCTATAACAATTCCAGGTTCCAGAAGGGCACACGTTTATTGTCTGGGTGGTGGAATATCAAGGCCATGGAAAATGCAGACACCTATGTGAAAAGGGATGTAATCCATGGCTTTCTTCTGCATCCAAGGGGTGGTGGGGGTGGCAGGGAAAGAGATTGTACAACTCTCTCCATGAGGAGCACTCTAAAAACATATGAAAAACCTGCTGGGTCAGGTCAATGGCGCATCTAGCCCACCCTCCTGTTCTCACTGTGGCCACCCAGTTAACCTGTGGGAAACCAGCAAGCAGCACATGAGCAGAAGAGCCCCCTCCCCTCCTGGGGCTTCCAGCAACTGGTATTCAGAAGCACGGCTGCCTCCGGCTGAGGAAGCAGAACAGAGCTATCCTGAGTTGGATAGGACTCAGCCACCACAGCAGATGGCCGTTTTCAGAATTCCGTTAAGGCCTATAAAAGACAGTTGTGAGAAACCCAATCACAACTGCACCATTACACTAAAAGTAAGATACGCATTGACATATGGACACACACTAACACAAGGGAACCAGCACATAGAAGATTGCAACACTGCCAAATAACATGTAAATTATTTTGGGAGCTGCCAGGATTAAATCAGAAAAGCTTTGGCAGAAAAGCAGGATGGCTGTGGGGGTGGGAAACAATTTTCAAACAAGAGTGACAGGACAGATATTGGGCCTGTGATGCGAAACGGCAGAACCACAGCTTCTTCTACCCTTTAAAGGCCTTGTCAGGTCTGATCACAATTCATTTGGCAGCACAAGAAATGTGTCCGTAGCCCAGACATGCCCACATACAAAATGGGTTAGAACAGCACCCGATTTAGACAGCATGTCTCAGACATGGTCAGTAAATGAGCTTGTTTCTCCCTCCAGTAATGATTCAGCACTTAGGGGTTGATCATGGTGGTGAGCAGCCTGTAGCTTTCAGACGCTAATGAATTGTGGCTCCCATCATCCCTGAGCACTGGCCATGCTGGTTGGGGCTAATGGGAGTTGTAGTTCAGGCACCAGGTTGGAGAGGGCTGTGGCTCTGCCCCTGTGGCTCTGAGCATATAGAAACAATTGAACACATGTCTTTCCATTGCCAATACTATACAATCATACGTGACAGGTTTATTGTGCCAATAACACACAAATTTCCAGGACACACAGGGCAATTCTATATCCCTTTACTGCTCCAAAATAGAAACCCTGATATAATATATTCAATCTCCAGATATTGTGCTGCTATGATTGACATACTTCGGAGGATGACATGTGCCATACAACAGGTCTAAAACTGAAGGTTTACATCTACAAATTTTATATTCTGCTTGATTTATGTGCCTTACACACCAACTCGAGTTCCAGCTCCCACACCAGGGACTCATCACGGACACACAGTATTGTCTGAACTGACAGGCAGTGACTTTCTAGGGAATACTTCTTCCATCTGGTGCCCTCCAGATGTTTTGAATGGCAACTCCTATTATCCCTGACCATTGAGTGTTCTGGCTGAAGCTGACGGGAGCTGCAATCCAAAACATCTGGAGGAAAGGCTGCTCTAAGGTTTTCCAATCGCATAGGAGATGCTAAGGATGGAACCTGGAACCAACTGCATGCAATGCCATTTCTCTGTCACTGCAAAACACTCTTCCTCCAACACAAGATGATCGCTGTTCAACATATGCAGATGCAATGCAATTGTTACAAACCAGGGCTGCTTAACACACAGAATTTCAGAGCCAACACTCCCTTACCCCAACCTACTTTTAAGAATAGATCTAATTATCTCCCCTGCTTTTGCATGTGGAAATGTCACCACTGATGTTGGAACACTGTTACCAGCTGATGCTGTCACATTGTAAAAGTCCCATATGCAAGCTAGCCATAAACAGCTCTATTTGCAAACCAGGATATACTTCTCACTTCCCGGGGCATTTTGTGTGTGTGTTCCCTCGTTCGTTCCAATCAAAAATTAATGTTCCAGATGAGAACTTGTCTCAAAGATAGCGATAGATTATCTTGTTGCTAAAAGGGGGTGGAGAATTAATTGCAAGCAAAGACGAGAGTGATGAGACAGTACCCGCCTCTTCAGCTTTCCCTCTCTGTGACTGTGAGGACCCAGCGTGGGATTCTGGGGTGAAAAAGGGAGGCTCCCCCCCCCCACATGCAAGGGCACCTGGTACTGTGAATCAGGAGTCCCATCCAGGTGTTCTGCTTGTATTCAAAGCCTACGCAGTGCACTAATTTCTGCTCCCCAACTCATGGAGTGCAAAGATCTGAAGCTGAGGAGAGAGCTGCTCCACTCCAGGTGGAGGCTCTCCACCTCATTTAGAACCCCAATTGTGTGGGTTTCTAAATGTGTGAGGACCCTTCACAAGTAGAGGGGGTTCCCCACTTGAGGCATTTGACCTCTGCAAGTTGGAGGGTGGTGGTGTTGGGCCTGCCCCCATTCTTCACAAATGGAGGGTGATGTGGGGCTGTGCAGCATGTTCATCCCCTTCCTTCCTTCCTTCCTTCCTTCCTTCCTTCCATAATGTTCTTGAGAGGTAGGGATCATGAGGAAAGGAATGGAAAAGAAAACCACCAATATCATAATGCCATTATACAAGTAGATGATGCAACTGTATCTGGGATAATGGGTGCAGATCTGGTCACCACACCTCAGAAAGGATATTGTAGAGTGGGAAAAGGTCCAGAAAAGGGCCACCAAAATGATCAAAGCAAGGGATGAAGAAACTCCCCTGTGAGCAAAGGCTGCAGCAATTTGGAGCATTCAGTTTAGAAAAAAGGAGAGTAAGAGGCAACATGACAGAAGTTTATAAAAAGTGTGTATGATATGGATAGTGAAAAGTTTTTCTCCCTCTCTTAACACATGGACATCCAATGAAGCTGGAGGATTCGGGACAGACAAAAAGTAAGTACTTCTTCACACAGTGCCTGGTCAAGAGAGGGAATCTGCTCCCAAAGGAGGCAGGGATGGCCACAAACTTGGACTACTTCCATAGAGGATTAGACTAAATCCTGGTGAAAACTACTGTTGGCCACTATGACAATGTCAGAGGGCGAAGGCCTCTGAATGGCAGCTGCTGGAAAGCACAGGGCAGGAGAATGAATGCTCTTGTGCTCAGATGCTGCTTGCATGCCTCCCTTGGGCATCTGGTTGGCCACTGTGAGAACACAATGCTGGACAAGTTGGGCCATTGGCCCGATCCAGCGGACTCTTCTTGTGTCCTTAAGCAGATGTTCTACCACTGAGTTCTGGCACTTGACAACAGACACCAATTCACAGTATAATTTTTTAAGGCATTTATTTTAAGGCATTGTCAAAGCCTTTTCAATAGGTAAATTAAGGAAGTAGAAGGATATGAGAACTGAGTTTGGTAAATGGGGACCATACAGCTGTGCTGTGTTGTCTTAGATCAGCCTTGTGCTCTCCTGGGAGGAGCCGCCAAAATGTCTGGAGGGCACTAGGGTGGTGAAGACTGTCCTAGATTGTTTTCTTCCTCCTACTTAAAGGTTAATGCATTTATAGAAAAATTAACACATCGATATAACTAAAATGCTTGCTGTCAAAGTAGGAGACAGGAACAGATTCTGCGGCCCACATAGCTGCCCAGCAATGCATCAGATGGCAGCTGCACATCAAGCTGTTTCAGCTAATGAGCTAGTCTAGTTTATAAAGCTTAAGAAGAAGCAGTGTTCCCCTGCTCAGGGTGCATCTCTTAGGTCTCGCTAATAGACAGACTGCCATGCTCAGAAGACATAACAGGGTGGATGGTTTAGTTGAAATTCCTGTATTGGAGAGGAGTTGGACTAGATGGCCCTCAGGGTCCCTTTCAACTCTATGATTCTAGGATTCTGTGATTAAATTACAATAATAATTTATCACTCATACTAGAACATGAGTGACCTTCTAGATCAGCTTTCTCCAACCTGGTGCACTCCAGGTGATTTTGACAACACTCCCATCAGTCCTGGCCATGCTGGCTGGAGCTGACAGAAGATGTAGTCCAAAACATCTGGAAGGCACCAGATTAGGGAAAGCCCCTTTTAGAGTTTGGATTTGATATCCCGCCTTGCACTCCCTTTAAGGAGTCTCAAAGCGGCTAACATTCTCCTTTCCCTTCCTCCCCCACAACAAACACTCTGTGAGGTGAGTGGGGCTGAGAGACTTCCGAGAAGTGTGACTAGCCCAAGGTCACCCAGCAGCTGCAGGTGGAGGAGCGGAGACGCGAACCTGGTTCCCCAGATTACGAGACTACTGCTCTTAACCACTACACCACACTGGCTCTTTTAGCACTTTTTCCTTTTAGCACTTTCTCAGGTCTAGAACTTTTTAAAAGCATTCTCAATAAACTGAGCAACACTCTTTTTAAAAAATCTAATAACTGTTTTTAACACAAGAACTGTAAATCAGGGCTGGTAGAGCTCTAGGTGATCAGCAAAGGGTTTCTGTCTCCCAGTTGTCTAACAATAGGAACGGTGGAACTCTAAGACTAGAAGTCATGGGAATTCAATGAAGCTGAATGTTGGAAGATTAAAGTTTTTTAGAACCATACCCAACTCCCTCAACCTTTCCCCATCAGGCTTGCTTTCCATACCCCAGTCACAATCTTTTCATTTCTCTTTGTGTACTAGGAGACCAGTAGGGAGGGGAGCTGGTCACAGCAGGAAGGGAAGACTCTCTGGATTCTTCAGCAGCTTGTCTCAACTTTGCCTCTTGCCACCCTCCCCTCCAGCCTCCGCTAAGCCTCAGAGTCTGAACTTCTCTCTGCCACAGCCTCTTCCTGCTCACTAAACCCTGTTACCTCTTCTGCTTCCAACACCTCCTCCTCCGTCTGCTCCTTCTTCTCCTTCTGACCACTCATCGTCATCCCACCACCACTCCCCTGGCTCTGAGACTTCTTCCTTGGGAGTTCTCTTGGGGGTTCCCCAGCTGGTGGCCTCCCACCACTCCTCTGCATCCAGCCAGTCCAGGACAGATTATTATCATTATATATTTATTTATACTCCACCTTTTTCCCTGAAAAGGGCTCAAAGCAGCTCACAGATAAAGCAGATGCCTGAGGGAAACCTGCAAAGAGAAGAGCCCCCTCCCCTCCTGCGGTTTCCAGAAACTGGCATTCAGAACTGGCATTGCTGTCTCCAATTTGGGCAGCAAATCAGTGGAGTTTGACAGCTTGAGTCCACTGATTTTAAAGGGTCTACTCTGAGTATGACTGAGTGGGCTATCATCTGTAACCCTTAGGGACCAAGAGACATTTCTAAAAGTGTGGCCTGGAAATTATGGCTTTTTAATGACTGGTGTTTTGTGGAGAGAAACCATTTAAAAAATATTATAGTGGCAAATGCAGCAGAAAGCAAATATCATGCTCCACGTGGACCCTGCTGCTACCATTTGTTGAGTGTTCAAAACAGGAAATCGAGAAAGCACTACTATCCTTGATGACCCATCGCCCTCTGGGAATCAAAGGCTGAGAGAGGAACTTGTGCCAGGCAGGGTCACAGCAGACCCTGATCCCAAAAGGGACACGTGCAGATACAGAGCCTGACTCCCGAGGCAGACACAAAGAAGAAGGCTGCAACCAAGAGGAGAGTTTAGGCTCTCCAAAGACCGTTTTATTTTATTTTGTTTTATTTGTAAATTTTGTTAGCTGCTTTTCACTACTACGAGTTCCCAAACAGGGTGCAATGTCAATACAACGCAACAGAAGAGCACAACATGAACAGAATCAGCACACCCAGTGTTTATTTTCTAGAAAAATAGGTGCCGGCACCAACCATGAAGTTGTTAACAGTAAGTGCCACACTTTTTAACAACAACAAAAAGAGGTGCCGGTACTAAAAAAAAGCAGAGAGCACAACCATGTGTGGTGTGGTGGCCAAACTCCAACTATATTCCTGGGTGAATAAAGAAGCCTTCAATTGCCAGCAAATGCTCAAAGATCTGGTGTCAATCAAAACTGAGGGGATTTTGAGAGGGGAGGGAATTCTATAATCAGGGTGCCCATTCAGTAAATGCCATCTCTTGGCTTGCCAAATGTCAATGCCATGTCAGACTAGGACCTTGGAGACCGGGGTTCAAATCCCCACTTGGCCATGAAGCCCATTGGGTGACCTTTGGCCAGTTGCAGCCTCTCAGCCTAGCCCACTTCACAGGCTTGTTGTGGGGATTAAACAAGGAGGGGGAGAACCACATATGCCACCTTGAGCTCCTCGGAGAAAATGGTAGGTTAAACATGCAATCAATCAATAAAGCCAAAATCCTGACAACTGCAGCTCTGTCAAGAGGATATTTTAAACATGGTATTCATTCGTTTATTTATAAAGGTATTTATACCCTGCCCTCATAAAATAAAAGGGTTGTGTACATCAATTACAAGCAATAGAAAACAAACATTAAAATGACAGATCACAAAAAAGGTAAAACGTAGGCCTGCAATTTTGATGGATGGATGGATTGTTGTCTAAACCCCCTTTGTGACCAGGTGAAATGAGATGCCTTTGGAACAAATAATGTAAATAAATGTCTGTATCAGGCAGAGTGCCTGTAGCCCTTTGATTTCAGGCCTAATTAACCTTGGCTGCTGGACATGCAGATAGGGCTGAGAGGAGGCTGGAGATTGGTGGGGGAGATGCTAATGGCTCCCCTGAGGCCAACCCCATGAGGTTCCTAGGAGGAGAAGGGTCATTTGAAAAGCTTTTCTTCTGGGTCAGTCTGTGCAATTTCCCAGACCTATCACCTTACCATCTCTCTCAGCTTTCCAGCACTGCCTTTCCCACCTATGCTGGAGAATGAAGAGAGCAAAGCACATACTTCATAGGTATGGACTGTTAATATACAAGATCCTATGCGTATTTGTATGTATATGTATATGTATATGTATGACTTCACCCCCAAAGCCACACTCTTCCATTGCCTTGGAGACAGACAGATGCCAACAACAAAATGTCTTAGCAAAAGAAGAGAGTCAACAACTCACCTGCTCTTGTGGCCACGTCTGTCTTTCCTCGGGGGTTCTTGACTTGCTTTTGAAGCCTCTGGGTACATCTCCCACTTGCTTTGATGCAGTGGGGATGTTCAATGATTTTGGCCTTCCCAGGTGCCTGTTGGAGCTGTGGCCAGACTCTCCTTTTGGACAAGTCTCTGCATAGTCATTTGGCACGTTTTCAGTCCCTCCATGCTCCGGGCTCATCTCTGAGGCGCTGTTGATGCTGCTCATGCTCATGCTCATCTTAATCTCTGCGACGATCTGGTCGATGTCTTCCTCCTGTTCTTCTAGCTCGGCCTCTTCTTTCCCAGAGTGGTAGGGAGACATCCCGTGGGGATTCCCATTTGCTTCAGGCGAGTAGTAGCCCTGGTAGCGCTCTTCGCTTGGGTGGCAATACTGGAGGTTCTCTTCTTGGTCTTGGATCTCCAGGCAGGCCACCTCCCCTTCCAAAACCTGGACGCAGCCCTCGTGGTGGCCCGGGGCTTCTGTGGCTTCGCATTCATCCCGGTGCTGCATTTTCATGTCGGACCACTCCGCTTCCTCCACAGCTTCCTGGCACTCATCCGTCTCCACTGGATGTTCTTCATGGGGGACATACTCTTCCCCGCTGCAGTCCATCCCTTCCAGGTAACCGTCATCCTCTGGGCAGTATCGGATGTAGTAAGTAATCCCTTCCTCTTCCTCCGGGAGGCCCTCATCGTAATCCTCCTCTTCGGAAGTGTTGTTGACATAATCAGAACTGGAGTCGCCATCTCCGCTGTGGTCGAGACACTCGTGCTCGGCCAGCGTAGGGGTGCCTTCCCTGGCAGCCACAACCTCCGTCTCCTTCTCCACATAGTCCTCCACAGGCAAGTCATCACCCTCATTTTCAGCCTCCCTACCCTGAGGCAAAGGCGGGGAAGCTCTCGCCCGGTGATCCAGCATGCTGGCTGTGGTGGTTTGACATTTCCTGCTCGCCATGGCTGACAACTCACATGACAATCATGTCTGAGGAACACCTGCAGGCAAGAGTTGAAAGAAGAAATCAGACACCAGCAGCAGTCATTGTTTAATCAAAAGGTTAGCAGTAGGAAATCAAAGAAATAATACTCCTGGGGTGTACAGAAACAGACATATATACCGTATTTATTTTTTTAAAATGCCAGGTAGGGTGGAGTGGAGCACAAGACTCATAAATTATCCCATCGAAAGCTAGAAATCTTAGTGCAACAACTTGCTGGATGTCAAGCCATGTTGAAATGCCATTAAATAATCCACATTGTAACGAAAAGGGGAAAAGGTAGATTTAGATGGTCTAATCCAGGGACTTTTCTATTCTAGGGTACTCTGGGTCCCTGGGATACCTCAGCACAAGAAGAAAAAATGAAAATCAAGCTTCTGTGAAAAGCAGCTTGCCCCCGCTCCCCATGAATCTTCCCCTGCAAATCTGCAGTTGTCAAAGAGTGTGGGGTGCACTTTAGGATGTACTGCAGTCTCCTCCAACTGAGTGCCCCCCACCCAAGCAATTCAACTGTTCAGCTCCCATTGTTTCTGACCATTGGTCGTGTTGGCTGGGACTGACGGAGGGAAGTAGGTTGGTGGTGTAACAGATTCAGAAAGTCAAAACAAAATTAAAAAAATTCCTTCCAGTAGCACTTTAGAGACCAACTAAGTTTGTTATTGGTATGAGTTTTACACGAAAGCTCATACCAATAACAAACTGAGTTGGTCTCTAAGGTGCTACTGGAAGGATTTAAAAAAAAAAAAAAATTACTATGGCAGACCAACACGGCTACCTACCTGTAACTGGATTCAGAAAGTGTAATTAATCATTTCACAACGCACCTGCCTAAACATGCATGAGATTTTACTTCATGTGGATGAATCCTGTACTGTGCTTAATGAAACAACCTCTATGCCACCTGTTCCAAAGAGATGCAAATTCATTAATTCTAAAGCCCATCAGTTGCTTGTGGCTAAGAACAACTTCCCAATCTAGGCAGTTGTCACTCACACATTTAATCTATTTTTACCTGTTCACACTTCCTAATATTGCCCTATTATAAATTATTTGTTTCCTCAAGACAATGGAATTGATGAAATATGCTGTCCTCAATTTCAAAAATCCTTCCATGCCACTATACACAGACACATACTCATGTTTCAGTGTGTGGTGATATCATCCCTTTAAGACTGGTTTATGGGACTGGGTTAGAACATCAGAAATAAGGAGCCAACGTACAGCTGTCTCCTGTTTGTGGGATGTAATCCACTGGTGCAGTCAAATGCAACATTCCTTATTTCCCTAGAGTGGGCACAGGGAGGGGGACATCCAGTCAGTGTAACTTCCTGTTCCTCTGGTCTGGAGCATCCTCCCCCTGCATGGGACCTGGAGATGGGCGTGGCTCTGGCTGACTCCATAAAAGAGTCACGCAGCCATTTTCTCAGTTCATCTAGTTTTGTCTTTCTATTGTCTTGTTGTTCTTTCGCTGCCATGCTGCTCTCCTGCAACCATTTTATCTTAATATAATTTTGTTGTCTGCTGGCTCTCAGCCAGCAGTACATGAGTTCAGTCTCCATCTGAGACAAACTCATAATTTCTTTATGTAACTACCAAGTAAAGCCTGCCTTTCAGGGATCATATCGTCAACTGAAATGTGAGTAAACTTTTTATTACTTTACTCAGAAAGACTCATGTGTCTCTATTCTTTTAAGAGGGATCAAAATGGGACACCAGGAATAAACTTAACTAAGAGATTCAAATGAATCTTCAAACTAGCTTCCAGCTATATTGAGGGGAATCTGCTCTGCTACATCACTTACTAGCATGAGTGAAGGAAGGATAATACTTCTTCAATATATCCTTTCCTACTATCCCTAACATTCCCACACTGTTAAGACTTCAAGGCCAGTGTCAAAAGGTAATTGAGTGGAAGAGGTGAACGCTGATGGTCTAAGTCCCCATAAAAGCTGGATTGGTGGGAGCTCTCGGCAGCCAGCCAAGCTTAGTGTCTAGTGTCTATTTGGGCTTTTGACAGCATCTTGTTCTGTTGCTCAGCCTACTGAGATTTAAGTGTAAATGTTTATGTTAATTGGCTGGATAAGTTAATGTTTGTTGCTTTCTTACCTTCTGAGCTATTTTAATCTGTGTAATTATTTCTTATAGAGTTTTAGTAAAGTCTATGTATGGTTTTATGAAATTTGGTCCGGTCTGAGTTCCTGAACCGTTTAATTCTGACCACGCTTTTCGGAACAAGAGTCATCCACCACACAGCTTTAAGAAACTTATTCTGTGGCATTCAAAGAGCTGTTTAGACATTTTAAAAGTGTGATTCTAGTTGCCCGAGGCCTTAAAAGTTAGGCTATGGCTTCTAAGCATTTGAAACAGCCCCAAACAGGAAAATGAAGGCCTTGCTCCATTCCCTACAGAAGAATCTGAGAAGAGCCTGGCTGCTGCCTCAAGCCCAAGGCTCACGTGGAGCAGCATCCTGTTCTCACAAGGGTGAGCCCACGCCTGTGGGAAAAGCTCTCCCCACTTGTGATTCCAGGCAACAGGTAGTCAGAGCCTCCAGCACAATGGGTAGACTATGGCCATCAAGAGCCTTATCCTCCATGACTTGATCTAATCTTATTTTTAAAAGCTATCCAACCACACAAGCATTGAAATCACAAATCAACTGCTAACCACTGCAAAATTTACAACCAAGACAGAAAAATGTACCACAGTCACTGTTTTCTTTCCATCTGTGGTATTTGTTCAAACAGAGAGATAAAAAGAGAACATACTCCCCTCCCCCCCACACACACCTCTGTGCCCCCCAGAGACAAAAGGACTCCAGAAAAATGATTGAGGCTATTCTTGAGATCAGATCATGCAGCATCAAGTCTCTTGAGAATAGAATCTAGACTGCAGGGGCAGAGGTGCACCACACATGCAAGGGATTGTTGGACAAATTGCTGGTGCATTACAAAGGAAACTGTGAAGGCCACAAAGAGGCTGAGAGCCAACCAGGGCCAGAGGGAGGAATCAGGAGCATTGGAAGCTTGGGAAAAGCAGCACATTAAATGGAAGTTGAAAAAAATGTCACTGCTCTGAAAACAACCATTTGCCCATCGTAATAATGATGAGATTGTTAGTGAGTGTTCATATTAAATCAAGCAGTTAAAAGTGCCATTTCAGGCAATATTGATTTGTCACTATAAATGTGATTAAAAAGGGAATAATCTGCACCTCTCAACAGAGAATACTAATTAGACTGCTACTTACTGATCCATATAACATGTCTTTCAAAGTGCCCCTGCCCCTTCACTCTCCTTCAGGCTTGTAGTCAATCCTCCCTTATTTCATACAGTGCTACCTCAGGTTAAGTACTTAATTCGTTCCGGAGGTCTGTTCTTAACCTGAAACTGTTCTTAACCTGAAGCACCACTTTAGCTAATGGGGCCTCCTGCTGCCACCACGCCGCTGGAGCACAATTTCTGTTCTCATCCTGAAGCAAAGTTCTTAACTCGAGGTACTATTTCTGGGTTAGCGGAGTCTGTAACCTGAAGCGTATGTAAGCCGAGGTACCACTGTACAGGCTGGCTCTAAAAGTCAACCACTGGAAGGGCCTCATCAGAGACTGTCCTGCCCACCTCATGACAACAGGACACAGGTTGAGGCGCAGGGCTGCTTCCTGCATATACACACAGGACAGGTCAGAAAGGGGCAACTTTCCCCGTGTGGTCAAGGGCCACTAGTGGCGCCCTCTGGGGGCAGGCCCCCTAATATTTTCAATAAGGGAGCCTCCCCGCCCTCCCCCCTCAATTCCACAGCAATCCTCAAAAGCAAGCGCCAAGGTAAAGAAGCTTCACCCTGCTGGGTCCTTTTGAAGATGACCAGGGACACGGAAGGGCAAAGTGTCTGCACCCAGAGCCTCCCTTTGCCAACTGCTAGAGCACCTCCCCAGAGGGCACTCTGGCAATCTCTTTGCCCTGCCATGTCCCTTTCACAAAGATAAGGCAGCTGGTGGGGGGAGGGGGGATGGCGGTCCGAGTTGGTCTGGCTGGGTTGGGGGGGGCGTAGCAGATACGACGTCATGCACATGTGACACCCCCCCCCCAAATGTTGGGTGCAACTGGGTGCTTGAGAGTGCTGCATTCCCTTGGGGGTAATCTGCTGAGGGCCACATGGTGAGCAGGGCAGAAGACAACAGTGGGTGGGGGCAAAGCGCTCCTCCTCTCCATGCCAAGGGCTGCTGGGAAGACGGGCAGATGGGTCTTGAAATTAGGCTGAGGTCCACAAGCTGCCCACTCCTGTTATAAATGATCTAACCAAGCAACACACCGGACAGCTGCAACACAACTGAACTACGGCCATGTTAAGAAGTTAAGCCAGGTCACTATGTGAGTGACTATTTGGCACAAGGTTTAATCCTCCCCTAGCCCAAGGTGCCAACCAGAAAGAGGGCTCTAGGATTCACACCAAGCACCATGTCAGACCCTCCAAGTGCCCCTATTATCCAGGGACAGTCCCAGATTTATAGAAGCCATCCCGGTTTCTGATTCTATCCCAGAATGTCCCCCTTTTCCTTAGGACGTTCCTATTTTCATCGGTGAAATGTTGGAGGGTATGGTACCCAACCCCTGAGCCATCTGAAGGCAGCCCTGCATAGAGAAGTTTTTTAATGATTAATGGTTCGTTATATTTTTATATATGTTGGTAGCTGCCCAGAGTGGCTGAGGCAACCAGTCAGATCGGCAGTGTATAAATAGTAAAATTATTATCATTAATGTGGAATAGGACATCCCTATTTTCATCAGAGAAATGTTGGAGGGTATGCTATGTATGATACCATGATAAACTATATTCTTTATTAAATTTCTATTCCACACTTCACCAAAGAATCACAGGGCGGTTTACAATATAAAAACACAAAAACACATAACATAGTAACAAAAGCAATAATCTCCTGCACAGTTTAAATATTATTATTTAATTTAAATGGTCATGACTTCCCCAAAATAATTCTGGGTGCTGTAGTTTGTTAAAGGTGCTGAGAGTTGTTAGGAGAACCCTAACCCTCACCAAGCTACAATTCCCAGAGTGATTTAACAGTCAATCCCTTTGGGAATTGTAGCTCTGTGAGGAGAATAGGGGCGTTTCCTAACAACTCTGAACATCCTTAACGAACTACAGTACCCATAATTCTTTGGGGGAAGCCTTGACTGTTTAAAGTGGTATCATAGCGTTTTATATGTACAGTGCGAATGTGGCCACAGGAAAACAGAAGACACATTCATTTTGATGGAAGAACAGGATCAGCAAGGTAGAAATATTCATGGTTATATAAAAAACGAGAATAAATATTTCAAATATGGAAGGAAGCTTGCCCTGACGAATGGGGGGGGGGGGAGAGCTAGTTATTCCTCCCCTGAAAGAAATGAGTCCACAGCAATTAAAAGCAATGACTGCCAACTCATATTGATCAGTAATACCTAGCACTTTCAAGATACAAAAGGAAATCAATGTGTAATTTGCAGTGCAATTCCTTTTGTTCCAATTTAGGACACAGTGATGAGGAGCTCACTCAGGTTTCATTACCTCAGCAGAAAGGGCCCACTCATTAGCATCAGAAACTCATAAATGCTTAGTAGTTTTTCCTTCCCAACTCTTTAAGAATGTAAAAAGCAATGAACTCTGAATAAACAGCTCAGTCTGCATGCACCTTTCCGTATCTGTTTTTAGGCTCAGCCTAGACAAGTCATCAGGTAGTAAATGGCTCCTGGACTTATCACAGGGGAAGTTTTTGTGTTTGGGAAGAAGAATTGATTGTTAAGCCACTCTGGGAACTGTAGGTCTGTGCGGGGAATAGGTGTCTCCTAACAACTCTCAGCACCCTTCACAACTGCAGCTCCCAGGATGCTTCAGGGCAAGCCATGGCACGATAGCTCTTTAAATGTATGGTGTGAATACTGCCTCTGTCGGACAAACTGATGATGGGAATTGTAGTCTACAAAACTGTTGAGGGCACTACACTGGTGCCCGTCTGCCAGAGGTTTAAAGTATTATGCAGACTGAGTGGGCGAGACCAATAGTGGGTCCAGGTAGTTTCTGCAATTGCTGTAGAGAAGAGCTTTCCAAACTGTGTGTAAGTGTGTCACACAAATACTCCACGTGCTCCTCCCAGGGCTGGAAAGGGGTGAGTTTAACCTCTGGTTTGCTAGGAAAACAGAATTATTGTGTCACAAAATGATGCATGTCTATGTCACCAACATGAAAAGTTTGGAAAGCTCTGCTGTAGAGGGAAGTGAGGGGCAGATGGGGCTTGTCCACCTGGGAAGGGAGCCCATCTAGTAGAAGGAAAACTCTGGTCCCTTGTGGGATGTCTTGGGAGAAGAAAAGGCTAAGAAGTAAACCCTAAGAAGATCCAGAGTGGAATCCCTAAGACAGCTGGATGGTGCCTTGTACACTTCCTTCTGGCAACTCCTGCAGCCAAGCTGGTGCCAAATGTATTGTTCTGCTCTCTTTTGGACCACATCAGCAAGGCCAAGGGTCTTGTCATCTGGGCAGCCCAGGACCTCTGTACACACTGTCCAGGTTTGACCCTGGGGAGGCCACTTTGGGGCTGCTACTGCAGCAGTTTGACTTCACCCCCAGAACACTCCATTGTTGCTTGAGACAGATGGATGCCAAGAATAAGGTAGTCTCCTGGATTCCAGTGAGAATCATTAGGCTAAGCTGAATGGCAAAAGTAGCTAAGTGCTAAGCTTTCCTTGCCCAGATTGTTCTAGGGGCCCAAAAACAGCAGCTTCAGATATGCCAGAATTCCTACAGACCAGGAACACAAGAGGATCATCACTGGCCAGCACCCAGAAATGTGTGAGGGCGGAGAAGCAGTTTGTGATGTGGGACAGTTTGTCATAGTAAAAGCTTTTGAAAAATGGTAAGAGAGATATATCTCCCTGTGGTCTGCCTAACAGGAAATTAATTTTGAGGTGGTTGGCAGTTGTTTGATCTCTGAGGAAACTCTGGGATAAGGTTTTTCCCCCTCCCTGACTCCACAAAGAAGGTGCCCTTGTTATCAGGATCAAATATTCCTTGGGGAAATTGGAGCAGATCAACATGAAAAGCATACACATTAGTAAGAGGTGGGTGGTCTTCCAGACTTCTTTGCATTATCACCATGATCTGCATAGAGGGCATTTGAGTCTGAAGCTTTCTATGATGACGTGAACTAGACTGAAGAGCATTGTGTAAAATGTCACAAAATATTACAGCAAGCTGTAGCTTCCTCCAGAGATGGCTGAAGAATACTTAAAAAGGTAAAGCGACCCCTGACCATTAGGTCCAGTCATGACTGACTCTGGGGTTGCGGCGCTCATCTCGCTTTATTGGGAGATGGGATGTCATGGCGCTGGGTTCCAGCAACCTACTCTTATCAGTTGGTATGTGCAGGATTCCTTGCAGATGAGCAGATACCTTGGGTCCTGCTCTGAAACATTTTGGTGGAGAGCAAAATTGGTTGATTCATCTCTACCCAAATTCTGGACTGGATCACAGAAGCCAGAAGATGAAGAGACTTTCCAAAGCACAAGAAGAGAGAAATTGTGGGTAAAAGCCTCAGCGCCTAGGGCTTGCCGATCAAGAGGTCGGCAGGTCGAATCCCCGCGGCGGGGTGCGCTCCCGGTGTTCGGTCCCAGCGCCTGCCAACCTAGCAGTTCGAAAGCACTCTCGGGTGCAAGTGGATAAATAGGGACCGCTTACTAGCGGGAAGGTAAATGGTGTTTCCGTGTGTGGCTCTGGCTCGCCAGAGCAGCGATGTCACGCTGGCCACGTGACCCGGAAGTGTCTCCGGACAGCGCTGGCCCTCGGCCTCTTTGAGTGAGATGGGCGCACAACCCTAGAGTCTGTCAAGACTGGCCCGTACGGGCAGGGGTACCTTTACCTTTACCTTTATTTTTTAAAATCTAATCATCATGCAAATACACCTATTTTATGTTATTAGATAGAATATAAACTTATAGCATGTAGCTTTCACCATCAAAATGCTGTCATCTACTTTTCCAGGACCTCAAAAGATACCGTATACATCTAACCTAATTGCTCTAATTACCTCCTTGTCATTCTTTCTTAAAGCATTGAGTGCTTTGAAGTGCAACAAATATTTACCATGAAGGGTATAACTGTCATCTTACAATTCCAATTATTATCTCCCACCTGCATTTTAGGAAGTGAATATTCAGCAAACGTTGTCAATGCGTAGCCTTATCCATCAAATAAAACTATTTCTTACAAGATAAAGTCCTTAGGACTGTCTTTGTTTCTTTCACAATGAAATATCCAACTATCACACTGGTTACACTTTCTAACTAGAGAACAACAAAATAAATTATCCCCAAAGCAATTTCATAATTATCCCCAAAGCATTTTCATATTCTTAATCACACTCATGTTTGCTTTATCGGTATCACCTCTTTAGATTCCTGATTTGCATTATCATAATTGAATATAACTTACACAGTACAATGAACAATTAACTTATTCCTGTGCAAAGGGAAAGGGGAGGTGTTTGTAAATGAGAACATCCACACCAGATTGCCTGATTTTGCTCAGGTATTTCACACAATACGAGAACTGGAAAGTTCAAAGGGATCCCAAGAGTCATCTAGCCCAACCCCTGCAATGCTGGAGGTTTTTCCTTGAAAGAGAGTAGAGTTGGGGGGGTCACAGAAGAGGAGACCACACACCTAAGTGTAGAAAGAATTGGGAGAGGCATTGAATGGTGGGACTGGGAGAGGGAGTCTTGTTTGTCTTGTAGTATCATTGGAGGAGAGAGTTCCCAGCTGGCTAATAGAAATAATGGTTGGCTTACAGTCCTAGGTACAAATAGGGATGGAATAATCTGTCGTTTTTTGTTCTGTTTCTCTTTCTTCCACATTTAAATTTGGTTATCCATATTTTGAAGCACTTTGCAATTCTTTTAATAAAAAGATTCCTCCTGAAAATTAATCAGCATCTTAATGCAATTTTATTTTCTGTTTGAGAGAAAACATATAATGGGGAGAACCAAGACCCCCTCCCATGTTCATTCCCAACCCCCAGGCCTAAAAGTTCCCTGTGCTCTTTCCTAATCACAGTCCTTAAAACAAGGTGGCAACAAAAGCATTTCACCCTGTATTGATTTGCTAAGGCTGGTAAGTGTTTTGAAATAACAAGGGGCTTTCCTTTTTAGCTAACAACGAACCATGTCACTCTGTTTTGTGAAGAACCATTTCTTTATAAACATCCGTAGCCCTCAGCGGATTCTGTATGAGGTGTGTTGTTCCTCAGTGCATAATCTCTACACATAAAAAACGGGCTTTAAAATATTTATCCCCATCTCCAGTATGCACCAATAGACTCCAAAAATTACAGCTAGTTAGAAGATAAAATAAGCCTGTTGATGGTTTCAGCAGATATTCAGGCAAGCCCCCACCCCCCACCCCTTGCCTCCTACACACAGACACACTCTGCTTGCAGAAAATGTCAGGGATGATGATGTTGCCTAGAGAATTTATCGTCTTCAAGTTAACCTCTGCATAACGAAGGAGGATATTAAAGCTAAAGACAACCTACTCTTTCCACTCCATGACCACATTCACACCATACATTTAAAGCATTACGAGAGCACTTTAAATGGTCTTGGCTCCCCCACAAAGAAGGGTGGGAGCTGCTGTTTGTTATGGGTGTTTCATGGTTCCCCGTGAAGAGGTCATTAAGCCATTCTGAGAACTGTAGCTCTGGGAAGGGGAGGGGGGTCCCGTAACACAGCGCAGCCCCCAGGATTCTTGGGGGGAAGCATAGCTCTTTAGAGAAGCACCATCACACTTTAAATGTCTAGCGTGAAATGTGTTGAAATGGCACCCTTTGTATATAATAATGTGAGGGGGAGAGCAGGGCTATCATTATGGCCCTTGCCAGCTCTCTATTAGGGAGCATGGAATTAAGCCTGACCAGAGCATGTGGAACCCTGATTGTGCAGGATTTCACACAAGAGGGGAGCCTGCACTGCCCTCCCAGGTGTGCATCCCCAACATATAAACAGACAGGATGTGACACCACAGGTAGTCAGTGGGCAGAGCGCTGCTCCTTGACTCATGTCATGACTGATGGCCAAGGAACTGCAGCGGGTGCCAGTGTTCAGAGGAATTCAGTTCAGTTCACCTTTAAAACCGAATCTCTCATTCCACACTTCCAGAAAAAATGTGAGAACCAAAACGCAGCCATCCATCAAAATTCTGAATTTTGCATTACAGTTCTCCAACAACAGAATGCAAATATTTGGGGAAAGTGTCACACAAATCAATTCCTTAGTGAAAATAAAATACGGAAATGCATGAAGTTAAACTACTTGCAATAATGAATACCTTGGTCCAAACTGCAGGCAGCAATGCATTTATTAAGAGAAATTGCACTAAAATGTTGAATAATTTTTATGAGGATTTAAAAAACACCACAGATTGCTGAAGAAATGTGGAGAACTGAATTTAAGACTGGAAAAATGAGAATCTGAGAAAACAAAAATTGCCAGATTATTCCATCATTACCATAAGGGCTAACTCCTAGGTGCCAAGAGGTCACTTCGACCTTGATTACGGTTGGTTAGCTGGTTGGTTGGTTGATTGGTTGGTTGGTTGATTGATTGATTATGCTGGGTAGGGCTTACCTCCCCCCCCCCCCAATATTTTATTCAAGATCACACCCCTGGTCATTACTCTTGGGCACTGTAAGAACATTGCACCAAATGGGTCTTTGGCCTGATCTAGCCAGACTTTTTATCTCCAGGGTGGGAGCTACCTACACTTGGCTTCTCTTTCATTCTGTCTTTCACCCACACAGAGCCACTGAAGCACAAGACTATTGTCTCACATCCCTTGCTGATGGAACAAGGATTCCTCCTTGCTAGCACACTGCCCTTGATTTCAAAAGAAATGTGTCAACTTTACACCTGCAGAGAAGCTGGCCTATTCATTATCAAGCATAAAAACATTTTTTTCTCCTCCCAGTGACTCATTTAATTCTTACGTTTCCTAACAAGCTGAGCACTCCTAGCGACTGATATTAAATCACATGGCGAGACTGAGAGAACAAGCTGCTTTTGAACAAAATGTTTCTTTAAAAAAAATAAAAATCAGAGACCGAAAAGTATAGGAGGGTCCAATAGAAATACCAAAGGGACTTTGATTAAAATAGGATTGATGGAATGCCATGGACACGCAACAGGAAGCAGGAAGTGTCATAAGCCTTTTCAGGGAAAGCAAACAGCAGCATATCCACAAGGGGACATGAAGAAGAAGAAGAAGAGTTTGGATTTGATATCCCGCTTTATCACTACCCAAAGGAGTCTCAAAGCGGCTCACAATCTCCTTTCCCTTCCTCCCCCACAACAAACACTCTGTGAGGTGAGTGAGGCTGAGATTTCAGAGAAGTGTGACTAGACCCAACAGCTGCAGGTGGAGGAGCGGGGAAGCGAACCTGGTTCACCAGATTACGAGTCCACCGCTCTTCACCACTACACCACACTGACCTCAGCTTCATATATAGTAAGCCTGCAACTGACACAGGGGTTACGTTCCAGGGATTGCGCCTAAAGCTAAAAGTGAGTATAGTCAGAACACATTGGGTTCAACTGCCAGTAGGATTGCCAAGGTCTTGTTTCCCAGACGCCTAACCCTTTCCCACCTATTTTTTTATTTATTCATGAGCTGCAACTCTCATCATCCCATCTGTGCTTTAGCCTTTTTTGTCCCTGCCTCTTAAGAAGGTAAGAAGAGCCCTGAGACTGGATTAGACCAAATTCCCAGCTAGTCTAGTATCCTGTTCCCTGTTCACTGTGTGAGTATCTGGAGGCGATTGGGGGATGGATGGCAGCTAACAGATTGACGTTGAATCCTGACAAGACAGAAGTACAGCCATACCTTGGAGGTCGAACGGAATCCGTTCCAGAAGTCCATTCTACTTCCAAAACATTTGAAAACCAAATTGTGGCTCCTGCAGCCAATCACAAGCCGTGTAAGTCCTGTTGGACATTTGGGTTCCAAAAGAGCATTCACAATCACTGGAACAATCACTTCCAGGTTTGCAGCATTTGGGAGTCAAAACGTCCAAGTTCTGGGGTGTTCGACAACCAAGGTACGACTGTACTGTTTTTGGGGGACAGGGGCGGGCAGGTGTGGAGGACTCCCTGGTCCTGAATGCGGTAACTGTCCTCCTGAAGGACCAGGTGCACAGCCTGGGAGTCATTTTGGACTCACAGCTGTCCATGGAGGCGCAGGTCAATTCTTTGTCCAGGGCAGCTGTTTATCAGCTCCATCTGGTACGCAGGCTGAGACCCTCCCTGCCAGCTCACCACCTTGCCAGAGTGCTACATGCTCTGGTTATCTCCTGCCTGGACTACTGCAATGCACTCTACGTGAGACTGCCTTTGAAGGTGACTCGGAAACTACAACTAATCGAGAATGCGGCAGATAGACTGGTGACTGGGAGTGGCCGCTAAGACCATATAACACTGGTCCTAAAGGATTTACATTCAGTCCCAGTACGTTTCCATGCACAATTTAAAGGTGCTGACCTTTAAAGCCCTAAACGGTCTTGGCCCTGTAGACCTGAAGGAATGTCTCCACCCACATCGTCCAGCCCGGACACTGAGATCCAGCTCCGAGGGCCTTCTGGCAGTTCTCTCACTGCGAGAAGTGAAGCTACAGGTAATCAGGCAGAGGCCCTTCTGGGTGGTGCTGCCTGCCCTGTGGAATGCCCTCCCACCAGATGTCAAGGAAATAAACAACTATCTGACTTTTAGAAGACATCTGAAGGCAGCCCTGTTTAGGGAAGTTTTTAATGTTTGATGTTTTATCGTGTTCTAATATTCTGTTGGGAGCTGCCCAAAGTGGCTGGGGAAACCCAGCCAGATGGGCAGGGTATAAATGAATTATTATTATGATTATGATTACCGTATTTTTCGCCCTATTGGACGCACCGGCCCATAGGACGCACCTAGTTTTCAGGGGGGGAAATCAGGGGAAAAAATACTATTTCCCCCCCGCAGCTCTGGGAGCAGCGGACAGGCTTCACGCAGCCTGTGCGCTACTCCAAGACCTTCTCCCTGCTTTTGTGGGAGGTGGGGGAATTCCCCCACCTCCCGCAAAAGCCCATAGGAGCCGTGCGCGACTCCTAAGGGCTTTTCGACCAGGAGGGAAAAGGGACTGAAATGGCCAGCCAGTCCCTTCTCCCTCCTCGGGGAAAAGCCCCCAAGAGCAGCGCGCTCTTCAAAGGGTTCATGGCTCCTGCTGCCTTTTCTACGAGGTGGGGGAATTCCCCCACCTCCTAGAAAAGGCAGCAGAAGCCAGGGAGCCCCTTTAAAGAGTGTGCGGCTTTTGCCTCCTTTTGCGGGAGGTGGGGGAATTCCCCCATCTCCCGCAAAAGCCCACAGGAGGGAGAAGGGACGGACTCAGCCAGCCAGTCCCTTCTCCCTCCTCGGGGAAAAGCCCCCAAGAGCAGCGCGCTCTTCAAAGGGTTCGTGGCTCCTGCTGCCTTTTCTACGAGGTGGGGGAATTCCCCCACCTCCTAGAAAAGGCAGCAGAAGCCAGGGAGCCCCTTTAAAGAGTGTGCGGCTTTTGCCTCCTTTTGCGGGAGGTGGGGGAATTCCCCCATCTCCCGCAAAAGCCCACAGGAGGGAGAAGGGACGGACTCAGCCAGCCAGTCCCTTCTCCCTCCTCGGGGAAAAGCCCCCAAGAGCGGCACGCTCTTCAAAGGGTTCATGGCTCCTGCGGGCTTTTCTACGAGGTGGGGGAATTCCCCCACCTCCTAGAAAAGGCAGCAGAAGCCGCAGAGCCCCTGTAAAGAGCGTGCGGCTTTTGCCTGCTTTTGCGGGAGGTGGGGGAATTCCCTCATCTCCCGCAAAAGCCCACAGGAGGGTTGGAGAGTAGTGGGATGGCGTCGCACGCCTTCCCGCTGCCCCCCATCCTCTGGGGCTGGCAATGGGGGAAGCGCTGCTTTCCCCCCCGCCAGCCTCAAAGCCGGGTCGGAGAGTAGCGGGAAGGCGTCGCGCGCCTTCCTGCTGCCCCCCATCCTCTGGGGCTGGCAATGGGGGAAGCGCTGCTTTCCCCCCCGCCAGCCTCAATGCCGGGATGGAGAGTAGCAGGAAGGCGTCGCGCGCCTTCCTGCTGCCCCCCATCCTTTGGGGCTGGCGAGGGGGGAAGCGCTGCTTTCCCCCCCCCCCGCCAGCCTCAATGCCGGGATGGAGAGTAGCAGGAAGGCGTCGCGCGCCTTCCTGCTGCCCCCCATCCTTTGGGGCTGGCGAGGGGGAAGCGCTGCTTTCCCCCCCGCCAGCCTCAATGCCAGGATGGAGAGTAGCAGGAAGGCGTCGCGCGCCTTCCTGCTGCCCCCCATCCTCTGGGGCTGGCGAGGGGGAAGCGCTGCTTTCCCCCCCCGCCAGCCTCAATGCCGGGATGGAGAGTAGCAGGAAGGCGTTGCGCGCCTTCCTGCTGCCCCCCATCCTTTGGGGCTGGCGAGGGGGAAGCGCTGCTTTCCCCCCCGCCAGCCTCAATGCCAGGATGGAGAGTAGCAGGAAGGCGTTGCGCGCCTTCCTGCTGCCCCCCATCCTCTGGGGCTGGCGAGGGGGAAGCGCTGCTTTCCCCCCCCGCCAGCCTCAATGCCGGGATGGAGAGTAGCAGGAAGGCGTCGCGCGCCTTCCTGCTGCCCCCCATCCTTTGGGGCTGGCGAGGGGGAAGCGCTGCTTTCCCCCCCGCCAGCCTCAATGCCGGGATGGAGAGTAGCGGGAAGGCGTCGCGCGCCTTCCTGCTGCCCCCCATCCTCTGGGGCTGGCCATGGGGGAAGCGCTGCTTTCCCCCACCGCCAGCCTCAAAGAGCAGACTCTCCTGGCTTCAGCGGAAGCAACGCAAAGCCTCCGGAGCGCAGGCTTCGGAGGCTTCGCGTTGCTATCGCTGAAGCCAATGAGCCTGCATTCGCCCCATAAGACGCACACACACTTCCCCTTCATTTTTGGAGGAGAAAAAGTGCGTCTTATAGGGCGAAAAATACGGTATTATATTATGATTATTATTATTCCCACACTGGCCAACCAGATACTTGTGGCAAGCCCACAAGCAGGTCTGAGCACAACATCTGATTCCCAGCAACTGGTATCCAGAGGTATTCTGTCTCCAACAATGACCTTAAGAAGTTTGCAAAAGGGTAGCTTTTGCCTTCCAGATGTGGCTGGCTTACAAATACCAGCCTACCTGACCATTGGCCATGCTGGCTGGGAGACATGGGAGCTTGAGATCAACAACATCTCTGTTTATGTTGGCAGTTTGTTGTTGAAAACCCGCTTTGAAGTTTGTTTACAATCAAGATGTACTTTTCTGAAATAATAATAATAATAATAATAAAATAATAATAACAACATCTAGGGGGGACACTGGCTATCCATGGGTTTCATTGTCCTTTTCTGCACCGCTCCCAGCTTCATGAAACCCTTTTTTGAGACAAGTCAGGTCAGATCAGTGATTTTTGGGGGTGTGGAGAACTTCAGCATCCCAGGCTATACAGAACATGAGGTATTTGACAATACACATTTGATTTCCTTGTTGGACTTTATAAAAGAGGCTAATTGGCAATGGTACTTGCAATTGAAATGATACACATGGCATGAGGTAGTAGAAAGACAGTATCTGATATGAACCAGTTGCCTTTTGGGATGTGTGGGCTGAGTGAGAACTCTCGAGAAGGCTCTGTGTAAATGCAGCATGGAAGCAGATCGCTAATGTCTTTGCACTTACTGATATAGCTGTAAAATAATGTTATTTTGGCCTGCATAATTATGGGCAGAACAGATGGTGGAAGCTTAAAACCTTCATTAAAAGGGGGGGGGGGGACAGTTTGCCAATGTCTCAGTAGTCTTTTTTTTAAAAAGTAAAAAAAATATGTACTTATTCTTGTACATTCCAGAAGGAATCCATATTGCTGTTGCAAGCAAGATAGTGGATTCAGACCTCGATTAAGGAAATAACATTAACTGGGGGGGGGGGGAGAAATAACATTTAAAAGGCAGCGGACATAATTCATCTTTTTCTTGCTGAGAGACTTCCTATTGATGTTTAATGCTCTCTCTCTCTTTTAAAGAAAACAATTTCAAAAAGTCTTACAGAAATGAAGTATAAATCATAGTTGGGTATGTTTTGCCTGGAAAAGAGGAGCCTGAGAGGAGGTACGGCAGCCATCGTCACCGTTCTAAAGAGCTGCTATGTGGAAGATGGAGCAAGCTTGTTTTCTCCAGCTGTAGAGCAGGCGTAGGCAAACTTGGCCCTCCAGATGTTTTGGGACTACAACTCCCATCATCCCTAGCTAACAGGACCAGTGGTCAGGGATAATGGGAATTGTAGTCTCCAAAGATCTGGAGGCCTGAGTTTGCTTATACCTGCTCTAGAGGGTAGGACTAGAACTAATGGCTTCAAATTACAAGACAAGAGATTCTGTTTGACAGTGGAACAGACTCCCTTGGGAGGTGGTGGACTCTCCTTCCTTGGAGGTCTTTAAGCAGTTTGGATGGCCATCTGTCGTGGATGCTTCAGCTGAGATTCCTGCATTGCCGGGGTTGGACTAGATGACCCTCAGGACCCCTTCCAACTCTACCATTCTACCATTTTATGAGTAATGTATAACAAACATTGAACTTTAATGTGCACAATGTCTCTTGCTTCTCTGTTTCCCTACTTTAGCCTTTCCTTTCAGATCAGCTTGTGCCACACCCATCCTTTGAACTCGGCTCCTTTTGCCTTGACTCTGGAGTCTGGGGACTCAGCTATACAGCTGCAAATAAAACATTTTAAATGTGTTGTAAAGTGTAACTTACAAATGTGACATTTGATGGCAATGGTGAGCTATGGCAAATTCAATATATTTTTCAAAACATTTTCTAAAAAAGCATTTTCACAGCATTTTTTATATGTGTGTAGATTCTACCTAGGTCTTCTGCGACACTCTCCTGGCTTCTCCTTCCCCCTGACCTCTATGCTTTTCTCTCTCCCGTTTACCAGCTTCACTGATGTAAAGGTAAAGGGACCCCTGACCATTAGGTCTAGTCATGGCCGACTCTGGGGTTGCGGCACTCATCTCGCTTTATTGGCCGAGGGAGCCGGCGTACAGCTTCCGGGTCATGTGGCCAGCATGACTAAGCCACTTCTGGCGAACCAGAGAAGCGCACGGAAATGCCGTTTACCTTCCCGCTGGAGCAGTACCTATTTATCTACTTGCACTTTGGCGTGCTTTCGAACTGCTAGGTTGGCAGGAGCTGAGACAGAGCAAAGAGAGGTCACCCCGTCGCGGGGATTCGAACTGCCAACCTTCTGATTGGCAAGCCCTAGGTTCAGTGATTTAACCCACAGCGCCACCCGCGTCCCATTCACTGATATACAGTATACACTATAGTGAACACTATTCACGTTTTCCCCACCCAAATTCTTAACCAAGTAGAAGGGCATCATAATTTTGCTAAGTTTCTGATTTCTGCCCCCACATCTTATGTTTCAGTTTCCTGGGCTAATGTTTTGAACCCCCCTGGGTGCAGCAGCCTCTAAAACAGAAGGAAACCACTGTGTGCTAAATACCCAACACAAAATGGCTCAATTGCTTTGCAGGTAGTTTTAATGTTTTATTCCCAAGAGTCAGTGAAGAAAACCTAATGAAAGCTTTAAGCAGATATGAAAACCATGGTTGTGTTCAGGTGTCATGGTAAACTGACAATTTGGGGGGCATTAACAGCATTCCATTGTATGCCCCCATCACTTCCTCCATGGCATAAGTTGGAGAAACAAGCCAAAATTAAGCACAGCTTCCCATGAAGTCTAAAACCAGGGTTGTGGGTTGCTTTCCCCCAACAAATCCTTAAATGGATCCTGTTGCTGGCTTGTTGGGCCTGGTTTGCAAGTGAAAAACAACCCATGATTTTGTGTTCAAATGCAGTGGGAAACTGCAGCTTCTGGACTTCAGTCTGATCAGGCTGTCAGCATGATACATGTCTGCGTCAGCCCCAGGTGAGTGTCTGTGGACAAGATACAACAGTGTGTCTTTAGTGGGTCCTCACTTCTCCTTCCGCTGCCTATTCACTTGTTCTATGCCTATGAGACCCTACCCAGCATGTATAAGGACAGAGAGAGGAGAAACAAGCCAAGAGAAGGATGCTCTCACTTGAGTCACATCTTGCATGCCAGAGAAGGCAGGGGGAGCAGGGACAGTTGGATCTGTAGGTTTGGGGGGGAGCAGTGGGCCCCCTGGAGAACTGTGGGTGTTGACAGGCACTCAATGATTCTGACCCCTGAAATCCATTCTACTCTTCAATTAACCACAATAAGCGAGAAATGTGCATACTTGCCCTGAGCTTCCTAGAAGCCAGGTAAGAATTTAAATATGTAAAATAAATATAGTATACTGAAAAGTTTATGTTTGGGTACACACACATGAAAAATTGGTGTTGCTTCTGAGTTTGGAACTCTTCCCCATTACATACGCTTCAGGTTACATACGCTTCAGGTTACAGACTCTGCTAACCCAGAAATAGTATCTCAGGTTAAGAATTTTGCTTCAGGATGAGAACAGAAATCGTTCTCTGGCGGCATGGCAGTAGCAGCAGCAGCAGCAGGAGGCCCCATTAGCTAAAGTGGTGCTTCAGGTTAAGAACAGTTTCAGGTTAAGAACGGACCTCTGGAACGAATTAAGTACCGTATTTTTCGCTCTATAAGACGCACCAGACCACAAGACGCACCTAGTTTTTGGAGGAGGAAAACAAGAAAAAAAATATTCTGAATCTCAGAAGCCAGAACAGCAAGAGGGATCGCTGCGCAGTGAAAGCAGCAATCCCTCTTGCTGTTCTGGCTTCTGGGATAGCTGCGCAGCCTGCATTCGCTCCATAAGGCACACACACATTTCCCCTTACTTTTTAGGAGGGAAAAAGTGAGTCTTATAGAACAAAAAATACGGTACTTAACCCGAGGTACCACTGTACTATAAGGCATCAGGCTCTGCACATGGAGCTTGAATGTTTCACAATCACAGCTTCATCGACCAGAAGCTCCATTTTCTAATCCGTTAGTTCTGGCAGTCCAAGATTCACTCGGTGGTTTACTAGCTTCATAAAAGGCTCTGGGCATGCTCCAGGATCCCTTCCAGCCAAGCCGGCTACAACAAGCAGCAAAATACCAAGCAGCTGGGGAGGCTCTCCAGAATGCACACATTTTATTTTTTTAAAAGAAGTTTTAAAAGCTCCCAAACTCTCCTTGCCTTTCCAGTGCTGTTTGTGCTCCAGTTCCAGATGGCATAAGACAAGCTTCACAGCTTAAGGGGGAAAGAGGCTGCTTGTTAGCAGATTGCTTTTTGAAAGTCCTTGGTGAGCAACGTTCAAAATCTTCCCAGCTACACTCACAGATCTTTCTGACTGCCAAAGCGTTGGCATTGCAGGGTGGACAGCATTCATCAGCCAGAAGAGAAAAGAGGGGTTGTGATTCTCACAAGGGTTGCACCTTTAACAAATGGTTCACTGATGTAAAAGATGCATCGTTCCCCATTAAAACAGAAATGTTAAAGGGGGGAAGCCATTTCTTAATTTTGATAATTAACAACATCATTAATTTCATTATTATTTTATTCATTCATTTTGTTTCCACTCATTCTCTAAGGGGGACACAGCTATGATTCTGTTGCCTGTAACTTCTGTGTTTCCATATATGAGAGCCCATAATAATATTAACATCAGGAAGAACTCTCTGGGGGTAAGAGCTGTTTGACCGTGGAACCGTCTCCCCTGGGAGGGTGTGGACTCTCCTTCCTTGGAGGTTTTGAAGCAGAGGTTGGGTGTCCATCTGTCAGGGATGCTATAGCTGAGATCCCAGCACTGCAGGGGGATAGACTAGATGGCCCTTGGGGTCCCTTCCAACTCTACAATTCTATGACTCTATGAAACCCTGTATTCCTGTACAACATACATCACAACTTATAACAACCAGTGTTTTTTTCTGGAGAGATGCAGGGGTATGCATACCCCGAAACATTTTGTGAATCTAACATGAGAAGAAACTAAAAACTGACGGTGAATCATCAGTTCTGTTGCTACCCCTGATGGCGGCCTCATTTCCTGTCATGGTGTTTCCTGAGTCTCAGACGGAAGCCAGCGTTTAATGTGTGAAGTAGGAGTTGGAATCTAGCATGGTGATTGGTCAGTTTCATTGTTACCACCCCCAATGGCGGCTTCATTTCCTTTCCCAGTGATTTTCGTGAGTCAAAATGAAAGTAACCCTAAACAAAACCCTGTATATCTCTACCTCTGCATACCTAGGGATGGATAGATACCTCCTATCCACACACATCTACCTACCTACCATACCTATATCTAAAACCACAATACTAATAACAACCATGTCAGGACTGGATACAACCAATTTTTTAAAAAAACACACAATCACAGTTGGAGTAAAATTTCATTCAAAGGAAAGGCCTGTCAAAATCAAAACATCTTCACTACAGGTGGTGACCAAGTTGCGCAGGCATTCCAATCCTGGCTGCTGCGCATGTCAGTGGAGAACAAATAAGCACACCCTGCCCCATTACTTTACGCCACACCCCCATAACACTCCCCACCACCCATTCTGCCTTCTTCTGGGTCCAAAAGGACCCACACGTCAGCTGGACATGCTCCAAATGTTTGCCGCCTGTACTTATGTGGGGGGGAAGGCCAACCATGAGGGGACAAAGCAGGCCTCTTTGTAAGGAGGGAGTTCCATAATCTGGGTGCCACATCCAAGAAAGCCCTGCTTTGTGTCCCAGAAAATCCAGAGAATCCTAATGGAAATAGGGACAGAAATTGCAGGTGGATGCTTATTCATTCTATGTCCAGTACAGAAATCAATCCATTGAATACAATCACAATTCACTGTTGTTGATGCTTTGCGTTGAAATAAAGGGAGCAAAATAACGTCATGGCAACACAATTTACATAACCTATGTTCCATGTGGGGAAAGGCTGTCCATCAGAGATATCCTGGCCCCAAACCCTGACCAGTAACCTCAAGCTGTTCCGTTGTAGAAACAAATAAATGAGAAAAGAGCATGCCACCTGAAACTCGCGCCTGTCTATGCCATTTGCTCCTGTAAGAACCTAGTTCCCTTTGTTTGCAAGTTTCATTTCCTACGAAGCAGGAGCTGTAACTGAAAGCGCTCCCCATACCTTCCCCATAAGGCACACCTTCTCCCTTAGAGGAGTACCATGACACCACCGCTGATCATGGGTCCATCTAGCCCAGTGATATCAACAATGGCTGGCAGCGGCTCTCCAGTTTCAGACAGGAGTCTTTCCCCTTCCTGGGGATCAATCCTGTGGCCCTTCTGCATGCACAGCAGCCTGGCCCTACGCTGGACTGCTCAAGGTCTTTCCCAGGTCATAGGTTATTTGTTTCTTTCTCCACAAACCAGTGGGAACTGTTCACACAGCTGCTTTATTTGAGACATAGATTTGCCACAACAAATATATAATTTTTTTACTTTGGGAATAAAAAGAAAGAAATGGGATTTATTTTTTTAAGCAGTCACTGCACCTTCTTCCCCCTGATTTTTGCCTCACTCTGCAGAGCAATGTCCAAAGAAGTGAAATGTCTTAAGGTACATCTCACATGTTTCTTCTTTCATCGTTCCAAATCCCTTTAATATTCAGTCCCCAAGATGCACAGGAAACCACCTCCTCTTGGGAAGCCACAGGCGTGTTGACAATGGAAGCCTCTGTGCCCTCTTTCCAACTGGCTGTTCATGTGCCATGCCATTGTGAGCAGCAGCTAAATTATTCCTGTGGCTTCAGAGAAGGTGAAAGCTTTAGGCTAAATGGGGGAAAGGAAGAGCATGAAAATGGAGGTTGGTTGACCCACAAAGGGAAGGTTGAGAGCCATCCATATCCAGAGAGAAGGGGAATGCAATTTGTGCAGGGTATCAGTCAATGACCTCTGACAGACAAACTCTTCTAGAAGCGAAAACGCATTTTGAAAAGATTCTCCACAGTCATTTGCCTAGGAAGTAGATTATCAGCATGAATTCTGTGTAGGAGCACAGGAAGCTGTGAAAAAGGAAGATGGTCTTTAATCATTTACATGGGAAGCTGCTTTATAGAAAGTCACACCATGGATCCATGTAACTCAGTACTGTCTACACTGACTGGCAGCTGCTCTCCAGGATTTTTGGTCTACACAACATGACAAGTACAGGAAGCTGCCTTATACAGTCATACCTCATGTTACGTCCACTTCATGTTACATACTTTCAGGATACGTCCTGCGGCGACCCAGAAGTACCAGAAGGGGTCCCGTTCGCAACCAGAGGTACCACTGTACTGAGCTCAGACCATTGATCCACCTCGCTCAGGGACGCCCACCTAGCTCAGAAATTTCTCCTCCAACTGGCAATAACTCTTCAAGGTTTCAGGCAGCGGGATCTCCCAGTCCGACCTTTAGATGCCAGGCACTTTGGACCTTTTGCATACCACTGAGCCGCAGTCCTTTCCCAATCAGAATCTTGCAGAACAAGCAAAAACAAAAACCCACATGTCCAAACATGAAGGTTGCCCTGGCATAGGTTTGCCTCCTCTGTGGAATCCAGGCATTTGCTGTTTAAACAGTACAATGGGCTCTGATTCCTGGGGCCAGAAAAACTGGCCACGCACACCAGTCGGAGTGGCAATGTCTGACTGGGAGCTATTGGTGCCATGCGCTGCTCAAAAGCTGTGCCCTGAGATCAGAGACCAATGCCGACATATAGTAGGCCTAGCTGGTAAATGATTTAAACATGAAAACAATTATAGCCATATTTGCAGATAACAGCAACATATCAAGAGATTGTTTAATGCTGTATTGTGTTTTTAATATTTGGTTGGGAGCTGCCCAGAGTAGCTGGGGAAACCCAGCCAGATGGGCAGGGTATATATTATTATTATTATTATTATTATTATTATTATTATCGAATTGTCAAACCTAACTTAAAGGCACGCCATGTGTTAAAGACTACTATAAGGAACTCAAGATGACTTGACTTCAAAAAGATGCAATTCCACAGCTGAGAAGAAGTAAGAAGCCTTCTCTATCACAGAACTTCTAGAACAGGCTTCCTCATCCTCGGCCCTCCAGATGTTTTGAGACTACAATTCCCATCATCCCTGACCACTGGTCCTGCTTGCTAGGGATCATGGGAGTTGTAGGCCAAAAACATCTGGAGGGCCGAGGTTGAGGAAGCCTGGGATAGCTACTACAACCCAGGGTCAGCTCATTAGACCCAATGCATTAGGCAGTAAAGGGGGCAGGATCCCAGCTGCTCGAGGCCAATTCATCCCCTTTTCCATGCAGGTGGATGAAACAAAAGTATCTCCCTTTTGCTTTGGAAGCCAAAACACAACTGCCTCCAAAGTCGGGCCGGGGTGAGGTGGGGATTAATTATTGCTGAGGGCAAGCAAAATGTCTGCAGCAAGTGTCCCAGAGTTCATATAAGCCCAACAAGCTCCAAGCCCTGGAATTTTAAAACCTGCAGACAACATGAGCTGGCGAACTTTACAGCTTGACAGCTGCAGAAATTCAACCAGGACAGGTTTACGTTTAATTACTTTCTGCCCTCTGTCACAGGCTGCTGACCTGCATTTAGAAACCCGGACGTCTTAGCCCAGTGAAAAATGAGAACAGCTTCTCCCCTTTGCTCCTTCACAAAATGTCAGGGGAAGAAAAGGCTGATGGATAATTCAACCTGCCTGCCAAAGACACAACTTCACTCGGCAACCTTTACCTGGTCAGGGTTTCAATTTAGACAGTCCCCTTAACATTACCCTGAGGAAATAGATGGGTTACAACAACCACCACCACCATCTTCTTTGCCACACAAAAGATGGCAAGTGCCACGTAATGACCTAGACCAGAATTAGACAAGTGGAAACTTATTCTTCCCTTTAAGTCTCACCACCCCTTCTTGACTGGCTTTGGTACTTTCTCACACATCTCCTCAGTCCCTCTGTTCATCAACAGCAACCTCCTTTGAGCTAATTCTCCTACCTGGGCTCTCCTTCTCCCGCCGCTCTTAAACACCAGACTCTTGCTCTTGAAGACGTGCGAGTCGCCTTCTCTTTGTCCTGCCACGCAGTAAGTCAGACCATTGGGCCCTCTAGCTCAGGGTTGTCTACACTGGCTCTCCAGAGCAGTGGCTCTCCAGAGCATTTCAGATAGAGGTCTTTTACATTCATGTATTAGACTGGGGTGGGACGCGGGTGGCCTACGACTTGCCAATGAAAAGGTCAGCGGTTTGAATCCCTACAACGGGGTGAGCTCCCGTTGTTCCCTCCCAGCTCCTGCCAACCTAGCAGTTCAAAAGCACGTCAAAGTGCAAGTAGATAAATAGGTACCGCTCCAGTGGGAAGGTAAACGGCGTTTCTGTGCGCTGCTCTGGTTCTCCAGAAGCGGCTTAGTCATGCTGGCCACATGACCCGGAAGCTGTAAGCTGGCTCCCTCGGCCAATAAAGCGAGACGAGCGCAGCAACCCCAGAGTTGGCCGCGACTGGACCTAATGGTCAGGGGTCCCTTGACCTTTTATTAGACTGGGAGCAACACAGAGGGGGAAATTGGTGGTTTTACACAATCACAAAGGTAAAGATAGTTGGAGGGTTGCTGAGAAGGGTAAAGTGGCAGTTTCAAACCAGGTTTGAGTACAGTCAGAAGGGAGCTTGGAAAAGCTCAGCTGTGTTAGCTTTTGTATTGTACCCATCTGTGCTATTTCTTCTTGTTAGAGTTGGCTTAAAAAACTCCTAACCTCTCAGCATTCACCCATCCCTGCTTTACTCTAACTTCTGTTCTTTAAAACCTCCACATTGTTCTTCTCAGTGTCTCTCCAATGCTACTTTGCTCAAAATCATTCCATTGTTTTAAATCACATTTTTCCCCTTTGGTGGAAAAACTGTCGCACTCCCCCCCCCCCAGGCCGTCCCTTCCGCCCAAAAGTCATTTATTGCGGAGATACGTTTCCCTCCCGCTTCTACCTTTTCCCTCCTCCTTTCTCTTTAGACCTTGGGAAACAGGCAGTGAAAAGAGGATGGTGACGCAGTAGTGCAGATATAGTACAGAGAGAGAAAAAATAGTCTCTTCAACAACAGATCCCAGCCCATGCTGGCAAATTCCAACACACTCAACCTGAGAAGAGGGAAAGAGGGAGGGGAGAGCAAGGGGGGGGGAGAGAGCTCTTCATTTGTCTCTCTCCTCCCCACCTCCTCTTCCATCCACTATTGCTGCCTTGTGAGCACATCCATCATGCACAAATATTCTAGCATCACTCATTTCTCCCTCACTCTGTCAACTGGTCTCCTTGTCTCGCTCTCCCCTCCCTCTAGGCTGACACAAGCAGTATTCATCACAAGCCTAGAAATGTACAGTGTTTAGGTCTGACAGCCAATTAAATATATTTTAGCTGATTAATTATCTGTCTTCCAGCTGATCAAATCCATTTGCATATTCCCAAAAGCTTAAAGTGTTTCTTAAATATGATATGTTTGTTTTTCCTGGTTAACGCAGGAGCGCAACAACCAACAACACAAAAGAGGAACAATCTCTGTAGCTGCCTTGCCATACCAGACTGTCTGCCACTTCTTGTCTTGTTACTATTTTACAGTACAGAGTCCTTCCAGAGCAGCCTTTGCCTACCTGGGATCCTCCAGACATTTAGGTCCCTTCAGCCCAGCAAGCCTGGACGTGAGTGGTTGTCCAAAATATAAGGAGGGCACCAAGTGGGCAAAGGGTGCTCCACACAGTGACTCAGTCAGCTGCCCTCCTTTCTGTTGACATATGTAATAAAACATCTGTAGCCACTGTCCTCTTATTATTCCACATATGTCCCAAGGCAATGTACAAAATGTAATAAAAACCACCACAGAACAGTCACCAAACAGCACAAAATGCATCTGGACAGGGCTGTTGTTCCGCAGAGCAGGGGCAGCCACACTAAAAGCCCTGCTCCAAGTTGCTGCAGAGTGGGCTCCTGAGATCTTTGGAACTCAAAGGAGAAACTCTCCTGCAGCATGCAAGGATCTAATGAGTATATAAGGGATAAGGTTTCTTGCTTACACTCCTATCCAAACCCTACTGTTTATTCTTAAAAATAAAGACCATGGCGAATAATTCCTCTCCCCTGTTCCTTATTATAGAAGCACACCAGAGCCAAAATAGGCTAATAAATAGTACCTTTAAATTGCAACCTGGCAAACTGAAATTGCCAATCATGGATCAGCTGAAGTTTCAGTTAATTGCTGGGGGAAAGCCTCCAGGCCACCCTGCAACATCCAAAGTGACTTTCTCAAGACTTCCAGATAAACAGTCTGGTATGTCTGAATTGCACCCAGTCCAGAGCAAGGGCCTCCAGCCTATGCTTCATCATCAGCCATCTTCTCATTCTGTCTGAAAGTGGCCAAGTTTGTGATACCAGCAGCAACAGTAAGTTGGGTTTGATGCAAGATCTCACCTTCTTGCATTATGGGACCAGTGCAGCAAGTGTCAATACCCTCAAATAGCTGAAGGGGTGCTTCCTTCCACACAGACGGACAGTGGAGGCCCTCTTAGCAGCACCTCTGCCCTGTGAAGCTCAAGAGACTGTGGTGCGTGACACACCCTATGGAGGCTACCCTCCACACACACACACACACACACACACCCCAGACTGCAGAATGCTTTCCCCTCCAAAGGGGGTGAGGCTCAGCCATCGTAAATCTTCCACCAATGAGTCAAGGTGGGGAGCCTTTGAGGTGGAAGGAAATGCCCCTCCCCATCTGTAGAGCTGTTACTATTTCAGGTAAGTGTTTAAATATGTTGCTTTCATACATTATATTCATTCTGTATGGAGCCCACCATTGGCCCATAAAGTGGACAGGTGAGAAAAACTCATAAGAATTAAAAACACACCAACCTGGAGCCCTCAAGATGTTTCAGGAATACAACTTCCGTCAGTCCCCAGAAGCACAGGCAATGGGGTGAAATGCCCAAAGGGCACCAGGTTAGGGAAAGTTGGTCAGTACAAATTAAGAAGTGCATGGTGAGGGGATTGAGAGAAGATAAATAAGGTGGCAAATACAAGTACTGTATTCTTAGGCTTTAAATGCTGACTTTTGCTTTCTCCTAATTGTATTCTCGGGTTTCCTAAAGCACAATTGATACGTTAAAGATGGTGTTTAGCAGACATCAGGCGCACACTGTCTAGGGCTGCCATACGTCTGAAAAATTCCAGACATGTACGGAAATTGGACGCCTAAAATGGCAACTGGGGTAATATTTGAATTTTAATAGATGTCTGGAATTTCCCACACATATGGCAACCCAGGTTTTTCTTAGGTTTTCTGGTTGTGTGTGTGTGTGTGTGTGTGCTACCGAGCCTTTCTTTCTTGTTTCAGGCACCGTCAGCATCCCTTTTGCCCCGTCCTCCCCCTCCTGGAGCATCTGCTTGGCCCACCGCTTTGGCCCTGCCCTTTGGAGGGAAGAGAGAGCGGGGGACACATGCAGACATGGGCAAAGCGAAGTGCTTGGCGGGGAGGGCCTGTGCCAGGCATGGGGCGCCCCCTCTCTCTCTCTCTGGGCTCCCGGGGTGGGCGGCGAGGGGATGGTCTCCCCTCCTTGAGGGCCTCTTCGGTCCTTCTCCCCCGGAGGTCTCCAGGTCTCCTCCCCACCTGCCAGCCTCTGGTGTTGCTGCTCCAGCGCAGCCTTTGCGCTCTGTCCCTTGCGCGTGGGGTGGGGGCTCCGCTGAGACCGGGGCTGTATCCTGCTGCCATTCTGGGCCGTCACCACCTTCTCACCCGCGGCTTCTTCCTCCCTGCCCAGCAGCTCTCAGTCCTGCTCCCCTGCGCACAGGCCCCTCTCCAGGTATTCTGAAGATGGTGGCATGGCTTTGAGCCCACCTCTAGACCTTCTCAAGAACTTTGGGGGTGTCAGGAATGTTACTTTTTGAAATGTGCCAAGTCTACATACCGCCAAACAGTCCCCCCCAAACCAGAAGCTGTCACCCTTTTACCTCCTTTCCATCAGTACAAAGAAATCAGATGAGCAGAACCTTCAAGGCAGCCAGACCTCCAAGTCAAAGCGGCCAGTTGTGGAGGAAGAGGAGACCATAAGGACAGGTTGCAGCATTTGGGACTTCTTATGTTCAGTGAAAAGAACAGTCCATTTAAAGTTAATGGACTATGCAGAGATGGTGAAGTTGACAGCAAAACTAAGAGATCAAAAAGATGAGAACTTTGTTGAAAAGTGGAGGTTCTTTTCAGACTATTTGAGAAACAAAACTACTGTCAAATGAAATTGCATACAGGAAGGAGGTAACAGGCAGAGGAAGGAGAATAAATAAATGACTATAATATAAGTTATAATACAATAGAAAATAAATGGTAGTTATAGCAGCTGATAAAGGAATACAACAGGAACATCACAGATGTAACGATGGGAAGTCAAAATGTAAGAAATTATTATACCGAAAGTGAATTGAATAATGTCAATTTTTGTGTAAAAAACTAATAAGAATTATTTTAAAATAAAATAAATAAATAATACAATTCATTAAAAAAAATCTTAATAGGTGTGAATAGCAGTCTGAGGGTCTCACAGAATGGTTTCATTTCTGAGAAGAGCTCACAGAGGAAGAGAGTCAAAGCCTAGGGCTCAGTGCCAGTTAGGGCAACAACTTGAGGTACTTGCCTTGTCATAATGCAGCAGTTTCTGGGATCTGAACTCCAGAGAGTCAGGGATGCTTCCTGAATGAACAAACAGTACTCCTGCCAAGATGTGCCAAAATGCCAGTGCAGATGCTGAACACGCTTGCACTGACAATCAGCCTAAGCAAGGCAACCTGCAGCAAAGAGGGTCTGGGGTGGGAGTCAGAGAGACAGATGGAAAAGTCCAGGGGGCTCCCTCAGCCCATCCGACTGAGCCACTCTGCTCAGCAGCCCTGCACAAGACCCACCAAGGCTTGACCCGGCACCTGGGCTTGGTGCTCTTCTGGGTGTTTGCCAACCTCCTGCTTTTGAAATCCCAGGCAGGCAGCAAAAACAGGATCATGAAACTGAGAATTGTGAGGAGAAGGGCATTCTCAGTGCCCAGCAAAGTCAGGCCCACCAGCTGGTTTCACAATCTGCAGGCCTCCTGCTTCTCAGCCGGGGTGAGGAGGCCACTGAAGACTTTCCCAGGGGACAAGGGGTGTGGTATCTGAGCAAGCTTAGGATCCCCTCATCCTCTCTCTTATCTTCATTCCAGTGCCTAAGCTGCACCTCACAGCTTGCAGTATTTGCCAAATAAATAAATAATTCACATGCTCCTAAACTATGAAGGATTACGCTAATTAGAATAAACTGGGAAGACATGAGAGAAAGAGGAAGGGGCTGGTGATATTTTGTCAGCTTAACACCAAACTAATTTATGCTTTAGGGGAAATATTTGAGATTTCTAATTAAAAATCTCTACAAAGCCTGTTTTGGAGAGGGGGCCTCTCATCACTTACATTCAAGGACATTAAAAGCTGCTGCTGCCTTTTCCTTGCCTTCTTCGCCAAGAAGTTCTCTCTTTGATTTTTTTTCTTCTTCTTCAAAAGGAAGAGTTGAATAACTCTGAATACCAAACTGGAGGAGGAAGGGGGTGCGGCAGCACCCCCCCCCCGGGATGCTCACTCCGGCTCGCCCCTCCCCACCCCGGGTGCACAGCATGTGCGCCCCTCTGGGTGCCAGAGCAGCTAGCTCCGCCTCTGATACCAAAGAAGCTTGATTCATAGCCAGTGTGGTGTAGTGGTTAAGAGCGGTGGTCTCATAATCTGGGGAACCGGGTTCGCGTCTCTGCTCCTCCCCATGCAGCTGCTGGGTGACCTTGGGCCAGTCACACTTCTCTGAAGTCTCTCAGCCCCACTCATCTCACAGAGTGTTTGTTGTGGGGGAGGAAGGGAAAGGAGAATGTGAGCCGCTTTGAGACTCCTTCGGGTAGTGATAAAATGGGATATCAAATCCAAACTCTTCTTCTTCTTCTTCAGACTGCAGCAAAATCTTCTTTCCAATGTCCCATTCATAAACAAAAGACCCATTTTGTATTTTTTGGGTGGTGAGGAAGAGGAATCAATTTCATTTTTTGAATATTCTCCAGCAGTAGTTGCACTCTGAGTAATCCCACTGAAATAAAGGGGCTTAAATTCATCATTTTCAATAAGCTTGCTCAGAACCGTAATCTACTTTAATTTCACCCTTATAATTCAAACAAGCTATGGTCTCCCCAAGTTCAGAGCATCACTGAGCACTGTGGAAGCCCAAAGTCTGGGAACCCAGAGCACATGCAAAGGGCAATTGTACTTTCCAATTGCATCTGAACAGGGCCATAATTTGGATCTGCCTTCCCCAACCTGCTGCCCTCCAGATCTTATTGAGGTGAAAGTTTTTATCTTCCCTGAACCATGGCCATGCTAGCTGATGAGAGTGGTAATCCAAAACATCTGGAAGACACCAGGTTGTGGAATGCTAGCTTAGATTTTAAGTTTGTTTGTTTTTTAAATGGCTTATCCCCATTAATCCTTGGGAATTTCAGTACTTTAGAAACCAACTGTTCCACTTTCAGCCAAAGAGCCAAATGACCCCCCCCCCCCAGCTGCCTTGAGGTCTTTCCCCTGGCAACCATGAAGCCTGAGGCCTTTCCTATCCATCACTCTCCTTGATTAAGAGATGGGGCCTGAGCTAGACAGCAAAGTCTCCCCACCACACACACAAATATGGAAATGGTTCAACTACAACTTGGTAGCTGTCCTACACCTTACACTAGAGTTGCCTAATGTTTGGCCCTCCAGATCAGGGGTGGACCTTGGCAATATGGCACCCTGTGCAAAACCAAAATTTAATGACCCACTCCCCACCAGCCTTCATGCCTCCTTCCTAAAGCTGGGTAAGAGAGGCACTGGGCAAGCACTAAGTAGGATTTGGGAAGGAGGCAGGAGGACTCTAGGAACCTGTCAAAGCCTCATGGGTCCTTCCCAGAACAGGGCAAGGCACCCTCCCCCTTGGTGCTGCACCCAGTGCAAGGAAACCAGTCATGCTGTCCTAACTCCAACATCATCTGGGTGGACACAGGTTACCCAACCCTGCCATAGTCACTTCAGAATTTAAAACTTGTTTTCCAAAGTGTCCAGCCCCTTATGGTTGTGGAGATGCACTACTGAAATTTTGTACTGCAGGTGGGGACTTCGTAAGATCCTCAATAGTTAGAGATGAGGCTTTGGTGACTTGTTCAGTTCCTTGACCCCATTCCACTAGCAAAAACAGAACTTATGCAAAATAGAAACAGACACACATGAGAGAGAGCGAGAGAGAGACTGTCATAGAATATGGTTGGCCAAAAAATAAGAAGTGGAATACAGTGGAACCTCGGGTTTAATACGCTTTAGGTTACATATGCTTCAGGTTACAGACTCCGCTACCCCAGAAATAGTCCCAACTTTGCTTCAGGATGAGAACAGAAATCGTGCTCCGGCAGCGCGGCAGCAGCAGGAGGCCCCATTAGCTAAAGTGGTGCTTCAGGTTAAGAACAGTTTCAGGTTAAGAACGGACCTCCAGAATGAATTAAGTACTTAACCCGAGGTACCACTGTACACAAAGTCCTGTTTAGGACTTTCCTTCCGTTTTTTATTTCCACCACTGATGCCTATCCCTGACCTAGAGACAGAATTCCCAGTTAAAACAGTCAGCCGGCTGCCAAGAAAGGTATAAACATTTTGCTCCCTTTCCAAGCCTTTGCTAAACGTGCTTTTTTAAATCACCGAAGCAGATGGCATACATGCCTTTTTCACTGACAGTGAAACATATGGTGCCTTATAAAAGGTGCTTTAGGAAGAAACCACAATCACCTAAAGAGATTAAGATGCCACAAACTCCTTTCATTTTAGCTATCAGATTACATTTATTTATGAGACTATAAAATGAAGGCAAATCCAGGTTTGTTCCAAGCTTGCTTTCTCTTCTCTGGAGAATAGGGCCCAAACCAATGGATTCAAGTTACAAGAAAGGAGATTCTGACTACACATCAGGAAGAACTTCCTGACAGTAAGGACTCTTCGACATTCAGGAGGTTGTGGACTCTCCTTTCTTGGAAGTTTTAAAGCAGAGGCTGGGTGGCCGTCTGCCATGGATGCTTTAGCTGACATTCCAGCATTGCAGGGGCTTGGACTAGATCAAACATGTCCAACGTGTTGATTGCGATCCACCGGTCGATCGCAGGATGGATTTTGGTTGACCACACAACCAAGGCCCCCCTCGCCCATGGAATAGCTGTCAACATTGCCCTTTTTTTAAGGGAAATTCCCTTATTCCGAATAGGATTCCTCACAAGAAAAGGGAAAAGTTGACAGCTATGGCCCATGGCTGCTGGGGCCCCTCATCGCGGTCGAAGCCCCTCCGCAGGCGGCATGGCCGGTCGAGGCTCCTCTTAGCCGCGCTGCCTCACCGCAGCAAGCGCTCTGGCTGGCGCTGCCTCCGCCTCCGCCTCTTCGTGGCCGCCTTTAGCGCCTCCTTCCCGCTCCAGCAGGCAGGTGCTGCAGCAGCGCCGCTCCCTCCACGCCCCGGAAAGGCGGCAGGCGCCTCCCTCCGCCCCCAGCAAGCCCCAGCCCCAGGCAGGGAGGGGGCGGCCGAGGAGGCACAGGCTCCGTGCAGGCTGCAGCGCTGCGGGGGGGGGGGCACAGGAAGGAGGGGGGCATGGAGAGAGACGAGGACGCCCCTCCCCGCCCCCCCTTCCAGCTCCAGCCTAGCTGCGTTTATTCGAAAGTAAGGCCCGCCCCCGTAAAGGGGAAATTCGGGGTGTGTTGGCTTCCCGCGTGTGCCAAGGGCCCTGGGAGGGGGCTGATGTGGGGGTAATAATTTGTTATTATTTTTATCATCATCATCATAATTTATTATTTATACCCCGCCCATCTGGCTGGGTTTCCCCAGCCAAATATAATATGTTTAAGTTGAAGAATGACAATGGGAGAATGTGGCAGATCCCTGCCAGTTTTTGATACTGGATAGTAGATCACAGCCTACTGGAGAAGATGGTCCCTTCCAACTCCACAGTTCTGTGATTTTATCATTCTAAAACAAAGTTATCAGCCCCCTCATCTTACTATACACTACAAGAAAAATGTAATTTTCTTCAGCAGCACTGAATACATAATCAGGTTTATTATTATAGCCTATTAGGATTACAGGAGATGTTCCTTGAAATCATTTCACAGGGTGGGGAGTGAAGGACTATCACATAGAGACTGTTCCATTTTGCCTCATACAAATGACTTCACTTGCTGCAGATCTAAACACTCCATCATTTTGTGGGGCAGGGGGAGGAAATGTTTTCACAATGACAAGACCTGTTTATTCTCTGCCATCCTTTGGCAGAACATAAACATAACCAATGCTGTCAGAAATGGACCAAAGTACATGTAAATCACAGCTATATGTGCCAAGAAGCAAATTTGTTTTTGCAGACTGGGAATGAGACCTAAATTTACTACTAGCCAGAAAAAAAGTGTGCAAAGAGAGAGAAATGGGGGTGTCCAAATGCCAGCGTAAGGGCTCAGTTTGGCCCTTGGGTGCTCCTTGTCTTTCCCACCCACCAACAGAGCCCTGGATTCAGAGAATCCTCCATATATTTTTTATAAACCTCAGTAGCATTTTCTGTGAGGCATGGATCATCAGACAACATGGCATCTTAGTACTGATTCTGTGGCCTCTGTGACCTCGAGGCACAAATTGCAACTGGTGACCGTTAAATCACTCCGTTCCTTTCTCACAGGGGAGGTGATTCAATGGGCAAAGTTTGGGAGGTGAGTCAAAGCCCCCCAAATAAGTGCTGCTATTGGCATCCGCCCTAGTGCTTTGGACTCCTCCATTCCAGAGAAACTGGCATGGTGCTGGGAGGCCAGAAAGCATCTAAATCAGTGGCTCCCAAACTTTTTCAGGGCAGTGCCCCCTTGGTTCCATAAATCCATCCTCAGTGCCCCCTCCCCTAGGCAAAGACATTATTCAGAATAGCAGTTTGCACAAGACACTCAGGTAAACGATAACACAATAAAATTCAAATCAGTAACAATTAATTTCAAACTCAAAATCTGTTAGATAGTGGATAGACATAACAGACGAAGCAGAGATTCTCCAAAGCAACTCTTTATTTGTAAGCTGTCACAGAACTGAACAGCAAACAGCTCAGCCAGTCTGCTTTTATAGGCAGCCGGCTGTCAACATTGTAGCAACAACAACCCAGCGTTTCCCGCCTAAAGTAACTGACGTGGACCTGAGTGAAAACTACATACACGATACTCCTGGTGGCCAGGGGGAGAACTTCAATACATAACAAAATCCAATTAAAGCTATTTAGTTTAATTCAAAAACACTGATGAATTGTGAACATAGTGTATATTGATTTCAGTAAGGCTTTTGACAAAATCCCCATGATATTTTCGCGAGGAAGCTGTTAATCAGATTCAAGATGACCTTAAAAAATTGGGGGACTGAGCCAAAACTAACAAAATGAATTCCATTGGTGCAAATGTGGGACGCGGGTGGCGCTGTAGGTAAAACCTCAGCGCATAGGACTTGCCGATCACATGGTTGGCGGTTCGAATCCCCACGGCGGGGTGCGCTCCCGTCGCTCGGTCCCAGCGCCTGCCAACCTAGCAGTTCGAAATCACACCTGGGTGCAAGTAGATAAATAGCGACCGCTTACCAGTGGGAAGGTAAACGGCGTTCCGTGTGCTGCGCTGGCTCACCAGATGCAGCTTGTCATGCTGGCCACGTGACCCGGAAGTGTCTGCGGACAGCGCTGGCTCCCGGCCTATAGAGTGAGATGAGCGCACAACCCTAGAGTCTGGCAAGACTGGCCCGTATGGGCAGGGGTACCTTTACCTTTACCTTAAGGTTCTACACCTAGGCAGGAAGAACCAGCTGCCTAAATATAAGATGGGGGACACCTGACTTGCCAGTAGTACATGTGAAAAGGACATAGGGGTCTTAGTGGACCACAAGCTTGACATGAGTCCACAGTGTGACTCATGTGTGACTCAGTGTGCAGCAGCAACCAAGCAAATACTATTCTAGGCTGCATCCACAGAAGTTTAGTGTCCAGGTCAAAGGAAGTAATTTGTTGTTGTTGTTTAGTCGTTCAGTCGTGTCCGACTCTTCGTGACCCGATGGACCAGAGCACACCAGGCACTCCTGTCTTCCACTGCCACCCGCAGTTTGGTCAGATTCATGTTTGTAGCTTCGAGAACACTGTCTAACCATCTCGTCCTCTGTCGTCCCCTTCTCCTTGTGCCCTCCATCTTTCCCAACATCAGGGTCTTTTCCAGGGAGTCTTCTCTTCTCATGAGGTGGCCAAAATATTGGAGCCTCAGCTTCACGATCTGTCCTTCCAGTGAGCACTCAGGGCTGATTTCCTTAAGAATGGATGTGTTTGATCTTCTTGCAGTCCATGGGACTCTCAAGAGTCTCCTCCAGCACCATAACTCAAAAGCGTCAATTCTTCGGCGATCAGCCTTCTTTATGGTCCAGCTCTCACTTCCATACATCACTACTGGGAAAACCATAGCTTTTACTATACGGACCTTTGTTGGCAAGGTGATGTCTCTACTTTTTAAAATGCTGTCTAGGTTTGCCATTGCTTTCCTCCCAAGAAGCAGGTGTCTCTTAATTTCGTGGCTGCTGTCACCATCTGCAGTGATCATGGAGCCCAAGAAAGTAAAATCTCTCACTGCCTCCATTTCCTCCCCTTCTATTTGCCAGGAGGTGATGGGACCAGTGGCCATGATCTTCGTTTTTTTGATGTTGAGCTTCAGACCATATTTTGCGCTCTCCTCTTTCACCCTCAATAAAAGATTTTTTAATTCCTCCTCACTTTCTGCCATCAAGGTTGTGTCATCTGCATATCTGAGGTTGTTGATATTTCTTCCAGCAATCTTAATTCCGGCTAGGGATTCATCCAGCCCAGCCTTTCGCATGATGAATTCTGCATATAAGTTAAATAAGCAGGGAGACAAAATACAGCCTTGTCGTACTCCTTTCCCAATTTTGAACCAATCAGTTGTTCCATATCCAGTTCTAACTGTAGCTTCTTGTCCCACATAGAGATTTCTCAGGAGACAGATGAGGTGATCAGGCACTCCCATTTCTTTAAGAACTTGCCATAGTTTGCTGTGATCGACACAGTCAAAGGCTTTTGCATAGTCAATGAAGCAGAAGTAGGTGTCTTTCTGGAACTCTCTAGCTTTCTCCATAATCCAGCGCATGTTTGCAATTTGGTCTCTGGTTCCTCTGCCTCTTCTAAATCCAGCTTGCACTTCTGGGAAGTAATAGTCCCACTCTATTCCGCCTTGGTCAGATCACACCTGGAATCCTGTGTCCACATCTGGGAACCACAATTAAAGAAGGATGTTCACAAGCTGGAACATGTGCAGAGGAGGGAGACCAAGAGGATCAAGGGTCTGGAAACCAAGCCTTCTGAGGAGCGCTTGAAGGAACTGGGTATGTTTAGCCTGGGAAAAAGGAGACTGAGAGGAGATATGATAGTCTTTTCACATATCTCAAGGGCTGTCACATGGAAGATAGAGCAAGCTTCTTTTCTCCTGCTCTGGAGGGTAGGATTCGAACCAATGGCTTCAAGTTATAAGAAGGGAGATTCTGACTAAACACCAGAAAGAACTTTCTGACAGTAAGAGCTGTTTGGCAATGGAACAGTCTCCTGTGGGAGTTGGTGGACTCTACTTCTTTGAATGGTCATCTATCAGAGATGCTTTAGCTGAGATTCCTTCAATGCAGGGGGTTGGACTAGATGTCCCTTGGGGTCCCTTCCAATGCTACAATTCTATGATTCTATACAATATGTTGTTTTCAACATGAAGCTCCTGAATCAATGTAATAATTTAGAATGGGTGTTTTATTAACAAGCAAACACACACACACACACACACACACACACACACACATAACATCCACCAACTGAACTGAACCATCTCTGAACAAGCAAATCGACAGGCTTGCTCTTAAGATCCTATTCATCTTAAAGAGACCACATACGTCATCATCATAGTATGAGTCTGTATGTAAAGGTGGCTGCACAACAGGAGGGACTTTTGTTGCCCCAGAGGGCAAGATTTCAACCAACGTGGTTATCACAAGGTAGCTGCATTTTGGCATTGTCTCAATCGCCTTTAACTTTTCTAGATTGCTTTGGTCTGATCCTGCAGGGCTCCTTTTCCATTCCTACCAGAGACCACCTTGGCTGTGACTCTGGGAAGACCTGCTCCCTGCCTTGCAGGCCTTTCCCCCTGGCCTGGGGAGGATGGGGCCCTGACTGACTCCAGCTACAAAAGCTGAGGCTGCTGAGCAGAACCTTGGGTTCTCTAGGGGTTTCTTCCTGGGGAGGTCATGTTGCTGCTGTTTTTGATATTAATTTTTTGTATATTTTAGATCTTATTATGATTTATGCAGAAATTGTTCAATTTGGTGGCGTACTTTTTGATTTTTTATTCATTGTTTGCAATTGTGTATTTTTTAATGTTATAAGCCACCTTGAGCATAGTTTGAACTGTGAAAAGCTGGCATAGAAATAAAAGTATGTGAGTATTGCTACGCTGGTTCTCTCTTTTCCAAGTCTCCTCTCCTTCCACCGTCTGGTTTTAGGTGGATGAGCTTGCAGTCAAGGGCCATTTCGAGTTATTTCTGTGCAATGCCCAGACTGTTTTAGAATAGGCATCACAGTTCAGGGTAAACCACATGTTTTTCATGCAAATCCCTGGCACCTACAAATAAATAGGGGGGGGGTCTTCAGATGGGGGGACTGTGACAGACACTCCCCTCCAGCCTGTGGGACTAGGAAGAGCCACTGTCTGTGCAGACAGTGCTGAACTAAATGGACTCAACGATCCGACAAAGCAGGAGGCAGTGTCATTTGTTCACAGAGAAGACAAAAAGGATGTGCTAAAATGTATCCAGAAAGAAAAAAGAGCACATTGCCCCTGTTCTCAAACATTTATCATGTGAGATATAAATAAAACAGAAGGGAAACGCTGCTTTTGCACGAAACACATCTGATTTCATCAGTGCCAAATTTGCCAGACAGTTCAGCCACATCATAAGCATGCTAATTCCAAGTCCTTGCGAATCCCGGACAGCTCTCAAATCAGCTAAGCCGCCTTATCGCAGTTGCACAGGGGGACCAGTGTGTACCAGATTTTAATTGCATTGTGCGGTGGACGAAAAAGGATCTTCAAGATTACCGGGCACTTTGTATACAGAACACTAGAACATTTGCCCATTTGAACTGGCAGCCTGGAGACAAGGCCCTTCTGGGACAATTCACATTTTAAGATGCATGTGACACAATTCACGACTCAAGGGGTAGGGTGGGTGGTTATGATGCCCACCCCCCCTCCCCAGATTCATTTTTAAAAGATGCTGTTGTATATGCAAGTGGGTGGGAGTTCGAAAAACCAAACAGCTGCAATAACTGCACATGTCAGTTTTTAAAGACAGGCCAAAGAAACAAGGTGGAATATGGGCAACTACTGACAGATGGGACCAGATCTGACTCCCTAAGAAGGTGGGAGCCCTGAAGCTGGATCAGGCCAGTGGCTCATGTAGCCCAGCATCCTGTTCCCAGAGTGGCCAACCAGATGCCTCTGGGACGCTCACAAGCAGGACCCGGGCACCAGTGCCCTCTCCTCACCGGGCATTCAAAGGCATATGGCCACTGTTACTGGAGGCATCACAACCACCTTCACCAGCAGCCATTTACAACTTTACCCTCCATGAATTTGCCAAATTTTCTTTTAAAAGCATCCAAGTTGGGGGCCATCACTACACCCTGTGGTAGCAAATTCCAGAATTTAACTCTGCAATGTGTGAAGAAGCCCTTTCACTTGTTTGTCCTGAGTCTTCCAATGTCCCCCAAGTTCCATTCCTGTGAGGAAGAAGAAAACACTCTTTTCACTTTCTCCATGTGTTCTACACACCTCCAGCACATCCCCTCGGACTCACCATTTCTCTGTACGAGTGCTTCTCCAACTTGGGTCCCTTGCTGTTGTTGGACTATAACTCCCATCATCCCTGACCACTGGCCCTGCTATCTAGGGGTGATGGAAGTTGTAGTCCAACAACAGCAGAGGACCCAAGTTGCAGAAACACCGCGCGACTTAAAAGGCCCAAATGTTGTGTGTAAACTTTCCTTACACCGTAAGGGATTAACGGAACCAGGAATACAGCCAATGCTGCAGGAACAGGTGACAACAAGAAGAGTTTAGAAGGTGTCCACCTAAAGGAAGGGAGACTGAGCTGCGGCTGTCAAGATGCTGCTGTGCTGCAACTCCCATCAGGCCCAGCTAGCACTGCCAATGGAATGGATTTATGGGAATTGTACTTCAGCAGCATCTGGAGAACCACAACTTCACTACTCCTCACCAAAAGCAATGTTTCTCGTTCCAACTATTGCTGTTTAGCCCTGATATATTTGCCTACAACAGTAACACAATACCACTAAGAATCTAAGACTGTCTCTGCTGGATCACAGAAGCTTACCAAATTTTTGTGAATTTTTGGGTGCTGTGAACAAAATTATTACCCAGCTGTGGACTCTGCAGGTTCCTTTTCCTTATAGACCAACATGTTTACCCTTGTGTGTATTTTCACAACAGTTTAAAATTGCACAAAAGATTGATTCACCACTGCTGTGCTGAAAGAGATGGCCAGTTTTATCGCAAGCGCATCAGGTCACAATCCATGCAAGGACATCCTGCATTATGATAATTAAATCAATAATTTAGCCTCTTATTTCTCAAGGCAGTATGATAAATGAGTTTGTAGCTACAACCACAGATGGAATATTAATTAATGCAATGCCTTCCGGGTAAGTGTGCTTCTGTGTCACACAAGACACTTTATGAACTATTCTCATCTCAGGTATTGCACACATACACAAGACACCCAAAAGAAAATTGGGAAGGAACCATAAGACACCATGGTGGCTCTGCCTCTTGAGGTAATGAGTGTGAAAAAGATAAATATGAGGAAACATTGGGCCACCTATGAACAAATAGTGAAGGAGATGGATAACTAATGGAAATTAAAACCATATGAGGAAGTTAAAGATTTTGTGAATGATTGGTTGCATTATTGTCAAATTAACAAAATGTTTAAAGAAAAATGGATTTGGATATACAAAATCGAAATTCAAATTAGAATTGTTAAATAACAAAGTTAAAATGTTATCCAAAATGTATAAATTATTACTTGAATGGGATTTGAAAGATGAAGAAGTTAAATCAGTCATGATACACTGGGCTAAAGATATTGGTCATAATATACAATTAGAAGATTGGGAAAAATTATGGAAAGAGGGGATAATTTTCACTGCCTGCAGTGCTTTAAAGGAAGATATAATGAAAATGATGTACCGATGGTATATAACACCAGTGAAATTAGCTAAACTGTACAAAACAAATAACAAAGGCTGGAAAAAGAAGGTACTTTTTACCATATGTGGTGGGAATGTAAGAAAGTAAAGGACTTCTGGGAAATGATTTATAATGAGATTTTTAAAATGTTGAAAAATACATTTGCAAAAAATCCAGAAGCCCGTTTACTTGGTATAGTAGGTACATTATATATAAAAAAATTATATATTAAAAAAATGTTTTTATCTGTGACAACTGCAGCAAGAATACTATTAGCCCAGTGATGGAAGCAAGAACAACTACCAACAAAAGAAGAGTGGCAGATGAAACTGATGGATTATGCCAAGTTGGCGAAATTAACTAGGAAAATTCGGAACCAGCAAGACCAGACTTTCCTGAAAGATTAGAAGAAATTTATGATATATTTGAAAGACAATTGTAATCAATTGACATCGCTTGTAGGGTTGCAAGAAGTTTTGTAATGGGAACTGTATTAATTATTGTGAAAAAGGACTAAGAAGGAGTTTATTGAGGATTTGGATTTTATAGCAATAACTATTAAAATAAAATGCAAAATCAGAAAGAAAGCTAGGGAACCATTAGTCGAGGTTGATGGAAGTCCTAGGCTGTGATGGCCAAAGGTTTGTTATACTGTATAAGATGGGATGTTATGTTTGGAAAACGTGTAAAAAACAATAAAAATTATTTTAAAATGAAAAAATTGGGAAGGAACAATGCAGATTGCACAACAATTCTAGCAACATTTGACAGGAGGAGGTGGGAGAAGAAAATAGAGGAGCAAAAACTACTCAAACGGTTCACTGGTAGCTTTGCCAGTGCTGAAAATTGTTCCTTGAATTTTTGGTAAAAAACAGGGCAGATCCAGACTTAAAGGACATACAAAACACATTTAAAGCACAGGACTTCCCACCAAGAATTGTGGGAACTGTAGTTTGTTAAGGGTGCTAAGGATTGCAGAGAGGAAACTACACTTCCTGGGATTCTGTGTAGCCCTCCCAGCAACCTCTGAAGGGATCCTGGTTGGGCAAGGCTGGTATAGAAGATGGGAGACTAGAAGAAGCCATTTTAATTCACCCCTCCAGATGATTCCCCCACTTTGGATGAAGAAGTGAGCAGGCAGGAGTCATCCTGTGTCCCCAAAACACTGGGAGAAATGCAGTGCAGAAACACAGCACCACAATCTGCATTTGGCTTCATTTCACTTTAACCTAACAGTCAGCATCAGAAGCTGTTCCTGGGGGTCACTCCTGGACAAATCACCAGGCCTGCTTTAACATTTCAGCAGAGTGAGGGGGGGGGAATGAAAAATAAAGTCCCATATTTAAATGCAGCATATAATAGATGAGCTTTTGCTTCCCCAGACCATTTGAGATTAAAAATCCATGACATTAAGAACTTTAACTGCAGGTGGTTGGGAGGAAATTATTTTTATTCAGCTCTCTGCAAAAAAAAAAAAAAAAAGGCTTATCGTCTGAGGATGAGGATTTATGGAAGAACTGGTCCCTAGTGATATCAAGCAAACAGAGCACTGGCAGATACTAAATCCTGCTGTATAAATAATCTCCCTAAACCCGAGTCTCTGAAATCCAACAGTGGAGGAACAATGTCTCCATCCCTGGTGCTCTATATGAAATAGTTTGATGAAGGGCAGAGTCACGTGAGGCACACACAAAGGAGCGGGGGACTCTTGCTAGTGGGGGAGGACACAAAGCCTGCAGAATCCTGGTTGGTCCATGCACACAGAGAGAGTTGCATACTTGTGGCCAACATAGCAAACTGCCACAACCAGAAGATCCTGGACATTTGCTCATGGGCAGACTGAGGCATTTTGCTGCCTGTCACAAAGGACAAGATGGTGACCCCACTCCACATCCAGAAACTGACTTGGCTGGCAGCTGAATGTGACTTCTGCGCTGGCAATGGCTGGCACAGCATCCTCCTCCACCATAGCAGACAAGTGAAGCAGCCAGGCTTAGGGGTTTCAGGAAGAGATCCAAGAGGTTGCTGCCACACCCTGGCATCTGCCGCCTGAAGCAGCTGTCTCACTCGGCCTAATGGGCCAGACCACTGCTTTCAGCTGATGAGAAAATAAAAACCTGGTCTGCACTGCACTCAGGATCTGCTAAAGCCGTAATACAGTTGCACACTCCCTCCCTCTCCCCGCCCCAAGCTGGACCAAGAATTTCTTGGACACAATTACACACACAGAGTGATCACACGGTCCAGTTCTTCACAAACTATTTACCATCTAAAGCGCTCCATACTTCAGTCTTAAATATCTCAGGAAACCTCTCCTCACCTCTCAGCATTATTTTTTATTTGTAAAACAATTTATATACCACTATTCATTTTTTAAAACGGAACAAAGGTTGACAACAATTGTACATAAAATGATACCAGCCCGGATTTAGGGTGGTGAGCTCAGCTCCCCCGCACAGGGTGCCAAGGCCACGGGGCAGAAAATGGAGAGGATCCATTTGGGGGCACCAAATTTTGGCCTTGCTCAGGGTGCCATAGTACCAAAGATTACCAAAGTCTGCCCTGACCATACAATACAAACCATATTAAAAAGTTAAAATCAGAGATCAGCCCACTATTTTGGAAAGATGTATTCTTAATTGTTCGCATAAGCCTAATGGAACAGAAAAGTTTTCAACAGGCATTTAGAAATTGGCACAAGTCTTGCTGATCTCTCTTGTCAAGAGTATCGCCAACCTGGGGGACAATCAATGACATCCCTGCAGCAGATCTCAGGGACTGAGCTGCAATTCAAGATTTCAGGAGGTCCCGGAGGTCCCTGGACCTATGTTGCTCTGGACTTTGTAAATCAATACAAGGACCTAGAACCTGGCACGCTGTCACCTTAATTTTCCTGCACCACCACGGTCACTTTCCTGCCACACCCTTGCAGGTCCGGCAGTTGTCCTCAAAGGCACCACCTGTCACCCCGTGTCTACAAGGACCAACCCAGGGCTTGTGATTGTGCTCACAGGCCAGGTTCCAGGTGTTGCTACTATTACTGTATTGTAAAAATCCCTTAACCACCTGGGAAGGGTTTACTTGTGAGAAAGCCTTCTACTTGACCCCTTTGATCTGCAGGTCTCTTACAGGTGCCACATAATACTCATTCTGCACTTGTAAAAGAAGAAGATATTTTAACATGGGGCACCTACACTTCGGAACTCCCGGCCTATTGACATCAGGCAGACACCTTCACTGTACTCTTTACAGCCTAAGCAAAAAAGATTTTTGTAGAATGTTGCCATGTGTTTTAAATGGCTTTTAGCTCATCAATTTTAATTATTTTCTGAATGTTTTAAATAGCTGTTTTTAACGGCTTTTACTGATACTTTTAGCGTTTTGTTCTTTCTGTAAACTGCTTTGTGTTGGTATGTTTTTACAAACAAGCAGTATATCTATTGTATGAACTAAAATTAAAAATGCAAGCTGTAAGGCTGGAGCTCCCAAAGTGAGCTGGTCTCCCTCTGAGGGGATCCTGCCATGCTGAGCTCAGAAGCAGCAGCAGGAAAAAGCTCTCCTCACTTTAATGGGAGTAACACCTCATTCACCCAGGTCCATTTACTTCTATGCAAACTAAATGCACACAGCCTCGTCTTCTGCGCCAAAATGCTGCTCAAGCAATGCTATCCTTTCCCAGGAGTCCATTAATCTTAATAGCTTTTTTGGGTTGAAATCATTACTTCTAATTAGATCAACTGTTAGCGGATGGTTCCAGTTATACCAAACAGGGGACAACTGAGGTACATGGTTCCAAGAGAGATTCTGTACAGAGAAAGATGTACTGTAATCCCAAAGAGCTAAAAACCACCTCCGTGTAAGCATATATAAAAGAAGGGCATTCAGGGAAGTCACTGGACATCACTTGAATTTCATTTCATTTTTTTTAATGTCTTCCAACAGAGAGAGAGAGCGAGAGCGAGAGCGAGAGAGAGAGAGATTAGTTTCAGCTATACCAAGCTTGTTTTAATAATAATAATAATAATAATAATAATAATAATAATACAGATTTAAAATAAAATCTACAAGGCCCAGGACCTCAGGACCTTAAGGTCTCCCCATTCTAGCCCTTGGAGAAATATGTACATTTGTATTTTGATACAGGTCATGTGCTGCATTTCTTTGTTTTAAGCTAACCAAACACCCTGAGACAGGATTGAGATTTTAGCTGTGAAGTATTTCAAGCACCGAAATAAAATAAATGCATTAATTATTTAGCTTTGCTTTATTGACCCATCTATAAATCTTTTCTGTGACTGGAGAATTTACAATCAGCAATGTTAACAGAATCCCTTTGCTTTCTATTTGTCATCCAATATACCACAGTTCTGCTCCCTTGGACCCTAATACATCAAGTTGTTCTACATAATTAAATCCATGTCCCTAAGTTGACTGTCATGAAGTAGCAGAGGGGAAATAGTCTTAAACCTGCCCCATCTTATTGCCCCATTTATTAGTGGTTGTTAGCCACCCTGAGCCCAGTCTTGGCTGGGGAGGGCAGGATATAAATAAATTATTATTATTATTATTATTATTATTATTATTATTATTATTATTATCTATACTCAAAACCTGTTTTCTCTTAAAGGTAGGATATAAGTCAATTTGGTACCTAGTCCACACTTCTCCAAATTTTGTAATGCCGTTCTTCAACAACAAAAAGTATATGCGTGAAAATAGCTTGCAAATGTGCATATTAGGCAAAATTACGATAATATATGAAATGTGGATGAAGAAGTGTTCAAGCTGGAAAATGCGGAATCAGAATTCCGATTCCTCCATGCCTATTACCAGTGACACAATACTTTTAAATGTGTGTGCATGTGTTTAGCTTTTTGTTTTTCAAAGAAGTGGCTGAGGCATAAGAAAGTTAACACACAGTTATTTCCCAATTCTCTTTTGTGAGGAACTAATTCAAGAAACCTATTTCCTAATGGAGACATTCTATGCAAACTGCTGTGCCCAGGGGTGATGCTGTCAACAGATGCCAAACTCTCTGAGCATTTATTTGGACTTGTTTTTGTTAACCCTCCAAAGTGGAGTGTGAAAGGACAGAAGACCAGGACCTGCTATTTGCATCTTCCTAAACGGGAACGCTGGCCCTGACCACATGCGTCACTTGCTCACACCATTTGTCATGGGCCTTGAGGAGCCATCGTGGAGGGGCTGCTCAGATCAGGACAAAGGGTGGGGGGTGCCCAAAGAGGTGGCAGCTGAAAACTCTGGAGAGGAATGAGGATGAGGATGCTTTTATAGAGTTTATATACCACCCTTTGCCTGCAGGTCTCAGGGCGGTTCATAGGATAAAACCAGCCTATAAAACCACAAAGGACAGTTAAAACAACAACAACCCAATAACACACACACCCGGCAAAAACATATATCTGGATGCAGCGGATGGGGCAAGTCACATCAGGACACTGAGAAACATCAGAGGGAGAAGCTACAGGTGAGGAGTCCAGTCCCAGGAAGGGACCCAGTGAGTGGTCACTCTGCCAACCCACACCAGTGGTCTCAACATCCAGTCCCCTTGCACCTACCCCACTTTCAGCCCCTTCACTGCCTTTTATGCAGCCGCAGCCTCTGCCTCCGTCAGCTTCTGCTGGCAAAGCCTCCAGCCACCCAGGAGCTTCCGTTGTCTGCTGGATCAGGCGAATGGCCCATCTAGTCCAGAATCTTGTTCTCCCAGTGGCCAATGGGAAACCCACAAACCAGACCTGAGCACAAGAGCGTGCTCCCCCTCCTGCAGTTTCCAGCAACTGGCCTTCAGAACCATTTACTGCATCTGTCTGTGGACTTAATCATACGGGTAGACCAGGCCACTGAGCCTTGAATGGGACAATTATAAGCCCATTTACTATGTCATGGTGCCTGTTTCATGACTCTTGTGGTGATTCCTTGGCCTGGCTGGCCACAGAATCCTTTGCACTAGGGAGGAGAGGGCTCCCGAGGGCTCTGCCCTGCCCCCGCAGGGGGAAGCACCAATGCTTCTGAATACCAGTTGTTGGAAACTGCAGGAGCAGAGGGGGCTCTTCTGCTTGAATCCTGCTTGCTGGTCTTACAGAACTTTAATGCAAATCTATCTCCGAATGGGGGACTGATACGGAAAGGGGGGGGGCATGTCTTCTTCACCTCCTTCTTCGCTACAATATATCCATTTATTTCCAACTGTCAATGACAGAAGGGACTAAAATCTATAAATCATAGAAAATCAACGTGCCAATTTGCTCAATTTCTCTAGAACTCCATGACACCTTCCCTGTCCTCCATAATCCCTCAAGCAAGGTGTTAAGACCCTAATCCTGTCAAATCACTCTGCCTGGCCTTTCCTCTGGGCAATGCCAGGTGGCAGACTATGCATACATGGACCATTGTCTTCTCATCACCGGTACTCAGGATGTGCTTATCTGCGCATATCTCCAGCTCTGCATATTCCCCCCTCCCTCCTCCATATGTTAATCCTGTGTAACCCAACCTCTTCTTAATATATTCATGATGTAATCTGTGTAACCCAACCTCTTCTTAATGTATTCATGATGTAACTGGGATGTATTTTGCACTGTATCCTGGGACATGGAGGGAAGTTTCAAAAGTTCATGTCACCCTTTTCTCACTGTTCAATCTCGCCTTGAACCTTGTTGCGCAATAAACATGGATCTTCTGCAGTTTGCTCCTCTCCGGCTGAACTCATTTTCCTCCACAGGGACCCGCGGACTTAGTCCGACGAGCTGGGTGGCAGAGCAGCCTCGCACCCAGATTTTGCCGTAACACTGGCTTCCCACAGGTTATCTGCTTGGCCACTGAGAGAACAGGATGTTGGACTAGATGGGTCATGGACCTGATCCGGTATGGTTCTTCTCATGTTCCCTCTTCGCTCTGCCTATGGTAGCAAGTAACCTCACAAGCCAACCTTTCTGTCTTTCCCAGAAAAGCCCCGTTTGGCACACTTAAGTGACTTATGGATGCAAGCCTGTGATTAAAACAGGAAATAAACGGAGACCAAGAAGAAGGAATATTTGGATTCCATGCACATTCTGCCTCTGACCTAAAGGTTGCTGTAATAAAATGTCTGCCACTAGATATCAGGTGCTATTTAAAAACTAACAAATTGCCTGTCATTGTGATGGGAAAAGTGGGCGGGTGGGGGGGGGAGAAGTTATTGCATATTGTAAAGACTCCTTGGGGTGGAGAGCACAAGAAACCACCTCGTGCCGAGTGAGAACATCGGTCCATGGAGCTCAGTACTGTTTATGTTGAAGAGCAGCAGCTGCCCAGGGTCTTGGGCAAGATTCTCTCCCAGCCTGGGACCTTCCGCATGAAAAGCATAAAACCCCTCTTCTATCACAGAAGTCAAAGAGACAGACATGGGAGCTTCTGGGTGATCTCCTGTTAGGTACTGACCAGATGCAGACCTGCTGAGCTTCAACAGGGATGCTCCATCACATGCCATTAAGCCTCGGCCTGGGTCCTTGATATGTCAACCATTGCACAGCCAGTCTATCTCTGTCCCCTCCAGCAGTACTTCCCTGCACTGCCCATATTCTCTTCCAAAGCACACACATTTATCAACAGCAGTTAGCCATGGAAGCACCAGCTTGGGTAATCCTTCTCCCATCCTAGGTCATCCCTGCTGCTTCCAAGCTATACTGCCTCATGCCAAATAGGGAGGTGGGGAACCAATGCCTAAGGTATCCTTTTGCTTACCTACTTACAAAATGCTCTCTTAGATGATGCTCACCCTTCCCCCTCAGGCCACATGCCCACTGGAGTCTTCTTCACATGCAAGTGAAAATCAAAGCAATCTTTAGGTATCAGAGGGTTGTCTCTAATGGAGTGTCTACACCCATGTAGACACATCTCTGGAGAAGGACCATTTGGCTCAGGGGTAGCATGCATGATTTGCCTGCAGAAGGTCCCAGATTCCATCCCTGGCTAGAAGAATCAGGTAGCTGGTGATGGGGAAAGAACCCTGAGATCCCCCTGGAGAGTCAGTGCCAGTCAGAGTAGACAGAGCTACAGGAAGTGGCCTGACTCCAAGTCAGGCTATGCTGTTACAATGAGATTTTCCCAAGAAAAAAAAATCACCATTAATCACTTTCTGCACAATAGTCAAGGCAATGCACAATAAAAAGATCCAAGCTGAATTTGAGCTAAATTTATGCCTGCACCCAGATCCAAGCTACACTGATGTCTTCATCTAGGAAGGGCTCTTCTTTGGAAAAGCCAGGCAGGGGTTCAGATCCAGCACAACACACACTTCCCACAGGAATGCTTCTGGAGCTATTCCCATGAACAAGAGAGTCTAGAAGCAAGTCTGTCCCAAACATTTAATGCTGAAGGTGGAAATTCCAAATGGCAAACATGACACCACCTGATGCTGAGATTTTGCCCCAAACTGAAAGCTGACTGTGGAATCCAAATTCAGCCAGTAGACTTTATGCATTGGTTTGTCACTTTGAGATGAGAAACCAAGTTCATGACACAATTTCTCTTGCAGGATTCTCACACGGCGACAGGTCCCAGCCTGAGGCAAACCATTGAAAATTGGCACACAGTAAACAAGGTGACATCAGAATCCTTTGGCCGGACACAGATTTTCAGACAGCCAAGTTCCTTGTGCTTGCCACTTCACTTCATAGTGAGTGAGGAAAGTAAAGCAAATCCTGCAGAATTAATTCAAGCCCACACATCCTGATTCCACAAAGGCAGCTTTTTCCTCAGTAGGTTAATCTTAAGAGTCACTGAATGCAAGTCCAAGCTAAGGGGTTGTCCTTCACCAGCCTCCTGGTCAGGTAAGAGGATGTTTTTGAGTGGGACCCAAGCTCTGCTCCCTTCTGTGGTGGCTGCCCAGGAGGCTTTTAAAATGATAGGTTCGCAAATAAGAGTTTTGTTTTGTTTTTAAGAAGGAGATTAGCAAAATGTTCAAGCAAAAGGGGAAAGGGAAAAGATGCAGCTGTAGCAAAAATCCATCACAAACACATTTTAGGGTCAACCCTGTTTTGATAGAGAGGCCATTTCTTGGGGTTAGGATGGAGAGATGGGTTTTCTCACAACTCAGAAAACTAGAATTGAGTTACTTAATAGTTTGAGGTGTGAAACCAGGAGACAGGAGGAGGCACAGAGAACCACAAGGAGGAGGCAGCTGAGGAAGGGGCATCATGGCAAATCAGGGGTGTTGCTAAGGCTGAGCTTTGGAGCCCAGTCCCAAGTGTTCCCTGGTGGGCAATGCATTTGGGAGAAACTGAATTGGGCTGAAGATCCGGTATGGTGCTAATTTGAGGGAATAAATTAACAGAAGATGACTAAGGGGGGCAGGGAACAGGGACAATTGATTTGATGTGGAGCAAGATCTGTTGGGAAATTAATTGGGAGTAAGATGCATTAAAGAGGAACTGATTTGGGGTGACTTGTGGTGGGGTGCAAATTAAATTTAAAAAATAATGGAGAGATTTGGGTGGGAAATTAGCTGGCTTGCCTTCTGTGACTTATAAATTCAAATTTTCATGCATGTGTGTGACAATGGGCTCACACACCAAATCTTCTAAGTACCTAGCAATGTTCCTGTGTCAGACACACCACTTAATACACCCCTGCAAAGAGTTACTTCCACCAGCTGTCCTAATTGTTCCATTGTCTTGCAGTCTTATCTTCAGAGATTTAAGAGTATGAAGGTCTTTAAAAGAAGGAGCTAAGAAAACAAGCGCAGTAATTAATCAATGGGTCAACTAAAGTGCCTTAATTGCATGAAGCATTTCAAGCGCACACGCATATATAAACTTCCCATTAGGAAACTGCACACCATAAAATGAATTGTACAGTACAAGTCAAATTAAGATATTGCCACATTGTGTTGCATTTGGAAAGTGTAAGGGCTGCAGGGACAAATGCTACAGAAAATGTTACTGTTGCAACATGTGGGTGCTATTGAAAAACTATGTTTCTTGTTTTCTCAATCAGCTCCTAATCAAAATGAGAAGATATGGAATTTAGGAAGCTGCCTTCTATCATTTCAGACTCTTTCTCCACCTAGCCCAGTATTGCCTTTTCTGACTGGCAGCAGCTCCCCAGGGTCTCAGGCAGAGAAGAATCTTCCCTATGGCTCCTTCCTCCGAATGTTACTAAGGGGAGCCAGGAAGTTCCTATTCCACGTCTTGCACAAGCAACACATTCACTAGGCGGTCTTAAGAGAAGGAATCTCCCTTTGCCCTCCATGCCAGGCCTGCAAAGAAGGGAGTTTGCAATCCTGACTTGGAGGGAGAGTTTGCCATTTTGGATGAAAAGAGGAACCTCCAATTTGTGCTAAAGACGAAGTAACTCAGTGAATCAGAGATCAAGAGGGAGGGAGAGAAAGGAAACAGGAAAGCACAAGTCTCAATCACACCTTGGTAAACCACGATTTGATATTATGCATGAGCCTGCAGCCTGTTCCTTCTCAGGAGGAAATCAGGCCCTATGGCCTGTACCACTTCACCCATCATGTGGGGAATCAGCATTTCTTCATATGGATATATATTTTAATGTGCCTTAACCAAATAAGCATTCCCTAAGGCACACATACATATTTTGATACCAAAATATTGAATTTTACATTAAAGTTAAGAGCACATATTACAAATATGATAAATGGAACATCCCTGAAACCTTGCTGATAGCAAGCTCTGTTCCATCCTTTCTCCAGAAGCTATCATACCAGCTCACGCTCAGATCAGCTGGCCTAGGCTGCCCCCTGCCCAGCATGTGCAGACAGGGACTCTTACTTGACAGTAAGAAAGTGATCCTTATACAGGCAAGTTCTATCACAGCCTGCCAACCCAAGCCTAATTGTGACAGCACTGCTGGGCTCATGGTATGGCCACCAGAACAGGTTTGTAGATAGCCACTTGCCTAGTTGTAAAAATTGCCTCCAAGGAGCAAGTCAGAAATTACATATACTGTAAAACAAGAAAATCTGTAATAAAAATACATCAGCCTTCAAAAAAGAAAAAGAAAAAGAAATTACATATACATATGTGTGTGCATCTGGTGTGCATTTTTTTGTCCCTTTTCCTTTAAAGGTACAAAATGACTAACAATGTGGGGGGGGATTGGCTAGGTAACATTTAGTCTGGGCTACTAGGTTTTATAGATTTATTTGTGAGGCTGGACGTGGGTGGCGCTGTGGGTTAAACCACAGAGCCTAGGACTTGCCGATCAGAAGGTCGGTGGTTCGAATCCCCGCGACGGGGTGAGCTCCCATTGCTCGGTCCCTGCTCCTGCCAACCTAGCAGTTCAAAAGCACACCAAAGTGCAAGTAGATAAATAGGTACCGCTCCAGCGGGAAGATAAATGGCGTTTCCGTGCGCTGCTCTGGTTCGCCAGAAGCGGCTTAGTCCTGCTGGCCACATGACCCGGAAGCTGTACGCCGGCTCCCTCGGCCAATAAAGCGAGATGAGTGCCGCAACCCCAGAGTCGGTCACGACTGAACCTAATGGTCAGGGGTCCCTTTACCTTTACCTTTACTAGAATATAGTTTGTGAAACATCTCGTACAAAATTCTCCCAATATACACATTTTTGTATGAAATTTTTGGTATGCAATTATGCCTAACACTAATATGTATGTTACATATGCATTTTGAGGCACACTTTGCCTAACTATGCATTTTTGCACACATTACTTGGTGGAAGAACAGCACTGCAAAATTCGGAGAAGTGGAAATTTCAAACGATGGCTTTGTTTTGGTTCTTGTATCATTTTGCAAAGTATGAATCAAATAGATCCACCTTTAAATGTGAACTGAATCACATTTCTCCCACACCCGTAGCCTCCGTAGCATGAAAGAGTACAGTAACCAGTTTACACACCACATCTCTTCCCAGCCAGCCCAGCAGTCAATCTCTTCCCAGCCAGCCCAGCTGCTGCTTTAATTGCTGGTGGCCCATTGCACGAGGCTAGAAGACCAACTTGGCACACACCCACACCCCAGCAGCTGTGCAACCACAACTCCTATCAGCCGCAGCCGACATGGTGAAAGACGATGGGCGCTTCAGTCCAGCAACACCCAGAGGTCCACATTGCCCAGCCCCAAGCTTGCATCCCAAGCCCCAAGAGCAAATCCGCAACATCTTCACAGCAACATTATGAAAGGAGAAACTGAGCAAACCCTCCAATCGGAACTGCACGTAAAGCCCTTCACAAAACTGCAGCTAAGAATGGCATCCCAGGGGCAAACTATTTACCTCCTCCACAACATGGGGAAAACCTTAATCCATGTTACAATTTACCCCCATCCCATTTTTATTTATTTTTATGTAGTCAGATAAAAGTAAAATGTAACTGAACACAATAATAAATAATCAAATATTTCATGCATTTCACTGGGAAGACTTATCAAAACAGAGCATCAAGTCTGAGAGCATTCAGTCACCTTCTGTTTACCATCTTCACAAGGACACCAGAGAAAAAGGATAACAGGCCTTGCACTGAAGGAGAAGAGTATCGGCAATAAGCAAATTCCAAACTGGAAGAGTTAGAAATTCTGAAGTGTCACATAATGGGAAAGGGGGGGGGGATCTGTTAGTGTTCTTTTTATATATGTAACTAATGAAGTCAAAACTAATATCCAGCAAATGTTCCTCTTTTTGCTGCATCCCAAACCCAAGTCTGCATCTCAATGAACCCCAAAACCAGACCATCTGGCAACAGAGCTTGAGCAAGGCTCCCTTCGGGCGCTTCCAATGCTTTTTACGTTTCTAAATCCATCCTTCTTCCAAGAAGCTCAGGCTCAGAGAATGTGATTGCTTCAAGTTCTGAGCTTTGTGACTGAGTGGGGATTTGAACCCAGGTCTCCCTAGTCCAGCAAAGGAAATAAAAGCCCGGGGGGGGGGGTGTGACAGAAAAATGCACATTATGTAGACATCATGACACAGGATAAATCATCCTGTGTGTTAGAAGAAAGACTAAGAAGAACTCGACAGAGTGAGGCATATTGGTAACCAGAGCGATTTTCAGAGACCACCACCACAAGGCCTATGCATGATTGCTCAGAGGTCCCACCATGTTCAATGGGGCCTATAATTTCTGTCATCACTGCTGCATTCTGGACTGAAAGCAGAGTCAGGCCCTGGACACCCTCCAAGGCAGCCCCACTGACCCTCTGCAGTCCAACTCTGCAGGTCTTATAAACCCAGCCTTCTCTCCGATGCGCCATGCAGAGCAAGTGCTGAGCCCACCCACATCAGGCACGGGGCAACCTCAGGCTCTGCCACAGATGCCAATCAGCTGTGGCAAGCTGGTCTCCCAAAGCCCACACCTCCACAGGCAGGATTCAGCATTGCTGCAATCTGCATAAGGGGGTGGTTTGGGGGTGGGTTGCTTTTTTAGTGCACACTTTCTCACTGGGGGCACACAGAGCACATTGCCCAACCTCCCTTGACACATTAACACCAGAGGACCCCTCTCCATGTTACAAATGCTGCCAGGAGGGGGGGAGCACCAAGCACAATAATTTCATTAATGCAGCAATTCAAATATTCTGGTCTGTGTCCCAATTTCGGTGTTTAAGGGCTGGATGAGGGAGGCGAACCCACTCCTCCCCCCCCCCCCCTTCCAGTGCTAACATCTGAGAGAATTATCCAAGCAGAATAAAGGTGGGGGGTGAATAGAGAGAAGAAAACCAGGTTGTAATTTGTCACGCTGTTTACCCCAAGTAAGATGAAGCGGAGAATTTTTAATTGAGTATCTTCTCCCTCCAGACCTCATTACGGAGGGGAGGAAATAACTCGATCAAAAGCTTCAATTCTGTTGCTACACCGGAGGCATATATCCATATATATGGAAAACTCAGGGAAAGAGAGAAGGGGAGAGATATGCTGAATTTCCCTGGTTTTCCTTCTTCCATCTTTCCAACTTGACTAAAACAAATCTACTGCCAAGCCATCAGCATTGCGCACCTGGGAGCAAGATACAAGGTCAGAACACATGTGGGATATCTGGACATGTAGAAGGTCAGAATGTGGTCGGAGGAGGATTTGGAGGACTGTCCCATGCAGGTGTCATTGCTCAATTTTGGACTCTGGACCAAACAATCGTCCAGCCCCCTCCTGTACCCCACATACCCTGGGGGGGGGCACCTGGCCTTCTGCCCTGACATCCAGTTTCATTTTACACCTGCCAATCCTGTGTATCAGGAAGACCATGCTGGAGACACAAATCCTGGGGGGGCAGATGTGTCAGTCCGGTTAAGCAAGAAATCATATGCATCTGAGCTCACCCTGTGATCAATCTGCTAATCTTTCAGATGCCACAGGACTTCTGTCACACGGATTAAATCACAGAACAGGGTTTTTAAAAAATAAATAAAATTCAGTGTTGAAAGATAGATGACGGAGGACACATCACAAGGAATGACAGCGAAGACAGGTTGACCCGGAACAAAGCAAAGAGACTTGGGGGGGGGGGGTCCTTAAAGGAAGGTTCTGCTCTCCTTGCCTCTTTTCAGGATGGAGCCTGTTCTTCCTCTCCTGTGCGCCCGGCATGAGGGAGATCAGCCAGCCATGGCTTGGCTAGCAAATCTCTCTCTCCCTCTCTGCAAGTCCCACAATAGCAGAGAAGAAAAAAGATGCCATGGTTGTGCCAGGAGGAGAAAATCTCCCTGCTTAGTCTCCATGTCTCCTTGCAAACCAGACATTCACAGCCCAAACCTCCCCTGCATACAGGCACAACTGTTCATTCCTCTGAGCCCAAGCCATAGCAACAGATTGGCCAGCCTAGTGGGTGGGTGGGGGGCATTGCCTTGCCCTCGTCACCCACATCTTGGAAGAAAATGCTTAATAAAACAAAAACATACCAAGGAAATACCCAAAGGCACTGGGTCTGTGATACCTCTAAGTGCTCTGCTCCCCCCCCCCAATAAATGTGTGCTTTTCAGTGGAGGGGGGAAAGAAGAAAAGTGGATAACATCTCCCCCCCCCAAAGCCCCTGCAGTACACTTGCATGGTTTCTCATGCACTTTGCTCTGTCTGCCCCCAAATCGCCTGCACTGCTTTAAAATAAACAATAATAACAACAATAAATACCTAGTGAGATAAGGCTATATGACTTCTGACATACAAGTCCACACTCTCCTCCCAGTAGGGAAGGGAACTGTGGGTGGAGGGTGGGTTTCTTTGGGGGGGGAGGGATGTGCAGAGATGGAAAGAGAGAGCAGGCAGGAAGGGTGGCAAACAGGAATGCAGCGCCCTAGCAAAAACAGCATCCTGCATTGCACTGCCAAAAGTTGAGCGGGGGAGGGGTATGAAGGGGGGGGCACAGGTGTGTCCTCTGAGGGCATTACCCCCCCCCCCCCGCCAAATGCAGAGAGGGGAGGAGGAGGCGCACTATTCCTTGGCCCCATCATCCCACCCTGTGCAAAAAGCGTGTGTCTGCATCCCCCCTCCCTATCCAAGAAGCGTAGCCTGCAAGGCTCCGGGTTTCTGCGCCTCTAGCTATGGCTCGACCGCCCCCTCCCCTGACTTTCGAGAATAAAGGAGCCCCCGGGAGCGGGCGGCATCCATGCAGAAAACACCCACCTCTGCTCAGGATGCACGGGAGAGCTGGCAGCCTAAAAGCCCTTTGCGCCCATCCCCATCCTCTTGAGGGCTGGGGCTTTGTCTCGCTCGCCCGCCCTGGGGGGCACAGCCCCTTCCTTACCTGGCCAGCGCAGGGCGGGGAGGGTTTGTCCTCCCCCGAGGAAGGACCTGGACTCCTTGCAGGCGGCCTGAGGAAGAAGAGCAGCAGCAGCAGCAGCAGCAAGAGGAGGAGGAGGAGGAGGAAGGGGGGAGAGTCTGGAGGAGGAGGAGGAGGAGAGCAGCCGCCGCCGCAGCTGCCGGGGCTCTTTTGTACGGCTCCTTCTCCTGCTTCGCAGCCACACACGGAGACTACTAATTAACCCGGGAAGCTGAGTGCGCCGAGCGCGCCCGGGAACCTGCATGGAGCGGGCGGGGAGCGGCCGCCTCGCAGCCCCCGGGGCCGCCCCGCGAGGCCGAGGCGGACTGGGAAGGTTGCGAGGCAGACTGCTCCTGCCCGGGGAGGCTTGGCTGGAGCAGGCCTGGCGGAGCCTCTGGAAAGGGGCTTGGCGCGGAAGGTGGCCTTCGAGGGTAGACTGCGCCTGCATGGGAGGCTCAGCCAAAGGAGTCGCTGCCGTGCTGCTGGAAGCCGGCTTGGTTGCAAGCCGGGGTTCAAATGCAGGCTGCCTTGGTTCCGCTGAAATAGCCTTTGAGGTGCTTCTGCCTTCTGGCTAGTGCAGGCAGGGTTGTAGCCAGGATTCAAGGGGAGGCCGCCCCTGTATAGGGAGTTTTCGCTTAAATAGTTATTGGGTTTCCTTGTGCTTATGTTGAGTTGTTGCTGGTGTTATTAGAAAAAGAGTGTCCCTGTTTTAGGTGGCCACATTCAGCAATGACGGGGGCAAGGGCGGGATTCTCTGCGCCTCCAGACAAGAGCAACCTGGATCCCCTCCTTGCTTGCTTGCTTGCTTGCATCCATCCATGCATCTCCCTTGCAAGATCTGGCCGAATGTGACCTCCCCTGACAGTGCAAGAATTCAATTTCATGACAATTCTGCAGATAGAAGAAACCTGAGGTGCGGAGACAGCAATACAGTGGTACCTTGGTTCTCAAACTTAATCCATTCCAGAAGTCCATTCCAAAACCAAAGCATTCTAAAACCAAGGCACACTTTCCCATAGAAAGTAATGCAAAATGGATCAATCTGTTCCAGACTTTTAAAAACAGCCCCTAAAACAGCAATTTAACATGAATTTTACTATCTAGCGAGATTGTATCCATTGCTTTCATGGATCCATAAAATGAAAGCAATAATCAATGTACTGTACAGTGGTACCTCAGGTTAAGTACTTAATTCGTTCTGGAGGTCTGTTCTTAACCTGAAACTGTTCTTAACCTGAAGCACCACTTTAGCTAATGGGGCCTCCTGCTGTTGCTGCTGCCGCACCACCGGAGCCCAATTTCTGTTCTCATCCTGAAGCAAAGTTCTTAACCTGAAGCACTATTTCTGGGTTAGCGGAGTGTGTAACCTGAAGCATATGTAACCTGAAGCGTATGTAACCCGAGGTACCACTGTACTATAAAATAAATACAACAGTATTGTAGATGATAAAAATTATCATCCACAAAGTCACAAATACAAATTAACCAAAAAAGCCTCAAAAACAAAAATGCAAAATAAATAGCAAAAGCACCAAACTCTTAGTCTGTTCCGGAAGTCCGTTTGACTTCCGAAATGTTTGAAAACCAAGGTGCAGCTTCTGATTGTTGCAGGCCCCTGGAAACAATAGCCAACAGCCACATAGGATGTTTGGCTTCCGAAAAACGTTAAAAAAACAGAATACTTACTTCCAGGTTTTCGGTGTTTGGGAACCAAGGCATTTGAGAACGCAAGTTACCACTGTAATATCTAGCAGAACTAGGTGATTTGAACCCAGGACTCCTGTGTTGTGTTCATAACATTGGAAACTGCCCTTTGCTTGGTCTTTCTGGTCTAGCATTGTCTCCTCTGACAAGCACATTTCCCCCCTCAAATAATTCTGGGCGCTGTAGTTTACCCATTATAGAGTCAGAATTCTCAGCAGTGCCATAATTCTGCTAGGGGGAAATGTGCTTCCAATGCACATTAATGGTGCAGTGTGTACACAGCCTAAGATCAGCCCTGGGGCCCTCTGTACGAAAACCAGGTGCTTTGCTGCTGAGCTACAGCCCTTCCCTCAGATGATGATCTACTATGAGCTTTTATTAATCCTGCTTCTTGCAAAAGTGTTTTGTTTTTGTGACCCTTATTTGTCTCATGCTATGGGAATGGTTTTGTGTAGGGTTAAGCAGAGAGATGCAAATGACTCTCTAGTTCCTTAATTAGTGTAGATGATGGATGATGAAACAAAGGACCAACCTTTCAGCACACTTTGGTGAGGGATATGGATGGGACAACTGAAGATGGTTTGAATAAAGAGTTGATTCTATATTTATTGTTAATTGCCATGATGGTTATTGCAAGAAAATGGAAATATTTAGAAGGATTAAGTAAGGATTTATTATTTTATAGTCAAAACTGGTCTATAGCCACTGTTGAAAAATTAACTCAAAAATGAAAGTATGCTAGAGGGCAAATGTAAAAAAGATTCTTTTTCATCTACTTGGCAAATTATTTCATATATTATTGATGATAACAATGTTCAAAGGACTCTTGTGAAATGTGAATTAGAGCCATCCTCTAATTCCTGGATCCAGTGTGGATTTAATTCCTGGAATAGCCAGGCTAGTTTCCTGTTGAGGTGATGGCCAGCATGAGCCATTAAGGTAACAAAGGAAGTGGCTCTGTAAATGAATGTGTAAATAAACCATATATCATAAAAACAGCACAGTCTGCTGTACCTCATTCCAAGGGAAACCGAACCCCGGGGAAGCTTCCGGAACCCCTGGAATCTTACACTACTTGGAGATTGGGATGGCAGGCAAAAATACTGTAGAGTTGGAAACGTTTCAGAAAAGGGCAACCAATGTTTTCAAGGGGACAGAGTGACTTCCCTATGAAGAAAGGTTGCAGCATTTGGGACTTCCTAGTTTAGAGAAAAGGTGTGTAAGAGATGGCCTGGTGGGAGTTTATAAAATCATTCATGGCCTGGAGAAAGTGGATAGAGAAGTTCTTTTCTCCCTCTCGTAACATAGAACTTGTGGACATCAGATGAAGCTGAATGATGAAAGGTTCAGCACAGATCAAGGGAAGTCCTTCAAGCAGCACAGAACTTGCTCCCCAGGACCTGGGTGGCTTTTAGAGAGGTTTAGCCAGTGGTGGAGGAGAGGGCGACCGACAGCTGCCAGCTGCATGGTGCTTCTGAATCCCAGTTGCTGGAAGCCCCAGGTGGGGAGGGGGCTCCTGTGCTCAGGGCCTGCTCTCAGGTTCCCCACAGACATTTGGCTGGCCACTGGGAGAACAGGGTGTTGGACCAGATGCCTCCCCCTTTGGCCTGATCCTGCAGGCTCTTCTGATGCTCTTAAATAAATAAATGTGCACAAGCACCACAGCAGGGCACATCCTGCCATTTCAAGCCCACTGGAACGTGGCCTAAGGTATGCTCTGAACCACTGTTCAGAACATTTTAAAATGTTTTTAAAGCAAAAGGACAACCCACAGCTTGATTCTTAAAAAGCAGTGGCCGGAAGCTGTTTTAGGGTATGCTGAATACAGCCTTCATATGCCAGGCAGGATAGGGCCTTCAGTAGTGTGAAATAAATTGGTGGAGACTCTGATGAGAAGGGTAGGAGCACATTGCACAGGTCTCCTCTTCACCTGCGAAACATTAGACAGCATAGCATTGAGATTCTTTCAATATTCTTGTTCATAGGCTTTATCGCTGGATTCTCTCAACCTGCCCTTTAGTGGTTTATCCTCTTTAGAAGGCCATCAGTTTCCATTTGATATACGTAAAATGACGTTACAGATGGAAAAGCAGATAGACCAGCACTCCAGTTAAAGTAGAGCAGTTACAGCACTTGCGTCCGTTTCTGAAATCAGGCCTTAATGAAGTCTCTTACAACTTGGGGGTATTACACATTCAGCTATACATTAGACATTGCCGGGTGATGAATTATTCAGTTTTGACTGAGGGTAAAATTATAGCAGAAATCAAAGTTTGCTTTCTCTCTGTGTCTGCTCCGGAAAGTGCTATATAAAATGTGTGAGTTTAATGTGCTCTTAATTAGGGGTGCTATTAAGAAGGTGTTTTATGCTCCCCTTAAGGAAAAGTATAAAAACATAAAAACAGTGGAAGAATTTGAATATTTTACCATAACCCTGATACTGTAGTTCATTTAAAGGCAGATGACGAGGGAAGAACATACTGAAGCAGGAAATGCCATGCTCAGCCACTAGGGGCCATTTTGGAGGAATGGGGATTTTGTGGGGCAATTTTTAATTTCTCCGTGATTGGGCAAAAACACCCACCCACCCCACTCACACATGAAAACAACGACCACCACAGCCAACCACAAATGAACAACCACACCCTGGGCCAACCCCAACCTCTCTCACCACCAAAGGAACACAAGTGAATAGCAGAGAACCTGCACAAACAACGCTGACACCAAACCCCACATCCATTAAGTAAAATAGAAACATCGCCACCTGACCCCACCCCCACTCATCTTTCCCCCCATCCACCTCTTTCCCCCTTTTCTTCCTAATGTCTCAACAAATGAAACCAATTTGTGAAAAAAAGAAAAATATTACATGGGGCGGGGGGAATAAGAGAGACATTGCACACACTTTTGTAAATCAAGAAAATCTTTAATAAGAATACATTTTAAAAAACTTTGGGGGGTCCCGGCCCCCTCAAATATGTTATTGGGAGGGGGGTGAAGGGACCTTGGCCCCTAGGAGTGGGCTCCTCTGATGCTGAGGGTGGGCAGCCGCAGTGAGATGTTGGAGAATGGAGTTGTGTTCCCAGCTGCCCTCAGACCAGTAGGCAACGCTGACATCAGACTGGGATGGAGGAGAAGTTTGGCTCACTTTGCATTTTCAGGGTGAACTTACCTAATTCACATTTCCTGAAACAATACATGAACCAGACACCAGGCACTCTTTGAAATTCTCGTGTTTCTGAATTACCTCTGTCTGAGTAATGTGTACAAAAGCACATATGATGGGTTAAAGCATCCATACGAATGCATATATTAGTGAAAATAATGTACCGAAAAGCATCATATTGCCAAGAAATTGCTTTGCAAAATGTGTATACAGTGGTACCTCGGGTTATAGATGCTTCAGGTTACAGATGCTTCAGGTTACAGACTCCACTCACCCAGAAATATTACCTCGGGTTAAGAACGTTGCTTCAGGATGAGAACAGAAATCGTGCGGCGGCAGCACAGTAGCAGCAGGAGGCCCCAATAGCTAAATTGGTACCTCGGGTAAAGAACAGTTTCAGGTTAAGAACGGACCTCCAGAACGAATTAAGTTCTTAACCCGAGGAACCACTGTACTAGACAAAATTGCATACAAAAATCCATTTGTTAGGGGAAATTTGCTCTATAATGCTCTATAAAAAAATAAGTTTTTTATTTATTTATTGGAAACTGGTGCAGAGAATTGAGCTTCAGACTGGCAAAACGAGAAATGGGGAGTAACTGAAACTGACGTATTCACCCCTAAGTAAAAGATAAGAAGTGTCATTGGCTTCAGTGCAGAAATTGGGGTGTGGGAGACACCATATTATCTTTACCCCAAGCAGCAAGGTTTCTTAGGAACCAGCTGATGACATGGCTCCCCAAATCAACGGACTGTGGAAACTTCACACTGGACTTCAAGCATCTGGCATTGTGTGCCTCCCCATTCTTCCTCCAGACTCTGGGTCCTCGGTTTCCAAGTGAGATGCAAAAGCTGCTCTCATCAGAAAAAAGAATTGGGGAGCCATGTCATCAGCTGGTGTTGGTCCACTGTGCTTCATTAAGTCCAGGGTCAACGCAGCCGTCTACCAGGAGATTTTGGAGCACTTCATGCTTCCTTCTGCAGACGAGCTTTATGAGGAGGCTGATTTCATTTTCCAGCAGGACTTTGGCACCTGCCCACACTGACAAAAGTACCCAAACCTGGTTCAATGCCCATGGGATTACTGTGCTTGATTGGCCAGCAAACTCGCCTGACTGAACCCTATGGAGAATCTATGGGGCATTGCCAAGAGAAAGATGAGAGACATGAGGCCGAGCAATGCAGAAGAGTTGAAGGCTGCTATTGAAGCATCCTGGTCTTCCATAACACCTCAGCAGTGCCACAGGCTGATAGCATCCATGCCACGCCGCATTGAGGCAGTAATTGATGCAAAAGGGGCCCAAACCAAGTACTGAGTATATATGCATGCTTCTACTTCTCAGAGGTCCAATATTGCTCTGTTTGCAATTCTTGTTTTGCTGATTTCATTTAATATTTTAATTTTATGAGATTGTTAATTTGTGGTTTTCATCAGATGTAAACCATGATCATCACAATTATAACAAATAAAGGCTTGACATATCTTGCTTTGCACGTCATGAGTCTATCTCATATTAGTTTCACCTTTTAAGTTGAATTACTGAAATAAATGAACTTTTCCACGATATTCTATTTTTCCAAGTTTCACCTGTAAGCTGATGTCAGTTTTGGTCCCAAGGCACACAAGGAACGCCCCCCCCCCCCCCGCGTTGATGGTGCTAAGCATGTCTGGGTCTTATCAGTGTCTGGGTGGGTGACCATCTGGGAACCACATATATGTAGCCTTAAGACCCATGACGGGAGGTGGGATATAAATGCAGGAACCAAGATTCTACTGCCAGTCTTACAAAGTTCTGTAGGTAGAAGGGGGATGTGGTGCCATCTTGTCCTTGGCCTCAGACAGCAAGATGTCTTAGGCTGACTCTGAGCAAATTTCAAGGTTATTGAGCAACAAAATCTATTCTGCAAGTCTAACATCTCCCTGTGCCCAGTAAAGGTACAGTGCAACTACAGAGATCATTCAGTTTGTAACTTGAGAATTAGTTTCGCTACCAGTAAGTCATCTAACCAAGCATTGTGGTGGTGGATCTGTTAGCATGTGCTGCAATTGGCTGTGTAGGTCTTTGTAAGTTTTATCTCAGTATGGTTTAGTTGAGTGTCTCTCTGCTATGTGCAAGGCCTGCGGTAAGAAAGACAAAACTTCTCTATGAGTCTATTCTCCATTTGTTTTCCCTCAAATTATACACTGTTCTTCAGTTTTCTCTAGTAAAGTGTTATCAGGATTTCTTTTCCCGCTCTAGACTCCATTTGCATTATTTAAATTGCTCCCTCTTCAAAACCAACTTCTCCTGTCCGGGGTATTGCTGTAACTGTTCTTCAGCTTGTAAAGGGCAGTCACCTACCACACCTATCCTGCCAGTGTGACAGTCTTTGTGCTCCTTCCTGTCAGTGACAAACCAAATGTTCAGCAATATTGTGTGGTATAGTCCTTCTCAGATTGTACCCAGTGTTTCAGTAAACTAAGATTGTAATCTTATTCCCAGCTACCTGGAGATAAGCCTCATTGAAAGCGACAAACATGCACAAGGTTCATAGAATTGTAGAGTTGGAAGGGACCCTGAGGGTCATCTAGTCCCAACCCTCTACAATGAAGGAATCTCAGCTAAAGCATCTCTGACAGATGGCCATCCAACCTCTGCTCAAAAACTTCCAAGGAAGTAGAGTCCACCAACTCCCACAGGAGACTGTTCTATTGCCAAACAGCTCTTACTGTCAGAAAGTTCTTCCTGGTGTTTAGTCAGAATCTCCCTTCTTATAACTTGAAGCCATTGGTTCGAGTCCTACCCTCCAGAGCAGGAGAAAAGAAGCTTGCTCTATCTTCCATGTGACAGCCCTTGAGATATGTGAAAAGACTATCATATCTGCTCTCAGTCTCCTCTTTTCCAGGCTAAACATACCCAGTTCCTTCAAGCACTCCTCGTAAGGCTTGGTTTCCAGACCCTTGATCATCTTGGTCTCCCTCTGCACATGTTCCAGCTTGTCAACATCCTTCTTAAATTGTGGTGCCCAGAAATGGACACAGTATTCCAGGTGTGGTCTGAGCAAGGCAGAAGAGAGTGGGACTGTGACTTACCTTGATCTGGACACTAGACTTCTGTTTATGCAGTCTAGAATAGCATTAGATTTCCCTCCCTGCTGCATCACACTGTGGACTTATGTCAAGCTTCTGGTGGTCTACTAAAACCCCTAGACGCTTTTTGCATGAACTGCTAGTAAGCCAGGTGTCTCCCATCCTATATTTGTGTATCTGGTTCTTCCTGCCTAAGTGCAGAACCTGACATTTGTCCTTATTGAAACTCATTTTCTTAGTTTGGGCTGCCAATTAAAGCTCATTTAGTTTTTAGAAATAACTAGGCAGAGAAACAAAAATCACGTTTTATTATGCACCATCAGTAATAATTCAAAATAATAAATGCAAACTACTATAAATTATGCAGGTGACACTGGTGATCAAATGACAGCAAATATTGGTAATCAAAAGGTAATCAAAAGGTAATCAAAAGGCCCAAATTCTCAAGAGGATGGGGGGGGAGTGAAGAATTGCTTAGCAATCATGGGGACCCAGACAAGACCATAAGCATCTTATGATTGAGTGAACCAATCAATAGAGTAGTCAATGAGTCTTTAGACAGGTGAGCACAGAGAATATGATGATACCTTGCTGGCTGTTTTCTTAAGGGAATACTGAAGGAATTACTGGAAGGGAAAAAAACCAGACACCTCGCCCTTGCCTCACTTGTCACTTACAAATGTAGAGCAGGATGATGGCAGATGACCTAGAAATCTACCAAATGGATGCAAAATTATGCCCAGAGGGAGAGCGTGCGTAAAATGCACCCAGCTTACTGTTGCAAGATACAGTTCAAAGGACTCCTAAGCCAGTCAAATAAAATTTATTTTGGTGATGTTCAAGTGACTAAAATATGTCTTCCCAAATTAAGACTGGTGTTTCAAGATTTAAATTTTCCTTCTTAAGGCAAATCACATTATTATTAATGCTTTTCAGTCAGGGAAAAACCCTCAATAACAAGTAAATCAGGAGTAGTAATTTTAAAACACAGAAAATAGGCCTCCTCTCCTCTCTTAGTATAGGCATTAATTTCTTCTTATCACAGTTAGGATCACAACTCAGGCTTGCTCAAGTTCCACTAGGACTCCGTTGCAGTCCTTAGGATGGAGGAAAACCACCAGTTTCCCATGGGCCCCAATTCTGGGCTCTTCGCTCAAAACACGGATCTTCTTCTCCTTCAGTTCAGCTATGGCATCTGTTATACTGTTCACCTTTAAAAGAAAAGAAAACTTTTGTCTAAGAAGGATATGGTGGAAACAATACTGAATCTCAACATTAAAAAAAGAAGATTGGATGAAGATCACGAGAGATGCGAAGGCTGGAAAACAGGTTTGTGCTTTAAAAACTAACTGGCTGTAGCAAACCAAAGGCCTTGTGTAGGCTGGGCTTTCCCCACAGGCAGTGGCAAACCAAATAGCCCCTCCTGCCTGTGACCTCCAGCAACCGCGATTCAGAGAAGCCTGATCAGGGTCTATATAGCCGCTGGCAGCCTTATCCTCTTCCCAGAATGCATCTAATCCCTTTAAAAGCCATCCAAGCTGGTGGCCACCTCTACATCCTGTGATAGAACATTCCATAGTTTAACCATGTGCTTTTTAAGAAGTGCTTCCTTTCGTCTGTCCTAAATCTTAGTTCAGATTTGCTGGATGATCTCAGTGGGTTCTACTCCTATGAGAAAGGGGAGAGAGAGAAGCTCTGTCTCCACACCACACTAGGCTTTATATAACTCTTTCATATTGGTCCCTTGCTCATCTTTTTTTCTAAAATAGATCAACTCACAAACAAGCTTCTCAAAACATACCATAATGAGGGCTAGAAATTTGACCCCTTAAAAGGAAGTAAAGAAATCAGGTAGTAAAGAACCTTAGGATTCTCAGAATTTTGAATACACTGCCTTACTATGAAGTAACGCACCCAGGTTTTTCAATGTGATTAAAAAAAAAAGAAAATTCAAACAAAAAGAAAGCAGAGTGGAAATACCTCAATGCAGATATGGTGCATTCCTCCCTCCTTGTTTTTCTTCAGGAAGCCAGCGATTGGGCTGTTCTCCCCTAGTGGGTGCAGAAGTTCCAACTTTGTGTTGCCCAGGTCCACAAAGACTGTGTAGACGCCGTGTTCAGGAAGGGGGACCGTTTTGCTCACCTGAGCACCCAACACATCCCTGTACAAAGAGGTGGCTTTTTCTAAATTGGGCACTGCGATAGCCACATGGTTCAGTCGACCCAGTTTCCACAGAGACTTCTGAGCCAAGGAAGCAGCATCTGCCAACGTCCGCACTGTTGGAGCAGCTCTTTTTTGCAACCAATTGAGAAGCCCTGAAAAGAAGAGCGAGAGAGAGAAAGACTGAGAAAAGAAGCGCTTCTAAGCAATAAAACCAATGCATACCTTATTGTCTTCTCCAGGGCACCTCTCCCATGTCATCACATTAAGAGATTATGTTGCAATCAGGTACCACACAACACAAAATGGAAATAAGAAATCAGCAGAGGCTGTAGGGTCTCCCTGGCATTAGTCCAGTGGACTTTCAGCCTTAATTCCCCTCAGCCAAAGAAAGCTGGCGTGGTGGGGTGGAGAGAGTACAGCAGGGCTGGGGAGCCCAGAGGTCTTTGGGCTCCAACTCCCATCAGCCCCAGTGGCCAGCAGGGCCAACAGCCAGGAAGGATGGGAGTTGGAGTCCAGCAATATCTTTCTTGTAAGGATTATAGCCAGTTAATGCATCTGAAGTGCTTTGAATGTTCAAAGTATTAGATGTTAGGAAGTCTTATTATTATTCAGTACGGGAAAGGTATTTTACCTTTAGTATTAATAGACATTGGAAATACATTTACCAACATTTTCAGGGTTTGTTATGCTGAAGGAACTGCTTGCACAACTGTGACGTCAAGTAGGCTTGAAGCAGTTTCCTCCAAATATTCAGCAACTCCTTGCACCCAAGTTTGAGATTCCCAGGTGCCATACATGCTTTATGGGAGCTTTATGGGAGAAAACCTTTGGCATTTATCCTCCCAGCTGTTAAGCACACTGCAAAATGTCTTACTTTGTCACTTTCGCTAATGTGTTAAAATGTGAATATGAACAGGCTTCTGCTTTTTACCATCCCCAAATTTAGTCTGTCGTGGTTATCACACTTCCTAAACACTCTTATTTCTGGAAACCATTGCAGGCACGCAGCATGCCTGCTTCACGCTGAGCCGTGGGGAAATGCCAAAGGGCAGAGTTTTCGTCCAACTTTCCAAGAACTACTGGATCGATGTGGCATTCAGACTAATACAACTGGACGTCACTCTCCCTTCAGACCGGCACCATACATTCAGAGCAGCATCATTCAGAGCAGAGCACCACTTCAAACAGTAATGACTCCCTCCCCAAAGAATCCTGGGT